>NW_023416306.1:41069869-42454869 GCF_014176215.1 Rousettus aegyptiacus | reverse complement strand
GCTACATCCTGGTTTTTGCATCTCAGTGCTATAGAAACACCAAGTTCTTTTTGTAATTCACCCCGTGTAACCTGAGGAAGGTGCTGTGTTTTGTTCTGATTTAGCCATGCGCTGTTTTAACACAATTTCTATTTCCATGATTATATTGAGCAAAATATTAAACACATGTGGTACATAATCAAAATCTTTTCTCAAATTTTATGTTGTCTTTTTTCAAGGCTGTAAAAAAGTTTGTATTGTGTGCTAAAACTGCCTGAATTTTCCATTATGACACAATGGATAATTTTTGAAAAGACACGTAGATATAGGTTTTAACAAATAAAGCAATCATTTCATTTTAAGATATGCCTATTGTTAAGATTTTTCATTAAATGGCATTTTGTCCATGAATGCTCGCTAAGCTCTAACTATTTAAATTATTCAGGCTGTAGCCTTCAGCACTTTTGTATTTAGATAATTAGAGTTATAAGTACTAATTCTGAGAAAAACAAAACAAAACTGACCATTAATCTTGCATTAACCATGCCCAACTTTAGCCATTAACCACTGCAAACAAAATAAATAAATAAAAAGAAAGAAAAAGGAAAGAAAAAAATACAGTCATAAAATTTGAAATAGAATCATGACATTTAAATGTTTTTAAAGATATTTATATTAACTATAAGATACTTTATAAATATTTTGTATATAAAGATGTTAGTGGCCATCTTAACTTCAGCATCTATTTTTAATAGATTTTGAAGATTTAAGATACCAATTTATCAACACTTTCTTGCCTTTACCATTTTAAAGATAATTAGCTGCTTTGGTTAAAGGCCAATGAGGGACTTATAACATACAACCCACACAGAAATCAAACCTATGATTACCTCAATGTTCTAATCAACTGCACTACAGACAAACTCCAGGCTGACAATGATAAAGAGCACAAGAAAAAGTCTATGTTAAAATATCACTATGTTACCTTTTATCATGTTATTGAGCATCCTTTTCAAATCATGTTATTGAGCATCCTTTCAGTATATAGGCAATGTTTTCCCCCTATAAAAGATAAGAAAAATATATATGCTTAATTTATTTTCTTGCCATAAGTTAAATTTGGATTTGGGAAGGCAAATATAAGACTGCTTGCACATCAGTTAAATGTTTCATTGCAGTGCCTGTCTATTCCAAAGAGATAGAGTGGAGTAGGTGTACTTGAAAGGCATCAGATGGGAAGTTCGGGAATGCTAGCTTCCCCTTAACTAGCTAAATAACTATGGGTAATGTCACAGAAACTCATTGTTGTTCCCAGCATAGAATGAGAGGATTGAATCACATGAGCATTTTGCAAACAGGGCCCTGAAGTGGTTTCCCAGGGTTTTCAAGTATTTGTCCCTCTAGACTTCTAATTGCTTATCCCAGCATCGACAAGGCAACTTTGTTTCTCATTATTATTTTTGTTTCAATATGTTTTGTATTTTGAATTTTAGGAAGATTTTCCTTGAAGAAAGATGCCTCTAGTTTCTAAATGTTTTGAAAACCGTTGGTCTGAATTAGCAATGGAACTCTTTTCTAGCTCATAAATTCTTTGTTCTGGTTTATTCTGATTTGGTGAGCCATGTGCCCCAGTACACTAATCCATGCAATAAAAACAAAAAATGGATAAAAATCTATGCCTCTAATCTTTTCAATCACCAAAATTTTATTTGGAAAATTTAACTGCTATTTACCTTGCTTACTAATATTTTCAACAATCAATTGATTCTTTCCTGAGTACCATTCAATCTCCTTAGTTCACCTTCACATTGCAAAATCTCTTTAATCACTCTTTCTCATTTGGATAAGGATGGTTTCATTTTTTCTAATGTGCCTAAGACTCTTGCTATGTGTTTTTTTAACAGTGTATTCTCCCTTTCTCCACTGTGTTAATAACCTGAAAAATAAACGCAAGTTTAGTTTTAGTTTCCAGCTAAGAATGTTTTTTGCTTTTTAATCAACGAAATAGAGCAAATAGTATGTCATCATTTGCTAAAAAGGAGCAACAAAATGTACTTATAAAAAACAAAAAATCATGCATGAAATACCAAATATTTTAAATTCTGAGATGTGTGTTTTGAAAAAATATGTTTTTAAATGCTCCAGAAATGTTGTGGGAAATGGTTTAAAACTAAATTGAGGAGTTTGTCAAGTTTATCTTTTTAAGCAACTGAGTGTTTATTTAAAGAGAGAAAAATAGCTTTAAGAATTACTTTGGAAACATTATACACAGACTTTCAAAGGATATTTGGAAATACCTTTCACAGAAAGTTCCTATTTATACTCTAAATGAGCAATAAGGAAAATAGGGTGATATAAAAAGAACACTTTATATTAACTAAATAGTTGACTATTAACTAAATAGTCAACATTAACTTAATAAAGTGTGGAATAAATATATACGTAATTATGTATTGTGTTTTAAATCTTAAAAATGGCTTTAAAGATTTTACATTTTCAATCATTATTCTGAGACATTTTTCTACTGTATTCTTTACCTAGATCTTCACTATCCACAAGTATCATAAAGCAAAATACACACCACATCAACTATTGAGTTATTCATTGGTCTTCTGTAAATAAAATTATCCTCCCCAAAAAACACATAATTATTATTTTAACTAATGGTCTAATTGCTTCAGGAATAGCACTATATCATCATGAATTTCAGTTGCATAGACACTTAAAATCTACAGTGGTAAGATTTTCAGCAGTATCATGATTAGTGGGAATCATATTTTTATATCTCCACTAAGTAACAATTTACATTTACAGTTGATATTTTGTTACGATAAAGTCAAATAATTTTAGTCAACTGTTTTCACGTTTAATGTGCTATGATGTTATGAAATATTAGTGTTATAAAGAAGTGTGGAATGAGAATGTAATTTTGTAGAGAGAAAGAAAGTTAAATTAAAATTTATATTTGGAATTGCATACTTGCTTAATTTAATTTTGGTTATGAAATTAATTATCTTCCAAGGTTTACAAAGTCAAAAGTTAAGTGTTTCTTAGAACATTTTCATGGGTTTCTTGAACTTTGAACCTAGCTTACTGACTCATTAATTTGCAAGTCATCTTGATTTGCTTCCCACTGAATCCATGGTGATTCATCAGCTGCTATAAAATTTAAAAAATGGAAAAACATTTAATTCATGAAAAGATGCATTTTTTTTTTTGGATATTGCATGCATTTTTGGAAATACTATTTAGTTATAATGATTATTTCCCCAACACTTTTAGCTCTTATAAAGTTCTTTCATGTTCTCTCTTATATCAGAGATAAATATTTATAGTTCCAGGATAAGAACCATTCTTTCTCCACAATATCTACTACAGTCTCAGTCACTTATTTAGTCACTCCACATTAGGTTTTGGGAACAGAATAGTTGAGGTTAGAACTAGGACATTGCTTACAGACAGAAATCTTGTAAGCAAGAAAGTAAATCTGAGAAGGTGGTGTTAGTAAGGGTAGAATAAATATTTGTTATAGTGAATGAATTTAAAAATTTAAATATAACAAGAGAATCAATGGCAATTTGTGAGACAACTTATGATTACAATTCACTACTGAAAATCAATAATTATATCAGTAATTGAAGGTCATTATAATACACTGATTATTGAGGGGAAAAGTTTTCTGATGAAGAGAAGGCAAATAAAGTGAACTCCCAGTTTTTCTGTAGTCTTAAAGAATAATATTGATTAAGGAAGTTACTGCCTCTAGCTTGACTGGTTCTGCCTTTCTGATTTTTTTCCAGTCCAACTGCAAGTAAAAATAATTGTGTGTTTACTTTTTTATCGTTCTTAGGCCAAATGCAGTGTTTTGTTTTTGAACAAAGCATCTTATTAAGACAATTTCTTTTTGCTTTTAATACTAAGATCCACTTCAGATATATGCTTCTTACTTATATTTAAATTTTACCAATATTTTATAAATAAAAAAAAGTGAGAGAAAGTATCTCTCATGAGAAGTTAGGTGTAGGAAGCATTTTTTCTTACCTGAAAAATAATTTGGATTCTGTGGTTGTGAACCTAGGGGGACATTATGACTGAGCATTCGCCAAATATGTTTGATTGCTAGAAAGAAAGGAAAATAAAAAATAGAAAACTAAATTCTTACTTCCAGCTTAAGAAGGCATGTGTGTGTGTGTGTGTGTGTGTGTGTGTGTGTGTGTGTGTGTGTCCGTGAGGTGGGAGAGGTAGATGGGTGTTAGTTCAACCCATGACAATGAGGTACCTGAGGCTAGAGCAGATTTTCACTCTCAGAATATTTTAAGTGGGAAGCCAAAGCCAGTAAGAAAAGAGTCATAGTGTTGATGGCTGGAGTAGGACCAATTATGTGTGGCACTGCATCAAGACTGGGTCTCTTCTAGGTAAAAGCAAATGCATGTACATATACACACACACACATGTACATATACATATACATATAAATGCACACACCAAAATATAGATATAGGTGTGTAAAATTATTTTAGTTTCCAGAACTTTTGCTTTTAAAATACTACTTAAAGCTCATTTTCCCAGTGTATTACAAGTGTGAAAAAAAAACCAAAAAACAAAAAAAAATTAAAAAATAAAATAAAATATTATTCAAAGCTCTCGTGAAGATAACGATGATTTTCTTGTTTTATTTCTTCTAATGTATTATTTCTCAGTTGTTTTACTCTAAGATCAGGTCTGAATCACTATTACCCAAGATAAGGTTTGTCTTAATCAGTGATTTGGTAGAACTCTATATTGGAAGACACGTTTGGCTATTTTCTACAAAAGTCAGAGAAAACAGATCTCTGCTTTCACAAATATAGTTTTGAAGAGTCTCAAGCTATGGTTTAATATGTGTCTAGTGAGTCATTTATCTAGAGAATGTGTTTTACCTAACAGCCAGACCTATATCTTAACATGTCATTGTAAAGTGATTTTTCAAAGGTATTTTTGAGGGGAAACAAAATCTGTAAAAGAAAATGACTTATATGTATTTGAATATCCATGAGATAATAAGTTTCAAATATATTCCTTCTGAATATCAAGTAACATGTTGGTTTCTATTTTTCAATACACTTTTATTACAAATTCAAATATGAGGCTATTTAATTGAAAGATGACCAGATTAATGTTGTTAAAAATTATTTTAGTTATTCTCAAGTGATGAGCAAAGATTTAATTTCCAAGGTTGTTTAAATTTTCTTGTTCTGCTTTCACATCCAAATCCCAGGATAACATCTTCTCTGGGGACACTGTTGCATTCAGACGTCCATATTCAAGTTTGTAATTTTTCTGAGTTTTTTTCCAGCTTCACTATGCTCTCTTGAAGTTTATGGGTAGCTAAAATAAGAGGAAGAATATGGAAGAAGGTTACAAGAAATTATCATAACATTTCATTAATGAAACAGTCTACGTTCCAATCAAGATGGTGGAGTAGATAAATGCTGTGCTGCTTCCTCTTGTGACCACGTCAAATTTACCACTAAGCTACAAAACAACTGTCATTAGGAGTCGCCTGAAGTTGAATAGAAGTCTTGCAACTGGGGACACACAGGAGAAGTCACCCTGAGGCTGGTAGGAGAGGCACAGACATGGAACCAGCTGATTCCCATACATACCTGTGGTGGTTGAGAATTGGGAGGGATATCTTGGCTGCAAAGATCCCCCTTGGAGGAACAAGGGGTCCCAGCCGCACACCATGTTATCCAGGGCCAGTAAGAGAAGTCCCCACAACTTCAGGCTGTGAAAACCAGTGGAGATTGTGACTGAGTGAAAAAGAGGGTGGTTTAAGCCATCCACGCACAGACTTACTCACTGGCTCACTTATTCACTCTGAGCTCCAGCACTGGGGCAGCCGTTCAAAAAGTGCCAGGGGCATACAAGGAGGAGGTGAGTTGTCTGGAGGGGCAGCTTTCTCCCAGGCAGAAGTAAGGGCAGGATCCATTGTCTCTTTGTTGAGCCCTCCCACCTCTGGGCATGCAAAGACAGGTGGATGCCTTATCTGAGTATCCATCAACCTGGCTAAACTGGTTGTCCTGCCCTGGTGATCCCTGATACCCTACCTCACCCAACTTGCAGGCCTACTCAAGCAGCCACCAGTGGCTTTGTCATACAGATAGTTTGTCTTAGCTTATGTTGTGGGTTTTCCTAAAATCTCTCAAAAGTCACAAAACCAAACAAGCAGCATCTGGCCTCAGCATGCCCCGTACTTCTTGCTGAGCAGCCCCAAGCTCAGCACTAGTGGCAGCCAACCTTAGTTTCCAGCTTGGCCTCTTGAGACCCATCTTAGCCCAGCATGGATGGCAGCCATCTGTGGATTGCTTGGTGACTCTTGCCAGGTGGCCCCCAAAAGGGCACAGGCTATGGATGAACTTAGCCTGTGACAGGGCCCCTCCCAGGAGGCCCCAGGGCCAATATGCCTGGCGGCCAGCTTCTAATTAAGCCACAGCACCACCTGGGGCTGCATCCAAGAGTAACACACTTTAAGGGCAGACTGGGAAGGCACTAGAGCCATGCTACAGTGAATCTTGCTTCGTAGGGTCAGCCCCTCACTGGCCAGTCCTCAGAACCAATCAATCTGAAGGTTAATCCCTCCCATTGAAGTGCAAACAACAACCAAGGCTCAGCTACAACAGGAGGGCACACACAACTCATATGAGGGACACATTTGGAGCACCTGGTCTAGGTGACATGGGAAGACTGTGTCACTGGGCCCCCCAAAACACCTACTATATAAGGCCACTCTACTAACACTGAGAGATATAGGATCCCTTCCTAATAGATAGAAACAAACATAGAGAGACAAATAAACATGTCCAAAATGAAAGAATAGAACAAAACTCCAGAAAAAAAATAATAAAATAAACAAAATGGAGACAACCCATCTACCAGATGCAGAGTTCAAAATGCTGGTTACAAGGATGCTCAATGAACTTAGGGGAAGAGTAGATGAACTTAGTAAGAGCTTTAACAAAAAGAGAGAAAACATAAAAATGAAGATAAAAATATCAAAAGAACCAGTCGGAAATGAAGAATACACTAGAGAGAATCAACAGTAGATTAGATGAAGTAGGGGATCAAATCAGCCATTTAGAAGATAAGGTAGCAGAAAACATGCAACCAGAACAACAACAAGAAAATAGAATCCAAAAAAATGAGAATAGTTTAAGGGGCCTCTGGGACAACATCAGGCATCATAGGGGTACCAGGAGAAGAGAGAGATAAAGAAATTTAAAAACTTTTTGAAGAAATAATGACTGAAAACTTTCCTAACCTGGTGAAGGAAATAGACATATAAGCCCAAGAAGTACGGAGAGTCCCAAACAAGATGAGGGAGTTCATCACCACCAAACCAGTATCACAAAAAATGTTACAGGGACTTTTTTTTTAAGAAGAAGAAAAGAAGAAGAAGAAGAAGAAGATAAAAAATGTGCATACTAAAATGGCAATAACTACTTATCTATCAACACCCACTTTAAATATAAATGGATTAAATGCTCCAATCAAAAGATAAGGTGACTGAATGGATAAAAAAACAAGACATTTATATAAGCTGCCTACAAGAGACATACTTCAGATCCAAAGACACACAGAAACGGAAAGTAAAGATATGGGAAAATGGAAACAAACAAAGCTAGGGTAGCAATTTTTATGCCAGACAAAATAGACTTTAAAACGAAGGCTATAACAAGAGACAAAGAAGGTCCCAGTAATTCCACTGCTTGGTATTTATCTGAAGAAACCCAAACACTACTTCAAAGGGACATGTGAATTCATTCATATGTACATTGCAGCATTACTTACAATACACAAGATATGGAAGCAACCTGGGTGTTCATCAATGGATGAATTTATAAAGATGAGGTAGTACATATATACAGTGGACTAAGACTTAGCCATTAAAAAAACAAACAAACAAACAAGGAATGGGGTCTTGCCATCTACAACAACACGGATGGACCTGGAGGGTATTGTGCTAAGTGAAATAAGTCAGACAGAGAATGACAAATGCCATATGATTTCACTTACATGTGGAATCTGAAGAACAAAATAAACAAACAAAACAGAAACACTCATGGAAACAGAACATTTTGATTACTAGATGGGAGTGGAGTTAAGGGGGTGGGTAAAAAAAAGGAAGAGATTAAGAGGTACAATTGGTAGTTAAAAAACAGTTGTGTGTTGTAAAATATAGCATCAGGAATATAGTCTATAATATTGTAATAATTGTGTATGGTGTCAGATGGATACTAGATTTATTGGATGATCACTTGTAAGTTATATAAATGTCTAATCGCTATATTGTATACCTAACCTAATTCAATATTGTATGCCAACTGTAATTGAAATAAAAATTATTTAAAGAAAGGAAAAATTCTAGAATCCAGTGCACACATAGCACTGGTCAAATGTATATTTTATTAATTTGCTTACTCGTTGTTTAACTAATTCGTTAACTATTTATTGAATATTTACTACATGAAGAACATTTAATTTAGAGCCAAAAATACAGTGATAATAGTGTGTCTGATAGACTTCACATTCTAGTGAGGAAGAAGAGAAGTAAAAAACTGAACACATATAGTAACATAATTAAAGACTGTAATAAATACCAGTAAAGAAGTAGGTTGCTGTAGTAATGAATTACTGAGGGGTCCTAATTAGGTAAGGCTGGGCAGGGAAGATTTCTCAGAGGAAGTAGTTTTTCTAAATGAATCTTAAAGAACAGAAGAAGTTGACCTTGCTGAGAAGAGAACGCTGGAGTTTTTGGTACACCAGGGGCTCCCTCGCATTCCCATTCCTTTGTTCACAGTTTTCCTAGTGCTTGGCATGTCTGCTCCACTTCTACCCCACAACCTAACTCATACTTTTTTATGCTTTAGTACTCAGCTCAGACGTTGTTCTACTAGGAAGTTTTATTGTTCTGAATCTTTATTTTTCTTCGCCGGGAGTGTTAGGTATCCTTTCTTAGTGTTCCTATAATAATCCATAAAACTCTCTTAACACGCTTCCTTTATTGCACTGAGATTATTTGTTCTTATGTCTTCACACTGTCTTATTCCTCTTTATAATCCTAGAACCGAGCACTTTGCTTCATAAATTGTAGTTGAAAAAATGAGGGGTTATTATTCACAAAAAATTTTCAAACGGAACTTTTGAGCAAGGGAATGATAAAAGCCTCTACCAGGAACTCCAGCAGACCTAAACTGTGGGAAGGGAAGTATACATTTTTAACCTACCCTTTCTCTCTCTCTCTCTCTCTCTCTCTCTCTCTGTGTCTCTCTCTCTTTGCTTGGTGAAGGAAAACTTTCTTCTATAAATTCATAATTTTTCTTTATCAGAATTTATATACATTAAAAGAACATAAAGAGAGAATGACAGGACAATGAATTTTTCATCATTTAAATATTATTGTTATCTTTACATACACTTGTTTTTAAGATAAAAACATACTTTAAAAGCAATTATGGTCTCAAATATTTAAAAATCACTTTCTAGGGGATATTATCGAAATCATGTCTATATTCTAGCATATAAATTGAGTGAATTCTTAATATAAAGATGATCAATTTAGTTATAATATTTGGTCAAATTAGTAGGTGGCCAAAATGAGCTGTTAAATCACCTCGCTATCAGGAGTTGAAGGCTTTAATTCAATTTGTTATGTAAATTTGTAAACTCACCCTAATGACCAAATTTACTTAAATATTTGTCACCTATTATCTTAGTGGTAGGCAGAATAGTGGCTTCCCAAAGGAGTCCTCCCATTGGATGTCCTAATCCCTCAAGCCTGTGAATACTTTACCTTACAAGCCAAAGGAGAACTAAAGTTGCAGATAGAATCAAGGTTGCTAATCAGCTCACCTTAAATTAAGGAGATTCTCCTGGACTGTCTGGGTGGGCCCAATGTAATCACAAGGGTTCTTAAAAGTGAAAGAGGGAGGCAGAAGAGGAGAGAGTCAGAGACAGATGTGATGATAGAAGCAGTGTCAGAGAGACGCTTTCTGGCTGGCTTCAAAGTTGAAGAAAGAAGACCATGATCCAAGGAATACGGGCAGCTTTAGAATCTGAAAAAGGCAGAAATGAATTCTCCCCTTGACTCTCCAGAAAGGAATGCCACCTTGCTGGAACCTTGATTTTAGCTCAGTGAGACCTGTTTTGGACATGTGACCTACAGAACTCTAAGATAATAAATTTGTGTTGTTTTAAGCCACTAAATCAGTGATAATATGTTACAGCTGTAATGGATAATGATTACAGTCTTTACTCCCCAAAACTAAGGAGAAAAATAGTTTTGCTCTTTAATAAAGTACTTTAAATTAAAATTATAATTAAGGAGTATAACTTTATACTGACTCAAGTGAGATTATTGAGAACTAGTCAAGCTTAACCTCTCCATGTTTCTATCAGGTACATTCTGTCTTAAAACATGGAACTGTCTCAGAGTGCAAATAAATTTCAAAAGTGAGTTGTGATTATGAGAGCCCTCGTTTCCTTTTTCAGTAGACCAATTATCAATGCTGACACTTGAAAAGACATAGAATTATATAAATTATCTGCAACCTAACAAAAATATTGACTTTTAAAAATATAAAAACATTATTAAAAGAATAGTTTTCTACCAACAAGAAAATAGTTGGAATAACTTCATGGCACTCATATTATTCTTTAGCACTAATAAACATCATTCTTTAGCACTAAGATAAGAAACTTGAAGGCTGAGAAAGAACTAGCATTTACCTATTGCATATGGTACCTTACTTATTGAAAGGTGCTGCAAATAGTTTTGAACCAATTCCCTTCCACCAACTGAGAATGAAAATAGCAGAGGGGAGAAGAGAAGAGAAGTGTAGATAATATGGCAGTAGTGAAGTTAAATAGCAAAAGGAGCTTTTATTTTCCAGTACTGATTACAATTATTTCTGTGGATCAATTTAGTATTGTGTATAGAATTACCTTTCAAAGAGATAGTTTCTATCCTGATATTACCTTCACTGTACCTTATCAAAGTTTGTTATACTTTACTACTTGGTCGTGATATGCTTCAAATATTCTCTTTGGTATTTTTATCTTCCTCTCATGGTCATTCTATCATGAGATGAGAAAGTAGCCTTAACACCACATTAGCTAAACATAAATCTCTGATCCTCACTACTTGGGCACATTTTATAGGATGAGACTTCAACAAATTCATTGTATATATAAAGAGCTACAGCAACTGTCAAGGCTACCCGTTTCATATCATGCTATTATTAGGAACAAGAAGAGCAGCAAGGAACTCTGGAACATATGCTTCCCTCGCACTTGAACATGGGTACTAAGTCACTTTTCAACCCAATGGTAATTGACACCAGCCTCAAACTCAGTGGTAACACAGCAGTGTTCTGTAGCCAGTTCTTGATTTAATAAATATACCCATATATCATTCCTGGAAAGGTTGCCTTTTGGTTTCAAAAATCGAATCTGAGTAGCTTAAGGAGCTTTAACAGAAGATAGTCTTAAACACAAAACCCCACTATGGTCTGTACACAGGCCTTTTTGTTTTGTGAATCTTTTCTGCTCTTTTGAAGCTTATGGGAATTTTGCAAATTACGCTTCATTTGGTATTTCTCTGTAACTCCCTGTAAGTTAAAAGAATGATAAAATTAATGATAGAGATGACTCATATTTGGGAAGACTGAAAAAACATCAAGATCTTAGAAAAATAGTAAGCTCTCTTACAGAGGCATATCTCTCACAAGCTCCACAGATTTCCACATTTTTTCATGTTATAATATCTTATTTTTAAAATATTACTATTTAGCAATTTTAGACTTATTTAAAAATATCAGCAGGAAACTAGAACTAGAGCCGCAAATTTACTAAGTCATCTGCAGTGTCTAAGCAATAGTAAGAGAATCAAAACTCACATTTCCAAACTTCATTAAGAAAATGATTAAAACTTATTGTTACTTATTGAAATGTTTTTTGCATTGAAGACTTCAGAAACTGAGTGTGAATTAATGGGAACTTTGATTTCTTCCACTAGAATGTAATTCCCATGAAGGAAGAGATTTTGCTTGATTGGCTCACTGCTGCATCTCCAGCACTTAGTATACTGCCTGGCCCAGAGTTGACATATAATAAATACTAGCTAAATAATTTAGTAAATTAACAAGAGCCTGAAAAAGTTGAAAACTAATAAAGACTACAAAAAAAATAGTTGTACTTAAACTCAATGTAGACATTAGTGATTCTTAAGTATTTCATACCTTGATAAAATTAAAATCTAGTCTAATGGCTAGGATGTAGATGTATATGGTTATTATTAAATACCCACATTAATCCACCTAGGATGTAGATGTATATGGTTATTATTAAATACCCACATTAATCCACCTGGATTGTACTCCTGCTATACACACACACACACACACACACACACACACACACACACACACACACACAAAAGGGTGCCTTTCATTTGTATCAACTTGCCTTCCATATGCTCGGCTTTTGTCAAGCCTAAGTATGTAGGACAGGAGTGAAAACATGGATAAGTAGCACTTTTTTTTATGTGTGCACATGCATGCATATGTGTGTATGTATGTATTTGTCTAGATATAGTTCCTCTTATAGACCCACAAGTTCTTAATGCTTTTAGATGAGATATGCATACTTTTCTCTATACTTTTGGTCAGTAGGGGGAGCTGTCCCCTGCTACCACAGCATTACTGTAGGTACAAAATCATATTCAGTGAATATTTGTACCTCAGTGGTACAAGTATTTTACTAAAATAAAACGATAGATTTTGATCGGCAAATATGTCAATAAGCCAATCAGACAAATTAAGATCTAAGAAGGAGTACCATAAGACACGTTATAATGAATATTATAGTTTGTGATCAGGAAGTTGGTCACAATGAGAATAAATTGTGTCAGCGGTAAATTGTTAGCACTTATATACCATAGTATTTCTATGATAGAAAATGTTTATCATATTTCACCTTCTCTTCTTTTCTCAGAAATTTTATTTGCTTGGTTATTTGTGTTTATGTTTCATTTGGTGCATGCTCTTTGACATCTGCAAAAATTTGGGAAAAAATAGAAAAATTAAAATGTAGGAGGATACAAGCCCATATGACATAAAAACCAACTTTTTAAAATGTAACAGAATGTTTTCAAGATTCATCTCAAAAATTTTGATCATCTACTATGCAGAGAGACTCCAATTAAACACATCAGATGTCTTATTTCATTCTCAAAAATTATTTTCACCATTGTTCTTATTCCTCAAATTTTACAGATGAGGGATTACTACTTAGAAAAGGTAGGATACTTCTTAAGGCTCACACTACTAATAAGTGGTTAATTTGACATTTGAACTTTAGTCTTTTGGCTGTAATTTCCATGTACTTATCGTTGTTTCCTAAGGTCCTCTTCTAATCAGCTGTTTACTCAGTCTCTGGTACATTCCAAGTATATGGAATCACTGCATCTTCAGAGATAAATTTCCTCTTCCTCTCTCATGGTCTGTACTTGAGAATAAAATCTTACTCAATTTTACCAGGTGCTAAAGGTGCTGATGTCACTTGAAGAGTCTGTTATCTTTATAATAAGAAGTCTAAGGAGGAGCCTGCCGTTCTGCTCTGCTAGGGCCTACAGCAGAATGTTCTGGAAACCTGATATGGTCAGTGGTTTGTCACCTGTCTAAAGTATTGGGAAACTGATAGAGACTAAGAGGTCGATTTATCAAGAAGCTGACTAAGGAATGATAAACAAAATCTACCCACGTATCTCCACGGTGGTTATGTTAATAATATGTTCTCTGCATTTACTATAATGTTTAACACAATCAAATCACCTTATAATTGCATTTTGGGGTATAAGGAAAGATGTGGTATAGTCAAACCTTTTATTAATCAAGATTACCAGCATTATGTGTTATTTAGAAGCTAAGTTGTATCTTACTTATCAATACTCTTATCAAAACTGAAGGTGAGTTATTTAATAGTTTAATTCTTAACATTGCACATAAAATACATTTTAGTTATAAACATGAAACAGAAGCATAAGCTGTTTAAATGAAGTCATTATTTGTAGTTTTTTGTGTGTATATTCATATAATTGTTTGCCAAAGACTTGTTATTTCATAACAAATTTATCTTAAAAATACTACTGTATATACTGGCAACTCTTGCATTTTGATTTTGTTTATCATAGTTAGATCATGTCCAAATTTTAACATGAAATCCCCAAGTTAATACCATTTTGATTTTGTGCAACAACTGTAATTCTTGCTTAACCTACCCCATATCATGTCCAGTAGTCTGAATTACTGGTTCCTTAAGGATAATTAAATAGTATTATCTTAATTTTTTTATTTGTTTATTTAAAACTCCCAAAATACCTAACTTCTAATCATCACCACACTGCACTCCCACATGATTGAAGTGTCAGCCTCTCCCTTAACCTGGGGTTTAATACAAAGTGGGTAGGTAATTGGAAGAATGAGGATCTAATCTAATAAATTATGATCTCAGGTGAGGTTTGAATTTAGATTAGGTAATTCTTAAAATCCCACAGAGGCAGTGTAGCACACTGTTTATAGAACACAAAGCTTAGAACTAGCTGACTTGAGGTCAAGTCCCAGCTCTAATACTTAGCTGTGTGACCTTGGGCGGGTTGCTTAAAGCTTCCGTTTTCTCCCTTATGAAACAAGTATAAAAACAGCACCTACTGCATAAGGTTGACAAGTTTAAATGAATTAATATGAGTAAGGCACCTAGAACTTGGCCCAGCACAAAATAAGAGCTATATTTGTATCTGTCGTTATTATCTAATTTGACTCAATTATTTAAACTGTAAAGTTCTGAGCAGCTAAGATAGCAATCTGACATTTATTCTTTGAGCTTTTATGATATGCCAGGCGCTACACAAGATTAGAGAGCTATATCCATGAAAAAAAATAGACAAGGATTTCCACCTTAAATTTTTACTCATATCAATATGCTATAATCGTAGCCTCCCCAATATTCCAATTTATGAAAAATGTTATTTGCTAGTTCAATGTTTTTGCTTTTTAGTCTCAGTTATTGATGTATCTAGTTGCAGAAATTAGTTACATCTCTAAACCTAATGCTCTTTGCCTCCCATCATACATTTTTAAATCAAGTATAGTGCCTAATACATACCAAATGTTTAGTTAATGCCATATTTCCTGTGAAAAAAAATGATTATGTCTCATGACCTACATTAAATATTTATGTCAATTATAAAATACATTCCAATTAAAAAAAATAAAATGTGAAAAGAAAAAGCACCTTAATACAAAGAAAACATAGGATTACTATTTTTATTATTAAAGATTATATCATCAACTTGGTTTAAATATAATGTCTCACAACGTAATATAAAACAAATGATCTGCTGTTATCTACAATCAGTTATTCAACATAATAATTAACAAAATATAAATCTCAATATTTTGGGACGAGTCTTTTAATATGTAATGAATGAAAACATTTATATTAAATTTAAACCAAATTGGAAAAAATATTTGATTGTATGTATGTGTGTATATATATATATATATATTTCAATAGGATTTTTGAACAGTTTATTCAAAGCGTCTATTTTTCCAAGTGAATCCAAATGTCTATAATGTGTAACTATGGGCTACAAGGTTAGTATAGTATAAAGAACACTTTTTAAAAAAATTTAATTAGCTCAACTGACTTCCTGGGCATATTAATATTTTTCCCTGTTTTTTTTTACAAACCAAATGTTATATATACCCCTTCTAGAAAATTCTAGAAGGTGATACAGTGGTGTTCTTAAATATTGAAATTGCAAATGCCTCTGGATATCACTGTTTCAATATTCCACAATCTACTATGTAAACACAGATGGTGACAGGATAAGACAACTAACTCATGAGACTATTATTACCTTTATTTTCATAATAAAATTCCTCTCATTAATCATCAAGATGTGTATTTACCATTATATTTGTGAGCAACACCAAGCTACTTAGCCATACTGCCTAGCAACAAGGTAGCACAGACTATGCTGACTTGGCCCACAGTTATCCTGGACAAAATATATTACATTACAACTGGATCTAAGATTTTATCTTGTAAACGTGATTAAATTATTAATATTTCACAGCAAGTAGCTTAGTCAATGAAAATCTAATTGAGATGGAAAAGTAATAAATCGTTAAAGAATATGAGTAAGAAGTCATGATGGAAAATATTCCAACCCCAGATTATTCCATGATTTTCAGAGGCATCCTTGCTTATCAATTCTGAAACTGAAAAAATAAAATAAAAATAAAAATCTAGACAGGTGACACTATTTTAGAACATATCCATAATTTTTGGAGGAATGAAAATTACCTTAACTTTTAGAGGAGGGTTAACCAGATTGGAAAGACAGGTGTCATTTTTCATCCAGTGTTATTGAACTGGTATTTTGAAAATATTTAAGGTATTATGAGTCTGTACTGAATCCCTCAAAAGAACACTTCAATGTATTTTTGATACTGAGTCTGCTTTTACATATTTACTAAATATTTGTAAGGTCAAACTCTTGTTGATAGCATTTGCATGGGTTTATTTGATTATTTTTAAAATACTGCATAGATAGATGTCAGTTAATTCAACAGATGAATGTTAAAGAATTGCTTATATTTCTAAATTAGCTATATACATTTATGTGCTAGTAAGTAGAAATGGAACTTGGGTTTGATCTTACTCAAATGATTACTCCTCTTGGGGCACATTCTCCTCATTTGAAAATTGACGAATGCTATCCCTGCTACATAGGGTTGGTGTGAAGATTAAATGGGCTCAGGTAAAATGAAAATACATATAAAGAAAATTTGGTGGTGACAAACATGTTTATGGCATAGATTGTGGTGATTTTTTCCCACAGATGTATACTTAATTACCAAGCTTATCGAGTGGTACTCATTAAATACGTACAGATTTTTGTCTGTCAAATATATCTCAAAAAAGTGATTTTAAATTTTTTTCACTGCATATTTATTAAGCCATTACATAAAAAGGTAGCTATTATTTTTTAGCATTCTCATTCTTATTAATAATAGGTAAAAGAATATCTACATTTTTTGTAAGACAGATTATATTTTACTAGCTTAATATATCAGTAGAATACCTGTATATGATTTATACCTCTCCTTACTCCTTTAAACTATTTCAATTCTTGAAACCTTTAATTTCACCAATATCAAACCAAAAACTGTTTTTTGAATATCTTAGGTAATGATAAGAAAATTAAAACATTCTTTATTGTGCTAGAATTAGTAGGAAGAATAGGCTAAGAATGTGCTGTGTATCTTGGTTTTGGTGTGTTTTATCAAACCTGTTCTTTACAGTTGTATTTTTTTCTTCCATCCAATGAGCCACCTGAAAAAACTGAGCTTTCTTTTGATGCCAAGTATACCCATCCAGGACACTCTCAGCTCTTTAGCTTCAAAAGAGACAAGTAAACTTAGGTGAAAAACATTCGTGGGAATATATCTAGACATGATCAAGGTCTAACCTCAAACCAGTAGGGTTAGACTCTAAATGACAGATGTGGTAATAAATTCCACACAGTAAAAAAGAAAAATTGCTCCTCTAATGAATACTTCCTCATTATGGCCCAGGATTTTAATATTTCATATGAAAGATGCTCATATCCACTGAACAGAGGCAGATTAGAACAACTCTACCACAATAACACATAGAAATGAAATGTGTTAATGCATGAAGTGAAGAATGATGGCAGCAATAATCAATTGTGTTATTTCAAATGTGCCCAAAGGCACATTTAGTTAGCAGGTAGCAGAGGCTGTGTTCATTCTACTCCGTTTAGTTGGAAACCTCTCAAGTTTTCAGATCTTCATCATCCAAGTGGAAATGTAAAGGCTTGAATCATGACCCAAACTAAGCTCAGTCTGTGCCTACTTAATTTACATTGTTTGATTTTATTAGGGATGTTAAGATTATATAAATACACACGCTACTTCATATTGGCAATAAAATCCTTGATGACACAGCTTTCCTTTTTTTTACTATCCAAGAGGCAGTTCACTTTGAGAATAAAGAGCCTGATTTTTTAGTGGTACAAAGATATGCCGAATTGCTTATGTAGATAATGTTTCAGAAAAAGATTTTTATTTCCAGAAGACAGTGGATGGAAGGGACAAGTTATGCTTCAGGTTCCAGGTACATCCTTATTTCCTGATTCAACATGGTATTAACCAGGCTAATTAGTAATATCTGAATAGTAAGGATGCTCATAGGAAAATCATAAAAAGTCAAAAATATTGCTCCCTGTTGGACACCCCTAAAGGTCAAACTTGACATAAGTAATACTGGACTATACATAAGACTTTTTGTTGTCTTCCCAAGCCTCCTTTTCAGAGCCTCTCCATTTTCTATGTCATCCTCTCCCTTTGCCATGAGCTATAAGAACTCAACTAGTTTTTCTCTCATCTTAAGGACCTGCTGTGGACAAGTGGCAGGCACTTCTTAATCATGAGAGAAAGGTAAAGAAGGTAAAAGAAATACTAGGTGTGACACCATTGAGCTTCTGAACGAATGACAACAGAGGCTTATTTTGAGATATCTTGCTATATAAAAAAAGCATACCTCTCTTGTTAAGCTCCTATTAGATATATTTTCTGTTATTTCCAAGTGAAAGCATTCCTCACATAAAAATGTATCTTGATCCCAGCCCGTTATTTGGAGAACTTTCATTAAGTGATTGACTATGTTGATCTATATTTTTTTTTCCTATTGGTTTAGTATAGCAAAATGATGTCTGGTTGACTATTTTTCTAGAAAATAAAAATATATTGTTAAAAGTCAGAGCAACCTATTTGGCCCATTTTAGCATTTCATTACTTATAGAAAAATAATCTCATATTGGAAAGAGAGAGATTCTTTAATTTTTACTGTATCCTCTCTTGAAAGAAAACTTCCATTGATAACACACAACCCAACATCAAAAATCCTCTTCACTTATCCTTCAATTGCCCCAAAGATTCACTCATCGCCGTATAGCAACTTAGTCCCAATCTTCTTCCTCAGTTCCTAAAATTTTCTTATATCTCTTCACTGAACCCAGTCCAACCTCTTGCCTATCCTGTTCCTGCCTTCAAACTTTTTTTCTATAGATAACTCCTGCCCCTGAGCAGCGAAAATCAGTCAGATTGATTTTAGCTCACTGTTCTTACTGTTTCTTTCCTTAGTCATTATTCCAGCTTGCACAACCAAGCCCCAAATTATGGAGACAAAGAAAAAAAAAAATCTTCTGTATGTGAGAGATGTAGGAAGTTCTGAATATTCATCTGTCTTTTTGTTTCCTGTACCATAACAAAGGGTGACAATTTATAAATCCTAATGTATTTCAAAGTAATTATAAGCAAAGGGAAAAATATTTTAATATCAATCAGTTCATAAATGACTAATTTACCATATTCTCCTATAAGAAACATCTTCAAGACTTCTCTCTTATGTTGCTTTGGATGTTAAAATTTTCTAGATTTGTAATAGTCCTATAAATTTTGTTTCCTGTTATTGGCTTTAAAGGAAAGTACTTGACAGTTTAGCAATTCTCTCTGTTAATCTCTGCTTAGCTCTAGCTAATTGCCATTGTCTCTGATTCATTGCATGAGAGGGAAAAAGTGGCTTTCTTAGTCATAAACCTGACTTCATATGTCTTGACTGAAACCAAAAGATTAAAACTCAATGCAAAATTATAAATAAACTCTCATGGTTTCTCCGAGTGCACATTTTCCAGTCATGAGATTTGGCTCTCCCAGAGGCTAGAAAGAGGGCATTAAGTAATTTCAAACTATGTATAACTTAGATTTAAGCTAAAATCTGCATGGTTATAAAAATAGTTTTATGGCATTACTACTGCTAGGAAAATATGGCATAAATAATTTTCAGTTTTAAAGAGGGTCAGGCCCTTTATTTGTGTAATATGTGAAAACAATCTGAAGCCAACACATTAAAAATATTATATAAGGAATGAGATTATAAATCAACAATTCTATAATCTACATCATGTCTAATTAAAAAATATACTTGAAATTATTTTTGACATGTCAGAATAGACAACTGGGAAGACTCATTCTAATAAAAGGGTTAAGTGAATGAAAATTTATTATTTTTTACTGTGAGAAAATGACCTCTCAGGTCTGTTATGAAAACATCTGTCAGCCATCAGTTAAAAACAACTTTAGTTGAATTTTTATAGATTCTTAAGGAAAAATGAAAAAAAAAAACATTAACAGTAAGATAAAATCTGGAGAAGAATTAGCTGTTAGATTTAAGATGTCTCATTTCTTCTAAACTAATAGATGCATTTCTAGCCACATAGCCTTATTCCTATTCCAGTAGTGCTATAACTTTGAGTTGTAATACTCATCTTTCAATAATAGCATTCTAGGAAACTGAGCTCCTTAGAACCTCCTCTATCTGAGGCATTCATCTTCACTGGAGTATCAGTAAAACTAGCTTGGGTTATGTTGTGGAAACAAACTCCAAATCTCAAGGCTCAGCACACTCTACTGTTCTCTTCCAAACAACGACTTGGGGAATAAGGCTTTTCTTTTCTATTCTTTTCTCGTTTCTAATCTTATAGCTCTCTCATTTGGAACTGCAGTCACATAGCAGGGGGAGAAAAAACTTGAAGAACCACATTGGCTCTTGAAGGCTTCATTCCAGAGGTGACACACCATTTCTGGCCAGAAGTAGTCTCATTATCCCAAACTAATTACATGGAAACTGGGAAGCACATGGACTATTTGATGAGTTCCATAGTTTGCGCTTCAGTACACATGTCTTTTTTGAGCCTCAGCAGTGAAAAGTCTGAGCAGAAACTCCAGCTCTCCCCACAAGACACAGCCATATTGAAAACCAAGAATTTCTAATTGTAGAGCTTCCAGATAGAAATAGCCTGAATATTGGTGGTAACATTGCAAGGAGTGCTGCTCTAAAGAGCTAACGAATTACAGCAAACTTTGGGCAAACAAGATGTAAACTTGACATATTAAGGTGGTGAGATTGCAGGGATCTTTTATATCTACAATATAGCCTATCCTATCCTGAATAATACAATTAAATTGAAAAATGTCTTCTGTCTTGCTTTGCTTATCCGAATCACCAATTTTGTTACAAATTCTGCCATTTCTACCATTTCTATCATCAAATCATCCCATAGTTTTGTCAGAAACTATTGCTATAACATGGCTCTATACCAATTCTCAGCTTTGTCCTGGCACTTCAGAGTTCAATGCTCTCTGATGTTTTGACGTATATGGGAACGTGGCTTCCCGTTTGCTGAAGAAAAGCAGGAAATTATTTTAAACTATTGACCTACAGAAAGCTCTAAATACCCAGCAGTATAATTAGATCTCATCAAAACTGTTAATGCCATAAATATGACAACTTGGGAAAGTTTATACCTAATTAATTTAGGTTAATTTACTAGAATTATTGCTATCATTGAGTTGGAAGATTACGAGTGGAAGTTTTTAGGAAGGTAAAAGAACATGTTTGAATCAATGGTTTTAAAGGTGTGTAAAAACATCAGACATCTTTTTTTTTTTTTAACAAGGAGTATTAAATGCTAGGATTCATGTACGTTTTGGATTAGTTTCATCACACTAAGCAATTAATCATAGTTTACACTGTCCGTATTCTTTATTTCTTTTAATATCTTTAGTCACACAGGGTGGATAAGTTTGCATTTCATCTGGAACAATTCCGGGTAAGAGTGCATAAAGGACAATTACTACCTGTGTCATGGCTGTGTGACAATCCTTTTTAGGTAATCTTTACTCCTTGTGAGAGTCATTGGATTTCTTGCAGTTGCCAAGATTCTTCAAGCAGATTAATTTCTTGATTATGTGTAAAGAAAACCAAATGCTTAAGTTTGGAACTTCTTCAGCCAGTTTGATTGTTATTTTATTTTGAATATTTGCATTGAATTTAATAAATAGGTGTTGAGATCTTAATATGTTCAAATCATTCTGTTAGGCCCTTTGGGGTTTGAAGTGGATAAGGAACTTAGGTCTTTCCCTTAATGTACTCACATTATTCTTTTTTAATATATACATATTTTTATTTCTTTTTATTTTTTGTTCTTATCTGTTTCATTTTGTTTTGTTTTCATTTTTATCGCATTTTTTAAAACTAGATTTTAATGCAGAATTACAAGATCACGTTCTTTAGAGCCATTAAGTAAAATAAGTAGACATTGTATCATAGGAGAGGAAATTTTAAAGTAACATAACCCTTATTAAGTTGAATACATAGATTGAGCAAGCTATGTAGTCACCGGATACAATAAAATAAAACAACATTTCCTTCCCACATTTTCACAAGGAGTGAGCCAGGTTATGTAATCTTT
The DNA here is from genome assembly GCF_014176215.1 of Rousettus aegyptiacus. NCBI lineage: Eukaryota > Metazoa > Chordata > Mammalia > Chiroptera > Pteropodidae > Rousettus > Rousettus aegyptiacus. The sequence continues at coordinate 42,432,449 of NW_023416306.1, read as the reverse complement.
CCCCTCTGGTTGCAGGTCAGGGTGGAGGTGCCCTGTCTTTCTCACTCTAGAGACTGTTTACGCTTTGGAGCAGCACTTTAATTTGATAACTTACTCGGGGTGGCCTGAGAATAGAGGATTAGACAGCCCAAATATATCCTGATTAATTCCTTATTTGAATTATTCCTGTTATTGGTTTTCTGAGGATAAATGAGTAGGAAAATAATTTTCTGGAGCCAAATAACATGAGACCAAAGATCCTGCTAACATGAGTGGGTTTTCTCACATTTCCCTACATTAAACTAAAATGCAATGCCAGATTTTCACATTAATGTAGCTGAACCCAGAGACAGTCTTCAAGTTTATTGGGGTAACATTGGTTAATACAATTATATAATTTTCAGGTGTACATTATAATTTGACATCTATATATTCTATGGTGTGATTACTACACAAAGTCCACTTTCCTTCAGCTACTATATATTTGATCCTCTTTACCCACTTCATCCACTTCCATCCCCCTATATTTGATCCCCTTTACCCTATCTACCTCTCTCTTCCTCCCACACCCCTTACCCTCTGGTAACCACTAGTACATTGTCCATGTCCCTGAGTCTCTGTTAGTCCTGTTCATTTGTTGCTCTTAGGTTTATATCTCACATATAAGTGATGTGATTTTCTACTTTTTCAGTCTGGCTTATTTTGCTTAGCATGATTATCTCAAGGTCTATCCATGTTGTCACAAATGGCAGTATTTCATCTCTTCTTATGGCTGAGTAATATTCCATTGTATATATGTGCCACAGCTTCTTTAGCCAATCATCTATTGTAGGACACTTCAGTTGCTTCCATGTCCTGGTCACTGTGAATAGTGCTGCTATGAAAATTGTTGTGCAAATATCTTTTCGGATATGGACTTTCAAGTCTTTGGGGGTAAATACCCAGTCGAGGGGTTGCTGGATCATATGGTAGATCAATTCTTAGTTTTTTAAGGAACCTCCATACTGTTTTCCATAGTGGCTGACTAATTTGCAGTCCCACTAGCAGTGTATGAGGATTCCTTTTTCTCTGCATCCTCTCCAACATTTGTTATTACTTGTCCTGTTGATTATAGCTATTCTAACAGGAATGAGATGGTATCTCATTGTGCTTTTGATTTGCGTTTCCCTAATAGTTAGTGATGTTGAGCATCCTTTCATATGTTTGTAGGTCATTTGGATGCCCTCTAGGGAGACGTGTTTGTTCAGGTTCTCTGCCCATTTTTTGATTGGATCATTTGGTTTTTTGTTGTAATTGAGTTGTATAAGTTCTTTGTATATTTTGGATATTATCAGAGGCGTTGCTTGCAAATATATTTTCCCATCAAGATGGTTGTCTCTTTACCTTGTTGACAGTTTCTTTTTCTTTTGCTGTGCAGCAGCTTTTTAGTTTGTTGTAGTCCCATTCATTTATTTTTGTTTTTACTTCCCCCGCCTGTGAAAATGCCCATTATTTTTATGTTTCCTCTCCTGATGGTATCAGGTAGTTCTTATATTTCTCTTTCATTACTTTTCATTCTTCTATTTCTCTCTTCTTCTTCTAATTTATTTCTAGATTTCTGTCTTCGATATCACTGATCCGTTCCTCCATTTGGTTGACTCTATTTCCCAAGTTTGTTATTTCATTTTTCAAGTCTTTCAGTGTGTGTTTTTTTTTTATCTCCAAAAGTTCTATGTGCTTCTTTTTGAGGATTTCAATCTCTTTCCTCTGCTCATCTTGCTGTTTTTGAAATTTCTGAAATTTTTGATATGACTCGTTTTGGAACTCATTGAGTTTTTTCAAAAGCATCATTCTGATTTCTCTGTCACTTAAGTCACATGTTTCTATGTCTGTAAGCTCATTTTCTGGACATTTTTCTCTTTCTTTCTGAGATGCTTTGTCGCTTTGGTTGTTCATGGTGTTTAAAGGACTAGTTCTCTGCCTGGGCATTAATGGAAGTGTATTCTGTTGTTTTTACAGAAAGAAGATTTATTATATGAAAGTCTCTTTTTAGCCTGCTGCAAAAAAAAAAAAAAAAAAAAAAAGCGCTTTTCTTTTGGTTTCAAGTCCCTGGAGTCTAAGCCTCTTTGATCACTGCTTTATATAGAGCATAACGTCTTTTATTTCCTTGTAGATTTTAATCACACTCGATACTTTCAGTTTCAGTCCTTGTCAGTGTTAGGAATGGTTTTGGTAACATTTGCTCAGATTCCCTTGGGGCTCCACAGTGATTGGTCTTGGAGGGCATGGGGGGAGGGGCCCTATGGGTTAAGGGTTGGGAGCTGCAATTCAGCTTCAATTTTTCAATCAGGGCTGGTAAAAATCAACTGTTGTTTCTCTGTTGTCCAGTCTCGTTTCTCTGCTTTCTGCCCTGATGACTGGGCCCTACCGCTGGCTGCGTAGAAAAGTCCCAGCAGTTCCAGGCACGGCTGATCAGGGAAGTCACCACGCTTTCACCCCGCCCTCTTCTCCTGCAAGGAGCTCGGGCAGCTGTGAGAGTCAGCTTCTTTATTTGTCCCAGTCCACAGCCTGACACCTGGGTTTCTGAACTGTGGTAGCTCTTATGTGCAAATCCTATGCTCAGATATGCTGGTGTGAAGTTTGGGTGTTTTTTGTTCAGGTTTAGATGTTCACTTTATTGTTGTTTCAAGGGGAGAGATCTGAAGACATCTCTCACTCTGCCATGTTTTTCCAGAATCCAGTATTAATTAATTCTTTTCCCGATGGTCTCAGGTCAGTGAAAGCTGAGAGATCTGGGAAGCAGGAATAAAATCTGGTAATTATAAAAATTCTCCAGGCATACTGAAGATCTCCATGTATAGAATAAACAAAACTACAAATGGGATGGAGCAATGTGATATCTAACACAAGGTGTCTTGTGGGTCCTATTCATTCCCTTCTTTTGATGCTTTACAACTACTAGTATTTCTCCTGGTTGAATATGAGTTATTTTCTTTTTGAGCCTGCTTTAGTGACTCTCTTGTCCCAATTTAATGTAATTGTTTCCTTGTCTTTTCTGGATTTTCCCAGGATACCATGTGACTGTTCATGCCTTGTTAGAGTCATCAGTGCCTTCTGAATTTGCATGAATGAAGCAACATGAATTCCTGGAGCTCTGTCTTCTATTTCCTGGCCTTGCTATTCCAAGCTTCAAATCCACTCTTGCCTGCCTATATTCTCCCTCAAATTATCTTCGGATTCAGCTACAACCTCTAATTCTGCTGCCTTGAAGTTTCTTGGAACTTGCTGGTCATCTGCTTCATGCTAAATAAATTATGGCATATTCCACTGAGAAATTAGATTGATGACAAATTCTAAAACAGGATCATTTATTTATAAATTCAGTGTAGGCAAAGCATGTCTTCTGCACCATTCTGCATCCACCTTCAGTGTCACCTTACCTTTCCTTGTCTCTTTTGGGTTCTGTAAACCAACAAGCAACTTTATTTAGCAAGTAAATATCTCTTGGAACCTATACTGACCCAAAGCCATTAGGAAGACTAAGAAAATCAACTTTTAGTGGTTTTTAACTGGTAGAATATTGGGGGTTGGAAGATATTTTCGAGCAGATTTATCTCCCCTATTCTCAAGAAATTGTATAAATTAAGTCAGCACCTTTGTCGTTAGGAAACCAGTCTTGGAGTAAAATATTTTTGTACTTGATAATTAAACTTCTTACTTTTCTGGTCTGCAGTATTTGAAAAGCTAACTCATTTATTTTGTCAACAAATTTAGTCAACAAATATTTATTCAGTATGGATACCTTGGAATAAAAATATGAACCAGATATGGATTCTTCCCTTAAGTATACTCTGCTGGGCAAGATAAAGCAGGTACGCAAATAATTATTCCAGAAGGTAAAAGGTAAAAAAGTGGTAAGGACTATGAGAAAAGTAAGAGGAGAAAGAGACATTTGGAAGATGGAGAGTACGGATATGGGCCTGTTGAGGGTGGGGCAGTGGGTGGGGCATTCCAGGTAGAAAGGAAATGTGAGTCATTTAAAAAAATAGCAAACGTGTTGTTTTAACCAGAATATAGTGTTCATTATGGAGCCTAAGAGGAACTAAAATTAGAAAGGAAATGAGAAACTAGGAGGCAGTGGCAGGTCTTAAATTCCTGATGTAGGTGTGAACACATCAAAGGCATTTGATTAGAAACCTGAATGGTCCAGAGTTGTTAATGAGTTACCCGGACATTTAATCTGGTGGTAGTATATAATATATATGACAGGTGGGGAAAGGTTAGCTATGGGAAAACCTTTTGGGAAACTATGGCAAATATAACAATGCAAAAAGTATTAAGATTCTAAATTGTCTAAGCTCAGTGAGGATAAAGAAAGGAATTAGATAATAATGGTAGCTAACATTTATTGAACATTTACTATATACTAAGTAGTGTGCAAAGAGTTTTGCACGGATTGTCTCTTTCGAACTTTATAAGTTTATAAGGTAATATGGAAGAAACGAAGCTTTGTATTGTGTTTAGGGTCAACAAGCAGACAAAAGCCAACTTTAGTACCTGCCAATGACAAGCAGCTGCTGAGAGAACTGCTTTCTCTCTCATAAGAGGTTTCATATGGTTGGAAGATCAAAGAAAGGAAAAGGATAAAATAACTCTGAGTTTATTCCCAAGCTAAGTGATTAATAAAAATCAAAATTTATAAACTAACATCATTTCACATAATAGATAGCTATGATTTTAATACCCTTTTTGTAAAAACAAAACAAAACAAAACAAAAAAAAACACCTATGATTTCTAAGTTTTGGAGTTAACGCAAATGATGGTGTCTTTAGAAAAATGATTTAATATGTTGGATAGTCTTTACCTTCTTCACATTAGAATGCCAGAAAAGATACAGAAAGAGCTTAGAACTTATGATAAAGAACAGAACACATTTCAATTTTCCCTGGGGGCCGGTGCCTCCATACAAGCAGTCAGTTAACAAGGTTCTTTGTTCATTAGATTGTCTATAATTCATATCTTTCTTTATATTTGACTATGTCGACAAAGGCAATTTATAGCACAAAATCTGATTAAAGTGTATGTTTATGTATGTGAACTTGATTTCTATCTACATAAGGCTTCTTGCCCAGTCTAATTGTGACTCACGATTCTCTCTAATGAAGACTAATTTTATCTCAAGGAATATATATCCTTTCTTTTATGTATAGTCATACACACACATTCCATTCCCATCTGGAACCATATGATCATCTTCATTTTATAAGTTTAAAAAAATCTAAGTTTTAATAGGTTAAATAACTTACTCAACATTGAACAATAAGAAGAGTCAGGATTTTAAGATCGTTATTTATTTATTTGTTTATTTATTTATGTCTTTCATACCAAAAAGATATAACCTTGATGAAAGCAAGTATATAGACCTTTGTTCACTACTATATCATCAGTACCTAAAATACTGCCTGGCTAGATCCATACTGGTTGCTTGGATGAGACGGCAGGTAGGTCGTCCTCTCAGCAGCTATGCTCAGCTGGTACACTCTACTACTTCTCTGGAGACATTCTGTGGGTCAGAGAAAATGAGGAGGATGGTAAATACATGAGTAAGAGTATATTTAAATGAGATAATATTAGAATATATACTGTTTGTGTTTTCACACAGTTTCCACCATCAGTTTATAATTTGTCCAATTATGCAAGAATTATGTACTTTTTGTTCTCTTCCACCATGCACCAATAATCTATAAGCATAAAGTTATTCAGCTTTAAGAATTTTCTTTAATCTACTTTTTCCTGCATGTATTCATTGGAGGTTAGCTAAGTTGGGACATTAATACTTTTGTCTATATTTTGTTTATAAGCTCTGAATGCTAATTTAGTTTTGCTCCCTTGAAAAACAATTGTCTATTTGCATCACAACAGGAGATTCTGCTGTTTTAATGGATATATTTAAAAGTTAATTAACACTGAGTGTGAATAAAACATTTGTGAAACTGTCAAAATAATTTTCCATATAGAACTAAATGTAAGATTTATTTAGATATTTATTTTATCTCTGAAAATTGTTGAAGATTATTCTGTCAGAGGTTGAGTTGTTTTGGGAGTATTTTGCATTCTGTAACTATAAAAAATGTCTCAATGAATTCATTCCTGCAGATAACCTATAATATTCTATATCACTTATAGTCACGTGAAAATTTTAATTTCCATTATTAAAAATAGTACTAAGTGATTTCATATTCATTGTCATATTTGACAGAATCTAAAATATAAAAGTTTGATTTTATATATGTTTTTACAAAGTACTCCTAATTTAAAAAGATCAATGTGCTCTTTTTTTCTAAAATAAGAATTGCATCTCTATATTTTATCCTTAAAAGTTGAATTATTGTTTTTGTGACATTTTTCCTTAAATAGATAATAAGAAAAGTTATAGATCTGTAGTAAATCTTTTCTTTTGGGAATGAAAATATAGAATTATAGCCCTAACTAAAGATAAAAATTGCACAAGCAATAGATTTATAAGGAATGACTAAAATAAGATCAACTTTAACATTGCATTATATAGTAGAATGCCAATGCAATGAGACATTATACTAATTAGATTTAGAGATATAAAAGCATATAAAGTCATATTTAACCTAATAGACTACGATGTGAGTCTTATAATTAGTCCCTTAGGGAAGCAAAAAAATTCTTCCATTTATGTAATTGTTTAGTGTATTTTCCCATATATAGACAATGATTCCTCAAACTTGGCTATGAATTTTATTTTTTAGGCTGTGATGTAAATCCCTTGTGTATACAGATATGAAAACAGAATTTAAGATGTACGGAATTAAGACAACAGTTTTCAAAAGCAAACAATCAATTAAGGGCTCTTCTCACACTTCCATTAACTATTCTAGATTTTCCCCATCCTTGGTTTACATTGTACCTGGTCTATGCTTTGTGAAATGACCCATTTCCTCAACTTTAAAGGGTTTGTGCCCTTCTCACCTTGCCCTCATTCAACTGCAATTGCTGCATTTACCCACTTACTGTTATTATCAGGGGTAGAAACCAGGATAGAAACAAATGAATTTTCCAAGGTCCAGACATACTTGTTTCTGAGTCCCATAAATAAAAGCAAAGCTTGGTAAATTTTTCAGAGCCCACATTGACAAAGTATAAGTCACAGCTTCGGATTCCTTATTATGTTCTTTCTGGAATCCAGAATGTCCGATGGAGCAAAGGCTGGAGTTGTGGAGACAAGAAGCACACGTTCTAGAAATGGTTCACTGGGATTATGGATTAAGTCCAGAGCAAACACCATGAGTACTCTTCCCACAACCCCTCAGATTCCTCTTCCAATCCATGCATGCCTGTCCCCAGCGTGCTCTCACTTCTACAGGCTGGCTCCTGTATATTTTTCAGTGGCTACTGTATTAATTTACTAGCTTGCCAAATCTAAATACTGCAGGCTGAATAGCTTAAAAAACAAAAACTTATTTTCTCATAGTCTGGAGGTTAGAAGTCCAAAATCAAGAGGTCAGCAAATTTGGTTTCCGACTCAGAGTTGTGACCTACTTGTCCCCAGAACTCCATGGCCAGGTCAAGCAAAAGCTATCCTCAATTAAACACTGCTTGATAACGTACCCTTGACTGGGTATTTTCTTACCATTCCCATTTCCTCACTCTCCTGTTTTATGTTTTTTTGGGGGGGGGACTATATCCTAATAAATCACACACAAATTTCCAAAACATGATTTGTCTTTATTTTGTCTTTGCAAAGCTAGTGTGGGTTGAATTATGTTTTCCAAAAAAGATATGTTGAAATCGTAATATATAAATGTGACTTTATTTGGACATAGGGGCTTTACAGATGTATTCAAGTTAAGACAAGGTTTTAACTATACTAAATTGATCCCTAAGTCCCTTATGACTGATATCCTTAGAAGAAGAGGAAATTTTAGACAGAGAGACAGAGACACACAAGGAGAATATCACGTAAAGATGGAGACAGAAATTAGAATGACGTATCTATAAGCTAAGAAACATCAGAGATTTCCAGTAGGAAGCCTGGAGAGGGGCATGGGATAGATTCTCCCTTGGAGGGCCCAGAAGGAACCAATTCTGCTGACATTTTTGTTTTGGGTTTCTAGCCTACAGAAGTGTGAGATAATACATTTCTATTGTTTTATGACACCTGTGATATTTTGCAATGGCTGCCTTAAGAAATTAATGCAGAAACCCAACTGAAAGTAGGTAATTTCAGAAGTGGATCGGGGATGTAATTCTGGAATTCGATCAGTTACTACCTGGATAGCAATAGGAATCCTATTGTTGGAGATTAAAAACAAAACAAAAGAAAACAAAACAAAAACCTATTAAAAACCTCCTGCTCATTATATCATTACAATTACTATAACTTTCACCAGTGTTGAGCTGGGATGGGATACAGGTGATAGGAGATGCACTGACTTGCACAATGTACAGAAGATTTCAGAGATTTGGAAGGATTCATGATTCTAAGGACTGAGTTGGCTGGTTGTTGCTAAGTGCCACCGTTTCTTTGGGGAGGAAAACTGACAAATTTAAATTTGTCATTTATCAACCTGGGGCACTGTGTGAAAGTTAGAAGGCCTCCATGGAAACATTTAAAGAGATTCCAAAATTTCTATAGCTAGAAGGCAGACTGAACTGCAAGTCGGCTGTTGCATCTTATTGTAAAAATAGTAGAACTACAATGAAGGCTGAATTCATCATCTTAGCCAATCTTTTATGTTAAAAAAACAGAACCCTGATATCAAAGGAGTTAGACCCTATCGAATGTAAACATATGGGTTGATATGCTCAAGAACATAGGAACCCCAGATTCCTTGAACCCCCAGGGCCTACAGGTATGGCCTATTTGGTTTTGCTGGAGAATGGTAGCCTTCTCTTGCCGGAAGAACATGCCAAAACCACAACTGATAGGGATATGTTGAAGGATAATATTTTTCCTCTTCAAGATCTGACCCCACATCCTCTCCTGTCTCCTAGTTCTATAATTAGGGTCAACTCTCAGCATGGGCCAAGTAGGAGAATACTTCCCTGATAGACATAAAAAGGAATTATTCACCAATGAAACTTCAAGACATGATTAAGTGTAGCAAAAAAAGTTTGGGGGAAAGCATGCCAAGGAGTAGATCTTGATAGTGTTGAACTGGGGTGGGGATAGTAGTGGTGGAAGGTAAGTTCAGAAAAAGCGAATTGGCCAATAATGAAGCATTCTCCCATGACTGAAAACTCCCTGGCAGGAACACCTGGAAATGGTCCTAATACACTGTGGAGATAGTTACTAGAAGCTTGTGGGAGACAAAAGACTCATATTAAATAAAACAGAAATGACAGAAGTGCCTTGGCAGAGTTTTGAGGAAGGAATCAATGGTCTCAGAGAAGTGAGCATGCTAGAAAGATTCTATTGTATAACACTTGAAATCCTCCCAGCTGGATATGTTTTTGAAGAGCCAGAGAACATTCTCATTCCTAAGTTTATGAGAAATGTACTAGTGATGGAGGTACTGGCAAGTTTGAGCTCAGTGGTGGCTGCACAAGGGTTGATGATAAGCAATATTGTTAGAGAACTCAGTTCCCTGTTGTCAGTAAGAATGATATGATCCCAGAATAGCAGAGATCTAATGGCAAAACTCGACCATTAGGGATCTATGTTGATGGCTAATACACAAAGGTGTTTCTGAAGGAAAAATAGATGGACAGCTGAGAAGAGTATGGCTTGATATATCTGATAGCATAATAAAAATTATTAAAATTGAGTGAGCAAAAGCCTGATATCATTAGTGCTTATAAAATATCACTTTCTTATTTAGTTTAAAAACTTAAACTGGTCCTCACACTCACAGAGGGACCCTACAGTGCCACAAGTATATATCGTAGAGACTTCTGTAATGTCATTTTATATATTTTGCAAGTGATTCACTTATAATTTGAAGTTTCAAGCCCACTATACACATTCTTGTCTCTTTATATTGACCAATGATTCATCTCATCTCCTGAAGATGTTCTTGCATCTCTTCTCTCTGAGTACTACTCTAAGGCTTAATAAAGCCTCTCCCAATGACCTCCATCTCTTAAAAATGACTCCTTCCTCTAAACAGCTATCTTGTTCATTTAACAGCTTTGATTGGTTGTTGAAATTTTTATATGTAAAGAAAAGTTCATTTTCATAGCTCGATTCTTAGACCCTTGTAAATAGGATTAATCTTATATCCCAGAACTAATTACAATGCTCTATTTTTAACAAATTCTTAATGAGAATTTTCCATTTAGCATTTTAATTCCTTTCATTTTTTGAACTAAGAATGAACCTGTTTATCATTGCTTATAAAAATGCAAATATTACAGCAATATATTTATCTTACATTCTAAACTGGCAGCATTACTTGAAATCCTTGAGATAAACTTAGGAGTACTTAATATAGAATGCTTAACTTGGGCATACATGTAAATTAAACTCAGAGTTCTTTTTTAAGCTGGAACTATAAATTTTTAACGCCAGATGAGTCAAATGAAAATTGACAGGCACTGTAGCACAGATATACTGTTTGATGACTTAGGCCCTTTGGTAACTCTGTCATCTATTACTTCATAATGACTAAAAAGCCACAATTACTATCATAGGATCCAACCATAAATTATCATGCTGAAATGAGATAGCTGCTGAAAATTATCAAAGTTTCTTGGCCCAGAGAGATTTGAAAAAGATGTTGGGATGGCCCTATCCCATATCGAAATGTGTTACATAACTTTAGAAATTATGATACTGTGGTACTGGTTAAGAGAAAGGTCAAAAAATGGATGGAAAGTGATAGAAAAAATAGAAAGATATCTATTTATATATACATACACAAATACATACATATGCACACATGTATAAGCTTATCAAATCTTTCTGTATAATAAATCTCACATAAAAAATTTAAAAAGAAGAAATAAAGTTAATATGGTGTTCACAAAAAAAAAAAATGGCTTTGATTTTTTGGGGAGTTTTTTTCAAGGTAGTGGCATCCCAGCATATACCAGAAACTTAAAAAGAGACCACTCACAGGATGATACCATCCCCTTCAAAGATATACTTATCCTCAGTTTCTTGATTAAAATCAGACAGTCTTCAACTTGCCAGAGGCCCTAATTTCCTGTTTTCTTTAGCATTTGCTGGTTACTCTGAGGGCTTCAGTAAACAGCTCTCACTTAACTGGTCTGTTGTGCTGAAATGGAATACTTGGTTAAATTATAAAACATAATTCTAAATGTTCCTTTCAAAAAACAATGCCTTTCGCTTTTAATTTTATCTCCTTTTTAATCTTCAAAATATTAGAACAAACACACAAAGCTTACAGCATTTCCTCTTTAACATTCAACTGCTTTGAAGTCTCAAAGTTGTGTAGTATTACTATTTCTATAGCAACCAACAGAGGAAGTGCCTTGACAGCATACAGACTCAAAAGAAAAGCATGCTGTGACAGACTGAGAGCTCGACAGGGTTTCTATCTCCTAGTCTCCTGTTTCAGTACTACCACTGCAGAAGCCCTTGCTGTGATTCTTCTCTCTTCCTCAATTTCTAGTATTAGTGATATTTCTGATCTTACGGTGTCCATGGTATTTTTTTTCTAACATGCTGCTCCTTTTTCTTCAGTGTTTTTCATTGGATTTCTTATAATACTCCCCTTGTTCTTGTCTTATGCCTTATAGTCTTCAGATAACAAATTGATAAACATTTTGCTTGCTCTGAATGACAGTTCATAAACACAGTAGGAGAAATGCAGTAATAAATGATTCACTTCTTTCAGCTTCTTAAAACCTCTTTTAAATCTATTTTCCTTAAGGGCCAAATTCATAGAAAAATTGGATTATGTATGTTTAAAAATGCAGAACGAAGATCAGAGATCACCAAAAAAGTACCAAAAAGGAAAGCATTCTCCCCAAACACTTCATTTTCACTGTGAAAAAAAAAATGCAAAATGGTAAAATAACCATTTCCAATAAAAAAACTAATCTTGTCTTATTTTAAAACTCACTTTTATCTTAGAAAATTATTTTCCTTAATATGGTCTAATTAGGGACAAGTTTCATTTTTATTTTTATGTCTAGTTTTTAGTTCATTTGTTGTGAGGAAACAAAAATGAATATTAAGAACTATCTAGGTACTAGATATTGTGCTATGTTTTCTACACAGACTGTCTCATGTAACCCACTAACAACTATATGAAATACAGACTGTTACACATATTTTGAAGGTGGGAAATTAAGGCACTTGTTCAAGAATCTGGCCAACAATTGGCTTGATATTTGCATTTTGTGTGTGAGGTAGTTTTTTCCTTGGCCCCACCCTGATGAGCCAATTTTAGTAAGCCCTATTACTTGTGTTCAGAATATGCTCTGCCTCTTGCTCACCAAAGCAGCATTCTATGTTCATGACACCTGAGAAAACTGTCTACAATCCAGGTACTTTTAAAACGTACTTTCAGACCGGTAACTCCCTATGTTTTCGCACATGTCCTGCCATATACTCAGAGAGTACTCATGTCGTCTTAGCATCAGGCATGCATCATGTGAAATAGTACAGGATATTTCCCAGAATATTTCTTAATTGCATTGCTCCTTTACTTGAAATTGTGCTGAAATAGAAACCAGTGACCACACTCTTGCGGAAAAAAATGTATGGATGACCCATCAGAAGTTTCCAAATCTCTCATTTGAGAGTGATGAACTTATGGTAGATTGGTTGGTGTTTTTCTTTCTCTAACTTATTTCTTTAAGAAGAAATACAAAGTTTCCTAAATTTAGTTGGTTTCTTTAAAATTATTATTATATTTTAAGCCCAAAATCTGCAGAAAGTATAAGGTTGTTTTTTTCTTCTGGAGTTACTATCTTGATGATTTTAAAAAAAAAAAAACAACTAAGATTAGTAGCTTGAGACATATGAAAACCAAATAATTAATTTTGCTCTTTAACAATTAGCAAGGTCTTTAAGATGAAATTTGTATGACTTTCTCCAAATTATATCATTCATGGCCTTGATACAAACAAAGTATTTTATATTATAAAAGTTCGCAAATTTCTTGAAAGATGAATAAAACATAAGTTCCAGCCAATAGTATCATCAATTATTTACATATATATCAGATATAAAGTAGCAGAGTATTTAGAAGTTCATTTAATTGGATTATTCTCCAAAACATGTGAGATCAGAGGAAACCATATCTATCTATCTGATTTAGTTCATGCTTTAGAATTTTTCTGGTTAGTTTTGAAGTTAGAATATGGTATTTTTTATTACATTTGCTTTAATCAATAGAACGTATTCTTAGCAATTTTGTAAGAGTTATGACTTATTTGAATCCAAAAATACAAAGAAAGTTGTCTAGAGAGTCAGCTTATTTATTCGTTTTTCTGAAAAACTCTAACAAAATTAGAACTTAAGCATTTATTTATCGTCAACGATTTCAGTGAATAAGAGCAAAGAAATAATTAAAGATTTCAAAATAAGAACTGAAGAGTAAAAGGTAATTCAAGGATGAAAGAATTTCAGAGATGATGTCAAAAAAAATGAAGAAAAACAGTAGAGTTCAAGAACAGTCAATCCAGAGAAAGGTTCTTAAATGGGCAAAAACTAGGTGTGCACGATGGCTTCTCATTGTATTCTTTTCATTATAAAGACAATGAATAAATCAAACTGTCTCATTATTTCATCACCTGGCTTTGTGTTTCAGCTGTCAGGTATGAAAAATTACTGCAAAGAACAAAAGTTTTCAAAAGAAAGAAAACTGAAAAATATAAGCACGCCATGAGTGCTAATTCCAGAAGAGCTGGTTTTTCAAGAATCATACGGGAAATTGAATAATGATATAATAATTAGAAACATAGTGTTCTTTTGGGATTCCCACACCTTCCCAAAGAAGGGAAACAAAGCGGATGCCTGTGATTCTATATTATGAGAATGAGACTGTAGATCCAGGAGTTAAATGGACAATTTTTCAGTATTAAAAAGTAGCTAGCTGTACATATGTAAATTCATAGTCACTAAAGTGGTTACATTTTCTGATCTCATTTTTGTATTTTATTGTCAATCTATAATTTTGCTTTCTATTGTCAATCTATAATTTTGCTTTCTATAATGTTTTATTAATTTTAATTTAGAATTTTAGATAACTTTATGCCTCCAAATATTTAAGCTGAGTTGGACACTATACTCTGAAATTAAAGAAGGTAAAAGATTTGAGTTCAGGTCCTAACTCTCCTATTTATTTATCACTGACTTTAGCTAAATCTACTTCATTGGGTTTCAGTTTTGAAATCTATACAATGATTATATCTCATGCCTTACCTTTCCCACATTATAATTATGAGGATGGAATAAATAGGTGACAAAGTTTTATAAGCACTAAAGTGTTAAACAAATAAAGTTTCACCCTTAACTGATATAGCAGACAGGATTTCATTTTCATCTTTTTACTTTAAAGAACTTCATAGTTACATATTTGAGAAGAAAACACTAGGCACTTTTTCTGCCTTCAGGGCAGTTTTGTCTCAGCTCAAGAATCAGGCAGTCAGAAAATAAAGTTTCAGATAATCAATGATATACTTCTTTGGCACAGTGACATAATTCTCAGCATGAAGACAACTTTATCAACTATACTTTAAAATAAGTATGTGTGTGTGTGTGTGCGCGCGCGCGTGCGTGTATATATATATATATATACACGCGCGCACACACATATATATTTCACACAGCAATGTAGTTTGAAATTCATTGCGATGTCTCCTAAATATAGCAAATTACTAAAAAAATTAACAGTTTTTAGTTTTAGTAAGTACAGTTCTAGTGTTATATTTTCTTAATAAAACTTCCTTAAATTGAATAGTGACCATGATTAGATCTACCTTTCTACATCAATATTTGCTCTATTATTCTTGAAAAAAATTATATAATGTTGTTCAGCAAAGTGTCAATAAAACTTCTATGCAGAAATTAGAGTAAAATAAACATAAGAGGATAACTGGGGTCCCCTTTGATCCAGATCCAGTATCAGAATCCACTACTCCAATGTGTTTAAACCTTTCCAGGTGAAATGCTACCAATTGTTATTTAGTCAAAAATGTTGAGAAAATTTGTTACAGCTATCTATGGACCTTGACTTTGAGTGAATGTTGAACACACACACACACACACACACACACACACACACACACACTTGCCTGTGCTATAGCAAAATAGAACCAATTCAGTTTTATAACCTAAATGATTAAACCTTGTCATAAGAGGTAAACATTTCTATTATAGCAAGATGGATCACTCAATGTAAAAATCTTAGAGAATAACAGCTGTTTATACTCTGAAAATTGCCATGGACAGGCTCGGATCTGCTGACATTCCTCTCTATCCTCCTCAGTTTTCATTTACCTCTTTGAGGAAAGTTCAAAAGTTTCCTTGCCTCAGGGATCTCGATAGGTGCCTGAGGATATAGAGGGTAGGATCTGTTGAGTTTCAGTCTAAAACTACAAAGAGTCAGCTGGTTGACCAAAATAAACACAATCACATTATTACCTTGTCACTTGTCCGCCTAGGCACAACACCCTACAAAGTTTTATGTTTCAGTTTCAGAGTCATCAGTAGATAAACACTGTTGATTGATTGAAAATGTACATTATATCAACAGTAGTCAGAACATTAAAGAAATAAAGAGTATTGAATCAGGTTTACCATGAGGGATTGAATTCCTTTCTTACTCATTTGATTGCAAATAGCTCCGCATTGGTCCCAGGTAAAATATTTATTTACTCAGGAACTTATGAGTGTTGACAGTGCTTCTTTTATCTTTGATATTTCCCCTTTAGCCTTAGTACCTTCTCTCCAACCACCCACCCTTACCTTCCAGTCTTGTTTTTTTTTTTTTAATTATAATCAAATAACATTTATTTTTCTTATAATGAGATCATTCTAAATCTCATTCTTATCACTCCAAATTTTGTTAGTTAATAACATGTCTACAATAAGTTATTAAACAAGAAAGCTATTCTTCATTATTGTCATCGTATCATTAATTAACAGTGAAGGATTTCATTTTAAGATGAAGAAAGGGAGAACAAAGAATGCAGAAACTGAAACTAGAATGGATTTCACAGATATAAATTTTCAATACTTGTTGCTCAATCACAGGGCCTGTATTCTATTATGTTACAGATTAGTGTTGGCTCACCTGTCCCCTATCTAAGCACTCCTGGTAGATTTTCTGTAGACTATTGTAAGAGAATATTATCATCGTCCCAATGGTGGAGCATAAATTAGATCGTCTTGTCTGATTACTTATTAAAGAATGCCTTAGACAAACGAGCTCATTCTCATAGAGACATATCTCATCACTCATTATTCATTTAAGTGTCTCCTATGTGCCAGGCACTGTGTCAGGAAATGGAACTAGTAAGAAATAAATCAAGGAACTTAAAGTTTGTTGAGAAAGATAGCTATCAAACACATAATTACATAGATACTACACAAGTGACTATATATTTATACCTAATTCATTAAGAGTAGTTCAGCACAATCTTCCTCTTAAGCCATAATGGTAGTTTCCTAATTTTTTCCTTTTGACTATGAATAAAATGTAAATAACAACTAATCTAAACATCCACTATATATTGAGCCCAGCTCTATGTGGTAGATAGATATGTCATTTATAGTTCTAAACAAAGTGACCTGAATTCAAATATTGTCACTAAATTCTCTGTTCTTTTAGGAAAATAAATGAAATTCTGTGAGTTTCATCTCATTTTTATTCACAGAAAAATGGAGAGAGTGATAATTTATCACATGATTTTTTAAAAGTATAAATTAAAGAGACATTTAAAAAGGAGTTTCTAAGACTGTGGAAGTATTATTACTAATATAAACAAGAACATATATGATTGACTATTCAAAAGACTGAATTAGAAATTATAGTTAAGGAGTATATAGTGTATGTTGTGGCTGAATTTTAAAGTATGCAAAGATTTATGAGAAAAAAAAGAGAGTGTCATTACTGGGAACAGGATGAGCAAACCTACAGCAGAGGAATCGAGATTATTTAGCAAATGGTAGAGAAATGGTCTTGAAGACAGAATGGGAGAGGAGAAAGCAAGTCATCATAGTCTTAGCTCAACTGCAAGATGAGAAGGAAAAAACAAAACAAAATAAAACAAAAATAATTAATCATTGTGTTATCTTCCCATTTTTAGGTCTTTTTAAACATTAAGGCAAAAGACAAAACTCATATTTTTACTTCATAAAAAATGTGTTCTGTATTTTTCCTCAGAAATGATATTGAGGGAAAGAGTTTTCCCCGAGCCTGCAAAATAAGATTTCATATGAAGGATGGGCTCTTAATGAACATCATGGTTGCTTAAACTGGTCAAGTAGAAATAAAAATAATTTTATTATTTTACTATATATATTTCATATGCATTCTCAACAGTGATAGAATGTATGTAATAAATATATACACATAACTTTTATTTTCTTCCACAAAGTTCTACCTAAAACCATCATTTTTCTTTATAATATTGCAATTACCATCTATGAATCTGTGTGAAAGAGGATCATCATGACTTCAGGGATCAGAAAATAACATGAAAATGTTACTGTTGGGGCCGATCTGGCATTTGGTGTAGCCCCAACGGCAGGGGGAGGGAGAGGGATAACAATGGCGCAGGCGTATAATTAGCATTTTGCCTCGGTTCTTCCTCATTGAAGCAGTGAAGAATCACAGATCATTGAGATTTAGTAGTTTTATTAGAAGTATATTTTAGAAAGACAAAGTATGCCCCATGGATGCACACGGTCCCAGCGTAGTAACCAACACAAAGGGGTCAAAATGGCTACAAAGGAATGAAAGGCCACTAAAAAGAGAAAAAATCCAGAGGGCAAAAAGGGACAAAACGGGGAGAGCCAGAAGGGCAAAAAGGACTCAGAAATGGAAATGTCTGCCTTATATTTGGGCTGTGATGGGTGGTTCCACTGGCATTCCTAGGTGATTGGCAAGTGATATCATTTTGATTGACACCTGATTGACTCTAGGCAATAACTTTGCCTACTGCGTATGTGCATACCCAGAATTCAGTCTGTTATAATTAGATTCATGAACTTCCAGGCATAGTCATGAGATTATAATGATGGTATAGTGAGGCTGAAGTTATGGGGCAGTATTTTCTGTGCATGCGTTGGTAGCTGGTTTAGGCCAGCAGCTTTTATGGCCTTTGTGCTCTAGGATTTGGTGAAATTTACAGCCCTAAAGGGGAAATATTTCTGGGAGGTCTTTAAGGAAGATCTTCAAGGGAAGTTTTTATGACTGCAGAGCTGTTTCCCTATTCCTTTGTTCCCCTGTCGCTCATGTCTGACTAGTTAACTAACAAAAAGATCAACCATTAGGAGGAAAAAAGATTTTAAAGCGAGGAATATTGGCTAATGTTCTCGGTAATATATTGAAAATCAAGTGCCAATTTTGTAAAAATATTATTATTTTTTAGTGGAATAGTATCTTCCTTACTTCTTAAAACAAACAGAAAAAAAACATTTTTTTTTCTTTTGAAGGAAATCTAAATTTAATATTGCACACCTGGCCTCCAAGGCTTTGAACAATTGCTTTGTATTTTCCAAGACCTGAATCAATCCCTCTTCTGGAGATACACACACACACACACACACACACACAAAGAGAGAGAGTAATAATTATAAAATGATTTAAATTAGTACCTTTGGTAAGTACACCATTGACTTAAGTGTGGATTCTAAGAACTCATATAAACATAAATTTCAGATTCCATATGAAGAGTGGTGTTTTTCCTAGTGAAAAAAGATGGACATTCCTCCAACATCAGCATTGAAATTCTAGAATTTGGAGTAGATTGTAAACCTTAATAGGATCTTTCTTATCCTTTCTGATGACTAATGGACCTTCGAGCTAAACAGTAAACTGGCAGAGATTGGGGCCATTACAAACCCACCATGAAATATCTAACAAAAGTGATGCTTTTAATAAGCTCTATTATCTCAAATGTGCTACCTTTGAGTACTCTTAAGTTGAATGTACATTTTACAGAAGGTCATGAAAATTCAGTTCTAATCTTTATTTTATTTCCAGCTATACTTATACAACAATACAAATCTTATTTAAAATTAATCACTCTCTAACCCTAAAGTGTTGGATTGAGCTGAGTTAAGAAAGTACATGGCCATCAATTATGATAAAATGAGATAATTATATAATGAGAGGATTTTGCAAATAGTGAGGTACTATAAACATTTTAAAAATTGTGAGTAGAGTAACAAAAATGAAAGAACAACAAAAAGATCATGTTGGTGGCATGTAGTGAAAGGGACTATATATGCCCCACCTTTATAATATTTCACTAAAATAAAGAGTGCAATGAAGTTCCATGACAATTGTAAAAAGAAAATAGGTCTAATTTATGTTGTCAAACTTTGTCATGTTATAGCTTTTTATAACAAGCGGTTACAGAATTTATACCACTTTTGCAAAAACATCAGAAGCATAAAGCTTTTAACCAATTAACTTTGATGCTAAAATAATGAGATGATATTTATACTTAAAGTGGGATTTTTTTTTCAATTTAGTACCAAAGGAAGAATTTTTCCATGCCTGTTGTTATATGATAGGAGCAATGTATAAAAATTTACATACTTTTAAAATTCCATATTACTTATAAATTTTACTAAGAGGAACATAAAGGCAATTAATTTAAGGATCTTAAAAATTTTAAGCCTTTCTAAACAATAAAGTGGAAGTACAGAGAAAGACAGTGAATTCTGTTCCTGCAAAAATGTTGTGGACATTTGTTATTTTGTGTAAGAAGCATTCCTCCTAATGCTAAGAACAGCTATATCTTCTATTGGGTAAAACCAGCCACCTGGTTCAAGTAAGTTCTCCCAATCATAGTACATCAACTCTTTCCACAGTGGATGGTTTTAGGAATAGGCCAGTGATCCAGGCTAGGCCAATGTAACACTTCTCCAGGATTTTTTTTCCCAAAAATAGGAGAAGAAAAAATGCTTCTCTGGTAGAGAAGTAGAGAGAAGTGTGAAGGACAAGGATGTTGGCTGTCATGTTTCCTATCATTTGGAGAAAAATTGGACTGATTAATGCAGAGATGGAGAAAGAGAATGAAACTTCTAATGACGCTCACATTTCTAGTTCGAAGAGTCTGAGGGCCACATCTGTACTTGAGTTACAAATGACACTTTATATCTTTCTTGTACACTTCCCCTTTCTGACCAACCTTGCTGCAGTTGAGCTTCCGCACTAGCAATCCTGACCAATCCAAGGGGTTTATATTTAAAAACACAAAATCAACAATACCACAACTATTATTTATATTAAGACGTTAGTTAACTTATAAAATGATGAATCACTAGTTTTGAGAAGCTTCCCTTGCTCCTAGTGTTATTTTCCCTGGTGAGTTGCTGAGGATCCTGCAATGGTTACCTTGTCAAGATCTGCCCTCTCTGTCTTAAATCTCTTATTCTACCCCTCTCCCTAGCGAAGCCTACTTGCCGTTACCTGGCCCACTGCAAGAGCTCCACAAGTGTTAGTAGTTTCTTATCACCGACATCCTCAACTCTCCTTTTACCTAGAATTTGAATAATCTCACCTTTTGCCACTCTACTACTGAGAGCTACTATAGCTGGCTTTAATTTGTCTTCTGATCTTCCTCTTGTGTGTTCTTGCTTTTATTGGCCCATTCCTCCTGAATTTGATTTTCACTCTTGGACATAATGCTTTTCAAGGTCTCCTGTCCTAGCAGCCCTTTTCTGACCCGCATTATGGAGGGGTAGTGACTTCTTCACAGCATGTCCACAAGGGACAGTTAAAACCTCCAAAGGTTTAACTATCATTGCCTTATGTTATCAACCTTCTCTGTTTTTGTTTGTTTGTTTGTTTGTTTGTTTGTTTAACTGAAGATATTGGTTATGCTTATAAGAGAATGATCTAAGCCATCATTATTTCATTTATGATCTGTTGGTTGCAGTCACCTCATAAGGCAAAAGTATAATTTTGATGTCCGTACTATTTGTAAGTAGACTATTTTGAAATTCCATAAGGAGAAAAGAGTAAACTTTCTTTTCAGAGTAGATTCTCTGACATATCACAACTACTTGCATCATTAGAATGTAACTTCTGTGAAGGTGGTAGATTTTTATCTTATTTTTTACCGAGTTCTCCAGTGCTTGGAATGTGATTGCTAACATATTTAGGAGAGCTAACACGTAGAGACTGGGTAGAGCCGAATCACTTCGCTAAATAATTTAATAAATGTTTTGTTTTCTTTGTGTGTGCCCCTACAACATGCGAAGCCCTGTGAACAGTCCAGGTACGAGAATGCATCCTGAAGAAACTTAGTCTGATAGAGGAGAAAGACAATATAAAAATAGATATATTAAAATCTGAGTGAAATGATCCTGTATTCAAGATATAACCAATGTGCTATTTGCTTTCCAGAGAAACAACTTTCCATTTTATAGAGACTTGAAGTTATGCTGTAAAGGATTGGTTTTTGAGCTGGCTTGTAAAATATGAATGGAATTTCGACAGCAAAACTCAAAGTCAGAGAATGCCTTGCTTTAGAAATCAGTCTTAAAGTCATTTCTGAGGCTCCATGAGTCCAGCAGAAATAAAGAATAATATGTTTTAATATATAAAATAACTTTACTGTAGTTTACTAAGAACCACAGCATCTTCAAGACACAAGTACTTTAAGGGGTTCTGAGTGCTCACCCTTGGGAAAAACTGTGGCTTGTCTACCACTTCTCCTTTAAGTGAAATGAGTAAATTTTTTTTAACATTTTTTTTAAGAGTTCACATTTCAGTTCTAAGCATCTGTCATGTTAAAATTGAACTGCCTATGAAAGAAAAATATAGGTATTTCAAGAAAAAAAAAGGTATTATCTTCTTATCACTTAGATTTTGACAGGGCTATCTATGCAGTCCCTTGAAAAGCTCCCTCTTCCTCTTACCCGCTCTGGGGCAAATGTTAAAGTTATGATTCATCAAACCACAGTTAGACATCCTGAACTTGAGTAACTCCTGCAAAACAAGTTTGTTCACAAAATGGATTCTTCATTAATCTCAAAAAGACTCTTTCATTGTAGTGATATTGACTATACAATAGACACTTCAGTGCAGTACTTGTTTTCACAAAACCCCATCTATAGAGTTCTTAAAAATATCTCACAGTGATATTAAACTTAGCACACTCGAGCTACATAGAAATGTAACTTAGATGTTTCAGTTTAAAGGAAGTTTAGGAGTAGGAGACACGGCATTTTAAGGAGTCCATGAGACGGTTCTTCTGATCTGCATTTCATTTTCATATTGCAAATATCAAATGCTATAAAGAATATTTGCCTAACCCATCATTTGTAATCCCAGTGAATTTTTGTGTGCTCCCTCTTCACCCAACTAAGCCTTTATTCTCTTTACACTTTGAGTACTTTAAGCAAATTTACCTGTGTCCACAGCAAATATACCTCAGCTCCAGGCAGCTGACTTCTTGTTCACCCAAATGGAAATTAAACTGAAATGTGCATATTGCAAGCACCTGCCACAGCCTCTTAAAAATGCAAAACCTTAACCAGGCAACAGGATATAGTTTCAAATACAAAGAAGAGCTACGGATGAAGCCTAAAGATCTTTAATTCTCTGGATTGCCCACTGCAAATCCATTAGCCGAATTTAAATTTCTTGGGGTTCTTCCAAACCTAGATATTACATGTGGAATTTAGATTGTTCCTTTTTCACATTTTGCTTATTTTTAGTCTCTCCAAAAGACTCCTGGTTATGTAGCAGATTTAGGGAAAATGTTAGAATTTGCATGTTTGGCTTTGAGCTTAAAGATGATCTTGGTTATAAAAAGTGTGCAGCTTTCCCCCTCTTTTTCTGTCTTATATTTTGATGCTTATTTTATGACAGTTTCATGACCTTCCATATTTGTATGGATGTCTAAAAAACATAAAAATCTAAAAAATTAACAGAATGATTTTTATATATTAGCTAGCTATATAGCAGTCTCAATTATGGCACCGCAAGACACTTAAAATCATTCAGTTATTAAAATTGGTTTTAAAACTCATGCTACCATTATGTATGTAGAAAAAATGTGGCGTGTTGTTGCAAAACTCAAGAAGTATCTCTTGCCTTGAACTATAGTTACATATGTTTTGCAATAGGAAAGTGAAATAGGTTGGTTGCATTATGACCTTGTCAAAATCAGAGAAAACCATATACTCTAGATAAAATATTTTTAAAAAATTTTTCATAACAATAAATACTTCAGGACATCAAGAAACAAAGATTAGTCAAAGGGTTATTCTACTACCTATTCTTTATCCAAAATAGTGCAAATCAAATTTGTTTTTACTCTCCATTGGTGAGATCAATTTCTTTTTTAACTGCAAGCAGTTCTGGGCCTGCACACCAAGGGATTTGTTGATCTTTAGCTATAGTTCTATAGGCGTGACAGGGCGACCACTTCATGGGGAAGGTATTTGGACCCATCCATTGTCTCCCTGAAGACTATATGAACATCTAGTCAATGGAGAGGAGTAAGTAGGAGGCAAAAAAGAATACCTTTGGGACAAAGAGATTTTTCACACAAATCCATCATATGTTGCATCTTCTTCCCATTACAATATATGTATATTTTACCTCTGAAAACTTGGCCCACCGATTTAGTGTAGATTATGAAAAAGCCAACACTCACAATTTGCTAATTTATTTAAATCTCTGTAAGGAAAAAGATGATAATTATATAGGGAATGTTGGTTGGGCTTTAAATCTGGACAGGGGCATTTAACCAAGGGTGTTCTTAGTTAAAAAATAAATCTGGGGGTGCCATAATGAAATACTACAGTTTGGGTGGCTTAACCAAAGTAAATTTAACTTCTCACATTTTTGGAGGCTACAAGTGCCAGATCAAAGTGTCGGCAAGATTGGTTTCTTCTAAGGGCTGTGATGGAAAGATATGTTCCAGGCTGATCTCCTTGGCTTGTAGATAGTCATCTTCTCCCTGTGTCTTCCCTTTGGACATAAGTGAGGTGTATTACCAGGGCTTTTCTGTTGCTGCCCCTCAGAATTACTACGTGTACCCCACCCTAGGACTAGGTGTTCTTGTTCCTTCCACCAAATCTTCAACTGGAAAAGACGGATATGAGGAGACACTCAGTGGATGGGACATTTCTTATCCCTAAGGGTAGCAACTCTTTCCTGTACCGATGGGTATATTGAGATATTCATTGTTTCTTTAAACAGTATTTTCCTCACTCCTGTAAACTGCAACTTTTCTTTTTGTTTGGCCATTTGGATTTGCTTCTCTGAATCTTGATATTTTTTCATCCATTTTTGTCATTCTTGTTGTTAAGGTTATTTGCTTTTTCCCCCTTAACGATTTATAAAAGCTCCTGACATAATGTAGATATCAGCCCTTTGTTAATGCATGAAAATAAGTTTTGAACTTTTAATGAGAACCTATGAGTTTTGTTTATACCTTTTTCCCACGTAGATTTTTATTTATGCATATTGAAAACATCTCTCTTTTATTTATATTAGGTTTTCATCCATGGATAGGAGTCTCCCAATCCAAAGATTATATATCTTATTTCCAGGACATCTTGAAAAGTTTTTCTTGTTTTATATATTAACTTCCATTTAAATCCCAGATCCATCTGGACATATTTTTTTTTTATGGTGTGAGATGGAAACCCAGTTTTTCTAATTGTTCCATTTAAAAAAAATTTAAAGCTATTCCAAGCTATTGAGTTCAAGTAGAAGTTGAAAATAGTATCATTACTAAATTTAAGGCTGTGAACTTTTTGTTCATGCCATAAACCCTTAGGGGTTAAAAATGCTAATGTGAAGACTTGCTCTATTTTAAAACACTCATGTGACCTTTTTTGTCTTGATTATATAATGCTTTTTGAATTAGTTCATTAATCTCAGGAATTATATAGCCAACTGGGCATTTTTATTTTTATTAACAGACTTTTTTAAAGCAGTTCCAAGTTTACAGGAAAATTGAGTAGAAAAGTGCAGAGAGTTCCCATATATTCCCTCTTCCCCTGGCCTCAGTTTCCTCTGCTATTAATATCTTGCATTGGTGTGATACATCTGTTATAACTGATGGACCAATATTGACACATTACTATTAATTAATGCCATAGTTTGCATTAGGGCTCACTCTTTATTTTGCTGAATGCATAATGTTGTGTATATATCATTATAATATCATACAGAAAAGTTTCCCTGCCCTAAAAATCCCACTTATTTATTCCCTCTCCCCTCTTCCAATCCCTGGGCAATCATTGATCTTTTTACTTTATCTGGAGTTTGCCTCTTCCAGAATGTCACCTAGGTGAAAACATAACAGTGTATAGCCCTTTTGTACTGCTTTATTTCACTTAGCAATACACATTTAAGTTTCCTCCATGTCTTTTTCTGGTTTGCAAACACATTTTACTACATTATTGAATAAAATTCCACCGTGCAAATATACAATGGTTTGTTTATCCATTCACCTCTAGAAGGACTTCTTAGGTGCTTCCAACTTTGGCACTTGTAAATACAACAGCTGTAATCATTTGTGTGCAAGTTTTTGTGGGGACATAATTTTGCTAACTCATTTGAGTAACCACCTAAGAGTGCAATCACTGGATTGTATCATAAGACTGTTTAATTTTGTAAGAAATTGCCAGGCTATCTTTTAAGGGCTATGCCATTTTGTATTCTTATCATCAGGGAATGAGCGTTCCTGTCAAGTGGGCTTTTGAATAAATAATACCTATTACTCAAACAAATACTGTCATATAATGAGTTTATATATATATTTTTTTCTCATCAAAAGTTTTGCTACAGGTGGTTTGACATAGAGGGATAAGTCTCTGTGATAGCACAAATTAGAAAGGGTTATAGAAGAATTTGTATCTTAAGTGTATAGTAGTTAAACTGGCATTAGGAAACCTGAAATTTCACAACTTTAGATTTAAATAGCTCCTTTGCTCTCCTTGAACCTAGAAAGCAGACTATGACCTCTTAATCTTAACACACATCTTAATTTCCCTAAAACTTCTTGGAAATTTATTGGAATAAACTTAGTTGCAAGAGCCAATGTTAGTCTCATTCTCTTTTGTTAGAATAATATAAAGGAATGGTGATGCCATATTTGAGGATAAAAAAGAATTGTGAAACATAAAATTACTAATCCTAGCATAATCCTATGGGTAGGAGTGTAAGAAATAACTCATCGAATCATTCACTGACTTTTTCTAAGTCACGCAGGAATAGATACTAAACCATCATTGAACCTGAGTTTCTATCATCTAAGATTACTCACTCACATGAGAAAATGTAGAAGGATAGAGAGATAAGATCTTAGTTCAAGTATGTTAGCTATTTTTGTTTGGTAGCTATTGGAATTACAACACTAGGATGAAAGAAATATAAAATTACTTTAAGTTACAAATCAAATTAATATTTACCTTAAAACATACCCTGAGAAGAGGAATGAGTTCAATATGAGTAAGTTTTCAGCACGTTTCCTCTTATACTTGGGTTTACTCTAGAATACAAGATTTCAGAAAATCTAGTCCAATAGAAAGGGCACCACCTTGCTCTTAATTCCAATAATCTCAGTGGTGGTGACCAGCTCAGTAGCAGGGACCTGCCTTAAGGACCCTAGAGCATAGCAGTTGGTTCTGACTTCTCTTCTGTCCCATGAGGTCAACCCCTTCTCTGATCATGCTAACATAGAGGCATTTGAGCAGATTCAAGTATACCATATGCTCTAGAGAACCCAAATCTCTTATTTTCCTCCCAAGACCTAGAATTGTAATTGCTTCTTTAAATCTGGCCATTTTTTTTGTGCATGCTGTGTGTGTGTAAATAAATTTATTTAATAGTAAAATTGATAAGTTTTGCATGTTGTTGAAGATTGTACAAAGAATCTAGATTATATAAATAACTCATAAAAATCAGTAAGGAACAGGCAGAAGACCCATTAGAAAAATGGGCCCAAAACTTGAACTGGCAATCTAAGAAAGAAAGAAATCCAATGTCCAATATATATGTAAAAAGGTACTCAACTTCATTAATCACTGAAGAAAGGAAAATTAAAACTCCACAGGAATACTACTTCACAACATCAGAACTGCTAAAATAAAAAAGACAGTGCCAAATATTGAGAAGGATAAGGAATAATTGGATTTCTCACTGCTGATTTGGAGTGTAACTTGGTAACTCTTTGAAAAACTATGTGGAAGTATTGACTAAAGCTGATTGTATGCATACCCCATGAAACTAGCAAAAGAACCAGAAGATATGTATAAGAATGTTTATAGCAGCATAGTTTGTAATAGCCAGAAATTAAATACATTTCAATATTTGATTAAAGAAAAATTGATTTAAAAATTGTGATATAGTTATACAATAGAATACCATAGATCAATGAGAATAACATAAGGACAATAATATGCACAATAATAATGTACACAATTATATGAGTGAATCTCATAAATATAACACTGAATGAAATGGCCAGACACAATGTCTTATTCCTTTATCATATAAAGTATTAAAATTTTTGAAAATATAGAAAGTAAAAAAGAAAGACATAATAAACACCTTTGTATCTAACACTAAAGTTTAACAAATATTACTTATTTAAGAGAGCTTTTTCAAAAAGAAATAAAAAGTAGTTTTGAAAAAGCCGTACTTTATGCCATTCACTTTTCTTCCTCCTCAGGGTTAACCTTTATCCAGAGTTAGTAAGTATCCTTCTCAATCATGCTGTTATGATACTGCTTCATATTCAAACATTTAAAAATTACGTACTATTGTTTTGATGTTTAAAAGTTTTTCTTAAGTGATATCATACTTGTCCTTTATCATTGTTTTTTTTTTTTTTTTGGTCAATGTTATGTTTTTAGCATGTATTCATGTTTATATACCTAGTTCATCCATATTATATCACTTTTTATCCATTCTTCTATTAATGGCTAATTGGATTGTTTTCAATTTTTTATTATATAAGCAATAATATAAGCATATATATACATGACTCCTTATGATACAATAGCAATCTCTAGATTTACAATTAGGAAGGCACAATATTTTCTACCTTCCTTGAGTACATCTGTTTTGATGGTCATCTTCAGTCTTTTTCAAACTCTTTAAAGCAACATCTAATAGGGATACATTTATAGCTTTATACCGTGCACTCATACACACATGCATACATGTAATACCATAAGTCAAGGTTTCACAATAATGTTTACCTAAGAATATGTGAAACACTTTGATAATTGCCATGTTATTCCATTTTATTCTATTCTTTTCTATTTTATTTTTTTTTAGATGATGGTTAGAACATAGCAAATCGACTCTATAATTTACTAATGTTTTAAACTAAAGGTTGAAACACATTGCTCGAATGTCTCTGGACCTTCAAAACAAAACAAACAAACAAACAAACAAAAAAAAAGTCTTACTGGGGCCTGACCTAATAGGAAAATTCTAGTTTCTTTCCAAAGTCCGTGAGGATAAAAAGAGTCCAGTCTCAGAGAATTCAAATCATAGTTTACTCTTTTGATGGACAAGGTGATAATTCATTCTTTCTTGCTGAGTTCATACCAAGGAAGCAGGATAATTTATCAGAATGCTAATCTGTCACATTCTCAATCAATCACCTCCCAATGCTGATGTTTTGAGGCAACGAAGTTACATACAGATGATTCCTTAAACTTGTTACATACAGATGATTTTATCTATTTTTCCTTAAGTGAAGTCCGATGATGCATTCCTTTGTTATCCATTTGACCATATCATTACAACTTCATTAATTTGACAAAAAAAATCTCTATTTCATGTGATGTTGGGAATAACTGAGAAATAATAGTAATAATAATAATAATAATAATAATAATAATTCCCAGTAATTCAGTGTGTATGTGTGTATGCATGTATGTGAGATAATTATTTGACATATCTAGAGGTAAACAGAAAACAATTTAGAATACTATTTCTTAAAATTCTTTAACCTGAGAACATATTAGAAATACAAACTAAAACAATGATTTTATTGTCTAAAAACAAGACAAAATGAGACTATATGTTTCTTTGGGGTAGTTATATTTTATAAAAGGTACATGGATAGCAGGTATAAAGAAGTTATGGAGAGATTTTGGGATTTCAATGAAATATTGGTTTTCATAATTCTGAATATACCTTTTCTTCCTCCATATGAAAAGTAAATGCTTAAATAAAGCCTAACATAAAAGGATGGGAGAAACATCTTAGTAAAATCAGATATTTTGCTAAAGTCTTATGTAAATACTTTCCCCTGTTAAGATAAAAAATGTTCGTGAAACTCCATATGTCATCTTATTGTTTTGTTTTTACTGTTAGACCTCCATTAAAGGAGTAGAAGTAAATACGCGATGAAAAATGCAACATGTAGTGGTTGCTTTTAACTATCTTTTTTTTCTTTTCCTCTCTTCCTTTACTTCCTGTGTTCTCTTAGCAAATTAAATGGAGTTTATGAGTCATCATCTTCTAGAAACAGCAAGAGTGGTGAGTCATTTCTCCAGTTGCAGTACGTGGCATTTCAAGTACATAAAGCATTTAACCCGCAATTATCCCTTAGCTGTTAATGAAAACATGTTTTCTTTAATTTCCATAAATTTATTTGGCATTATTATTGTGTGTGGGGGGAGGAAGGGGGGGGAGTTTCCAACAGATTATTCACAGCAATTTTCATACATGATTAATGACTTCTTTTCTTTTTATATTTGGGAGTTTCACTTGCCTTTAGAGTTTCAACTGGAAGTTAATTTTGGAAAAAAATGTTCTAACTTTTTTCTTAATTCTTCCACAAGTACCACTTTTATTGCTGCTATTATAGGTTTGCCAATGCATTACAAATTTAAATATACAGAGCAATTTCTCTGGGTTTGTGTTACTGCAAAAACAAGACAAAATGAGACTATATGTTTCTTTGAAGTAGTTATATTTTATAAAAAGTACATGGGCTTTTTTCTTTATTTCACAAGATCATCATTGTACAGAGGTGTTCTATTCCATTACCAAAGTCAGAAATACAAATACAAAAAGAAAAGCAAATTTTGTGTAATCATCTTTTCCCTTCTCACCTGACAAAATAAAACATGGTATTAGAAAACTGGTCTACATCTGTCAAGACTGATTTGCAATAATGTCAATCAATTAATTAGCAGCTAATTGATTATCAACATATATTTATGGTAGGTGTCAAAAATATAGATTGGCATTTTCTCTAATATTTAAATTGAAAATCATTCTACCTTAGAATATGTTGATTTCATTGAAATTAGCATTAAGAGTT
Source organism: Rousettus aegyptiacus (assembly GCF_014176215.1). Lineage (NCBI taxonomy): Eukaryota > Metazoa > Chordata > Mammalia > Chiroptera > Pteropodidae > Rousettus > Rousettus aegyptiacus. Next base: position 42,402,049 of record NW_023416306.1, on the reverse strand, counting down.
TAGAGTGTTATAAAACCGACAATCTTAGGAAAGTATCTTCACTGGTTTTTCTAAACCTGACATATATATAAATACTTGAGATATCTATGAGAAAAAGAAGATAAAGAGCAAACCACTAAAATGTAGCGTAGACTGAACCATAGTGCTGTGAGAGAAGTTATACTTGTGCATAGTTTAATAGAAACATCATATAATATTTTGTAAGTGTTCATGGAGAATAAAAATGAATCACTATTGAGGCTACCAGAACAAATTTCCTTTCTTTGTATCAGGTGGGAAATTTATTATGGTACTTGTTCCAAATAGTTGCTACTCCATTAATCCTTTTAATTTATAGTTCTGATTTGTTGTTCAAGTGTTCTAGAATGTCAAGGATCTATTTATATCAAAGTTTTTATATGATTGTTTCTATACAAACAAATTACTATAAATAGGCCTTCCCCTGATACTTATTTTGGATATCATAATGCTCATATTTTTAGCATTAAAAATTTGAGACAAGCTAGACTTTTTTTCATATATGCAAGCAGAAAAAGTCTTTTATTTTGAAGGCAGGAAAAATGCTAGTGAAATGAAAATAGAAAATTATTCAATGCTGTATAACATTGGAATTTACAAATATACATTATTTCTAAATTGTCACAAGAATTTTAGTAGGTAGGAAGATTAAATAGTATTATCTCCATTTTACAAAAGTAGAAACAGGTTCAGGAAAATTAAGCATGTCCATAAGGTCACAGAGTAGTAAGTAATGAAGCTGGGAATCAAATCAATTTAGAAAAAAAAATTTTGTTTCGTTTTTAAGTTTAAACATTTTTCATTTCAAACCTATTAAACTAAAAAAAAAGTGCCAATCATTGGTATCAGGATTGGAACACATAGTACTACATATTTGAAAATCTATTGCATTCAATACCCTCTGGAAAAAACCGCAAACTAAAGAGGAGGAAGAAAAATCTTTCCTTCCGGTTCTTTTCCTTTGTGCTGTCAGCTATGAGTTGGTTTAGTGTGTAGTTTTGCAAGACTTGTTTCACTTTGTTTTGGGCAAGGCTGAGCCTCGTATTTCAAACAAAAGGCAGCCAATTACTAACATCTGGTTGCTGGGTGTGGTCTCCTTTCAAATTCTATAAAATCTGAAGCCCAAGGATTCACTTCCAGTGTGAAACAGTTGGAGAAGAATCTCTTTTTAGCTCCTGAAAAGAAGGTTGAAAAAAGGTAAGTATTAGTTTTCATTTTAGTTAGTTTTGGTTGTTTTGAAAACTTTCCCATCACGATGTTACATGTTACTGCTTCTGTAGAATTTAGGACTTATTGCATTTAATATGTTTTGATAAATCTTTCTGTAAAATTACTTTAGATATTTATATTTTGGGGATCACAAATTGTAATGTTTTGTTTTACCTAGTTAAGAAATACAATTTAAAGAATATGGAAATTCTGCTTAATATTGGCTTATTATGCTGTTAGTGAGTTACCATGGAAAAGAAGGAAAGAATGTTTTCCTCCTCCAAGTTATGAGTTTCTAAGAGCTGTGTGTGCCCAACATGGAAATTATGATAGAGGCTGGTGCTTGTGGTGAGCCAGGCCAAAGTGGCTTTGAGGGAACTGTTTTGAAATAGCAGGATTTACATTATTTTCTTCTTTTGTAAGGAAAACTAGATTCAGGCCTCATAGTGGTATCATGCCCTTTGTAATTAACATTTTGAAATTAATGTTATTTTTACTCATACAGTGTAAATAAATAAGAGGATCCGCTTATTAATCATTTCATTTAAAGAGGGTGTGGCCACATTTTTATTCCTGTAGTCTCTGTGCCACAGACAGGCTTTTCAAGTGCTGATTGGAAAACCTAAGGGGAAAGGAAACATTTTCTGGGTGATGTCAGATAAGTTATCCCTAGGGAATGCCACTTGAGTCACCTAAAAGCTATTCTACTTAGTAGCATCTTGATTGTTGAATGAGCTAATGGCCATAAAAATTTTTAGAAAAGCACAAAGCCAATCCAGAGTGTTTATTGGTGCTGGGTACATTTGCGGAAGTAAAAGATTTTGAATCATAACCATATATCTAGTTTATTCATTACAAACGTTCCTTAAAGAATTTTTCTCTTAGCCCGTTTTGAATGTTAAGTTAAATGCCTTGATATCTACTTTTTAATGTTAACTAGTTAAGAAAAGTGTGTTTTTCTTGTCCCGTTTATGTCTAAAATTATGTATGGACTTTGAAAAAGTAATATCCTTCTCTAACTGCAGGAATGTATTTTAGTAGCTGGAATAAAAGGCACATTGAAAAATGATTCACATGTGGTGAAACGTTGGTTTCATAATTCTGACATGGCCTCTTCTCTAGAAGTTATGTTACCACCCTAGCCCCATGCTCGACCACATTTGGCAGATATCCAACATTTGACTGATGTTGTCAAAATAATTGATTATAACACTAAGGAACCAGCTAGAGTCTCATGGTTATTAAATACTTTTCAATCAAAAGACCTGCAAAAGTTGATTTCTGTATATGATGCTATCTTGCTGAGCTGGTTGTCCTTAATCCTCTCTAGACTCATGAATTTATGACTTATTTTAGGAATCAGAGCTAAAGCAGTGAACCTATTATTTTTTTAGTAATAAGCCAAATGTGGTTTTGGAGTAAATGAGTTCCTATTTCTATAAAATGGGATAGACTTTTATCAGAAAGATAGAACAGATACAATTTAATATTCTCCTTTATTATACTACTTTTCTCCACTTCCATCCACTTGAGGTGAAATTTAAGTTTGGCATTTCAGAGCTATCATGCAGTTTAGATACTATTTATTCCAACACTCTTATTCTCACAAATAAGACCCTTAGAGAAGTTAAATGTTTTCCTGAGGCCGTAAAGTCAGTTAAAGACTATCAAAACCGCTCAATTCTTATTTTTATATCCTATAGTTATGGGCAGAAAATATTTGTTTAATTAGCATAGATATATTTCCTAAATAATTAGCACTCATACATTATTTATTAATTCAATAAAACTTATTAACATACTAAAAACCAGGCATTTTGCCAGGGATTGGAGGTTCATAATGAATGGTGGATTAGTGTTGGCCTTGTGGAATGCTGCTGTAACTATAGATATGTAACTACAAAGTAATAATACAGAATGGTAGGGGCTAGTGTAAGGGTAAAGGCAGGATATTTTGGGAAAGTACCGGTCACCTAACCCAGTGTTAAACCAATGAAGGTTTTCTGGAGAGTGCGATGAGGTCTATGCTGAGTCCTCACTTAGAAGCAGCAGTTAAAAAGAAGTAGGCGTGGAAGAGAAAACAGCATTTAAGGCAAAGGGAACACCCTATCCAAAGGTCTAGAAGCAAAACATTTATAAGGCTACTTTTCATATCGTTATTCTTCACAAGTCTTGCCATTGTACAGTCTAATTGTCTTCTCTCACATGGGTAGGTGTGGAAAGGACTTGTGAAATATATATTCGAGGGAAAAAAAACTGAGCACAAAGCCAAAGGACTGAAATAGAAACTCCCTAAGTCTGAGGTGAAATGTGCCACAGTCTCCATAGGTTAACTGTTAGTGAATTTGATTCTCAAGTATGCACTATTAGAAATAACACTGATCTTGTTGCTGTCCTTTTGCACACTAGTTTAAAAGATTATACCATACTTTGGAATTAAAAGGTATTATGTATGCCTTGATGCTTGCCACTATTACCTAGAAAAATGCCAGAAAATTACACTTTTCTTGGGTAGAAAATGGGAATAATGACACTGTCTTACACAAAGATTAATCACTGCTGCTCTCAGTGTAGAACTCTAGTCATCTACCTCGTCACCAGGAGGGCATGACAAACCACAAAACTCGGCTTCCTCTGTCACAAACTCTGAAAGTCACTTTTCATGAGGCTGATGGAAATAAAGCAGTTTTAAAAAAATCAGTACATTAACTTTGATACAAAAGCCTAGTGTTCTCAAACTGTTGAGCTGGTAAAATTACTAATGTACCATTTGCGGAAGACCTCTTTTTTTTTACATTTAGTAAGCATGAATTCCTTTCTGTCTAATATCTTAGGCATATATTTTATGCATACTTAGTTTCTTTAATTCTTTGCTAAGTGAAATGAAGAGAGCTCTCTTAAGACACATAAATATACAAAAAATGCTAATCTCTAGAAAGCTATACATTTATTCACAGATAAACAAGATTGGTGGGCAGTACACATTCACAAATAGATCATTAACCAGAACTCTGGATTATTGCTAATTTCCGTATAGGCCAGCCTATGTATAAATGGCTGACTTCTTCAAATTAGATGATTTTAAGAACTAAGGCAAACTTGGTTTCAGAGCTCATTGGTAACCAGATTAAATATGTATTGAGCCAAGGTCAATTAATAAAATAACTCTTAAATACCTAGTACAAACTCTAAACATCGCAACTAAAAAGAAAGAGAAAAAAACAAAACCTTTCATGAACTCGTGTTATTTAAGTGATTTTTTGACTGTACAAGTCTATTTTCTAGACCAGGTCATTCTCTGAATAGTAATAATATCTGGCATTTTCATAACATGTAGCAGTCTATAAAACACTTTTGCATGCCTTATTTATTTACAGTTAAGCATGCATTACCTTCAAATAACTGAATGGGTTTTATCAAGTATAAAATGTTGATTTTCATGCAGAGGGTAGATATTGAACAGAGAGAATGGTTTAGCAATAATTTTTGGCAAAAATATTTTTGCCGTGAATTTATAAGGTATGTCTTAACTGTTAAGAATTTCTGTTAAAACATGCAGTTGACTTTCAGCACTTAACTAGAAGCACATGACAATTCCTAAAATTCCTTTAGAGTGCTTTCTGACACACTGCCAAAATTCTTGTGTCTTTATGTTTTGCTAAGACACGGGGAATCTAATTTGGCTGAGTTGAGATTCCATTTTCTTCTAATTGCTTTCCCGCGATAAATTCTATTTAGGCTGTTATTCTTTTCCAGACTATGTTTTCAGGCCATCCAAATTATTTCAGACTAAAATCTAGGAACCCAAGATATGTTACCAAACTTTCTCCTCTACAGACACAATGGAGTCAAATAAATTATTCAGCCCCTTTATTATTTATTTTTTTTATTTTGTGTTATGTGATTCATAAAATATTTTCTTAGGCTATCTCAAGTTTATTTTAAAGAAAGTGATGCATTATGAAAGCATTTTTTAGAAGCAAAAAAATGAGTAAAGTATAGGAAAGTTTTAATAAAATTTATTTTGAAGTTGAGGGACTCATTCTAAAAATTATATTTTGAATCTCTTTGGAAGTTTTTATTTTCTAATTGAAAAGAGTGGAAATACTTTTTTACAACTGTGGAAAAGTACTTAGCTAAGTGACTGATCATATCACTCATTTTTAGGATTCTACTTTATGAGGGCATGGGCGAGGTAACAAAAATATAAATTTCAAATATCTAAAATGTTGCCGGAAATTACTAGATGTTGTAGATGTGCCAAATAAGCAATAAGAAAATGAAACTCCACATGCCAACAGCAGTTTCACCAGATTATGGGAGCTGACACCTTGTGCAAAATTGTACATCATGACTTTACCTTAGGAAACAACTTCAAACTTATCAATTGCTTGGGAGAAGAGATTAACTAAGTGCACAGTATATTGGTTCTTCTCACAGATGACAGGATAGTAATTTGAACAATCCCCATGATACTTAAGTGAAAGTAATTTCTGCTTTAGATATTATTTCCCTTATGTATTTAATCTCATTCCTTGGAACTATAATTATTTTTCAGCAGGTATGGATTGGAATACTTTGTCTGAACATGCTGTTAAGAAATCAGGTTATAGGTTTGCTCCTCTTGAGTCATTTAGCTTCAAGAATTTAAAACTGCCTAGATTGTTCTGCTATCTCTTACATGCATCCATGAGAGTTGTCTTGAAAAGGATACACGACATGTATGATGAGTATCAGTGTGGACCTTAAGTGTGGGCTACCAAAAACACATTCCCAGACAAAAAAGATCATTGGTGGCTTCTTTGTGGATAAAACAGAGAATATATTAGCTTTTAAAATACTTCAGGTTTTAAAAATATACGTAGTTGAATAAATAAAAGCATTATTGAACCATGATAACAATTCAAGAAATTTCCTTCAAAATAGTTTACTGAAAGATGGCACTCATGTTACAATTTTACCCTAATGCTTCCTGTTAGAACAAAGAACCTGGTTTGAAATAATCCTTTTCTGGGTTCTTTGTGTTCGGTGGGAAAAAAATATGTAGGACTAGTATTTAAGATAGCTCAAATAGGAAGAAATAGGAGCACTGCAAGTGCTGAAATAATTTTATATTAAGGAATGGGAAAAGATACTGAATTATTTGAGAGAAATAGCACCTGGATATCTTTTTATGGATAGAATTTTAGGTCTAAAGCCATTCCTGCAGATTGTCAAAATACTTTATAAATGTAAACATTGTGCTCTTTCTGTAGCCATTACTTTTTGTTCAAGCCCTCAGGAATCCTACAGTCTCTCTAATGGCCTACTAAATGGTCTCTAATCTTCCATCTTGCCCATATCGTAGCCATTTTCTATGATACAGAATGAGTAATCTTTCTGAAATATAAATGGAATCATGCCGCTTTCTTTTTGAAAGTCCATTAATGTTCTCCCAAAGCTTTAGGGATACATTGAAACTCTGTTGGAACTTCCGTCAACATTCTTAATTCCAGTAAACCTCTTTCAACTTCCCAAATATGACAAGTTTCTTTCTGTTTTGTTCTCTTTAACTTTTCAGCCAGGTGAATCTCAGCTCATTTCAAGGAAGGCTCAGATCAGCCAGCACCTCCTCTAAACAGTTTCCTCAGCTTTTGTGTTTTCCTGTGGAAAGCACACATTAGCTTTAAGTTTATTGAAGCAAAAGATGATGTGTTGATGTTTTTGCAGCTTTAATGGTTGACGTATAGTGAGCTGTCTGTAAATTTAGAGCAATGAAGTGAATCACCAGCTTCTCTCTTCAGCCTACATGCTTGTTTGTAATAGTCCTCACATACCTAACTTAGGACTAAGTATGCCAAGAAAGAGCCAAGTTTCTGAGTGAAGGCTATGGGTTTCTGTACAAGGGTAAGACTCTTCTTTTAAAAAACTTGCATCTAGCATTTTATTATGCTTCTAAGAGTAATCCTGGAATGTAAGGACAAGGCCACTGTGTGCCTTATGTATGTGGGGAATGGAGCGGTGTCTATATGCAGTGGGTTTGTGGTTTGTAAAAGCATCTGTTTTCTTTCCAGAAACTTCTTCAAAAATGTCGATGGTATCAGAATTCCTCAAGCAGGCCTGGTTTATTGAAAATGAAGAGCAGGAATATGTTGTAAGTCAAGTGACAACAAAATAACTTAATAAATATTAAAATAAAAACTGATATGAATAAATGGACATAAATAATTTCTTCTCTCTCATCCACAGAAAACTGTGAAAGCATCCAAAGGTGGTCCCGGGTCAGCAGTGAGCCCCTATCCTAGCTTCAATCCATCCTCAGATGTCGCTGCCTTGCATAATGCAATCACGGTTAAAGGTAATCATATCTCCCCCAAACAGTGTCCCCCTGGACATTTCGGAGTGGTCATTTGAATGGCTATTGGAAAACAGGCACGTGCAGTAGAAAAAGTCTGTTTCATTTTGAAGATAAAAAGATTTATTTATCAAACAAAGATAGATTTCTTTTATTATCACTTAAAATTTTTTTTCTGGTTAAATCAGTAGAATCTCACCTGCTACAACAAATATCCTTACCATCCTAGTTTTAGTAGAAACTCAATGTTGAAACCAAGATCTCTGCTCACATTTAGGGTTTAGATGAAGATCAAACACTGCAACACTGAGGGTCAGGGACAATTTCCTTTTTTTACTCATCCAAATGAGTAGAATGTCATCTGAAGTGTTTCCCTTTTATATGTAGTGCCGCATCTATAGAATTCATACTTCTTAGTGTGTTAAGAACTTATGTGTAGAATCTTGATAATGAATCATTTAATGTCAATTATCAATGAGGAATAAAATTGATCTTAAAAGCCAAGTATCCTTTTGTTTCCAGGTGTGGATGAAGCAACCATCATTGACATTCTAACTAAGAGAAACAATGCACAGCGTCAACAGATCAAAGCAGCATATCTCCAGGAAAAAGGAAAGGTGAGTAGGAGTGGTAAATTTAGATATTTAATTTCAGTTATATTTGTGTTAAACATGGATACTGAATCATGGTCACCTAGTTCTTTCAGTCTCTAACACTGTTTTCCCAGTACAACTAAGACTGGGATTGCAGTATTTTTCCACTTGATTGAAGTCAAATCAATTATAGCAAATTTACCGGTTTAATATCTAGGTCGTCTTGGTTTGAGTTCTTTGTAGATGTGTTCTGTGTTGGAGACAAGCCTTTAATTTGAACACAACAAACATCAAGATTACTATTGGTAATGAGAAATATGTTCTGATTGAAATGTGTCTCCTACTGAAATTTGAGCTGTTTAATACCAAAATGTAAAATTTATATATAATTCTACCCCCCACATAAAAAAAATTCAACTTTGTAGAGAATATTATGAGTTTATTTGAGCCAAACTGATGATAACTGACAGGAAGCAAAATCTCAAGAGATTGAAAAAATGCTCTGGAGAATGGTATTTTTGCAGCTTATTCTGTAGATGAGAATCAAAGGAGGAGACGAAAGTGGGGGGTTTCATGAAATCCATCGGTGGTAGGTTAAGGCGGTGGGAGGAAGCAAAGCAAGGAGATCTCTGGGATTGGATAAAAAGTAAAACAGAGAGAAACATACTTTGACATTAATAGGTACTGGATAGTTCATAATTAACATTTACAGCACATAGAGATGGTATTCAAGATATCAATGAAGGGTTCTGTGATCTCATGCTCTGGTGCTATGGGTGTGCCCTGTGAGGTCTGGAAAAGGAGATTACACTGATGTTTCAAAGATATATTATCTTAGATGCCAAAAGACAACAGATATGCTCACTTAAAAGATGGACCTCTGTCAAGGAAGCTATGGGCCTAGGACATGACTACCCACCATGACCTGCTTTTAGTTAGGAATTTTATGATCAGACTTTCAGTCTCTGAGTTTGTAGAGACTGCCATGCAGGCCTCCTCTCTACTTATGGCCCCTTTTTCATCCACACTACTTTAAAAGTAAGCTTTATATTTTTTGTATAAAATATGGGTAGTATTTTTTTTTTAAATGCAGTTAAAAAACTATATAGTGTTAATATCTGATGATAGTACTTATTTGAGCAGTGAGAACCTCAAGATTTGGAAACATCATTAATACATTATATATTTTTTAAGTATTCTTACAACTATTTCTGTTACTATGCAATGCTGTTTTGAACTCTGTGTTTCTTCCCCATTAAAAAAAAAAAAGATTGAGAATCCTGTTTTTAAAGAAGTTATCAATGAATTTAGTAAAATTTCATTCTAATTATTCTAAAAGATTAAGATAATGTTCTAAATATCTGATACCCTTTTGTATGAGAAGGGAAGGAGCTCCGAAGATGGTTAGGTTTAAGAATCAGGTAACCTTACAAGGCTATATAATCTAGCATGTTACTTATCAGAAGCCCTGATGTTAATCTCTTTGCTATAGCCCTTGGATGAAGTTCTGAAGAAAGCCCTGACAGGTCACCTTGAAGAAGTTGCTTTGGCTCTATTAAAAACTCCAGCCCAGTTTGATGCTGATGAACTGCGTGCTGCCATGAAGGTAAATCACCTGATTTAAGCAGAACTCCTCACCTGAAAAGAATGTATAAGTCAAGTCCACTAGGGCTCCTATTGTATTCTCAACGTCTAGTACAGGGCCTGTCAATTACTGGAAATATAATTAATTAATGAGTCATTAATTAATGTTGGTGTTAACAGCTGTGTTATTTCCACCTTTCTCATGATGTCACTGTATGAATCATAAATCTCTCTTTATATCTTTGCCCAAAATATTGGCTTTAAACCCAATTTTGTTTTTAGAGCAATCTAGTAGCTTATTGTAATTATTAAATATTGTGAGAAATGTACTAAATGCCAGATCCAAACAAATTTTGGGACACAAAAATTAGCTAACAGTCTTATGAAGATTTTCTTACATTTCTTCTTTTTTTCTCTTTCAATTTAGGGCCTTGGAACTGATGAAGAGACTCTGGATGAAATTTTGGCATCAAGAACTAACAGAGAAATCAGAGAAATTAACAGAGTCTATAGAGATGGTAAGTTTTAATGTCCAACAGTCCAAATGCCTTAGTTGGAAAGGAAATCCCATATACTTTTCTTTTAATTGAATGTGGATGGCAATTATGTGGGCTTTGGAAACTCTGCATACTAAAATATTTCTTCATTGTTTGGTATATGTCTACTGCATGCACATATTGTTACTGGACAACATTCAAGTTGCTGGGGTTCTGATAAGGGAGATAGTGTCCCAGGCCTCATCAACTTTGCACTTTAATCAAAAATGTCCCTCTAAGACAAATGGCCACATATAATTGTAATGGAAAACTCAATTCAAAGCATTGAATTCAAAGAATTTTTAAAAACTTTTTCTATTATTCTGAGGTTCATTTCATTAAAATATCCTGTTGTTGTTTATTTTGAAAATATAACAAAAAGAATTAAAATCTCCAAAGAAAATATTTTCTGTTTGTCTTTGAAAAGGTAAAGAGCTAGGTTTTTATAATCTTGTGATGAAAACTAACTGTACCATTATCAATGTAAAGGATTCACTTACTCTTTGTCTCTAGTTGGATCTGTAGGGATGAGAGACCAGCCATGGCTCATCTTATCCATTCAGTGAAACGCCTCACTTAAATGCTATTGCATAAGGGTAGCTGCACCTGGGTTCTGGGCAGGGCTGTCTTTCACTATTTTCCTTTTCTAGTTTCCCAAGTCAATATGTGGCAGCATACAGTATCTTTTTGCTTGAATTTCATCCCAATCACGGAGAATACAATAGCCCTTGTATATTGTTTTCAGAGCAATTTAACAAAATAATCAGAACAAGGAAGCTTTTAATCTCATTTTCTGCAACTTTTATCTCATTACCATTATTTATCTTAGAACTTTTATCAGTGATAATAATCAAGAGGGGCATTATTTTTAGTTTTGTTTTTGTTGTTGTTCAATGAAACATCATTTATGAAGGTAAATATCCATATTTCTCCATTATATACAAGATATAGTCCAAAGATAGCTTGTAAAATTGACCCGTTTTCTAGCTAATATAAATTCAGTTAATTTTTTTTCTAAGATGGCATTATTTTGCATAGTTAAGTAAGGGTGTTTACACAAATAAAATGTTTAAATCTATATGTATACCTCCATATATACCTATACAATTAAACTATATTATATATTTTTATAATTTTTAAAGTAAATAAATAATCTGTGTTTGAGCAAGTTCCTTTGGTTTATTCTTTTAAATAACTATTCTATTCATCATCTTGCTTAAATTCTGGTATATTAATTTCAGAATTAATACCTATTCAATTTATTCATATTAGCAAAAGCTCTATGACTGTTAAGTTTTCATTTATAGTATTATCTAAATTTCTTTCATTGCCTTATAGGAAGTAAATTTGATGATCCAAAATTTTATCTGCTCCGCTATCTCTATTTTTATTTTAAAAAGATAATATTTTTTAATGAATTCCATAAGTCATTGACTATTGAGCATTGCACATTGCAAGCCAAGATAGAGATATTAGATATTATTATCACGATTATTTAATTTACTGCAAAATATACTTTTCTTGTTTTTCAGAATTGAAGAGAGATCTGGCTAAAGACATCACCTCAGACACATCTGGAGATTATCAGAAGGCTTTGCTTTCTCTTGCTAAGGTATAACTCTGATGGTTCAGGAAATGCCTCTTTTATGAGGAGTAAAAGTTTAGATTTCATTTCTCTTTAGAAATGAACAATTGACTCTCTTCTCAAAGAATGTTGTTTATTAGATTTTATTAGAATTAAGTAAATCATGTGATTACATGCTAGAAAACAACTTTATGAGAGAATGGAATTTTTTTTTCAGGGTGATCGATCTGAGGATATTGGCATAAACGAGGACTTGGCTGATTCAGATGCCAGGGTAAGTGCGTGCTCATAAACAAATACTCCTAGAATCACCTACCTACCTCAAACAGGTCCTACCTTAGGTAAAATTACGACTTGACCTGCACATGAAAGCAAGTCCTCCAACATGCTAAGGACGTCTATTTGTGAATTACACCATTCTGTATTTGAGTAATCCAAGAAAAAAAAATGTAATCTTCATGTTTTCAATAGATCTCATTATTTATAACGCCAGAGAAGACTGAGTGAGAACAATGAGATTTTGATTTGTTATTCTCAAAAATTGTAATGCTGAGAAAACTCTATTTTTTTTTTATTTTACCAAGCATGAGAAAGGGAAAAATAATTTTCTATTAAGTGAAGTGGAAAGAATAAGATCATCTAACATTCTTTTAACAGTGAACACTGGAATGGTTTATAGATGTAAGTTTATATTGTAAAAATATTATGGTAATAATATAATTATAAAACAATTATAGTAACATGTTTATGTATTTTCAAGTATATTGTTACATACAGTTTCAGTGAGGTTGCTGGTTATTTATATACCAACTCGTTGGCAACATTAGCAAAATCATCTTATTTAAGGGCCTGGAATTTATGTTTTAAAAAATGAAGACTATTATTTGCATATGCCAAATGAATTCATTACAGTGAGTTTGTAAGAATAAAAACTTACTTCTTCAGCCCTACTCCCTTCCCGTGGCAGTACATTATCTTGCACATAATAGGCATTCATTAAGTTTTTATTGAATAAATGCATACATATCAGATCAGTTGCTTGAAGAGTCCAAAATAACTTCTTATGTCCTTTAGAAGTGTGACAATTTTAATAGAAATTGTGCAAGCATACCAAAGAACAAAAGTTAGTATTTGAATAATTGCCCATAATAAAAAAAAAATTATTCTTATTTGCTTGCAACATTTCTGAATTTGCTTTCCATTTTAAGACTATCAGGGCTCATAGATGTATATTTCTGGCAGCTTAATGGGTTAGTGTGACCCAGGAAGATGATGGTAATTAACATTTCAAAGTTAACAGAGCAATCTGTGAAAATAAGGCAGGAATTATCTCTTACATTTACAAAAGGGAAAGTGTAGTTTAATAGGGTTCAATTATTTATCTAAGATTATAGAGTTATTAAGGTGCAAAGTCAAAATTTGAATTAAAATTTCAAGATTTAGGTTATAGTAGAATTATACATTTATTAGTACCATTTGCTGATAATTACTTTTAACAATTAAGAATAAACAACTTTTTTCTTTTTACAGAGTCCTTTGGACTTGTCTTAATGTGGAGTATAATCTTAAAGCAATTTAATTCAACAAACATTTCTTCTGCAAACATACAGTTAGTCTGTAGTGTTTGTGAGGCACCTCGAGAGATACTTTGGAAGATATTTAACAAATAAAATAAAGCCCCTATTTTTAAGAAACTTGCAATCTTAGTTTTGCCTGCTCTGATCTTATTGGATACCAATCAGCTGCTTAGAAAATCTTTGAAGAGATCTAACATTCTTGTGCAGATATCAAGTCAGCAGATAGTCGAGTGTTTATTTTTGTGTTTCTTAATAGGCATTATATGAAGCAGGAGAAAGGAGAAAAGGGACAGATGTGAATGTGTTCAATACCATTCTTACCACCAGAAGCTACCCCCATCTTCGCAGAGGTAAGAAGAAAAAATAATTTCTGAAACTTATTTATAAAAGATGCAGTTTTGGTTTTGAAGACAAATAAGAGAAAGGAAAGAGAAAACCCTTAATCAGGATTACTCCTATACCAAAGGAATACAGTAGAGAGTTCCTGACCCCTTATCGATATTTGTACATTTGTTCAACTTTGTATAGTCATCATTTTATAGTATTTGAAACACACTTTGTGACTTTGGCATGTAGAACATTATTTCATTATTTTCACTCTATTCCCCAAAAATACTTGGAATAGATGTGACAAAATATACACATACAACAGAACAAATGAAATTACAGTAAAGAAAAAAAAAAACTCAGGGCTAAGTGAAGAAAAGAGTATGTAGATGCTCCAGAAATAAAAACCAAAAAGAGTTCTTGCCTTTGAGCACAAGATTCAGCTCTGAGCCTCCTAGAAGCCATGGCACAGGGCAAGTCTTGATAATTACCTAAAGTTCACTATCTTATAATAAATAGCACGCTGATTTCCAATGTCAAAATTAAGAGAAATTTACTACACAGATGTTTATATAAGGAAGATTCATTTGCTACGGCACTTAGCTCAGATGTAGTCAGTGTTATGATTGTCAATCACATGCCATTTCTAATAAATGTCAACATTTGCAAAAATATCCCCAAAATATACAAGAACACCGAAATAGCCATGTGAGTCATATATCTAGGAGAAGATGCAGTATGCAAAATATATTCAGTTGGGTAATTGGCTTTAAAATATGAGTTTTGAAAAATCAGTCGTCCCAAGGAATGCTTTGAGTCAGTTGCCCTGATTTTGCTAAAGTATAGATTGCTTTCTACATCTCTTAGTTTAAATGTAATATTCAGTGTTTCAGAAGTACACCAAATACAGTCAGCATGACATGAACAAAGTTCTGGATCTGGAGATGAAAGGTGATGTTGAGAAGTGCTTCACAACTATCGGTATGTATTCTGGAAGGAGAAGCATTTTCTAGATGGAAATTGCATTGCCAATGATGTCCCATAATTATAATACACACACACACACACACACACACACACACACACACACACACACACATTTATATATATATATATATATGAACAAAAAATAACTCAGATATAGTTTATGTTTCAGATACAGGCAACATGTAAGATAATGGCAATGAATATTTAGCTAAAGGTACATAATGGCTTTCTTAATAATAAGAGATATTATTCCTTTTTTCAAAAAGATAGGCAGGTGGGAAAGACTTACTGAGCACCCACTTATGCCAAGTGATTCACCAGTCTGGACAGAGAAAGTCAGATGGTCATTAAGAACATGGGACTTGACATTAAGTAAACACAGGTTCAAATCCTGGTCTGTCACTTGCCAATTGAATAATAGTGGGCGAATCCAGAGGGTTTGATTTACTATTTCTCTAGTGGCTTCTGGAAAAAGTCTTTAGGAGAAAAAGACATGAAATGGTTCTTTTGTTATTCATATGACCAGTCAGGACTGGGAACCTGTGTTCTAAAGCAGTGCATTTCAAATGTTAATGTGCACATGAATCCCCTGGAAATCTTGTTAAAATGTAGATTCTGATTCAGTAGGTTTGGGGTGCGGCCTGGGATTCTGCATTTCTAACATGTTCCCAGTTGATGCCAATTTTTTTTTTCTTGAATCACACTTTGAGTAGCGAGCCAGAAAATCTTACTCATTCACACATCTGTTAGTGCTTTATTTGGCAGCTGCCTTTAAAAGCCTGTCCTAGTCCACTTTTTTTTTTTTTTAAATTCTTGTTACAACATAAAAAAAGTATGTACTATATGTTAATATGGCCTTTTACACCTACTGCTTTCCCTATTTCCAAGAAGAGTATACTCAGAATAATATAAACTATAGAAGCTGCTATTCTTTGGATGAAAGATAATAGAAAGTAGGTGACAGTATCAGGGGAAAGGATATACAAAATCACCATCTAGAGAATAGCTTCTTATGAACCAAATATCCCATACTGGGAAAGGGGACGAGAAACGGGAGTGAAGAATAGAATCTTGCTTGCAAAATACTGTGTCTCCTGTTTCTATCATATGAATCTTTCATCTTTTGTGGTAAATATGTCAACTAAAGTGTGCCTCTCTTGCAGTGAAGTGTGCCACTAACAAACCAATGTTCTTTGCTGAGAAGCTTCATCAGGCCATGAAGGTAAGATTCTACTTATATAATTAGCTTAGGGAGAAAGTATTGTTGGTGGAGAGACCATAAAACCTTATATTGTTTGAAAGTCACACTTTAATATCTTCCTGTTAAAAAGAATCACTGTTCCATCCAATGCAAGAGGCAATACACTTCCTTATTAGAATGAAATTGTTAGATTTGTTGCATTTGTTTATAGATAAGATGGTAAAGTGAGCTTGTTGATAATTTGTGAGTTACTTATGCCTGGTCTAGTGGGATAATTCAGTGGGGATGATGGATGCCTAGTAGAAGAGGAAACTGTACCCCAGACTTTGGAAATCAATACAGCCTCAGTGTCAGCTAAACTAAGACTTGATAGTGAAGAAGAATTAGCCAGATGAGAACAGGAGGGAAAGAGATAGAGGGATAAATATAGGCTGGTCCAGGAGGAGGTAGCATTACCCTTTCAGGATAATAAATAGAATTAGAGTGATGGCGCACAGTGGAAGAAGAGGTAGAATTAGACAGGGCATTGTAAGCCCGGATAAAATGAGTGATTTTCTTCTTAGAAGAAACAGTAGGCCACTGAAGGACTCTTGATAGATGAATTAGATGATCAGATTTGTAATTTATACAGTTCACTTTATTTGTAATTATTGAATAGTTTAGACAAAAAGAAAGACTGAATGGTAGAAGACCAATTAAGAGGTTGTAAAAGCTCTTAATATAATTAGCAGTTAGAGGCCTGCCATTTTATTACCACTTATGTAAAGTATACTTGTGTGTGTTTGTACTTTAATGTAGAGATAGTTTCTCCATAGAAACTATATGGGTGAACAAAAGAGCTTCATATTCAAACCTTTTTCCTGCTTTTTTTAAGAGTATGCTCGGAATATGAGAGACACTTAACCATCATTTGTTTTGGACAGGGTGCTGGAACGCGTCATAAGGCATTGATCAGAATTATGGTTTCCCGTTCTGAAATCGACATGAATGATATCAAAGCATGCTATCAGAAGTTGTATGGTATCTCTCTCTGCCAAGCCATTCTGGTATGTTGTGATATTCATTATGCTACCCCCATAAATAATTATTTTTGCAACTCCTTCAAAGAGAAAGGGTGATTTTTATTGTACTCACAAATTTCATGTGTAAGATTAATTTGTTAGGATACATAATTCATAAGTAAATTTAAATTTCACTGGTAAAATATACTAGTGAGTTCAGTACTGAAAATATACACACATTTTTTAGCAGTCATGGAAATATTTAGTTTCCAATACATAAATTTGGCAACCAAAATATTATAGTAGGGAGATAGAATGATTTATTTTGCAATGAATATTGATCAGAGTATTAGAACCTTATTCTAAGTTTTTTCTTAATTTGTAATATGTAAAATCTATGAAATTCATGTTCAGGTGGTCTTATTATACAATTATTAAAAAATAAAGACAAGTCAAAGCTATTCATTTTATATTATCATCAATTAACAAATATCACTTATCTGCTATACGAATTATATTATTTAATTAAATATATAATATTCTTATTAAAGATTCTTGATAATTGACGTATTGTGATGTATGTTCCACAACTCTTAAGTCTACTAATACAATAATTATTCTAAAGAATTACAATGCCTTATATTGATTATAGTTTCAGGTAGCATTAAGTATACTCTATTTTTTAATCAACAGGATGAAACCAAAGGAGATTATGAAAAAATCCTAGTGGCACTCTGCGGAGGACAGTAAATATCCCTTTAATGATCTCAAGCTTTTTGATCAGAAGATTTTTTAATCATATCTTTTCATTCCATTTTACAGACTTAAATAGAAAAGTTTGTTCAGCAGAACTAGTTAGGTAACTGCTTTCTGAAAACTATGGCTCATAAATCATTTTTATATCATAACTCTGTATAATAGAGATAAGTTTTTTTTTTTTTTAAATTTATTTACCCCAACTATAAAACCCCACAAACAGGTTGTTCTAGTAACATTACTTGAGAAAGATGTTTATGTAACAAAAAATAAAATGATTTTGCAGGACAATTGGTGTGTCTTTGGTTCTTCTATTCTGATTTTTTTTCTATGTGTAATGCAGTGGTTTAATTTGATGTAAGAAGATGGGAGCTTGAAATCTAAATTATAATTATTTAATGAAATAAATATTACATAGTAAATTAAAGTATTCACAGAGTTAGAAAATGGACTCCTTGAATTTTACATTCTTAGTACAGATTGTTGAGACTGTCTCTATAATAATGAATTTATTGAATCAGCATTGTAACAATTGGACATTCTGCTATATTTTGCAAATCAGTATAAAAATAAAGTGGTAATGGCAATAAAAATTCCTCACTTTTTAAAAAATGGTAGTTGCATATTTTCTAAGAAACTCTCAAACTGTTTTCCAAAGTGGCCATATCATTTTACTTTTCATGATAAATACACGAGTGATCTAGTTTCTCCACTACTTTGCCCACGTTTGGTATTGTCACTTTTTCTGTATTTTGGCATTATTTATTTTATATTGTTGAGTTTTGAAAATTCTTTACCTATTCTAGATACTAGTGCTTTGTCAAATATGTGGTGTGTGATATTTTCTCTCTGTAGCTTGTCTTTTTTCATTCTCTTAATAAAATCTACCTCAGAGCCAATATATTAAATTTTAATGAGGTCTCATTTTTCCATTTTTCCTTTTATTGACCGTGCTTTTGGTGTCACATCTACAGACTCTGTACCTAACCTTAGATCCTAAAAGTTTTTCCTTATTGTCTTCCCTAAAAGTTTTACAGTTTTTCATTTGTCATTTAATTTTGTAAGCTATTTTGAAATAATTTCTTGTGTAAAGTGTGAGACTTAGGTCGAGGTTCTTTGTTTGTTCTGTTTTTAGCTTATGGATATCCAGTTGCTCACCATTTGTTGTTCAGGCTATTTTTTCTCCACTGAATTGCTTTTGCACTTTTGTAAAAAAATCAGTTGTTTTCCTCTGACAGTATTCTTACCACATAAGTGGCAATTATTCATCTCTAAGAGAATTAAGTTGGATATTTGATTTTCTGACTATCTGCAGCTGCATCACTTGATGCTTATTTGCTTTGGTCACTGTTCTTTACTTTCTTTCACATACACCTGTCTTATGCATTCTATGGAAAAATTATAATAATGTGGCCCATAATATATCAGGCAAATTGAGGTTGGCAGAAATACTAGTCATTGCAGTCCTTAAGTTTTTTAGTTATTTCACTATTATATAAAATACCTTCCTTGTGTGCTTGTTTAAAAAGGAGAAATGCCCTAGTAGGGAATCAGAGGGAAGCTGGGGTGGTACATTGAAGCAGAATGGATTTATCAGGAGACATTTTATCATTACTAATATAAAAGTAGCATCAACATGGTACAAATATTTCTGCCAATCTACATTGCATTCATACCTCTTCCAAATTAATTTTTAAAAAACTGAATTAGTGAGTTATTCTCTTCACCCTCCTTTCCATGCCCGCCCTTTATTCCTTTCTGCTCTCTGAAGGCAATGTCTGAAGACCTCACATGGATTCTCTTGCCTTCTAACTTCTGGCTGCATTCAGCCCATGGGGGAACCTGGTAGAAGATGGGAGATCAGGTAGAGACGCTCCTTCTCCTTCTTCCCAGATTCCACACAGTTCTATTAGCATTCGTGTTCTACAGTTACAGTTTCTTCTCCATGGTTCCAGCTCTCAACACTTTTCTCTCCTTGCTTTTGGGGCCCTGGGATTCCCACTGCTGCCCCTTGAGTGCTGCAGCATTCCACGATGGTTCCTTTAACCTGCTCGCACCTCTGTACATAGCCCCTTAATTAAAATCAGCAAAATTCCCGGCTTGGTGTGCCTGTGCCAGACATTTATTGCTAAGACCATGTCTGTTAATACTTTCCAAAGTTGCTAAATTACTTATTTTATCAAAAACAACTCGAGAGGCTCATGACTAAATTTCAGACATTAGGATCAGTAAATGGATACACAGTTGAACAGGAGAGTAGTAAATAACAATATAAAGAAAAATTTTAGAAGATAAAAATATATGGCTCTTTATGATCCTTGAGAAAACTGTTAGACTTCACACACGCACAAAAAAGCTTCTGTGAGAGATACTATTAAGAGAATGATAAGACAAGCCACGAATGGAGAAAATCTCTGGAAAACAAATATTTGATAAAGGACTGGTATCAAAAATATACAAAGAACACTTAAAATTCGACAATAAGAAAAAAACCTAATTTAAAAAATGAGCAAAACATTTTAACAGGCACCTCACCAAAGATCTTCATATGGCAAATAAGCATGTGAAAATGTACTCAATATCATATGTTGTTAGAAAACTGCAAATTAAAACAACAATGAGATACTACTACACACCTATTAGAATGGCTGAAATCCATTTCACGTGGAGCAACAGGAACTTTCGTTTACTGATCATAGATATGCAAAAATGGCACAGCCATTTTGGAAGACAGTTTGGCAATCTCTTATGAAGTTAAAGTGTCACTGTACGATTGAGCAATCATACTGCCTGGTATTTACCCAAATTAGTTGAAAAGTTATGCTCACACAAAAACTTGTACTCAAGTAATTATAGCAGTTCATTCATATCCAAATTTTAGAAGCAACCAATATGTATTTCAAAAGAAGAATGGATAAACAAACTGTGGCACACCCACACGATTGAATATTATTCAACAATAAGAAGAAATGAGCTATTAGGACATAAAGGAAAAGATATGGAGGAATCTTAAAAGCATATTGCTGAATTAAAATAGCCAACCCGAAGAGGCTCCATACTGTATGATTCCAACTATATGACATTCTGAAAAAGGCAGAACTATGGAGACAGTAAAAAGGAGTAATTGCTAGGGGTTCGGGGAAGGAGAAAAGGATAAATGTGTGAAAAACAGGACACTTTTAGAGTAATTAAACCATTCTGTAAATACTGTGGTGGTGGATACATGCATTATACATTTGGTAAACCTACAGATCTGTATACAGAGAGTGAACTCTATATAAACTATGAATTTTAGTTAATAATAACATATCAATATTGGTTCATCATTATTTCTGTTACATTAATTTGGTTACAAGCAAGTCACAAGTTTGCTCAGGGTAATTACATTTCACCTCTGAAAGGGAAAGTGGCAAAGTCCTAGATGAATTGGGGAAAAATAAAGATATTGTGACAGTCATTTTTGCAAAACATAATATGCCATATGTAGGATGATAGCATGTTATTATATTCTATGTAATATTGTTTGCAACATTGCTCATGGAATGCCTATGCAAGTTCACAAATTGTCATTTCTTTAAAAAAAAAAAAGTCGAGTCTTCTACTCTATTTTAATACAAGAAATAGATAATCACCTTGGAAAATATTTTTGTGGAGGTGTTGAAAATGCATGTGCAGTTTATTAGCATACCATACTTAATCATTCAAAAGCTCACACTCAGTAAGTGAGGGTTGATATTTATTATAATTTTTTTCTTTGGGAAAGTCATGGAATATTGCTAACCAAGAAGAAGAGGAAGAAATGAATATTTGGCAAGGGTTCATTATAATGTGGGAGCAGAATGGTACAGAGAGTAGTGACTTGGGAGCCAGGCCAATCTGAGTTTTTATCAGCTTCCACCATTTACTAAGTGACCCTGAACACAGTACTTATCTTTTCTGAGTGGTGTTTTATCATCAGTAGAATACTGCTACTATTACTATTACTACTTCTACTACCACCACCTGCCTTACAGAGCTGCTATAAAGACTAGACACAATGAAGTTAAAGTGACTGACAATAGGTATATAAGAAATTGGAGGAACAGCTACATTCAACCACTGGAGGGACAGTAAAAAAAAAAAAAAAAAAAAAAATTAATGCTTCCAAATACCAAGCTAATTGGCAGTGATAGGCCAAGCAGTCGATATGATTGGATGAATTTTTATTTTTCATCCATCTCTTTTGCTATAGATGGCACAAATCTTGTGGTAATTAAACTTAGAGTAAGTTAATTCTTAGCTCCAAACTGAAATGACTCTAAAAAATTGAATAGTATGAAAAAAACGTTCTTGTACTGGTATTTATGTACCTGCTTCAGGTGGAGCCAGAAATACAGCAAGAGAAAGAAAGGGCTTTTAGTACCTGGAAACTCAAATGCAGTCATGTGGAAATTATTCTTTGCTTAGTTTCAATGGTAGAAACTTGGGATGGTGGTGACTCAGTAGCCAAAGTGACCCACCTTGCAAATTCTTTCTTTAGCTTTGATGGGTAAACAATGCACCTTCTTGTAATCATTACCACTGTTTATTTTTTGGCTTTGAAGAATGACTCAAAGAAGTTGAATGCCTTCACAAGCTGAACTTAGAGCTGGTCAGGCTGCTTGATTCAAATTACAGCCCCACCACTCTCTGTGGGGTGTGGCCATATTACCTTCTCTGTACCTCAGCCGGCTTATTATGAGGATGCTAATAGCAGTGAGGAAGAGCAGAATTTGCTACCCCCAAATATGCCTTTTGGGGGATATTATTTTAAGCCAGTTATTTACAAAAAAGGAAAAAAGAAAAAAAAAAAAGATTCAGAATGAATCTGTGACCTTCCCTCAAACTGCCTGAAAGAATTTAGGTAGAGGAACTGCTCCAGGAAGGGAGATAGTATCACATAAATAACTACATCTTAATATAAACTAAGTATGGAAGACAGGGAGGAACCTAGCAATTTTGTTAGAACCCCTGTGGGTCCCATTGTTTCTGGGTGGCCCAGCAAAAATTTGTTTACCAAATGTTTGTTCTTACTCATCTCCCTGTGAGTTGCCTACCTTCCCTTTGAAGTCCAATCTACTACCCCACTTTCTCCTAGGCCCAGGATGGTCTATAAGCCTCAACTGCTTGATTTGTCCTTGGGCCTCATATTCTTATGGAACCCCTGTATATACATATGTAAATAAATTAGGTTATTTTCTCCTGTTAATCTGTCTAATGTCAATTTGAACATGAGACCAGTCAGAAGAACCAAGAGTTTTGAAAAAGAGGGCAAATTTTCCTCTTCCCCACATTGTGATGAAAACTAAATGAGATACCCAGCATCTAGCATATGTAAGGAACACAATAAATATTAATTCATAGAAGCTGCTGCTACTATAAGGAGCGTGCAATGCATTTCTAACAAAGAATGTTTCTTTTGATATGATAATGCATTATAAAATGTTCTGTAATATCAGAAATATCAGATCAATTCTAGCTACAGCAAAAATAAAATGGAATGAGATTTCTAACATGTAGTAAACTAAGATATGGATTTTATTCTTTAGATTCTTGTCTCACTGCCGATTGTTAAATTCGATAGTGTCAGTCTTAAGTAGTGGAAACTTATTTATTGACTATCTTTTTCTGTGAATATGGAACTACAAAGGGATCCATTTGTAAAAGTAGGAAAAGTATCTGAAAAGAAGCACAGTAGAATGCAAAATATTAGATACGAGATAAAGGAAAACAAATGAAAATGACTTGAATATAGCAGCACATCAGGAACTTCAGTGTATGTGTGTGCTTGTGTGCGCGCATGCACACGCGTGTGTATTTTAGGCCTGTTAAACAAAAACTTTCATTGCTATAAGCTTTTCTAAAAGAAAGGGTTTATTGAGACCAGGTCCTAGGGCATGAAGTCTAAACCATTAGCAGCAAGATTAGGTTGAAAAAACAAACTTATCTGCTGTCCTGTTGCTGATGGGCGGTTTTACACATTATGGCTGCGGAAGAAAGAAGTAAATTGTTCTGAAAGAATTAAAATTGGCTACAGATAAGGGGAAAGAGAAAAGGTGAAGCAATGGCAGGGAGTTTTATGATAAGTGCAGTCTGTAAGAAATATTTATTACTTTTGACTGGTAATAGTCCTGAAAGTTCAAACATATGTGGGATGCTGTAGTATCTGGTCGTCACTACAGAAGTTGATTCAGAAATAAGAGCAGTCTATTGTTAGCTATCCCACAGCTATTAACTGGTTAAATGCTCTTGTCTCTTTCTCTCACTCTCCTGTCATTTAACTTAGGACATCTCAGAATTTTTCTTTTGTCAGGCCCCACCATAGAAATTTAGTTTTATTCCCAAGCTCAGTCATCTACCAAACAGCCCATTTGGAAAGAAGTTTGTTTTGTTTTGGCTCGTCTAATGGAAATAAATGTCTACTCTCTTCCTTCTAACTGGAAATAATTATTGTCATTCCATTTGCATGAAGACTGTAGCCACTGGAATGTTTATATTCTCGGAATGCAAACCAACTATTGATTTCGAATGTCTCAACTTTTATACTTTATTTTTTTTTCCGGTTTATCTAGCATCTGTGTATTTTCTTTTTAGATTCTCTGTGTTCAGTTCTCTAGTTTAGTCTCTCTAAATCTATTACCATAGGAAAAAAAAATCAGAAAAACACACAAAAACTTTTCTACATAGTCATATAGCAAAACCAACTTCTGCGTTACTTTTCAAAAGAAGAAAACAAACTTATTGCTTTATCTCTAATGGGATAAAATAATTTGAAGGAGTAGAGAAAATTATGAAGAATTTCGAGATGGTGAGAGGAGACCATTAAACCAGGCACGGGGCCCTTTTGAACAGCAACTCCTCCACCCACCCCTACACACATACCTCACTATGCTACCGCACAGGTTATGCACCTGTGAAGCTGACCCCAAATATAAATTTCTTATGTTGCCCCAAAATAATCTATTTTTCTTTATAAACCCTCGCACTCAGTTTATGAAGGAGGAAAATGAACTTTTGGTACCATCTGGTGAGAATTTTTGTCTGATTTAATAATTTATTTTAAAAAACTTAGTTTCTCAGTTTCTTTTTTGCTTTTTCCCCTGGCTACTCTCAAGAATTTTTGGAGTATACTGAGAGGAAGGGTGTCAATTATAGAGAGAAGGATTGAAGTCTCTAGCCCAGTGTCCCCTGGCTCTATTGTTTTCTGATTAACATCTTTTGTCTACCTGGGGGGAACTTGACATTGGAAGTTAACCTGGAATGTGAATGACTGGTATATGTTCCTGAAGAAACTATCATTATTAGATTTTAAACAAGATAGCGTTCAAAGTTATATTTTCTTCCAATGTTCGGGAACTTGGAAGACTCAATTAACAAAGACAAAATAAAGGATTTTACGTTTGCTCTACATCTAAGCTATGATGTGAATTTTGTGACATAATCATGCATGATAGTTTTTCTAAGATTTCTTTTTAATTTATAAGAAAATATTGATTTATATTTTGAGTAAGTTTTAAGTCTTTTTCTGAAACAAAAAAAAATCAAAAAAAACCCACTTATATATAAAATTGCAAATTTGACTTCTTATTTAAAGGAACACTGCAGTAAGATTATTTATTAAATAAAGTTTTTAAAAATGTGAATACAGTTAGTTCATTGTTTCTTGTTTCTCAGCATTTTGACAGATTCTGTGGAAAAGATATGTAAATACACCCAATAGGAAAGCATTTATATCTCATGGGGTTCACTGTTGCTTATTTCTATTTTAAATATTTCCCTTTACTGGTTCTTTCCCATCTTTATTTAAAGATTCAAGAATTTCCCATCTTAAAAGAGAAAACAAAATAAGAACAAAAAACAGCGTCTGGTCCAGTATATGCCACTGGCACCTGGTGCCACTATAATCATGAGCTACACACTTAAGTAATGAGTGAATCATCACAGGGGCTGTTTAATGAAAAATGACATCAAAACAGGGACTTGAAGAGAAATCTGCCCCACTGAGCTATTCAATAAACCATCTACTTTTGTGATTCTTTTTTTGGAGGTGAATATGTCCTTGCAGATGTTAGAGGCTCCCTTAATCTTTGTTCAGAGGGCACAAATGGTCTTGTTTAGACTGTGAAGGCTTCAAATGAAAATGATTTATCAGAGTCATTCACATTATGCAAAGAAGCAAAATGATAAATATGCTTAATTTAAAGATAGCAAAGAACACTATAAATTTTCTAAAATAAAATTCTGGTAAAAAATTAAGAACCGTGAAATTATTTTAAATTAAAAAAATGCCATTAAATATAGTGAGAATTATTATTCACCATTTGAATACAGTTAAATATGTTTTTTATTAGCCAATTGATCCAAAGAAAATGAGGGAAATGCTAGAGTGAAAAATGCTAAAATACTAAATAAAAACATTTCTCTACTTGTTGGGGAAGCGCATGTGTTTTGATAGAAGGTACAGAATTGGACTTTAATGTTTTAGGCATAATTGTCACATTGTGTAAAAAACTTGTAAGTTTTTTTCTAGGGAGTTATGGAAGGCATAGCTGTCATACCAACATCTGTGTTATTGCTCAGTTTTGTTTTTTAACTGCTTGGCTTCAAAATGTCCATTATTTTGTCCAAGAGAATCTGCTTTTTAAGAATAGTATGTCAGCATCTTTTTTCAGATATATATTAGCTATTGTATTTTTTAGTATAAGTTTTATATTGATTTTAAATGCACAAATTCATAATTTATATCAAAATTACTAGTGGAAATTTTCGACCCTAGCTTCATCCAACTTTTGATCTTTACTGCCATCTAGTGATATGCATTAGAAACTTCTTCCTAAGTATATACAAAGAAGTGTATAAGAAAATGTCAAAGAATTAGAACACATGTTCTATTTCTTTGTATGGTTTATAGTCTAGCCAAGGACACATAAGCCATAAGCATACAAAGTATGGGGAAACATTTTTAAAAGAATAAAAAAGAAAAACATTATCAATAATGGGGAAAACTATGTCTACACTGTATATGTAACACAGTAATGCTTTTATATATTTTTATGCTTATCATTTTTATTTAAAGTGAGGCATTAAAAAGCTAGTTTTCCCTAATCTAGTTGTACATTGCATGAGATTAATGGAGTGTAAATTTTTATAGACATCACACAAATCATTCTTGTCTTCATTCATACCTCCTAAAAGGGTTCACATCAGTGAATATTTCTGCTTCTTCATGCCTGTTTATTCTTCACTTCTCCACTGAAATGACCCTTATCAATCAACAGTGACTTCATCAACAAATACAATAACCATTTTTTATCTTCATTTTCCTGGGCTCATTTCATTATTTGACATATTCTTTTACGCTTTTCTATCCACCTAGGATTTCAGTCCTCTGGTTCTCCTGGTTCTCTGTCCATTCCTCCTTTTTCATGGACTCTGCTTCTTTTGCTTACTCTTTAAGAGCTATTGGTTGTCTGAGTCTGTTTGGGCCACTATTACAAAATGCCACAGGCTAGGTGGCTTATATAAAATAGAAATTTACTTCTCACAGTTGTGGAAAATGGAAAGTCTAGATTCTGTCTGATGAGAGGTCTTGTCCTAGGTCACAGAGAGCTGGCTTTTCACTATAACCTCATATGGCAGAAGGAGGAAGGGGTCTCTCTGGTGCCTCTTTTTTAACAGCACTAAATCCCAATTTATGATGGGTCTGCTCTCATGACAGATCTCAAAGACCCTGCTTCCTAACACCACCACTTTGGGGATTAGGTTTCAACATATGGATTTCGGAGAGACACAAACTTTCAGTCCATAGCATCGGTATTAGCCAAGGTAGCATACCTGGCTCACTAATGGTCACATGATGCTATTCATGTGTATGTTTTTTACTTTCCACTTGTATTTTGAAGACCTTCAAATATAACATATAAGCACTGATTCCCCGGAGCTCCAACCTGCACATCTAGTGACTTGTATCACACGCTTTGTATTTAGTTGTCATATCTCTGTAGTCTTCTATATTCTAGATTGATTTCTAAGTTTACCTTTGATGTTCATAACCTCAACATCTCATAATCAACCCATTAACATCATAATTTATTTTGATGTGCACGTTGTCTGAAATTGGATAGTGGGAACCTCTTTGGGCCGGCTCCTGAGTCATTTTGACATGTTCCCATCATTCCCTAAAAACTTCCAGATTTTGTGGGTCAAAAATATACACTAGGCTCACTCATACTTTGTAATACAAGCCCTGGAATCATTCATTTCTCCAAAGGGCCCTGGTTTCTTTTAAAAGAGACTGATTTTAGGAACCAAGATCTGGTCAGTAAATGTGCATATCTACTGAATTGTGATTACTTTTAGGAATGTTCAGCATGCAGAGCTAGGAAATGAATGTATACATATGCCCACATATCTGTATTTACTTCCATACCTGTCTCTTCCTGATCTATCTCTGTGCATCTTAATATTTCAGCCCTAAGAAAGGAATATGCACAGTTTTACATGAAGCAATTTATATTCTGACTCTTTTGCCAGACTTGGTTCTTCTGAAGAGACCAGATTCCTGTGGCACACCAACCAAGTGGAGGTTTGGTTGCTCCAAAAGCAAGGCTCACATGAGTGCTGCCACCTGGTGGCTTCTGATGCAAGCTCCACTTGGTGGGTCTCTAATGTAACCTCAGTGGTTGCCTTCATAGCCATCTAGGTTCTCAGTCTGAGGACTCTATTTATTCTTATGCAAATATGTTTGTTAACTATAAGCTGTATAACTTAATATGAGTTGAAAGATTAGTTAAAAACAATCCTGAGTTTTCATTAATTAGTAACAATAACGTAATCAAAAATATTTGTAAAAGACAGCCTGAAATTTTTGGTTTTATATTCCAAGAACTTTTTCATTGAGGTGGAAATAACTTATGAAACGGGAAAATCTTAACATTCTTCTTCAGTTTATATCCCTTCAAAAATGTAATTTACTTGTTTATATGTGTTTAACATAGACTGGGGTGCAATTACTATGAAATTGATGAAAAGATAGTTGATGGGAGATGAAAAATTTGTCGAGTAATTTACTTCTTAGGCCAAATACAAAAATCCATATAATATTAATTAAACTTATGTTTTTATTATACTTCATAACTGCTTCCCTTCCAATGTTTTGTAAAAAATCATGAAAGAGATTATTGGCAGACTCTATACCTGGATATTGAGAGACAGTCATTTCTGGAGGCCAAATTTTCACTGAAGTAAATTGAATTATTCTTTTCCTTGTAAAAACTGCAGGAAGGTGTAAAATTTGGCTTAGTAAACATCTATTCTTCTTGGGAAAAATTTTAATTTCTAAAGATAAAATACAAATTACATTCGGAGACAAATTTGTAAATAAATGCCTCTTTCTGCATCTGCTAGTGAAGAGAATATGATGATTAAGCTCGTTTTCACCACTAGATGGAGATATTGTCATTTACAGAAGAGTACTGTCTGAGTTACATATTTTCCTGCCCTCAGAACACAGAAATTATATATGTCCTCTGTGACCCACAGCATGCATTTTCCATCACCCACTCCCCCCCTCCAACACACACATACACACAATAGTGAGCTAGTGTTGAAAGGCACAGAGCAAAAGCAAAAGACAACATGCCACCTCTTGAGTGAATAATGGATTGGCCACAATGGAGCTACAAAATAAATTCAGAGAGAAATATCCAGCAATGAGACTGAGATTGTAATTATGGGAGGGGAGTGCAGGTTTCTCCCGAAGCATCGATGCATTTTACATGGGTAGGATAGAGCTGTAATCCGATCAGCTGCAACTGCCACAGTAACAGAAGGACCCTAAAAATAGAACCCCTGTGGTAATCTGTCTGGATTACTAAATTCAGTGACTGCTTGGCAACAAATCAGGGAAATGTTTGCGGAAAAGGATTTAAATATATCATGAAGTTTTATCTGCATTATGGAGAAATCCACGAGGCCCCAATTCAGAGCTACTGCTTTGGGGGCTGCTTCCAAACAATCAAGCTCATTTTGTCAAAACATCACCTTTCTGTCCTGCCTTTTGAAATTTAGTGATATTAAATGCATTTGTGGGGGCAACAAAAAGAAGCTTTCAAAAGGGGCCTATCTACTCCATTCTCTGATGTCCAAATTTTACACCACAGAGGCCTTATAGGTTTCCTTTCTAAATGGTGGTAGAGAAGTTAATTAAGAGACAATGTGAAAATTGTCTGAAAAAAATACATTTGAAATATAAGTAAGGTGTTTTTTTTTTTAAACTATACAAATATGTGTTTAACATTCATAGCTATATAGACAGAAAGGAGTTAAATATTTTAGATGTGTGCTAAGTGTTACGATTGAAGAGAAACATGCTTTCTGTTGTTGACCATGAACTCGAGATTCAGCATTTAAAATAAAGACAAGTACTCTTGGTGTACCTATTTCTCAGCATTTAAGATTAATTATTTTGAGGGCATTCATTATAGTTTTCCTACACGTCAGGAAATTGCAGACAGGCCTTTTGGCTTCTCAGCCCCACACTCCCTTTGCAGGTCCAGGAAAGCTCTTCAAGGTTGACTTTGCTCAGGCCTCCAATATTTAGAACTGTGTTTATTTTCTTTCCATAACTGGTACTAATCACCTCTCTCCCAAGATGCTGCAGCTCCCCACCCCCACATCCTGGTTACTCCCAGACAACCTTTTAGTCTCCTCTTTTAATTCTTTCACTGAAAAGCACAGAAAGGAATCAGAGAGTGACTAACTAAAAATATAGGAAAACTTCGGAGAGCGCAGGCAAGATTTCTCTTCTAAAGCCTCTACCTGCCCTGAGATTACTATATTCAAATTCTAAAACCCTTAGAAATCTTAATCTCTCTTTTGTTTGCTATACTATTTCCTAAACCATGTAGGTGACATATCCCAATATTAGTTTCGCATGGATGATATTCTTTAAAAAATGTATAAAATATAGGGAACTCTAGACACTGACTCGTGTTAGTAATTTTTAAAATACGTATACTTATTTTGAAGTCTTATTCACTGTGATTTGTGGGGTAGAGGAAGTGAGTGTTTTCTTTTGCTAACCAACAGTCAGGTATTCTGCAATTACTTTTGCTTTAGCAAGTCACTGAACTTCAGAATCTTATCAATACTGGAAATTTTATCATCAGCCAATGAGTAAATTCATCATCAATATGAAATTATACAAGTGTGAAATATGGTAATGAAAGTCTGTCAAGCAGGACAAATTATAACCAATGTGTGGCAAATTCTCTTAAACTCTACAATTTTTAAAACTATAAACAAAATATTTATAACATTTGACACCACTGTAGATAATAATATTAAAGAACACTGATAATTTATATACTACAGAAATTTTGCAAACTGTCACAACAAAGCATTTGAGTGATGTTTGTTTTGGATTGCAATATAATTACTTTATTTGTATGGCTGCTGTATCTTTAGTCATCTGTAAGTATATACAGTAAAATTGCCCTATAACACAAACCAACAAACTTCAAAATTTATATAAAACAATGGGTTCATATTGGTATTTGTCCATACAAACTAGGTAAATTATTCTCTTTTATAGGCTACTGTGAAATAGCGTTTTCTGGTGAATCTCTAGAATATATTTATTACTTGATATATTACTGGTATTGATTTCAATGGACTCCAAAATCATATTGATATTGTTTAGAAATAAACAATTAGCATCTCTTCATAGTTGTTCTTTTTCACTTTCCTTTTAGTCCCTTAAATAATTGGAAAATATTTCTCCATTGATATACCGAATGCTAAACTCAGCTCTCTTTGGTTTTATTTATTTTAGATAAGATGCATTTTGTCCAAATAAGTATTACTCTATTTGTTTGTAGGAAAATATAGAAATTGGTGAAAATCAAGTCAAATATATAGTAGTTGAGCAACTATTTACAGCAGATTTTAAAGTATGGTGTCCATACACACAAATCTTGTGTTCAGTTTAATGAACTGGATAATTTGCAATATTTTTTTAAGTGAAAGAGTAATGACAATGCATTTGTTGATATTTAAAAGCACAACGATTTTAATATGCATCGCTGTTCTTCAGTCCTCATTCTCTGCAGTTCTGCAAGATTTGACAACTTTGGTTGAATCTCAGTTTTTAAAACATTGTCTTCCCTTTTAAACTCCTTTAGATTTTTCTTCCTTCCAACTTTCCTGTGCTCACTTTCTTTCCTTTCCCCTTAACTAAAAGTCTTTTACCCCAGATTTAGTCTTTGGCCACAGACTTAGCTCATTTTACTCAAACTGTATATAGATTCTGTATGAGAATGAGATCTTTTGCTTGAATAACTTTCAAAGTTTAACCCCCACATTGCCAACAGTATTCAGAATATTTTTTACCAAATGTTAATTTCACTTCTACCTGCAGACACATGCTCATGCTGAAATAGGTTGACATTCTACCTGGGTGAAAATAGAAGACTGGATCTTAAACTTTAAAATTAACAAATAATTTTATTGACTCCTTCATCTGGGTGAAACATATGCTAACCATTGTGAAGGATCCAAGCAGAAAGGAACAGATTTTGCCCTCAAAGGACTCAAGAAGATCTAAGGGGAATAAGATAAATATACGATGACTAAATTAGAGCAAAGGAAAATATTATTTTTTAATTTCTATAAAGGAGAGTGAGAGAAATATTCAGGGACATCTTCAAAGCAATAGTGGGTGTGCCTTGAAAAATTAGAAGTATTTCCATAGGCAAAATAATCAAGAAAAAGTAGTCTTACAAGAAAATTTTAGAACTAGTTGGTGAATGAGGGTGAATGAGTTAGTGGGTATGTATGTAGAGGAGTAATTTTATTTTCAGTTTATTACATGTAATGCCCAAGGTCTTAATGGAGCATCCAAGTAGAGATATTGAAAAGATAACTGGAAATTGATTTAAATATAGAAAATTGAGTAGAACTATAGATATAAAATTTATTTTTTAAAAAATAAAAGTTAAAAGCTACAGTAGTAAGATTACCTAGCAGAAAGAAAGAAGTATAAAGAAGTAAAAATAATTATGCACAGGATCTTGAGGATATTTCAATAAAAACAATTTGCCCTTCTCAACTCCTGTATCTAAAGGATACAGCTCTCAGTTTATTTAACTGTGTAGCTTATCCTATCTGAAGTACTAGTATTTTCCAGATTTACTCATGAATTGTCTATGGCACAGCAACTTCGAAAGGCTGTTTTAAGACATTGATATTTAAAAGTGATATTCAAATGGACACAAATATCTATTTTTTAAAAGTACTGTATTTTTATCCTCCTAATCATGTCTACAAGAAAGCAAATTATCTGGGCCATATTTTCTCTGTCTCTCTTATAAAATGTTCTCCTTGAGTTACTATTTACTATAATCTTTTCTGTCTTTGCAGAAGAGCAATTCAAAAAATAGTTGACTTGAATAATTCTTCTATGCCTGGTAAAATTGTGATTAACCATCTTTTCTATTTTTCCCTAATGTCTTTTTAAAAGAATCAGTGTGATAAATTTATTCTTGAGGTTAGTCAAAAGCAACATGGTATTCTTCACCTTTTGTTGGAATATGTTGTTTAGAAAATGAAAACTGTGTACTTCAGTGTGTTTTTTATTTTGTTTACTATAAAAATACTGGGATTCAGGATCCCTGGCTAGTTGTAC
Organism: Rousettus aegyptiacus; assembly: GCF_014176215.1. NCBI lineage: Eukaryota > Metazoa > Chordata > Mammalia > Chiroptera > Pteropodidae > Rousettus > Rousettus aegyptiacus. Next base: position 42,368,638 of record NW_023416306.1, on the reverse strand, counting down.
TGAGGTACTCTGTTTTCATACATGTTCCTTTGATAATTAGCTTTGGCTGAAAACAACCCACACCAAACTTAGCACTTGAAAGAATGATTTTTAGCTCATGATGCAGCAGGTTGGCAATTTGAGCTCTGTGCAGCTGGGCAGTTCCTACACTCGTCTTATCTCAGCTCCCTTGTGCAGTTGCAGTTAGGCCACAGGTTTCCAGAATCTGGAAGAGCCTCTTCAAATGGCAGCTGGGTTCTAATAGCAGCAAGGGAAGGCAAGCACTTTTTAAGCCTCTTCTTGCACTGCAGTTCCTAATATCTTAATGGCCAAAGTTAGTGAGCAGGCCAGCCTGGGGTCTATGGGTCCGGAAGGGGCGCTATCTACCTCTTGAATGGGAAGAGCTACAAAGAAAAGGCTTGATAGTTTTTGTAAACTATCAACTATGCTTTATTTTGATAATTTCAATTTTGTTTTTACTTCTCTTTAAATTTTGTTTAATCTTCTCTTTCTTTGGTTATTGTGACATATATCCTGGGTAGCACATAAAACGTATACATAGTTAACAAATAATTATAAAGTGAATGCTTATAGTCCTACTACCAAGATCAACAAATAGCTAGGTTATAATAACTAGAAACCTCTGTATTGCTACTCCACTCCTTCTATGCAGAGGATATCATCATCTTGACTTTTACAGTAAATCATTTCTTTGCTTTTCTAAATGATTTTGCTATAAGTAATACAATTTTGTTTCTCCTGTCATTGTATCTTTTTTTGAATAGAGTAATAATATATGTATCATTGTGTCTTATTTCATTTACCTAATATTATTTATAATATTGCATAGAGCTATAGTTTTTTCATTTTTTTTTTTGTGATAGAGAATCCCATTGTATTTTCCTTACACATTATATTTTTGATGAACATTTGGGTTGTTTCTATATTTTTTATTATTATGAGCTATGTTGTTATGAGTTTATAAAACCTGTTGAGAGACATTGAAAAATTGAAAACCTAAATAAATGGAACAAAACATCATGTTCATTATTGGAAGACTAACTTTTTAAAGACATCAATTCTTCCAGATAGATTTATAAATTCAGTGCAATCTCAAGAGCACTACTTATTTTTTCTACTAACTTTCCTAAACACTACTGCCAAACTAATTTGTCTAAAATACGGTTTTTATCTTATCATTTCCTGTTTAAAATCTACGGTGATTCTCTACTCTCTAGAGCAGTGTTGATTTAACACCAACACCACTAACCTCATGTGGCTACTTCGATTTTAATTTTAATTAATTCGAATTAAATAAAATTAAAATTCAGTTTCTAAGTTGCTTTAGCTACATTTCAAGTGCTCCATAGCCACATGTTCCTACAGTATGGGACAGCACAGATGTAAAGCATTTCCCTCATCATAGAAAGTTCTTTTGGGCAGCTCTATTCTAGAACATAATGTCATTTTCAGCATAGCAATCCAAAAGTTTGCAATCTAAAACCCAATGCTTCAGTCCAAACTATTTCTTCAAAATTCCTCTAAAAGAGTATAATTGTTCCCACCTACCCTTACTCAGAACTTGGATGCGCTTCTCTCCTTTTTTACTTTGAAATTCAAGTGGCTAGCTCTTATTGCAACTCCTCTAATAACTTTTCTTGGCTTATTTATGTTAAACTTTTTTTCTAAACAATAGTGATAATTATATTTAGTACATCTTTTGGTAGCTATGTGTATGTATACTGCTATGTATTATTATGGACTCTTGTTTGTGGATCTCCAAGTCGAATATAAGTTTCTTGATAAAAGGATCATAACTGTTACTTCTCTGCATTCTCTCTATTATTCACTACTGGGCTGTTGCCCAGTGATAATAACCAGTCCTAATAGATGACAGCATTATTACTTCAACAGTGTTATTCATCCACTGTTGCTTTTCCAATGAAAATTATCTCTCAGCAGTAATGCCAACTTATTTCTTCTTTTTTATCATCATCTTCACTCCTATGAAATCTTGACACATCCCCAAGAAAGCTCCTTTCAATATCAAGTTTTGGGGATGAAGCTTCCCCAATACTCACCCAATAACATTTCCATCCCCCTCACTGTAAATTCCTGCATCGCACCACTGATCGTGACAGAAACTGATGGTCAAAACTGTCCACTGTCTGTGCCATGACTAATTATTTGTGTATTGTCTCTAGAGTTGAATAATACAAATTATTAATGGGTTAGTATGCCTTTCATATCAAATTTTACAAGCTAAATTTATATCTATGGTTATTGGCCACATGTCATAGGTTGATACATGCTATATGTAATATTTTCAGAAAGCTTTGTTAAAAGTTGTTTTAAAAAGAATTGATAGACTCAGTTCCCCTCTCAACAATTGAAGTCCCCATGTCTCCAGCAATTTTATCAGTGCTGACATTAATGTAGCCTGACTCCCTCCTTTACCATCCTAGCAGGGAAGCCAAGGACTAAGTATATTAGAAAGCTCAAAACACAGACTTTTCAAACTTTCTCCATTTTAGTAAGAGACCCATTTTATTGGCTTGCTGATTGTTGTAGTTTATACCAGGACACTTAATTATTGATGATTCTGTGACACTGATGAGAAAATAAAGGCAACGTGAGCTGCTAGTGTGTCTGTCAGCTATTGTTTTATGTCTGCACCAAAGGAACATTCACTCTAGTAAGTTCTCTTAAAGATATAATCAGGATAGCTCATTCTAGTTTAGGTCTGGTTTCTAAATATTTATGAGACTAAGGAAATTATTTCACCTCTTGCATCTTTGATGTTGGTTTGGATGCTGTATAAGAGCCTCTGAAATTCAAATTAAAATGGCAAAGGGACCAAACTGGAAGAAGTTTTTAAGTTTTTAAATCACAAAAATAATCCACGTGTTTTCCTTATTGATAACTGATGAACAGAGGTTAACTAAAACTAAAATAAAAAACTATTTTTGTATGATTTTGAAAATTACTGTTTTATAGAATTTATGATGACCAATTGGTCCAGTAACAGTGTTTGCTGTCCCTGCCTGCCTGTCAAGGAAAATTCTTCATTTTATACCTTAAATGCACTGTTTTCTTTGACCAGGCACTGTTATCTCTCATATTTTAAAAATTACCTTGCTCTTTAACACAAATGTCCTGGAAAGGGCAGACATCAGACCCTCATTTCTTGGCATTTGCCTGCTGTCTGGTCTCCTAGTTTAATTAGTAGAGTCATGTTTTTAAAGGTGCTGTCTTAATTCTATTCTCATTTCTACCCTACATTGAATTGATTTAGCAGCATTTGTTTGTTTGTTTGTTTGGTTGGTCTCTGATGTTATAAGTTTTACATCTTAAAAACAAAAATGTATTTAAAATTAATCCGTGGGTAATAAAAAAAGGCTATTTTTACATTTGCATTTTGTTTTGTTTTGTTTTGTTTCCAGAGAGGCCATTTTTGTGTGTGTAATCAGTATGTTTTGTCCTAGACATTCTATTTTTTTTTTTGCCCTTTATAATAATCTTATGGGCCTTAGATAGCAGGAGCCAAAGTACGCATGAAGTTTTCATTTCCTCTCTGCTAAATATTAACAAAGGATGTGTATATGTATGTGTATATCTGTGTATGGTGAATTGCCAGTGCCTCTTTTCTTTGTCTAATATAGGTCAAATGAGTGTAGTATAAGAATCATGAATGTATGGTGTTTATTGCAATGAAATATTTGTATTAGGCTTGCTATGTCTGTAAACTTTTAGACTATTAGTTCTCTAGTTATAGGAATCCATTGCTTGGTTTTATCATGTAAACAAGTTCATTTGGGTTGTCTTTAATTGGTTTATGTAAATTGTACTTTGGAATATTCCCTTAAAACGATTGATACACTACGAATTGTGACTCATTCTTACTTACATTCTTATTCAGTAATGTAGTTTCTCTAATGATTGCTTCTAGGCAACATTTTATTAGCCTAGTGTGAGGTGCTGAACATACTCAGGAGGGAAAAAGATAGAACTGACTTCAACATAGTCATTAATTCAGGCTGTTTCCCTTTTAGTTAGTTCAAAATAGGGGACTTTGCTAACCTTATTATTTATTGTCCTTCACTTCAACAAACACATTTAAAACCCTCAAAATTATACTTATAAAACTCTAAGCCTCTTTCCTTTTTGAAATACTCCTAGAATATACTACAAAATGGAAAATATATAGTGTTTATGAGTTTGGTATATTTAGTCTAACAAAGGAGTGAAATGGACAGTTACTATTTTCTAAGAGGTCACCATAAATAATAAAAAATAAATAAAGTGTACTTTTCTAAAAGAATTCCTGTCCTTTTGTCCCTGGTAATTATACATAGAAATTGAATAGACTGCGATACACATTATATCTTTACTCACCAATCCTGCATTTAACAAGAGACTGGTTGTTAAGGGACATAGCTAACATGTCTGGCTTTGTACACAGGTTTAAAATGTCGTTGCCTGTGGGTGTGTATGTGTGTGTGCGTGGACAAATGGGTGTATAGGTGTACGTAACCTAATTTTCTTTCTATCAGAAACTGAATGAGATGGGAAAGCAATGAAGAATTTTCTGTTTTCCCTGTTACTTACTTAGAGAGGACTGCCATAACAACATGGCAGCTGTAACCATATAGACACATGTCCTTATCTGAGTCATGTGAGGAACACTTAGTTGAGTTTTAAACCTCCTTTCCTTCAGTGTTTAACCCCAAAGGCACAAAATGTAGGCTGTATTCTGACTAATGGAGTACTAAATTGTTCAAGGGAAATACGGCATTCCTTTCAAGCAATCATAGTGGCAGCCACTTTGTCACTACCTTTCACCTAGCTCCTAATATCTGATGTCTTCAAATTGTGACCGCTGGTAACATTATAAACTGCCTTATGACATTGTGTGTAATAGGAGAATTATTTTCCTTTTATTTACTTGAGAAGACCTATCATAGACCTTCGGTAAAAATAGAGTTAAGTTGGAAATTACTACTAATTATTTTAATGTAACTCATTTTATATTGGTTGTTGATGGTGGGCAAAGAATTATTAATTCATTATATAGTTCAATATCTATTCATCTATCTATATCTATTTACTAGTTATTTCATTTAGTTACACATGAGGGATCATGGTTAATCTATCAAGGGACTACTCGCTTTAATATGTTTGAACCTAGGTAGCACTTTCCTGGTCTCTGATCACTGAAGAGGAGTTTCTCCAAGGGCCTTTATTATTAATGAGTGGAGTTAAGTTGGGAATAATGGAAGATTTACAGATGATTCCTTTCATGAATCAATCTCCTTTACTAATGATTCTATTAACCCACTACGGGTGATCATTTGAAGCTTTTGTCTTAGCAGTGGTGGCAGCATTGTGTTAGTTCTTTCATGCTTTCTTTTCCATATGTCTGTCCAAGGTGAGCCTTACAATCTTGGTCTCACAATGCATCATTCTAAACAAATGGACCAAACAGATTGCACTTTCACTGCAGAGATGTCAAAGGGGAATCATCCTAACATGTGAATTATGATCTGTGTCCACTACTTTTGCTCTTTTCTGGCAATGCTGTAAAAGAGACAAGAACACAACAGAAAAAGTAAAGAAGGTTATGGGGACAAGGAAGAAGATGTCTATTCAGGTAGTCAGGAACTATTTATTGAGGGCTTTCAAGCATTCACTGCAGATTAGAAGTCATCAGTTTATAAGTCTTTCTCTGCTGGAGTCTATGGGCTTTTCAATTTAGAAATCAAATGTCTTATTTGTATTTATTTATATTTGTATTTCCAGCACTGAGCACAGTGTATAAACCATGGGGGATTGATGCATTTCAGTTGTATAAATAGTAGTGTGGTTAGGCACTGTAAGAGCATAATGATTACCTCAGTGCCTCCCATATAAATAACGCTTTAGGTTAGCATCTATGAAAAAAAGCAAACAAAACAAATGAGAAACTTTATAAGGAAAGCATTTCTAGCACATGGTATAAAGCTAATGAACCATTAATTCATTCGTCTTAGTTTGATTTCCTTCTGGAGGAGATCCTGACACATTGGTTCAAGTACAGTAGTATATTGATTAGGAAGTGATTCCAAGACATAGTAGAAGGGGAATAGGAGAGTTAGACAGAAGGAGAAGGCATCCAATAAAAGGGTATATTATGAAGCAAACTCCCACCGTGGACAACTGGAGCTTAATCCTGTGGGAACTCTGGTTGACAGACTAGAACAAACACCTCAGAATTAGGATCCCTAATGGGTCAGGGATCTGGCGTATTTACACACCAGCTCTTACTACTGATCGACTGGGAGTTCTCCTGGCCCTTCTCACCTGCCATTATAAGGGAGAAACATGGGCTCTAGGGTCTGAGATAATTCTCGATTGAAGGACTGCAAGTAGGGTTAGCATACAGAGTCCAACAAAAAGTACATATCATTATTTAAGAAAGAAATAAATACATATTTTTAAATCTGTACGTATTATTTTTTTTTTTAAAAAACGTTTATCATGTTATTAGAACATAAATACTTTTTCAATATCTTGGACTTAACTACTTAATAAATGGAACAATGAGGTATTAATTTTGGTCTAGGTGCCATAGAAGTATTATTAAACGTTAAGGGTACCATGAACCAAGAAACTTTGAGAACAACAAACCTATCTCTTCTTTTAAAATTTGGCATAAACTGATGAAAGTAGCCTTTCCATGGATAATCTCTATGGATTACACGAGTCTCTAAGAACAGACCTACCTTCTGCGGATTAAAGTTATTTGGAATTTCAGAAGCAGGAGAAATCTCACATGACTACATGCACACACTGCATTTCTGTATACATGGCAAACACATATCATATATTGATGTATTCTTTCTGGTAATAGAATATAATTTTTATGGAAAATGTGGTCCAATTTTTTCTTCTATTGTCTTTGGACCTCAAAAAAACCAGGGCCCTTTAAATGCAGAAGAGGTTCCTATTCTTCCTTTGGTATCTTTGCTTAGAGTAAACAAGGAGCTAGTTCTGGATTAAAATTGTGATATTTTTACACTGTCTTTTAAACAGTTTACAGACAATATGTAACCTGTGATGACAATGTGCAGGTCATTGTGGTACTTGTCTCATTCATTACTTCATTCTATAATTCCAACTGTGTCTCTATTTTCAACAGTATTAATTGTTTCCATTTTATATACTATAGTAAGTCATTAAAATAACTTCAGTAATAGGCAAAGAATACATTAAAAAGCACATAGATGAATGATTTCTAAGTGAATAGAGATGAATGTACAAACTGATAAAAATATTATCATAATCATAATAATCACAGGCATAACATAATAATGCCTATCGAATACTTATCACACATAGACCCTATATAGTTTATATATATTTCATTCTAACAGCACCGTATAATGCAGGTTCTATTCTTACCTCATTTGGGTTGCATCTGTCCCGTAGCAGATACTGCTGGTGCCTCATTATATTTCTTAGGGCCTTACCCTGTAATGCATGGAGTTCTGACTTCTTAATGCCATGTTCTGCTTCTCTTTGCCCAATGGCTTTTCTGATAGCTGGAGCCAGGTCTGCCTCCTTGCACAGCAGTCTGCAAATATAGGAGAATTAGCACAACCTATTACTATAACCACTCACCACTGTTTCCTGTGAAAATGTTTCAAATAACATATTTGTACTCAAATCCTTATTTCAGGGTTGACTTCTGGAGGTCCCTAACTAAGATAGATCTGTACATTCACTTATACATCTGTGCATACATAGATGTAAAACTGACAAACTGGGGAAATAAGATGTATGTATCTGGGGCTGAGAAAATGTTGTCTCAGTCTTGCATAAGCTCTTGGGAAGGAGGGATAAGAAAATAGAACAGATTTAATCCTGAGTCTATATTAACAATATAGATTTAAATAATGACAAGTAGTCGAATCTGTTTTAGTCCTAAGTAGAGAAAGCAGAGGAAGGAATAAGTGACCACAATGCACAAAATCATGGTTGTACCATAAAGCAGTCACATATCAGAGACAGGAATGATGAAAATAATCAGCTACTTACTAACTCAGGGTTTTCTCCTATTAGTGGGCAAAATAATGTGGGGAGACAATTACTAAATTATTTAAATCTTATGTGCTCACATCTGAAACATTGGCAGCTAAATTTTTGTGTGTGGGGGGGAGGGATGGGCGGCAGGGGCAGAACTACCTAGGTACTCAATTTACACATATGTAGAACACATCCACACTTCAGCCCATCCATAGCGAGGCAGAGAGAAGCTCTATTGGTCTAAGAAAAGTGTTAAGAAGATTGTTCTGTGCTTAATATTACTACAGTGTGTGTTTTTTAAATTTTATTGATGTTATGTCTCCTAGGTACTGATATTTCTAAGAATTGTGATTGACAGTAAACTTGGATGAAAATGAGATTTTCATCAGATCCTTAATTTATGTTGTTTTGTTTAACCTTTAAAAAATGTTTAATTTTTTGGTCAATTTCACAATTTGCTCTAAGGATCCTCTTTTCCTCTCTGATTTTATTTCTATTTTATTGTAATTTAAAATATTATTTTATGGCAGTGGTGGTGTGTGTGTCTGTATTTTAAAGTAAACTACTGATATTATTTAATCTATGATTGCTTGAAATGGTATTTCTCATTTGGCAGCCTGTTCAGAAGTGAATGGAAGCTGTGTGCTTCTCCACCAGAGTCATTATAGTGCATGCTGTGAGTGTGAATGTTCATTAGCATATTATGGATCTATAATTTCTGCTTTAAAAAAAAAAAAAAACAATGAAAAGCTATTACCCAGCATGATAAGAGCTCTTATCATGAAGTTTTAAACTTCAACATCTTATCCAGTTACTTTCCTCTGATACCTCTGGATATTTGCTTTTACCTAAATAGAAAGATTGGATAGTTCAAGATCTCTAACTGGATCATTTGTACAGAGCTGGCTCCATTGTGACCAGAAGGCAAGATAGGTTAGGTGAAGCTGTAACTGCTACAGATTATGTGATGTTATGTTAATCAGCTAGAAGGACATGGAAAAGTGGGGCTCTCAGAGTAGGAAGTGGCCCCTCCGCTATTTACTTGCTGTGTGACTTTGAGATACTCAATTAGCCTCTCAAAGCTTTGTTTTATTATCTTTCAATGGGATCAGTAAGGTTGATCTTCTGGAGTGATTGTGAATAGAAGATGATGTATAGTAAAGAGCTTTATAAACAACTCAGCTTTGTATTTGTACAAGTACAAAGTTGTACTATCATTACCTACTTAGCAGATGTTGATTTACAAATTGCTGTAATGTGTATCGGTGAATTTAGTTTTCAGAAATGTCCTGTAGAATAGAAAGAGAAATGCCCTATTATACAGATGAGAACACTGAGGCTCTGTGAAATCAGATAGTGCCAGGTATGATTAATTTTATAACTTGAGAAACTGCATATAAATGGCTGTCTGCTGCATTTGGAACTCAAACTTAAATATCATTTAAAGTTAATTATTTATATACAATAAATATATATACACATGTATGTGCATGTGGAGGGCAGGGAGGTGGGTGGGTAGATTTCATTTGGGACCCCACTGTACCCTTTAGGATCAGCTCAAATTTCCATCTCAAATTCTGACCTTCCCAAGATTTCCTTAAGTTACCCTGTGGCTAATGTTTAACTAGACATCTCTGTTCCAGTTTCTAGCTCCTTCTGAATTCCAGTTATCTATTCTATGTCTGGTGGCTGCTCTGAGTATGCAGTGAGTTGTTCTGGTTATTCATATGTAATGACAAAGGTCTTTACACATACTACTGCTCAATGGATACTTTTTAAGTGGCTATTAGACAATCTGTTTTTTTCAATGTTTTTAGTCATTTTCACTACTTCAGGCTTATGCTTTTAACTTTTATTTCTTGGTCTCCTCTTCCCTCCTAAACCCTTACCTTCTATTAGATTTTGTGCTTGTCCCAACCCTAAATTACTGTTCTTTTCCTATCCTGAGTACATTATAAATCTTTTTTTTTTTTTTTCCCTTCATCCAAGCCCCCAGAACCTCACCTTCACCTCAGTGGCTAGTTAAGATGAGTTTAAACTAGAATGTAGGCTATACATGGGGAAGGAGAATATCTGTCATTTCATCTTTGTATATCCAGTGTGTGAAGGGTGTAGAACTAGGTGGTGGGTGGCTAACATGTAGGAGATAAATAATGATTTGATAATATAATAAGTATATTATTACTTGATGAATGAATACATCAAGGCATTCCCTAAGAGGAGTTCTAGTACCAACAGGAAAAGCAGTATTTATTGTAAATATGTTTTTCTCACTCCATGACATATTTAAAATGGAGTTATGAAAATGATAATAGATTCTTAAGCAGGCAGTAATGTTTTACCAAAATCATATTTTAAACATGGTATATGCTACTCGACATTTATATTACTTCCCTTAAATAGAGCACTCACTACAAATTCACTGATCATTTTGTTTTTCATTGCTTTTGTTTCACTTTTTCTTTGCCCTGGAGATTGTTGTTGTGCTAGATGTAGGCATATTCCACAAACTTCATTTAAAAATTAATAAATGTGTTTAATTGGAAAATAAGAACTGCTATGTTTTCATGGGTGGGAAGAAACTTCCTGGCTAACCCTTATCCTCAGATTCTTTTTCTTTAATGTCACTCTTTGTAGAATTGCTTGATCAACGAAAGCGTGTGTCCTGATGAAAACAGACTGTTCTTCAAAGAACAAATTAGGGACTTTCAGTCCTGGAGGTAAAACACTGTGAGTTCATCATGCAGCGCCATAGAACAAATGTATTATGTGCCTGGCAACTCTGCCACACAATCAACAGGAAGCCTGAAACGCTGAGATGGGCTGATTTGCACATTTTCATCAGGTACTTGCAAATGCAATCAAAATAAGCCAATAGGATTTAAGACTTCTTGCCATGACTCAGCCTCTTGGAACTAAAAAATATATTTTAACAAATCATTTGTGCAGAGGAGGGGCATTAAATGAATGTCGAATTTTAAAAATCCTTTTAAATTCCAAGTTCTGTTTGACAGTACCAGTGTACTTTAATAAGAATAACCTGTCAAAGAACAGCATGGTGTAATGCATAGAGCAGAAGAATTGCAGACTCTTCTTAAACCCCTCTTAGGTCTTTCTCTCACTTCCCCTCTCCTTTTCTTTACCATTTTTCCTACACTTTTGTTTTCAGTCTTTTCTCTCCCTCATTCTCTTTGCTCTTAGTCTCCAGTTCAAACTTTGTCCACGGTGAATGCTTGCTTATGGAAAAGAGTTAAAATAAGATAAGTACTGATTTCTTGGTTAATAATTTTTATTCATTCAAAAAATACGTTTTTCAGCAACAGTTGTATGTTAAGAGCACTCGATTATGCATAAACATGATTTTTAGTAACTCATTGTTCTTAAAAGGAATTATTGAAGTGACTGTCTACCAAATAAAGTTCTGTTATGTGAGCAAAATGCACACCAAAAATCCATAATTTGATCTTTTCACTAAATTTTGTATGCTTATGTGAATGGTGAGGACTCACCTCTGTAAATTTAATGATTTTAGAATGGCTATATGAAAAGATGGAAATTCATAACAAGTTCTGTTTTTTATAAAATATGGATCAGAGGATTTAACAATTGATGATTAATTTATCTGAATCACTGTTAACATATTCTCAGCTTTACATCTCAATTTAAGTCTTCATTAATGAAGTACTCTAGATGTTTTATATAGAATCAAATGTGTTCTTGTTTTGTGAATCAGTCTTATACATAAGAACTTTACATGCTTTGTTTGTGTGTGCTTTGGAATTGCCAAGACATCATACACTAAACCTTAGCCACAACACTGCAAAGATATATACTATTTCTGTTTGTATAGTCAGCTCATAATCAACGAATATCACCCCCGTGTGTTCCTCCAAGTGTTATACTCATTCAGCACCCTGAGTGAAACCCCTAGGAATGCTATGCTATAAATTCATCTACCAAGGACCAATATGAGAAATAAGCTCTTATTTTAGATTATGTCTTGGAATTAAGTAATTGATTAATAAATGAAGTTGCGAATTCAATTGTGCTATGGGTTTAATTGTGTTCTCCCTAAATTCATATGCCAAAATCATGATTCCTGGTACTTCAGAATGTGCCCTTATTTAGAAGTAGGGTCTTTGCTGATATAATAGTTAAGATGAGGTCATACTATAATTGGGTGGACCTCTAAGCCAATATGACTGGTATCCATATGAAAAGGGGAAATGTGGATACAGACAGACACTCATATAGGAGAAAGTTAAGTAAAAATTGGAGTCATGCTGCCATAAGATGAAGAACTATCAGAAGTTAGAAAAGGCCTGAACAGAGCCTTTCCTAGGATTTTCTTTCAGAGGGAGCATGGCCCTGTGAACACATTGATTTCAACTTCTGTCTCCAGAACTTAGAGATGATAAATTTTTGTTGTTTAAGCCACTTAGTTTGTGGTGCTTTCTTATGGTAGTCCTAAAAAACTAATACAGGTATTATTCGAGTTACCTATTTTGTTAAGTGAAAAAGATAAAATAATATAGTCAGAAGCATACAGTATTCTTCACCAGCTGTCAAATCAGGAAACTTCCATGATTTTATATCCTCTCAGGAATACTGCTGGGAAACAGGGATGAGATAAGGATTTGAACCTACTAATTTAAGAATAAATCAGGGTGTCGTCATTGGATGTCTTGAGGGAATTTAGATTGGTAATTTATCTCCAGCAGATGAGAACTGATAAAAGCATTCAACGTGGGTCCATTAAGCCTGACATCAAAATGCCTCAGTAAAGTTTATGAATACCCCCAGAATCTTTGTGTGTTCTAATCTTCATTTATGCTGCAGAAGTAGCTATAAGATAAATAAAATCTCTAGCAGCCAGGTTCTTATTGATTATGCATCAGCAGAGGCCGGAAGGTTATATTTGTTCTCCCAAGTGGATTGTGAGAGCCTCGTTCTGACAACACGCCTGTACATGGCTATATGAATGAAGCTTCTTAAAAAGTTAACAATACAAAAAAGAGATGCAGTGCCACATTTAGGGGTTTGAGAACACATCTTTGAAAATGAAATAAAACAAAAACCTAAGTCACCAACATCTTCTACTATGTAGGGAAACGATATGCAAACAACTACAGGGTCTTAAGAGAAGATAATAGATAATGAAACAGCAAAACAGAGAAAAATGTGGAAATTTAATGAGCTACATTAATAAAAGTATTGCTTTGTGGGAAAATCTGACACTTCTGGATTTTTAACCACAATACCAAATTGATCTTGGAACATGTATGTATAAGATTAATGCAATGATAATGCCTTTAATCTTAAACGTGCCAGTTGCTTTTCTAAGCACTTAATATATTATATCATTTGATATTTACATTGATAGTCTCTGATTATTTCATTGTACAGATAGGTAAGCTGAAGCCTAGAGAAGTTTAGTATCATTCCTAGGGCCAAACGGCTATCTAGCTGGTTAGATATGATTCCCAAACCAGTGTTCTGTGCTATAGCTCTGATATAACAGAATGCCCCTTTCAAAACAGGCCATTTTTCCATTAAAAAAAAAAAAAGAGAACATATTTGATGTCTGCAGTAATTTCCTTAGCCCTACCAAGTGATTAATCACTGTAATAGTGTTATACTAAAGAATTTGCATTTTTTCCCTAAAATCACCTAAGGGTCAAAGACTTGATCTCTATTTGATACAGGAGAACGTCTGTCTTAACATTGTTATTCAATACCATTGAAAAAAATAGAAAAATTCTCTAATTCATGGAAGATAGTGACTATGAAGGGTACTTTGAAAACATCTTCCTGTAACGCATGCTGTCTCTACAGGTAAGAGCTTTGGCTTTCCTGTCTCCCTGGGAGGCGAAGGTAAGATCTGGAGAGTAGTTGCTGTGAGTCATTTTTTATGTATATCTGATAAAGCTTTATTTTTTGGTTGCCAAAAACTAAATGGTTTTACTGAGGAACTACTGCCAACTTGGACACCTGTCATGGTTTACTTTCCTTGGTATTATTAGACGCGGTGCTATAACCAATCTGTTTCAACAGTGCCTACTGCAAACCATTCCTGCTATGATCCCTGATCTTAATGAACTGCTCATAGCCTTGCTTTTGCTTGTTTTAAGAGGTGGGTAAAATCCCTTAAAACAAACGGGAAGATGATGTTAGCATTTTGAATTAATCCTTTTACTTTAAACATGTGTTTTTTCAAAATGTCCTCAAAAACAAGTGGGAATGAGAGCATGCATGAAATCCAAATATATGTCCAGAGACAGAAAGTTAGAAAGCTAAGTATTTCCTGCACTTTGCCCATCCATGGGTCACCTTTAAGATGTTTGCTATATCTGCATACCACAAATATTATTGGTTACTGAGTACTTTTAAAAATTAATTACTTATTTTCTTTCAACATCCTAAGCAACAACATCTTTAAAATCCATAGGTTTTTATATACAAGTTACATACCTTAAATGGTAAAAGGGGTCAAATATATGGTGACAGAAAGAAATCTAACTATGGGAGGTGAACACACAGTGTAAATATATACATGCCTTACTGTTAAAATGTATAGCTGAAACTTATTGGAGTTCGTTAACCAATGTCACCATAAAAAATAAATTAAAAAAAAATCAGTTTTCAACTCCAGGCCACTTAATGTCGTTTGCATCACAATTTTAACTCATTCACTGCCAACAAAATAATAACTGGCCTCCTTATCCTACCCACTTTACCCCACACCACAACCAGTTGGAAAACGAGTTAAAATAAGAGCTTATTTCGGAGCTCAGCTCTCCCAACTGCCTGTTTAGTTATTTCTATATCCTGTAAGTCTTGTGCAGTCTCAGGAGTTTTCTCAACATTCTGAAGAAATTAGCCCTGAATTCTTGCTTTCCTTCCTGTCTCTACCCTCTTTTGTGACAATCTTTACAAAAGACTGTCTAAATAACCTATCACCATCATGGCTGCTTTCTCTACAAACTTCCTAACCCCGACCCTCACCACCACCCAGAAGTATGTCCTGCAGGATAAAAGATCTTCTCTGTCTTTTTTCAAGAAACAATTTCTCCCACATGACTAACAGTGTTCCATATCAGTGCAGCTCTGCAACTGAAATACTGGGACTTTTTTGCCACACCTTATGCAAGTAAGATGTTACTGTTTTTTGAGTCAAAGTTATTATTCTTTTGGTCAACACTTCTTTACAGGTCCCATTTTTGTCACCAAAGTCTGTGTGGGGCAATAGTTTCTCGTGGTAAGTAGATGGGCTATTAATTTTTACAGGTCTAGGTTCAAATCTGTTTCTTAAAATGTCAATGAAAATTTGAATGTCATTAAAAGAATAACAAAATAAATCTATAAAAACAGACTAGAAAAGTTGTGAGGCAGAGGGATGAGTGAAAACTGATCTGGTAGAAAACACGAACGAAAAAGCAGAGACATAAGTTAAAAAGAAGAAGCCAAGGATCAAGCATATTTGTAATGTAAAACCCTAGACAGGCTCAGGAATTGAGAATCCTGACAAAAGTGGGTCTGGAACGATTGTATAAGAGTCTGAGTAAGTAGACACCTAAACTGTTACATGTCTGCTTACTTTTTCTGCAGTTGGGCAACTGCATTGGCCTACCATTCACCCCAGTCACAGAAGTCTGGAAAGCAGATCTGAAACCAGAAGGATGACAGAAAGAGCCACCTACTGAATGGTGAGTCACCGGGCATCCGCCTTTCCATGTTTGACTCAGAACCCGGAGGCTGGGCTTATACCTCCCAGGCAGGGGATTGGATGAGTCCTTTGTGGGAAACTTATCATTCCGACAAATCAAGCACCTAGAATGCAACTGAACAGTCAGATTCCCATACAATGAAGCCCACAAGGTGACAAGTCAAGTCTGGGAAAGCAGAGAGTACAAATATGCTTTCTGGACCCTTAAGTTTAAATATGAGCAGGGAGTCAATACGGTCAGATATTTGCAGGAGGCCTCTAACATAAAAGACCAAGACCAGACAGACAAACACAAATACAAGCAGCAGAGGAAATCATTAAAACATTAAAGAAAGTTATAATTAATATCCTCAGAGAAATAAGATATTGTATTCTTGAAACAAGACTAAAATGCTATTTTTAGGAAAGCAACATCTAAAGTCAATAAGTGTTCACTGGGATTTTTTAAAAAATGTAATAGCAGGAAAGAAAAGAAGTTAATAGAAGGCCTGAAAAATAAGTGAAGATACCAGTCAGAAATTAGTATCTCTAGTTAAAATAGAAAAGAGAATAAGAGAGAAGATATAAGAAAGTTGTATTATTATGACCTTAATGAGTACTAAATGACTCCACAATTGAGTGCTAGAGGATCAGATAACAGGGTTGGAGGGCTGTGAAGGGAGAGAGACCAGTTAAAAATGTAGACAGTGTAGCAAGGGCAGGCCCTTTGGAAAAGGCAGCTTCCAGATACAGACACGAAGGGAATAGAGGAAGCTCACATATGTATCTGGGGAAGACAGTTCCTAGCAGAGGAAACAGCAGGTGGAAAGGCCCTGAATGGGATGTGAGTTTCCTGTGTTAAAGGAAGAGCAAGTAGGTCAATGTGTCTGGAATGGAGTCAAAGGGGAGAAGTTGGAGGTAAATGGGACATACCTTGCTGGTCTCCAGTGTAGATGTTATGCATCAAGCTTGATTAACTTTTTCTTCCCCTAGGATAAGTTTTTCTTCACAAGCTTCCTCATACCTAACAGTGTATAGGTATATTTTATTTACCTATACAATTTACCTAACAATGTTGTTAGTAGCATTGTTTGATGCTTAAAGAAACAAACGATTCTAAATATATGATATCAGCTAATTTTACATATGACTCTTGAATGTCTGGCTCGCATCAAATAAGGGATTCTCTGAACTGATATTCCCACTGGCCAAGTGGTTGGAATTGAGTGACATGGTTGTTCTTTGTCCTGAATATACCCCTTCATTTCTGGCTTTTCCTGCTATCTCCAACACCCAGAACACTTTACTCACTTTACTTGTACCTACTGTCTCCTGAAGACTTTTGAGTTTTCAACTCTATTCTAGATATATTGAGTAGATTAAAATATAAATGTCTCAATAAACTAGAACATTCTATGGCTGCCCACCCCCAGGGTAAGATGGGAAGTCAATTTGAGTTGTTTTGAGCACCAGACCCCTTTATTGGTACAGAAATTTATATGGGGAAAACAATCTCTTGTAGTGTTGGCACCACAATGAGATGCCAACTCATACATTAGAACAGCTATTATCAAAAAGACAAGATCTTACAAGTGTTGGTGAGGATGTAGAGAAAAGGGAGCTCTTGTGCACCATCAGTGAAATTGGCTTCACCAATTTACATTTACTATGGAGAACAGTAAGAAGGTTTCTCGAAAAATGAAAAATAAAACTACCGTATGGATCCAGTAATCCAACTTATCTCTATGTACCCAAAGGTAATTAAATCAGGATCTCAAAAAGGTATATACGCTCCCATGTTGTTTGCAGCATTATCTACAATAGCCAAGATATGGAAACAACCTGTCCATGAATAGATGAACGAATAAAGGAGGAGTGATAGAGTAATGAGAAAGAAGGAAATTCTGCGCTTTGCAATAACGATGGATCTTTAGGGCATTATGCCAAGTAAAATAGGTCGGACAGAGAAAGACAAATACTGTATGATATCATTTATATGTGGAATCTAAAAAAGCCAAACTCGTAGAAACAGAGACCAGGGATTGGGGTGGCGGGGTGGGGGGAGGCTTGTGAGAGGGAAGAAATGGGGAGATGGTGAAAGGGTGCAAACTTCTAGGTATAAAATGCCTATGTTCAGCATGGTAATTATAGTTTATAATACTTTATTCTATACTTGAAAATTGCTGAGAGTAGAATTTAAATGTTCTCACCACGAAAAGAAATAGTAATTATGTGATATTATGGCGGTGTTAATTAATGCTATGATGGTAACCATTTTGTTGTATGTAAGTATATCAAACCAACGTGTTGTACACCTTAAACTAAGACAATGGTTTATGTCAATTTTATCTAAATAAATCTGGAAAAATACACCTTAAAATTTCAAAAACTTAACATAGACTTATTTTTTTTTCTTATGAATTCTGGTGCTATTTGTAGGACTCTCTAGAGCAGTTATCTTCCACCCAGCTTTTCAGGAATCCCATCTTCCTACAACTAGTGGTGCTCCCAGTTCAACACATGTCTTCTGAGGTAGCTTCAGCAGGAGATGAGTGAGTTTGAAAATTCCAGCTAGAGTTACCAGATAAAATACCCAGTTCATTGTGAATTTCAGATTAACAATGAATAATATTTTAGCATCAGTTTGCCCAAAATATTGCATGGCACATACTTATCTAAAAATGTTTGTTGTTTATCTAAAATTAAAATTTAGCTGAGTGTCCTGTATTTTTATTTACCAAATCTAAGAATCTTAAATCAAATCTGCTTTTAGGTATCTAAGCCGAGAAATGAGCTACCTCTTTTCTGCTCACAACTCATTGCCTAGAACTAGAATGTGGTCCTAATCCAAGTTCAGAGGTAGCTGGGAAATTCGTAAAACCACATGGATTATTTGGTGAGTATTTTTGTATTCGTTTCATGATTTTAGGGAGAAATTATAGGAATTTTAAAATGAAAGGAACTTCTCTAATAATATTTAGCCAAGTTTCTTACTTGTTTTACTGATGAAGAAACTAAACCCAGAGAGGTACAGGGATGTGTCCATTTTATACTGCTATTTAATGTCTAGGTGAGAATCCCAGGTGAACTGAGTCACAGTCTAGGATTCCCTCCATTATAGAGAATGGTCTCTCCAGACATTTGAGATGAATACGTAGCTCATTTTCATAATAAATGTTAAAATCATACACATGTGTGGGACACCTTCTCATATGTAATTCTCTCTTACAATTGAGAAGCCAAACATGATGCCTATAGAATCTTGCCCTGATGTACAGTCCAAAAAATGCCTTGTCTGCATAATTAGAAGAAAAATATTGGTGGTATGAAGTAAAGAATATAGAAAGATAGAAGGAAATCTTTCAGTTCACATTAAAACATTCAACTTTTGCCTTTTTTTCTTTAATCCCCTTTTCTAGTAAATCAGAGTTCCAGCTACAGTGCATTAAGTGATGGCTTCTAATCAGTGAAGAGAGATGTTCTGAGGTCTGCTTCAGTGACTGAGAAGCTGGCACTAAAGGCATTTAGGCATCTTCTAGCCATTTCACCCAGTTGATTGTAATGATTGTTGATTGTAATGATTTTTGAGCCATTCTATATTATGGGAAATGTCAAAATCTGTATTGTCCCAGAACTCACACATTTGAAAAAAAAAAAAAGTATATGAGATGTGGAAGTGGAGAAGAAACCACTAGTTGTGGACAGTAGCTAATCTAATAGCTGATTTTTTTTTTCTTTGATAGATTGAAGTGGCTCTTTATCACTGCCAGCCACTCCCCACTGCTCTTGCCTGCCTTCCTTTTCATCTCCCACATCATCACTTCATGTTGATGATTCTGGCTGCAGGGTTTTATTTGTGAAGTGTTTTGTCATTTGTGCTAGCAGTAAGGTCATCCTTTGCAACACTTTCGAAGTAGAACATCCCCTTATTGGTTTTATGCAAATTGTTTTTCACTCATATTGTAAAAGGTAGGTGCTATCAAAACCTTTGGCTGGTAGCCACAGTAGAAAATGTATCTTATATCTACCTCCTTGCATTTATATATCTGAAACAAAGTTTCTTGTAATAACACCTTTGCCTTGGATAATATTCTGACATTATCTTTTCTATGTTTCTATTCTTTTCTATTTTGTTTTGTTTTATTCTCTTCCATTAAAAATGCTTCAAATATATTACATCAATTTCATGACTCAATAAAGACCTTGACTCATATTTTCCAAAACACTGATGTAGGCATGCTTACCTGACTTCTCGCTGAACACTCCATAATAATTGTGTTTTGCCAATAGTACTTGTATTGGAGTTGAAGTTCTATGAGTTCTTGTATTTGCATATTTAAAAATATTATAATAAATTTTCTTGTGAATTTGGTAAGCATTAATGTTTCTAGAATTGTGCCTTATTGTTTTCATTTTTCATTTCTTCATTCTCACATCTTCTCATATGCATTTAATTGCCTAAAATATACTCTTCATCTTAAAATGGCTTCACATTTCTATCATTTCAAATGGGAGAAAAATACCATCAAATTTTCCCTTCATTAATTTGTAAAGAGCTGATTTCAAAGGAATGAGAATCTGTGAGTCCATTCATAGGATACAGTTGGGAAAGGTATTTCTGGGATTCACCTGGGCCTGGAAATACCAGAAAGTTTGATAAAATAGCTTGCCCAAAGCAACTGTTTTTCATGCGATGAGTCCCCTGGGAACAAAGAGCTTGAGGAGTGAAGTTTTGCACTGCTCTGATAAAAGATTAGGTGGGTGGGGAAAAACCATGTGTCTAGACTGTCATCGTCACACAACTTGTGCCTGAATCATGTGAGAGAAAGGATGTAGGAAGAAATAGAAGAAACTAGTCCCAAGAAGGAAAGATATAGGAAGTGTAGGAAATACAGTTTTCATCATAGAGAACAACCATGAATTACAAGATGAGGCAAGTGGTAGCTTCCTTTGTGTGTGAACTATTTAGTGACTCCAAGCACTCCAGGTTGGGTGGGACATGATGCTATTTTGGCTCCTCAGGGGTTAGCTTCTAGAGCACTGAAAGAGTCCCACATTCTCACAGACAGGGCTGATGACCAACCTGTGATGGCTTTAGAGGCAGCTGACATGAAAGAGAGCAGCCTGGGTAGAAAAACCCAAGTGCATAGTGAGTAAGGATGCAAAGAGAAATTTGAGAAAGAGTAATTGTAAGGGCTGGAGGTTCATTCTTATGAGGGTAAGTGCGTCTACCAATGAGGCCTGTAAGTTTTAGTCAGTGTGAATCCATTAGTACTTACAAGCCGGAAGAAGCTGGGCAAACTGGCTGGTCTCCTCTCACTAGCCAGCTTGTAGGTACCAATGGGACACATCTATGACCACTCAGTATAGCAGGGTTTAGAGAATGCAAACTCTTCTTCGGTGGAAATAATATGTGGAATATAAAAAGCAGGGCCACACTGTTGAGTTTTGCCTACTAGGTTCTTCCTCATCTCCGACTTCAATCTCTAAATGAAGAGCTACAGAACTCTCCAGGTTCTGGGAAACTCCGATTTCAAACTAAAACTACTGATTAAGTTTTAGAAAGAAAGAAAACAGACACAGAAGCAAAATGAGCCAAAGCCACACATATAGGTAATGGAAGAAACAGGGCCAGCTAGCATTTACCCACACGTTGAGAATTGCCGTGTGGAATGAATGAGAAAATAGCATACATCATTTCTGTTCTATTTTCTGACGTTCATGACATTGACTTTCTAATGTCTATTGATCCTACATTTCCCATATAAACATCAAAAGAATATGAAAAATAGTAAATGTGTCCAGGGAACACAAAGCCCAGGACAGAAGGCTTTGTTAGAGAGTGGCTGCATGTCCTGCCCTCTTTGGGATCAGGACCAGATGGTGACTACAGAGCAGGAGCAGAGCAGAAGCACAGGAGATGCTGGGGGAGGGAGAAGTAACAGCTGAGTGCTGGTGCAGCGTACAGTACCCTGGCCTTGCTTATTTCTCCATCCAATATGAAAGAAAAGTAATCTCATGTTAAAATGTATTAAATGTATTCAATATTTTTTAGCATTTTATTTTATTATTAATTTCAAGCCAGCAGCACATTGGTTAGACATTTATATAGTTTATGAAATGATCCCCCCAATTACTCTTTCACCCCTCTGGCTCTACACATAGCCATTACATTACTGCTGACTGCATTCCCTACGCCATGCTCCCCATCCCTATGACCATTATTGATTACTAATTTGTACTTTTTAAACCTTTCGCCCCTTTCTCCCAGCCCCCTAACCCTCTCCCCTTCCAATTGCATTTCTGGGTATTCAAAGAAAACTCAAACAATAATTCGTAAAGATCTATGCACACTATGTTCATGGTAGCCTATTCACAATAGCTAAGATATGGAAGCAACCTAAATGCCCATCAATGGACGATTGAATAAAGAAGTTATGGTTCATATATACCATGGAATGTTATTCAGCCATAAAAAAAATTTGAAAACCTACCATTCACAATGACATGAATGGACCTAGAGGTTATTATGCAGAGCAAAATGTATTCAAATTTTGAGATGGGACATCATATACCAGTGAGGAATAAGTAGAATAATAATGTACCTCTGTACTAAGTGTTTTTTATTATTATCACTTCATGACAATATGGGATTCTCTTTTCTATCAAATGAGAAATGAGGCTCTAAGAGATTTAATACTTTTCCTGCAAAACACACCACTGATAGTTTGCAGATCTGTGGTTAAATGGCATAGATTTATTTTATGAAAAGTAGATACAGGATGTTTTGTTAGGGACAGATCATGCAAATAAGCCCTAGGATAGTATTCGAAGAATATGGAAAGATATATCCTTATATAATCTCTCCAACATGGTGATTTATTCCACATACATTAAAATGTCACTTCCCATGCACAAGGCAATACAGGTAAATAGAAAACAAGTGTTTTTTTCCTCTCTAAAGAAATTTACAATATAAAGAAGATAAATAATACATTAAGTAATTATAGTTCAAGTTAGCTTAGGTGTCATAAAACAAAGGGTGGAGGGA
Organism: Rousettus aegyptiacus; assembly: GCF_014176215.1. Classification (NCBI taxonomy): domain Eukaryota; kingdom Metazoa; phylum Chordata; class Mammalia; order Chiroptera; family Pteropodidae; genus Rousettus; species Rousettus aegyptiacus. Next base: position 42,345,839 of record NW_023416306.1, on the reverse strand, counting down.
GTGAAAGGATAACAGCTTCTTAGGAAAGAGAATTTCTGAGTTTGAGATGTCATAGGTGTATTAGATCCAAAACATACAAGAGGTGGGATATGGGCACATCTATATGGAAAAAAGAAAAGTGCAAATAAGTTTGTTAACACTGAGGAACAGCATGGCTAGGATATTACAGGGTTATAAATTTGCATTTTTCAAGTGTTTCGGGCACTGGGGATGATGATTGGAAGTGAAAAGACAAAGATTTGCATCACGGAGTCGTTGCATGTTGGGAGACTATCCTGGAGGTTGGTAGAAAATGAAGACGAGATTAAAGAAGAGGAGAAAAGAAACAGGGGAATTTCTTTTTCTCTATTTTTTTCATGCTAATAGCTTTGAACACAGCAAATACTAATTTGTTTTTATGCTGTATGTGTTCTATCTGGATTAATTCATGTATACAATAGCTATTAAATTGTTTTGCACTCTTGGGGAGGTCTGCATGAATTGTTTTGGAAAAGAAAATGTGGAAGAAAAGAAACTAGTAAGAGTACACTGGGTTGGAGGTGGGAAAATAAAGGAGTGGATCCAGAAGCATAATTTAAATGTCATCTTTATGTCATTCTCCAATCCGATGAGTATTTATGTCCTAGAGAATGAGAACCAGCAGACAGAAAACAAAGATCTTCTCAAAGAGGCCTCTGAGAGGCAAAGAGCACCCACAGGACTTTTTAAGCAACTAAGTGATCACACACAATAGGAACATGGAAGTCTTCCTCATATCCATGCAAAACATGGCATAACTCTGGTGGTTGCTATCTGATTCTTTAGCTATTTAAATTTAGAATAATTATAAGTAAATATTATAAAAAATGAGAGTCCTTAGACTAGCCACATTTGTACTCAGTAGCCACTTGCAGCTAGTGGCTGCTGTGTTGGACAGTGTAAATATAAAGCATTTTCATAATCACAGAAAGTTCTATTGGATAGCCATAGAATTTGACTGCAGGACTGGGCAGAGCAGCAACGAAGATGCTTAGTGGGAGATCGAAAGGCAGATGGACATGACAGTGCCACAAGGAAGCCTGAAAAGATACTCCTTGAAGGATCCCAAGGCCATTTGAAAGCACTTTCAAAGAGCTATGGCCTGAGGAAGCAAGTGAGTTAAAGAGACAATAAAATTTATGTCATTGCTATTGCTCTTAATGTGCCCCTGTTTTACAACTGTGAACCTCAGGTTCCATGAGTAAGGGTTGATTAAATTGGAGAGCAGATCTTGCATACTGAGAATGTACAAATAAAAATGTAAATCCACTTAGCTTGAGTCAACAACAATGGCTAGTATGACAGTACTGCTAGTAGCTAACATAGGTTGGACATGTGCTACGTGGCAGGCACTGTACTAAGTTTTCTGCATGCATCAACTCAGTCAATTTTCATAGCAGCTGTAGGTGGTTGATATCTGCGATATCCACATTCTCAGATAAAGAAACCAAAGGAAGGCCACATAATACAGGCTGACTAACTCTAGGGACCATATTCTTAGTCACAACGAAAATTGAAATGACTAATTCTTGGTATGTATGATAATGGTAGAGGTAGAGACACACTCTGAAGTGATGAGTGAGAACAAATTAATAGGCAGTTATACTGAGATACATTCGATTAATATTCTAGTTAAAGTCAGAATAAAATAACTTTTAAAAAGTAACAGAAGACATAAGGGCAAAGTCTTAAAAACTTAATGGAAGAAAAAAAAAAAAACTCTTTCATATCGCCGTAACCAACCATAAGCCAATGAGTACACAGTGCATCCAAGAATGTAAGCCATGAACCTTAAAATACAATTTCTGTAATTATCTAGTATAAGGATTAGCTAAATGTTTTAGCTAAATGTTTTAGAAGTTAAAAGATGTTTTAACTTCTCAGGCCAACTCTTATTGACTGTGGTATTGAGGTGGAGCTGTGTCGAGCAGGATTCTGAGACTCAATAGGAATGCATGCAATAATTAATTAAGTCTGTCATGGTTGAAGACGGCAGATAATCAGCATATACACGAGGTATCTGTCATTCCTGATTTGGAGAAATATGAAGGAAGAAGTTCCAGGCTACAATAAAAGTTTTTTTAAAAAAGGTAACTAGCATCTATATGCCTAAACGTGCATATTACAAATGACTAATTTTGAGAAAACAATGTATACTATGATGACCAGAAAAGAATACCACAGGCAATATTCAAAGTAGAAGGTATACTTAACAATAACAATCCCATTGTCTCTATGAATTTAGAAATTGATCTGTCATGGAGTTGAACAATTTCAAATGTATGTAAGTCCTATCATTTTCATGAGTATTTGAAGTGGCACTAAACTCTTCTGTTGGGTGGTGAAGGGATGCAGGATCTGATAAGATTCCAGCCCACAGTGTATGTCAGTGAACCAAGAGATGTAGGTAGCCCTTGATACGGTCCTTTTGTTCCCATCTACACTCATATCTCTTTCATACTATCAGTGATGAGTGCTTATTTAGGAGGTTGAGTAAATACTGTGGCAAAATGAAAAGCACTATTTCTTCACTTTACTCTGCCATCATAGAAGGCTCAGCCTTTGTAAGGTTCTTTCCTGGCCACCCATTACTCTCCTCTTTTTAGTATCAGCTGACAATTTTTATATAGCACCGTTGGTAGAGAGAAGTAAAGTACTATGCTACTCAATAGTACAGTTAATTCAATAAAGATAGAAAAAGTTGATTAGATTCATTCTCCTATCCTGACTGTGAAAAGTATAATACTCGAAGAGGTAAAAATTATTATGAGAAGAGCACTACGCCTCTCTCTCCTCTTAGAACATGTGTGGGAAGATTCTTGTGCATTCTTACATTGTATCAATACCGTTTTCAGAATTTTCACATAGCATGAGTCGTCATGGATATGAGTCTTTGGTGGATCATTTTATGAATGGTTTTGCTGTTTTCTTCACTACTCAACATATATTTGAGGAATTGAATTAAATGTAGCCTCATACTTTCACACATATGTCACCCATACCACATTAAGCAATAAACTGAGCTCCTATTGTCTGGAGAACATGAATGATGTTGCACAGAACAGGTCATGACAATACTATAATGGCAGATCAGTTTTTATTTCGGATTTAGCAGGAAGAGTTCTGTTGCCTGTGAAGATCACTAGGACCCCTCTCACACACAAAGGAAAACAAAAACACAAATCACTATGGTTCGTTCTGCTTCATTACATAGACATGCCCAGCATTAATAAAGACAGGCCTAAAACTAAAAGATTGTCCTTTCAGGAAGTTGCCAAGTAAGAACGAAGACTGTATACGGATCCTGTGGTAGGAATCATATATCTAGGCATGGAAGAGACAGTGTGGGACCAGACAGAGGGCCCCAGAATAGCTGATCAAGAAAAAGACCATCTAGCCACACTGCTTAAGGATTACTGTAAATTCCTAGTAAGGAAACTTACAATAAAAAAAACAACAACAAAACAAAACACCTACGTATGCCACCTAATGTATTGTTTTTAGACATGGACACTAAAGTATATATATATATTTTTAAAAACCAAGAAACCAAATAAAGACCCAGGTCAGGAGTCTATTCACCTCACACAGATTAAGCTGGTCTTGTACAGTTTCAAATGTTGCAAAAGATTTATTTTTTCTGGTTTTTCTCTGAGGCTTTGCATTTTTAAAAGTATTATGAACAAAGTTAACACTAAGTGATATGTCAGTATAAAGACACAAATCACAAAGAATATACATAATACACACATACATAAGTTTCTAGTAGGTTACAGTGAATAAAACACTATGTAACGTCTACCATTAATTTTGCACTTAGGTCAAGGCAATGCTATTATCAGCAATAAAGAAAGGCAAACAGAGATTCTTGACACAGTCAGAATTAAGCATTAATAACGTCTCCTTTTTATGTCTTAATTGGGTGTGATTTGCATCTGATAGCACCTTTCATTATCGGTACAGTGGGGCATCTATGTGTTCCCTTTGAGGTGTCCATTGTTCTAATTATTCCTGCATGCTGGCTATCCTCAATGCATGTTAATAATACCAGTAATACATATTTAAATAAAGTAATATGCTTGAATATATTATAGATACTATGTCAACCTGGAATTGCTTTTTACTCTTCAGACTGTAGAAAGCTGTGTGGTTATTTTACACTGACAGGCATTTATATTGATTGGAAAGGGGAAAATGTCCTCATTACAGGGCTGCCAGCAGAGTAATTATAGAGTGGCACCCATGCTGGGGTGTATTGGGAACCACATTCCTCTTTAACACTACGTAGCATGCAATACCAGTAGCTCAGTGGAATACTCTCTTTGTACTGGTAATTACTTACAATTAGACCAGGGTAGCAGGATCTTTTCCTTTCTACCTATCAGCAGTCTGATGTTGGGTTATCGGATATTAGATTTACTTGCAACCCTTAAAATAATTTAATTGTAGAAATACATATATTAGGATTTGCTTCTTTGTAGACTTTGACTTAGCAGTGGTTAATGTCTGACTTTGAATCTAGGCTCTGGCACGTACTAGCTCTGTGAATTTAGTGGAATTTCTTCGTCCTTTCAAGCCTCAGGTTTATTTTCTTTTCTTTTCTTTAGCTAAAATGTGGGGTTAATAATAGGAACCTTTTGGAATAAAATCTGGATGCAGAAAAATAAGTATGTAAAAAGTGGTAACTGAAATGATGTCATGATGATTATGACACATGAGTCAATCATCCAGAATCTAAATTATTTTTTATTATAAAAAATATCTTTTCACTGTTGATTTAAACTTCTACCAATATATTTTCTGCACTATTAATTGAAGTCAGCAAATGATTTAGTGTTTTACTTTCTTAAAGACATTTTAAAATTCTCTTGTCTGAGTTCACCCTCTTGAATGTTCTTAAAACTCTCCCTATTCACCTGAATCTTTTTCTTAGTGATTGAGTTTCCTAGTGGTTTGTCAAGTTGCTTGAATTTAATGCTGCTAAAAGCAAATTTGGATATAGATCCAGCACAACTTGATAATCCTGGCTACTTAACAACTGACCTGCTCACAGCTTTCCTTTATAATAATGCAGAAGGTAAAAGTGAATGAAACATCTTTCAATGAACTGTTCTAGGCCTCAGACTACAGTATTTTTTTCTCCTACTACTCACGGAAATTCTGGTTCTGGAATTAAAGAAGGGATTTTTAGATCCATCACCAGTTTAATACATTCTCTGTTCAAGTCTCCATTTAGAAGGGTTTTTAGAATTCTAACAGAGGTATCTGATTTCTCCTCTGAAATGTACAGAGACAATGATAAGCTCTAAAACAACAGATATAGCTGGATCTCAATTCTAGTTTGTCACTCCTTAGCTGTGTGAGTAGTGACCGGTGACTTGGAGCTTCCTTTTTTTTTTTTTTCATTTATGAAATGAGTGCTAGAATAGCTACTTCTGAGGTTTTTTTTTTTTTTTGAAAAGTAAATGAAAAAATACATATAAAAAGGCCAGCATATATATTCATTTTTTATTTTTTTTTTTTTTTTTTTTTTTTTTTTTTTAGTATTTGAACTATAAGGAAGTCCCCTAAACTTGCTTCTTCTTGTTGACAGAGCACGGACTACACCTGAGAAGTATTAGATATAAGTCAAACTAAAAACATTTTGACTCTCTCTTATAATATTAGAATTAATACAAAACATGTCCAGGAAAAAAAGCCATATTCTCTTATTGAAAGGAAATGCTTATTCCTGTGTATTGATAAGATTCTTAGAAAAATATCAGTGGCAAAAGACAAAATTTAAGACCTTTTTCTTCACTCACTGAGATCACACATTATTTGACTGATATACAACAAGTCACTTAAATTCTGTCCTTAGAATTCATCTCTCCCTTTATCTGCAAGATGGGTCATCTTTACTTCCTATGGGGAGAAGTTTTGAAATTTCTCCTGTGAATACTGGCTTTGGAAAACATCATTGAAACAACCTAGAGATGAGATAGAACTGAGTTTATCGTTTTCTGCAGAAAGGGAGAACACCACCCCTAGAGAGCCTGCTAGTATGAGAGAGAGAGAGAGAGAGAGAGAGAGAGAGATTGAGAGAGAGAGGGAGGAGAAGCCCAAGTTGGGATACTTATAGGGTTTTGAAGTCTGGTTTAAAGTAGACCTCTCGGACACTTGATTAGAAAGGAGGGAAAATCATGAAATAAAGGTTCAGGATTACTGGATATAGCAAAGTATTTTGAGGTAAGATGTGATTTTTTCAGGAAGTTCCTGGGATAAAAAAATAAAGTTGCTTACAAATTCTCTCTTCCCAAATAAGAATTCCCTAAAAGAAAAAAGCTGTTAACAAAGACATTAAAATTGTAAAGTCATATTAATATTGATACCAGTCAGACTGGCAAAATTAATACCTGTTGTTTGCAGGGATGTTAGCAAAGGAGTACTCTTAAATATTGGAAATGTAAAGTGTTACATTTAAAAAAATTATATGGTTTTTTTAAACATAAAGTACATATATATTACCTATTATTTATGGTAGCAAAATTAGAAAGCAAAGTGAATGCCCATCAATAGGGGAGTACATTATAATACACTCAAACCAAACCATGTCAAAAACAAGAAATTGGGAGCATTTGCATGATTGTGCTATTAAAACAGATATGTATATGATTCCATTTCTTATAAAAATACAAAAATGTATGTTATGTGTGATAAAAGTCACACATATATACTAGTCTTTTAGTGAGGTGATTTTATTAATCAGGCAACTGCAATAGATAGAACATTCATTAATGGGAGATATCTCAAAACAAAAGGATGAAAAAGGAAGCGGTCTGGGTTTCGCTGAGACAAATAAACACGAGAGTTATGAGGAAGAGTGAATAGGAAGGCTGAATCCTAAGGAAGGATCAAGACGGGTCTTCCCTCCTAATGCAGGAGGGTGGTGTGCGTCTTTGAAATTACAAAAGGATGAGATTGGAGGGGTTTTCCAACCACTACTGCTTTTCAGGAACAGAGAGCTCAGACAAAGTTCAACGTTGTCAGTATGCTTATATGAATTTATGTATGTATGTATGTATGTATGTATGTATGTATGTTTATGGACATGTATATACAATTTTATATGCTCATGTATATACAATGAGATAACAGGTGAGTACTTGGAGTCATACTGGAGAAATCAAGCAAAAAGGAAAAATATATTTGTTGTAAAAAATATTTACAATGTGATCACATTGTTCACTTGTTTATATTATATAGATGTGATTGGTGTATGAATATCTATAAAACATTTGAATAATAACATAAATAATATTAAATTAAGATAAATGTGTACTTTCTGAGCATAAAAGTAATAGAAAAATTAGACATACTCAAAGCATCTATAGGTTGAGTTTCCCTTCTAGAGCAACTTTACAAGGACACACTTATTTTTCAATTATATCCTCAGACTTACAATTAAAATATTCATTTTCATGAATAAAATGGTGTCATGGTTAAAGGAAATTTTTTTTTAGTTTGACACTATAAAAATTCTATATGCATAGAATTGTTTTAATAGGGTAAAATACACACATAACACTTTGTCAAGTATTCATGTATTCAGTACCCTTTGTCATCCTGACCATGTGTATTTTTATCACTTGCAAAGAAAATTGTTTTGGGTCTCAATAATTACAGGAAAGGGATTCTAGTATAATATTAAAGGGGTTTGGTAACAAAGATCTAATTTGGGAACAATCTTTTCTCATGTCCCTCACCAACATATGCTACCACATTTTTTAACTATAGCTAACTGAGGTTGAAAGTATAATGTTCTGGGGTTTAAAACCCTAAGTCTTACCAGATCAATAGCTGAGATATTTTCAAGTAAATGAAGTACCACCTCCCCAGTGGTTTAATTTGTTTTGTGTCCTTTTAATCTATGTATCATTCTCATGCTATTTTTTTAAATCTTATTCAATGATTAGGACTTCTTTGGGACCTAACTTAATTCCTTTCTCAGATCAGAAAATGGACAAGAAGAAAAAGCATAAAGATAAGACACTTGTCCTCTGAATGCATTCTCCAAAAGAGATTGGCACAGAAGGCGGGTTAAAAAAAAAAAAAAAAAAAAAAAAAGAGATAACCCACAGAATAAAATCCTTCTTGATGTAATTGAGGTTTCGGAGGCAGAATTTATTCTTAATAAAAATTAAAATAAAAAATTTTCAACTAATGAATCTAAGATAGTAACAAAATATAATTAAAGTCATCTAGACCGTTCCATTCACCAGGATAACAGCGGTCTCTCCTTTAAAATAGAATTGCTTCCCCTAAATGTAGCCTATCAGTACTTGATTTTTCTCAACACACTGGTCCCTAACACTATGTCATCTTATTTAATCACCTTTCTTCATAATATCAGAATAAAACAGTTTTTCTACAATAGTAAATTTATTTGAGATCCTAATTTTACCTATTTGCAAAAATGGAATATAGAAAACAAACCAATAAAATGATAACTGGGAGAGGAGTTCTCAGTCTCAAAATGGGATTGACCCAAGAGAAAAGTTGCAATTATTTGGCTTCCAGCAAAACAAAGCTAGTTCCACTTCCTCTCCTTCCCCTTCTTTTGCCTCTTCCTCCCTTATTTAAAATACAGTGGGACTTTTGAGTGAAGGAATGACAAACAGTTAATAAAACCTTTGATAGGTATTAATTACTTTGCACTTAATTACCTGCCATGTGGATCTTGTTGAGCTATCGATTACTGGCAAACACACAGCCCAGTGGGGATAAGTGTGATTTAACTTCATCCAAAGAGTCAATTAGCCCAAGTAACATAGGGAGAGCTGGTGCTTTGCCTCAATAGCTGGGGTTTCTTGCCAAGAAGAGTAGATAAGCCATTTATTTGTTCATTAAAACACAGTACTACTATCAACAGGAAGCATTTACCAGATGTTATTGAGATTGGTAAAATGTCACTCTGTGTCATCAAAGATTAGCTGCATGGTGTAGAAGCAATGTGGGCAGAGAGACTTTCTCGCTTGAGAAAACTTGAGGAACTGGTAAGGCTCTAGAGTTAACCCCTAAAAGTATAATCCTGGTGTGGTTCTCTGTTTTGTAAAAATTACCACTAAACAACTTCATCAAATATGTCTATGCACAGGTAATGCTGCCTTCTACTGGGTGACTTTTGGTATCCCAGATTCTTTTCTTTGTTAGATCAAAAGACATTTTCTCAAACTTCACTTAATAAATTACAGAACTCCATGTTTATTTTGCCAAGGTCAAAAGGAAAAAAGACTTGAAAGTTAGGCCTTCGGTAGGTGTGGGGAAGTAGGGGGAAGGATATGTGTGAGAGAAAGAACTACAGTCCACTGATGAATATTGATATTAATTTGTACCTTGAAGCCCATCAGAAAATTTATAAAGCTGATAATCTTAAAACTTTATCCATTAAACTTCAAATTTGAATTTTAAAATCACTTTATTATATAGGTCTTCTGCAGTATTCTTATGAGATTATTAAAGTAATCCTGTAAGAGATATCCAACTCTAGGATTTAGAGAGAAAAAGGTAGAAGAATATGTATGTTAGTGGTTGAACTTTAGTCAATAATTATGTAAAGTAGACTATTGTAAAAAAAATTGTAATAATACTCAAAAAACTAAAACATTTCATTTAAAATTATCTGTGAACTGGAAATTAAAATAATTTGCTTTGTTGTCGAATTTACTGTATGCTGAATCTAACAGAGCTGATACCCTAAGTTCAATATTGCTTACATATAAACAAGAGTTACTAACATTTTTATTGTTAAAAAGTTTACATTTTCATTGTATAACCATTATCATACTTAATTTTATGGGCTCTTCGTAAAATTCAGGTGAGACAAAATTATTGTTATATATGCATTTTCAGAATGTTGGAACTGAGAATCAAAAATGATTTAATAACTTCACTAGGGGCGCCTAAGTTCCCAAACTTGACCTTAGGTCTCTTGGACTTCAAATCTTCCTTCCGCTACCTCTTGCTTTAGCATGATCTTTTAGTGTGGGCCTTGAAGAAAGCAAAATGACAATTCAGAGGGAATGTGAATTTTAATCTCTGGGTTCAATTTTAATGCCTGTGTGATATTTTTGTAATATGCTATTGTTCCCACCCCCTACCAACCCCCGACCCACCCATATACACTTTATGGTTTTGTTTATTTATTTTTTATCTCTTTCTTAAGTATGTTCGTTTCATTTTTCCTTAGGCCTTTTGTGATAATATTATATTTGCTGGAGTGAACACATTCATTTCCATCATGCAGTCTGATAATTAAAACATTTTAACTAAAAATTTAACCTCATGATTGCTTACATTCATTTAAGAGTACCTTCTTCTTTCTGATTGAAGCAGAGGATTCAGGCAGAAAAGGAGAGAAGATACTCAATTTTATCTCCACAGATTTCATGTATTTGGGTGTTGTTGCTCCAAAGGGCACTTCTGCTGCAAGGCACAGAGTGCGTGTACACGTCACCACTATCCATTAGGTCAGAAGATGCCAATGTCAATGACAGTATTGACATCAATGCCCAGCTGGACTTCCTGCTTTCGATGGGCATTCTCCTAAAAAATGAAAGCACTGCATTTTGGATTAAACATTTCTTGTCTTAGGACATTCTGGAACAGTGAGTCAAAACATGCTGTAGCTTCCCAAAGGGTAGATGTTGGCTGCGGGCACAGGTTCTGCAAAATTGAAGATTTTCACTTGTTTCATTTTTAAAACAAAAATATACTGAGCTTATGGGTGTTAAAGGAACCCAGATTTAAGACTCATGGAAATGGAAATGAAAGCTAAAGGTAATCTCAATACCTTCCCTTTCTTCTGCAAGACAGTGGCAAATATATTATCTCATAGAATTTGATTTTTCCTTTTTTTCTAGTTTCAAAACACTCAATTTTTTTTGTATAGAAAGCTAATATATCCCCAAATAAATTCCTGAGCAGCTGAATGTAACATTTCATTTGCAAATTAGAAAATTGACACACAAAGTTGGTAAATTTTCAGTTTCGTAGGATAGATGTGATTTAAAACTACATATGTGTATGTGTATATATATTATATATTACATATATAATATATATTTCATACATATAGATATTATATATGTATGAAAAAAATGTTCATACATATATAATATATATATACTATGTACACATATATAACATATATATCTGTATACTATATGTCTTTTGTGTATTGTGTATATATATTATATATAATATATATAATACATATATAATATATAATACATATAATACATATATAATACATATATATGATATATAATATATCATATCAATATATCAATATATCAAATAAAGACATATGGTATACAGATATATATGTTATATATGTGTACATAGTATATATATATTATATATGTATGAAAAATTTTTTTAGTAGTAGTGGTGGAATAGGGAGAGAACAGAAAACACCTAACAAGTGGGTTTCTACTACGTGCCAAGATTGAGGTAGATTCTTTGCACATATCACCTAAATCTCAAAACAACTTTTTTAGGTTAAGACTTTGCCTCCATTATGCTGAAAAAGAAAATAAGGCATGGGGAAGTAAGGAAATTTGTCTAATATGACATACTTAATAAAAAATGTAAACCATATTAGTCTAACTCCAAACCACAATCTCTGTACTTCGCCACCCTGCTTTCCTGGGAGATACTTTCTAAGCCCAGGAGACAGTTACTTCACTCATTCCTACAAGATCCAAGGGTTCAGCAGAAAGAATGTCAAACAAATAAATCTTGACTCTTAAATTGTGGTACATATGTAGCATTTTCTTATTCATACCTTGAGCATTAAAGCAATCTCAAAGTTAAAAATTCACAGTGGCAGCTGGCATTTCCTTATTTATCATCTTTTTCTCTTAACAGAGGAATGTAATACTCAAAAGATGTGATTTAATGGATTATGTATATGCAATACATATTGTGTTGTGCCTCAAAATTTAGTTATATTAATTATACATAACAGCAGGATAGGCGCATAAAATAAAATAAAAAAGGCAGCATATTCAGGCAAATTTACCACAAACAATTAAAATTTATTTTAAAATCAAGGTTGCTTTCTAGAAACGCTTTAATAAATGTGCATTGAATTTTATTAAGAATTTATAAAGAGACCATTTCTGTTCCAGTAGTTTCATACACACAAAAAGTAGAATGACAGGCTGATACTGGCTGTGCTTATCTCAGTATTGTTTAAATGCATACAGATAATTTATTAGCTCTTTAAATGTCTCAAAACTAATAAAGTGATTTTCAAATCCAGCCATGAAGGAATAACGGATATTGGATGTACTCTCCCCATAAACAACAAAGAAACTGAACAAAACATATAATTATTTTTTTGGTGTTGGACAATAGGCAGTACAGGGTTGTGGTCCTTGAGAGTTAGTAAACAATACAGTGAACTCAGCACTGACCTCATTTCCTTAACTTTCTTAACTGTCGCATAGAAAAAAGTGGGGCCCAGTGTTTTTACAGAGAAAGGGAGAGCAGAGATTGTCTTGCGAAGTCAGGAAAATTGCAAGTCATGGCAACAGAAAGGAGAGTCCAATGCAGAGAAGGAACATGAGAGATTTGTATATTATTTTTGAGTTTTTGGCTAAATATTATGTAAATTATGTCTCAATAAGATAAAGGGGGAGAGGAATAATACAAAGTATGCGCTCTGGACACAAGAAATAGAAAATCTTTTAAAAAACCCTAAAACATAGTTATTAAATTGAATTTCTAATTAAAGTAATTCCCATAATGAAAACTTCAGATCCAAAGCACCTCATGGAGAATTTTATCAACTATTTAATAAAATAATATTACTAATATTACTTAAGTTCTTTCATATAATAGTGGGGTAGGGACACTTCCCAAGTTATGTCATGAGGCCAACATAAGTTTGATACCAAATCTAGATAAGAACATTATAAGTAAATAAAATAACAGTTGAATATAGATTGTGAGCATAAACTTAAGGTCTATAACACAAATTATCAAATAGAATCCAGCAATATATAAAGACATTAAACTATCATGACCTAATGAGTTTTATCTCAGCAATGCCAACTTGATTTAATATGTGGAAATCAATATATTTGACACATTAAACATTAAATAGGAAAAAATATATAGTTATTCAGGTAGATGCTGGGAAAGCATTGAAAAATTTAGCACCCATTCATGATAAAAACTTTTCACAACTAGGGACACAAGAAAAACTTTCTCTTTCTAATCAAAGAGAATCGGTAAAAACAAACAAAGAGCCCATCAAACTTTTTTTGTATGGGGAAAGGATGAGCATTATATCTTAAAAGACAGAAAAGATAAAGATGTCCACATTCACCACTTCTAGTCAACATTTTACTGGAAGTCTTAACCAATATATTAACTCAAGACTTTAAAAAAAGCATAAAGTTTAGAAAGGAATAAGTAATACTATATTTATTTGCAGCTGATATAATATGTGCCTAGAAATTCATAAAGAATCTACAAAAACATGCACCAGAACGAAAAGTGAACTTTGCAATGCCACAACATACAAATACAATGTACAAAGATCAGTTCTATTTTTAAGCATTGGAAATTAAAAAATGGGAAATGAAATTAAACACATACTGTATTAATGGATTATAACCTTGCTATTGTTAAAATTATTAAAATGTCAATTCTTCCCAAATACATCTAGATATTTACCACAATCTCAACTAAAGTTATATGAGGCTTTAAAAAAATAATATTAACTCATTGTGTTTAAATTTATAAGAAAACGTGAACAAAATACTTAGAAATGTTGAAAGGTTTACTCTACCTGAGTTCCATACTTCGGATAAAACTATGGAAATCAAGAAAGTGTGATACTGGCAATAAGGTACACAATTGTGGGTCCTGAAATAGACTAGCACATACAAAGCCAAATTATTTTTGGCATGGGCTCCAAAACAATAAGCAGGAAAAAGAAATCACTTTAGTAAATTGTGGTAAAACAAGTACAGAGACATATACAAAACAAAGAACTTCAACCTTTATTCCACATCCTACACAAAAAAATTTCATCTTAAACACATTAAATTATTTCAAGGCCAAAATATAAATTTATAAATATTCTAAAAGAAAAAATAAAAAGTAATCTTCATGATCTTGGAATTAGTAACAATTTATTAAAATTGAACAGAAAGCCCAAATAATGAAATGAAAAGAAATGAATTGCACTTTATTGAAAACAAAACCTTCTGCTCTTCAAAAATCACCCCAAGATAATAAAAAGGCAGGTCATGGATTGTGAAAAAATATTTGAGATGTGTATATATATATATGTAGTAAAAAGTTTCTGTAAATAGAAGATATAAATATTTCATAAAACTCAATAATATAAATACAAGCATCCCAACAATATTTGATTGCTCATCTGTGGGAGTGATAATCTCTATCTCAAAAGATAAACCTATTTCAAAACATTGCCTTGAAAATAAATAAGATAATGTATTGAAAGGTGTCTGTTACATATGAATTACTCAATAAATATTAATTGTTATTGCTAATACTAATAGTATTCTATACTGCTACTTAAAAGCAAAACTACTGTTTTGGAAACAAAATAAAACAAAATAACAGTTATGTGTTATTGAAAAATAACAGAGCAAATGATACCAATTTAAAATAGTCATTTAAAAAACTCTCTATAATATTCTCATGGGTCATGTCATTATTAAGATAGTGGCTTCTTAATATGTTTGTAAATATGTCACTGATAAAATTCAAAATATTGACAAAAGCAGAAAAAAATGTTCTGCTGCATAGAATTAGTTGTTAGCCACTTAAATATCGGAGAATTATTTAGCACTGCTAAAATAAGTACCTATGTCACAATAATTAATGTTAATTTCCTCTTCTTGATAAAGAACTATCAAGTTCATAATTCTCCTAAGGTCTCTCATAATTCATGATAATAAAATCATGACCTTACTATAGAGAAGGGTAATTATAATTATTTTCCCCTTCACTCTTACAAGCAATATCCAACTTGAAAGTAAAAAGAAAGTCTAAGAGTCATTTTACTCTTATACATTTAAATTGCTGTCTTGCTTGATTCTGGCAATGATATCATAGATATAAATTTTTCAAGCATATTAATAACCAGAGACTTATCTTAAACTCACGAAGCTTAAAAAACATATCCATAGAATCAAAGGCAGATGTAAAGTTAATCAAAGGTCTGAAGAATCCTTCTATTTTTAGCAGTTTTTTCATTGAGATTAAAAAAAATTCAATAATAATCAATACTTCAAAAGTTAAGTCTAAAATCTCCTTGCTCTTCATATAAAGAATTACAATGTGAGTCCAAATCTTTATTGGTTCAGGTAGAAAGATATCAAAGTTTGAAGGCACATTAAATTAACAGGGCCTTTATTTTTGCCAGAATGTTAGGTTACTCTTTCTAAGGTGTGGAAAACTGCATATTGCGTACTTTCAGATGGACTTTGTTAACTGAGGAATTTATGGAAGTAAATGGCTTGATGTAGAACAGGATCTTCTCTTAAGAACAAATTTTAAATAAATTTACTTTATTGAGCTTGCATTGGCTTACCATTTTAGTCCTCTCCATAGTTAGGGCTTGTAACCATTTTGAAATTATACTTATACATTATGCAATTGTCTTAAGACCTTGAAACTGGGAGAAAATAACTTTCCATATGTTATGAGAGCAACATGGTTCCTCAAAAATTCTAAATAGAACCCTACCAAGTAAGAGACATAGATCTTGGACTCAACTCCTACCATTATTTTTAATCCTAAAAGCCTTCAAGTAAAGTAGTTTCCTTTAAGCAATCTTTGGTAAATATTTACATTTTGTTATAAAGAAATGGAATGTATGTATGTATGTATGTATGTATGTATGTATGTATGTATATATGTAAGTATGTATGTAGCTATCATCTAATCATCTATCATCTATCAATCTATCATCTATCTATCATCTATCTATCTATTTATCTATCTACCTATATCTATTTATCTATAATCTATCATCTATCTATCATCTATCTATATGTTACCATATAAGCCTAGCCAAGAAGCAGTCCAGGTTTACTTGGGTTACATTGGTAAGATATGAACCTCAGTCAAATTGTGTTAGGTCTTCAGAATGACTTTGTTATTGAAAATAAAATGTGAATCTTTTATGTATAAAAATATTGTTTTAAAAAACAGATTTATATGTATTAGTGGTTGTTAACGAGAGATGGTTTGCTCTCCACCCTTCTAGGGAGTACTGGGCAATGTGTCAAGACACTTTTGGAGACCACTGAGGGGTACTACTGTCATCTAGTGAGTACAGACCAGAGCTGTTTATAAACATTCTGCAATGTATAAGACAGCCCATGAGAAAAAATTTTCCAGTCCAAAATGTCAATAGTACTAGGGTTGAGAAACTGATAAAATGAATCAAAATATATTTTAAGCTGAATTAAGCTGATTTTAAAGAACTGCCTTCATTTTTTCCATTAATGTGAATAACTTATTTACATTATTATTTATCACATTATATGTACTTTGCAGTAGCTAATAGATTATTGACTAATCTATTACCTAAATAGTTTATTGACTAAAGGTTTTCTTAAGTTTAAGCTATAAACATACCAATTTTTTTGTCTCTATTAACCATTTAAATAATGGAAATACTGCAAAATAAATGTTCCCATAAATTAAGAAAATAAAATAATGTGAAAACAAATTATTTAACTTACTCAGTTATAAGAATTTTTTCTTACATAATTTTCTAATCTTTTTTACCAATTTTTTTCATGGTTTTGTTTGTTTACTTATATTGCTTTAATGTTTGAAATTGGAAAAGTGACTCTAACATGTGAGATTTTATCTGGAGTTCTGTGTCCTGGGAATGCACAGAATAACTTCCTTAAGGTATTTAGCAAGTGGACCTCTGAAGTTTTATAGGCAAAACATAATGAAACATCTGGCTGATAGAACAGAACTCTATAAATTCAAAATCAAGAAACAGGCATTAATGCATGACTTTTATTTTATAACATATGCTTTTTCAAAACACTGCAGGAGATATTATTGAGGAAGAGTGTTTTCTATTCTCTAAATTGGTATTTTCAAAAGTTGTGCTATAAGATTTTTTTATCATATGTTTCAAATACATAAAAAATTGTTCTTAGTACTGTTTAGATATAAAGTACAAGGCTAAATAATAAGGTATTGTGGAGGTAGATATAAAAGAAGTAAAATATTCTTTTGGAACTTATATATTGATAATGACTAAAAAATTAAAATATATGTAATAATTTTTGAGAAATACAGAATAACATTTGATTCAGTATCAAATTTCATCATAAACCAGGATAGTAGTTGTTCAGAAAATGGAATGAACAATGAATATATATGGAATAGTAAACAAAACTTCACAAGTAGAGTTGACTTTAAACTTAGTTGCCAAAACATGAATGAGATTTGTATAAGACAAAAGTTAAGACATGGGCAGGGTGAAAATAAAGATGTCAACAAAGGTCTAAACAAAAGACAAGAGAGGTGAAATAATGTGTCTTTCTAATGTTTATTTTGTTTTTCAAATAAAATAAAGTCCTTGTTATTTTTAGTCCCCCTCTACAGCATATATAAATAGTTAAGGAAGAAAAAGATCATTAACTTAGCAATTGCATCAGTTATCAGTTTTTGAAGATGAAAATATTTATCCTATCAATAATTTTGAAGGGTTATTATTATATTGTGTCTAGCAAGTAATAACTCTCAGCTTATATATCACTGTTGGAGCCAAGATGTTCAACTGCATAATTCAAAGTGCTATATTCGATATCATATTAAGTATTAAAAACACAATTTAAGCCAGATAAATTAGTCCATCTGGTGAATAAAATTACAATTGCAGTCTATGACATAATGTATAACAAATTTCTTCACGTCCATTTGATTATGTATATCTTAACTATTATCATGAAAATTCTTACATGATTGCATTATATTACCAATTTATTAATATCTACTACTCACTAAGGGGTTGCTGTGGGTTACACACTGTTGTGACCTGTCAAAAAACAAAATTCAATTGAGTAAATTTTAAAGATCTTTTTGGCTTTATTCAATGATTCAGGAATCAGGCAGCTTTCAGTCTAGGAGAATGAAAGAAGGTCTGAGGAGCTGCACAAAATGAAAGACTCATAAGCAGAAGGGAGCAGGAACAAGGGAGTTTTACTAGGCAAAAAGCAGATTGGTTATTGCAAGATTATTCCCCTTATAGTGGATGGCAGAGGTCTATCAGGCAGATTACCTAACTACTGTTGATGAGGCAATTCCTGGTTGACTGGTTTAAGATTTCTTTTTTGGGAGAGCTGAAACTGTAATTAATTTAATTCTCAGTTTGGTGATATGTGGCTTAGTATAAGCAACTCAGTTTTGGGTCTGTTGTCTTGTCTTTATATGCCTTTTTACATGTCATTGAGGAAAATAACTATTGCTCTTTAAAATCATGTCTGCCTCATAAGCCATGGCCTGCTTGAAATGAAAGCTGTTTTGTTCTCTTGAGAATCTTTGATAAGAATGAATTTGTAAAGATGATCTGTGCTGAGACTGGAGTAATTACCATATTTGCCTGCAAAAAGGCAAAGAACTTGGAATTCTGGTGTCTGATGAGGAAAGTTATGAAAAGAAAAAGAAAGTCTTAGCAATTTGGTGGGAAGCTAGAAGATGTGTTTTGGAAATGGCCCAGGAAAGTTTTAATTAAAAACATCTAGTATTCAATTTTAAAAAGTTTTGCATTTTTGTGAGATGATCTTTCTATCTATATCATCTAACATCTATCATCATCATCATCACCATCATCATCATCATCATCATTATCATCATCTGTGTATCTAATTTTCCCAAACCTGTCTTCCATCTCCAAAGTGCATTATATATGTACTCACAAATTCCTCGTGGAAGTATTCACACAACAGAAATAAGAGGAAAAACTGGATTCTAAATCTTAGAGGAATAGCAAGCACAAGATAGTGAGATAGTCCCTCAAATGAACTACATAAGTGGATATGGGAACTTACATTCAAAGCTGACCATATGATAGTGGTAACACTCTCAGAATTTGCGGAAATCATCAAGAAACTACTGAGACTTCTCTAATTTACAGGATGAAAATTTTTACTATACTAATCTAGATATTTTGGGGTAGTGACCATAGAAAATATCTAGATCGAACATAGATAATGTCATTCAATGTCATGTTTATTTGTTTATTTTCTATTTATTTATTTATTTTATTTATTTATTTATTTATAATGCCTATGGCACTTAGTATTCCCAGGTGGTCTCCCATCCAAGTACTAAGCAGGCCTGACCCTGCTTAGCTTCCAAGATCAGACAAGATCAGGCACATTCAGGATGGCATGGCCATAGACTTAATGCCATGTTTAAATGGAGCTATTTTATTGATATTAGGTAATGTGAAGTAAGATACCTGAGAGATGCTTCCTAAAGATCCAACTCCAGTGAGACATCTCCAGTGAAGATTCTCAAAGCTCTTGTTCCTCTTTCTCTCACCTAGAAAGTATTGCATCCTTTCCCTTGTAATAGTGATAGTTATTAGTGAGTTTAATA
Organism: Rousettus aegyptiacus; assembly: GCF_014176215.1. NCBI lineage: Eukaryota > Metazoa > Chordata > Mammalia > Chiroptera > Pteropodidae > Rousettus > Rousettus aegyptiacus. Next base: position 42,326,159 of record NW_023416306.1, on the reverse strand, counting down.
GAAGTTTACACATCTGCCTTCTACAGAGGAAGCTTCATCTTCTCTCTCATTGCCAGGAACACGACTGTTTATCAATGTTTGTCTAATAAGTTAATTCACTAGTATCACTGAGGAGAGAAGCAATATCCTTTTTCTGTTTATGTTCGTATAACTCCTTGTATAGTGTCCTATCTATAACTGGTACTCAGTAAATCCTTACTATTTGGATAGAGTAAGATATATGAGGTTCTGCTAAGATTCCCTCTAACTTTATTCTGAAAAAGCTTATAGGCAAAGTAGCTATCTTTTCAATGGATTGCAAAGATGCTTAAATGTTCACCTGCCATTAAACTGTTTTCTCAAAGGCTCAGCCAATTGATGTGGTAGAAAAATGTGGTGTACCATTGTAGCAAGATTTATTAGCATCTTGACCTTGGGAAAACTGTTAGAATGTTATAGGTAAATTGGAAATGTAAATATTTTAGCAGATAGCTGTGGGTTTAAGTCAGATAAAATACATTCTATTGCCTAACAGAGTTACAGGCACATGGTAAGGATGGCAACAAAAGTTAATCCCCTTTTCTTTTCCACAATTTCAAATATAGAGCTCTTTGAATGAATGTGAAAAAGTTTCTAACATATCCAATATCCTCAATGAGAAAGTCTGAAAAAGAGCACACTAGCCAGCTTACTAAGAACACAGCTGTAAAGGAATGGGATATAGAAATAGCATGTATTTACGGTATTGTTTTGAAGAGTCTAAAAAAACTGACTCACTGTTTAGGCCAGCAGTAGCTGGTTCTTGGTTTCCAGGAGTTAACATGTTGACACTGGAAGCAAGCAAAGAGAAAAGATGGACCAGACAGAAATTACAGGTGAATGGAGAGATAAGGTGATAAAGTAGCACAGAGAAACTTGATATAGCACTATTAACCAGAATATTAAAGTACATGTTTTATTTTTCTTTTATAGCTTTATAAACCAATTCTTCCTTTGTCTCCTTAGCCACTCTTGTGCTCAAAGCAGTTAACTAGATTTAGTGCCAGGCATTTATAGACTCCCAAGGATGATAAATAGAATTTCCTCCCTGTCTCTTCTGCCTGTAGAATAGTAGCTATAGTTGAAATGAAGGGAAAGGTATGATTCTATAGGAAAAAAAAAAATGCATGCCACCATTATGCCTTCCATGTCCTGTCTCAACTTTAAATAATTTCCTACCATAAGGTGGAGCTATATGCTATTGAGAGAAAAGTATTAGATATAAGATCTGGCAAAAGTCCACATAGATCCTTTTTTACTTGGCTTGTGGTTTGTGATTTGAAAAAGTTAAAATGCATGGCAGCCACCCCCAAATCCACCACCGACTGATGCAGAGAGAGTGGTTATTTTGGTGCAGCTTGGATTTTAATGTGGCGAAAAGGTGTGTGAAGGCAAGCAGGACCTTGTTTTTTAGCTTATGCTGTAAACATAGCTTCAGGGGAAACTCTTTGAAGTGCTGAGATCTGAGATGGCGGTTTCGAAGCCCCCCTGAGGCAGTACAGAGAAACCACAGGTATCTGATAGTGTTTGCTCTTGAGTAAATCATCCTGAGCATCAAACAGTGTGTTGACAAACAAAATGAAAAAAATAAAAGTGCTTTCTTTAAAAGAGTAATTGTGTTGAATAAGATATTGCTAGAATTTATGGTACTGACTTATATTAGCTGAAAGAGACGTTTTGCTTCTCAGTTTGTGGTTGTAAGAGGTATGGCCATGAAAACCCCCAACTGTGTTATCTGTAAAACCCTGGCATCTCCACCCAAAGGAAAAAATGATCCCCTGAAGAGAGAGAGAACTGCGGGGTTTCCTGATAACACATCAAGGGTAATCTAGATAAAGGAGAATGGCTCAACAGGAGTGTGTGTTGCATGACTCCCTGGGCAGTGCTCTCTATCTGAAAATCAATTAAAGGGCAAGGTATACCAGTTCATAGCCCATTTGGGATTTCTTCTGTAGAGATTTGCATAGAAACTTTGCAAATGACTAAAACCTATGGTAAAGATCCAAGGATGGGGTTGATCTTAGGGAAGAAAAACCTCTCTCCAACAGAAACTGACTGATATTGGGAAATGTTTATTATCAAAAAATTTATCTAATGGGCATATTTGTTTTTTCTATTGATAACTAATTCATTTGTACATGTGCATCATAAAGATCATTTATAATACATCACTTATTACCTTCCTTTGAAGGTGAGCAGAATTTGCCACCCCAAAATATGTCTTCCTCTCTGTACCAGGAAGAGAAAAATGACTAAATGTCTAAACTCTTATCAATGGAGAAGGCGAAGACCTAAATTTGCATAACGACCTTACCCTTGTTTAGTGTGCTTTGCCCGATGGTCTCCTGTAACTGGCTCCCCAACCCTCCAACGTCTTCTTTAGTCTTTAGCTGGAGATGGTATTTGAGATGGTGGCTTAGGCCATTTCAGGGAGCTACTCAGTTCTTCTGGGCGTCCCATGCGTACAGGAGGTATACATGTTACTAAACTTTCGTTTTTTGACTGTTAATTTGTCTTTTATTATGGGGCGGGAGGGGGGAAGGGATGGGGAGGTCTTAGGTAAGAATTTAGGAAGGTAGAGGTAAAATTATTTTTCCTCCCCTACACTAATCCTGTCAGATGTGCTAGTATCATCAACTTCCTATTTTGCATTTAATAAAATCAACACTTGAGGATAGCAGGCTTCCATAGGGACAGTTAGGACAAATAATATAATTACTTCTATATGAATGTTCACGCAGGGTACTAGATTCTTTATATACGTTATCTAATTTAATCCTCACTGTAATCATGTGAAGATTATACTCACGATTTTCATTTAATAGTTTTAAATACTTGCCTATAGTCATAAAACTACTTAGTAGTAGAATCAGGAATCTAAATTTAGCAAGTGTGATGCTCGAACTCTCAAACCACTACATATTTATTTGGTTGAAGACATTTTCTATTTTTAAGCTATTGTCAACCAATGTATTTATATTCCCATGTTGTTTATTTATAAGCCAGCTAAACTTTTTCTTCAAAGAGCTCACTCATAAGGGCAGGGGCTTTATGTGTCTGATTCATTTTTGTTTCGTCATAGAGTCTTGCGCATTACAGTTTCTCAAAAAAATATTTTCTGTATTTATAAACCTCAGTCCTGCTGTAAAACCTGTACATATGATGACTCATCCTTTTCATTTATATAATATTCCTCCCCTCACACATCTTTTCTTTCTTTTGTATTTTGATTCTAATCTAACAAATGCATGTTTGGCTTTTTTTTTTTTTAATGTACTTTTATTGCTATAGGGCTCTCATCCACTCCCGCAGGCCTTCAGTCTTCTAACTTTGAAGGTCTTTCTGCTTTCTCTCTTACAAAACACATCTGTCATGGCTTTGCCTTCTCCACTCCCCTGAGTCTCAGAGCTACAGACTCACACTGTAGGGGTTGTCCATCCATCCAGAGCACCTGGGGTTTAAGGTGTAAGCAATTTGACTGTAATTGCTTCTTCCCAGCAGTTACTCCTTGAAGTGGTGAAGGGGGACATTTGGTTGCTTCTCTTTCTATCTACATAAATAGGTATCAGAGTCAAATCCAAAGAGCATGGCGTATTTATCTAGAAATAAATGTTACCCCCCATGATGAGAGTTTTTAGCTACACTTTTGTTTGCCTTACTCTGTTCTTGGTTTATTTTTCAGCAGAAACATAGTTCGCTCTTTTTATTTACATCTGATTCATTTATTTCTCTGGGCGAAATAGAACATAGATTTTAATACTATATTACTTAAATAAATCACCTGCTGGTTTTTGTTGTTGTTTTTGCTTTTTTTTTTTGTCTTAGATCTCCATATTGAATTGATTTCCTGATTCATGTCAGCTGTGTTGGACTCAACTACCATTTTTTGAGCTGTAGGTAGAAAGTATTTCAGATATTCTCTTTTAGTATAAGTGTTTAGTTCCCTCAAATCTCCATATGAGTTTTTGGTAAAGAGGAATAGATTTCATGATTTCAAGATAGAGAATAGATGGATCTGTAGTATATTTAGTAATTTTTTGTTCAAATTGTGCTTACCTTCTACTTCATGCAAAGAATTATACTAACATGACATTAGCTCTCAGTGGAATCTTATATAAATGTTAAACAAAAATTTTAACTGCCATGGCTAAAAATCTTTTTGAAAGAAAAGTTTTATTGAGCCAAAAAGAAGACCAGTCTTGGGGCATGAGTCTAAATCACCAACAGCATGGCCAGGTGGAAAAGACATACATGTCCATCATCCTGAAATTGTTGAGTGTTTTTATATATCAAATAGAGGAGAGAAAGGAGTAAATAGTTCTGAAAGCATTGACATTGGCTAAAGACAAAAAAGGTGGGAAAAGGTGAAGTGGGGCCAGCTCTGGGATAGGCGCAGAGTCAGCAAAGAGAAGGGTCTACTCCTGCTAATTGGTTGTGGGCAGCAGCCCAGAAAGTCCGTGTGTAGAAGAGAAGTGGAGGTTCCTGGAGGTTAATGGCACCTGGCTACTCTCTTTTGGATAATTGTGGAAATTAATCAAAAGTTTCAATAGACATAATAGGACTTTGAGCAGTTTTTTGTCAGATGGCCCACATCTATTAACAGACTAACTGGTCTATCTCTCTCACTCTCCTGCCACTGAAATTTAACTTAGAACATCTCGGAATTTTTTTCTTGTCATGAGTAACAAAATATCCTCACAAAAATTTCAATGCAGAATTTTAAAATATTTTATAAGACAAAAATCAAGTAAAATCTGTATAGAAAGTTAATTAGTGAAGTGGGATAGAATGTTTTTTTCTCTTCCATGGTTATTTGCTTAAAATTCCCATTAATTCCAGTAAGTCCATTCAAGTGTCATGAAGTGAAGAAGATCAGGGTATCCTAATCTGAACAGCACTGGGATAACAGAGGTCATACACCTCTCTTGTCATATATTAGCATACTATGAGAATATCATTGACTGTGGAGAAAAAATAAGCCAATGCATATAAAGATCATTGTAATGATGAAACTACAATGATGCCAACAGATCTGAGACAAATTAAAATTCTGATTAAGAAATTTAGAAAATGGCACTTATCTCTCAAGCTGCTAGAGAAAACTTTCTTACTGTCCCAAAGTAAGACTGGAATTTTTTTCAGCATACATAATTTATAAAAAAAAAAGTTATATCATATTTTAGTTCAGTATCTCTCCTTGGGTATTTATATTTGCTGCCAAGCAGTACACAGAGAAAATATAGATGCATTGATTAGAATTTAATTTTATTCCCTTGAAAACACTAATTCAATCTAATAGCATGCTTTCCCAGCATGTTGTCCTTATATTATTATCCTTATTGATAGGGTGACAGTCTAGTTTATCATTTAAATAAGCACACCTTTGGAAATGAAAGTGGGTACTATTAATAATTACACTGAGGTAATAGGTATAAACTAAGATTATCTTGGGAAAACTGGGGCATGTGGTTGCCATTCTTACAGCATAGCTATGTAATCATATCACCCATAATGTCAGTGTATCCATTTCTAAGGTCATAGTGACTCTACACCTAACATCCTATTACTGTGATGGCCAATACAACTTTCAGGAGCTGAAAATGCCATGACAAATCCAGCTTATATTTTTGTTATGATGATGTTTCCCCCCTAAGTCCTTAAATGGCTATTAGAGAGAATCTAGATGTAACCAGGCGGAGAGGACAGGGAGTTGTTTGGGAGAGCAGTAGTTCCTCATCTAAATCCAAGAGGGCACATTTCCAGTCTCCCCTGAAAAGTCAACAAGAGAAGGAAGGGGAACGCTGTTCTTAGATGAGTTTGCTATTCCCTAAGCAACTATTCCTTCGGTCTCTTCTATTCCATAACTATGCCCTGTGTGATCTCTGGGTATTCCACTTAATTGCATGCCATTTCATCCTTGTTCAGTAATTATGCTTGTGCATAGTTATGAGTAAAGTGATTTTCCTATACATGCATTAAAGTTTAATTTTGCTTCTGGGGTTTAATGCACGTGCCTTCTAGTGGCATCAATAAGGAGCATGTGTGCTTCTTCCTGCCATGTGTGAGAGAAGAATATGGTCAATTATGATAGTGAAATTTACTAAATGTGATGATAAACACTTTTAAAATCAGCTCAACAAATGATTATGGATTTCACACTTTTACTAATTGCTTCAATTTCTGACTGAAATAAAAATCTTCCTCTTGCTTTTAGTAAGTATTGTAGGTTGGATATCTCTAGAAAATATTACAAATATTCTTGAAGTAGCTCTCACTGTGCATGGTACCCTCTTATTTCAGACTCTTTATTCTTATAAATTGAATACTGTTTTAATTTTTCCTCATAGAAAAATTATATGTAAAGATAAGTATATTCTTATATAGACATATTTCTAATTATTTATATACAGCTATCCTAAATGTCCTTCTGATGTCAATTATCTTTATTATTTCACAAAAGTGTACAAATTTTGAAATTTCTTGGGTTTCAATGTAGATTTGATTTTGATTTCTTCTTTCTCAACATTTTGCTTAATTAATTCACAGCTAGAACATTGCTATTTCACGGAAGTGTTTCATGATGTACCCCATCCTATACCCCCAGACTAGGTAGGTTATTCTCTCTTATATTCTATTTATATTTTACATTTGTGTTCATTTGGTTCTCATCAGTTATGTACAGTAGACTACATTTTATGATGTCACTCAATGTGTCTGCTTTGCTTGACATTTTATTCCCAGTGCCTTATAAAGACTATTCTATATAGTAAATGTTCAAAGTCATTGTGAGAAGAAAAAGAAGGATGAAAGAAAGAAAGAAAGAAAGAAAGAAAGAAAGAAAGAAAGAAAGAAAGAAAGAAAGAAAGAAAGAAAGAAAGAAAGAAGGAAATAAGATTTTTTCTTAAGACCTTTTCGGCATGCTTAATGTTGATGATTCTGTTGATCAATGATAATTTCTTTGTGGGTCAGGACGGATATTCAGCCTTAGACTGAGGTGTCAGTAACTAAATATTGTTTGCTCTGAATTTCAGGGGAGGATTTTATTAACCTGTTTTTCCATGTGGAAACTGAACATCATCACATTTTCCTGTGTTCTTAGCATTCCTCCCTTTTATTACTTCTCTTTCATTCTTTTTCATTGGGTCATTTCCATACCTTCAGTATCTTCAGTTCATAGGTATCTGCTATGTAGGTTGATAGAGAGAAGGCAATGTGAGGACTGAGTGCTTCACAGATTTTCAAGTACACCATATGATACTATTATAGAACCAATAATACTTTACTGTTTTAATTTGTTTATATGTCTGTCTCTTTCTATTATGCAATAGCTAATTAGAGGAAGGTGCTATATTGTTTGCGCTGGATATCTTTCTTCAGTTTCTCCAGGTCCAATCACTACCTTTTCCATTCTGCTTTATGCTCTAGGATGCTTCTGCTTGGGTTCAAATGGTGGGAGGTAACAGCAGGGACAGGGTGGGGACAGAGTGAGAGTGGGATTGATTCCATGGCTTCTGAAAGATGGCTCATTCCACTCAAGGATCTTTAGATTTTGACCTTTTGGGCTTGGGCTACAAGGCATGTCCCCCAATTACTAGCTACGGGGCATGACATCATTCTTTGTTCTTTAAAAAAAATATATCATCTTTTGTCCAGTTGAAATGTGTTGTGTCTAGAATTCATATTTGTTTTCTCAACACAAATCCTACATTTTTGTTGAATGAAAAAAAAATACAACTTGTCAAAATTCTATTTTACAAACCATGAAACCTGCTTAACTATATGTTTCAGAAACAGCAGGAATCAAAAATTGGAGTTAATGCAGTAGTTTCCTTTGAGATTCTGTGAAAAGTGACAGATTATTAAAGTCCTTAATGAAGGCCACTGTTCCTTTAGATATAAATAAATGTTAGTCAGTTCCTAGACCATATCTTGATTGTGTGGCCTTAGAAAATATACAATCTTCCTGAGCCAATATTTCTTCAATTATTCCTTGAAAGGTGGAATCTAAATTAAGTCTAACCCACTGCTAGTGACATAATTAACAGCTGACAACATTTCCACCTTGAATTTTATTAAGAGATACCTTCCTTAGAAAGAACATGCAAATAAATAAAGGAGATGATAAAAGGGCAGTAGTGAACATCAGTACTTTTGTTTGTGAAGTTTAGTTAGTTAAGCGTTAAGTATTATATTTGGTCCTAAGGAGTATACTTTTCAACTCTTTCCATCTATGAGTCATGTTTAGCTGCTGAAGAATGACTTATTTTCCAGAAAAAAGCAAAACCTTGGAAAAGAAGAGTTTCAAATGTCCCTTCTTAGTTTTATATTTCTTCATATGCTACTAGTTTGAATATGATTCTTATTCTGTTCTACTTATTTTTTAAAAAACAACTTGGATGCTGATATTTTTCCAGATATGCACATATTTTTGGTACTGCAGTCCATTAGTTATTTGCCATTGTTTGAATTGCCTACAAACTGTAAAATTTGTTTCCCTTTTAATTTCCTCCCCTAACATGGTCAATTTCTACAGTGTTTCATGTGTAAAGAATGGTGTAGAGATTAGAAAAGAATCGCTGCTGAATACAGATAATGACAGTAACTGTATTTTGTTTCCTAAGTACTCCAAGACAAGATATGACTTCCTTGTAATCTCATAATTTATTTTAAAACATAATATGTACAAAAGTTGTGGACATACAGTTTTCTTTAGTTTTATTTATAAATAGTAACTATAATAGTTCATTACGTTAAAGAAGACAATATATTATGTTAGTTCCTTACGTAGTTTTGTGGTACCTCAGTTAAAATCCAGAATCCACCATTTACTTCTGGTTCTCAGTTTTCTCATCAATAAAAAGTGTATAAAAATAATAACATTTACTCATATTGATGTAAGAATTTAAAAAAAAAAGATTAATGCAAGTAAAGCTCTTAGAAAATTGCCTGGCATTTATTACGCGCTCTAGATATGTTAAATACTTTTATTCTAAAGTCCCATAGTATTTTTCTGTACCTTTCAAAATGCATGGGTATTTCTGCTTTCTATTTTAGTTATTTTTATAAAGTTCGAATTGTGAAATTAATAAACAGAAACCTCAAATTAGAGTTGGGAAAGCCTATAAGGGAAGCTCTCACACCCTACCACTCATTGTCAATTACCCAAAGCAGGAAGACACATACTTTCCTCCTCTAACAGGAAGATGATTTTCTACTTTACTACTCCATCAGGAAGAAGGAGGATCTTCTCCTTCTGGCAACTACTCAGCCAATGAAAGACTGTTACAACTTCAGAGAAAGTCCACTACACTTAAAACTCCCGGGTTCTTCCGATTAACTTTTTGTTTACAACAGCCCGTCTGAACTATCCCTTCCTCTATGAAAGAACAGTTTATCTCTTTTATTCTCTGGGCTTACACATGGGTCACCATTAGATCGCATGAACCGAAGTGCAATTCTTTGTTGTTCCCAAATAAACCCATTATGCTGGCGAAATATCTGGCTGTCTATTTGTTTAAGGTCAACAATATCATCTTTACTAAATCTTAAAAAGGGAAAATTTCAAATTAAGTTCATATTTTCCACATGATTTCTATCTACTACCACAATAATTCATAACGGGTATGGAATAAATATGTATTGAATAAGGATGGATTTTTTAAATGATTTTTTTATTTTTTAATTTTAGTTAACATACAATATTATATTAGTTTTAGGTGTACAACAATGATTAGACATTTATATAACTTCTGAAGTGATCACCCTGATAAATCTAGTACCATATACATAGTTATAATAATATCATTGACTCCATTCCCTATGTTCTATTTTACATCCCCCATGACTATTTTGAAACCACCACTTTGTACTTATTTTTTTAATTGATTTTTTAAAATTAGTTTCAGGTATACAGTACATTGGTTAGACATTTATATTGTTAGTAAAATGATCCCCCCAACTGCTCCCTCCCTTCCCTGACGTTTTAATGCTAGTTGCATGCCTTATGTCGTGCTCCCCATACCTGTGACTATCCATCAGCTACTAATTTGTACTTCTTTAACTCTTCACCCCATTTTACCATCCTTCCAACCGCCCTCCCATCTGGTACTCATCAAAATGTTCTCTGTATCTATGAGTTTGTTTCTGTTTTGTTTGTTCATTTGTTTTGTTCCTTACAGTCTACATATAAGTAGAATCATATAGTGTCAGAACTGAGGCCGAGCGGCTCGATAACGTCAACTACACCAGTTGTCAGTGTCAGGGGTATTGCTGACCTGACCCAGAAGGTTCGATGATGTGAGTCCCAGTTGGACAAATGCATAAAAAGCAGACGTGAGGATGAAACGGCAGGCACCAACTTTATTGTGCGGAGCGGAGCACAATTCTTTTGTGAAGTGCAGTTTTACTGGGGAGTGCAGTCTATTGCACGGGGCACTTCTGCACCGCTTTCTTGTCTCCCCTTCTGCTCTCAAGGGGACTGCATGGCTCCTCACATAGCAGAGTACAAAAGGGGCATTCAGCCACACACGCATGATACAATAAGCTGAAGTATGTTTATATATTTTCTAAGTCTTGGGTCCTATTCCTAGCCACGGGCCTTGGATCACAGTAAGACCATGGATCACAGTCGGACCTTAGTCTAGTCAGCCCTGGAGCCCACATATAGCATTTGTTTTTCTCTGTCTAACTTACTCCACTCAGCACAATAACCTCTAGGTGCATCTACATTATTGCAGATGATAAGATTTCATTCTTTTTTTTTTACAGCTGAGTAATATTCCATTGTATATATGTACCATCTCTTTTTATCTATTCATGTGTTGATGGATATCCAAGTTGCCTCCGTTTCTTGGCTAGTGTAAATAATGCTGAAATTAACATATGGATTCAAATGTCCCTTTGAAGCAGTGTTTTGGGTTTCTTTGGATAAATATCAGAAGTGGGAGAAGGGATGTATTTTTAATGAATATTTGTAAGCTTTATTTGATTGAGGAAATTAATAACTTTGAAATTCTCCATTCCTTGTTTCTAAAATAAAATAATGTTATCATTTTACTAAAAGATGTAATACAAGCTGTAGAGTTTCAATTAGCCCTTGAAAAGCATGGCTATTTTCATAAAGTGTGAATGTTGCCTGAGAATGGAAATTTTAAAAACAGGAACTTAACTGAAAGTTAAGATTATAAAAGAGTAACAGGACTGAGAGATGATTAATCAAATCGCAGTTCTTTACGTGTCATCAAGATGTTATCTACTTTGTACAGACTAAGCACTTGGGACAGAGCATGGCAAAGAAACATTCAATTCCCAGGCTGTTCTTCCTGTGGTTAAACAAAATGAAAGGCAAAAGAAAATAATGATACAAATTTTACGACTAAGATTACACGAGAATCTCTGTATAAAGAATAAAAAGAAAACTGGACTTGTTATGGACTTGCTACATCGCCATGGGAGAGCTGTTTCTTCTTTCCCCATATGTTAGGGAAAAGTTAAATAAAAATTTAAAGTGCTTTTAGACAAGATAATCTGTTAGGTTTTTTATGGACCTAATAAGCTTTAATTATCATCATTATGTTTTCTTTCATTAGAGATGAACTGCTTTTAAATTCTTTTCAGTTATTACATAACCATTAGACTTTGTCAACAAGCAAATAGAGGCATTTCCTAGATGTTTAAAAGAAAAAAAAGTTAGCTTTGATTCTATTATTTGTGCACAACAAGGGACAGTGTTTATAAGTTAGAAGTATGAGGACTTTGCCATATATTTCCACATTGCTCCAAAACACAGTGCTTTGTGGCTAAGAAGGTTTTCTTTCTTTCTTTTTTTTTTCTATTATTTTTCTGACACCCTAAGAAGTTTTACAAGGAGTTGGCGATCTTGAAAAAAAAGATTTTTTTTTTTGACTAATGCAAATGGATCTAAAAGTGTGATAACCTGAGATGACTAAATATTCAGCTGTTCAGCTGGCAAAATCTTAGCCCAGAATTCACATTCTGGTCAAAAAAAGTGAAAGAAAAGGAATTAAAACTTTTACATGTACCTTTTCTTTTCTTTTTTTCTCTTTTCTTTTTTCTTTTTTTCATGCCTACAGCACTTGGTCTTCTTAGATGGTCTCCCATCCAAGTACTAACCAGACCCAACCCTGCTTAGCTTCTGAGATCAGATGGGATCGGGCATGTTCAGGGTGGCATAACTGTAGACCCCTATTTTCTTTGGATTGCTTAATTGACTTGCCAATGTTCAAATAATTAGCTAATATATTTTGATTTGGGGTAAGATTAAAAAATTTAATTTTTCTTTCAAAATAGAAAAGCATCATTTCTCTTCTACTGTAACTACATTTACAAAGTGAATTCCCCAAATCAAAGAGAGGGATGGAAGGATAGAAAACAAAATTTGTTAGTCCACAGATATATCTTTGAAAAAAAATCTCCATAGGATTTTCCAACCTGCTGTGCTTCATTTTAGATTCTAGAGCCATCATTAAGAAAAATCTGCTTTTTCTTTTATCTGTGCCCCATATTATATTTATTCTCCTTTAAGCTACTGTAAGTAATCAAGTCCCCAAACTAAATCCCTTTTAAAATTTCTGTCTTCATTCTTTTTGTAAATATGCTCCTATTCTCCATCCTCCCTGCCTCCCATGAGCAGACTTAATCAAGATAATATGCAAAACATTATTCCTCTATTTACAGCTCTCTAAAACAGAAGTGTTATTTTCAAGTAAAGATAACCTAATGTAAAGGTGAGGGTGTCCAAGAATCACCCTGTGATTGCATAGCTCATCTAGATGTGCTCCCCTAGCCCAATTCTCATTTTGATTTATTTAAGTTTGGAAATAACAGTATTAAATTAGCAAAGACAAGCAATAAGCAAAGCCCTAGAGATGAATTAGCCATTGTTTCTGGTCCGTTAATCTCTTCAATTCTAGAGAATTGTAGCTCACCCAGACCCGAAGATCAAATAAAATGCCTAATTGGGAAAATCCTAAACAAGTGTGTCCTGGGGAGCTTGAATTTATTTGTCACCCGCTCAAACAACTGTGTTGTTTATATAAGTCTTTAAAACCCTGATACTTTTCCGCTACTATATCTTAATCCCTGGTTCTTTATGCTCAGGAGGGCAATTTAGAGTTGTTTTCAATTAACTAGAATGGAAAGGGGCACTTATTCCAAAAACAGATAGCTGTGTTGTGAGTATTTTGCCAAACATGCTGGAGTGGTTTGGATCTATGCGTCGGGTTTGGGACATGCTTTGGCATCTTTCCTTGGAGATAATGGTATCTGCTCTTTGACACTTTTAATACCAGTAATAAATGGTTGAATAGAATCACAATCAAGGACACAGTATGGCAAGGAAGGCTGAGATGTCAAAGTTAACCACAAATGTGAAGTAGAGAGCTGAGGTAATTATCTAGAACAGCAACCCTTATCAAACAATACCTTCATTTAAAATATGCAGATAATATGCAGATAATTGATGTCAGTCTTTTTATTTAACATAGTAAAATAGAATGAAAAACAGTGTGCTGAATTTTGGTCACACAGGGATGGGGGCATTCATTTTCACAACCCTAAAAGCAAACACTTTATATTATATAGAAAAACCAAAGAACTAGAAACCGGAAATCAGCTGACTAGCAGTGAAGTGACTACATACTCTTAATATTTACTTTTCTCAACAATTATTTAAATGAAATAGTTAATGATGCATGGTATTTTATAAGAATTATGTCATTTAAATCCTCACAGTAAACCAGGAGAAGATATCATTATTAGCTTTACTGTATAGATGAACAAATGTTAGCTTCCAAGATGGGTCAGCCAGTAGGACCAGAATTTACTCTGAAATCTGTGTGCTTCTAAAGCCTGTGCTTTCATTGCTAAACTTTTAGTGCTAAACTAGGCTGTTACCGCTAAGGTTGCAGAATTATTAGCAGCGTTTGTTGAAAGGGTAGGTCAAAAAGAGTAGGAGTTAAAAAATATTGCTGAGCCTAAGTTAGAAGTGAGTTATGAGTTAGAACTGAGGATTATATGAAGGAATTCTCTAGTTAGCAATATCTATGCAACAGTGAAAATCCTTAAGTCTTCACTGTATGTTTGCTAAACTTATTAATTGTAGGGCATTTACCTTGAATTCCAGCCCGTCTCCCTATTATCAGGGGTGTTAGTATATTTTGCCTTTGGCTGCAGTTACCATTATTGAAGCAAAATATTAACGTGTTTGGGGAGGCTGGATATGAATCAAGTTAACTTGAGTATTATAACCGACTTCATTCCTCTATTGTTGATCAGTTTTACATTAATTTGTTTTAAAGAAATACTCATTGGAGCAGAACAGACTTTATTTAAGAATGAAGAATAGTGTAAAATATAGGGGTTATGTGGTGATAAACAGACTAATAATTGAGGCAGAGGATTTTTAATATTGTTGCTATATAGGCATGTCCATAGCTGTTTGCCTGGACAATTACATATCAAATGGATCATTTAAAATATTTTAATTTATAATAATCACACTGTTAATTTTAAAAGTGCTGTTTACTTGTATTTCTCATCGCAACCCAAAATTTGTAATTGTGGTGATGAATGTTAACTAGACTTATTGTGGTGATCATTTCACAATACATACAAATTTTGAATCATAATATCGTATGCCTGAAACTGAAAAATGCTATGTATTTAAAAAGTACTGTTTAGCTAACAAAAGAGTTTTAGCTACAGAGTTTTACTTGATTCTTGGGATAGACTTGTGGGTTATAAATTATTATTCCTAGTTTACAAATGAAGAAATAAATACCTACAGAGATGACATGAATAGTTTAGCCATAGCAATGAAATAGATACCAAAAATAAATTTGAGTAAGAGATCAAAACATTGAGATGAGAGAGATTATCAAAACATTAGAATGTGATATTGAGATGTTTTATTTATTCTACTCTACCTTATATATGAAATAATAAAAACTGAGTAGGTTTGAAGCAGGTACATTTTTGTATTTTTAAAGGAGGTGAGGGATATAGAAAGGCAACAATCTTGATAAGGGGCAAAAAATAATACTGACAGCCAGGTTGAAAGTGATGTAAAATTTTTGTCTAGACCAAAAGTTTCTAAGGATGAAGTATTTAAAGAGCTAAAAAAAAACAATTTTTGAGAGGAATTCTAATCAGATTATCCAACCTTAAAAGTGATAAACATTTGGACTTTAAAATATTTACTGGTTCATACATTACTAATTAATTATGTATCAGTGAGCAATAGATGCCTGAAAACTAAACTGTGGTCAACAACTTTAAATTTAAGATATTCTCTCTCCTCTCTCTCTCTCTCTCTCTCTCTCTCTCTCTCTCTCTCTCTCTCTCTCTCTCTCTTTCTCTTTCCACCTCTCCCTACATTCCTCCTTCCTTCCTTCTAAATAGCATAATCTCCACATGTGTTAATTAATAGAAGGTGGTATGAAAGAGCTGTCTCTATCTGATATTGGAAAGCTACTCTTCTGATCCTGAGACCATCCCTATAACAATATACCCTGGCAGTTCACTCAGATCATAGACTAATGCTTCAGCCTTGTGCATACAGAATTAATTATAGCTTGACTTTGTTCCTGTTTTGGTCTGATCATTGTAGCAGGGTGTAGCTGCCATCTGCCTTTTTAGAAGCCTTCTACAAGGGAAGCAATATCATTGGCTATTAATTAATTTTAATAAAATTTAAAAAATTTTTTAAAAAATGTATTGATTACTTTCTCTGTATGAGACACTGCTACAATGAGGCTAGAAACATGAGCAAAATTGAACATAGTCTTCATTCTCATAAACTTTACAGTCAAATGTAGAAGACAGACATTAATCAAATAATATAAAATAAATAAATGTGAAAAATGCTACATTACTAAGTGTTACAAAATATATTATTATATTCTGTAACGTGAAAACATAAGACTGGGGAAATAAATTAGTCTGTAGGGTCTGGAAAAGTTTCTTTGGGAAAGCTACAACCGATGAAGGATGAATAGAAATCTGGTGAAAAAAAGGAAAGAATATCTGAACGATAGGTGCAGTACATTCAATAGAAATGTACATTTTCAGAAAGAAGTATGGCATGCACAGTGACTAGGGAGCACAAAGTGAGGAGGAGAATGATGGAAGCCGAGGATGGAAGGATGGCTAGGTTTCCAACACTGTAAGAATTTGGTTTTTTAATCCCAAATGGCCATTTGCAGATACACTGAGTTCTTATTCTACACAAATGACTTTACTAGGTATGATGGTGAATTATGTGTCAATTTGTCTGGGCCACAGTACCCAGATATTTGGGTAAACATTATTCTGAATATTTCTGTGAAGGTAATTTCTGGATGAGATCACCACTTAAATCAGTGGACTTTTAGTAAAGCAGATTATCTTCCAAAATGTGAGTGGGTCTCATTCAATCAATTGAAGTCCTTAATAAAACAAAGACTGACCTCCATGAACAAAAAGGAATTCTGCCAGTAGACTGTCTTTAAACTTGAGCTGCAACTCTTCCCAGGATTTCCAACCTGCTGGCCTACCCTATAGATTTTGGATTTGTCAAGCCTCCACAATTGTATAAATCAATTCCTTAAAATCTTTCTCTCTCTCTCTCTCTCTCTCTCTCTCTCTCTCTCTCTCTCTCTCTCTCTCTCTCTCTCTCTCTCTCATATATATGACTAATATATAACCTGACTAATGCACTAGGTTATTAGAAATATGGGACACACATATATATTTGGATATTTAAAGAGATATTAAGAACTAATAACAAGACTATAAGGAATATAGTATGGCAATGAGATTAAAACAAATAGCAGGCTGGAGAAATCCCTGGAAGACTTATGAGAATGACAGAGTGCCTAGGTAGACTCGAGTAGTTGATAGAACTTGAGTTGGGTAGGGGTACAGAGAAAGACAGCTCAAATAAGATGAGAGTAATGGTGCAGAAGACGAAATAATTGTGGGATGATTACCAAGCTATTAGTAGACCATCCAGAATGTAGAGGCTCTGATAATAAACAGTCAAACCTTGCTCCCATTCCTGTTGTGTCGAGAGGTGAATCAGAATGCAGAGTTCTCTTTTTTAAGAAGGAAAACACTGCGTGTGGGAAACCTGAATGTGTGGCAACCTCACAGGAGAGGCAAGCTGATAAGATTTTCTTTATGAATTATTCAGAGAGAGAAAATTAAATAACGAGTCCTATAAGGTCTAGTTCTATCAGGATTGCTTTCACCTCACAGGGGGATGCAGAATAAGATGAGTAGCGTAAAAAGAAAGTGAAATAACCAGTCAGCCAAATATAGACAAAGAAACAATTCCTGGACTCACAGCGTGCGGACCGATGCAAGAGGTGCTCCTGAGGGAGCGGTATAGCAAGCCTGCTGTTCGTGGGGATGGGAACCTGCAAGAGCCAACTGCGTTGCCAGAGTCCTTTACTGCTCTTTCTGCAACTAGGTTAATCTTTTGTGTTGTTTCTTTCTTGCTTTCCGGAAAAGAGCTTGGAGAGAATTCTACTGTAGGTAATGTCTGGAAAAAGTTTTCTTTTATGTGCACTGTGGTGCTTGATGCTATAAAACTGGTGAGTTAGCCAACTCTGAAGTAGTCAATTCTGATTTGTCACTCAGTGGGCTCGGTTTACAGAGGCAAAGAACCAAGCTGTCCCATAATGGGGAGGTAGAGAGTGTATTTCTTACAGGCTGCTATAGTTGGGAGTTCATTTGTTCCACTAGTCACAACTGTTCTAAACAACAGATTAGGGAGTTTATGTAACTGACATTTTAACCCTGGGCATTAATTAAAAGTGGCACACTGCAGTCATTGGCAAGTGTGGGTAGAATGAGGTGACAATACTTCTAGAGAGCAAGCTGTGAAAACCTTTTTAAAAACTTTTTTCCTATGTTTATGATGTAGTTAGTTTATTTTAGTGAATCTGATATAATTTGGGGGCAAAAGAAATAGCATCTCTCAAAACAATTGAGTAGCCCCTTACATTTAGTCGCTGAGGACGTAGGGCATGTTTTATCATTATGCAGCTTCATCCAAATGTACATTAAATTTGTCAAATATGCAGATACTGTGTTCAGCAGTCTACCTGCCTTACTTCATGGTTACTTACAATAATTGTATATTTATCCTTTAATGAATTTTACTGAGCACTTATTGTGTCATTTGCTGGGGTACAGCTGTGGACAAAATAGGTGAAATTCCTGCTGTCTTGGAGCTTACATTCCAGTCAGCTAGAGAGACAATAATCAAAAGTAGAGTGTAAGTTCCACAAAGGCACGAGTTTGGGTATGTTTTAACTATTACACATCTCCATCAACCAGAACAGTACCTGAAACATAGTAGATACTCAATAATGTTTGTTAAATAATTGAAAGGTGAGAAAATTGACAATTAGAGAAACTAAGTTACTTGTTTATATATCTCTATGCCTATAAAATACATATGCCTTCTAGTTATCATTGCTTTTTTAATATACGACTTTTCATATATTTGTCTCCAAAAGAGGAAAATTATAATTTTACAGCTCAAGCCTTTCTTCATGTGTGTTCTTGTTCGATATATATATTTTTTGTTATTGTTTATCTTGGGTGTAGCTATCTCACATTTCCATTAAAACCTTTATTCCCAGCTGGTTAAGAAAATTCTAACACCAAATACAATTTCTGATGCACTGACTACATACCACATATTTTTTAGGTGGAGGAGATAAATGTGAACAAAAACGTTTCTTTGCCTTTATTGGAGAGGGGGAAACAGGTAATAAACATATGTGATAAATGACACATTAACGTGTTCAATGAATAAAACAAAATAGGAAAATGTGATAGTGAGACAAGAAGAAGCTGATGGTAAGGAGCTGCTAGCATATGAATTGTGATGAGACTTGAATGATGAAAAATACCCAGCTATGAAAATATATCGTGGAGAACAGTGCAAGAAGAAGAAACAGTGAGGATAGAAAAAGAGTTGGTTTTTAAACAAACGAAAATATTGCCATTTTAAATGGGGCATAGTACCCCATATGGTATATGCAGGGAAATAAAACCAGCAAGGTAGATGAGAAAAAATTTAGAATTTGCAAAAATTTGCAATGGTAAAGCTTTCCATGGCTTTGTGTTGGTGGGTAAAAAGTTCTGAATTACAATTAGAGAAATCACTTTAGCTGCCATTAGGATGGACAGAGTGTCAAACCTGCCATCAGAATGACAAGCAGTAAGAAGGTTGTTTTAATATTTCAGATAAGAGTTAATGGTGAAAATGAGATGCCATCAGAGAAACATTATATTTTGAAGATAAACTAGACAGAATCATTGGTGGGTTGAATGTAGAAGGACGTGAAGAAAGCAACCAAGGATGAATCTAGGTTTGTGGCAGAGTAACTGGCTGGGAGGTGATTCAGTACGATGAAGGTTTGCGAATGGAGTGGTATATAATTGTGTACCAGATGACCGAGAAAAATCAATAGTTTTAGCTATTTTAAGTTTGCAATGGTATTAAGGCTAAATGATTCATATAGCAAAGTAAGCAATAAGCATTAGGTGTATGGAGATGAGTATGAATCTAGAGGCAGGAATGATTTGAGAAATAAACATGTCAAAGTTCGCTGCGTATGTGTAGTATTTGAAACCGTTAGACTAAATGAGATCACTTAGCAGGAGATTATAGATGGAGAAGAGGATAGGAAAAATAGCCCATAAGTATTTCAATGTTTGAAAGCTGGTATAGATGTCAAGGACCCAGAAACTGAAACTGGGAATGTCCAGGGAAGTAGGATGAAAACCTGACAAACTGTTATATTAAGAAAGAAGAGTGGCATTAGAAAATGTCAGTAGGATTTTTCTATTTTAACAAAAGGAAGGATATGTGAGACTGTCAGGTAGGTTAGAGTTATTAGTGAAAATAAATAAAGGAGTTATTGAATTTTCTCAATGAGGGGTGTGGTTAGGTCATTCATTGCCTCACAGGAGCAATGGATTGAATAGAGATCTAAGTTTCATTATTCTGAGTCATACTGTAGCACAGAGCTAAACTCCATCACTGAATTATCTTCTTGACTTATGCATTCACTGATTTATTTATTTAATAGTTAATCATTAATATAATGCTGTCTTGTCATGGAAATATATATCCCTAGATAGCACAAATTCTACAGGAGGAAGCTCAAATAGTGAGAACTTACCATAATAAGTTAAGGGAAAAATATCTAAAATGTATTATTTAGTATTATTAATATCATTAGATTTTACTGAGTGCCTACCATAGTCTAGGGACTGTCCAAACAATAGCCCCTGTTTATTTAATTCAGTCAACAATGCCATTTGTTATCTACTTTTTACAAATGGGGGGTTAGGAGGTAATTTGCTCAGTGTCACTCAGTTGGCACACACTCAAAACACAAAGTGCTCTGTTCAAAAAAGGGGGCTATTTCTATTCTCAGAGGATATTAGGGAAAGTCTTTAGGAGATAATGGCCTTTGATTTCATCCTTGTAATATAGATATATTTGGAATAAGAAAGGGACAACATGAGCATAGGTGAAGGTGATTTTCAGAGGGCATTATATAAAATGATGAAATAATTATTTTGGCTGGGTTGTAAGTAGGGAAAGGCATGTGTTAAAGATGCAGCATGCATATTAAGGTCCAAATGCATATCACATTTAACATAAAAAATCTCTGCTAGGAAATAAGAAAAATGAAGTAAATCATGAGCTGTGCAGCAACATAACATTTTTAGAAATCCTAATCTATATATTTTTATTTTTTTTCTCCAGCTGCTTTTTCTACCCTTTTCCATTCCTTGCTTTCAAGCACTTGGCTCAATTTTCAAAATCTTAAGTCCTAGAACAAAGTAGGGAAAGGATTTGGGGAATGGATAATGTGTCTCATTTGGTCATGAAAGAACAATAACTTTTCCTAGATAAAGAATAAATTCCTCCCAAGCTGAGTAAAGAAAGGAGGAGAAGCAGGGAGAGGAAATATACATATGAAACTGACAAGTGTGTCTGGAACATGCCATGATCCCAAACTGGAAATCCTATCTCCATCAGAGGTTCCAGGGGGCAGGACCCAGCAGAAGATTAGGGGAAACCTACTAGGAAGAGTCAAATGTGGCCAAACAAACAAATAATAAACAGAGAGGTGACACTGGATCTAAAAGATTCTGTTAGTTTTGAGGCAGGACATCATGACATAGTGTGGGGTGATAGGGGACACAATATCGAGATGCATTTGCCTCTTACAAGCCCAAATAACTTTCAAGAGAGGACTTGGAAAGGGGAAGAGGTGAGAAGATGGAGAGATGAAAGTCAAGAAAGACTGATAATGAAGTTTCTTACATGCCTAGCATTATGGTTAGGCAGAGCTTGAACATAAATTAAGTTATAGACAATCGAGTTACAGAAAATAAAGCTATATTTCTTGAACATCCAAATTTGTTAACTAATTCATGTCAGCTGTTTCAAATGATTCAGGCTGTATTAGTTAGGCTAGGCTAGTGTTGGATGTGGAAGAGATAAATTCAGAAATCTCAGTGGCTTAACATAATAAACATATATTTTCTCTCTGATTAGAATCTGACATGGTTGAGCAGCTGGAGAAAGCATACTAGTTTTTATTTGCTCCAGCCTGGAAAATACATAGATTAGTTTCATTCACTTATCCTTATCCTGCATTAGTCATATAGCCTCAGACTAACTGTAAGAGGGAACAGAGACAGTGAGAAATATAAAGTAGCGCACAGGTATTTGGTGAGCGCCAACCATTTATCACCTACAGACTCATGCAGTTAGACAAAGGAGAAATTCTATTTTGCCTTCTGCGTTGCAAATAGTTCATTTTTTTTCAGGTAAGTGTTATTTTTATTCCTGTGGCAGAAGGCTTCTTGATTCCATGATTCTTGCTTCACAGGGTGTTTGTTCCCCAAAGTTCATTTGTATGTTTAAGGCAATGTTTTAATTCCCTTCCCTCTTCTCTGTGTTCTTTTTTTGGTAGAAAAGTTATGACCAATGAAACAAGATTGTTTGATTAAAAAAAAATTTATCAATTGCATTTGAAAGTTGGTATTAAAATTTTCAATCCAGAACTATTTAATAATCGTCCCAAAAATCCAATGGCATATTGTTTTTAGTCTGTCATTTGTCTCAACAATTGAATTGAATTGCATCATATCTTCAACAGTTTGATTTCTGAGAACTTATGGCTATTATAAAATGCCCTTGCAAGGAATGTACTAATTTAACCTATAGGTGTCACTTAGGATTATTCCCTGAGGAGTAAAGCAAGGATCATTCTAGAGCCTGTAAAACATAGGGAATTGTCTTGGTATCAGCAATCTATTTTCATACTGTGCAAATATCCTCTCTAACTACAGAAGAATACAAAAGAATATCAGAAATTCCCTTAATGCTGGATTCTCCCTCTGTGTTGAGAATTTCATCTTGTTAAACTCAATTGACATTAAATTTAAGCTTCTCAATCAAAGAGAGTGTTACACCCTAGGGAACAGGATATTGTAAGAATCACATCTTACAGTTAACCCTAATAAGGGTTAAGTTTCTAACTGATTTGTTAGTGACTCTATTCAATGACCTGGACTGATATCTTTTTAAAATCTTGGTTCTTATTCTATAATATAGATTCTTATTCTAGCATATAATATAGGGAGAATACGGTATTAATTTGTTGATTTGGTAGCAGAATTCTTCCCCAATGATGCAAATGTATGTAAATGAACATCTGAATTCTGCTCTTAACATACTGCTATTTCAGACTTGAGTTATAAAAAAGAGAGAGAGAATTAAAGAAAGAAAAACAAGTTAAGGTTATAGATTGCTATATTTTTTCTTAATTGATGGTGTAAGTTATTACACTTTTGGTTTAAAAATATCTAAGTTAACTACTAAATAATTTGTCATTTATCATATTAGATAATTTGGCATATAGGTTTGGATGGCTTATTTTGCTGTATGCTACTGATAAATCTATAAACACAGCAACTGTCACCATCTTTCTAATTCATTTTCCATATGCTGAGTGTTTTGTTTTGTTTTGTTTCTAAATATTTGTCTAGTACAGTTTTGCCTGGCTAAATTAAGCTTGTTTGAGTATTAAGTATTTTAGGAACAGAAGAAAAAGGTATTTATAAGGGATATCAGCTTAAACGTCTTTAAATCATAAGCGTCACTCTTTGGCAACACAGAATTATTACATCTTTTTGTGTAGTGATCAGGCATTGAGTTGAAGAACGAATGTTAACTGGAATAATGCCTAAAACTGGGAAATTGACTCAGGTTGTTTTATTCTTTTGACATGTGTCAGTAAACTTAGTTTCATTGATATTCTTCAGCATTGAATTTGACTGAGGAGTAAGATATATGGAAATGATTTTTTTTTTTTTCCAAATCAGTTTGCCATCTGATCGACTTTATATTACTTAGCTGAGATTTCACATTAAACAGATGTTCATCTGCTGTCTGGCTCACTCTGACATTAAGAGCACTTTTTCAACTCGTAGATGGTCTACTATACTTTCTTATCACTGAGGACTGCAGTTTTAAATATTTATCATTTAAGCAGCTCCATTCATTTATGTGATAGATCAACCTTTCTTGTTTGGGATTATTTTTTGAAGGGGGGTTACCTGTGTTAGACTTGTCGTGTTGTGAAACAATTTAAAAACTTCGTTATGATTTTTTCCATTCAGTTTAATACTGACACATTTTTAAGAAAACAAATGGGTTGGAATAATAGGTTTCTATTTCTACTGTCTACTGGCATCTACCACAATGTTTGAAACATATCGAACATTTTTTTTTCCCTGCAAATAAAATTTAAAGCTCCAACCTGGTGATGGGTCAACTAAACTCCATGAAATATGGTCAACATCATGTAAGTATCTTCTTTCATATATAACTGCCAACTTACTGATATTTTACATATTCTTACTGGATAGCTTTCTGTTTCTATCATAGTTTTCAAAATGCGTTTTATTTTTGATTGATTTAAATCATGTATTTTATGATTGAGAAATGAAAGTTTTATTGGTGTGGCCAATGGCTGCAATTTGGCTTTTATCTAGATTTTGTTATTTTGTTAAGATTCTGTGGTTTGGTTATGCTTTTCTATCTTCTGTATTCTTATTTCTGTCAAGGGCTGCATTTTTCTGAATTTTGAAACTTTTTTTGAATTGCGAAACTTTTGAGTCATGTTTCAACACCACTTATATATTGTCAAACCTCAAGTTTTCTTTACTCGACTATTGTGCTGCTACAATGGAAAAGAAAAATAAGAGGAAATAAAATAAAACAGGTTTAGAGCATCTAAAACTTCCAGATTAGTTTGAGAGATTTCTTTGTTTTCTTTAAATTATGAATTTAGCATCTGTAAATGGTTCACTTTATTTGTCAATGTTGATGAATTTCTTTAACATTTCCGAATCTGATTTTTTTTTAAAAGGTAAATCCAGCGACTTGCATCCCTTAAATTCTTTCAAATAGCAAAGAGTTATTCTTTAGGAAGCATAATATATGGAAAGATCGAAGGCATAGAAGAAAGACAACTTTAAATCTTAACTCCATCGTCTACCATGTAATAATCTTAAAACATTACCTATCTCGAATTTTAGATTCCCAATCTCTATTTAGAGATAATAATAATAATGTCTGTTTTTCAGGGTTATAGGAAGGTTTAAATTAGAAAATATATAGGTGCTCCATAATTGTTTCCTCCACTCTTCTCCAACATATTCCTTTCTCTTTCTAATCTCTTTTGTGTAATAATTTTTATTTAGGTTTTTTTTTTTTTTTTTTTTTTTTTTTTTTTTTTTTTTTATCTACAGGCAAAAAGTTTTAGTGTTAAGCTGATAATGTTTAATAACTTCTTCAGGGGAAAATAGTTCTTATTTGTAATGTTTATTTGTAATGTTTAGTAATTTCTGTTGTATAAATACTCTCACCAAAGCTGACTAAGAGCAACCAATGTGATATCACTGAAGGATGAATTGGAAAGAGATACACAATCCTCTCCTGCAAACTGGTGGGAGTGGGCCTCAGCATACCACTAACATTTAATACATAAGGCTGGTTCCTCTATTCTTTCTCTACTGCCTACTTAAGAACTGACATGTTTACTACATTGAGATTTCTAAACCACCAGTAGGATGCCTATTCATTTATTTGATTTTCTTTAGATTCTTCATCAGCATTTTGTTGTTTTGAACACTTAAGTCCTCTTTGGGTTTTGTTAGATTTATATTTATTTCAATTTTTTAGAATATTGTAAATGGTACTTTTAATGTCCACATGTTCATTGCTATCATACATAAATACAATTGATTTTTATATGTTTATCTTGCCTTTTATGAAGTTGTTAAATTCACTTATTGGAGTGTTTTTGTTTTCTTTGTGATTATCTATGTAGACAAATATATCATCTGAAACTAGGCACAGTTTAATTATTCCAATGATTCCTCTTAGATCTGTATATCTTTTATTTCCTCGTCTAGAGGTTTTAGCTCTATATTCAATAACACAATGAGAGCAGACATTTTTACCTTGTTTCTAATCAGAAAGGATGCATTCGGTCTTTAATCATTAAGTATAATGTTATTTGTAGGTTTTTGTACGTTGGTCTTTATCAAATTGAAAAATTAACCTGTTTCTATTTTTTCAGAGTTTTTATCATGCATGAGTGTTGAATTTTGTCCAGTGCTTTTCCTGCATCAATCGACATAATTAATGATTATTCTTTTACTGTCTGTTAATAAGGTGAATAATAATAATTAATTTTGGAATATTGAACTAGCCTTGCATGTTTGAAATAAGCCCCACTTGGTCATGATGTATAATTCATTTTATATATTGTTGAATTCTATTTGCTAATATTTTATTAAGGGTTTTTACATTTATATTATTGGAGGATATGCCTCTATAGTTCTATTTTTTTACTGTCTTTGATTTTGAAACCAAAGTAATACTGCCTTCAGAAAAAGAATAAGGAAGTTTTCCCTCTCATTCTGTTTTCTAGGACCAATGTGTAGAATTGGTGTTACTTCTTTATTAAGTACTCCAAGAGCTGTATAAATGAGTTATCAATTATAATTTTAATCAATATATTATAAATATTGTTATATTTATTGACAGTGCACATGTCGAAAAGAATATTTGATGAAGAAAGCAGTTAGTATCCAGGGCGTTTCATCTATGAACCCTGTCTGTATACCTGAGATAGATTTACACAAGGGTTTAAGGGTTTGCAACAAAAGGATAAATAGCATTTCCTAACTTTTGTATTCATTTTAAAGGCTTAAAACATTTCTTGACCAGTAATAACAGGTGTTTACGGTGGGTGGGTGCTTTTAGCTCAAAAACACCACTGTCGATAGAGTGAGTGGTGTCCTGGATAAATGAAGCTTAATTTTTTGGTGGAGGGTAGAGTATTCGCTACATCTTTGAATTCTACAATGCCCTTTTGCTTATATTTTACTCCTATTCTTCAGATCTTGCTTCCTTATTTCTCATCAGCAATAAACGTCCAGGATACCCTCCACCCCTTTCCAAGCTACCTCTTTCTCTTTCAAAAGAGGTAACTTTCCCAAGATTGCCATGTCTATTTGTACATATGTTCAAACCCTTTCTCCCCACTGTCCAGATCTCAGATGTATTCTCATGCAGTGTTTCCAGACAGAGACTGGGAAGGAATTCTTTTCCGAGGATAGTCTTGTTTGTGTTCTATGTCTGCTTGCAGCCTGATGCTTTCTCCTGTGCCTGGTCCATCTCTACCTGTCTCTCTGCTCTGATATAGACTCCAAATCTGGCTCTGCTTGCTTTACATACTTTCTTCCACTTACATGTAAATAGCATATCTAATGTTCCTTGTCTCCTATTTATGATATAGATATTGGTTGTGGGTAGTTTTACTTACTTTTAAAAAATATATATAGTTTTTGGAGAATGTGTGCTATCTCTTCTAACTACCTACCTCTTACTCATCTTTTGTGTCTGCAGATAAATACTACTTTTGTAAAGATTCCTTCTCTGTCTTCTTGTGTACTCCCAGAGCACTGATCACAGCACTTACCATACTGTACTGTAACCACCCTTTAACTTCTCTGTAATCTACTTCAAACAGCTCCGAAGAGAGTTTCTCATGGTCATTCTTTCATCCTCTCTGTCCAATACAGGGATCAACAGCTATTAGACCTTCAATAACTATTTCTTGAGTGAATGCCTGTATTATTTTTCAGTGAGGAATCAAGAGTAGGGCAGTCTGTCTCTGGTGCAGACAATAAGTGATGCATGTTTGCAGATAATTTTAACCTAATAATAAAACCAACAGAAAAGTTGGTCTACTCTTTATTATCATCATATGCCAATATTTGTATATAATGTTATGATAAAATACTTCTCTCTGTTGGGGCAGATGACTTTTTCTCTGTGATGCGTCACCGTTATTTCCATAGTCACAAAAAGAGATATGTTTTGTTATAGCTCTCAGCCTTCTGCCATATCCTTTCCAAGTGTCATTTTCTTCTAGAAAATTATCAGAAAGAAGAGAATTTATTTTATATTTCTTCTAGGGTACACATGAAATATTAGCTCACAATCCTCTGGTGCTTCCTCACTGCTTTCAGCCTCACTATGACAAGCCCGCTTTGTTGTTAGTTACCTCCTACTACTCCTGGATTCAATCACTTCAGTAAAGGAGAGGTATATGAGGTGTGTCACACCTCCCTTTACTTCTGACCAAAACTACCTTAAGGTTTCCCTAAGCTTAGCTAAACTTTAGGAAGATTCCTCCTGACTCCAGGGACCCAGTCTCTTTTTTTCTTACAACATTTACTTAAAACAAACAAACAAAAACTTTGCCATTGTAAATTCCATTTCTGCCCCTTTGAGAGGTAAATCTTCTAAAATCCAGAACTGTTTTTTTCTCAAGGACCTGGGAGCCATTCCTCTGAAATGCAATCATCAAGAAAGCTAGCTCCCTTGTGTGTTTGCCAGTCTCTGGGGGAGGGTAGGACTCTAACTTCAATAAGCAGAGATTAGCAAACATTAATGGCCTAATCGCATTGATCACCCTGCCAGCTAATGTCCTCCAGCATTTTTCCATTTGCTCATCCCAGTGCTTCAAAATTCTCCCCACTTCTGATTCAATTTAATCTCTCTTTGCTGTTATATACAATAGTCTTTTCCCCCGTTACAATAGTCTTGAATAAAGTCTTCCTTGCCTGTTTAACCAGTTCAGTGCAATTTTTCTTTTACGCTTCTCTATTTTTTCTCTGCAAAAACACAATTAAACACAATTTGAGTTTAATAAAATCTAAACTTCAATAAACAAAAGCACAATATAGGACTTTCTCAATAATTTAAGAGAAAGGCATCTTTATAACTCTATAGAAGTGTCCACTCACAGGCATATTTCACTTTATAACTTTACTCTCCTGGGTTCAGGTATACATTTAAAAAACAAAAGTGAAATAAC
Source organism: Rousettus aegyptiacus (assembly GCF_014176215.1). Taxonomy (NCBI): domain Eukaryota; kingdom Metazoa; phylum Chordata; class Mammalia; order Chiroptera; family Pteropodidae; genus Rousettus; species Rousettus aegyptiacus. Next base: position 42,297,639 of record NW_023416306.1, on the reverse strand, counting down.
AACAACAAACAACAAACAACAATCAATCCCCCACCCCTTCATGTATTGCCCTGAGCTTTATGGTTGTTATTATCTTCCTTTTGTGAAACTTTACCCTTTAGCCTCTTTATAAGCAACCCTGCTCCTTTCCCATAACCACTGTTAGTGGTTCTCCAAGTTGGAGTGAGTATTCATTCAGTCAACAGTGCTCTGGAACCCTAGGGTGTAAGCACATGTCCTGAAACAATCCAGGGTAGTTGTGAGCAATCCAAGTCAACATCTCTTAGAGTTTTCACTACCAGCATGAGTTCCAGGCATGCTTATTTATTCTTCAAGTATATACAAGGTAACTGCTGAATCTTACACTCAAAAACATTTCCCAAGTGACAAACATTTATTCTCAGAGACAGTGCATTCTAAATCCACAAAGAAGAAGAGAAATATATTCCTAATTGCCCCCATGATTTACAAGGCTGCCATTTTCAAAATGAAGTCAGATCGCATCATCATACAGAACATTGTTAATTCTTTTCCTTTTTTTTCCTGTATCAGAAGCATTTTGCTTCTGTGTAAGAAAGAGATACATCCTGGAGTCAAATAGCAATTCCCTTTGCTACACAAAGAACTGAATGCAGTTTTGGCAGACTATTTGTAATGCCTGGATTCAATTTTTAGTTAATGGCCATTCTTGACACTTTTTTGGAGGGAGAAAAATGTTTATTATTTTAGCTAAAATAAAACAAGAAATGATTGGGTAAGAATTAAGCAGACATTTATCTATTTTTTTTTTCTTATTTTAATCATGAGTTTCGAAATAATGTTACTAGATTTTACCTAAGGTTTATTGTTATGCCTATTTATTTCTGTAACTTTCTTAATGCTTATTACATGATTTTAGGTCCCTCACACATCAGGGCCTGAGATTGTTAGGAAAATGGTATTTTACCAAAAACATTCCAATAATATCTGTTAACCACACTGTTTTCCAATGTCTTTGCAGATTTTTATATTGTTATAGACATGGCATTATAATCATACCTATTGTCACTATGCTATAGTGACTTTGGGATTACAAAAACTGACTTTGGAGAAGAACAGTCTTATTTTCAAGAAACAGATATCTTCCTAGAATTCACTATTTATAATTTATTCTGTGTATTTTGATTTTTATAATAACAATTAATGGACACTGGTAAATGGACTAAACAAATATAAATCAACGATCAATATTTTTATGACTTTGTTTATACAGAGAGAAAGCATTATAATATCAGTATCATCCAATTAGTACACTTAATTTTTTTCTTTTCAATTAAAATAAATATTCAATATTACTTTCTTTTAGTTTCAGGTGTACAGCATAGTGGTTAGATATTTCTATAATTTACAAAGTAACCTCCCTGATTAGTCTAGTACCCACCTAGCACTATGTATAGTTATTATACTATTACTGACTATATTCCCTATGCTATACCTTACATCCCTGTGACTATTTTGTAACTACCAATTTGTACCTCTTAATACTTTTACTTTTTCCACCCAGCCCCTAAACCTCCTCTGGCATCTGACAACCATCAATTTGTTCTTTGTATCTATGAGTCTGTTTCTGTTTTGTTTGTTCATTTATTTTGTTCTTTAAATTCCACATATAAATGAGATCATGTGGTACTTGCCTTTTTCTGTGTGACATAATTCATTTAGCATAAAAACGTCCAGGTCGATCTATGTTGTTGCAAATGGTAAGATTTCATACTTATTTATGGCTAAGTAATACTCCATTATATATATGCATCGCATCTTCTTTATCCAAGAGTCTATTGATGGGGATTTAGGTTGCTTCCAGATCTTGGCTCTTGTAAATAATGCTGCAGTGAACATAGGGGTGCATATGCTTTTTTAAATTAGTGTTTTGGATTTCTTCAAATAAGTACCCAGTAGTAGATTTTCTGGGTCATAAAGGAGTTCCATTTTTAATTTTTTGAGTAATGTCCATAATGTTTTCCATAGTGGCTGTACCTATTTGTAATCCCACCAACATTGCATGAGGGTTCCCATTTCTGCACATCCTCACCAACATTTGTTTATTAATTTATTGATTATAGCCATTCTGACAGGTGTAAGGTGACATCTCTTTGTGGTTTTAATCTCCATTTCTCTATGATTAGTAATGTTGAACATCTTTTCATATGTCTATTGGCCATCTCTCTATCTTCTTTGGAGAAATGTAGATTCAGGTACACTATCCATTTTTTAATTGTATTGTTTGTTTTTTTTGATGTTGACTTGCACGTGTTATTTATAAATTTGGGATATTAACCTCTTTTGGGTTGTATCATTGACTAACATCTTCTCCCATTCAGTAGGTTGTCTTTTCATTTTTTTGATGGCTTCCTTTGCTGTGCAAAAATGTTCTAGTTCTATATAGTCTCATTTTTATTGTTGTTTTTGTTTGTCTGCTTCCCTGTCTGAGAAGATATATCAGAAAAAGTATTACTAAGAACAATGTCAGAGAGTTTACTATCTATATTTTCTTCTAGGAGTTTTCTGGTCTTACGTTTGAATCTTTGATCCATTTTGAGTTTATTCTTATATAAGGTATAAGAAGGCGATCCAGTTTTATCGTTTTGCATAAATATGTCCAGTTTTCCCAAAAGCATTTATTGAACTGATTGTTTTTATCCCATTGTATATTTTTGCCTCCTTTATCATAGATTAAACAACCATATAGATGTGTTTTTTTTTCTGGGGTTTCTATCTATTCCATTAATCTTTGTCTCTGTTTTTATACCAGTACCATGCTGTCTTGATTACTATATCCTTGTAATATAGTTGATATAAGGTAGCATGATATCTCCAACTTCTATTCTTTCTCAAGATTGCTGTGGTTATTTGTGGTCTTTTATGTTTCTATATAAATTTTGGGATTATTTGTTCTTGTTTTGCAAAAAATGCCATTGACATTTGATAAAGATTTCATTGAATCTATACATTGCTTGGGTAGTATGAACATTTTAATGATGTCGATTATTCTTATTGATAGCACAGTTTATGCTTCCATTTGTTTGTATCTTCTTCAATTTCTTTCTTTCAATGACTTAAAATTTTCCAAGTATAGGTCTTTTACCTCCTTGGTAAAATTTATTCCTAGGCATTTTGTTCATTTTTCTTCTTGATAATTCATTATTGATGTATAAAAATGCAACCAGTCTATGGCCATGCCACCCTGAACAACAAGCCTGATCCCATCCGATGTCGGAAGCTAAGCAGGGTCGGGCCTGGTTAGTACTTGGATGGGAGACCACCTAGGAAGACCAGGTGCTGTGGGTGTAAATAAATAAAAAATAAGGCATTGTAAACTGACAAGTTCCTTGTAATCTGTGAGGTCAACCAAGGGTTGCCTTGCCTAAAAAAAAAAAGAAAATGCAACCGATTTTTGAATATTAGTTTTGTGTCCTGCTAATTTACTAAATTCACTTATCAGTTTAATAGTTTCTTGGTGAAATCTTTAGGGTTCCCTATATATAGTATCATATCATTTGCAAATAATGAGTTTTACTTTTTCCCTTTCAATTTAGATGCCTTTTCTCAGATTTTTTGTTTCTTCTTGATTTAGTCATATCTGAATGCTAAAGCTAAGACATTCAATATGTTGAATGAAAGAAGTGAAAGTGGACACCCTTGTCTTATTCTGGATCTTAAGAAAAATGCTTTAAGCTTTTCCCTGTTGACTATGATGTTAGCTGAGTTAGTTGTAGGGCTAAACCACCTCATGGGAAGTAGCTGTAATGGGTAATTGTCTAGGCTTTGTTTAAGTGATCAAATTTCACTGTGTTAAGTACTGGAGTTCTTTCATAACTTGTTACCAAAGCATTATCTATACTATTCTGATTAATGCAAATGATTTCTAGATTGTATTTTACTGCTATAAATATGTGAGCCATGATAAAATATGCATGTCTAAAACTGCAACAAAATAAATAAGACCACTGACTCATAAGGCTGATAATATAAAACACACGCTATTAGACACAGAATTTTGAATATTGCACAAGTAGTGACAACTCTACAATGAATTTTCTAATAATACATATATAATATATCTTTGAAGTTTACCATGGGCTTAATATTTTGAAATTATTTTACAATATATTTTTTCTCTAGCAAAGAGTTTCTTAAATTAGAACAAACTTCAAATTGATAAACAGTGTTCAACAAGTTTTGTATGGACTGCGGAATTGAGTCCATCTTGAATAATTCTTGACATAAATGACATAATGACAGTATTTACTTGCATCAATGGATTTGGTTTTCGGTCTTATGAAAGATGGGGATATGATGTGGAATAGAGATGGTTATTAGTTCCATGGTGGAAATGAAATGTCAGCTACCTGCTCTACTGTCCATCAATAGTTCAGAATTGCAGGCTTTTTAGGCCTAGTCATATTTCATTCAAAACAGAGTTGGAAAAATATAATCTAATTCATGTTATTATTAAATTATTCTTTGAAGCTATTTGAGCACTTATTAGGGTTTTAATCTTATATTTAGAAGTATTGCACCTTGATCCATGACACACATTTCACATTTGTAATAAGTTGATTTTTACAGTTTCCTAACAAAAAATAAAAAATACCACTGTTTAAGTTATTGATCTACTTAGTATTTATTGCACTATGTGAATTTCTTTTTCTTTCTTGAGATTCTAGTAGACTATATACTTCAATATTTCTCTTCAAAGAACACAGTTATATGACTTCAGAATATATATAAAAACTCCAGAAGTAAAAATCTTTCATAATAAGATACTTGATTCTGCTCAAATGCTCTTTCAGTTCAATGAAAATGGAATTAATTTTCTCACAGTTGGTAAGCGATAATATAAAGAAGTATTAGTAATCTAAATTCCATACCAGTCTTTCTTCTCTAATTTTTCATTTGTGATCATTTTTAGATCGTTGTTAATGCCAAATTACTATTCATTTTTTATATATAAAAATCATAACACCAAGCCTCAAATGTTTATTCTGTTCCAAAAAATCTACCATATTATCATTAATCTAATTATTATTGTTGAAGGGCATATCTTTTTCTTATCAAATGCCAATTATATCACTTCCATTTATTTAATAATTCCTCTTTCCTTGCTAATTTTCAATTATTCCTTTATTGTACATAAACTTCTCATTTAAGCTTGGGTTTATCGCTGAGTTTCCAAAAATGTATTCCCCAGTATTACCAGTTCATTAATGAAAAATTGAATTACAAATGATTGAATAATTTTTTCAAGTTCATACAGTTTATAAGCATATCAAGGGCCATTAAAAAACAGAGTTGGAGCTTAAATTATCCTTAAGTGTCTTCATTTAAACATCCTTGCAAAAACAAGAGGCTATCAGACAAAGTTGCTATTATCCTATTGCACATAAGTGGGAGGGTCAATGTGCAATGAAAGTGCTGAATTGTGGAGCAGATTGCTGAAGGAAAAACACCTTCATTCCTTTTAAGTCAGAGAAGGTCATTATATCTCTTCTACCAACAAAGACGAGGTTGGGGAAAGAGACAGACTACAGATTGTTTCTGTTTTGTTCACCTTGGTGAATAGAGTAATGAGACAAAGATAGCTTTGGCCTTAGTCAAGAATGCAGATATAGAATTTCTTGTGAAAAAGCTAAGTATTTAATGAAAAAGAGCTTGATCATAAACCATGGGTTAAAGGTTGACAGAGTTTTCAAATCAGTTTTATTTAAGATGTTTCACAGTACCCTCGTGCTCAGAAAGCTAATTGTCAGTGTACAGTGTGTATAGTGTATCACACATTGAGCTAATGGTACTGACAGGACTAGAAGTAATTGGCCTGTTATAAATTACAGGACAAACTTATGATTTGTCATTCCAGAAGGAGAAGCCTGTGAGAATCATGCCAGGTGCACATCATAGATCAATGTCAATATTCATGATTACACCTGTGAGTAAACCTATTTCATTTTTCTGTACATCCAATAAATTGCATATCTAGACAGAAGATTTATCCACCATTAGGTAATGATTTCAGGTACAGAAGTAATTTTTCTCTATATTTTTTTTAGTGATGTTTGCTACCTTTACAGTAATGAAGATCAAAGAAAATGTTGGAAGCATACATTTTACATGTCGGGTATTGCTTTATTCAAATATCATATGTTAGATTAGTACAGAAAGTGAATAGAATGATATTATGAGATGAAAAAACAAATGAAAGTTATTCCTATATGTTTCTTTAAAGGACATATACCACACTAGTTCAGGTTATTTTTCTTTCTATATCTAGAACCATCTGCTGCTACTTTTTCATTTCAGGTTGCTGCTTCATTCTATATTTTGAAAGGCAATAAACTCAATCATCTACTTCCTCTGGTCTTGTTTCATGATTTACACTGTAGAACTATCTTCTGGATTGGTTCAAAGAGTTTGGGGCCCTAAGAACTATTTTCTGTCTCCCAATAATTTCCATTTTTTAGTCCATATTTATTTTCTAAGAAACTATCTCCTTTAAGTATTATAACTGAAAACAACTAAGGTGTTCTTTTACTATTGCATATACCTCAATGGTACCCATGTAAAATAATTAAGTGGATAACACTGTTGTCATCATTCACAGTTATTCAGTTTAAAGCACCCTAAAAAATTTAAGTCAAGGCATGAATTTTCTAAATGCTGTGCAAGGGAGATTCATTATTGTATGCACAACACCATACATGTGAGCATTTATAATATGACATGAAGTTTAATCATGTTCTTGTTTAATTGTTTACATCTAATTGTTATATTTTTAAATCAATCAAGTGGCTTTTAAAAAAAAATTGTGTATGCTATCTCAGGAGTGATAGCCACAAGACAAATTTCTATGTCAATCCACTCAAGAGTAAGTGAAAAGGAAAATATTTTCTTCTTATAAGATGTACTGAAATTTTTGTTTAGGTCTTAGACAAATAGTCATTGTTGAGTTATAGTCAAGATGGCAAAGTACATAAATGCTGTGCTGGCCTCCTCTCATGACCATACCAAAATTACAACTAACTTACAGTACAACTATCCATGAGAATCACCTGAAGTCTAGTTAAACAGAAGTCCTATAACTAAGACTATACAGAAAAAGCCACACTGAGAATGGTAGGAGGGACAGAAGCATGAAACAGGCTCTCAATCCACATATGGGGATTGAGAATTAGGAGGGATATCTCGGCTTTGGCGGTCCCTCCTGAGGAGTGAGGGGTCCCTGCCCCACACCAAGTTTCCCAGCCCAGAGCACCATTGCCAGAAAAAAGAAATTCCCACAACTTCTGGCTGTGAAAACCAGTATAGTTTGTGGGTGAATGAGATAAAGGCCTCAGGAAATCCCAAACGGTCCTTTTAAAAAGCTAGTGTGCAGATTTACTCACTTTGGACTTACTTGCTCTGAGCTCCAGTGCTGAGGCAGCAGTTCAAAAGCTGCCAGAGATATATGGGGTGGAACTGAATTGTCTGGCTTTGAGATAAGAAAAAAAGAACTGTCACAGAGGGTATTGTTGCTTTGTTGAACCCTTCTCCATCCCATGTGTAGACTCCAGCTGGTGCCGTATCTGAGTCTCTATCAACCTGGCTAACACCATTTGCCCCACGGTGGTGATTCCCTGAGACCTCACCCTACACAACTTGCAGGCCAACCCAAATCACTTCTAGTGGCTTTTCCATACAAATGGCCTGTTCTGGCTCATGCTGCAAACTTTCCTAAAATCTCTCAAAAGTTCACATACTGTAAACAAGTGGCTTGTGACCTTGGCATGTTCCAAACTGCATTGGCAGCAGTTGTCCTTGGTTCGTGGCTTGGCATCTTCCAGGTACCTTCAATTTTATTACACATATATGTGGGTGAAATACCTACGTAGATCACTTTTGTGGCTCATACCAGGTGGCACGGCCAGGGCACAGGCTGTGGCTGAACTTGGTTTGTGGAAGGGCCCTTCCCAGGAAAACCTAGGGCTGGCAAGCTTGTTGGCAGAATAGGACAGAGCTGAATCACCACCCAGTCACCTCCATAGACGAGAAACCCAAAGAACATACTTGGCAGACATCAGAGTCCTAATAAAGCAAATATTCCTCGGTGGGGTCAACCCCAGCACAGCAGGTCCTCCACAGTAGTCAAGGCCAGGCTTCACAATTAATCATCCTAATGGCCAATTCCTCCCACTGACACAGCAACCAAGGCTTAAATATAACAGGAGGGCACACACAACCCATATAAGAAACACAACCTGGAGCATGCAACTCTGGTGGCTAGGGAGAAATGAAGACTACAATAACTGAAATAAAGAATGCATCAGAGAACATCAGCAGTAGACTAAATGAAGCAGAAAACTGAACCAGCAATTTGAAAGACAAGGTAGCATAAAACACCCAATCAAACAGCAAAAGGAAAAAAAAAATGAGGAAAGTTTATGGAATCTCTGGGACAAAATCAAGTGTACCGACATTTGCATTATGGGGGTAGCAGATGCAGAAGAGAGAGAGCAAGAGATTCAGAACTTATTTGAAGAAATAATAGCAGAAAACTTCCTTAACCTGGCAAAGAAATACACGTACAATTCCAGGAAGTGCAGGAAGTCCCACACAAGATGAATCCAAAGAAGGCCACAACAAGACACTTCATAAATAAAATGGCAAATTTTAAAGACAGAGAATCCTAAACGAAGCAAGAAAAAGGCCACTTGTTACAAACAAGGGAGCTCCCATAAGACTGTCAGCTGATTTCCCAAAAGAGACTGAAGACAAGAAAGGATTTACATGAAATATTCAAAGTGATGAAAAGTAAGGTCCTATAACCAAGATTAGTCTACCCAGCGAAGCTATCAATTAAAATCAAAGATGAGATAATGAGCTTCTCCGAGGAAAGAATGGCCTGAAATGACACATGAGACCAGATGGATTTAATTGGTATTTTTAGAGCATTTCTCTTTAAACCAGCAGAATATGCATTCTTCTTAAGTACACATGGAACGTTTTCCAAGATAGACCACATTTAAGGTCACAAAACAATCTCAATAAATTTAAGAAGTTTGAAATCATATCAAGTATCTTCTTCAGCCACAATGATATAAAACTGGAAATCAATTGCAAGAAAAAAAAAATCCAAAAAGTACACAAACATATGGAGGCTATATAAAACAATACTAAACAATGCATGGGTTAACAATGAGATCAAAGAAGAAATCAAAAGATATCTTGAGAGAAATGAAAATAAAAACAGAGCAACTCAAAATCTATGGGACACAGCAAAATCAGGGAAATTCATAGTAATAGAGGCCCACCTCAAGAAACAAGAAAAACCTCGAGTAAACAATCTAAACTTACACCTAAAGGAACTAGAAAAAAACAGCAAAGTCCAAAGTGAGTAGCAGGAAGAAAATAACAAATATCAGGACAAAATAAACAAAATTGAATCTAAAAAACAATATCAAAGATCAATGAAATCAAGAGCTGGTTCTTTAAAAAGACAAACAAAATTGACAATCCTTTAAGTACACTCATACACAAAAAAAGAGTGAGGACCAAATAAATAAAATCAGAAAAGAAAGAGAAGTGATAACTGACTCTACAGAAATATAAAAGATTATAAGAAAATACTATGAGCAATTGTATGTCAACAAATTGTATAACCTAGAAGAAATAGATATAATCGTGGAAACATAAAATCTTCCAAGACTGAATGAAGAAGAAACAAAAAATCTGAACCGGCTAATTACTACTAACAAAATTGAACCAATAATCAAAAAAATTCCCCAAAGGCAAAAGTCTTGGACCAGATGGTTTCACAGGTGAGTTTTACCAAACATTCAAAGAAGAATTAACATATACTCTTCTTAAACTATTCCAAAAAATTCAAAAGAAGAGAACGATCCCAAGCTCATTTTATGAGCTTACCATTACCCTGATTCCAAAACCAGACAAAGACATTACAAGAAAATTATAATCCAGTATCACTAATGAACATAGATGCAAACATCCTCAACAAAATTTTAACAAACCGAATTCAGTAAACATTAAAAATATCATATACCATGATCAGGAGGAATTTTTTCCCAGGATACAAGTTTAGTTTGATATGTACAAATCAATTATTGTGATATACCACATAAAGAAAATGAAGGATAAAAATCATACAATCATATCAGTAGATGCAGGAAAAGCCTTTGACAAAATCCACCATCCATGTATAATAAAAAGTCTTAGCAAAGTGGGAATAGAGGTAACATACCTCAATATAATAAAGGCCATATATGACAAACACATAGCCAACATCATACTCAATGGAGAAAAGCTTAAAGTGTTTTCTTTAAGATCCAGAACAAGACAGGGGTGTCTACTTTCACCTCTTTCATTCGACATAGAATTGGATGTCCTAGCTATAGCAATCAAATAAGAGAGAGAAATAAAAGGCATCTAAATTGAAAGGGAAGAAGTAAAACTGCCATTATTTGCAGATTACATGATACTATATACAGAGAACCTTAAAGATTCCACCAAAAAAACTATTAAACTGATAAATTTAGTAAAGTAGCAAGATTCAAAATTAATATTGTGATTGATTACATTTTTTTTCTTTTTCGTGCATTAAGCCCCAGCTGCAATGAATGGTTTGGGGGGAAAAAAAAAAACTTGGCCAAATTAATCAAATATAACTCAGTGAACATTAAACTTATATCCAACAAGATTAAATGATTACAAATTTCAATCAGTTTCCAGATAATCACTAATTCTGCCATGCTGTCAACAGAGGCTACTTAACACACCTTTATAACTCATACTCGATAACCTGTTGTCAAAATGACCACTTTTATCTTTCCTCAGAATAATTTCATAATAATACAAAGAAGAAAAGGTTAACCATTAAGTAGTTAAATAGTAAACTAAAACTGTAATAACTACACACCAATGAAATGACACATAACAACAAACTGCTTATCCAACTACATGTATGCAACCATACTGGTGAAAAAGGTAGGGAATGACCTGCTGGCACTTGCAAAGAAGCTGACATAAGATTTTTAATCCAGCACACGGCTCTTGGTAGCCTTTCCCACCCTCAAAGATTCAAGAAACTTGAGCTGCTAATTCACATGCTCCTCCATTCAGCCTGATGGCCTCCCTAAAAAGAAGTAAATAAAAATCTGAAATCTCAGTCTTCTCAAGGTCTGTGGGAAGGTCCTGCCCTTTGTCATGCTACTTCCTGAAGCCACAGGGCTTGGGGGAGGATGCACATCAGCATGACCTCTGACTGCAAAGAGGTGAGTGCTACCCAAACATTCAGAAAACAGGTGGGCTTATTAAGAGTGTCTTCATCTTCATCCTTGCATGGAGATGCTCCAAGGACCAACATCTTACTTAGTCCTACTCTAAAGCCTGAGTAATACTATGGGCTACAGAGATGGGTAGCAAGAGAAAAGTGGAGACACAAGAGTGTCTGCTCAGTGTCTGAGCAAGCAAGGTGGGTCTTGGCCTCTGTGGGTGGGAGAGCTCCACTTCCAGGCTCCACAGGGCCCCAAGACAGTCCCATCCCCACGCCTGGTAAAGGCCAGAGTCTTACGGTAGAATGGCTTAAGTGGTGGTGGTCTGAGGTGGCTCAAGGTCTGTGTGGTACACTGTCGCCCTCTTGTGGAATCCCCCTGCCATCTGCCAGCCACAAGGTGCAGGTGTCACTGCACAGATGCCTAGAACAGCGCCTGCTACCCCGTCTTTACTTTTGGCTCAGCTGCACTTGTAAAAACCAATAATGAATTATCAGGAAGAAAATGAACAATCCTATTTATAATTGCATCAAAAAAGAAATAATATACCTAGGGATAAATTTAACCAAGGAGGTAAAAGACCTGTACTTGGAATATTATAAGTCATTGAAGAAAGAAATTGAAGAAGATATAAATGAATGGAACATATACTGTGCTCATCAATAGAAAGAATCAAAATCATTCAAATATCCAAGCTATCCAAAGCAATCTACAGATTCAATGAAATCTTTATTCAAATGCCAATGGAATTTTTTGCAGAACTAGAACAAATAATCCTAAAATTTATGTGGAAACATTAAAGACCACAAATAGCCACAGTAATTGAGAAAAAAGAACAAAGTTGGAGGTATCATGCTGCTACCTGATTTTAGTTATACCACAAAGATATAGTAATCAAAACAGCATGGTACTGGCATAAAAACGGACACAGAGATCAATGGAATGGGAGTGGAGCAGGGAAGGCAGATGCTTTAAGGTGAAAGGAGACTTAAGAGCACAAATTGGTAGTTACAAAATAGTTTTGGGGATGTAGAGCATAGCATAGGGAATATAGTCAGTGGTATTGTAATAACTACGGATGGTCTCAGATGGTTACTGAATACTGGGGTGATCACTTCATAAATTATATAAATATCTAATCACTGTGTTGTACACCTGGAACAAATACAATATTATATGTCAATTATAATTTAAAATAATAAAAATATAATTTTTTAAAATTAAAGGTATATGACTTGACAGTTAAAAAATAGTTATGGGGATGTAAACTTCAGAATAAGCAATATAGTCAGTAATATTATAATAACTACAGTATCTGATGCATGCAACACTTATCAGAGGGATCACTTCATAAGTTATATAAATGTCTAACCGCTATCATGTATTCATGAAACTAATATATTATTGAATGTTAACTGTCATTAAAAAATAAAATAAAATAAAATAAAATAAATAATCATTTTTGCTGACTATTGGTGTGAATGGATATGTTATTAACCTTGAGTTTAGGATGAGATAATGATGGTTCAAAATTCAGAATCAAGACTTTAAAAAAAGTATTTGACCGCATTTAAATTATAATGTCAATTGAATACAAAGAAAGGCGAGATTTGAAAAACAATTTCTTCAATGAAAATATATAGAGGGCTAATAAACACATGAGAAAATGTTCGACAACACTAATCATTAGGAAGATGCAGATCATTTATATCAGTTAGAATAGTTATAATAAAATAAAAACAATAAAACCCAGAAAATAACAAGTGTTGGTGAGAATGTAGAGAAACTGGAACCTTTGTGCATTGCTGGTGAGAATATCAAATGGTGCAGCTGCTGTGGAAACAGTTTGGTAATTCCTCAACAAAGTAAATACAAAATTACTTTATAATCTAGCAATTTTATTTCTGAATATATATCCAAAAGAATTGAAAGCATTTCTTGAACAGATATTTGTACACCCATGTTAACTGCAGCGTTATTCCCAAAAGCTTAAGGTGGAAACAATCTACTGTCCATCAACAACAGATGAATGAATAAACAAAATTTGGCGTACACGAAAATTTAAATGTATATCATTTCTGACATAATTACATTTTAGGGGTCTGTACTATAAAAATAATCACACAGGTATGCAAATATATATGTATATATTTAGATAGATGATACTTATTGCAGAATTCTTATAATATTGAAAATTTGGAAATAAGCTAAAGTTTATCAATAAAAGGCTATTAAATAAATCCTGGTGTATCCATTTAATAGAAAAAGAGACATTGATTAGCTTTCAATTTATACTTCAATATGTGCATTTAAAAATTTTTGAGATAACCACTAAGAGACAAAAAATGTGTAACTTTCAAACCAATAGAAAGAAAAAGAAATAGAATTTTAAAAATAAAAATTCTGCAAAAGGCAGGAAAAATTGTCAGTTGAAACACAAAATAATATTGTAAAACTACACCTAAATATATCATTAATTTAAACAATTAAATTACAAATGGACAATGTACAAATATTTCTGGATTTTAAACATGTTTAAGACTAATCAAGAAATATACAACAATATGAGAGTAATTGTGTTGTAACAATAAGAACTGAAATTACTTGGATTAAAGACCAGCTTGCTATGCCATTTACCATCAAAGTATGTGTCCTTAGGCATATTCACCTTTCAGAGCCTGCACTTCTTTGCCTGTACACTGGGGATAATATATACATCACATGTGTTTGTGATGACTGTTTATAGTAAATGAAATGTGGCTAGCACAGTACCTCATCCATACTGAATAAGAATCATTTGTTAAAATTATGATTGAAATTTACTCTTGGTACATGAAGACAAACTCAAATTAATGACTTAACTGATAGAGCTGTCCAATTTTTAGATGATGTTCTTAGTTCTTTTTTTTTTTTTTTTTTAGATATAGCATGCATTTTCAAATAGTCTTCATTTTTATAATGAGAAAAACTACTACATGGTTGAATGTGAGATGTGTTATCTTTAGCAATTAAACTCACAAGATTCTTTGCTATCAGTGTCATTTCTTAAAAATAATTACGGTGATAAAAAAAATCCCATTTGGATGTACTAGTAATAAGTTGGGAGGATTAGATATATAGTTGAGCTGGGGTTAGGGGGTTTAGTACCTAGCATATTTTTGATACTGAATGAATATAAATAATGAGAGCAGTAATAATTTCAATTTAGTTTTCAATGTAGAATACAGATGTAGCAGAAATTTCTGCTGAACTTTTTCTCCTAATGCAAATCCTGAGTATTACTCCCAATATATCCCTGATATTGACTAAATTTATGTTCTCCTGCAAATTATTCAATATCTTTGTACCTATGATTCTATCTATAAAATGGGGATGAAATACAGAGCTATTTAATTATTTAGTTCTTCAGAATGTTGAGATGCTTTATTTAAGTTAATTTTATAAAAGGTACTTTAAGTTCAGCCTATCATTAAACATGTTTATATGATTTTGTACAATATGACCTAATTATACATGGCACTACACAGAACAAGGAAGATACAAATAAAATTATTTCAAAATATCTAAATAGTAGCAGACTAGCAACAGAGGTATGTTATTTAATATAATAAAAGTATTATTTAATGCCGCTAGATGTAATCATTTAAATATGAATGAATTATCTCTACTATGTCTCTCCTTGTTGTAGTTTAAGATTAGTTGAAGTATAAATGAAATGCTTTGTTTTAAAATTTATGTGCTTTACATATTAGATAATTATAATTTTAATGTATCAGAATATTTATTAGAATTAATCTCTTAATAATTTATGATGATACATTGATATTTATACATATTTTCACTTTAAAATATCATATCACAAAATAAAGTGTTAATTAATTAATTAATTAATTCTATTGTATTTTTAATCTATGGTATTTTTATCTTTTAAATAAAATTTAATTAAAATGAAAACTGAATTAGTATTTAATATATACCAGACATTGTTATTAGTGGCTTAGAAACATTACCAATAATCTTTAGAAAAAATGCTATGAACTAGAAATTAATAATTTGAATAAATAAACTAATTTGCCCAGGTCCCATAGACAGTGATGGAATTCTGATATTATACTGTGAGTCTCACTAAACTCAGATACATTATGGATTCACTTGGGTTCCATACTCATTGGGTATCACGAGAGTTATATGCAAATGGGACAAAAGGAATAACAGTGTGTATCTCCTCTGCTTATACGCACGCTACATTTTCTCATTGGACTTTACTTACCAAATATCGATTCAAAGTTAAAATTGTTAAGATTTTCATCATGGCTCCTGAAAAACATTAAAATGAGATGGGCCTTGAGTGACTGAACAAATTTCATGCCCATGATGATAGCCCTGACCTTGGTCTGTTATCATAGACTTTTAAGTTTCAGACTCTTGTTTAAGGCCCTGCTATTTGGGGGTCTCTGTCGAACCCAGCGAAAAGTCATCGGTTAGCTAAAGCATCTACCTTAGAGTTTGACATATAATAAAAGCTCAATAATAGATGTAATTATTATTACTAGTAGTATTAATTATTCTTATTATACAGCACTCTTTCTCATGAATATCCTTTGACTATAGCTATTCTAGTATTATCAATTATTTCAACTATATATACCCAACTCACACCTGAAAGTTCTCAAAGTGCTATATGTATAAATTTCTTGAACATGAATAGGTTGATTCCGGCAAAATCCAATACTAGACAACTGTATTCCTGTGTTTGTAATATTTAGCTTAAACCTTAAGCTAAACATGAATTTATTTGTTCTGAATCCTTATGACAAAAAAAAAAAGTTTTAGCAATGAAAATATTATTACAATTTTGTGTTCATCAGTCTGAACAAATTACCTCAAACAGACCAAGATTAGGAAAGAGTAGTATACATATTTATGGATGATATTAAATTGGTAGAAAAAATGATAGTGAAGCTCATTAGCTTCTTGGTTAAGTATTAGATTAGATGACCTTGTTGGAATTGCTTAGTTATATGACTGGCTACAAGACAAGGCACTGTTTACCAGAGGCCCTGGTAGGAGTAAAGTAGGTCAAGAGGAGTCCAAAGGTCTTATTTACCCTAAGATAAAAATAATAAATATAGAAATATAAAATACAACTATAACATTAAGTCGCTGGTAATAAATGGACAAGCAGAAATTCAGAGAGGAGAGAAGAGACTTAATCCAAACTGTAGAGGTCAATTTCTTAGACTCTATAAGAAGTGCTAATAGATTATACTCACCTCTATTTGTCTGAGTTCTCCAGGAACAGGAAACAAGTCTTATTATTGTCCCTCAATGCTTAGCACAATGACTTGCACCCAGATGACATGCCTTAGATGTTTGTTTTATTCTTTCCACAGCAAAATGCAATAGAAGCTCAGACAAAAAACAAAATGAATTGAGAACATACTGACACCCTCAAATAGCTGTCAAGGATTTAGAGGCCATGTCTTAAATGGTTTGGACATCTGGTGAAGTAACATAAAAATAGAAACCCCAGTAGGATTTTTCAAAACTGAAGTAGGAAGAAAGAGATCTAGAAGCAACCCTTGAAATCCCTGTAGGAACATAATAAAGAAAAGACTTTAAATAGAAACCTTGAACAGAAAACTTCATATGCTACAGGGGTTTAAAAAGGTGGAAGGAGTTTGTGTTTCTGATAATGCAGTGAAGGTCTTTATTGTACATAGATATAAGGGATGTTGATATTACAAGATTCAATAAAATAAGTATCCACTTGCAAATATGCAGTCAGGTCCTGATCATTTAGAAACTATTTTCTGTCTCTCTGCCAGTAGTTTTTCATTTGCCTATGGATGAAATTATTTGCTGAGGTAAAACCTGTAATGTTTAAATATTTAGGCTTTTAGAAATTAAGAATTTATTGGAAAAATACCTCTCAAAATATAAATAATATACATTAACAAGTAATATAAATTTTGTAGATATAAATTAATTCACAAAAAATGATAACAATATCTAACTATTAATTTTGCCTAAGGACATAAACATAATAGTAAGATTTACTAAGTCTTAGTCCCAATCTACCTCTTTATATCACTTTTATCAGTTTGGTGGTTCTCCAAGGTTTTAAAAGACATTTTAAGGTACCAAGGTCATAGAATTTAACTGCAATCTCCAGCCCACTTAAAATCATGAAAGCGTGATGTGACTTCAGTGATCAAATTTAGCAAAGGTGCTTTGCTTCCTTGTCTTATCTCTGTGTAGAGGAATGTAAAATCATAAAAACTAACAAACAAAAAAACCCTGAATTGTCAATAAATAAAATAAATGTAGAGAAAGTCTGAAATTCACTGACCCATCCAGAACACATCTACTAATTTCATTGTGATGCTATTTTAGAGGTTTTTTTTGTTTTGTTTTGTTTTTTCTATTTGGTCACGTTTTTGGCTTAGTTGAACTCCAATACTTCCCAGGCAGTGAGATGAGAAATCTTGTGAGGATAGTATTTAAATATGAACCATTGAACTGAAAAGAGACAAGTTTTACTTTTTTCTTCTATGGTGACATCCTCTTGTTAGTGACTTTTGTGGTTTGTCTACACAATTTTTGCCCCCTCTGTTTTAATGACATGCAATTGACAAAAATTATATCTTTAAGATGTGCATCACAATGATTTGATATACATTGTGAAAGAATTCTGCTCATTGAATACATCTGTCATCCCTTATATATCACTGTACATATCTTATACACATATTAAATGAGGGTTTGTTGATAAAAGATTTAAGTTCTACTCTCTTAGCAAATTCAAAGCATACAATACATTGCTATCAACTATAGTCATCATGTTATACATTAGATCTTCCAACCTTCCAACTTTATCTTATAGCTAAAAGCTTATACCTTTTTAAAAACCTGCTGTATTTTCCCCACCCTTCAACCACTAGTAACCACTTTCTAATCTCAGTTTCTGTGAGTTTGACTTATTATTATTATTATTATTATTATTATTATTATTATTATTTTAGATTTAATATGTACATGATACCATGCGGTATCTCTCTGTCTGGCTTATTGCATTTACATATGCACCTTCTGAGGACAAAGGTTTAATGTACTTTATCAGTGATCTAACCGGCCAGGAGTGTGCACACACGGGAGTGAGCCTGGCGTTAGAACTTGTGACGAAGCTGTCTGAGGTGAAGAGTGTCTACGATAGATAATTTTATTTGACACTTATTTTTTCATATATTTAAATTCTGTAATTATTTGTGGGAAATGTGAGGGGTAAAGCGACCAGCAACAGAAGATAGAGCATGCAGTATTTTCATAAAAAGTCTTCATTTAAGATCTTGGATATTGAGATTAGAAAGTAATTATTATATTACCTAATCATTAGAATAGTTTCCCCCTCCCCGCCCCCTACAGTGGGCATGCCTTTCCAAAAAAGAAAAAAAAAATGAATCCTGTTTACCTTATTTTTAAATGATATTTTTGGACATTCTAAAATAATTAAATATTTGAATATCTAATTTGAGAAATAAAGGAAAAAGATTTGCTATTTAATTTTTTCAGAAGGAATATATTTGATATGTATTTACCGAATATTATGTGCAAGAATTGCTACTGGGAACACTGGGGAAGACAGACTAATTAATGATTGTTCTTTTAAGGTGTTTATGATTAATTGGAAAGAGATAGGGCCATAAAAATCCAATGTACAAAATAAAAGTGCATTAAAAGCATACACGAAACAATGCAATTTCATAGGAAGCAAAATCTCTTGGAAATTTTAATTTTACAACTTTAAATTCTTCACTCAAACAGAAGTATGGCTTTTATTTGACTGGACGAGTAGGTAAGCATGTGTTATATTCCCAGTAAGGTGAATGGTGAGAGCTAAAATAAGAATTTTGAATTAGAAAGAATTTATTGCAGCACAATAACCATCTGCACTGATTGAACTTAAAGCATCTTGCATGAGAAAATAAATCATCCTCATTTTATTATGCCTTGATTATGCGAAAACCACTGTAGTAGAAAATGATAGCGTTACAAATGTCTGCCAAGATTCAGTCCCTGTCCTCAAATAGCATCTTTTGTGCTATACATTTGACATGAACATTTAAGGATTCTGTAAGGATGTAACCAAATTAAAAACACAAAGGATTATAGAAGGATAGATAGCAAGCTGCATGGAGAAATATGAGTTTAGTCATTCAAGACTAAACTCAAGTCTCAAACCAAGAGAGGAATAGAAAGGATCCAGCCCTAAGAAACTGCATAATGTTTTTCTTAAGTATTTTGTTCTCCCCAATTTCTCTATGGAAGGGTATATAATGTTCCTGTCTCTATAGCTCTGTGTTATTAAAGCTCAGACTTTCTCTCTGTCAAGAATTGGCTGGTGAGGAAATTAGAAAAAGAACTAGAATTAAAGTCATCTCCCTTGGCAGTCACACAGTTGGCATTTATTGAGGATGGAAGGGTAACTACAAAGTACCGTGTGAGAGTAAAGCAAAAAACAGTAAAACCTTGATCCCTTGGGAGAAAAAGAAAAATTTTTTTAAAGAACAAACATATAGTGATTATCAATTTTTCCAAATATTTTCTCCTCTGGTAACTGTCCCAATACTATTCTATAAAATTACATTCACATTTGAAATTGCTAAGATGTGACTAAACAGAATAGGCAATTTATTTTTAACTGAATCCTTTAAAATAATTATGTATTAAGTTATGAAAATTTTATCTCTTTTTTATTATAGAAACTTATCCCTTTATATATACTGAAATGATTGTCTAGAATTGTCGTATTTTTTTACTTAACCTTGAAATTTGCTTAATTCATAAGTATGTAAGGACTTATGTGCCACACAAAATCTGCTGAATTCCCTCAGGTTTTTAGATTCTAAAAGTGAATAAACGTTCAAAGCTCCTTAATTGGCTTGATTCTCTGACACTTTGACTGGAGTCCTTTCTTCACACTTTGGAGGAAACACTGTTGATGCCCTCGTAGCTATGAATTAAGACCCATGGATTCTTTAAACTATTTATTTATTCACCCTCTTTTTTCAATCACTAAAATGAGTGAAAAAATTGAACATGAAACCTGGTTAACCTTTTGGATTATAGTAATTCCCTCCAGGTTGCCAGTAAATCATTTCCCCTTTACTAATTAGTGATAGGAATAAAAGTATCATGGATGCCAGGAGCCTCACGTATGATCTTTTACAAGGATCCTTTCTTACACCAACACCCAAAAGAATGTTAAGTAAAACCAAAGGAAATCTCCTCTACGTCTGCAAAATGGTATTGATGGCAGAACTGATAAGATGTGGACCAGCATCATTCTCTTAATGAGCACACAACTCAACCACATTTCCTAGTCCTCTTGCAAGGGTAATATGGCTGATCTCACTAATGAATCAAGACCAGAAATAAGGCCTAAAGCAGGGATCTGCCTTATGGCAGTGAGCTATATATATTTTTTACATTTTTATAGAATTGAAAAAAATAAGACACATAAACAAATGTATATACAGTTGACCCTTCAGCAACATTGGGGTTGAGGGCACTGACCTCTGTGCAGTCAAAAGTCCACGTATAACTTTTGACTTTCTCCCAACTTAACTTGTACCTCAGTATCTGTCGAATATTTGTTCCAGAACCTCCTTGAATACCAAACTCCAGGGATGCTCAAGTACCCTACATAAAATGGCATATATCAATGCATATAATCAGACCTCTGTACCCACAGACTCTCAACGACTGATGGAAAACAATACAGGTATTTATAGAAAAAAAATCCATGTATAAGTAAACCCATGCCGTTCAAACCTACGTTGTTCAAAAGTCAACTGTACATACACATACATACAAATATGTGTGCGCAAATACATATGTACGTGAACACACATACAAAAAAAATCATATGTGACTCACAACACCTAATTTATACTAATATTTTTTATTTAAAACTAACGTCATAGGTTTCATTTTAGCTTCTTAATTTTCTATGATTCATAAGTTCTTTCTCCAGCAGTGAAAATCCTGGCTCCCTGGCCAACCTCCCATCCATATTGCCCCATGTTATTTTTCAACTGCCTCAGTTCACCCCAAAGTTCCCAGTTTAGAGTCATTGGTCTCTAAAGTCAAAGAATAATGAGGATATGGCTTTGCAAAGAAATTCCACAATTTCGAACTATCTTTTATCATTCAGAGAGGGAATTTGTGGAGGCTACTTATCCACATCCCATATCCCACATCACGATTGCCTTCAGCTACTCTGTAAGTTTTTTGTTTTTGTTTCTGCACCAACAACTTAATAGGGGAAAGAGGTTTAAAATGATAGAGGAGGTATTCGCACAAAAAGTATACATGCTTTTTTAGACTGGTAAAACTATGATGACCATCATCTATTATTAAATAAAATCAAATTAAAATAGATACAAGTTTTGTTTTCATCTATGATATTGGCAAACATTAAAAAAAGATATCAAATGCTAACAATATGTGGGAAACACTCTCATGCTTTACAGATGAGATTGTGAACTGGTGCAATATCTAAATGATACCTAGCGGTATCTGAAATTTAAACTCTACCATTTCTTTTGATACAACGATGTTAGGTCACGATGTAGTTCACATATTAAAAAATAAAAGTCATAGGCATTTAGAGATATCATTTCAACATTCACTTAGTATTATTGTTCTTAGAAATATTTATTAAAAGAAATAAATATAGCAGCACAAATCTCTAGTCTCCAAGAATCAATGGTACCAACAGTTAAGCAACATAAGAGAAGGATTTTTTACATTAAATTTGGTTTTGGTTTGGTTTGATTTTGTCTATTAGAGGTTGTGGCATGCTTAGAGTCTCAAGCATAAAGTGCATGAAGCAACCTAAGAATGATAAAGATTTGATATGATTAGATACTGTTTATTTTTTAAAAAGCTTTTAAATTAGAAAAATGATATATTTTATAAATATTAAATATACATATTAAAAACAAAACAGAAATGACCACTGTTCATATGCTCTTAATCTGATGATTTTTCTAGTTCTCTTTTTTCTAATTTATAAATATGTGTTATTTCCACTTAATAGTGCATCATCATAAACTTTTTCCGATATCATTATTTTTAAAAATCCTGATTTAAAAGCCGCCTATCATTTCATACATATACCAAAATGCATAATGTATTTAGACATCCGTGTTGGATATATGAATTGCCTCTAGCTTTTTCCCTTTATCCAAGCTGCTGTATATGATGGTCTAATTAGTTCTCTGAGTATAAAGTCATGTCCCCATCTTTGAAAATTCAGTATGACCATGTAGTAAACTCATAAAAGTCTGTCTCATAAAGTATGAACATTCCTGAAAATGACTACCAAATGATTTCCATAAACATGGTACCAATTTATAGCGCCAGTAAAAATACATCAGTCCCCTTAACATAAACATTATAGTTGGTAGTGTTGCTTAACAGATAACAAGAGGTGAAGAGACTGATTTGGGTTTACATTTGGTTTCAGCTAATATAGTATGTGATAGTTTAGCCCAGGAAAATATTAGCCTTTGAATTTAGACAGATTTGAGTCATAATCGGACCAGTTATTATCTATGCCTAACCCAGAACAAGAAAATTAGCATCATATGTCATTTATTTAACCATATGATGACACTAACAATAATTATCTAAAAATGTGATATGAGAAATAAGTAACAAATATGACATCATTAAGTTTCTGGACCATACTTTGTATTGAGTAAGCAACAAATTTTATTATCATTTTTGTTAAGTAGGTAAGCAAAAAAATTTGAGCAGTAAATTTATTACAATGCTATGTATTTCAACTATAATTTTTAAAAAATTAATACGGTCTATTCAATTATGTGCCTGTTACCAAAATTTCCAATTTTAGATTAAGCATATACTATTGTGATCGTGGTTCTTCTTACTACTCAGCTATTAATGAAATATAGCTTCCCACCAAAATATGCAAAGTAGGAACAAATGTCAAACCCCTGGAATAAAGTCATATTCACCTAAGGTGAGATCTGAAAGTGAACATGATCCCTATCACAAAATTTCACACCTGTATACGTAGCCCTGCAAGATTCACAAGGAGCTTTCATTTATTGTTTTATTTCTATCAAAACAATGAGTGCTAAATGAAAGGTGGGATAGGTGGAGCTACTTTTTCATATTTTACAGATGAAGTATCAATAGATGATTGATTTACACACAGTCATAAAATGACATGTCCTCTAAAACTGAATGTTCTGGAGTTTCTTTCAATTTTACCACCCTCTAGCTTGTGCAAATTTTTAAATGATAATTTTTAAGTAGTCATGGAATTGAGCTTGATGTCAGAATGTTCAGAAGATCCAGATAAGCCTTCTCTTTAAAGTAAGTTTCTAAAATAGGTAATATATATGACAGGCAAATTAAAGAGAGCAGACAGAAAGAACTAAAATAAAAAAAAAATCTCAATTTGCCCATTACTGATGTTCCCTATACCTACTTCCCAAAGGTAACTGAACATCTTCTTATGTATCTTTTCAGATACATCTAATTCATATGTCAGACTACATAATTATTTCTATAATATGTGGCATACTATTCATCTTATTTTTCCCCTTTGGTTTATTCCAGTTAAGATATCTTGAAAATCTTTTATTAAGAGAAAACATAACACATTATATTTTCATACTGCATAGTATTTTATGCAGAACATAACAGTTTACTTACCCGGTCCATTGTTGATGAACACTTAGGCTGTTTCCAGCTCCCACCCCCACCCCCAGTTCTTTTCACTGTGTGCTATTCGATAATTTTACAGAGAAATACTTCTGAATGAAATATACATACGATTATTTATGTGTGCAATTCCGAGGTATATGTAAGAAGAAAGGAAAAAAGGGAAGCTAGAATTTTGTAGAAAATGTAGTGTTTTAGCCGATATGGTTTTGTTCATAAACCTATATTTTGATTTTAGTACTTGCACAACACAATAAGCAGAAAAAAATTCAGTGCAACGAAGCCTGTATTCTCACAGTCTTTCCACTCCCTCAATTGTTAGAAGGAGGAATGATTTCTAGCATTGAGAAGAGAAACCCAAACCAAAGCTGTTGGCCGACATAGTAACATCTCCTACGATATCAAAAACAAACCTAGAAATGAGAGAAACTGTGATGAAGATTGTGTCAGGGAAACAAAAGGTCAGGGTGAAAATCCTCCCAGAGTTACTGCTCGGAAATGTTAACATGTACAGATTTGGGCTGTTTAGATGGATGCATCTGAAAAAAAAAAAAAAAAAGTAGTGTTATATAGATAAAGCTGCAATTGGGAGTAAAGTGGCAATGCTTGGATCACTGAATGAAGCAAAATAAAGTGTTGTTCAGTGAGAGGAGAAAGGTCTCTAATGCATCCAAGAGCTCCTATTTTTACAGTTTCGTGTGTGGAAGCAAAAGCATTAGAGACTAAAAACCTTGCCCAGGTTACTTGCAATTTGACAACACCAGGCTGTTTGTGGAGCTGCACTCTGATGGATTTTTAGCTTCCATATGAGGTTCATGATGACTTGTTTAGTAGAATTGTTTTAGCATTAGTTTGTCAGTCCACGTAACCCAAGGGTCTTCTTCTTAAGGCCGAAAGCTCTAGAAATGAACTGCCTCTTTTGCAGTCATCAAACATTCACCCAACAACATTAATGTGCTTAAAAACAGCAAAAGTCCCCTTTCCATTTTTTCCCCTTTTTTTGAAACATCATTGCTCTGATTTGTGAATATCTGGCACATTTTCTTGCCAGTTATTACTCAGGGACTGGGGTTATCATATATTTCACCATTTAAAAAAATATTCTAAGCCTTAATGATTCAGATGTAATTAAACATCAGTAATAACTTGACAAGGGCCAGGAAATAATTCAAAGTAAAGCTATTTTGTAGCTTGACCTGTTGTTTATTTTGTATTGTAAAGTATTATAACTCATGAGTTTTTTTCAAAGAACAATTATTGTTGATTATTGTGTTCTCTTCAGGGAACTTTAGGGCGAGTTATTTTATAGGTTGGAAATTTTTTGAAGTTTTAAATTGTAATGTTTCCTCGAGTCAGAAATATCCCTTATTTTTATTTACTTACATTTATTTAAGAATAGCCTTTCTATCAATAAAACTTTAAAAGAACATTTTTTTTTCTTGCTTCATGTTTATCCTATTAGAAACCTTGCAATGACTGTATTGCCTTTGAAATTACAAGAGCTGTCCAGTCCTGTATTTTAGAACTGGCTCCAATCCAACCCCATTCAGCATTGTTATAAAAAGAAACAAACAAAAAAATATGTCAGAACTGTTTAAAAATACAGAACCCAAATACAGATTTGGGTTAGATCTGCTTATTGCCAAATAGCTTTCATTTAAAATAAATTTTAAAACTTCAAGGGTATTTAAATGAAATTCAAGCCAACTTTACAATACAAGTCCATTAAGCAAGGATTTACCCTTGTATGAATTATCGACAAACTGTTTTTCTCATTTCGGCTTTTTGCAGTGGTGACAAACAGAGGCTACTCTAATGAAGCCAAGATTGAAACTGCAGTATAGGCTAAGAAACAATGAAACCAGAAATATATTCTCCATTCTGTTTAGTAGGGAAATACAAAAGAGAGGGTCCTGAAGGTGGTGGGGAGAGGGAGGAAGATAAAGGAAGGTCATTAGGATAATGGCTTGGTCCAACCTGGCTGGCTGCCCGGAGAGGGCAATGGACCTGCCATTAGTATCTGATCCTCCTCAGCCTCTTGAGGGTTTGCTAGGCCTCCTGTCAAAGAACTCCCCTGGAAAAGGCCCGGAATTCTCAAAATTAATTCTCCTCTGCCTTGCTCCATGGCCTTGTGCTTCTCTGTTTCCCGGGCTCCTCATTGATGATTCCCCTCTGTCTTCAATGCAGCGTTGCCTCCCACTTGGGTCATTTGTACCAATTGACTATCCTACTAACTTTTGAACTGTGCTCTTGTCCCTTTGCTATTTTTACCAACTGTTGGTAAAGACAGGACTACAGCAGACCACTTGAAAAATGGCTGGTTTCATTCTTTTCTAATCCTTGGAAACTCTTACCCTTATATACTGTCCTGGAAGAAATCACTTACCCAGGCGAGGTTAACAGTTAACATTTTTCTTTTCCCCATACTTTATTCTAGCACTTATAAAGTGGTCAAAACTGACCTTCGAAATCACCCTTTCATCTATTAACACATACAAGTTAAAGGCAATTACTTTTTTCTTTTCTTTCTTTTATCTTTTTAGAAAAAAAGTCATTGGCATTAAGATGTGCTACATTAATGTAATTGTTTCAACTTACAGTTTATCAAATCTGCAAAAGTAATCTTTAAATCAGTGTCATTTTGAAACCTTAAAATAAGCTGTTCTCTGAATTTGGACAGCTTATTTCTGGCAGTTTGCAGATGGACAGCCTCATGGCATTGCTGAATGTATGCATTAGAACATAATTAGCTACATATAAAGATAGGTTCAGCTCTTTCTAAATGGGTTAATCAGTTCTCACTGAATTCAGGGAAATATAAGGGAAACTCAATGCTCAATGTTTTTAGATTTGTTGGCTTAGACTTTAGGTAAACTGAATATAAATATGTACCCCAATGAGTACTAGTTAGTTCTGTAATGTTTAGCCTTTCTATCAAGTTATAAAAGCATGACTATTGCCCAGTCACATTCTAAGAGACTACTTTGTTTTGGTTTTGGTTTGTTATCATTTGCAATCAAGAGCTTTACATCTGCAACATTTAATAGACTCTTGTGTGGTACACTGCTTTTGCAAGTTGATTTTGAAGGAGCAGGGCTCATTTGCTTATTAATAAGTCCAGTTGTTAGAATACCTTCTATAAGTGAGTTATAAAACATATTAAAACAAGAAAACTGGGCTGCATTTCTGGCTTTCATTCTGTACCCATTTTGTTCTCTGGTTCTTTTGTTTCTTCTGTTATACATGACATCTAATGTTGCTATTCCTTTAGGCGCTGGCTCTACATGGCATTTTTGTTTCTATTCTCTCCATAGGTGTTCTTATATAGTCCTATGTCTTTAAACACTATCTGTATGCCAATGGTATTTTAATATGTATCTCAAGGACTGCTCTCCCTTGTGCTCTATCTTCATTTGGATGTATAATAGATGTCTCAGTTTTAAAATGCCCCAAATAGAACTCTTGATTTCTTCTCAGTTCAAACTTCCATGTGGCTATCCCCCACTTGCTAGTCTTCTTAATCTCAGCAAAAGACATTACTATCTAACCAGATCTCCAACAAAAATCCTGGGAAGTATTCTCTATTGCTCCTTTCTTTCAACCTCCAGTCCAATCAGTTAGAAGTACAGTAACTCTACTTCTAACTGTATCAAATCCTTTTAGTTCTTAATCTTTACTGACACTGTAGTATAAACTGCCATCATCACTCTCCTGTCTCACTACAGTAACCTCTTGGTCTTCCTCCTTTCAGCTACGCCCATCTTCAAAAGTTTCTAAATGTAAGTGAGATCTTTACATGCGTTTTATTTTTTTTCTTTTAAATGTTATGAAAATTTTCAAACATATTCAAAAAGAGAATAGTATAAGGAATCCCCATGTACTCATCATCCAGATAAAATAACTATCGATTACTAATTGTTTTAGCTCTAATTTCACATGACTCCCCTCCCCAAACACACACTGAAATACTCTGAGGCAAATTCCAGACATCATATTGTTTTATCTGTAAAAATTTCAGTATATATTGCTAAAATATAGGGATGCATTTTTAAACAATTCCATTGATTCGCAATTATGATTCATGATTAATCAATTTCATGATTATCTTAACATTTTATTTAATAATTCCAAATGTTTCACTTAAATATTTGTTATTTCTTGTCTCTTTAATTTAAAAATTCCCCTTTTATCCTTTCTTCCAAATTATCTGAAGAACCCTGTTATTTGATCTGTAGAGTGCCCCTTATTTGAAATTTTTGTAACTGAATGTTCTTTAAGGTAGTATCTTTTAACATTTTCCTCTGACTCATATGTTTTCTGAAACCTGGTAGTTATATTAGAGGCTAGATGATATTCAGGTTTGTATTTTGGCAAGAATAGTTCATAGCTGATATTTGTATTTCCTAGTGCAATACATTAGTCACAAAATCTCTCCTTGTTTCTCTTTTGAGATGTTAAAATTGATTAGTAGGTTAAGGTATTGTCAGCCTGATGCATTCATAATAATGTTCTCCACCCATAACTCAACGAGTAATTTTAGCTATTGTTGAGTGCAGCCTAAATCCATTATTCTGTTAAAGGTTGCAAAATGATTATATCCTAATTCTCCATCATTTTAAATTTATTTTCTGTA
Organism: Rousettus aegyptiacus; assembly: GCF_014176215.1. NCBI lineage: Eukaryota > Metazoa > Chordata > Mammalia > Chiroptera > Pteropodidae > Rousettus > Rousettus aegyptiacus. The sequence goes on along the minus strand of NW_023416306.1, from coordinate 42,268,965 downwards.
ATATGTCTATAAAGAAAAACTTTTAGTACTAGCTGCTAATAATGAGGTGAGTCTGTAGAAGAAGTGCAGGGTAAATGGGAAATCTTTTATTTATAGATTTTTAGCAGAAAAAAAATTAGTTTTTAGCATCCTTCAAGGTGACCGATGTTTTTTTTCTTATTTATATCTTATGAAATCATAGATTTTAACAAATTTATTTTTTAAATATGTATCCTTTGCAATTATTATTATTGCTTTTGTTCAAATTGTCCCTTTTTTTGGCCCGTTGAACCTCTTCAAATTGAATTCAGAGCTTTGATGACATGACTTGTTTTGGTATGGTAAGATTATCTATGTTCTTCTTATACATTTTTGCCCACACTTGGAAGCAGCCAATTTTCCAAAAACTATAGTTCCTTTCAGTGGTTAATAATATTTGAAGATCATTTTTAAGTGCCAGTAATGCTCATGGCTACTGTGTTGCTCAATATTTCTAAGACTTTCTCACTGGATAGATCTTAGAAAATAATTGAAGATAAAATACATTATGAATTTATATTCAAATTTCCAATTCCAATACTAACTTGACTTCATTAGTCTTATATTTGCATATCTTTTCTCTTATGATGAAAATCTTGGATCCTAACAATAGTAGTATAAATACTTTTTGCTCATCCTAATATCTGTGTGTATGCATACTACGATTTGTTGTCAACTATAGACACTCAAACACATGAATAGTTATAGAATAACAATATGATTACTAGAAATAGTTTAAGATCTTTGTAGTGTTTTTATCTTTAGGCTATATCCCACTGGAGATATACAAATTATTGTTTTAAAATCACTTGATGTAATTTCTTCTCAGCCTTTTAGCCAATTTCTAGTATAAAATGACTTAATATAATGCCTGTTTGTGTGGTTGAGGTCCCTGATACGTGGTTCATTTCATTTGTTTTATTTTGCATTGAATACTTAAGGATTTATTTTTTTGTTTTGTTATATTATTATAAAAAGACATTTACATAATTCCAAAATCAAAACTACAAAATAAGGTGCAGTTGAGACAAGTCTCACTTCCAACCCAATCTCCTCCACCCTAGTATCTTCTTCTTCTTCTGAGTAACCTATATTTAAACTAGTTTTTGTTTGTCTTCCTTTTTTAATGTAGGCATTTTTGTGTGCATGTGTGTGCATTGTGCTTTTCTTCCTTCTTTAAGATGAATGATAGTATATTTTACACATTTTTCCTTACCTTACTGTTTTTAGTTTATGATAAATACTAGATATCACACTGTAGCAATTGTAGAGATATTTCTCATCCTTTTTAAGGAGATAAATAGTATTCCATTTTGTGGACATACTACAATTTAGTGAAGCAGTCACCTAGTTATGAACATTTGTGTTGTGTCGTCTTTTGCTTTATAAATATTGCTTTCCTCCTAGTTAAATCTCTTCAGTGGCTTCCCTTTCCTTTTAGATAAAAATCCAAACTATTTTCCATAGCCTACAAGATTCTGCATATTGGATCACTATTTCATTCTCCAACCTCAACTCATATTATTCTCTCTCAGTTCTAACTTCACTGGACTTCTACTCCCTCCTAAGAATATTTTCTTGGCACCTATCTTCATGGCTGACATATTTTCATTCTACGGATTAGGAAAGTTCAAATGCTCCTGGCTCACTAATATCTCCCTGAACAGTGCTGCCTATAATAACACTACTAGTTCTCACTAGCTAATTATCTTGTTTATTTTCATCGCAACATGTAACAATCTACAGTGGTATATGATACATCAAATGATGTTATTATTATACAATATCTATTGTGTTATCATATTTATCTGTTGTTTGTTCTCTCCACCTAACTACCATTTTGACTATGAATCTTTTGTACCTTACATAGTGTCTGATGGTCTAAAAAAGTATTTGTTGAACTGAAGATTCCCCATAATAAATTTTTTAAATCCAACTAAGTATTAATCTGACTCTTTTTGTGCACTACCATAATATACACACAACTGTATTTCTTTCAGTCTGCCAAGTGTCATAGGATTAATGTGCTTGTGATCTTACTTGAGCATTATCTCACCAATTGTAGTATCTAATTTTTTATTACCTTCACAACCAATTCAGTAAAATTTATCTGCGATTTACAATTCAATTAAACTGTGAGGCCTTTACATTTATTTTGAGATTTTAGCAAAATATTTTACTATAAATCCTCAGATTGTTGTCCAAAAATGAGTGAGGTATAGCTGACATATGGCGGTTCTAACAAAAGAGGTACTATTATTTCCTATTGGTTAGGGCCTCAGAAATGTTAAGTAATATGACAAATGGTATATACTAAGTGACTTCGCTGGAACTCAATCCCACATTTCCTTAATTCCAATCTCATGTTTTCTGGTCAGGATACATTGACTATGGAGATATAACAAAGCAGAATTCTCATGACTTATAGCCATTTGTAAATATATAGTTTAAAAGGAAATGTTAAAATCTTTGATGAAAACTTTTATTTGTATGGAGAAAAGTCTGTCCATTTTGGTATATTTTTATCTACCTATACACTCACCCAGGAATTTTCTTAAACTCCATGACTCAGAAAACTGAAATTTAACCAAGTGACAAATTTCTGACAGTCGCTACAGTGTTAAAAGTATTCACGAATATTCATGCATTTTTGACCTAGTTAAAGTCTCATAACTAACTTAACTAGTTTTGAAATGTTCTCTTTTTTTCTGTTACAAAACAGCCTATTCAGCATTACGCCATTCTCACACTTGCTACATCTGTCAATTTTCTTTCAGTTTCCTGTCAGATTGCCATTTCACTCCATAGCCTCTATTAGACTGCCCCCTGCATTTCATAAAAATGTCCTAACATTCTAAACTGACAGAACCTTTAAATGGTCAGGTATGTATATATATTCCCTCATTGTTGGCACAGCAAAAAAAAAAAAAAAAAAAAAAAAAAAAAAAAAAAAAAAAAAAATCCAAAGCATAAAACTTACTCTAACAAAAATAGAAAATTTATATCGAATTTCTTTTTCTTTTCTTTCTTTCTTTCTTTCTTTCTTTCTTTCTTTCTTTCTTTCTTTCTTTCTTTCTTTCTTTCTTTCTTTCTTTCTCTTCTTCTTCTTCTTCTTCTTCTTCTTCTTCTTCTTCTTCTTCTTCTTCTTCTTCTTCTTCTTCCTCTTCTTTTTTTTTTTTTTTACAATATCCTCAATTTCTGTGTAAGAAAATAAATATATCTTCCATTTATTACTTTCATGACAAAACTTCTTTCTTTGACTGGTCAGGACTTTTGGTAGAGACAAAATGTTTGAAAATTCTACTTTATTTCCTAAACTTTTCTAATTTTCAGAACCACCTGGAATATACAATAAACACAGACACCCAAGCTCCATTCTTGGGGTTGCTACTTGACCAAGGATGTATTGGAAAACTGTATTTTGCATAGGAATATGCATTTCTTAAAAAGACCTTAAAGAAGTTGTGGTTCATATACACAATGGAATATTACTCAGCCATTAAAAAAATAAAATCCTACCATTTGCAATGATATGGATGCACCTAGAGGTTATTATGCAGAGTGAAATAAGTCAGAGAAAGATAAAAATCACATGATTTCACTTATATGAGGAATCTAAGGAACCAAAAGAACAATCTAATCAAAAACAGATTCCAAAATATACAGGACAATCTGGTGACAGACCGAGGTGGGTTCGGGGGTTGCTGGGAGAAAGGGGTGAAGGGTTAAAGTACAAATTAATAGTTGATAGATGGTCATAGGGATGGGGAGCATGGCATAGGGAATACAGTGAGCATTAATGAAATGGCTAGGTGGAAAGCCAGAGGAGATGAAGAGCAATTAGGGGGATAATTTTATAAACTATATAATTTTCTAAGCAATGTACTGCATTCTTGAAACTAATAAAATAATTTTTTTAAAAAAAAGATCATGTGGTTCTGATGCTAGGCTTAATTTGGGATTACCAAAGGTCTAAATGCTGTACAATTTTCATTTAGAATTCCTCGAAGTTAAGAGATACATCTTTGTCAACTAAAGATTGTTATAAAACATAAATGTGCATGTGAATCATTTGGAGATAGTGTTAAAATAAAATACAGTTGCTGATTGATAGACCTTGGGTGGGGCCCGAGATTTTTTCAGAAAAGCTCTCAGTTGATGCCAGTGTTACTAGTCCACAGAACACAATCTGAGTGACTCTCAACTCTACCTTATTTTTAGAACCACCTGGGGATTAAAAAAAAAAAAAACTATATCTGAGCTTCACCCTTCTTCATAGATGTCATATTATAATGTACGCCTGAAAACTATATAATTGTAGTAACCAATGTTACCTCAATAAACTTAATTTGAAAAAACCAGAATCTCTAAGAGGGAGAGGTCAGATTATAAGTATATTTTAAAAATCCACAAGTGATTTTAATGCATAGTCAGGGTTCAAAACAACTGTCTAAAATGAAAATGTGGTGAAAAGAGTCAAAATTTTTTTTGTAGTTGTCAAACTTATAGAACCTATGCTACTTAAACTTCAGTGGTAGGCTAAGAAAACTTAAACTGTTTAAATAGATATTCTCTATATCAAGGAAGAATTTCTGCTGGTTTTTCTCTATTTTAAATTCAGATTCCAGTATCCATGTATCTGCCTTATTATTATTGTTTCGATAAAAAACTACAAACAGTAGACTATGGTTATTGTGGTGGTTCCTCTTTCATCTGTTGTTGGTAGGTGAGTAATGAGCAGAGATTTAAGAGGAGGACATTCAATATTTATTTTATGTGCCTTCAATATTCAGGGTACAGGTGATTTACAAAGACCAGAATTGCCACCCATGGTCCTGGTACTATGGATTATCTGTTTTTCTCAAATTTAGGTGTTGGTGTTGTCAAAGACTTCCTTATTTTATCTTCTTCCATGCCCTTCTCCCATGTACATACAGAGTAATAGAAGATTATCTTAAGAATATTCTTGAAAATACTAAAAGAAAAGGAAGGGAGAAAACATGAACAATAAGGACATTATGAAAGGTTATTTAGAGTAAATAACCCTGTCGGCAGAGCATATCATTATCTGAAAAATTATAGCAACACAGGTAAAGTGGAACATATTGTACATTTTATTTTCATAAGATCATTCATAAATCTATTAAATGATTTTTTGTAGCTGCTATTATTTGCCAGTCATATCCAGAAAGTTGCAGCTTTACTTTTATTTTACTTATGTTCAAAAACAAGTTCTTAGAAAGCAATTATGAATTCTTTTCTCACCATGAGAGTAACTGGTCCTGGACATGCCCTCCTGACACAAACAACTACAAAGCTATTTAAAATACAGAAAAGAGCTTTTTTCAGATATTGGAAACAGGTATCCCAGGGCTTTTATCCATGAGAAAAGGAAATGAACGAGGTAGGCATCATGATTTCCCAGGTTTTCTGCCTGGAGGCGTATTGTGGATTGTGACACAAGAAGGGACTCCAATCAGAGCACACCAGTCTTGCTGCTATGAGATCATAGAAGTCAGTGTTTAGGGAGGCTAAAGTGCTTGGAATTTGTGGAACAGAGTATGAAAAGAGAAGAGAGATAACTTGAGAAGATGCTTCAGAAATCCTCATGGGAGTCACATTGAGTCTGTTGCTGAATATCAATCTGCTCAGGCATGGAATGAAATTCCATCTGGTTGGAAGAGAATCACCAAACATGTATTAGCTGAATAACTAGAGCTTCCAGAGGATTTAGGGATATATAAGGTACAGCAAAGCAGATTGAAGAGATCTCACTGAATACCCAAGGCATTCATTATAGACTCCCGAAAAGTAATACTACAGTCGTAGGATTAAAGTAGCCCTAGAATAAAGCCACACCAGAAAAACCACCACAAAACAAAAATAGGCCTCAAAAATATCAGGCAGATCCACAAATAACCTGCTAAACAAATGTCAGTATTCTTTGAAAGAAAGCAACCCAATCCAGACTTGTAATAATGTATTATTACAATGTCTGGCATCTGATAAAATATTAACAAGAATATCAAGAGACAATAAGAACATGACCTACTACCAGGAAAAAATCAAACTATAAAGACAGATTCATAAACGATAGAAATGATAAAATTATCATCATACATAAAGATCTAGCTTACTTGTTTAAACTCACATTTTAGAAGAGTGGGCCTATAAAGTATGTGCTAGAGTGTGATGCCAAAAATAACAAATATGATGCAAATTCTTTTTTATCTGAGTTATATATAACAATGCTAACCTATTTATGGGTAATAAGTATCACTGTATGACTTGCTAGAGAATAAATGCAGGTAAAACAGATGTTACTAAGAAATAGGGAATAATATCTGTGACAGAAGATAAATACGACTTGTATTTATTTCTTACTGATTAAGATATATCTTTTACCAAGATAATAATTATTTTGATTATGAATATAGTAATTCAATAATTACTATAATTGAATATAGTAAGTCATATTCTTAATTATATCCTGACTATTTTGCTAAAGTAACTGAAAGATTAATTTTGGTCAGAGTTACAGAATAGTATTTAAATACTGTATCATATTTTATATCTTTTCTGCAATAATGTACAGAGATTTCTCTTGGAGTGGGTAAGTTAGCATTATTAAAAACAGGGGCTGGATTTTAAAATAAGTTACTAAAACCTAACATTCAATCATGAAACTTTATCATCTTATATTACAAGTTATAATTAATTAAACAACTTTTACTGTCAGTTAATTGGTTCTAAAGTTTCAGTATTAAGTGTTGTCATTTATGAAAGGGTGTTCACATTCATTCTTCTTGAATTTATTTGTTTGTTTGTTTGTTTGTTTATCTATTTATTTTATCTATCTATCTATCTATTTATTTATTTATAAATGTCTGTCTAATAGCAATTCTATATCCCTCTCTTTCCTCTTTTCACATAAAGGAAATTCCTGTGTTGTTAATAAGTATTAAGAATTCAAGGACTTAGGAAGTGCACAGGTGCTCAAAGTTGAAGTTATTTATGGCTAACAGAGTTGTGTTAACTGAATATATGCTCCTTCCAGATCTCCAAATATGTTTTCTCAGTCTCTTGCTGTACCTTTCCATATATCCTACTTCAATATTTTTTCTTTCCACTCCCAGACCCTTTGTCATTGGCATCTCATCTATTCTCACAACTCCAACTGCCATCTGTTGATATTTTCCTAGTCCGCATCTTCAAAATGGGTTTTTATTCTGATTTTCAGACTTCTAAATTTTAGTGGAAAACAAATGAGATGTCTCACAGGCACCTCAAATTCAATGTTCTGTTCCCAGCCTATCATTTTTTATTGAAACTCCCTCTTTCTATACTCACTTCCTTGTTCTTTTGCATGTAAATACTATTTATCTACAAAAATATTAAAATAGTTTTGCCTAATATCTATTATAAGACCAGTTAATTTCTCTCATTGATGACTTTTATTAGATACTGAGCTTGATTGATTATATCCTAAAAATATTTGTTTCTACTTTCACATATTTAGGTCAGCCCCCCTTTTTTTTTTTTTTTTGCATGGACTAATAAAGGATTTCTTAACCTAGATGCTATAGAGTTTTGGGGCTAAATAATTGCTTGTTGGAACAGTCTGTCCTATGTATGTTCAGTACATTTAGAAGCATATCTGGCCACCTCCTCAGTGGTGAAAACCAAAAATGTCTCTAGTTCTTGATAATTATTCCCAGTGGGGCAAAATCAGCCCCTTGACCACTGAGAATGACTGGACTAAACAATGGCATCTTAATTTGTTTTCATGTTGTTAGCCTCAACTTTTTCAAATCCATCTTCCACCACAGTGAATTTTCTAAAACTAACTTGGGTCCAAACCCCCCTGTTTAAAACCCTTCAGTGACCCCACATTGCCTGAAGAAAAAGTAAAAACTCATGCGAGCCATTTGTTGCCCCATTGACCCATTTTCTTTTGGCCTGTGAATATTTTTGAAAGAGACAAGAGTTAACCCCCAAAGCTTTGTCTTTAATATTCACATGATGTAGACAGGCAGATTCCAACATTCTCTGTATCAATATTTAACCATAACTTCGAGGAATCTGAGTAAATTTGGAAAGATATTTAATTATCCCCAACTCTTTCTGTCCTTGATTTCTTCTATTATATTTCTATGTAGTTGGACTAAACAGAAAACCTTGGTTCAATAAGAAAGCAGCACACTCGTTTTAATTATTGTAAATGAAGAAACTTACCTAGGAGAAGACAGTCACAACATAGGCTGCAAGCTGTTAATTTTAATTCCTATTCTTCCCAAATAATGTTGCAAAACAGAAACAAAAACAACTGCCCTACAGAAAGAGAAAGAACAGCATATATTTCAATGCACAATTCAGAAGAACCCACATTAGTCAGAAATGCCATGGCAATAACCTGACCTATTGTTAAAAATCTAGCAAGTACATTTTTCATTGTTCCCCAGTGGGACTTTATGCCAACCAGTATTGATTGTGAGAGTTCCAAACTTCTATTAGACTCTTCTCATCTTTTAGTTGATAATTATTTCAGCCTGACAATAAGACAATATAGAATTTTGAAAATAAATTGATGCACCCTGCATCAAACTGCCTGATACTTGAGCAAACCTCATTTGAATTGTGATCTCATTTGATATCAGAGTATATAATTCCCTTAATATAAATATTTCTGTAAGACTTTCACATTATTAATTTCTATTTGGTTTCAGAAATCGTTGTTTTAATTTTTTAAAGAGCATGATATGTTCAGTTTACCCTAAGGACTTAATATGATAAGTTAATTGAATAATCTCTAGAGTTCATATGAATGCAGTTATAATGTGATGTGAAGCAGGATTCAAAGTAAATGGAAAATAAGCAGCAAACATTGGTAAAAAAGAGCAGAGAGGAATGAAAATGGGATGTTACTTAATCTGGATAGCAGAGTTTTACTTTCTTTGAGATAGAGACTAGGATGGACTATTTTAACTTGTTTCCTCTAATGTGGCATCTGTAAAAAGCTTCAGCAAACCATATATGTTTCTTTAGTCCTTGGCAACTTCATTTTAAACTTTCATTGTATAATGTAGTAGCTAAAAAATGGGGGCTGAAGTCAGACTGTTTAGACTTAAATTTCAGCCGTATAGCTTGCTAGCCACAATGCTGCATAAGTCATTTAACTTTTCAGTGCCTGGCTTTTCTCCTCGTCTGAAAAAATGGGGGATCATAATGCCACTTATTTCATGAGGTTGTGATAATAAATTAATAACCCATATAAAGTGCTTAGAAAAGTACCTATCACAGAGTAGTCATCAATAAATGTCTATCATCCAGCATAGCCTCATACTTCTAAAAATAAGATAAGGACAAAAGCAGGTCAATAGTCTATCTCAGACCGCAAGGGAAAATACTACCTAACACAAGCTAGGATGACATTCTTTAAAGAACTATTCTCTCTCCATCTGTTTTATTTGCATGTGAGTAGTTTCTGTACTCAATTTCCTCCCAGGTCCATTTACGGTAAGGGTGTTTTTAACACATGGCCTGAGTTTAGAACTTGAGTTAAGAGGAAATAAAAATTTACATCTTTCAATTCAATAAGTCATTTATGATGGATTTCAAATACCACTACATGATAACATGTCCAAGTTTTTCCAGAAAAGCTTGGCCAAAAGAGCATGGATTTGTGGGCTATGTTTATTACCTATTAACAGATAATCTCCCCTTTTGCTATTTCCATTTTGCTTTGTTCTTAATCACCTTTCTCCCTTGTCTCCTATCATAAACTACACCTTATTCTTTTTCACTAATTTGACATTCTATAAGCTTATTAGGTAAATGTTATTCATAGAATTTGAATGCTTGTGCCTGATGTTCTAAATACTTTGGGATAAAGGTACTATGGAAAATATTACTGTTTTATTAACAATAGCAATAATAGCACAATGTAGCTGTGAAAGAATCGGGAGGAAAGGCATCCAAGTGCTTTTGCAGACATTTTAAGGTTCATACAGCAAAAGCATAGAAATATGTCTCCTCTTGTATTTTGGCCAAACCAAATCTGTTTCTTGATTTATGTTAATTGTATCTGAAAACCCAATCTTCAAGGCCTTGGTCTTTTCATCCTTGCTTTTAGAATTCATTCTTTTGCACTGGCTAGTAATTACTGGCCAATGTCCTAACCACCCAGCTGCATGCTCTGATGCTACCTTGCTTTTGCATTCCCATCTTCTGCTGAGGTGGGCACTCTTTCCTGCTGCTTAGTGACTATTAAATCACTCTGCAAAGATGAAAATAGCAATATACACTGCTCCTTAGTTTAGAAAGAGCTGGCAGTGTAAGTCTCCTTTGCACGATGTAAGTAAAACATATATGAGTAGGAAATAAATTAAACTTTTCTGGATGTTTATTTCTCTAGATTGAATTTAAAGGTCCAGATCATATGGCCAAGGAAGGCATCTGTGCTTCTTTCCACAAATTCTTCCACATAATGCATCAAGCAAGTGCTAAATGTGTAAAGGCAGGGATTTTCATCTTCCTTCAAAAAAAAAAAAAAGTATGAAGGATAAAAAGCCAAAATATATGTATATGTCACTTTAAGAACTACTGATTGTATAGTCTATAGTTCTGTCTTTAAATTGATACTTTCCCTCATGTCACCATCTACAACTTACACACAAAGGAATGGTCATTACTTTGGAGACAACATATCATTAACATTCAGCATGACCTATTGGCAACAAGTATAGTTGTAAAGTAGTGCTAAAAGTGCAATTTTTTAAAGGCCTCACTAATTCATTTTATTTTTAATTATTTCTCATTTTTGAACACTTTTCAAAAAATTAGTTCTCAGCCGCAAGATTGAGGATTTAAATAAATAATTAAGCTCATACAGAGCAAGACATAAATATCTAAAAATAAAACTTAGTTACTCACAAAGCTTAGGTGTTCACATTTTGAGATGGATTGATGGAGCCATTCCCCTATCATAAAATAATGTTTTAGCACCAGTAGTCATTGTCATTTGTGAGGTATTTGTTGGTGAGAAAAATCTAAGTAGGAAGAATTTTAGATTCTACCCTTTAAGGAAAATTACAAAAGCATGCAACTATTTCCTATAGCTAAAGATTTCTCTGTCCTATGACTCCTGAAGCTTTGAATTTACTATATTAATGTTAATAATAGATATCAATAGCAATATATGAGTGAGAAAATAAAATATTTATTTATCTGAGGAATAAAAGTTACATTAAGTGATAATCATTTACTATTATTTCCCTAGAAATTGTTCAGCTATTTTAATCTACATAAAGCATAATTTTGATGAGAAAATAAAATTGTTTTAGTATCTACATAGGTGGAATGGGGTTTCTGGCTCTTTAGGGTTGCATTGTCTAGTACGGTTCTAGTAGCCATGTGTAGACTATTGAGCACTTGAAATGTGCTAGTCCGAATTGAGACACTGAATTTCAAAAATTTAGTACAAAATGTCTAAAATACATCATTAATGATTTTTATGTTTTTATATTTCAAAGCTAAAATAATACTTTGAATATAATGAGTTAAAGTGTATTATTAAATTTCTTCCGTTTGTTTACATTTTTAGGGAAAAGTTAACACTTTAAAGACTAAAAGTTTAAACTATATCTTTAACTCTCTTTTCATTTCTATGAGATTGTGCCTCTTCAGAGAATTAAACATCATTAGTACAGAGGGTGCAAAGAGAAAGATGAGTATAGATTAAAGAAGACACTATGTGGTCTGTTTGCAAATCTATGTCCTTATTTTGGTATCTGAGCAGTATGGAGAGAGAACTACAGATAGGAGCAGAAAGACAAGTTTTCAGGAGGAACTGTGAGAACCTAGTCATCCTTACATGGGAACCACTCAGAGAATGTAATACAAAAGACAAAGTGGGAGAGAGTTTTCTCACCTCACTGTCGTGCAATTGAACATCTATCTCTACAGCTTCTCAGGTCTTCTGTGCAGCAACTGGGATGTGGCCATTGGATGTGGCAATCTCCTCAAACACCCGGAGAAAGATGTTCAGTGCTAGTCAGATGTAACAAAGTTCAGTGTATAACTAGCAGAGAAGCAGCAGCGCCTGGTGGAAGCTGACTTTGTACATGCATGTGGGAGCCTACAGAAGAACATCAAACTTTGTGTGGTGCTACGAGAGTGATTAGAGATGTTTTCAAGAGTCAGATTCCTATTACTGTTATTTTTCTCTATTTGTGCCTGTAAACTAGTGAAGATTGTGGAAAAATGCATTCCTCAGATATATTCTTAGTGTCAAAATTTTGAAGCAATATTCAGATTTAAATTTTAATCATCATCCATTTATAACAGTTTTTTAAAGAATTTTTAAATTATTATTGTTCTCGAGAGCCATCGACTTTTATTTTTAAATCAATCTTTACTTGTGTAATACGTCGTATTTTTCAAATACTGAAGTTTTGTGTAAGTGTTCGAGTAAAACCATTTCACCCCCTGGATTTATTTTGCTTAATTTCATTCTCCAGTGATGAGGCTAATTAGTGGATTTTTCTATGATTTTTGTTTGTGTAAGACAGTTTTTATAATAAATTCTTATTCTAGAACACTCAAGGTGGTTCTGCTTCCATGACTGAACTCTAACGGATATGACTCAGTGAAAACCACCTTATACAGCTCCTCCAAATGCCGCCTTTATGAATGGTAGAAAGACAGTAAATGGAGGTGCTGACTCTGTGAGTATGATGGGAAGAACTCAGAAAGTGGAAATATGGCCATATTTTTGTTAGTCCTCTAAATCTAGAAAGAGGTGCTTGATTTCTTCTGAAAGGACACAAAACCTTCAGCTGTGGCTAAGAATTCGGAAGTCACCAAAGGAGATTATTTTTCCAAGAACATAAGTAAAGATTCCACTGAACTTACAAAGGATATCAACAAAATAAATTTACTGAAAGATGCAGGTTGTCTACTGTGTTTTTCTTACTTTTTGTGTTGTTTATTTAATCACGTTTATTTGAAAATTGACTCTTATATGACAATCCATTCTGTCAAGTTTATTGTTAAAACAGTAATAATGATTAATGACTCTAGTGAATTTATAGATTCTTATTGTTACTAGGCTAATATTATAAGCCCCAACTAAATCTTGTAATGTATGATAAATATATGTGTGACCTTCTTTGGAATATAAATGATTGCGTAAATGCTAATGCTACGAAGTTTGCTTTCTGAACTAAATGAACATCAGCTCAAAACACAAATAAAAAGGTAAAACTTTGAATTTAGTAAAGGTCTTTTCAAATTAAAGAATAACTTTAAATATTTTTTTCTCTCTAGAATTATAAGAAACGCTGGATAATTTGTATAAATTGAGTAGTACAATCTGATTTAGGGAAAAATTACTGATCTTTTTAAGTGAACATAATTATATCTCTCTGATTTATTATTATCTATTGACAAGAAATAACAATTCCAAGATCGTCTAAAATTTTAATAGATACTTTGTAATAAACATATTTATAATATATGTACTGTATGTATTAGTCATATATCAATGATAATAACTACAAAATGTAAATTCCTTATTGTGTAATTGATATTGTGCTAAATTTCAGCTTTAAGAGATGGGTAATGCCACAATTTCACAAATGAGAAAATTAAAGTACAAAGAAGTTAAATAACTTATCCAAAGATAAGCCAAATTTGAATAGCTTATATAAATAACATATCAGAGCCAGAATTTGTATGCAAGGTTAGCTCTTAACTTCTATGTTATACCAATAGGTTATGTTGAGCTATTTGAAATTGGTGGCTCTAGTTGACATTGGTCGCTCTCGATGGCCTGTTTCCTGTTCCCAGTCATTTGCTAAGAGTACCCTGGCAAATGACTCTTCCATTGTATACAATCAAGGTGGGACTGTAAATCCAGGTAATTTTTCACTTTCTGCAAGATTAAATTATGGTTAAAAGTTCTTTCTTCCAGGAATACAGTTCTTAAGCAGTTATACAAAGAAAGGAAGTAACTAGATCTATGTCTAAGGTAATTCCTAAAAGAAAACCCTCCGGGACACATTTTAGTTCCCAGGACACATCTTTTTGAGGGTGTCCCTGGTTCCTCTCTCCTGAAGCCTAATTTTTTAGCTTCTCCTTTAACACCATTTGCTATATTATGTTATTATTTTATTCTTTTGTTTGCTTGTTTTGCTGTATTTAGTTACAGTTGCCATTAGTCAATGAAGAATTCTAACTGAGAGAAATGAATCTGTAACTTTGGATGCTCCGGAATACTTGTGGTCTAAACATTCTGTCCTGCTGTGTCTCTAAGTACTTGAAATCTGGATATTCCAGTTATAACAGATGGATATCCAAATTGTATTTCCAATACCATGTTGTACATAAAGAACCAGGGCAATCATTGCACTTGTTAGAGTACCCTCTTTTTTGTTTTGGAAAATGTGGTGAGTTTGAGTCTACTGTTTTTGAATCATGAATAGCCACAAATTAACTTCATTCCTCCAATTTATTGGGCTTCATGAACGTTATTTATTTATTTTTGGTAAGTTGTCTTTATTGTTTCCAGCTTCAAAATTCTGTTTCTGTAACCTGTCCTGTGTTTCACATCCAAGGGTTTTTAAAATAATTGACTTTTTTTGGTATTATTTAACAAATTATGATATAATCCACATATTTTTACATATAATTTACCATTTTAAAGTTTACAATTCAGTATTATTTTTATAGTTTATTCATAAGGTGTACAACTATCATCATTATCTAAATCTAAAATATCTTCTTCACTCTACAAAGAAACCTTATTTCCTTTAGCAGTCGCTTCCCAGGCTCCTTTCCCTCCAGCATCTGGAAATTACTAATTTACATTCAATTCACTTATACTGCTTAAATAGCCTAAAAATACCCCTTTTATAAGATTTTTTTAAAATTCATACAACCTACATTAAATATTATCATTCTCTGCTTTTATCCACTAACATTAAAATAAAACAAAATAAAATGTATTTACATCCTATTAGCTGTTGAGATAAAATAGCTACAAAACTTTTAAATCACAATTTTTTCAGCCAGTGAAAAATTCCCTTAATTCTTTTTTAACCATTAATTTATTTCTGAGTCTGAGAAATTGTATAGTAGTATGCTTACATTTTATCTGGTTCTAGGCAAATTTAAAAAGACAGCAGATTAAAAAGATATGCGAGCTCAGATTCTATGATATTTTTCTTTTTCTAGCTTCCAATCACACATTTCCTTGACCTAAAATAGATAAGAAAAATCTTGTCTTTAATTAAGCAACTTGAAGTAATTTGAAATTCCTTTGAATATATACTATTACTAATAGTCTTCCTAATATCATATCTGAAAAAAGAAACAGTTTTCTTCTTATGTGCTTGGCACTAAAGATGCAGTTAAGAATTACCACATAATTGTGTCTATTTACCCAAATACAGATATTAAGTAATAATTAATGTTTTCATTTGTCTTATTCTCAAAAACATTTTAGCAGTTATATTTTTCAATTTAGTAATTTTGACTTCAGTTTCTATTGTTCTTAGGCAGTATATCAACTGCTTCTCTAAGGACCTCCACAGGTCTTGGGAAGCAGAATGTCTATTGGTTAAGAAATCAGGCTCTGGAGTCAGGCTGCCTGGATTCAAATCTACTCTATTCCTACTAGTCACGTGAACACAGGCAAATAACTTAACTCTGCTTCCTCTATGTAAAATGCAAATAACACAACCCGTCTCAATTTTTTTTTATCAGTAGATAAGATA
Organism: Rousettus aegyptiacus; assembly: GCF_014176215.1. NCBI lineage: Eukaryota > Metazoa > Chordata > Mammalia > Chiroptera > Pteropodidae > Rousettus > Rousettus aegyptiacus. The sequence continues at coordinate 42,253,171 of NW_023416306.1, read as the reverse complement.
ATGAAAGTAAAGTGGTTAAAATAGCGAGTGATATATTCCAAGGGCTCATTTAAAGCTGGCAATTCATATGAATTGGGGTTATCCTTCTTCACCTCACCAACTCTACTTTTGAGACAGCAATGATTTAATTAAAATAGATCCACAAACAAACAGACAAGCAAAAACTTATAGATACAAACAACAGTATGGTGGTTACTAGAGGGAAGGTGTAGATAGGGTACAGGTGGTCAAATATATGGTGACGAAAGGAGATTTGACTTTGGGTGGTGAATATGCAATGCAATATGCAGACGATGTATTATAGAACTGTACACTTGAAACCTATATAATTTTATTAACCAATGTCACCTCCATAAACTTAATAAAAAAGTAAATAAAATAAAATACATAAATAAATAAAGTAAAATAATCCAAGCAAACTCCTTCATGAAAAGTTCATCAAAGATGTCTGTATTATCAAGATAGTAATCATAATAATAGCTCTAAATTGTTGAAGTCTTCTGTGCCTATATGTTGACATGTCCTTTAGGTGTTGTTGTTTTGTTTTAATTTCTCGGGAACACTGTAAGTTAGGTAATATTTTCATTTTACATATTAAGAAACCATATTTCAGAGTGACTACGTAACCTGCTCATAATTTGCACATTCTTTACATTTTCTTTTCAAAAATTCACCTATTAAAGAGATACCCAGTGATTTTTTGAGAACTCCAGAAGCCCAAATAAATAAATTTTCTGGAGTTCTGAAATGTTACTATCAAAGTGATCTCAGATTTTAACCCTATTATTTGGCCTTGTTATCTTCTTTTCAGGGAAGTTTAATTAAGAAAGCACTAACGAAACGTGTAGTAGACATACGATGAAGAGAGAATAATGATGGACAGGATTCATTTGAGTAAGCAGAACTGATGTTTTCACGATTTGTCATGAGGGTGGTATCAAGGTTGTTACAATCTGAACTAAAGGTCTCTCCTTCAAAATTTTAACTCTATTTCCATGTCTATAGATTGAGAAGATAGACTCAATGAAGGTGAACCAAAACATGTTTTGAAGGTCGCTTCCACCAAGATAAAGGTGGTTCTTTGAAGCTCCTTTGTAAGAACCACACCCATTCAACATGAAACCCTCTGTAGACCCTGACAGCCAGGGGAACAGAGAATGTGCTGACATCCACATATGTGTGCTAGAGGAATAAACTCCCCAAGTGAGCATCACATAGCATCCCGAAATGGTAACTAACCAAGTATAAATAACTGATAACATGATTTTTATATATAAAATATGTTAAAGTTTTTAAGGTACATTTTATATTAAACTGTGTTAGGGACTATATCTTATCAGGGTCTCAACAGGAAATAGACGTCACATTCCAAAGTATTTAACTAAATAATTAATGGACTGTTTACAGAGATGCGTACAGAACAACAATGGATAGTGAAGCATGCAGAGACTGGCATAAGTGGGGAACTATTACCCAATTCAGAAGAGTTATTCTTTTTCACTCATCTTTAAATTTCTAGTGTCTACTACAGTAACCGTCAATTAATTATCATTAGCAGTATCATAATAGCTGATTTAATAAAGACTTCTCACGTGCTGGCCACTAAAACTCTATACATATCATTTCATATGTACTGTGTCACTTTTTGATTTGGGAACTATTGACTATGTTTTACAAAATAGACAGTGAAATTCAGGAGTCCCAAAATCAGTAGTTCACATGCGTAATATGTGCTGAAGCAAGATTAAAAATCATACCTGACTGGCTTAAAATGCTATGCTATTTAAGTTATAGTAAGCGAAGGCCTATTTTAAACATCAAGTAAATGATTTCTACTGTTTGCTATTAAATTTTTACTACTCCAAAACCCAGCAAACCAATAGTTGTCCATCTACTCCAGGGAACAGTTAATAATATATAACTCTGTCATTTATCTTGGTATCTTGCCAGAAAGCTCTTGATGTTTTGTCTCTCACCCAGATCACAAACTCCTCAAAGGCAAATCCCTTAGGTTACACAGCTTTATATCTCTGAGAGATAGTCATTTTGCAAATATCAGTCCTTGCTTATTTATACATATATTCTTTCTATGCTTATTTTCATAATTTTTATGAAAATAAAAGTTTAGTTCTCACAAGATCTTCATTATAATTAGGTTCTAGAGCAGCAATTTTTGTGTCCCAAATGTATGATGCAATTTATGTTTAGTTTCAAATCTAAATTAATTTGTTTCCCCACTGCCTCTCTCTTCTTTGCAAATTTTGAAGTTGTCCAACATGGGCTTTGCAAAACTACAATAAGTCATTATTTCTATAGAGGACAAAATTGGACCTTTCTGACTCATATCTCTTATACTGGTTGTCAAAATCATATGATTCCCAGAAAATGCTTCTGACCTTGGTGGATAAAAGTTCTTACTGCCTGCTGACCAGTCAGACTGACCTCGAAATCAGTAAGGCAGATTTGTTCAGGACAGTATTGCAAACTGCTTAGCAAAGCATCGAAGCTCTTCTATGACTTGGACCAACTTTAATGTAAGTTTGAATATTCCAGCTTTTCTTCCTATCACTCTCTCCACCCATGAATCATAGGCTGCAACTGTAGAGAATAGTCAAATATGCTGTGCCCTTATGAGTCTGCCTATTTTATATTGCCAATTTCCTCTTCCTGAAATGCCTCTCCTTATGTGGGAATCTGAAATAAATAAGGATGCAACTCAAACTATATTTTGCAATAAAGCCAATTGGTTAAGAGTACATGTTCTGGAGGCAACCTGATTTTTCTAGTTCTAGTATGTCTTTGAGTGCTATCTGACCTTGAGCTTGGCACTTAATCATTCTGAGTATTATTTTCTGTGTCTGCAACACAAGAAAACATAACAACTATTTCAACACAGTTGTGAGAATTAAAATAAGAATATGAAAGTAAAATGCTGAACACCATACCCTCCCTACACAGTAAATGCTCAGCAAGTGGTAGCTACTATAATTATTATCCAGATCAAATATTTCCTAATCTATGAAGCCTTCTTATTCTTCTCCAACTAAGATCACTCACTTTCTTCTTTGCTCTTTCAGTCCATTTTAGCCACCACTATGATGATACTTTTCTCATTGTATTATAACAATTTTTGCCTGCATTTCATAATCAGAACATGTGCCTTTAACTTCTTTATATCTTCAGAATGGTTGCTTCACATGTGCTTATTGAGAATTGGAATGAAATAAATGAATGAATAAATGGATGCTTAACAAAATTCTCTTATATAAAGATGTTCATTATTTTAAAGTGACCAAGTTTACTTTAAAGTGAGTAATTAAGTATTACTTTAAAGTAAGTAATTTAAGTTTTAGTATACACTTGGTAAGACTTAGTCAACAGAATCCTTTGGCGATATGATCTTTATGATTCATTTAATTGATCACTCATTTTTTCCTGCAGCTGAGAAGTGGAAAGTCTTTTCTTCAAGTCTATATATATAACAATAATGAGAAAACAAACCAGTCCTCAAGATCAATACCCGAAATTATTAAGGTGTTGTATATTTTGTATTTATTAATTAATTTGAGGCAAACACAGCAGTCTCCATGGCCAGCTTCATCTGCATACAGCAGCATAATCATTTTTTCTCTGATAGTAAAGATTTTTTTATGAGTCATAAGTCTTCTCCAGAGGGTGTGGTTATCATCTGATAATCACACCCTTGGGAGATTAAAAACACTTATCTTTGGATCATGACTTGCAATGCCCCAGGGGTGTGATTATCTCAGGAAGCTTACACTCTCTGTCATGCCTAATTGCTTAATTATTATAGCAGTAACTTCGCACCACCATACAGGAGCTACAGTTGTGTCAGCATTTCCTCTATAAATTCCTTTTCCAAGAGTCTATAACTCAACCATTAAAACAAAAATCTATGTTCCGTTGAAGGACTGCACTAAAGGTCTTATTGAAAGAAACATATTTCTTCAACAGATTATTTTTATCTCAAAAACTAGGTCCCCTGTCCCCCTAGTGAGTTGACCAAAGAAATAAATGTTAATTAAATGTCTTTAAATCATATATTTTTCTGGGCAGCTGGGAGAATAATACATATTCTAAAGACATGAATATGATTTCAACTATCTAAACAGCAAGACTGGCTCAGGTAATTTACAGTTTCCCTGGAAATACACTTAACACTTTTTAGAACCATTCATAAAATATTTTTCACCTTTGTAAGTAGAACAGACTAAAACATACTTGGAAAATGTCATAGATTTGTAAATTCTAAACTTCAGCTAAATACTTTCTTAGGTCAATATACTGTTAGCTTTCTAAAGAGGATTGAGTAAAGAGTAGTTAGATAGAAAGTAGGAAACAAAGCAATATGGCTAAAATACTGCGTAGTTGCTTATAATAAGGCCTCTAAGTCTTATCAATGTCTCAAAGATGACAAATATATCAAAATCTAGAAGAGGCTGACTCATATCGATCAAATTCACAAGAGATCAAAGATTATAAAATAGTCTTCTAATTTATTAATATACAAATGTATATTAAATCTAGTAACACCTTTTCAATAATAGCATTCTTGAGATGCTAGTAAAAATGTTCCCTATAAATACTGAATTGGATCAAAGGAGAGTGCTGAGTATTTCATGCAGAATATGCTGAGGGCTAAATGCTTTTGTTCCTTGCATTAGAAGATATGTTACTGACAGTTACTGGACCTCTGAATGAAGGATTTTTTTCTTGGGACAGTAGTCCAGAATTTTACCTTCGATTTTCTATGTCCCAAGCCTCAAAAAGTATGTTAGGAAAATTTATGTCTTGGACTGAAAAAAAATTACAAAGAAAAAAGTTATTAGTAATTCCTAAATTTGTACATTCTTTCATTCTACTTGGTAAAGTTCTTTAGTTTCGTTTCATTTCGTTTCGTTTCGTTTCGTTTCGATTTGGTTCGGTTTGGTTTGTTTTCCCCAAGAAATGCTAAAATTTCTCCATTAAATGTCACAGTGTTGATGAACAAACACTTGACCCTCCTGGGGAAACTACTTTTGCCAGGGCATGACTTTTGATATCAGTCCTGTCTTAAACTATTTGCTCTTTAATAAACAAAAACAAAAACTAAAAAATACTCAAAAGAATTTAGAATGAAATGTAAATGTTATATTTTCTAAAAATAAGTAAAAACGAAAGTGTCTCCACATAATAAAAATGTATGCCCACGTCCCCCATCCTGAAATAAAAGTGATTCTCCTTATTCATGATTGGGACATCTTACATTGTTAGATATGAGATCAATAAATGCAAGTGCATTTCCCAATTTTTCTTAAAAGTTTGAAACAGTGAATAATATCTTACTTCCATAGAATATAGGCATATACTCCAAATGTTTTGTTGTGTTTTTGATAATCAATATGAGAGAACTAAGTAATCTATCAGAAAAATAGTAGAAGAAATAGATAAAAATCAGAACAGAAACTAAAAATATTTATCTTTTTCATCATTAAACACATAAATTTTACTGTAACTTTCACATGGAAAGTTTATAATCATTTTACAGACACATGTTTTAGAGTACCCACTATATAGTTATCTGTAATGAGGTAACAATAGATGAAAACATCTGGTGTTTTGTAAATATTGAGATCGAGATGGTTCATTAAAAGAAAGAGTAATAGTTGCTAAATAGAATGATAGTCAATATAGGAGCCACTATGTATATTATATTCTGTTAATGTTTTACCTTATATGTTATTAAAATGAAAGGGAAAAAAGACAGATTCATAGATATTCAAAGATGATTTGGAGATGGACAAATGAGGAAAATGAGGTTCTGAGAGGAAAAATGCATTGCAATGCATTCATTACACAACTATGTTGGAACACGAAAAAATTATGACTCTTTTTCTATCGTGTTCAGCATTCTTAATTATATATAAAAACATATCAAGAGTGTTAATAACAGGCATTCGTTAGGTTAAAAAGATAAAAATAGGTTAGTAACTACTAATCCGGAAAGTTATTAGCAGGGCAAGAGCTTACCTAACAATATATGGCTGAACATTTTATATAAAGATGCCGACTTTTTTAAATATGAGGAATAATATTCATAAATATAATTCCTATTAAAATTACAATGGCATTTTTCACAAAAATAGAAAAAACAATCCTAAAATTTGTATGGAATCACATAAGACCCTGAATAGCCAAAGAAATCCTTAGAAAGAAGAACAAAGCTTGAGTCATTAGACTTCCTAACTTCAAACTATATTACAAAGCTAAAGTAATCAAAACAATATGACACTGGCATAAGAATAGATATATAGACCAACGGAACAGAATAGAGAACCCAGAAATAAATTTTCACAACTAATATTTGACAAGACAGTTAAAAATACTCAATGGGAAAAGGATAGTGTCTTCAAAAAATGGTGCTGGTAGAATTGGATAACCATATGCAGAATGAAATTGGACCCCTATCTTAAGACTACTCACAAAATTTAACTTGGAATAAATAAAGACTAAACATAAGACCGAATCCATAAAACTAGGAAAAAACATAGAAAAAAAGTTCAACAATTTTTTGGATACGATGCCAAAGGCAAATGCAACATAAGTAAAAATCGACAAGTGGGAATATATCAAACTAAAAAACTTATTTCTGCTTAGCAAAAGAAGTAATCAAAAACATGAAAAGGAGAAAATATTTGCAAATTGTATATCCGATAAGGGATTTTATATATACGTGTGCATGTATGTGTGTGTGTGTGTGTGTGTGTGTCTGTGTGCATGCGTGTGTATATATATATACACACACGCACACACACGCACGCGCACGTATATATAAACACACACACATATTTATACATACACACTCATATAACTCAATAGCTGATAAGGACAAAATCTAATTAAAGAATGAGCAAAAGAACTGAATAGGCATTTGTTCCAAAGAAGACATACAGGTGGTCAACAGGTACATGAAAAATTGCTCAACATCACTAACCATCAGAGAAGTGCAAATCAAAACCACGATGAGATATCACCTCACACTTGTTAGAATGGCTATCATCAAAAAGATGATATTATAAATATTGGTGAGGATGTGGAGAAAAGAGAATTCTTGTGCACTGGTGGTAGGGATAGAAATTGGTGCAGCCACTATAGAGAACAATATGGCAGTTCTTCTAAAAATTCAAAATGAAACTACCATATGATCCAGCATCTGGATGGATGGATATATATATCCCACATCTGGATACATATCTTATGGAAATGAAATAAGGATCTTAACGAGACATCTGCACTCGCATTTACATTGTAGCATTATTCAAAATAGCCAAGATATGTAAAAACATAAGTGTCTATCAATGGACTAACGGATAAAGATGTGATATATATACATTTCAGGCATGAAAAAGAAAATAATTCCTGCCATTTGCAAAAACATGAATGAACCTAGAGGGCATTAGGCTAAATTAAATAAACCAGACAAAGTAAGACAAATACTGTATGATATCACTTATATGGGAAATTTTTAAAAGCTGAACTCATAGAAACAGAGTAGAATGGTGGTTACCAGAGGCTGGCGGTAGGAAAAATGGGGAGATGTCAGTGAAAGCGTACAAATTTTCACTTATAAAATGAATAAGTTTGGGGAATATAATATACAGTATGGTGATTATAATTAATAATTGTATTATATACTTGAAATTTGTTAAGAGAGTATATCTTAAATGTTCTCACCATAAAAAAAGAACATAATTGTGTAATGCAATAGAGATGTTAGCTAATGCTATGATGGCAATCATTTTGCAATATATAACTGTAGCAAATCAATAGGTTGTATATTTTAAGCTTACACAACATTATGCATCAATTATAACTCATCGAAGCTAGAGAGAATGAATTTGTATGAATTTTAAAAACAGTTTATGACTTTCTAAAAGAAAAACTCCTGTTGGAATTTTGATTGGAATTTCACTGTCTCTATAGATAAATATGAATAGAATTGAGATCTTAATATTATTGAGTTTTATAATTCACCAAAGTAGCTAGTCTTCATTTTTCTTTTGTTTGGAAGTTTTCAAGTGCCAATTCATATATTTGTTATATGTTTGTTCAGATTTTCTATTTCATCTTGAGTCGGTTCAGATAATTTGTGTGTCACTAGGAAATTACTTATTTCACCCATGTCATTTAATTTGTTAGTGTACAGTTTTTCTTAGTTTTATATTCCTTGTATTTCTATAAGGTTTATTAATGTCATCACTTTCGCTTCTTTAGTAAGTTGAGTGTCCTGTTTTCTTGGTCAGTCTAAAGAAAAGTTTGTGAATTTTGTTAATTTTTTCAAATAGTCTGGTTTTGTTGATTCTCTATATTGTGAAACATTTAGCTAGACTGAGAGAAAAGAGAGAAGACTCAAATAAATAAAATCAAAAATCAGAAGAAATAAAATTAGAAAAGAAAGACATATAATCAGAACCTATGCTGCAGAATCTATTTGTTGTTTTTTTTTTTTACCAATATTATCATGTTTTGATTACTGTAATTTTGTAATATATTTTGAAATCAGAAACTGAGATGCCCCAGCTTTGTTCCTTCTCAGAATTGATTTGACCATCTATAGTCTTTTGTAGTTCCATAAAAATTGTAGAATTTCTTTTTCTATTTCTGTAAAAAATGACATTAGGATGTTGATAGCCATCCGGAACCAATTTTGGGTACTATGAATACTGTAATAATACTGTCTTCCAATCCATGAACACAGGATATCTTTCCATGTGTTTGTATCTTTCATTTCTTTCATCAGTGTTTTGCAGTTTTTAGTACACAAGTATCTTGCCTCTTTAGTTAAGTTTATTCATAAGTACCTTATTCTTTTTGGTGCTATTATACATGAGATTGTTTTCCTATTTCTTTTTCAAGTATTTTATTGTTAGTATATAGAAACACAACTGATTATTATAGGTCAACTTTGAATCTTGCAACTTTTGCTGTAATTTTTATTAGATTCCAAAAAATTGATCTTATCAATTTTTGCCAGCATAATGGTTGCTTCAGTGGAGGACATGCTTCTTGAAGCACCCTGCTCCACTATTTGATGATAACATCCCTCCAAAACCATAAATTTTTGTGTTATACTTTCTTTTTTATTCAATTCAAAATATTTTCTAATTTTCTAATAATTGCTTTTTTGACCCATGTTTATTTAGAATTGTGCTGCTTATATTTCAAATATTAAATATTTTTCTAGATATTTTTCAATTACTCATGCCCAATTTAATTGTTTCAGTCAAAGAAAATAATCCATATGAGCCATTAAAAAAAATTATTGAGACCTGTTTTATGGTCTTGCATTTGTTTTATCTCAATGACTATTTCCTGTTCACTTGGGTATTCTGCTGTTGTTGGGCATTGTGTTCAATGAATGCCAATTAGTTTAAGTAGGTTGAATGGATTTTTAGGTCTATTTACTTTCAGTTTTTCTGTTTGTTCCATTAATTATTGAGAAATGAGTGTCGAATTCTCAAAGTATAATTGTGAATTTTTCTGTTTCTTTTTTCAGTATGTTTTTTGCTTCATGTATTCTGAAGCTCTAATCAGACACAGACCCCTTAGTTTTATATTCCTTGTCTTCTTTATAAATTGATTCTTTTATCATTAAGAATTTTCTATTTTTTCTCTCTGAAAAGTATTTTGTTTCTTTATATTGTCTACTGACTAGTGTTTGCATGATATAGCCTTTTCCATATGTTTGCTTTTAATATAATCTATATTATCATCTGTGTCTTTATACTTAAAGTTTATTTAGGTCTTTTATTTAAAGAGGATGTTAAATAGTTTATTTTAAATGCAATTATTGAAATGTTTGAGATTAAGCCTAGTATTTTGCTAGCTGTTTTCTATTTTCCACATCTGTTTCTTCTTTCCATTTTAACGGTCTTCTTTTGGATTAATTGAGTAATTTATAGGATGCTTTCTTATTTCTATTATTGACTGTGGTATAGGCAGCAAGATACTTATAGATAATTTTGACTCTATTATCACTGCTAAAAAGATAGGTAACAAAAACAAAAGATTTGAACAGAAATATTCCAAGGACAATGACTATTGGTCAATAAGCACATGAAAAGATACACAACATCATTAGTGATCGCAGAAGTGTAAATTAAAACATATTATGATAGCATTAACACTCATGAGATAGATCAAAAGATAACAATGTCAATTAATAAAATTTAATAGATATGTAGCAATCATGAACACTGAAATAGAGAACATAAATTTTTAATAAGTACATGTGATTTACAAAATTTAATCATGTTCCTACATTGCAAACTGAAATTTAAATAATTAAAAAGATATTTTAAAGGCCAAATTTTCTGTTAATTTTCCAATGAAATAGAAAAGAATAACTTTAAGTTGACCAAAGTATTAATTGCTTGAAAATTAAATACACGGCCAGAGAGCCTTGTATCTAAGGTAATAATCATAACAACAATAATAAATACTTTATGCCTATTAACTCAGTTATAGTAACCATAATCCTAGAGGTAGACACTATAATTGTTCCCTGGAAACTGAGGCAACAGGTGTATTAAATGATCTACTTGACATTTTTTCCTTGGTCCTCAGCATCTGATGGCTGCTCTGGAATTAACACAGCAGATTAGTTCACCTGATCTCAGTCCCCCATACTTTCATTTAGGTAGATTCATTTTGATGATGTTAATGGTATCATTGAATGCTGAAGTGTGTAGTCATCTTTTACATTTTCTTTACCTCTTTTCTGATTTCTTTCAGTCTAAACCTATATTACTTATACTAAACATTTTCTCAAACATTCTATTTCAGGGCTGCTCCCTTTCTTCTCTATGGAACTAATCGGGTTTGTATTTTTAATTTTGGGGGGTATATTTTCTGTGACTCTAAAAGATTTGAGGTGGAAGAATAGGGATCTGAATATGCTCATTCTTCCATCCTGCATCTTAAGGCAGAAAACCCTAGGAGCATTTCAAACGCAGATGTATGGTGTACTAATGATCAAGAATATTATTTAGGTTTTTGTTTTTGTTTTGTTTTGTTAAAGACAGAGTTATAGCAATTTTTAACTATGTACTTTGGAAATGGTTGTAACTATAATTGACAGATTTTTCTTCTTAATTATAGACTGAGACCAAAAATTCCACAATTTTCCTTGGTGTCTATTTCAATCTCCACCTTATCCAAAGCAGATTTAAAAATAACTTATCAGAAACCTATATTCACATTTGTCAAATGAGATATAATTTATGAACCTCAGGTGTGAAAATACCTATATAAGACAAAATAGCCAATAACTACTTAGTTTTTAAGAAAGGCCACATCATAGGCTAAAAAACAGTTTGTTTCAACCTCTGGTGGTTTTGTTTGTTTGTTTGTTTGTTTGTTTGTTTGTTTATCACCTATTCTTTTAATCTTCATAGATCCTTTTTTAGTTCATGGTTCATTCCTAAATTAATTAATAGAATTTTGTCTTTTAGACATTCTCAGATTTCTTTAAAATAATAAGATTATGGCAAAAAATAAAGTTTCATCATATGTAATGATTATTGATAAGTTTAGAGGACAGTGACCTACTTTTAAATATAATATATGAAGAAGAGGGACTAAAATTTTTGAGATTAAGTAATAAGATTTGTGAAGAGAATTGATGTTTAGTGAGTGCCTGTTATTAATACTAACTTTTAACCTTTTTTTCTTTTGTGAAATTACTGTTTTGGGTACTATGTTAAACATTCATTAGGTCATTTGTTTTTTACAATAATCCTAAAATGAGTTTCCTCATTTTGGAAGTGATATGATCAAGACTCATAAAATAAGGAGCCCCCAAAAGATTGTCTAGTAATTAATCATGGGAAAGTGGAAGATAAATTATTCACACAGCTAGAAATGGCAAAATCAGGCAAAATATCATATCTCTCATTCTACTGCTTTTCTCTGCAATTTATTTTTTCTATAATGCCAATATCAGAATATTGATCATGTAAGTTCATTTCCCACAGTCTTATCATTTCAATAATTCTCCCAGAAAAATGAAAACTGCAGATAGAATTTGCAACTTTAAGACACTAGCTAAAATCAAATTAGAATACATGATTCCTGATTCTCAGGAGACTGTCTCATCATTTGACCGCATATGTTCATGATCCAATTTTAGAAACTTGGCCAATTCAAATTAAAACATTCCAGTTTGCTAATCACCCTCCAGAAATGACTGCCCAAGAGATGCAAGAACATATGCTGGTAACTGATTCAGCCTTATCTTGCTTCAACTGCATTTTGTTATAAACAAAATAATTTATGTGTGACAATTACAATGATTTTACCCATTATTTTCAGAACAGCTTCCCTCCCAGTAAGCATGAGGAACTTAATCGCTTACTTTATCAAAATTTCATGTCGTTGGTACAGAGCTAATCTCGCTTTCCAAACTCACTTGTCAGACAGTACTCAGGTTTGAGGCATTCTGAATTTAGATTATGTAATCAAATAAATGAATTTACATTTTAAAATGTACTTTTTGATTATTTTAATTTTCTCATGTTAATAATGTTGGATTTTCTTATGGCCGATGTACCAAGGCAGTATAGAAAGTACTGTTTTTAATGAGTATTTAAAACAAGAATACCTCTTCTTGGATGATGTACCCTTTTAAAAATATAATAAGGAATAAATTGTAGAAAGCTTTATTCTAAAATTTGTAGAAGTTTTAGATATTTTATAAAACTTTTAAACATCTGAAATTTTTGAAGGGATATTAGAAAATCCTGTTTCTTTTGGGTTATGAATCATGATATTTCCTCCCATTTTTAAAGAGAATTGCAAATTATCAAAAGGTCAGATAAGCTGTCCAAAACTATACAAGAAGCGTTAGTCACAGGAGGGAGATGGGAATGCATTTGTTCTGTTTTTTGGTATATTTATTTGCTATTTTTAAACAAATCCAATAAAGTCTAGTCCTAGTTATCCACAGTTAGTATGTTTATTTAAGAGTAAATGGAAAGTAGGCGGTATTTCTGGATATTTCCGCGGCATTCTTGCCTAGCAGTATGCAGTACATATTACATACATACTTTTGAGGATGAATTGCTATACATTATATGACTGATACGAAGAAATACTAGATTTTAAAATTCTGAATATTTGGCAAAACTGGAAAAGACATAATTTTTGTATGCCAGATGAAGCCACTGTCTCCTCATATGCATCAAAATGTCATTCTAGAAGCAAAAATGATCTTAACCAAAAATTATAATTCCATGTGTCTCTAAACTTTTTATAAATTTTTATACAATATATTCTTCAATAAATTATATTAGAAATTCTCTACTCCAGGCATTCTCACAGCCATTTGGTCCTTTACAACATCCCTTTGAAAAGGTAGGACAGGTATGACCACCATTTTCATTTCATTTTGTTTTACAATTTCCATTTTAATGGTTAAAAGTGAAACTGAAGGTAATTTAAATCACTTCCCAAAAGTCATATTCATTAGAAGTGAAAGATTTAGACTATCTCTCAGGTCTTAAATCAGGTTATGGTTATAATCCACCATCTTCTTATGCTAATGCTCTTGTTATACAATGACCTGCTTGCAAGCCAGCTGCCCTTCACTAACTTCATTACCAATGTCAGTAAAATACAGAGAAATTAACTTGCCCCAAAAACAGTGAAGCCAGAACTTACTATCAGTGAGTTTTCAAAAATAATGTCACTCCAGATGATGAACCAATTGACTTCAAGTGGACATACTTTCTAAATAATAGTTGAAGATGGTTTAAAACAAACAAACAAATCAATCAATAAATACATTACATAAATAGTAATACAGTGAAATTAGATTTAACAAAAAATGGTAAATACTATTTTAAAATCATAACCTTAGTGAATAAATGATAGTTTTAAATGCTGTTTGAAAAGATTTCTGACTTATATAGTATTGCTTGAAATAACATAGCTATTTGATATAGTTTTAGAAGATAGTTATTTTTCTAGAATAGAGTCTTCTCACATTTTCTAAAGGTAAAGATGCCAATTTTGCTTTTAAATAAGAATTTAGAAATTTCATTCATATGTAGCGTCACTCCAAAATACCAAGTAGTTCTAATCGTTTTAAACTTTTGCTGTAGTTTTTTTGGAAGTTTAGAGATTGTAGAAGCCTAGAGCAATTTTATTTTAAAAATAAATCATTATTGCAGCATCCAGTTGATTTATACACTGGTTCACTTTTTTTTCACTGTAATATCAATAAAGATTTGTGTTTTGTATTTTCAGGAAGCTTTGAAAATATTTTATTCTAAATTAAAGATATTATTACTATAATCTCATGAAATGCCCTAGAATTACATCTTATTCTACATGTAAATTGAGTGTCTGAATATATAACTATTCCCATCTTACCAGTTTATTTTCAATAAGCAAAACTATATTATGTGCCATTTTTAAATGCCATTGAATGAGTGAAGCTAGTCTTTTCATTCATAAAAGCTTGGTTTTCAAAACTTTGGACACTGAATAAACTCTGTTACTTTAGTTATAGATTCTGGAAATCCATTATGCCTCTGCCTTACCAGCTATGCCAAAGCAGTAGATGCCACTATTTCAATGAGGGCTCCCATTATCTGTTAGTAACATATCTTTTTTATTCTCTATTTTCCAATCCATATTATTAGGAACTGAATTGTATCTCTCCCAAATTCATATGTTGAAGCCCAAAGTAACTTTATTTTGAGATAAGTCATTTAAGAAGGTAATTATGGTCAACTAAGGTCATAAGAGTGAGGCTCTATACACTAGGTCTTGTAAGTAAAGTAAGAGATACTAGAGAACTCTCTCTCAAGTACAGAGGAAAAACTATGTGAGGAAAGAGCAAGAAGGCAGTTCTCTACAAATCAGGAGAAAAGACTTAACCAGAAACCAATTCTGAAGAGGTCTTGAACCTCTACCATCTAGAAGTATGAAAAAAATATATTTCTGTTATTGGTAGTCTGAGAAGACTAATACAAATGTATATCACCTTTTTCCTAACTTTTGTGACTTGTAGACCAATTCTTTTATTTTTCCCTTTATGTTAACCTTCTCAGAAGTGCTACTTTTTGTTGCCTGGTTGTGTCTTTAACATTCTATCTCCTATAGAAAGACAATATACAAACTAATAAAATTAGAAGATATTCTAAATTTCAGGAACTATGTTAGAAAACAAAAATACAACAACTATCCATCAAAAAAAAAAAAGATTTATACAATCCCTATCAAAATCCCAATTGTATTTTTATAGACAATAGAAATATCTGTCCTCATTTTATAGAGACTATCAAGGGACCCCAAATAGCCAAGACAATCTTGAAAAGAACAAGGATGTAGTTTCACACTTTCTGATTTCAAAATTTATTACAAAGCTACAGTAATCAAAACAATGTAATACTAGAAAATAGACATATAAATAATGGAATAGAATAAGAGCCCAGGAAAATCTTATTTCTATCAGGGGTCCCTAACCTCAGGGAGTGGACCCATACTGGTTGGTGGCCTATTTGGGACCAAGCTGCACAGCAGGAAGTGAGCTAAGGATGAGCTAGCGAAACTTCATCTGTATTTGCAGCTGCTCCCCTGTGCTAGCATCACCACCTCAGCTCCACCTCAGATCATCAGGCATTAGATTCTCATAAGAGCACCAGTCCC
This sequence comes from Rousettus aegyptiacus, assembly GCF_014176215.1. Lineage (NCBI taxonomy): Eukaryota > Metazoa > Chordata > Mammalia > Chiroptera > Pteropodidae > Rousettus > Rousettus aegyptiacus. The sequence continues at coordinate 42,237,457 of NW_023416306.1, read as the reverse complement.
TGGTGCCAGAAAGTTTGGGAACCGCTGCTCTATATGGTTAAGTGATCTTTAAAAAAAGGTTATAAGACTATTCAATGGGAGAAAGGGTTTTCTACAAATGGTGTTAGAAAAACTACATGTTCACATGTGAAGAATGAAGTTGGACACTAACCTTACACCATATACAAAAATTAACTCAAAATAGATCAAAGAGTAAAATGTAAGAGCTAAAACTATAAAATTTTTAGAAGAAAACATAGGAGAAAAGCTTCGTGACATTGGACTTGGAAATGATTTCTTCCATATGGAACCAAATGCACAAGAAACAAAAACTGAAATAGATAAATCTTATTACATCAAATAGAAAAACTTTTGTGCATCAAAGGACGCATTACACAGTGAAAAGTCAACTTACAGAATGAGAAAATATATTTGCACATCATATATATAAGGAGTTAATATTCAGAATAATAAAGAACTCCTAAGAACTCAACAATAATACAATCCAATTAAAAATGGACAAAGGACTTGAATGGACATTTCTACAAAGAAATACAAATGGCCTACAAGCACATGAAAAGATGCTCAGTTTTAGGGAAATGTCCATCAAAACCAAGCGAGATACTACCTCACACTCATTAGGATGATTATTATCAAAAAAACAAAAATAGCAAATATTGTCAAGGATGTGGAGAAAAGGGAACCCTTCCTTGCCCACTGTTGGTGGGAATGTAAAAAGGTGCAGCCACTAAAACAAAAAATATGGAGTTTCCTCAAAAATATAAAAATAAAATTACCATTTGATCCAGCAATTATACTTCTGGGTTTATGCTTGTAATGGACTGAATTTTGTCCCTCAAAATTCATATGTAAATGCCTAACCCCCAGTAACTCAGATTGTGATTGTATTGGATATAGAGTCTTTAATCTAATATGACTGGTGTTTTAAAAGAGGAAATTAGGACCTAGACCTATATAGAGGGAAGACCACGTGATGACACAGGGAGAAGATGGCCATCTACAAACCAAGGAGAAGAGCCTCAGAAGAAACCAACTGCTATATTCTCAATTATTGTATTCTCCCAATATTCATATATGATGTTATTACTAAGTGGGGTTTTAAGGAGGTAAACAGGCTGAGGGTGGAGTCCTCATGAATGGGATAGTGCTCTTATAAAAGAGATCCCACAGAGCTCTCCAGTTTCTTCCACCATGTTAGAAAAGGATATAATATATGATGAATAACTCATAGGAGCCTGATACCTTGTTAAAATTTTAACATATGAACATTTATTCAATATTTAAAATGATATGGTTATTGTAATCTCTTTTTTTTTTTTTACAAACAAGAAAAATTCAGGTGTAATGCATTTGAGGAGCCTAATATCTCACACCTCAAAGTGGCATGACATAGATTCAAACCTAGACTATTTAAATGCCAAGTATATACTTTTATGTATGACACATAGCTTTCCTGAGTATCCTTTTTTCTTGCTATACCCAAAGAAATAGTGACTGTGCACACTGTCCTTGAGCCCAAAATGTCACAAAGTTCATTTGTGCCTACCCTTGGGAGATACTGAAGTATATTAAGTATATTATACACATACAAATACATATCAATATACACATTTATATTCTCATATAAACACATGTGCATGTATATGTATAGATATGACAAAATTAAAATATTTATAAAAATTAATTATTTTATGGTTGATATGGACTGAAATTCTGACATGGTGGAAATAATGTTTACCATAAATATCAAATTCAGAAGTACTATACTAATAAAGCGAGGAGATAGAATTTGTGAATCTCAACTTCACATTTACCAATTTGCATTTGTACATTAGAGGACAAGCAATTTTAAATGAAAAAATACTTTTAAAACATTTTTAATATTCTGTGTTCATGGACTGGAAGAATTGACATAGTTACAATGACCTTATTACCCAAAGCAATATACAAATTTATGCAATCCTCATCAAAATCTCAACATTTTTTATTGGATTTGTTCGAAAGCACAAAAGATCTCAAATAGGCAAAGCAATCCTGAGGAAAAAAACAAGGCCACAGGTATCACTCTGCTTGACTTCAAATTATACTACAAACTGAAAATAATCAAAATAGCATGGTATTGACAGAAAAACAAACACACAAAGCCATGGAACAGAACTGAGAACCTGGAAATAAACCCACATGTATAGGTGCAAATAATTTTTGACAAAAGAGACAAAAACATACAACAGAGAAAGGAAAGCCTCTTCAATAAATGGTGCTGGGAAAATTAGAAAGCCACATGGAAAAGAATGAAACTAAATGCTATCTGTCAACATACACCAAACTAACTCAAAATGGATCAAAGACCTAAGTAAAAGACATAAAAAATAAATTGTATAGAGGAAAACATAGGTACCAAACTCATGGACCTTGAATTTAGAGAAGACTTTATGAATTTGACCTCAAAGGCAAGGTACAAAAAAGCCAAAACCAAGGAATGGGACTATATAAAACTAAAAAAAGGTTCTGCATAGCAGAAGAAACCAACAGCAAGACAAAGAAGCAATCAGCTGAATGGGAGAAAATATTTGAAAACAATGCCTTCGATAAGGGCCTAATATCCAAAATATACAAAGAACTCACACAACTCAACAACAACAACAAAAAGAACAATCCAATTAAAAAAATGGGCGAGTACTGGACAGACTCTCTCCCAAAAAGATATACAGATGGCCAATGGACATATAAAAATATGCTCAACTTCACTAGTTATTAGGGAAATACAAATCAAAACCACAATGAGATATCACTTCACACCTATTAGAATGGATATCGTCAATAAAACAAATAATAATAAGTGTTGGGAAGGCTGTGGAGAAAAGGACCCTTATACACTGCTGGTAGGAATGTAAATTGGTACAGCCACTAAGGAAAACAGTATGGAAGTTCTTCAAAAAATTAAGAATAGAATTGCCTAAGAGCCAGTACTCCCTCTTCTGGGTATCAACCCCCAAAATTTGAAAACATTTATTTGTAAAGATACATGCACCATGATGTTCATAACAGCATTATTCTGAGTGGCCAAGACATGGAAATAACTGAAGTGTCCTTTGATAGATGATTGGATAAAGATGTGGTACATATATACAATGGAATATTACTCAGACACAAGAAGAGATGAAATACTGCCATTTGCAACAACAAGGATGGATCTTGAGATAATCATGCTAAGCAAAATAAGTCAGACAGAAAAAGGTGAGAACTATATTATTTCATTCATATATGGGATATAAAACTGAAAGCAACAAATGAAGATGAGAGACTCATGGACATGGAAGGGAGGAAGGAGGAAGTAGGTAAGGCCAAAGGGGATCAAATATATGATGAAGAAGGAAATTTAACTTTGGGTGGTGAACACACAATGCAATACACAGATGATGTATTATTAAATTGTACACTTGAAGCCTATATAATTTTATTAACCAATGTCACCCCTGATAAATTTAATTTAAAAATGATAAAATATTCATGGTGATTAAGCCAAAAACATAAATAAATAATAAAATATAAAAATGCTTTTAAATGTTGTGGTTTTGTATGGTATATTATATTTAATACCTTATCAAAATAATGAAGTTAGTACACATGCTTAGATGTATTCAATGGGAAAAGAATTGGTGGGCTATTTTACAAGCAGTGCTGAAACAGTAGTGTATCAACCTGAAGAATTAAAATAGATCCCTATTTTACGTTGCTTACGAAAATTAATATCAGTTGAATTAAGAAATTTTTTTTGAAGTACTGTAAGAAAATCTAGATTAATGTACAACAGTACAATGTACATTACTAGTACTATAGCTAGTTAATGAATACATAAAACCTAGAGATCTAGAAACTCACAGTTTACTAAATAAAATTTATGCCATATATGTGGTTAAAACAGCAAGCAAGATCCACAGACACATGATACTTCTGGAAAAAAATGACAATGTAAATAGGAAGCAATGAGCTTATTTCAGTAACATACAAAACATTCTTACAAACTGACCAAAAAGACAACATTTAATATATAAAAGTGGAGAAAATATATGAATACATAATGTACCAAGAGCAAATTTAAATGACTAATGTACTTGGAAGAGGGAAATTCACTAGTTACCAAGGAAATAGAAGTCAATATAACAATAATTTAACCTGAGAAAAATTTTAAATGCTCTAAAACCTAATGCTGGTATGGATATGAAGTGAAAGTTACTTTCTTAGATTACTGATTTAACTGTAATGTGATTTAACCTTATTTAGCCTTTTCTGTTCCAGAGATCTCAGTATATTAATCTGTAAAATAAGAATGTGATAATATGTACTGTTTTTTTTAATAAGCAATGGCTTTCCGAGAAAGCTATTCTGCAGAAGCACATGTACCAATTTGTAAGAGCTTATACAGAAAAGATACCTGTGCAGAGTTGTTCAGTATAATAAAAAATAAAAATAAAAAAATAATAAAATCCAACTCTGTATGAGTATGTATATTTATATATGGTCTATAAAAGATTATTTAAATGTGAAGAAAAGCATATATGAAACATACTAAGTTGTTAATTTTGGGTTATCTAAGGGGCAGAGGGAGGGACTCTGAAATCATAAAAAAGGGAAGGACCAGAGAAATGTGGCCATGCTAAAATCATGTGTATAATTTCACTTATAAGAAAGAAAAAGAGTGTAAGTTAAAATATACTCTTTGTTATAGCTGTGGAAATTAAAACTTTTTAAAATCTATTTTGTATCAAGTAGAAAGATAATACATCATCAGTATTTAGAGGACTCCTATTTATGATGTGAAAACTAAGTAAAAATCAAAGTAATGAAACCATATCATAAGTTAGGTTATTTTTAAAATACAGCTGCATGTAGAAGCAATAAATGAACTTTATTTTTCAAAGCTCATTAGAAATAAGTCCAACAATATTGAATAAAATGAATGAAATAATGGTTTTGGAAATTAAGTTAGCCATTCATATCTTTTCATAATAGAACCTTTACATTATTCGAAATAGGATGAAAGCGAGGAAACTAATTCTAGCCAATAATTGGTTAACTAGTAATGAATGATCCAGAAATCTTTTAAATTGGGCTGTGATAAGTCCTATAGGGAAACTAGAAATTGTGAGAAAAATTGCTTTTAAAGTTAAACTGTCTTTTTTTTTTTTTTTTTTTTATTGTAGTTTGCTTGACTGCACTTTAAACTGCTGGAAGCTGATCCTTTTTATGTCCATGTTTCAGGAAGTGCTGAAGGTCACGTCACTCAAAGCCAACCCCATCAGGCATCCTACCAAGATAATCTCTAAAGAGGTCAGAGGTGGGAATGACACAGAGAAGAGGCAAATTTTACCAGTCTAGATCAAGGAATTTCTCACTCTACTCAAGGGAGACCATCTAACCACCTAGTTATCCTTAAAGAACTCCAAAGGACTATTTCAAATTATCTTGAAACTGCATTAAAATTAGAAATACTTAAAATAAAATATACAGTAATTCTATAATTGAGAGCATTAGAAAGGGAAAGAGTTGTACTAAGAAGACAATAGAATTTCCTCTATTTTACGTAGATTTATTTTCTCATGAGATAAAAGTAACAGCATTTATTATACAGAATATAATATTTTGTTGAAGGTAAATTATTTTGAATTTGTTAGTGCTCAACTGAATGTGTTCCCCAAATTCCTTTCTTGAAGTCTTAATTCCAAATGTGACTGTATTTAGAGATATGGTCTGTAAGAAAGTGATAAAAATTAAACGAGGTCATAAGAGTAGGACCCTAATCCAATAGGGATGGTGCTCTTTCTCCCTGCCTTGTAAGGACATAGAGGGAAGGTAGCTATATGCAAGCCAGAAAGAGCTCTCACCAGAAACTGACAGCTACAGGAACCTCGATCTTGGACTTTCCCTCCACTAAAACCATGAGAAAATAAATTTCTTTGTGTAAGCTACTCAGTCTATGGTATTTTGTAATTGTAGCCTGAGCAGACTAAAACAACTAGTATAGTAACATGTCTGTCTGTTTTCTATTTCATTTGGTGTCGCCTTGATTCTTTTGATATCTAACAAAGGTGATGGATATTCATTTGAGTCAACAGTTTCATTGAAATCATTTTTTAAAAAATAATTTAATGTGTGCATTTAAATTCATTGTTGGAAAGCTACTATGATTTTATATTGCCATTTCTTTTCAAATTTTTAGTATTCGGAAAATAAGAATATGACATTTTCTATTTTTCATACTTAAAAATCACATTTGCACATTTTTTTCCAATGTGGAATTTGACACGGTGATACTTAAAGTTGAGTTGACACAAAATTCACCCTTTCCTTTATGTTCAAAGACAGATATTTAAGAGTTAGTGTCTGCATTTCAGTATTTCAAACTTAGAAGTATAAATAGTTTGTTGAATGTCAACTCTAAAATTTTTATTATACAAATGAAAACACTGATTCAAGGGAATTTAAATGACTTACCCTCAGTTATAAATTCTGCCAGTGGTGAGAAAAGAAAAAAAATTGCTAGCAAAGAGGCTGTGAAAGAATAAATAAGAACTGAAAAATAAATCACAACTTGCAAGTATACCCTGTATCACAAAATAGATAAAGTGTGTTATAAAGCATGATGTTTATCATACACCATCTAAACTTTCATTCTTAAACTGGAAAATCTAAATAGACCAATCAGCAGTATGGAAATTGAAACAATCATCAAAAAACTACCAAAAAGTAAAAATCCAGGACCATATGGTTTCACCAGTGAATTCTACCAATAATTCAAAGAAGATTTAATACCTATTCTCCTCAAACTCTTCCAAAAAATCAAAGAGGAGGCAATACTTCCCAACACATTTTATGAGGCCAATATTACCTTGATACCAAAACCTGGTAAAGATAACACACACAAAAAGAAACTACAGACCAGTATCTCTCATGAACACAGTTGTAAAATTCCTAAATAAGATACTAGTGAACCGAATACAGCAACATATTAAAAAGATTATACACCATGATCAAATAGTGACATCCCAGAGGCACAGGGATGGTTCAACATATGCAAGCCGATTAATGTGATACACCACGTAAACAAATTAAAAAATAAGAATCATCTAATCATATCGACAGATGCAGAAAAAGCTTCAACAAGACATAGCAACCATTTATAACCAAAACACTTAACAAAATCGATATAGAAGGAAAGTACCTTAACATAATAGAGGTGATCTATGACAAACCTTCAGCCAACATTATATTTAATGGTGAAAAACTAAAAACCTTCCCTCCAAGATCAGGAATAAGGCAAGGCTGTCCACTATCGCCACTGTTATTCAATATAACATTGGAGGTCCTAGCAAGTGCAATCAGACAAGAGAAAGATATAAAGGGCATCCAAATAGGAAATGAATAGGAAAAACCGTCACTATTTGCAGATGACATGATTTTCTTTTTAGAGAACCCTAAAGACTCCACAAGAACACTACTAGAAACAATAAACAAATACAGTAGTCTCTGGATACAAAGTCAACATTCAAAAATCCATAGCATTCCTATACTGTAATAATGAAGTGTCAGAAAAAGAAGTGGAAAAAATAATTCCTTTTGCAATTGCAACAAAAAGAATAAAATACCTACAAATAAATCTAACAAAACATGTGAAGGACTGATGTAATGAAAACTATAAGATCCTGTAAAAAGAAATCAAAGGAGATACAAAGAAATGGAAAAATATTCCATGTTCTTGGATTGGAAGAATCAACATAGTTTAAAATGACCTCATTACCTAGAGCATTATACAGATTTAATACAATTCCCATCAAAATTCCATCAGCATTTTTAAAAAAGAAATAAAGCATAAAATCATCAGATTTGTATGGAAGCACAAAAGATCCTAAATTGCCAAAGCCATCCTGAGACAAAAGGATGAGGCTGGAGGCATCACTCTGCCCGACATCAAATTATATTACAAAGTGACAGTAATCAAAATGGCATGGTATTGGTAGAAAAACAGAAACATGTACTAGTGGAACAGAATCAAGAGTCCAGAAGAAAACCCATATTCATACGGGGAAATAATTTTCATCGAAAAAAACCAAAAACAGTGGAGAAAGTCTCTTCAATAAATGATGTTGAGAAAATTGGAAGGCCACCTGCAAAAGAATGAAACTAGACTGTTGTCTATCACCGCACACCAAAATTAACTCAAAATGGATTAAGGACCTGAATATAAGACCTGAAACAATAAAACATAGAAGAAAACATAAGAACTAAACTAAACATAGAAGAAAACATAAGAACTAAACTTAAAGACCTTGGACTTAAAGAGGATTTTATATATCTGACCTCAAAAGCAAGAGAAGTAAAAGCTAAAATAAATGAATGGTACTACATCAAACTAAAAAGCTTCTACTAAGCAAAAGAAACCTTCAACAAGGTAAAGAGACAACCATCTGAATAGGAAAATAGATTTGCAAACGACACCTCCAATAAGGGCCTAATATCCAAAATACACAAAGAACTCACACGACTTGATAACAACAAAAACCAACAATCCAATCAAAAAATGGGCAGAGGACCTGAACAGACACTTCTCCCTAGAGGACATACAAATGGCCAATAAATATATGAAAAGATGCTCAAGATCGCTAGCTATTAGGGAAACGCAAATCAAAACCACAATGAGATATCATCTCACACCTTTAGAATGGCTATAATCAACAGGATAAGTAATAACAAATGCAGAAGAGGATGTGGAAAAATAGGAACCCTCATACACTGCTGATAGGACTGCAAATTGGTACAGCCACTATGGAAAACAGTATGGAGGTTCCTGAAAAAACTGAGAATTTATCTACTATATGATCCAGCAATCCCTCTACTGGGTATTTATCCCAAAGACTTAAAAACTCATATCCAAAAAGTTATTTGCACACTGATATTCATAGCAGTATTGTTCACAGTGGCTAAGACCTGGTAGCAACCAAAGTGTCCTATGATAGATGATTGGCTAAAGAAGCTGTGGTATGTATATACAATGGAGTATTACTCAGCCATAAGAAGAGAGGAAATACTGCCATTTGCGACAGCATAGATGGACCTCAAGATAATCATACTAAGTGAAATAAGCCAGACAGAAAAGGTTGAAAAAATCACAATATCACTTATATATGGGATATAAACCTAAAAGCAACAAATGAACAGAAGAAACAGAAACTCATGGACATGGACAATGGACTAGTGGCTACCAGAGTGTAGGTGGGAGGTAGACAGGGAAAAAAACTGAAATCATCTTCAATTAAAAAATTAATTAATTAATTAAAAAATAAAAAATAAACTCTCATTCTTTCAGCAGCAGTTTATTTAGATGCATGTGCTTTAGATAAGAACACATGCAAACTGGTCAACAGTGATTTCATATGGATTCATAAATTCTAAAGGTAAAGACCTTTGACAGTTCTGGCACCTCTCCAGATTACACAATCTGACCAATTCCTCCCAAGAGCATCCTAGAACTCTAGCACCCAAAACCTTAGAAGCACTTTTTCCCTAACCTTGCCTTCTTCCTTTTGCAATATCTCATGATCCCCCAGGATGTGTGGTCTCTTTTGCAGCAGCAAATAATAACTTAATTTTTTTGATCACAGGTGTGTTCCTGGTGGTCTTCTGTTGATGGAAATTAAGAATAGTCAAACCAAGAATGAGAAATTATAGAATTATTTGGATTCTATTCCAGAAAGACTCTCTTCTCTTCCCCTTGATTTTTATCCTGCCTGAAGTCTACTAACTTTTTCAAATCTGATTTCTGTTTAAAATAAATCTTATTTTTCTGCTACAGCCCTTATTATTAATGATTTATTTTCCATTTTGCAGATGGCAATGGGAGAGTATCTTAGAGAATATTAGTTTCTGAATTTAGCACTTGTGGCAGAAACTGTATATAATCAAGATACCCTAGAATTTTAATTAAAATAATACACATTGTTTTGTATAAATTTTTATATATTAGATTTCTGCCTGATAAAATTACATATAAATATAATATGATGCACCAAATATTGTACATTGTACATTTTCATGCAACAGTTTGATAGGTCCATTTAAATTGTTATTCTTTTTCTATTTATTTTTCATGGGCACCATAAATATATTCTTGTTAGGTGAAGTCCACAATGATATAAGTGTATTGTAATATTGACAATCTAGAGGCTACTGACGATAGGCTAGGCTCCAGATTTTTTTGTTTTATTTAGTTTTTGTTTTATTTAAATTCATAATATTTGCTAGGCAATATACACAGTTATACCCTAAAGTTATGTATTTGGAACAATTTGAAGTATGTATTAAAAGGTCATGCTAAGTGAAAGTATGGAAGATATATAAAAGCTACAATGCTGAATAAAATAAATCACTCCGATCTAACTATCTAGTTAGCCTTAAAAAATGCCAAACATGTAATTTCAAGTTATCTTGGAATTACATAAAAATTAAAAATACTTAGAATAAAATATACAATAATTTCATAAATAGAATCATGTAAATATCAGAAGAGCATTTTAGTATATACTGGATTATCCAATGAAAATATACAAGGTAGAATAGAATAACATCTGATATTTGAGTCTCACAATAGTATTTAAATTTGCCTATATCAGATATTTGCACTATTATCTAGGACAAGTCACTTGCACTCTGAGATGATGTTTGCTCAATATATTAATAAATGTTCTGTCTTTTTTTTCAGATTTATTGTGAAGTTCAATAGGGATGATGCAGGCATAGAGTTATTTTGTATGATGTATTCAGAACCTACATATGTATTCAGTTAAAATTAGAAGTTCTAAAATAATACAACAAGGTAAGTAATTTTTTAAAGTTAAATGTTACATGATAGAAGTATTTTTTCATAAAAATAAATATGTGTCATGTGCAACTATCGTGTCAGATTAAATACTGCTTTGCAAGATGTAGTGGAAAAAACCACATCTTTATCATCTGGAAGCTGAATGACCTTAGTAAAATTACTAAGCTTCTCTGAGCCTTAGTTTTCTCATTTGCGAGCTTGGGATGGGGAAGAAAAAAGCAGAAAATTGCAATCAGATGATGCTACTGGCCATATTGACTGTGGTGGCAAAATGGCCCTGATTCCTTCTCTTCTTTCTTCCATTGTCTGGTATGTCAATGTTTTCCTCTTCTGTTTCTGTACCTTCTCCTTTCCCCCATGAATCAGGCCGTAAAACAAAACAAAAAAGCAATTTACTTCCTAGGTCTATAGGCAGATTCTCAACACTTCTAATATCATTCAGGCTAGAAATACTTATCTTTCCTATGACAGTTTCTGTTCCACCTAAAAAAGAACTATCATCGGCCTTTCCTTGCAATGCAAATCAATTGATAGTATAAAAATAGAAAACATAAAGAGATGGCACAACTTAAAAATATATATATAATCTTCCCTAAATACATGTCTTCATATCAAGTATTCTTGTTTATTTTTTAGAGGATTATGAGACATTGCAACTATATATTTTCACAAAAAAACTTGTTATTCATTTTCATTCAATTTAACACTGACTTTTGGATGCCAACCACTAGTTATAAACCAGGATTAGCACGTATTATGTTGCCCCCTTATCAGAGAGTCAAATGATTTTCTGCATCTTGTTTGATATAACAAATGTTCCTTACATTGCCATGCTTTACTCAGAAATCGGATGCATTATTATCATACACGGCTGTCTTTTGCTACATCTCGACATTCAGTATGAAATTACAGATGATAGAAAGATTCTTTTTAGGGGTTTTTAAAAATCATGGCTAGTATGAATTACTTTTTTATTTTCTTTAATAAACTTTGACAAGACAGTAAAAAATCTTAGTAGGTTGTCTATTGTAATAGATAGAAAACATACCTAATTAAACAAGAGTTAAGAAGCGTAAGTACTGAGTTAACAAAAGTAAGAGCAGAGAACATTTAATTACGTGATGAATTCAGATTATATAGGCAATATTGGAAATTATGAAAGAAATCCCAAAATATTTTTCCTCTTTCAGTGACACAATTTTTAAGTTGTGAATTAATGAGATTGTGTTTTCAGCTTTCCACTTCACATTGCCTTATTTTAAATATCCATAAATCATATCTATTTTTTTCTAACTAAAAATGAATGAAATGACAAAAGCTTTTAATAATTTATAAAGCAGTAAAAGAAACGACCTAAAATTGTATTAAGCTAGCAAAGGCAGAAACTGATTACTTTCTTTGATTAATATCTACATTTTCATAGTAATTATAAAACATATGTGTAGTTCACATGTATTATTTAGTTCAAGTATTTTAAAGAGTGATTTTTTTGCAGACATGTAGAACTACAGTTCAGACTGGTACAGAGAAAAGTCTTATTATATCAAATGTTTTGATTGAAATGAGTGGAAATGAGTTTAAATAAATGTGGCTTATTTATATTTATATTCTAACACATGTGAAGATTTCTTTGGGATTCATTTACTCCTTGGTCTCAAATTAAAATTCATAGATATTTATACAATCATTACTTTTGAACCTTAACAACAGGTTATGTCATGTTTGGCTCCAGACCTAAAGAGAGGCAATCAAGAAGGTCTATTCATTTTAAGGAAAATTGCATGAAAGATTTAGATGTTCACTCTTCAGATCCAGATTCTGTGTCAATGACTTCCTAATGTTAACTGAATTAAGTCCTAAATTCTCAGCCTGCCCTGAAAATTTTCTGCTTTGGGGACTATTAGGGACTGAATTGTGTTCCTTCAAAATTCATAGGTTGAAGTCCTAAAATCAGTATGAACGTATTTAGAGATAAGACCTTTCAGGAGATAATTAGGTTAAATATCATAATGTTGGGGCCTAAATCTTACAAGACTGCTGCCCTTATGAGAAGAAAAGTAGACACCAGAGCTCGCTTCTCTCTCTTCAGGCATATACAGAGGAAAGGTTATGAGTGGACACAGTCAGAAGGCAGCCAGCAGCAGCCAGAAAGAGAAGTCTCACCAGAAACGAACTCTAATGGCATCTTGATCTTGCATTTCTAGCCTTAGAAACTGTGAAAAAATTTTGTTGTTGTTGTTTAAGCTCCCCAGTGTGTGGTATTTTATCATGGAAGCCTGAGTAGACTATTACAGGGAACTTTTTTAAGTCTTAGCTACTCCTTCTCTTACTGTAATTACTTTCATTTTAGTATCATTCACTTATAGTCTTGCTTCTTATTTATCTTCTACATTCAACTGCAGAATTGTACCTAAAATTTAAAGCCTGTATCAAATCCACCCTGAAAATATTTTTGTTTCCTCTTTCCCATGTATTCCCTTCCCCCCAAAAACATAATCTCTCCTGCCTTAAAGCCCCAGTGATACCTCCTGTATTTTCAGTGTAGACACAATGTATTGACTCACATTTTATCTATTTGTACATTCGTTTCATCTTCCCTAGTAGATTAATTAAGCAATGCATTAATTAGTTAACTCTTTCTGTGCCAATTTATAATTACATGCCAGAAGTTAGGAAAAGAAAAATTACAATTATAAAATAATTATTATTAGATAGACATTAGAGAAAGATATATTTCAATTCAATATAAGTTCTTTTTCATAGTCATAGGTGCTAAAAAGTATTTCACTGTCACAGTAGTTTTTAAAACAAGATGTTGAACATAGAAGTTTTTTATGAGGAACAATAAGATCAGATTACTTTCATATTTCTTATCAATTATTGTATAAAAAGCTTTGAATACAGAAAATATTAAGTAATATTTAGTCCTATTTATTTGAGTTGGTTGTATATCAGGCTAGGTAACTAGTATAATCCTCATGCAATCATCGGCTAATAGCAGGATATGTAGCTAAACAAAGATAAGTAACACAAACTAATTTATATCTCACTATAGTGTATGACTTCCTTTATGCTGGAATCCTTTATGTAGAATTCACATGAGCTCACTATTGAATTTGTGGGGATAGAATCAATTCTCTCATTTAGAAAGAAGTCATGTAAAATTTTGCCCCAGATTCTTTACTTAAAATAGTTCTCAGTAGAGAACATTTTCTTTCTAATTTTTCTTCTCACTCCAGCTGCCTAAAAATTCTTTTTTTTTTCTCTTGCTATCATTTTATGAATTATTCTGTCTGGTTTTAATATGAGATTTTATGAAACCATGGGCTATATAGATATATCTAGCTATATCTCTGTCTCTATAGATATATCTATATTTTAATGGAGATTTAAGAATACAAAGGAAAATAGTAGGCTAAAAAGTACTGGTCTAAAGATAACATTTATAATATTTATTTTAAAATTTAAGTTGATAACTAACATACATTTCAGGTAACCGACTTGACACACCATTTTAAGTTAATTATTATTTATTCTTACCTTTTAAAGCATATATGAAAAAATTCATAATATATTATAGAGCAGTTTCTTTGCTGAGATAAGGTTTGCATCTTTAATAGAAAATGTATTTTGACAGTCTATAATTTAGGATATATACCAAATAAATTTGGATTTCTTCCCAATTAACACAGAGCCTGACATTTTTTTTATTATTGTACCATGTAAAAATTTCACATTTATTTATTCCCTCCTTTGAAAGAAGATTGTATATCAATGCCCTTTGCCACATAATTTTTTTGCCTCCCAAGCAAAAAGTATACTTCTCTACACAATTGACTTTAGGTTTGGCCATGTGACTTGCTTTGGCCAATAAAATATGACCAAAAGGAACAATGTACAAGTTCTGGGCAGAAACTTTAATAGTTATTGCACATGTCTGTCAGTTTCTTATTCCTGCCCTTGTCATGAAATAATAGCCATACTGAGAGAGGCTGCTCCTCTAGCCTCATTCCAGAATGAGAACACATGAGGAGCAGACCCACAGTCCCAAATCAGAAAACCCAAATCTAACATCCAGCCTTAAGTAGAACCATAGCTACCTTAAAGACCATTTTGTAAGAGACACAGAAGTTTGCTGTGGTAAGCCACTAAGCTTTTAGATTATTTGACTAACACAGTGAATTTAGGTATTATAATGGTTCATTATTAAATATTTATCAGATGATGTTCGTTTTTTAAAATCTAACAAATAATTTACTAAGATTCAAGAGAAAGCCAAATCTAGTTTATATCAATGAATTCATCTCGGGTTAGAATATTTAAAATTTCAAGAAATTATGTTTTTAAGCTTATAGCCTTTAAAATTTGCCCCAGAGACTTCCATTTTTTGGTAGATGAAGTAGACATACTGTTCTCTATTATTCCTGCTATGTATAACTAAATGCCTGGATATTAAATATAAAACAAAGATAAGTAGATTGAAAGATGCAAAGAACATAGACTGTTCATGGAACAGAAACTGAGAAACAACAGTGGTTAGTGTCTTATTTTTTATCTTTTTGCATTATATACTCCAGACTTGAAGCTGAAGAAACTGGCAACAAGGAAATATCAATGCATAGGCAAAAATTCATAACAAAATACTCTCTTTAGTCAAAGGGGAAGCCTAGTAAGACAGGACTTTTAAACAATAACTATTTTACTCCAGCCAAATGCCACAGAAAAAAACTGTGGTCCCATGCCAACCACACCAGCAAAGAAGACTGAGTGGGGAATCTAGACTTACATACTTTCTAGGCTGTAATGAGGCAACTCAATATCTCCACTAGGGTGATGTCAGAGAATGCCAAAAAAGAAGTTGAAATTTGTATCCCTTTTGGATGGTAACAAAGGAGCCACCTTGCCCTCTCCACCAGACTAATGTCAAAGGAAGCTTAAAGGAGAGTAGAAATGTTTACCATTCCCCAGTTATAATGAGGCCACTTTCACCACAATACCACTGGAACCCACATAAAGACCCGAAATGCCTACCCCACCTAGCAATAATGAAAAACTCTCCCTAATCTTGAGTGTCACTTTAAATATAATAACGTAGGCTGGTTGAAAGTAAAATGATGGGAGAAAAATATTCAATGCAAACATTTATCAAAGGAAAGCAAGAGTGGTTATACAATTTCAGATAAAGTAGACTTCAGAGGAAAGAACATTATGAGAGACAGAGAGAGATTTCATAAAAAAAAAAAAAAAAAAAAGGTCAATCCACCCCACCAAGAAGACATAACCATAACTGTATGTACCAAACTGTTGTTAAGCTGCAAAATATGTGAAATAAAGCCTGAGAGAACTGAATGGAAAAAATTGACAAATCCACAGTTACAATTGGAGACTTTAATACCCTTTTCTCAGCTACACCTAGAAAATCAGCAATTTGGAAGAGCTTACCAATATCATTAATCAATAGGATCTAATTAACATTTATAGAACATTCTACCCAACAACAGTAGAAAATACATTATTTTCAAGTGCCCGTGGAATATGTACCATGACAGGCCATATCTTAGACCATAAGATAAACCTCAGTAAAATTTAAAACTCAAAAGTATCAAGAGTGTTGCCCTCTGACCACAATAAAATCAAACTAGAAATTAGTAACAGAAAAATAACAAGAATATATCCAATAATATAAAATTAAATTATACATTTAAAAATAACCCATGAGTTAAACAAGAAGTTTTAAAGGAAATAAAAATGCACTGAACTGAATGAATATACATATCAGATGCAGTGGGTCATAACAAAAGCAGCTCCGAGAGGGAAATGTATAGCATACAGGCATATATTAGGAGAGACCAAAAGTCTCAGTTCAATACTTTAAGCAGCTACCTCAAGAACATAGAAAAAGAAAAGCAAAGTAAACTTGATTAAAACAGAAACAAAAAAGATGAGAGAAGAAATCGGTAAAATTAAAAAAAAAACAATTGAGAAAATTAAGTGAAACTATGAGCTAGTTCTTTGTAAAATCCCATAAAATTGACAAATATCTAGCAAGAGTGACAAAAATATAAATAAAGACAACAGAAACTACAATATGAGAAATAATATAGGATATTATTACAAACAAGGTAAACTTCAAAAATATAATAAGGGCATGCTCCAAAGAACTCTACTTACATAATATGACAACTTACACAAAAAGAACCAACTCTTTAACAGACACAAATAACCACAACTCACCCGAGATGAAATATATAAAGTAAATAGTCCTAGAACTATTAAGGGAATTGAATTTGTAATTTAAAAACTCACAGAAATGTCAAGGCCTAGGTGATTTCGATGGAAAATTCTACAAACATTTAAGAAAGAATTACTACCTATTCTAAATAATTTCCTGTAGAAAATAAAAGAGGAGGGAACGCTCCCTATTCATTTTATGAAATTAGTGTTACCTTGATACCAAAACTAGACAGAGTACAAAAAAATAAAAAGAGAGAGAGAGAAACACCAAAAACCATAGTTCTCATAAATATAGACCCAGAAATCCTTAAAACATTAGCAGATAGAATTAAGCAAAATATAAAAATATTATATGCCATGACTAATTATCCTAGATTACCAGTCTAATTTAGTATTTGAAAATCAATCAATGTAGTCCACCTTATTAATAGGCTAAGGAAGAAATATCACATGATCATGTCATTCAACCTGAAAAGAAAATTTGACAAAATTCAATACCTATTCACGATAAAAGCTCTCAGAAAAGGAGGAAACAAGGGGAAATTTCTGAATTGATCTACACACACACACACACACACACACACACACACAGAGCTATCATTATACAAAGGTGAAAGACTGAATGTTTTCTTCCTCAGACTGGGAATAAGGAAAGGATACCTGCCCTCACCACTCTCATTCAACATAGTGCTCAAAATTCTAAGAACAATGATACAAAAAATGAAAATAAAATGCAGAAACACAAAAATGGAAGAAATAAAACTGATCCTCTTTGCCAATGAAATTATTGTCTACAATCTTAAACAATCTAAAATTTACTCCAAATTGAAGACTTTATTATTATCTTATTGTTCTTATTCCAATGGGTTTTATGAGAACATAATATGAAAATGCTAACAAAAGACATGGCACTTCAGAGTTTTTAATTACAGTCACTTGTTTTGTTCCCAGCTTATTCAAGCCCATGGATATATTTAATGTTATAATGCTTTGAAGTTACAAGAAGAGATTATTTAGTTCCCCGCCCTCCCCGCCACCCCCCTCCCAGCCCCCGCCACTGTTGTTGTTTAAGATAATGCCAGAATCTTGCCTCAAGTTGCATTCCCTGGCCTAAGGGGAAAAAAAGGTAGTTGATTAGAGAATGACCTCTAGAAAGGGGAAGAAAAAGAAGGATGGAATCAAGGGAACTATACAGGCACATTCAGTGGCCAACTTCCAGAGAACTGAAAGGTCACCAATGGGAAGTGTAAAGAAAAGTTGGACTCTCCTTTGGAATTTGAGCATCTTTTAGAATCCAAGTCTGCTTATGATCAGCTATAAGTTTTACCTGATTATGGATTATCTCTTCTTGATGCTGCTAATAACAGTGCAAGGTTATAAAAATAAAACTTCAAGAAGATGTGGTACACATATAAAATGGGATATTACTCAACTATAAGAAGGGATGAAATACTGCCATTTGCAACTTTACAGATGGATCTTGAGATAATCTTGCTAAGCAAAATAAGCCAGACAGGAAAAGTTGAAAACCACATGATCTCACTTATATGTGGGATATAAATCTAAAAGTAACAAACAAACATGATAAACATACTGTAACTCATGGACATGAACAGTAGATTAGTGGTTACCAGAGGGAAGGGGAGGTAGTAGGGGTAAAAGGGGTCAAATATGTGGTGACAGAAAGAAATTAAACTATGGGTGGTGAACACACAATCACTCATATATGTCTTATTGTTGAATTGCACGCTTTGAATTTTTGGATTTTGTTAATTGATGTCATCATAATAAATAAATTTTTTAAAATTGAATAACTTGTTCAAGAAAAAAATAAAAAATATGTATGAAGTTTATTATTACTAAATTTGTCTATAATATATGACATAAAATGTTTGATTAAAAATTACACAATATATAAAAAGTAAAAAAAAGAATATTGAAATGGGGGTTAATTTTTGCTGTTCCTATCCTTTCATTCCAAAGAAGGCTATAATACCATAGCTTCAAATTTTGACAAACTAATTTAGCTTTTTTTCTTTTGACTAAAGTCATAATGTTCTCTTCTGTTTTATGCCTGTAAATGGGATTGGTATTTTTTCTTTCAGCTAAGCATCATGCTGGGCCAAAGGTACACTGTGTAAATGAAACAAATCTCTGCTTATAACATGTAAAAAGAGTTTTATACAAAATTGTTATGTCCAAGTCTGGAAAGTCCATTTTTCTCTTATTACACATTTGCATCCAGACAGCAATTTACATCCTTGGCGTGATTTTAATATATTTAGAAATCAAATTTATACATCTTCACTGTAATTTGTATACCTATTAACTAAATATAATTCCAAGCTGGGAAACAAAATTATTTAGTATGCTACATCATTTATCCAAGGCAAATAAGAAAAACATATGGTTGTTTTAGATAATATTACAAGCAATAGGAAAATGATGACCTATTAACTGATGTCCCCTTGGAGTCATAAAAATTTTCTTCATTAAAGAATGATTTTGGATTATGCATATATTTATATGTACATTTATATAAAGAAAGTATGAGTGAGAGAGAGTGTACATTTTATTGTGAAATGATAATGTTTAAAGAATCTTGGTGAAATCTTGGGGAAAATATATGAAAATTCCCCTGTATTATATGTGTAATTTCTCTTTAAGTTTAAAATTATTTACAGATTTTGAAAATGAAACTTCATGATAGCTTTCCCAAATAAAGATTCATTCAGGGACGAAGCTTATCATATCACCAGTGGTATATAGATATATAAACAGAATAATGCTTATGTTCTTACTGTTTATTAACATATAAAGTTTCATGAAGATAAAAATATCCATTACTTTAGTGGTAGAAGCAATCTTCCACATAGATTACAGAAAACAACAGAATTACTTACCAGAGTTGAAATAATATCATGCTTTAAGGTTAATATAAAGTACATGTAACAAAGGTAGCAATGTATTGGCATTTTACCCTTCTTCATCCATCCAGGAATAGAGGATACATGAATCACTTTGACATACCATCAAGTCTTTTTCTTTGCTGCAATGACTTTCTCATGTGCCCATAAGTAATACTATTTTTGTAGGTAGAAAATGGAGATCCCAGTAAATAAAAGTGGGGTTATAAAATGCATAATATATAACTGACTTTGGTTTAAAGAAGCCAGGTATTTGTAACATACATTGTGAAAATACTAAAGCTCATTTTTGAAACCAATTTGGGAAAATTAAAGATGAAAGTGATGATCAATTCAATTAGGTATATCCATCTTAAAATCTAAATATAAGCCAAATAAGGCAAACTGAGATTTAAGTGTTGAGCTTCTTTAATGGATTCTGGTTTTTAAGGAAAATTTTTTAACTAGCAAATGAAAAAAATTCGAGGCTGCTTCTCCAACCTGAACATAGTCCACTAATTTTAGTTTTGGATCATGGAGAGTAATAAGAAATGAAGGACATATTTCTGATATATTTTATTTTGCTTACTTTTTACCATGACTCTCTACTATATTCCAGAAATTAAGACAATTCAACTTTAAAAAGTTCAAAAAGATATTAGAATTAAATAAATTATCTGAATTAAACACTTTCCACAGAACAGTTACTCTATTATGTAAGCTTTAGCCCCTGAATAGAACAGAGAGAAATGCAAACAGAGAGTTGTAAGTAAAAATCATTTTACTACTGTTTCAGACTATTACATACTGATCGAGTTTGGGGAATTTTAGTTTAATTTTTAATAATTTTCTTTTTTTTTCAAGTCTTTAACTCATCATCAATTAAATCAATCTCTTTTTTTATGAAAAGACAATTCTATGTTAAACAGGTTAAATTTTGTCCATCCCAGACTTTAATATGTAGTTTTGTACCAAGCTTATAAAAATTACTAACTAAAACAATCTGGACCACCACTCCAGCCTTGATTTATGTTTAGAGCTTTAAACAAAAAGTTTGCATCTGTTACTCTTAAAGTCTGTAATTAGTAGTTGAACCACACAAAGAATCAACATGATGTCATGTCTAGACAACATGTAAATTAATACAAAAGCAATTGATTTATAAACTCTATACTAATACAAATTAATCTGAATTAAGTTTAATCCCTAGTTATTAACTGATTAAGTGTGACTGCTGGTAGCTACTGAGTGATGATTTCCATCTGTGAATTTATGGACACAACCTAATCACCGATTCTGTATAGAGATATGGTTAAACCACAGACCGCATACAATGATGCCCACAGAGAAGAGTTATAGAAGCAAAAACTGTAATATACAATTTAAAGATATGAAGGAGACTTTTTCTATGTGTTATAATTAAATTTTGGCAAAGGAGATGATTCAGGTGTATTGGCTCTGGCTGTGACCAGCACACCATCCATTTTAGAAAGTGCATTAATCTGTTCTGAGGGAGAATTTGCTCTTGCTTTGAGTAAATATGAAATCAAAATTGCCAATATGTTCTTTTATTTTTAAGCTGAATTATTACAATTTGATATAGACAGGAAAACACACATTATTAAATACTGATCTCTGTGAATGATGCATTGTTTTAGGGTGATAATATTCCCAAGTCTTTAGAGTAAATCGACAGGTTTGTAAACTCATACTAGAGGTTATTATTCTTCAATATCATATGTACTGGGAGTACCAGAAAAATGTTGCATTTGTCTCATTTACTAAGATATATATTTATTTGTCTTTGAATATTATAGGTCCTCCTCAAGTTGCATTTGTTGTTGTTATTGTTGTTTGTTTTTTAGGAATTTTTTTTTCAAGTAAAATAGTTTTTAGCATCCATTTGGAGTACTAAAACTCAACATAACTATTATCAGAATATAATAAAAATGTTGGTTTTGCTTCTAATAGCCAGTTCCTATAATTGAATTAATGATATTTTTTCGAATAATTAGAAACCAAGAACAATCCTATCAAATTATGAAAAATGTTTTACTCTCTTTGAAGTGGTGGCCATGTTCACTTAGTTGTCAGAAACTCTATTGTTTATGTTGGAATGAAATTCAGTAGTGTTTTATGACCATACTATATAGTTTGATAATTAAAAAGCAAGTATGTTATATCAAAATGAGGGTCATTGTATTTACATAGACTCTTTTATAGACATCCTACTCATTGTCATAATAACTGAGGCTGTCATGACCATGGTCTGTGCCTTGCATGAAGCCCTAAACAATTCTGACAGGCTGCAGCTCATTAAGGGACAGTCATTTTGTTGAAATGTCTATCAGCTCGCAGGGATGCACCAAGATGAATAGGCCCAAAACAATAGGCCCATTTGTTAGAGCAGTAGCTTCTCTAATACATGATGAGACAATCAAGCCAAGCTGCCTTCGGCACAAAGACATAATTAATCAAATGGACAAATGGTTCAAAAATTGCTCTAGTATATTCTGTAGTGGACAGAAGTTTCCATGGAAACATTGGCGTTTGCATCACAGTTAATGACCTTTCTGTACAATGAAGTCTCCCCTTCACACACACACACTTTACTCCCTCTCCACTATGCCTGCTTTCCCTACTTCTCCAACCATTAAAAAAAAAACAAAAAACAAAAACAAAAACAAAAAATAACAACCTGGAGAAAAGCAAACAAAATAGGGAGAATGAGGAAGCATAAAGGAGAACCTTGAGTATCTGATTTCCACATCAGAAAATCTCATAGTTCTATTTCAGCGTTATGAAACTTATTGTGATTATTTATTGCGTTTCTAATATTTCAACAAATACACGTGTAGAAAATCAGCCTTAAATCACGACTTTTAATACTATTAAATACAGTGACCTCACTAAAGTATTTATAGATACAACTTAGGTTACTGTAATGATTTCAAATGTATTTGAAAAAAGTTTAAACTGTAACATGTCTAAAATGTTAAGTGAAAATTTAGCAAAACCTTTAAATTTATCTTCAGTCTCTAGAAAAGGGTATATACGTATTTTTTTTTAGGGTGACTGCTTTTTATCTTGTATGCTGAAGCATCAAGCTAAGGGCAACCACTACTTTGGTTCCTAATAAAACATATTCCCTATAGGTAACTAAACCTATTCTTTGAAGGTAGTTTCCTGTTATTATATGTTGGCTTTTGAGGTTTTAATCATCTCTCCATCTTTTCTCAAAAAGGTAGCTTATCAAAGTATTCTTTTCAATCACAGATAGTACAATATTTCAGAGGTTTTCTGAAAACTTCCGAACTCAGAGAAACCTGACTACATCACGGTGCACTTGGTGAAGCTGGAACTGATGTTCTCAGTTTGGGCAAAGTGTTATTTACACAAATTCAAGTTGGGAGCCTATTTTCAAAGAGCTATGTAAGGTTTAACCCTGAGCATGTCTGTAGTTATCAAGATGAATGGAAGCTCACAGACCTAGACACTTTCCTGCATCAAATTGGCATCCCATATTCTTGTGCCATCCTAGAATCAACTGAGATTGAATTTCATAACTTGTCTTAATATAAAAAATTATATTTCTTGCATATCTGGATAGGTAAATTTTATATTGTCCCAAAGATTGGCAAAAGAGAAGAAAGAATGAGAATACCCTCTTATTCCTTACTAAAGTAGAAAACATGGACACAGACTAATTTTCAATTAAACTGTCTAGTAGAGGCTTAAGATAGAAATAATTTTTTAGAACATTTAATTTCATTATAAGATAGGTATAGAAAAAGTACACGATCCATAGATATAACCCATAACCAGCACCCAGCTGAAGAAACATAACACTACCAGTATCCCAGAAGCTCCCTCATCCACTCTGTGAGTTATTACTCCACCAAGGATAATCACTATCTAGACTTCTACTACTGGAGTTTAATTTTGCTTGTTTTGAGTTGTGGATTCTAAATTTTGTGATGACATGTACACTAAGTATACACATTCAGGTTGGAGTGACTATATAAATACAAAATCGATAAATCAATAACAAAAAATTAAAAGAACAAGAACATAAATACATTAGAATAGCTATTTGATATCAGATGAGCTAGTTTCTATCAAGCAACCTAATGTAAGTATTTGCTCAGTTTGCTTACATGAAGCACTACCCTGGTTTGCTTTATTCTGTATCTTTAAATGATACTCGTTATTTATATGAGAAAAATAAAGTCTCTTTAAAACTCAGTTTTCTGAGTTGTAGGAAGAATAACATCATGATGCTATTAGAAAAACAATAAAGTAACATATGATGAAACACTTTGAAAACATTAGGATCCCGAGAGTGAGGCTGTAGGTACACAGGTGCTCTACCATGTTGTTGGTGGGAATCAAAAATAATCCTGCCATTCTCCAAGGGAATGTGAAACTATCTACCACAATTAAAACTATATTCACTCTTTGACCCAGAAATACTAATTCCAGAAATCTATCCCACAGAAACACTTGCCCATATGAGATAATATATGTAATGTACAAAGTTATTCACAGAATAATATTTTTATTCACCAAGAATTAGAAATACCTAAGAGTCCAAGAATAGAGGACTGCTTTAATAAACTGTGATGTATTCAAACAGTAGAATTCTATGCAATTGTGAGAATGAATAAGGAAGTCCTCAACAAAAAAATGTTCTAGGTTATATTTTAAGTGGACAAATTGATGTGTAGGACAAATTGTATAGATGGTATGCTACTGGCATATAAGAAAGAGGATAAATAAGAGAATATATTCACATTTTTTTTGTATTTGTATAATCACTAGGAAGATAAATATAAAACTAATAAATAAAAAAATGAGGGAAGAACAGAGGTGATAGAAATGGAGCTGAGATGTGCTTTTTAGATATCTTTTAAAAATATTTTGAAATTTAGTTTTACAAGAAAGTTGAAAAATGATGCACTATACCATACAACTTTCTCTAAAGTTCTTCAAATCTTAGCATCTTATATAACTAAAAAATTAACATTGGAAAATGATATTAACTGAACTACAGATTTTACTCAAATAATGCCAGTTTTTCCAATAATGTTCATTTTGTTTTAGAATCCAGTCAAGAATTCCCTTGCATTTCCTCGCTGTGATTTTTTAGTTTCCTCTAATCTGTGACAGCTCCTTATTTTCTCCCTAATTTTATGACTATGACACTTTTGAGGAGTACTGGTCAGGTATTTTGCAGTATGTATCTTAATTTTGGTTAGTATGTTTTCTCTCAATGAACTTGAAGGTATACATTTTTAGGAAGAATGCCACAGATGACATGCCCTTCTTAGTGCATCACATCAGGGGGCACATGATGCTGATACACCTTATTACTAGTGATGTTCTTGATCACTATGACAAGGTCGTGTCAGAAGTTTTCTTCACTGTGAAGTTACTATTTTCCCTTTGTAAATACCATATTTTAAGAAAGATAATCTGAGATGAGCTATGTAAAAATCTGTTTCTTCTTATATTTTTACAACCAATTTTAGCATTCACCAAAGGATCTTGACCATAGTAATTATTACTGTGGAGTTCAAATGGTGGTTTTCTAGTTCCCTCATGCATCCTATGTTGGTTAATTCAAATTATTTCAAATTATTTATTTAATCACATATTTATATCATCATGGACTTATAGATATTTTATATATTCTAATGTTATTTCCTCTCTGGTTGCATCATTTAAATGTTTTTTTTTTAAATTAGTGAGTTTCTTAGTGTTTACAATAAGCACTTTAAAAGATCCAAGTACATTTTCAAATAACAACATGTTCCTTTACATGTAGTGCAAATATGTTATAACATAGTATCCTAAATCTTCCTTTCTTTCTCTTGTGACATTGCTGTTATTTCCCTTATCCATATGATATGAACATCAAAAATGTTATTATTATTGCTTCATATAGTTGTCTTTTAGATCAGTTAAGAATAAGACAAATAAAATAATTTATTTTACCTTCATTTATTCCTTCTCTGATGTTCTCCTTTCTGTTATGCAAATTAAAATGTCAGATCTATATAATTTTCCTTCTTCTTGAAAATCTACTTGCAGGAAAAATTTGCTGGCTGAGAATTCTCCCAGTCTTTGTTTGAAAAAGTATTTCTTTTTCATCTTTGAAGGATAATCTCAGTGGACATAGAATTCAAAGATGCAGTCTTTTTCTTTGAGCATTATAAAGATTTCATTCCACTCTAACTTTCATTTATAACTTATTATTTACTTATTTTTATTTTTTATTTATTAATTTAAATTAATTTATTTATTTCTGCTGTAATTTTAGTTTTCTGCAATTTGACCCTAGGGTGTGTATACGCATAATGTTTTGAGTATTTCTCCTGTTATTTTCTAAACTTTCTGGTTGTGGTTTGGTATGGAAAGATCTCTGCAATTATCTCTACACATATTTCAGCTGTTCCATCCTCTCTTTTCTTTCTGATACTCTAATTACATACAACTTTTGATATTGCTCTCCAAGAACAGTACTGGATATTCTGTTCTGTTCTGTTTTCTTCTGATCTGTTCTGTTCTGTTCCGCTCTACACCATTCACTCCACCCCACCTACCCTAACTCATCCCATCCCATCTCATCTTTTTTCCTGTTTTTTTTCTTGCCTTTTTACATTGCAATATGAGAAACTTCTATGTACTACGTTCAAGTTCACTGATTCTTTCTCCAGCTGTGTCAAAGATAGTGAACCCATCAAAGGCAGTCTTCATTTGTAATATTGTATTTTTTTTATTTGGTTGTGGCAACCCTGCATTGAGCAAGTCTATCGGCATTATTTTCCAACAGCATTTGCTCATTTTGTGTCTATTTCACAGTTCGGTGATTCTCAAAATATTTCAAACTTTTTCATTTTTATTTTATTTGTTGTGATGATCTGTGATCACCAATCTTTGATGTTACTACTATTGTAATTGTTTTGGGTGCCAAAGACCGTGCTCATATGAGATAGTGAACTTAATAAATGTTAGTATGTTCTGACTGCTCCACTGGTCATTTCCCCATCTCTCCCTCTCCTTTGGCCTCCTTATTTCCTGACACAAAACAATATTGAAATTAGGCCAACTAAAAACCCTACAACGGCCTCTAAGTAAGTGTTCAAGTGAAAGAAAGAGTTGTATGTATCTCGCTTTAAATCAAAAGTTAGAAATGATTAGGCTTAATGAGGATGTTATGACAAAAGCTAGGCCACTTGCACCAAATAATCAGCAAAGTTGGGAATGCAAAGGAAAAGTCCTTGAGGGAAGTTAAAAATGCTACTCCAGTGAACTCATGAATGATAGCAGAGCGAAGCATCCTTATTGCTGATATGAAGCAAGTTTATCGCTGGTATGGGTAGAATATCAAACTGGCCACAATATTCCCTCAAGCCAAAGCCTAATCCAGAGCAAGTCTCTAACTTTCTTCGATCCTATGAAGGCTGAGAGAAGTAAGAAAGCTGTAGAAGAACAGTTTAAACCTAGCAGAGTTTGGTTCATTAGGTTTAAGAAAAGAAGCAGTCTTTTAACATAACATAAAAATCCAAGGTGAAGCAGCAGTTGCTGATATAGAAGCTGCGGCAAGATCTAGCTAAGATAATAAAGGAGGCTACACTAAACAACAAATTTTCAGTGTAGACAAAACAGCTGTATACTGGAAGAAGATAACATCTAGTAATTTCATTAAATAAAGTGGAGAGAAATCAGTGCCTGATTTCAAGGTTTCAAGGGACAAATGGACTCTCTTGTTAGGGGTTAATGCAGATAGTGACTAACTTGAAGCCAATACTCATGTACCATTCTTAATCCCCGGACTCTTAGAATTATGCTAAATCTTCTCTTCCTGTGCTTCATAAATTGAATAACAAATCCTAAATGACAGGACATCTGTTTACAATATGGTTTACTGAATATTTTAAGCCCAATGTTGAGACCTCTGCCCAGAAAAAAAAAAAAAAAGATTCCTTTCAAACTATTACTGCTCATTGACAATGCATCCAGTCACCCAAAAGCTCTGATTGAGAGATACAACGAGAATAATGTTGTTTTCATGCCTGCTAACACAACATCCATTCTGCAGCCCATGGATCAAGGAGTAATTTTGCCATTAAGTCTTATTATTTTAGAAATACATTTTGTAAGGCTATAGCTATCATAGTGACTCCTTTGATAAATCTGGGGAAAATAAATTGAAAATTTTCTGGAAAGAATTCACCATTAAGAATGCCATTAAGAACATTTGTGATCCATGGTTCAACACTAAGAGGAATTTGGGAGAAATTGATTTCAACCCTAACAGATGCCTTTGAGGGGGTTAAAACTTCAGTTGTGGAAGTAACTGCAGATATGGTGGAAAGAGAAAGAGAACTAGAATTAGATAGAAGCAGAGCCTGATGATGTGACTGAATTGCTGAAATCTCATGATAAAACTGTAATGAATGAGGAGTTGCTTTTTATGGATGAGCAAAGAAAGTGGTTTCCTGAGATGGAATCTATTTCTGGTGAAGATGATGTGAAGAATGCTGAAATGACAAGAAAGGATTTAGAATATTATATAAAGTTAGTTGATAAAGCAAGGGCGGAATTTGAGAAGATTAACTCCAGTTTCGAAAGATGTTCTACTGTGGGTGAAATACTATCAAATGGTGTCACATGCTACAGAAAGAGCTTTTGTGAAAAGAAGAGCCAATAAAAGTGGCAAACTTCACCGTTGTCTTATTTTAAGAAATTGCCACAGTTACCACAATCTTTATCACCACCACCCTGTTCAATCAGAAGCCATCAAAATTGAGTCAAGACCTTGCACCAGCAAAAAGATTATGACTTTAAGGCTCAGATTATTGTTAGCATTTTTTAGCAATAAAATATTTTTAAATTAAGGTATATACATATTTTATACATAATGCTATTGTACACTTAACAGACTACCATCCAGTACAAACATAATGTTTATATGCGCTAGGAAAACAAAAATTCATGTGACTTACTTTATTGTGATATTCCCTTTATTGCAATGATCTGGAACCAAAGTGACAATATCTCCAAGGCATACCGTATTTAAAGAATTGAGAGCAAAAAAATCACCAGCATATAATTCTGTACCCTACAAAATTATCTTTCAAAAGTGTAGGAGAAATAAAGACTCTTTTAGACAAACAAAAATTAAAGAAATTTGTTTCTAACAGACCTGACTCAAATGTTGAAAGTTCTTTATAGAACTTGGTATTTTCTTAAAGCAGTTTAAAATAATATCCACAGAAAAACCTGCACACAAATATGTATAGAAGCTTTATTAATAACCGTCAAACTTGATGGCAACTAAGATATTCTTCAGCAAGTAAATGGATAAACTGTGGTACAGCCAGATAATGGAATATTATTTAGTATGAAAAAGAAATAAACTATCAAAAGACACATGAAAAAAAAATATTTAAATACATAGTACCACATGAAAAAAGCCATATACTGTAGGATTTTAACATATGAGGTTGAGGGGAGAGAGGAATGAATAGGCAGAACACAGGATTTTTAGGCAGTGAAACTACTCTGTATGATACTATGATGGTAGGTATATGAGCGAATTCCTCTTCTACATTAGTCCAAACCCATAAACTATACAACACCAAAAGTGAATAGTAGTATAAATGATGAACTCTGAGTATTAATGATATGTTAATGTAGGTTCATTGATTCTAACACATGTACCACTTTGATGGGTAAATGTTGCTAATGAGGGAGGGGATGGGGATATGTGGGAAATCTCTTTACTTTCTGCTCAATTTTGCTGTGATCCTAAAGATACTCTAAATAATAAAGTCTATTAAAAGCACAAAGTATAAAAAAATACTGATAAGTTTAACTCTTTCAGTTCAAAAATTATTGTTGTGAAAATACACTGATAAGAAAATAAAAGGCTAATCAAAATCTGGGAGGAAGTATTTGCAAACCATAAGTCCAATGAGGACTAATATCTAGAATATGTAAAGAATCTTTCTAATACAATATTAAGATAAACAATCAAATTTAGATTGGTCAGGATATTTGAAAGACATAAATATATACAAATGGTAAATAAGCATATAAAAATATGCTCAAAGCATTAGTCATGAGGAAAATGCAAATTTAAACAGTGAGATAATACTACATAATCACTAGAATGATTAAAGTTTAAAAGACTGGTGATATAAGTACCAGTGGATCTACAGGAAATCTCAAATACTGTTGATGAAAATTTAAAATAATGCCATCACTATTGGAAAACGTCTTGAAAGTTTAAGTTATAGATAAACTTACCAAGAAATTCGTAACATATGACTAAGTAATTCCATGAAAAAAAAAATTATGTCTATCCATCTTGTATCTGCATTTTCAAAGAACTTTCATAGCTCCAAATTAGAAATAACCCAAATGGTCATCAAATGGTTAATGAATAAACAAACTGTGGCATATGCATACAATGAACTATACTATTCAATAGGAAAGGAATAAAAAATAAAGGAATGATCTACTGATACACATAACATCACAAATGAATTTTAAAGCATTATGCCAAGTGAAGGAAGTCAGGTACAAAAGACCACACACTATATAATTCTATTTATATAAAATTGTAGAAAAGACAACATTAGTGATAAAAAGCAGATTGTTGCCAGGGGCTAGTAGTTGGGAGGAGGGGACTGACTACAACTGGCATGAGGGACTTTTTGGGGTGCTAGGAATTTGGTATATCACATTGTGGTGGTTGGTTACATAGCTGAATACACTTGTCAAAACTCATCAAATTACACCGTGAAAATTGGTGAATTTTATAGCATATAAATTATACTTCAATAAAGTTAGCTCTCCCCCTCACCCAATAAAAAATACAGATGTTTTCAAACAACATAAGCTGAGCGAATTCCTCTTCTGCATAACTGCACTAAAGAAATGTTTAAGGAATTTTTCACACAAAATAAAAATGATGCCAAATGGACATTTAGGTCTATACAGAGGAATCAATACAGAGGGAAATGGTGTGTGGATAAATATAAAATATTCTTCCAATTTTTTAATTCTTTCAAAGATTCTGTTTATTTAAAGCAAAAGTAATAACAATTTGCTTGAGGAATATAACGTGAAGTAAAATTATAACAACAGTACACAATAAATGAAGCAGAAAAATATATTCTGGCAAGATTCTTATTCTTTTCATTAAGTGTATAATATTATTTGAAGGTAGACTGATGAGTAAAGGACAAAATTTGCAAATCCTATAGCTTCCACTAGTGCTGACAGTAGAGATAAAACAGAAAACTAAACTAAACTAAACTAAATTAAACTAAACTAAACTAAACTAAACTAAACTAAACTAAACTAAACTAAATTAAACTGAATCATCACAAGTGAAGCTGGGAAAGAGAAAAAAGGAACAAAATACAAATGGGGCACATAAAAAACAAACAACACCATGGCACACAAATCCTACCTTATTGATAATTAGACTAAATGTGAATTATCTAAACTTGTCAATTAAAAAGCAGAAACTGCCATATTAAATAAAAAATAAAACCCAACTATATTCTGTCTATATACTCTATATACAACTATATATGAAGGCAGAGATAAATTAAAATCTAAAGAATAGAAAGATACCATGTAAACAATAAAAAGAAAACCCCCGAAATCGTTATACTAGTATCAAAAAATTACTTCAGTACCAAGAATATTATTGGAGACATTTCAAAATGAAAACAGGGAAAATTCAGCAAGAATAGATAACAGTTGTAAAATGTAAAAAGCAGAGATTTTTACATTTTAGTAAAGTCGTTTTAATATAATAGTAGTGAAGGGAAAAAAAATCGATTACTGGCTTGGGCAGCTGTTTGTGTGAAGTTTCCATATTCTTCCCATGTTTGTATGCTTTCTCTGGGTACTATGGTTCCCTTCCACCATCAAAAGTTAAAATTTCCTTCCATTACCGTATATTCGACCTCCTTTACCCTTATCCATCTCCCCCACTCCTCTTCTCCTCTGGTAACCACTAGACTGTTTGTGTGTCTCTGAGTTTTTGTTTGTATTGTTCATTTGTTGCTTTCAGTTTTATATCTCACATGTGAGTGAAATCATATGGTTCGCAATTTTTTCTGACTTATTTTACTTAGCATAATTATCTCAAGATCCATCCATGTTGTTGCAAATGGCAGTATTTCATCTCTTCTAATGGCTGAGTATATATATCACATCTTCTTTATCCAATCATCTATTGAAGGACAGTTCAATCGTTTCCATGTCTTGGCCACTGAGAATAGTGCTACCATGAACATAGGAATGCATATATCTTTATGGACAAATGTTTTCTATTTTGAAGGTACATACCCAGAAGAGGGTTTGCTGGCTCATATGGTAATTCTATTCTTAATCTTTTGAGGAACCTCCCTACTGTTTTCCTTAGTGACTGTACCAATTTACATTCCCACCAGTAGTGTATGAGAATTCCTTTTCTCCCACATCCTTTCCAACACTTGTTGATAATAGCCATTCTTACAGGTAAGGTGATATCTCATTGTGGTTTTGATTTGCATTTCCCGAATAGCTAAGTGAAGTTGAACATCTTTTCATACATCTGTTGATTGTTTGTATGTCATCTTGGGAAAAGTGTCTGTTCAGGTCCTCTGCCCATTTTTTAATTGGATTATTTTGTTGTGGTTTTTGAGTTGTATGAATTTTTTGTATATTTCAGATGTTAGTCTCTGATCACAGGTATTGTTTGCAATACCTTCTCTCATTCAGTTTTTTGCCTCTTTGTCTTGTTGACAGTTTCTTTTACTGTGCAGAAGCTTTATAGTTTGATATAGTCCCATTCATTGGTTTTTGCTTTTATGTCCTTTGCTTTGAGGTCAAATTCATAAAATCCTCTCTAAATTCAAGGTCCATGAGTTGAGAACCTATGTTTTCTTCTATACAATTATTTTTTCACATCTTATAGTCAGGTCTTTGATCTATTGTGAGTTATTTTTGGTGTATGGTAACAGAATTCTAGTTTCATTCTTTTAGACATGGCTTTCCAATTTTCCCAGCACCATTTATTGAAGAGGCTTTCCTTTCTCCATTGTATGTTTTTGTCTCTTTTGTCAAAAATTATTTGCATATATACATCTAGGTTTATTTCTGGGAACTCAGTTCTTTTCCATTGGTTTCTATGTTTGTTTTTCTGCCAATACCATGCTGTTTTGATTGCTGTTGCTTTACAGTATAATGAAGTCAGGCAGTGTGATACTCTGGCCTTGTTCTTTTTTCTCAAGATTGCTTTGGTTATTTGAGGTCTTTTGTGATTCTATACAAATCTGATGATTTTTTGTTCTATTTTTTTTAAAAAATGTCATTGGAGTTTTGATGAGGATTGCATTAAATCTATATATTGCTTTGGATAATATGACCATCTGGACTATGTTGATTCTTCCAATCTATGAACATGGACTACCTTTCCATTTCTTTGCATTTTTTTTCAATTTCTTTTAATAATGTCTTGTAGTTTTCAGTATATAGGTCTTTCACATACTTTGTTAAGTTTATTCCTAGGTATTTTATTCATTTTGTTGCAGTTGCAAAAGGAATTTTTTAAATTTCTTTTTCTGAAATCTCATTGTTAGTATATAGGAATGCAGTGGATTTTGTACATTGATTTTATATCTTGCAATGTTACTGTATTTTTAAATTATGTCCTATAGTTTTTGGTGAAGTCTTTAGGGTTTTCTATATAAAGAATCATGTAATCTGAAGAAAAGTGAAAATTTTACTTCTTTATTCCCAATTTGGATGCCTTTCACCTCTTTCCCTTGCCTAATTGCTCTAGCTAGGACTTCTAATACTATAGTGAATAAGAATGGTGAGAGCAGGTATCCTTGTCTTATTCTTGATCTTAGAAGAAAAAGATTGTTTTTCACCATTAAGTATGATATTAGCTTAAGGTTTGTCTAACATGGCCTTTATTAAATGTTGAGGTATTTTCCTTCTATACTCATTTTATTAAGTGTTTTAATCATAAATGGATGCTTAATCTTGTCAAATGCTTTTTCTGCATCTATTGATATGATCATATTTTTATCTTTTATTTTGTTTATGTGGTGTATCACATTGATTGATAAATATTTCTTAATGAGATTACATGTTGTAAATGTTTCTCATAAAAATACACTTTTTAATTTCTGCAAGGAATAGCCATATTTGATGTGCTATTTTCCCATACAAATGGTTTATAGACTATAAAAATTTGCATAATATAAAGGCAAATAACCTGCTGACATCTGCAAA
The DNA here is from genome assembly GCF_014176215.1 of Rousettus aegyptiacus. NCBI lineage: Eukaryota > Metazoa > Chordata > Mammalia > Chiroptera > Pteropodidae > Rousettus > Rousettus aegyptiacus. Next base: position 42,203,128 of record NW_023416306.1, on the reverse strand, counting down.
TTTACTTAAATCTTGCATATATCTCCACTTTATCTCTACCACAGTAATAGAAATTTTAGTTTAATGCTTCTAGTAATTGATCTTTTACAACTGGCCATCTATCAGAATTTCCTTAAGTAGCCTAACTTTTAAAAATATTTCTTATTTTAGAATTTCTAGACTGTTGTCTATCACCACATACCAAAATTAACTCAGAATGGATTAAGGACCTGAATATAAGACCCGAAACAATAAAATGCATAGAAGAAAACATAAGAACCAAACTCAAGGACCTTGGGCTTAAAGAGAATTTTATGAATTTGACTTCAAAGGGAAGGGAAGTAAAAACAAAAATAAATGAATGGGACTACATCAAACTAAAAAGCTTCTGCTCAGCAAAAGAAACCATCAACAAGGTAAAGAGAAAACCATCTGAATGGGAAAATATATTTGCAAGCAACACCTCCAATAGGGGCCTAATATCCCAAATATACAAAGAACTCATAAGACTTGATAACAACAAAAAACAAACAATCCAATCAAAAAATGGGCAGAGGACCTGAGCAGACACTTCTCCCTCGAGGACAAAGAAATGACCAACAAATATATGAAAAGATACTCAAGATTGCTAGGCACTAGGGAAATGCAAATCAAAACGAGTGTGAGAGGTACCATCTCACATCTGTTAGAATGGCTATAATCAACAGGACAAGTAATAAATGTTGTAGAGGATATGGAGAAAAAGGAACCCTCATACACTGCTCATAGGACTGCAAATTGGTACAACCACTATAGAAAGCGTTATGGAGGTTCCTCAAAAGACTAAGAGTTGACCTACCATATGATCCAACAATCCCTCTACTGGGTATTTGTCCCAAAGCCTTGAAAACTCAGATTTGAAAAGATATTTGCACACCAATGTTCATAGCAGCACTATTCACAGTGGCTAGGATATGGAAGCAACCAAAGTGTCCTACAATAGATGATTGGCTAAAGAAGCTGTGGTACATATATACAGTGGAATATTACTCAGTCATAAAAAGAGAAAAATACTACCATTTGCGAGAACATGGAGGAACCTTGAAATACTCATGCTAAGTGAAATAAGCCAGACAGAAAAGGTAGAAAATCACATGTTATCACATATGTGGGATATAAACCTAAAAGCGACAAATGAACAGGACAAACAGATACTCATAGACATGGATAATGTACTAGTGGTTACCAGAAGGGAGGGGAGAGTGGGGAGGGGAAAATAAAAAAATAAAATGCTAATAAATAAATAAATAAATAAAATCCCCCCCCAAAAAAGAATTTCTAGTAAATTGAAATTAAAGAACTTCCTTTAATTATTTTTATTTACCATTCTTTCATATAAAACATCACCATCTAATATCTACCTCCTAAGAGCTACTAATATTTTTAACATTTGAAGCACAATAAAGTTTAGTGGTTTAACAGTTTTAAAGGTGTATAACAATGCTTACCTCCTCTACCATTACATATATAATTAGGATTTACTTAAAGAATATCAATACACACAAACGTAAATTTTTTGTCCCATAAAATTAGGCTAGAACTAATATTTTTTTCTATTTAACACGGAAAACAAATGACAAGTTTTCTATGATATTAAAGGCAAACATATAGAGATGCGCTTTTCTTTTTCTATGGATCAGTATTTCCGATGACAATGCTACTGAAACAAACCATGACCTCCTACAAAACTGAAGAGGTGGTCAAAATGTCAATATATTACCAAATTATCAACAACACTATGTTTTTACTTCCCTGAAATCTAGAGATTAAAAAAAAAAAATACACTGTACTCTAAGCCATGTTAGGCTGGAATCATCATCCTAATACTGTGAAGAAAATTTTCATTAAGTCACAGATTTTTATGTGTGAAGTACAAACAGGAAATTATCTTTATAAAATGAGAGAAAATTGCAACTACTTTTCAAATGTAATCTTGACATTTTGAAAAGTACAGTAATGGATCTGTCCCCATGGAGACAAATATTTTACCCTTCATTTCTGCAGCCAAAATTCAGCAAATTATACCCAGATCTGATTCAGTCTCTATAGTTTGTCTTGGGGACTTATATGATTATGAAGATATGTCCGAGTTAATAGTAAAGATTCATCATGAACATTTCATTCTCCACCCTTCCACTTGATATTGTATGTTATTTATTTTTTTAAAACGTCAGGTTTTTTTCAAGATAAAATCTTTTTATTTTAAAAAATAGAAGATTCAATTAAAAGGAAAAGTTTGTGAGAACTGAAAAGCAACCAAAAGCCCTGGGACTAAGAACCATATCCCATGTTCCCTGTCCCAATAAGTGGGACACATTTATAAAAAAGTAATCACTTACAAACATCCAGAATTTGTCTTCATATTATCACTGAACAATGAGAATAGAAAAAGATGTTTGATTCACAAAAATTCACATATTATATTCCTGATTTGTGTCATTATTTTTTCTATCTACAATATTAACTGAGATAATACATGCAAATGTGCTTTATCTGGTGCCTAACACAAATTTGTTGTCCAATATGTGTTCATTTGGTTTTTCACTGGTTCATTTGTTTTGTAATTCATTCATTCAATATAATCAAAAAGCAGACCCCAAATTTTATCATTCACAGAATTTTCTAAATCTCTAGAACAAAAACAAACCTTGTCAATGAATCTCATAACTGGCCTATTTTTATTGGTAATTTCATGTATTTGACTCATCAAAATTCTGCCTCTGTATATGTGTGAGTATGACTGTATTGAGGCACAGGACAACTTAGATTTTCGTCATCACCATGCCTACATACTTGACTTATGCATTATCTCTTTTTACATTTCAACACTGTTGTCTGTGTGACAATATGACCTGTGAATGCACTATAGAATTCTATAAGATTTCAATACAAACACTCAATAATTTCACTTCAAGACACCATTACAAGATATCTAAATAGCAAAATCACAGTTAATCCAATCTACGTCAATAGCTTATTCATTTCGAGGTTTTGTTTTTACTTAATCACTTCATATTTTTACTCTCCACTTGGAATTTTGTGTTTGTGCAGCTTCATTTCCATAGTAGGCATATCAAACATCACAAACAGAGTTCATTTACAAAAATAGAATCCTGCATAGTAATTAATTTCATCCATTATTGTTTTTAACCTAATTTATTTTTCCTCATGAAAAATTTTAATACTTAAAATTATATAATGCATTTGCTTGTTTTCCTACTTGCTGTCTCCTACACTAAAATATAAAGTTTATGAGGTCAGGAACTGTGTCTCTTTGTTGTAATACCCTCACTCAAAACAGTACCTAGCAAATACAAGATGAGCGATAAATATCGTTGAATAAATGAGCATATAAACAAAACATGATGAATGTTTTCCTGTACTTATTCGATCTTATGGAAGGTAAGAAATTTAGTTATCAGATGAGATAGGAGGGCTTAGAGTGTGCTGGAGTCAAATATTCCATTTCTCCCAGTTCAGTTAGGCTCTGTTAAAACCTGAAGAGGATTAGGCTATGGCTAAATAGTTTCTCCTGAGCAGACCTTGTTAAGGAGAACAAAATATACTGGCATATTTCAAAATGGTTCCTTTCCTTCTCCCCCTGTAAGAAGCATGAGGGGATTTTTTTCTTCAATAGTCTGAACCTGGTAGAACTCCTAGAGATAAAACTTCCCCCATGTGTGGGACACCAACTATGACTGGGTCCCCCTGGAATTTTGTGTCTCAGAATTGTCCATACTGAGCTTCTAAAAAGTCGTCAATTATAGTTCAGGTTTCCCTACCCCAGGACTGTACCTGCAGAGTTTTCTACTGGTGGATTTCTGCTCTGGTAATTTGTGATTCTCTGTATTCACCTGTCTGTCTCTCTAATTTTGGGGACAGTGATTTTCCCTGTAACCTCACTTCTACTACAGATCTAAGAAGAGTTGATTTTTTCAGTTTGTTCACCTTTTAACGTCTTAGGATGCAGTGGCAACTCCAAGATTCTTTCATGTTGGACTGAAAATCAGAAGTCCAACTCTATATGTTCTTCATTCTATTTAAGAAACCTTTGCCTGACTGAAAATCAATAACACTCTCTCTTATGTTACTTTATAAAAGGTTTTTAGTTTGGGGTCTATGATGGCAAAAACATAGACATTGAGGTCCGTGATGCATTTTGAGTTAGTTTTTGCAAGGTAAAAATTGAAGTTCATTTTATTATTTGTATTTATAATTAATTGTATCATATTTATTAATTGTACCAAATAATACAATTTGTTTGTTGTATTATTTGCAGCAATCTCATATTCTAGCACAATTTGTTGAAAAGATTACCCCATTGTATTGCCTTGGTAATTATGTCAAAAGCCAATTGCCTGCATATAGTTCTATTTCTGTTTTCTCTATTCTGTTTTATTTACTTATGTCTCATCTTTATGACAATGCTACATTTCATGATTATTGGCTTTTATAACGAATCTTAAAAATAAATAGTACAAATCCTCCAAATTCGCTCTTATTTTTCAAAATTATTTTGAATATTCTCAGTTCTTTGCATTTCACATATATTTAGCATGTGCTTTTCAGTTTCTTTTAACTGCTGGGAATTTGAGATACATTTAATCTATAGATAAAATTGGGAATAAAGTGCATTTTAAGCTTGATTACCTTGGTCCACTGGATATTCTTTTTAAGATTTGTTACAGCAGGTCTAGAATAGCCTTTTGTCTAGGCTAGTTTAGCCTAGCTATTAAGTATTTTTTGTGTCTCTCCCAAATACCCAAGGTTTCCAAATGACTCCCAGAACTCTGTGAACTCTAAATTTATTCAGTTTAGAGATCTCCAGAGTTTTTCACCTGCCTAGCCTGATGGAGTTGAATACTGTGGGTGCAGAGTTTAATATGCAGCCAAAGATTCAAAAGAATTCCTCTGCCTAATTCCATTCTCTACAGTACTCTGTCTTGCATACACCAGCTGGCTCAGGCTTCCCCAACAACAATTTATGTTTTCTCAACGCCCCCAAGACAACGCTGTTCTCCTTGGGTGTCTTCTGCCAGTATCATGATGCAGAAAGAGCTTCTATACAGCAAATGAGGTAACCATATCTCTAACTTCTTTGTTTTCTTGCCTTAGGTATCACATGCCTGTGCTGTGTTTCCAGTCGCTGGAAACAACTCTTTAGTTTATGTTACCCAGTTTTTAATAGTAGAAGAGAACATCTGGTTCCAGTTACTCTAGCATGGCCCTAATTTGAACTTGTAAACCTTTTAAACAGAATTTTCTTCTCTGCTTTTTGCTTATATAATAACACATAAAAACATTGGTTTCCACAGTGGCTTCATGAAGTATTTCTCTCTCTTTTTTTTTTTTTTAACTTTTTAATCATATTCTTTACTTCATGGCACCTCATCATCATTCTGTTAGAGTGATTAGTGCTAGACACTCTAATGCCACAACATTTCATAGCTTAGCAGCCCGAATGATTATTTCTTAGCATGTCACAGTTCAGTATAAGTCAGGCAGACTCTATGTGATGATTCTTCTCTGGGGACTCAGGTATCCAGGATTTTTTCATCTTGGCAATGCTGCTGAATTCACATGAAGAGGAAAAGAGAACAAGAGGGTGATCACACACAAGGAGTAATGAACAGACCTAAAAGTTCTGATTCACTTCTGCAATATTCCATTTTCCAGGACTCACTCACATGGTTCCAATCTATTTGCATGGACTGTAGAAGATAGTGTCTTCTTTTGTATTTGGTAAAAAGAAATGGGTTTTGCAACCAATGGGTCTTCACAGCAAATGTCAATTCATGCAAGATTTCTCTATTATTTTATGTCACTTCTCCCCTTTATCTCTGATTCCCAGGCCCATTACCAACCCATCACCAATGTTTTTCCAAAACATTGAGAATGTACACATATATATTTTTTAAAAATTATTTAAATTATTCTGAGCCTAATTTATTTTTAATAATATCTTTTAACATATATCCCTGTTGCCATATGTATCTCTACAGAATTACTTAGTATCACATTCTGAGAGTCTGATTCAGTAATTATAAGGGTGTGGGTGTGTCTGTTGCATGCCTTTGAGTCAGCTCTGACTCTCGGAAATCCAATGAATGAGTGGGATGAATGCTCATCTAATCAAGTCCTACTTAATCGTCTAAGTTTCATTTTTTATTCTAGCTCCTGATGTAGTTCTTACAGATTGTCTCAACTGTTTCTAAGTATCCATTTTCCTGTAGTCATATCATGTGTCTCCTCTTTATTGTATCTAGGTTTTGTTTTGTTTTGTCTTCTTGTTTTTGAGTGTTTTTTAAACTATACCCTGGCTTGCATCTGAGAACCTCAAGTCCTGGACCATACCAATTCATTTTAATATTTCACTACCCAGTAGAAAAAGTTCATAACACATAGTAGATGATAAATACTACTCATAAATATATTAATAATTTAACATATACCTCAATTCATGGGTCTGCTGTTTAGGCACTGAATGTCCTCTTTTTGTTGATTATAATTAAACAAATATTTTTATATTTTCTATTATTCTGCTGTACATAGGTTCACTGTTTTAGCATAATTAAAAATAATAATTTCCTTCACTAATTATTGATATGCATTTGTGTACAGGAAAGTGTCAATACTAAGGTATATATTTATTTTAGAGATACTTGCATGAGATAAAGCAATTTTTTCAGTTTCATGGTGTATTACTAAGGATAAACTTTATTATACCTCCTCACTCATTCAATTATTGGCTTTAGTCGTTTGGCTTATTACTACTGTTTAAGCCCCTTTTATTGTATATATTACCAAAGTTTCTATATTTGATTTAAATACAGTGAAGGTATCAACAACATTTTCAATAGAACTCACATGTATATTTAATTTAGTAAAGATTGCCAGTGAATGTGTATTATTAGGAATAGATTTGAAATTGAAATTGACAGAAATAAAATTAAAGTTTTTCCATCTCTCTAGAATCCTAAATGGGGGCAATAAATAAAGTCTAAAATTAACTAAAAATGTACAAATAAGTAGTCTACTGTCTCCTTTTAGATAATCAAATTTAAAAAGTAAATCAACAAATAATTATTGGGTGGGAAGAAAGCAATGGTTATGGAATCAAGTTTATGGGCAGCAAGCTAAGATCTTTGCTTTGTCATTACTTTTAGAACAAATCAATATTATTTGTGGATATTTACCATGTTAGGGTACAAGTATAGCCTAAAATCAGGCTTTCTATAAAAAGCATTAAAAACTCTTATTGAAAATTCATGTATTTTTACCATTTGTTTATGAAAACATGAGAATTTGATATAATTTTGTCCCTAAAAGATAAATTTATGAACGTAATGTCATTATATATTAATTTGAAGTTTGATAAAGATTCATTTTCTGTGCTTGAAGGTTGTGTTTAGTCCTTCAAGTTATTATTTTGATAATTATAAATACCAAAAATTTTGAGAAAAGCACTTCTGCACAATCCATTGAAAAAGAAATAAGAATTTACTAACAAATGAAGCAAATTTTAAACTCAATGTTTTCAAGTATCTTCACAGATATGTGCCTTGATTTTTATTTTCCTCTTAAAAATACTGATAACTGATCCTTATCTGCCATTTTCACAAGGTTGTTCTATGAATCAGGTGAGATGGGTATGAAAGCAATTTGAAAAATGTTAAGAGTTTTGAAATTAAGAACATTCATGCTAAAGAGTACTCTAATAGTCATTCAAAAGTTTATATAATTAAACTAAGTGCTTAATTTTCTAAGTCATGGTAATACTCATATGGAGAGGAATCACAATGCGTAATCTGCAATGTTGAGTTTCTATAAGGCAACTGAAATGACTGTTTTGTAGAATACTTTAAAGACTTCCATTTCATTCTAACATGTTAAAAGAAATTGGTACCTAGACATCATGTTTCACTTGGGTTTTTCTTGGTGTTTCCTTGGTCTGGGGAAGTGTCTGTCTTGTCTTTGACTAGCAGTTTGTTAATTTGGGAAATGTTTCTTTATCGACTTTAGAAATAGCTTAAGAAACAAAGGTAATATGTATCTCAATTGTTCTAAGAGTCAGAATGCTAATTCAGGCAACATTAATTAACACATAAAGCATACAAATGTATATCTACATGTACGATGTGGATAGGTAAATAGGTGCAAATTATTGACATACATGTCCATAGACAAGTGTATATATGCATAAACACATATGTATCTAAAAATAATTAAACTTGCCTTGTGGAAATGTATTCTTAAAACTAAACTGGTTATTCATGACCAATAACATGAATCTCAGTACCTTTCTTTTGTCATCTCACAGCATCATGGAAATAGTGTCCCTGCATGGACTTTTCTCAATTAGCTGAGATTTGTCTACTAATCATCTATCATTTTTCTGGCATGAATAGCTAAATGTGCATTTCTCTCACTCTGAGTTATGTCTTTGAAGGCATACTACTGGGCTCTCAGGTATAGGTAAATGGTGACTAATATAAAGATTGCTCTAGAATATTAAAGAGAAACTCATGACTTTTGGCAAAAACATTCTGTACCCTTTCTCCTTTCTGTTTTTTGAGAGTATGAGAGTAACATGTTATAGTGGAAGGAGCATCAATTTACACACACACACACGCATGCACACGTGCGCACACTAAACTTGAATACCAGCTCAGTATTTCATTATTTATCTTTATAAATAGAGATTATAATATCTACCTAGAAATGACAAGCTATTAAATTGATCCAGAATCCCTATTCTCTAAATAGTGTTATTGGGATATAATCTAGATAGCAAAAGATATTGACTTGGTGGAGTCAGAGTGCAGTGACTTTTCACTTATCCCTTAGCTGAATAGGTGGATTTATGACATTTCATCTCAAAATATATGTTGGCTATCTGCTTTTGGATGTCTGAGATTCTCACCATGGGTGGAGGGCAAACTTGCTAGGTTTTAGACATTTAGATCTTCTACAATAACTCTCATTTCCTTTAGTTTTAAAAATCTCTGTGGAATTTGGTTATGAATCACTAAAACTTTAGTGAAAATTAGCTCAATAATCATTTACTGAATAACTCTTCTTTTCTAGACTCCAGGTGAAACATATGGTATTTTGAACATAAGGGGAAAAATTCTTGCAAGTTTTACTTTTTAGGTTTGAAACAGATCTTAAAAGGAGGAAATAGGATAAATAATATGTTTGTATATAACTTTTAAGCATTACTCTCCACCTTCCCACCAGTGTTGGGTAGTAGATAAACTTTTAGTTCAATGACAAATTTCTGAACAATTAAAACAACTACACATGCAAGTCTTCTATACTCTCGTGTCTTGTCCACAAACTCTGTTACTATTTTCACCTTTTAAATCCATGTTTCATCTTTCAAATTTGCTGTGCATTGTTGCCTTCCCATTTGACTTTGACTTTTCGACTGACTTTGCCTCCTTATAGGCTGTGCCTCCCTCAGTCATTTGCAGAAGATTCCTTCTAGTTTTAACCTTACACTTGGGAATTTATACTTACTAATGCTCTTCTCCACTTTGAATTCACACGTAGGGTTTACACAGCCAAGGGAAAGCTACGGAACTGAGAGGCTGAGGTGACCAGATTTGTGGTTTTCAGAAAAGGAGCATTGGTCTGCCTTACTTTTCTATCATCACCAAGCTGTATTAGAGAAAACTTAAGGGTCCCATCTTATACTCAAGGTGGAAGGCCTATGGTATGTATAGTCTGTTGTTCAATTTTGTATTGCTTTATATATATACGTGTATATCTTTGTGTGTGCGTTTATGTATATACATATATATGTGTGTGTTTATGTGTGTGTGTGTGTGTGAGAGAGAGAGAGAGGGAGAGAGAGTGTGTGTGCGTGCGTGTGTGTGTGTGTGTGTGTGTGTGTGTAAAACAAATGAAATTCAGAACGCTCAAGACTCTGGGATCTGACTCTGAGATCTCTTGGTAAGAAATATAAATATAAAATGGAACCTCTTGGTAAGAAAGATAATAGTATGAATAGAGCACTGCAGCCCAGCCATGATATGATAGTTCTAGTCTCAACTTGTAATAAATTTACACCTTGGAAGATGTCCATCAACAAATTTAAAACTTATTCTATTTTATTGTGTGGATATGTTTTAACCTTTATGTTACTTTCTCAAGCCTTAAGTGTTACAATCTTAAGCTCCACTCCTTGAACTAATTACTTCCTGATTATCCAAGATCATTTGGTTGTTTTTTGTCTCAATTACAACACACTTCTTCAATTTTAAAATAATATTTTATGACAATGATTTTTACCTCCTGAATAACAATATTGGAAACAAAAGATATAAAATGATATCCACCAAGTCTTATGCTGCCTCTCAATAGCATGAGAGTAGAGATCTTGTGAATAAAACTTCAACATCTGCAAGCCAAAGCAAATGTTTGCAAAGCAAAGAATACCCTCCGGGCCAACAATTCCTGGGAGACAGTTCAAAGCTAGGTCACAAGAGAGAGAAAAAATTAGATCTTGACTCTCCTCAGAGGAACACCCTGCTTCCACTTTGTTCTAGGAGAGAAGAAACCCAGAGAGCATCACTAAAGCTCAGTTATTCCATGGTCGCCATTTGACAACTTTAAACACATAATCTCAAAACGTTCAACTCTACATTGTATTAATTAAATCATAATTAAGATTTCAAATTAAGGCAGGAAAACCTAGTTAACTTATATTTTTATCCATGCTTGTGAGTAAATTATAGTTTGTATACGTCATGCCACTGAACATCTGTAAAAATAAGGCAGATTTGTACATTCTGATACACAAAAAGGTGTGTAAACCACACTATCAATTAGTAAACAAGATACTGGACATTGTTTGTGTTATAATGCTATTATTAAAAATTAAAAAAAATTATATACGTATGTACCAGTCAGAGTTCTCCAGAGTCACAGGACCAATAGAATACATATAGACAGGAAAAATTTACTTCAAGGAACTGGCTCATATGGTTGTGGAAAGCATCAGGTATGAAATCTACAGGGCAGGCTAGCAAGCTGGAAACTCAGTTACAAGTTGAAATTTTAGTCTTCAGGCAGAATTTCTTCTTTTTTGGGAAATCTGTTACTGGTATCAAAGCCTTCAACTGACTATTAGGTCCATCCACATTTTTGAAGGGTAAGCTCCTCTACTCAAAGTCAACTGATTGGATATATGGAAAATATCCTCTCAGTAACACCAAGATTAAGTTTGATTACATAATGGCATATCGCAGTTTAGGCAAATGTATACATAAATCTAACCAATACAGAGAGGGAATTATACAAGTGAGTGAACACCAAAAGCTGGAAAGTCAGTGGGGTCTCCTTAGAGTCTGCCTATCATAGAAGGTGTTTAGTTTGGGAGTTGTTTGTTTTTAAATTATTTTTCAGCAGAAAATAAATGTGTAGAATCCACTGATGGACCACATTTCTTCTCAGATAATTTCTACTAAAAAATTAGTATGCATTGTTTCTAGATAGTAAACGGGTAATTCTAAGAAAAAACTGGAAATCCATAAACTTTTTTTTTTAACATTCAGATTTTGAATTGAGTTAGAAGTAGTTTATTTTCACATTGTCATCTCTTTCAGAACAAAAATCAAGAGCAAAAAGTAACCAAAGGAGACTGTTTCGTTCCACGCCCATTTCCCAAGGCTTTTCTTCATTCTATGCCAAGAATGATTTGGGTGTGTTTATAGTCTGGATGTGTAAATTTAAGTGCTAATGCCAAAGGGGGAACTTGTGACATAGCAGCAGGTGAAATGATTCACAAAAGTTGTGTCAGCCTAAAGTCAGAGTCAATGAGGAAACCTCAATTCCTTGTTCTTAGCCCAATGTCAGAGCTTGTAGTCCAAGGTCACAGCACATGAGTAGGGCTGCAAGATCACAGAAAAGTCTTTCCTAAGATTAATGGCAGGGCTGAGCCAAAGATGACTGAAAGGGCACCCTCTGGCATGCTCATTTATCAGGAATTTAATTGTTGGCTAATGATAGCAACAACAGTTTGTATCTGACAGACTCAACTGGATATGTGCAGTGAGAAACTATATTTGAACCTGGTTTATACTGGATCCATACAATTTTCTCTTCTATTGCTCAGGTTGTCATTACAGTCTCTGGTGGTAAAGTTTGTGCTTTTATTTTATTTTAATAAAGGAAAAGCAATTATTTTTGCAACAAAAAAATGGTAACAATTGAAACTCATGTCAAATTAACTTTTAATTATAAGTATACTTTAGAAACATATTTTTCAGATGCATATGAAATTTCAGATTGCTATAATCACAGCAGAGATAGAATTAATTTTTCACTTAAACTCTTACTGCTAATACTATTCTGTGCTCTATGTTTCCTAATAATGTTTTATAATTATTTTGTTATTACAAAAATATATTCTCAGTGAAAATATATATTCTGGTAAATAGAAAAAAACTTTGTCACTCTTAATCTTACCACAATGTTAGGATTATTAGCAATATTCATCCTACGATTTTTATATTAGAAATACACATATATACATATATATTCACATATACATATATATATATACACATGTGCATGCATCTATATGCAATGAAATCATACTGAATTTTTCCTTTCTTTTTTGTTAATACTGTATTGTGATAATGGTTATTTCATTATTTATCCTTTAAAATATATTTAAATGACTGAATGTTATTTAATTACAAAGTTGCATTCAACTAACCACCTGATATCAGATATTTAAACATTTTTTTTTAAATTATCAGCCTATAAAACAGCATTATGATAAAAACTTTATTATACATTTGTACTTATTTTTGGAAATAAATTACTAAGAAGATGCTAGGTCAAAGAATACATATATCCGGTAGGGCCTGAATGTTTGTGCACCCTCCCAATTCATATGCTGAAACCTAATGCCTAATGTGATGGCCATAGGAGGTGGGGTCTTTGCAAGGTGATTAGGTCATGAGAGCAGAGTCTCCATGAATGGGATCAGTGATCTCATAAAAGAGACCCAGAGAAAGCTTCTTTGCCCTTCAGCCATGTGAGGTTAGAGTAAAATAATGGCTGGCTACTTATAAATTAAGAAGCAGGCTCTCACCAGACACAGAACCTGACCATGCTGACACCCTGATCTTGGATGTCCAGCCTCCAGAACTGTGAGAAATAAATTTCTGTTGTTCATGAGCTACCTAGTTTTTGTTACAGTAGCCTAAATGAACTATGAAATTTGATAATTTAATTATATATTGCAATATTAAGGGCAATCACAAAAATAATATAGAATATATAAATTCCAAATGAAAGAAGGAAAATGGAATAACACATAACCATAGACATTAAGAATGAAGAGAAAAGTAAATTAGAACAGATGTACTAACACAAAAACTAAGTAAGCAGATATCAGTATATTAGAAATTACATTGAATATTAAAGCCTAAATTCTCCAGTTAAATGATAAGATTAACAGATTGGAAATAAAATAAAACTCAAATATATGCTATTTATTCAAGATGTTTAAAATAGAAGGGTTGAAAATAAAGGAACAGAAAAATATTATATAAACACTAATAAAATAATATTAGTAAGGATATAATAATATTGAACCAAAAAAGCTTTAAAACAAAAAAGTAAAACTACTAGAAATAAAAAGGATAACATTCTAATGATAAAAGATTCCAACTGCCAAGTAGTCAAACAATTTTAAATTTGTATGCCACTCAATAATATTGCTTAAAATAATGAAAAGAAAAAAAATTATATTTCCTCTTTCAGTAACTGACAGCAGAGGCAACAAGAAAATTAATAAGAATATTAATCAAAAGAATTAACAAAATTGATCTAATGAAAGATACATATTCCTGTATTAAACATTTACAGATATACATTCTTTCAATATATAGATTATTTAAAACTATTGATAGTATAATGGCCATAAAGCAAGTCTTTATCAATTATAATAAACTGATTTCATTATAAAATATATCCTCTGTCCACAATTCAAACAAGCAAGTAAAAAAGAAATAGAGAATTAAAAACACCTCAGTATATTTGTGAATTGAGAAATAAATATTTTAATTATATTTAAAAAATCATCTTGCAGTAAAATTGACTTTTTCTTTTGTAGCAATCAGTTCTATGCATTTTATTACATGTATAGATTCATGTTAGTACCATCATAATCAGGTATAGAATAGTTTTATCAGTTCCCAAAAATCTCCCTTAAACTACTATATCTTTAAGATTGCATCTTCTTATTTCTCATAATCCCTGGTAATCAGATTGCTTTTGTATTCTTATAGATTTGACCTGTCAAGATGTTATAATAGTGGAATCACAATTTTTGAAAATGACTTCTTTCTTTCACTCACAATAATGAATTGAGATACATACAAAGTAGTATATATTTCAGATTTTGTTCATTTTTCTTATTGAATAATAGTCCATTGTAGAGCTAATTCCTTGAAAAACATTTTGGTTATTTATAATTTTCTTAATTATCAATAGAGCCACTGTGAACATTTGTGTTCAGGTTATTATTTTTTAAACATAAGTTTTGATTTCTCTAGAGTAAATACTCAGTAATGAGATTGCTGTGTCATGCAGTAATTGTATGTTCACCATTCTCAGAAACTGCCAAAACTTTTCCAAAAGGCTATAACATTTTATATTCCCACCAGTAATGTTGTGAGAGTTCCAGCTGGTCTGCATACTCAGCAGCATTTTATATTGTATGTATTAATGTATATATGTATATTTGTATTGTACTGTATGTATATATATTTAATTAAAGCCATTCTGATAGTTATGTAGTAGAATCTCATCATGACTTCATTTTTCATTTCCCTAATGGCTATTAACATTGAATATCTTAGTCAACCTTATATTTTCTCTGGTGTAGTGGTCATTCACATCTTTTGCTAATTTTTAAACTGGATTGTGTTTTTTTCGTTTTTGAGTCTTGAGTGTTCTATATGTACTCTGGATACTAGTTCTTTGTGGATCTGAAATAAAAGATATTTTCTTCCATTCTGTGACACACCATTTTATTCTGTTAGCAATGCCTTTCACAATTTTTTTTTTTTTTGGTGAAGTTCAATTTATTATCTCTGTCTTTTATGTATTATGCTTTTACTATTATGTGCAAAAATTCATCACTAAACCCTAGGTCATGAATATTTTCTCTGATGTTTCTTCTAAAACATTTATATTTTTACATTTACATATATGATTCATTCAACTTCCTGTAAACCTATAATTTAATTTCTACATAGGTGCAAAATTTAGAACAAGGTTTATTTCTTTGCCTATGGAGCTCTAGTTTTTTCAATACAATCTGTTAGAAAAACTAGTCTTTTTATTAATTGAATTGCTCTTATACCATTGTCAAAAATCAATTGGTCATATTTATGTGGATCTATTTCTAGAATCTCTTTTCTACTCCTTTTATCTGTATGTCTATATCCTCACCAATACTATACTGTCTTGGTTACTGTAGATTTATAGTAAGTCTTAAAATTGGCAGTGTAATTCCTCCAACTTTATTCTTGTCTTTTAGAATTCTTTTAGCTATTCTAATTCCTTTACTTTTCCTTATAAATTTTAGAGTTAGCTGGTTTATATCTGAAAAGAATTCCTCCTTGAGTTTTGATAGAAATTGTATTAAATCTATAGAGCAATTTTTAAAAAATTAGAATCTTTAATAAGTTGAGTCTTCTAATCAATGAACATGGTAGGCCTTTTCACTTAGATCTCTATTTCTTTTTCATTATATTTTTTAAAGTTTTTGACATATAGATTCTATACATGCTTTTTTAAGTACTTTATCTATTACAATTTTTAAAGGTTATTGTATTTGTATAGTATTTTATAGTATTTACTTTGAAATAATTTTTATATTCTAAGTTTATGTAGCTAGTTATCAGTTTTCCATGTGTTGACCTTGTAACTTAGGACTTTGCTAAACTCATTAGTTCTAAAAATTGCTTTATAGATTCTTTGGGATTATTGACATAAATGATCATGTTATCTGTGAATAGGAGCAGTATTATTTCTTCTCACTTCTCCTAACATTCTTTTATTTTGCTTCTTGGCTTATTGCTCTGACTAAGGCCAGATATACATTTTATGGAACAATGTATTTGAACTTCCATTTCCAGGACAAAGTAGAGTAGATACACTCTTTCCTATTCTTCCTACTAAGTACAACTAAAATGTATAAACACTGTACATATAAAATAAACATATGAGGGATACGAATGGTAGTGAGAAAATAGTTAAGGATCTTGGAACCTGAAGAATGACCTGGCAGTGGATTTCCTGGGCTTTTTGTCTAATGTATTCCAGATTATATGCTGGAAAAACTGGAAACACAAATAGGCACAGACAAACAAAGCTTCAGAGAAAGGTTGATCTCTTGAGCCAAAGGGCCAGGGAAGGGGAAGGCCTAACAAGCTAGAAAACTTTTAGACAATAATCGACCTATTATCGTCAAATACTATGGACTCTATTCTCACTCCCATAGAAAAGATCAGGTAGAGAGCTCAGATTTTTATTTTTGTCCTATGGTACTATGGCATCCTTCTCCTTCCTTCCTGGTGATCATAAATGCCAAGTGGAGAGTCAAGACTTTCACCCCAATCTGGAGGTAAGAACCCAACCCTGGCTATCCACACACACTGTAGTGTCAGTGGAGATCATGTCAGAAGCAGTAATGAAGTGTGCTTTTCAGCTAGGTGGTATAAGCAGAAGCCTTATACAATTTTGAACTTCCACCTCTGTATATATTCCCCACAGGAGACTCAATGGGGCTTAAGTGAGTTACTGGAAATCCACCTCACCTGGCATGAAGGACATCACACACCTCTTTGCTCAGGGCTGGAGTGTCCAAAGGTGTCTGCTAAAATGAAAGATTTAAATAAGAGTCAGAATCTCAGAACACAATACCCAAACTGTCTAGGATACAATCTCTTAAGAGGTGAATGATTAAACAAACCATGGTACATCCATACCAGGGGATATTACTCTGCAATACAAATGAACAATCTATTTATACATGCAGCAATTTGAATAGATATTATGCCAAAAAAGGAAAAGAAAATGTTACTCTTAAAAGACTACATATTGTATGATTTCTTTTATGTAACATTATTGAGGGAAAAAAAACAAACTATAGACAGGGAAATGGATCAGTGGTTGACAAGGTTACAGATGATGCAAGAGAGGGGAGGGGATGTGTTTGTAAAAAAAGTAGCACAAGGGAGATATTTATTGTTAAGAAATATTCCTGTATCTTGATTTCAGGGGTCATTATACAAATCTACATATGGGATAAAAAGACACAGCACTAATTACATATATTGTATCGATGTCAGTTTCCTGTTTTTCACATGGTACTACAGTTACATTCGATTTAGTCCTTAAGGGAAACTAGGTAAAGGGTACACAGCATCTCTCTACTATTTTTACAACTTTCTGTGAACCTATAATTATTTAAAATTACAAAGTTTTAAAAATCAAACAAGCAAAAACCCAATGTATCTAGTACTAAACTTAATGAAAATAAAAAATATCTTGACATTAAGGATAATAAAAATTATTCAAACTTGTTTGATGCAGGTAAAGCAATATAAAGAAAAATCTATAAACTTAAATGCATATAAAAAAGAATGGTTGAGGTGCTTCAAAATGGCATAGATGATAGAGGCTCTGTTCATCCCTCTGGTGACCAAATCAAAGTTGTGACGGAAACAAGAAGCAGCACAAAAGAAAATCACCTGGGATCTAGATGAACAACCTATACAACTAGGAAGAATCCAAGAAAGCACTCTGTAACAACAAAAAGTAGGACGGGGCAAGGACGCGGGTGACCTGGTCCAGAGCAGCTGAGTGACGGGGGAGGGGGGGGGGCGGGGGGCGAGGTGGCAGCAGCAGCAGCGGCAGATGCCTCTTAAAGGGGCAGCGTCCACGAGTGGATTATCACAGCAACAGGCCTGCTTGTTCGGAGCACCAGTGCCAACTTGGCTACAAGCAGGGAGCACGACGGATTTACAGGGAGAATATTGTTGGAGAAAGGGTTGAAGCAAGACTTAGTACAGCGGTATCAATTGTTCCCTCTTGAGCCTACTCCCTTCCCAGTGCATGAGCGCAGTGCTTCCATAGCTGTGAGGTCATCAAACTGGATAATAGAGGTCGCTCTGCCTAGAGGATTCCTTAAAACCCTGCCTCTCCATACTCTGGCCTCACCCAAGCAACATACAGGTTTATCCTCAGTGAGTCAGAGGTGCCTTGCTGAGAAGTGCCTAGACTCACACTAGAGGCAGCTGGCCTTGGATTCCGGTGAGGCATTTTGAGGCAATTGTAGGCAATCTACAGCATTTGTAGATTGCTTGCTGAATCTTGACAGGAGGCCCTGGAGGGGTAGAGGCTTGGGCTAAATTTGGCATGCAGCTGAACCCCTCTCAGGACTATGCCACTGGACACCTATGTTACAAATCGATACTAATAAGATCGAGAGACTTAGGAGCTTTTCTTAGTACATAGAAACAGACACAGAAAGACAGTCAAAATAGGAGGACAAAGAAGCAGAAACCATATAAGAGAACAGAATGTAGATCCAGATGTAATAGAGTCAAGTAATTTAACAGATGCAGAGTTCAAAACACTGGCTATAAAGCTGCTCAATGAACTTTTGGGAAGTGTAGAAAATTCCAACAAAGATAAAAACATAAAAATGGAAGCGGAAGTTATAAAAGGGAACCCATCTGAAATGGAGAACACATTATCTGAGATGAGTAGTATATTAAATGGAATAAACAAAGGAATAACAAAGTGAATAAAGAAGAGGATCACATGCCCTATCTAGAGGATAGGAATCAGGACACTCAAACAGAATGGCAAGAAAAAAGAGGCCAAAACTATAAAGATGATTTAAGGAGGAGATGGGCTACTAATAAGGCTCTAAATATTCGTCTGATCGGTGTATGTGAAGAAAATCAAGATGTTGAACAGCTGTATGAAGATATAATGATGGAAAACTTCCCTAACCTGGTGTAGGAAATGGACATAAAACCTCATGAAGTGCAGAGGATTCCAAAAACCAGGGGTCCAAAGAGGCCCACACTAAGACACATCATAATTAAAATACCAAAGGTTAAATACAAAGAAAAACTTTTAAAGCAGTAAGAGAAAAACAAATAATTACATATAAGGGAACACCCATATGACCGGAAGCTGATTCCTCAAGAGAGACTATGCAGGACAGCAGGGCTTGGCAAAAAATTTTCTAAAGACTGAAGACCCAGGATATACAACCAAGAATAATTTATCCAGCAAAACTATCATTTAGAGCTGAAGGACAGATAAAGAGCTTCCCAGACAAAGGAATTTATTGCCACCAAGCCAGAATTACAGGAAATGTTGAAGGGACTTCTTTAAGAAGAAAAAACATGTATCAAAAATAGGAATAAAGAATGGTTATAACTACATTCCTACAAATAAGTACCTTAAAGAGAAAAGAATTAAGTGCTCCAACCAAGGAATGAGTGGCTAAAAGGATAAGAAAACAAGACCCCTACATATGAAAAGGAAGTGAGTGGAAAAAGATATTGCTGTGATGTGTTGTGGCGCATTCAAATCTAAGACCCACGGAGCCAATTGAGATTGATTATGAGCCTTTATTAGCTGGCCGGCGACTGACCCTTCCCACTAGAGAGTCAGCCTCAAGCCTCCGGAGGAGGCAGCTTATAAAGCCTGAAACTATGTCCTGGTTGGCCTTGATCAAGCAAGCAAGCAGATTACAAAAACCAAAGTTAGCTGTTAGTGTCTAGCACAAAGAAATATGGTTTCTGGTGCTCAGCTATGTTATCTGTACTCGAGGGGCAATATTGTTTTATTTTTCTTCTTGGGAGCCTTGGAGCTATTTACTCCTAGACAGCTGGTGCCTGGAGATATCACTCTCTGCCCTGTCCTTGGGGCTGACTCACTGAGGAATTGATACCAATAACAAAAACAACATATTTTCCAAAGTAGTAATGGCCGGAATAAAGAGGGGAGATGTGAACAAGGAAGATGTTATTGAAATGCATTTTTTACACTGTTACAGATTAACCTAGAAAGTATTTAAGTCAGACAAATATAAACACTATATGATTTCACTTATTTGCGTAATTTAAGGAAAAAGAAAAAAACTAATCAAAAACAAACTCACAAATATAGTGGATAATTTGGTGATGGACAGAGGGGAGGGGGACTAAGAGGGCTGGGAGAATGGGGTGAAGGGCTAAAGAAGTACAAATTAGTACCTGACAGATGGTCACGGGGATGGGAAGCATAGCATAAGGAATGCAATTAGCATTAATACATTGGCTAGGTGGAGGGTCAGGGGAAGGAAGGAGCAATTTTGGGGATCATTTTACTAACTATATAGATGTCCAACCAAAGTACTGTATACTTGAAACTAATTACAATTTAAATAAATAAATAAATAAATAAATAAATAAATAAATGGTTGAAAATTGATGATAAGCTGAAAATTTGTCTCAGAAAGTTAAAGAAAATGAGTAAAATAAATCCATTGAAACGTTGAGGGTAAATAACGAAATAAAGTTGAGAGAAGATAACATAAAGAAGTAAAAACAAACACATAGTAAAAAAATCAACTGTATGTGATCATCTGTACAGGGCTTGTTAAAACAGACTGCTAGACTCCACCCCCAGATTTTGTTTCAGTAGCTTTGGAATGCCAAATTACATTTTTTTTTTTTTAAACAAATAACACAATTGAGAAAACTCTAGAGAAATTTAGGAGGAAACAAAGAGCAGTAACAATTAAAAATCACATCAATAATTAAAAAGGAAACATCACTACAGATGCTACAGAAATTTAACCAGATGAGAACATTATTATAAACAAGTTTTACAACATTTTTTGAAGATTTAAGTGAAATAGATATTTCTCTAAACCTATAATTTACCAAATCTGACTCCAGAACACTAGAAAACCTTAAGAGTGCAAAGCTATTTAAAAATTTAATCAGTATCAAATACCTTCTTATCACAATAGATGAAAAATATGTATTATAGAAAGTACAATGATATAGTAGAAGGATGTTCATTGTAAAATTTTCTACTTTGTCATATATTTGAAGTTTATCATAATTGAAATGTTGGGATCAAATCTTCACACACACATACATGTAAACATAAACACACTAACACACACACACATCTTTCTTGAGAAATTAATTGAAATTAAGGAAAAATCATTTCCAATCTTATTCAAAGTTTTCCGAAGGATAGAAACCTAGAGCCCCTATCCCAAGTTATTTTAGGACATCTGCATATCCTTGGTAAAAGAATCTGTCAAAATAATATTTAAAATAAAAATTGTTGGTCAAATTCACTGTTCATGAGCTGAGATATACAATCATTAAGTAATATATTAGTTAACTAAATCTGAATTGTGTGCATCTATAAATAGAAAGACAGATAAATAGAACGATAAATTTGGTTATTAGCTTGACTGTATATTTAAAAAATTTAACAAGTACATTTCATTACCTTAAATAAACTAAAGATTAAAAACCATATAATCAGGATGGCTCCATAGTGTAGTTGTTAGCACACCTGCTTTACATGCAGAAGGTCCTGGGTTCGCGTCCCTGGTGTAGCCACGGACCATACCCAGGGTACACTAGGCCCAGGATGCACTAGGCCGCGGGTGTATGCCAGGAGCGTGTGGGAGGGAACGCTCTGCCTTCAGAGATCCAGTTCTTAAGGGGAACTGGCAACATCTATAGGTCAGGAGTGGAAATGGGGGGAGGGAATTAAAGAGGGGAACAAAAAACAAATAATCACCTTAATAGCTGAAAAAAAGCACTTGATGAAATTCAACATCAATTCATAATTAAAAGAAGATGTACACACAGGTGATAGAATTAAAAAAAAAATGCAAGGACATGAGGTTCCCCCCCAAACCTTTTCTGTGTATTTTTAACAATTGAAATGTCTAAAATTAAAGCTAAGAAATATGGATGATAGATAATAAAATTCTAATGCTTACTTAAGAGACATTGTGAGGTTTTATGTCTTATTTTCTCCTTTGTAACATATTTCTTTATTTCTTCATTTTGCTTGACTCTGCTCAGCATGGGAGTTTTGACCTGTTTGGTTTCCGACCTGGGCCGGTTCACCCCTCCTTCGGCAACCTGGTGGTCCCCTGCTCTGGGAGGTTACCATATTGATGCTGAACTTAGTGTGGACACCCGATTGGCATAGTGCACTACAGCCCAGATCTCCTGAGCTCAACTGATCCTCCTGCCTCAGCCTCCTGAGTAGCTGGGACTACAGGCACATGCCACCACGCCTGGCTATTTTGCTTTCTATGCATGAAATGAGACAACCACCTCTCCCAGTCTTGAAAGAGTGGCCTTCTATAGGAGGTGAAACTTGTTCAAACCTGCCCTAGCTCTTTGTTGTCCTTCAACCTTTTGTGATTGTCCAACCAGTCTATTATATTTTCGGTAGCTACCAGTAGTTGAGGGTGTACAAGGAACAGTGTCTCAAAGAAAAGCAATCTCAGTCACACCAAGATGCAGCCTGATTCAAGGCCAGACCCTCAGACAGCAGCTTTGAAAGCATGCAAATGTCATACAGTCTTGTGCGACCTCCAGTGTAAGCCCTGCTGAGTAAGGCAATTTGGAGGTGTCCCTTGGGAGGCAGTTGAAAAAAAATTAGAGTTCCAGACAAGCAGCTAAGCTCTTTTCTGGGAGAAACTGGTGAGCTATAGTGTGACAGAGGAAAAGCAAAAAGATGGCATGCATCAGCCTTTATTCCCTAAGAGAAGGCCCCAAGGTATGTGCCGAACCTGAATCTTGTCCCTCAGGCTGAAACTCCAGGACAAGTAAATAGGCCTCTTTCACAGAAAGATGGGTGTGTTTCAGCCAGTTATCTGGAAGATGCCCTTGGGAGGCAGCCTGTCAAGAACTGTCTCTTTGATTGTTATAGTCCCAATGGATCCAGGAACACAAGCTCCGCAGGCATTTAGAGCTAGGTGGTCAGTGGGTGTCTCCTGGTTGGCAGCTGCAAAAATATAGGCACTAGAAAGGGGTAAAACTCTCTTTCAGGAGATACTAGTGCTTTGGAGCACCTCAGAGGGAGAGTGCAAAGATGGCACTGGCTGGCTGTAGCAAGGCATTGATGGAGTATCAAGATGGCACCTGCAGAGAAAAAAATTTTTTTAAAAGCCTAGGATTTAAAAATAAAAAGTAAGGCAGAGGAAGATTGTGGAAAAGCCACCCACCAGTCTCCATCCCCAGAGAGTTCCAGCAAGTTCCTAGATGTGTGTATGTTATATTAGATGCCTGTCCCTTAGACCAAAGCTTCACAATAAGAAAATGAGCCTCTTTCACTAAAAGTCTTGGTACTGTCAATGACCTCTGCACTGGCCCTGTGGCGGGTGAGTCCCAGCGTGTGAGACATTTAAGAGCAGTTTCCCAGTTCCCTAAAGTCTTGTGGGTCTCAGGATAAGAACTTTGTTGGTTTTCAAAGCAAGATGTTTTGGGGGCTCTTCACTCATGTGCAAGTCTTAAAAGCTGAGGTGCCCAATGTGGTGTTTAATACCCTTTGCTCCTCAGGGAAAAGCTCTGAATCTTGAGTTCCCTCTTGATTGTAGGTTGTATGCAGTGCCAGGTGTGGGGTTTATGGCGATCTGTGTTCCAGCCTCTCCTGCCCTTTTTGATGTTTTCTTCTATCTTGCCAAATATGTAGTAGTTATCATTCAGCCAGCCTTTAGGTTTCTTTTCAGAGGAAATTGTTCCACAGGATCTTCATATGTCGCTATTTTGAACCTTAATAGACATTCTAAAAGGAGAGAAATAAAACAAACAAAGGAGAAAAAATATTTAAAGAAATAGTAGAAATTACTGTAGTATACCAGAAATGGAGAAAAACCTTAGTCTCACTGACACTAGTCACAAAGAGCTAAACAGAATAAAAATTTTCACTAGTAGAAAAATAATGATGGTGAAACTAGAACAAGAAAAGTAGAAAATCCTAAAAGCTTCTAAAGAGGGGGAAATGCTACAAATGGAGAAGAATCAGATTGATCTGTCAGATTTATTGACAACCCAGATGCATAAAGATGACTAGCCAATTTTCTCAAAGTTCTGAGGAAAAATAACTTAGAATCTAGATACAGCATATCAAAAGCACCATTCAAATTTGAGTGAGAAATAAGATAGTGTCAGACATGCAAAAACACAGAATATTCAGTGCCTACCAGCAATAGGAAAAATGCCTGAAACAAGGAGTGAACTCAAATGCCTTCTTGGAAAATAACATAATGAATGAGCAAATGAATGAATGAGTGAATGAATGAATAATGCTGAGAGCTTTGGCCTTAAACATTTACCTGTCAGTAGTTCTCAGAGGAAGGGAGTTACAAATGGTCCAGTTGTTTAGAATGACGTTTCTAGTGAATTTCTACAGTTTGCTTTTGAGTATTTTGTTCATTGCATTTATCTACTATGAGTTTTGTGTTCTTATCTGTGCCATTTACTTCTGCATTTTTTTCTGCGTGATGATATTGCTTTTGATATTTTCCATTAGTTTTTATTATATTCACCCTTTAATTTTTTTCTGAGATTTTAGGTGGTAGTGGAAGCAGATCCTTAGGATCAATCCATCGTTTCATGCATTATCCTAACTGCATACGGTATAATCCTACGGAGATTTTTTTTTTCCTCAAAAAAAAAAAAAATGGATTCATGTTCAGCTGCTATTACAACCTTGTATAATAACTTCAATTTAAAGTTGAGGAAGTTGAGGTCAGGGTTCGTTCTGGTAGATGCAATAAGTTAAAACAGAATTAATATTAAACTTTAGTTCTATAAAGTCCTGGTGCCAAAACCTTGCCTTGGAGTCATGCTGCATATTTGGTTAAATTACTACTATGTATTTAAATGGTTTATATAAGTATTTGCACAAGTAAAAAGTTAACTATGAATAAAGAATTAAATATTAGGAAAGTAAATGTAAATTTTCTACAAGTATAAAAATCCTATCTATAAATTTTTTAGAGTATAACTGACTTCTTCCTATTCTTTAGTTCCTAAGGCATAGAATACTATATAAATAAATAACTAAAGTATGAAAAATATAATTTGTCTATTTTGCCAAATCTTTTGAATATAAAACTAAATCCACTGAAGCCTATTATATAATTGATACATCTCATGGTTGATAGTGATTGCAATAAGTGTTTACTGGCCACTTAAAGTCAAGATGCAGACACAGTGTTAAGTGCTTAAGAGATATTTGCAAACCATTTTACAGATGAAGAGACTGAGACCAATGCATGTTAAAAATATTGTACAAGACCACACAGAAGTTAACGGTCAAGAGCAGATTCAGAGGCTTGTGTTGTGGGCACTAAGCTATATTTCATCCATGTTCTGAGTTAATCAGTAGGATGTTCATAAATGTTTAGCTGCAGACACCTCTAGGAAGGTGGAAACAGGGGGATGGAAAATTATGCATTGTAGTTTTAGTTGGTTCTATGAACTATCCCTCCCCTCCATGGTTGATTTTAAGGTACCAACTGAGGTCAGTGAAAGAGGTGCTGGGAAATGATGCACGATGGCACACCATTATATAGTGTTTCCACTATGTAGGTGTAGTAGACATAAATAACCTCCAGCACAATGGTAATGGTAAAATGTAGCAAAATAATTAGGAAATTATGAGTTTGGGGTATGTATTACCTCTGTTTTAAATGTTATTTGGTTGTAAATTTCTTCAATTTACTTTTTAATACTGGCTCTATTTAACAACCAGCTCCCAAAATTTCTGAGAATTTAACATTGTGTCCAGTACACTATAGGAGTTAATCATGACTGTTTTTTTTTTTTTTTGCTCTGCCTGTAGTTTTGTGATGCAAAAATACACCTACCTATATTTTGGCTTTGGTTATCAAAATACTTGCACATGCTATTGCTTTTTTTTTTTTTTTTTTTTGCACTGTGGTGGTGCTGTTTAGCTTTTTTTTTTTTTTCAAATTTGCTTATGTTGAGGTATGATGATGGGTTACTTGACTAATTTCTTAAAAACAAGAACCATAGCCCACTGTAGTGCACTGTTCAGGTAGTGAATTAATGATATTGAAGTGTTATGTATCACCACATATACACATGCACACATATGTACAGGGAAAGAGAGCATCTCTATCTACCTATATGTGTGCATTCATGCTTAGATAAAAAAAATAAATTTGAAGAAATAAGTTAAAAATAATAGTTCTAGAGACAGTATTATCAGAAAGTACTGGAAAGCTTTGTATTTATGATACCGTATGTATTGGTATTAACTAAAGGGTGAAATCTGATTCACTCAAAGTTATATCTGACTCCTTATCCATGGAAAGTTTAGCAGTGATAATAGACAAAAGATGATCTCTGTCTGAAGCATCTACTAAGAACATTTTTCTTTCAAACAGAGAATTCAAGACAAGGTCATTGATTGTGTTCCATAAACATCCTTTACTGTTATGTATGGCTTCTGCATTTTTGCCTTGAGACGTTTTCATTCATGCTCATACTTATCACTCATCCTTTTGTACTTTCTGTAGAATATCTTATTTTACCATTGACTAGTTCAAGATAAAGGATTGCTTTACTAGAAAGTAAATAAGACTCTTGACTTTTTCTTGTACTGAAGAAATTATTATTTGGTTTAAAGCTATTAAAAGTAAGTGACATTGTACTATTAGAAAAGAACCTTAACTATACCTCCAAATTTCTAATACTATTAAACACTTACATAATTTGATTACAGATACATTTCAAGGCTATCATGAAAGACTGATAAAGTGCCTACTGCAATTGCCATACTCAGCAGTTGAAAACTATAACTTTAATTCAATTTTTGGATTTGCATGTTTCATCATAAGAATTGTAATTTTTTGTTATTATATCTGATTCTGATATATTTTTACATTATCAAAAGAGAAAAAAATCTAAGCACCAAGTGGTTATCTTCATTTTACTATGTAATCTACCAAGTGTGTTTCTGCAAAAAATAACTTGCAAGGAAATTCATTAGCGTTAAATGAGATGAAATGCATGCCTCAGCAATAGCACATTCTCCATCATCAGAGGAATTTAAGTATAACTTGGATGTC
Organism: Rousettus aegyptiacus; assembly: GCF_014176215.1. Lineage (NCBI taxonomy): Eukaryota > Metazoa > Chordata > Mammalia > Chiroptera > Pteropodidae > Rousettus > Rousettus aegyptiacus. The sequence goes on along the minus strand of NW_023416306.1, from coordinate 42,175,926 downwards.
TATGTATTAATTCTATAGTATGGGGGTTCAAACATCAGATGAGGGGGCTAAGCGATCTATTTTCAATATCTCTTATATTTTGGTAACTGGAACTGCCTTCTCTTCTCATGACTTCTTACAATAAAACAATTTAGCCTCTCAATACCTGTCTCATAATGAAGTAGTGCTTTTTTTTCCAATTGGCCTATGTGTTTGTCAGTTATGTATTTTAACATCTGCCTTAATTATACTAGATCAGAGTCTGAAAGAGAAGAGTTTGATGTAGAGGAAAACTCAGAGGACCAGCAATTGGAATACCTGAGTTATCTCAACTATCAGAAGCTCTGTGATGCTGAGAATCCATTAGGCATCTGTGTCCGTAACAAGAAAGGACTAATCTTGTAATCTCTAAGTTTGCTAGGAGCTCTAGAAGTACATGATATTAATGTCTGCTCTCTATCTCAATTCCAAGATATAAGATGGGTTATACTTTCTCAACTCTATTCTCATTCCTCATTCTCAAAACTCACGTAAAGAAAAGTGTTTCCTATGTAAACCTCATTCGCTGAATTTGGGCTTGATATTTAAAAATCTATGTTTATTGATTGTGTGCACTGGCCAATTTGAGTACTAGCATCACCCTACTAGAAAAGATTGTCAAAAAAAGCTTAAAACCAAGTATGTCCTTCTAATTTGTTTTCCAAAGTATTAGAAATGTAGTTGCAAGGATAATGTTTTGTGGATTGTGCTATTCATCCTTTCTATTTTGCTGATGTCACACTGAGGTGTCAATTAAAGATGATATGTGCAAATCATTTAAAGCCCTAAAGAGAAAAAGGAAAAGGTTACAAAATATAAGGTCATGCCCAGGCAATTAAAGAAGCAATAAACGGAAATTATAAATGGCAGGCAAACCAAGTCCATAAGAAATGGTATGAGCTTTAAATCTCAGAGAATCTTTTTTTGAGGGTGAGCTGCCTGCATACTGGGCTTCATGCTGAACATGCCATAAATTGAGTAACGTCTTTTAGAAAAACAAATTCTGTGTGAGTTTCATACTATATCATTTTGATGTTGATAAAGTTTATTATCCTGAAAGTATGATTTTCAAGAATGTTCTATTATTTATAAAATAAGACATTTTGCTATTTATAGACATTTTTCAAGAATCAAGCATATTATATACACAATATATAGTAAATGCAAATGCTTACTTCTTTGATAGACAATTATGCACATATTACACTATGATTTTTGAGCCATATTATTATTGACATCAAAACTCAGCATAGTTATATACTTAAAGGAATAATACCAGAATATAAATTCATGTTACTTCAGAGAGTAACCTAGTCTAGCTTTACATTCTAGGAATTTTAAATATTTTAAAGCTTATTAATTAAATTCTTTCTCTCCTGATATCTACCTATGAAAAAGAGACATGGGTGAAAAGTATCAGATATGCTATTTTCAGAGGGGAGAGGAAAATCAGAATGTGGGTGATCATTCAACCACTGCAGAGTTTTACACGTTATCAGTAGATTAATGTGGTTTTTATCAGAGTAAAAACAGATGATTCTGACAATGTCATCATTTTCGTTTGATGACTTTCTGGCTAGACCTCTCATCTCTGCCCAAAACACAATGTGACACCTGGAGGGGCTCAGAGTATTAGAGCAGCACTGAAATTGGTACTGCTTGTTAACATCGTGGTACGGTAGAGGTGGTGACTTGTGAATCTTGAAGGGGAAGCAATTTGCCTTCACTGCAGTTTATCAAGGAAGTCAGACCTTCAAAGCAGGTATCACCTAATAGGACCAAAGCAGAGCAAAATGTAATTATGGGTATATTGAAGACTCTATGTTTTGGGGGAGGTTTAAGTGTGCCAGAACTTTGTTCTTCTGTCTGGAATATCTTCAAAGGTCGTCCTCAGTTCCCAACTTCTATGTCACTTTTGGTGATTCCTCTGACTCTCTAGTTTAAGTTGACTGCTCTTCCTCCTCTAGGCTCTCAGAGTACCCTGTTCTTCCCTGCCATATTGTTTATAACACTCTCTTACTGGATGTTTTTTCCCCCCTATTTCTCAACAAAACTCATATTTCCAAGACCACATGGGCTCAGTCCATGTATCCCCTATCCCTGGCAAAATGCCTGGTTTATTGTAGGCATGGTGCAAATATTTGTCATTGCCGCCCTCTCTGCCCTAAATGAATAGCTGAGAATTTATGTTAGTACATGTGAGATATTATTAGATGATCGTCTATAAATAATTAGGGTTGGTATCTTGGAAAAGAAAGGGGATTATTATTACTATAACCTGATTTTAAATTCCGGGTTTGGAACTAAGAAAACACAGGTGATGACAACAATATATTATATTTGTGTACATGTTACAGTTTTCAAAACACATTTATAAATTGGTGAGACACACAAACATGGACATATCTTGATCAGGGCCATTTTGTGGGAGGAAGATGAGAGGGAGTGGGCAAGTTTCCTGACTGTAGCCAACAGTTGAGTCTAGCTGATTCAGGTAACTCCCTTTCATGACAGCTTAAATGTTTGTTATAACTCAATGGTTTAGAAAGTCACAAAGAGACTAGTTGAGATGAACTAGATTCACAAAATGGGATACAATATGCACAATATGATGATTTTAAAGTAAGTATAAATATTTACAGCAGCATAATTGAATTATATGATTTGATTATGTGTTAATTTCATTTCTTTCTACTAGAATTTTGGGGGAAAATGGTCATAAAGAAGATCGTTGATGATCACTGGAGAAAAAAATGATTAATCCAAAATAAATGTCTCATTTTTTTTTTTTTAGAATTTGTAAAATAGCATAAAAATATTTAAAATGGTTCTACTTATACAATTGTTTTTTATTGCCTTCGGGGTATATAGTTGTGATTGGCTTTGGTTAGGGTCTCGAATGGTGAATTTCTGACTTTGTTATCAATGTTCAATTTTATAAACCACTTTGAACGTGACAGGACATCAGGAATTGACTTCCATCATATGTTAGAAATGAAATATGTTGAGAGATTTTTGTTGTTCTATAATGTAAATTCCACGCTATATTATTTCCCAAGTTATTTAAAATGCTTTCAAAAAGATATTCTTTAAAAAAGTTTTTTTTTTTTTTTCCTACCCACCAGAGTAACCAGGTATAACCATTCAATATTGTTGAGAGAGGTTAGAATGGGCAATGGTGAAGAGTACTCTTTAAAACTGCTTGAAGAAATTTGAAACTTCCATCTGGCTATTATACACAGCTAAAAAGAAGTATGAAGTATGATTTCGTTGTTGTTTGTTATGCTTTTAACCCCACTGGGTGTATGAAGGTGGCTCAGATGCTCAGGTGTTTCAGTCACTTCCTTAGTCTTGAAATGTCTTCAGTGGGATTAAGGAACTCCAAAGGGCCTGATTTATGCCTCAGGTACATGAAAAGGCAGTTACATAGAGTGGGAATCAAGAAAAGGGAGATCAGTCTGGTTCTGCCACTTTGTATTTGGGTGACTTTGGACAAGTGGCTTAACCTTTCTGAGTTTCATTTTCTCCCTTTGCCAAAAATGTATAATGTGGCTGGCTGTTCCATATGCATGTTTGAAATGCCATCTGTATTAAAGTGCTTTGGATTTTGCAAGCAAAATACATTTAAGGCTAATTAGTGTCATTATTATAATGAAAAATTAGAAAACTGGTATAGAGACAGAAGAAGAGACAAATATCGAGGAGGTGAGAAACAATGAGTGTAAGAAACGTGGTAACCATACGACGTGGAAAATGATAGAAAGGAAATTTCAAAGATTTCAATATGAGTTTTGGCTCACATCTTGGCCTGCCTTAGACACACAGTTGCCTGGGCAGTGACCAATGGCATCCATCATAATGAAATGTAGGGAACAAAGCCTGGGAGATTTTCAGGCTTCTACAGAAGCTCTGAATCATGGCAGCCCCAGCAACAAAGCATAAGAACAGGAAAAACAAAACAAACGAAAACAGAAGTACCAGTATTGAATATACCAAAATTCCCTCTTTTTTTTTGGCACAAGTGACAGATTTTTGAGATAGATCTAGTTGAATAAAACTGAACAGATTATATAATCTTACAGAGCATCAATTTACTCAATTTTAAAATGAATCCAATGTCCATATTTTACAGAACTGATGGAGGATTAACTGATACACTTAGCTACTAGCATAGTATTAGCATAGCAACTACTCTCAGTTTTGTGTTTATTCCCCTTTGTGTTTATTTACAAAGACTCACTGCTATTTTCCACCTCTCTCTCTCTGCTTGTGCCTTTATCTCATCACCTTTCTTTTATTTCACTTTCATTATAGAACCCTGCACCTTACTCCTCTCCCTCTCTTCTTGGGGAATCTTCCATTAAGAGATCTTCCAAATAGATCAACTCCTGTAAAACTTAAATTCCCTATTAACTAGTCAACAGGAGACAGATATTCAACCTCAGAGAGCCAATGAAGCTTCCTACCTAATATTTGCAAAATGCCATTTCCCCAGATAGCTTTAAACTACGATTTAAAAACTCATGAGGAAACTCTCTGTGCACTCATGCCCTCCCAGACACAAAATTCAAGTTTCGATTTGCTATGAAATGATCGTCTAAAAGTAAACTGTGTCTCTGTCTTCCCAAAACTCTTTCAGACTACAAACTGCTATTTTAGTGGAAGCATTTTCCCAAATCGAGAATTTCCAGCCTCTTCTCAGTAAAATGTTCTACTCTTTTCCACAGACGGGTATTGCAAAGTGAAAAATCAATTGTGTTAACATTGATTTTTAGTCTTCATCTATCAAGATCTTTAATCTTTTAGTCCTATGTGCTCAAGACAGAGTTATTGAATAACAATAACCTGTAAACATATACCTAATGCTGGAAGATTATGATAGACAAAGAAATGATGATCTATATCTATTAGAGAGAAATTTCAGAGTGGAGGGATCGATTTCTTAATATAGCACTCTGGAACTTATGATTTACAATGGGATGATGGATCATGGATTTATCCAGTGTGACTTTCATCACCAGAGAATGGCCAGCATCATTGCTGCTGCAGAAAGAAAGCCACATACCTGCATCTTCCTACTATGCCTTATTGTTATTATTATTATTTTTTATAATGCTTTGCGGAAACTGTCATTTAGGATCACTACTTTTGTGCATTTCTTCAGTCCCTTGATCATTAACATAATTGTTCATTCAATAATTATTTACGGAGGTCTCTGTGTGGCAAGTGCTCCAAGAGATAAGACTATCCCTAGACACAGGAAGAAGGGACCCTCTTCCTATTAGGGTAAGGGTTAAGGAATCTGTGGGGCCAAAGAAATATGCCTCCCCCTTCTAGAACATAATCTGGGTACCCATAAGCCTGAATTCCCAAAAACTCTGAGCCCCCTTCCAGGCACATATAATCAATTTGTACTTTTCAGGGCTGAGGTGGCAGCATTGTGCCTATATGTAGGCCTGAAGGGTGGCAAGTTATAGTCATTTAGGAGAGGTAGTTACTGTGAAAAAGCTTGCATTCTTTACAGTAACTGTGCATTTGAGGGTATCCACAGTCCCCACACATGCAGGCAAGGTAATGAAGGAAAGAGATTTAAAGTAGAAAGCGAAGGGAAACAGACTGCAACAAAAAGCCTTCATTTGTATACTTTTCCAAGTCCCACGAACAGTAGGAATAGGCCCCGTAAGAGGTGCAAATATGAAGGTGGATGAAATACATTTTTCTATGTTAATAGATTATATATAACATGAGAGAAATTTCAGTCTTTTCACGTTTTATGCTGTTGGAAGAATATTATATAAGCGAGCCAAAAATGGCCTCTATATCGGCTCTATGTTATTTATTTCTTCAAAGCAGGCTGAGACCCGTTAGCTCAAAGCCTGCTGGAACCAAACTCAAATTTTTACACATCTGACCATTTTAAATATAGCCTCAAAAAGCAGATGTTTAGCCATTTAGAACCTGCCTGTTTTGCATACGCCTGGAAACTGAACCCAACATCTGATAGCCACAGATAAAACCCTGATCCATTAAACAACAACAACAACAACAACAAACAAAAACAAAAACTAAAAAAAAAACAGATGCAGTTGCCATTTGGAGTATCTCGATCCAGAGATTCCCCACTGGACAGCTGAATATCATTCCTCAGACAGCTAATTCCTCTTTTCAATCTCCCTCTCCCATAGGAGTTCCCTTGTCCTCCTCCCCTTGTGGATGGTGGCCCCAATGTCATAGACTCTGGAGGCACTTCTGCTGTGAAAGACATCCCCTGCATTCGAACCTGTCGGTGTTACTCAAATAAAACTTGTATGTGCTAATGCTACCTCTGCCTTGTGGTCATATCTTTTTCTTTGCTCAATCTCAAAATTCTCAAAATCATTTTCTTCAAGAAAAACTTGTTTTTTAGGTACAGAACAGTGGCTGACATACTGACCAGATCTGGCCAAGTGTTGGTTTTATCCAAATGCAACCCAAGAATGGTTTTTAGTTTTTAAATAATTGAAAAATATTAAAAGAACAATATTTTGTGACCTGTGAAAACTATATGAAATTTAAAAATTTCTATGTTTTTAAATAATGTTTTATTGGAACACAGTCATATTTGTTCATTTACATATTGTCTATGACTGCTTTCTTGCTGTACTGGCAGAGTTGAGTAGTTGTGAGAGAAACCATATGTCCTGCAAAGCCTAAAGAATTTTATCTTGCCCTTTACAGAAAAAAGTTTTACCGAACTCTGAAAGAAAACAAGGTGGTTTGTGGGTCACTATTTTCTCATCTGACACATCCCATTTTTACAATAACATAAGAAGAAATACCCTGAACATCTTTGTAAACATTTTTCTTAAGGGATATAAAGTAGCACCTTGAAGATCTGAAGGAAAAGTGACGTGTACAATCTTTAATTGATTAAAATTTGTTAAGGGAGCAGACCTTAAGAAAGTCTAAAAGGAACCTCAACAAAATTGCAGTGATCTGCCAATAATTTCACAGTCTTCCAGAGACAATTCAACATGCTTAGAGAAAAATAAAAATGTAAATCAGCAACATATAATTCATGATATCTCACATAAGCTAAGAAAAAATATTAGACCTATGAGAAGAAAATAGGATGCATATTTGAAAGAATACAATTGTCACTGGGAGACCATAGATGAAACCATTAAAAACATATTAAATCGACTGGTAATAAAGATGCAAATGTTGGGTAATTTCGACAGGGAAATAAAACCCCAATGGAAGCAGCATATGAAAATTCGAAAACTGAAAAATACAATACATAAAATAAAAAAAAAAATTTAAAGTGGCTAGTCACAGACAAATCAGTAGAATAATTAATTGTGAACTTAAGAAAGGTAATATAATTTAAATAATTTGAAGCATAGCGAGAACAAAATAGCAAAAGTAAAAATTTAAAAAGGAGTCTGTGACATGAAAGAAAATATCAAATGGTCTCACATACAAGGAATTGGAGTAGCAGAAAGAGAGTAGAGAGGGAAAGTGCAGAAGAAATATTTGAATAATAATGGCTCAATTCTTTCTTAAAATCTGTGAAAGACAACAATGCAGAGACCCACAGGCTCAGCAAACCCTAAGCCAGGTAAATAAAAATAAGCCTACATGTAGGCACATCACAGTCAAACTAATGACAAGGAAGTAATTTTTAAAAAAGAAGAAAAAACTATTAAAATCACTAAGAAGAAAAAAAGACCCATTTTATTGAGAAGAAAACAATTAAAATGACAGCTGATATCTCACAGAGAAAAATATTGGAACACAGAGACAATCAATGTCATAAAGTACTGAAAAAAAAAAGAGGTAAACCTAGAATTCTATACTGAGTGAAAATATGTTTCAATAATAAAGATGAGATAAAGACATTTTCAGTAAATATGAAAAGATAAGGACGATATAGTAATATCTGGAGTATTTTATTAAAATTAATAGAAAGAAACATAGCTAAAATGTCATTAGAGGTATACAAAGAATATTAAAAATATTTGATCAAAAGGAGGCAAGAAAAGTCCATAAACAAAAAAATAATAACAGAAATAAACAGCAACCTTATCAATAAACCAAATGCTTTTTGGGGACTAAACACAGTAATTAAATGACAGAAATTATAAGTTAAGTAAAAAGAAACTAACTTATGTGTTGCTTTTTATAACAGAGACATTGTCTATGTAAGCAAAAATGTAATTGATAGTAATAGAATGAAATAAAATATACCATGCAAGTAATAATCATGAGGAAGAAGATGTAGCTATAGTACTATGAAACAAAGTAGACTTCAGATGATAAGTATTACCAAAAATATATTTCCCTGAGAAAAGATAATTAAAGAGAAATAAAAATCTTAATTGTGCATAACCAATAAGCAGTTTCAAAAGACATAAAGAAAAAAATTGACAGAACTGAAAGAAGATATATCCAGTCATAATTGAAGATTTTAGTATTTTTCCCTAATCAAAAGAAAAATGAGACAAACTATGAGTTATAACATAAACCATAATATTGACTAGAGTATTAATTAAAATGATCAACTTCACATTTATATAACACTACACACAATAACTTCAAAGTGTACATTATATTAATGTACACATGGAATTTTTAGCAAAATTGGCTGCATGTTGTGTTAAAATCCTCAATATATTCAAAGCGATTGCACTCATTGAGAGTAATACTCTGATGATAAATTTTCACTATTCAATAAAGAAAAGATAATTTTTAAAATCTCCAACTCTTTGGAAATTAAACATTATACTACTAGCAACTTATGAATCAAAGAAAAACTCATAATTAATATTAAAAAATATTTTTAACTAACCATTAATAAAAACATAGTATATAAAATTATGGTGGATGCATTTAAAACAGTGTGGAGAAAAATACACTTTAAATGCATATATCACAAAAGAAAGAATATATGTTTAAAACATTAAACAAAGCCTTCACCTCAAAAGAGTAAATTAAAGCCAAAGGTGCAAAAGGAAAATGGAAATATTTTTTTCCAGCATTATTAAGATATTATTAATTGATATAGGATATTTTACAAGTTTAAAGTATACAACATAATTTGATATATGTCTCTTCTGTTTAGCTAACACATGCATCTTCTTAGTTATAATTTTTCATGTGATGAAACTTTTAAGATATATTCTCTTATCATCTTTTGAATATACAATACTGTATTGTTTACTACAGTTACTATGCTATACACTACATTCATAGAAATTATTCATCTTATAACCTAAAGTTTGCACCTTTGACAACCTTCACTCATTTCTCTCACCTTCTGCCTCTGGCAACCACCAATTGGTTCCCTGTTTCTATGACATTAGTGCTTTTAGATTCCACATATAAGTGAGATCATACAGTACTTGTTTTTCTCTGTCTGACTTATTTCACATGCTGTAAAAGTTTATGGCTGATAATTATGGCAAATAATACTGCAAGGAACAATGGGTACTATTATCTTGAGGTAACGATTTCATTTCCTTCTGATATATACCCAGAAGTGGAATTGGTGGATCATATAGTAGTTCTATTTTTAATTTTTGAGAAACCTCCATACTTTTTCCATAGTTTACAATCCCACTAACAGTGCATAAGGGTCCCCATTTTCTACATCCTTGCCTGCACTTGTTATCTCTTTTCTTTTTGATCATAATCATTCAAACAGATGTGAGGTTACATTTCATTGTGGTTTTGATTTGCATTTTCTTGATAATTAGTAATACTGGGTACCTGTTAGCCATGTGAATATCTCCTTTGAAAAAATGTCTATTCTGGTTGTCTATTTTTAATTAGATTATTTGTTTTATTGCTATTGGTTTGCATGAGCTTTTTATATATGTTGGGCAAACAATCCTTATCAGATAGATGGATTGCAAATATTTTCTCCCATTCTGTAGGTTACCTTATCATTTTGTTGGTCTTTTTTTTTTTTCTTCTGTGTAAAAGCTTTTTAGTTTGATACAGTCTCACCTGTTTATTTTTGCCAGAAGACACTAGCTCAGTTCTGCAGATGGACAAAACTATTGGCTAGGATCTCTACTCTGGCACCACTGCAAGGAGAAATTTGGTCTGTCAAGATCTGAGTGCTGGTTATTGCAAGCCCTACCTCAACTTAATTTAATCACCAATAGCGAAGCCTCACAGATTGTCCCTATGGTATCTGTCATGTACGACCCTATTGAGCCTCCTGGAGAAAGTCTCACCATATTAGAGAAGCTGATGTCTACTTTGGGTTCTCTTTTTTCTATGGAAAAACTGTAGGTCAGGAGGGTGCCCTCTCAGTGCAGTGCTGTGCTGACCTATGGAAAGGGTGATGTGATCAGAGCGTAGCTGTTCCTCTTACCCTTCTAAGTGGTCCTCTTGGTATCTGTGGTCTAAGGGGGTGCTTCAGTGCATGTTCTAGGATTTTCACTATGGTTTCTTATCTATGGATATTTGATAATTGATCTCCTCGTGACAGGGAGTGAAATTAGAAACAACTTATGTTGCTATCTTGATGATGGCATTCCACCACAAAAAAATAATAGTGGAAACCAGTAAAACAGAAAGCTAATAAGCAATAGGTAAAGCAGAGTCAAACTTGCTTTTTTGAAAAAGATGATTAGAATTTATAAATGCTCATCAAGACTAATTGAGGAAATATAAGAGAAAACAGAATTTGACAAGAGCAGAAGTGAAAAAAGTGTCCTGTGACAGATGGATGGATTAAAAAAAAAAAAATGTAGTTTATATATATAATAGAATACTATTCAGCCATAAACAAAGAAGAAAATCCTGCCATTTGTGACAGGATTTATGAAAACAACTTTTTATGAATCTGTAGGGCAAGTGAAATAATTCAGACAGAAAAAGAAAAATACCATATGATTTCACTTACATGTGGAAACTAAAAAAGCCAGACTTATAGAAACAAAGTAGAATGGTGGTTGCCAGGGGCTGGGTGTTGCCTACAGTTAACAATACTGTAATGTATACTTAAAATTTGCTAAGGAGGTAGATCTTATGTTAAGTGTTCTTACACACAAAATAACAACAATAATACTAAAATGGCAGGAAGAAACTTTGGAGGATGATATTTTATAGTCTACATAGCGGTGGTGTTTTCATGGGTGCATTCTTATAAACCTAGACTCCAGTTGTAAACATTAAATATGTTCAGTTTTTTATCTGTCTATCACAGCTCAATAAATTGGTTTTTAAAAAAACACCTTTTTCTGCACCAAAATTCTCTGATCTCACAGCCAGAGACATAACCCTAACCAAGTTTCTATCATTATTTTGTGAGAAATTTAAATTCCTCAATTGAACCTACATAATTGAACATGTAACATGGCAAATCCTTACTTCAGGTGGAAGCCTCCTTGGAATAATTTGAAAATTGTATCTCAGTGTCTGAAGCCTCTGTATGTAAAGAAATTCATTCTTGTAAAAATGTTATACTTTGGATGCAAATAAGTTCTTTATTAAGCATGATACTCTAAAATATCATCACTCATATCTATATGTCATTACGTTAGATTCTTTAGGAACACAAAACATGTGTGTTTTTATTGTCAATGATTTAGGAAGTGTTCTTTCTTAGAGTGGGTGTAGGCTTTATGTCTTTCCTCAGAGATTACAGTTGTTCTGTCACTTGTTACTTTGTGTGTGACATGAGAACCCGGAACATCAGCATTGGCGTCACACAGGGGCTTGTTAGAAATGCAGAATCTCAGGCTCAGCACTGACCTAATAAGTCAGATTCTGATTTTAACAAGATCTCCAGGTAATTAATATGCACAATAATTTCAAAAAGTACTGATTTAGTTTACCCTGGTGGGAGAAAGGTGAAGGAAAACCACCTTCTTGAATATTCTCAGTTGCCAAAAACTATTATAAACCTTTAACATTTACTTCTCCTCTTCCTTCCAATTCTGCTTTACATGACTTAACCTGTCTTACTCTTTAGGAATCTTGCAATAACTTCTTAAATGTTCAACTTTTTCTACCTTCTCCCACTTCTGAATTTAAAATCATCTAATCTTAATTTGTCTAGGAATGAGGAGTGTGTAAAGGGAGGTTGGATTTGACTCACCTTGAAAAATTTGAGAGACTCGGGATGTGTTAATTATTCCTAAGGAAAAATAAAAATTAATGGATTCAAGAAGAGATCTAGTACTTCTAAATGCTGTAAATTAAGTATACCAATGATGAACATAAATAATGTTATTTTAGGGATGAAGTGTAGAAATGGAAAAAACTATAGCAGCTGAAGATCAATAGAATCCAAATTTTAAAAACACAAATAATGAGATAAGATTTTTCGTGAAAAGTAAACCTCAGAAAAAGTATTTTTTAAAAAAGAAAATAATAGGTTAATAATATCCAAAGGGGTTTTCAAAGAAATAAATAAGGATTATGTATGTATATACACTAATTAATGAGAAGATAATGAAATCCACAAAGACTTCGAAATGACTAGGATATTGACCTGTTTTCTAAAATCATTTTTAACAAAAGAAAAAAAATAAGCACAGGTAGGAAGTTGAAGCAATTAGCATATAACAAGGATCTTGTTCAACATAAGGAAGACAGGGTCATTTTAGAAATCACAGTACAGAATGTTGATAAATAAAAATGCTATTGATTTTTGCGCCACATTTTCAAGACAGAATAGGGAGAGATAATCTGTTCAGTGAGCTTGCTTTCCAGTGATGAGTGCAGCTTTGTTTATTTTCACAGGTAACTCAAGACTATAAAAGTGAAAAGCTATAAGCAAACAAGACTGTTTTTTGAAAAGGAGAGTAGCAGTCCTCTCAACTCTTAGTGAAATAAGGAGACAAATCCTAAGATAAATATTGGAAGACATCTAGAGGATAAATGAATTATGAAAAGCAAGCAGTATAATTTTACAAAGAAAAAAATCATGCCAGGCAAATTTAATTGCTTTTTTTTTTCTTGTGGATCAAGTTATGAGATTAATAGATGAAAGCAGTAATAGATGTGTTATATCTTGATTTCTGCAAAGCAAGCGTATGGCATATCTTATAAAATTTTACTCAAAGAATTAGTTTAAATTAGCTGGGATACGAACACTTTACATAGAGTAAAAATTGGTTGAAGTATCACATAAAAGGGTTCAAAATAAATGGTGGTTTTTCTAGGAGGGAGGAGGTATCTAGAGAGTTGCTACAAGGGTTAGTGGTAGGTCCAGGTCTTTTAAACAGGCTCATTAATGACAGAAACAAGGAAGTAAATAGCATGCTAATTAAATTCACAGACAGTGCTAAATTGGGAAATATTGCATACATTCCTAAGGCTGAAAAAGCAATAAAGAGACCTGAGAAGGTTTGAAATATGGTCAAAATTTTATTTTGATTTATTCACTTGGAAAACTCATCGGGAAAAAAAGTCCTAGGTCACATAGGAAACTCAAACGCTGCAGTGCTAACTGATATATGTTTAAGAAATAACCAAAATTCAGAGGCCTCATTATTGGAGTCAAAATATCACAAAGTCTAGCTCTTTCGGAAATAAATACATTATCTAAATCCCTTATATTCTTATGGTCACAACAAGGCTTAGTATTTATTGTGTCTCTGGTCCTTTAGAATAGAGATTTGTTTTAGGTATTTAATTTCCAGGAATAGTTTAAGAAAAAAATAAATGTGGTCCAGAACACAATAGCAAAGGTGTTGGCAAAGGGTTAGCAATGGAGAAACCACACTAGTGTGTTATCTCTATTAGAAGTTTGCTTCATTTGTTGATCAAACTCCATTCCTTTCAATTGACTAATTTTACGTTTAGTACTATCTTTTAATAAAATGTTAGAATATTTATAAATAAAGATGTTTGTCGACTCTTACTTGCTATGGCAAACATGCTGGAAATAACTTAATGTCAAAAATAAATAACATTACATTACAATATAAAGGATGATTTTACAGCCATAGGAAACATTTCCAAAGTACTGTCATACTGAAGTGAAATATCAAATGAAAATAAAGACATCAATAAACACAATACAAAATTATACAAACATTATCTTCCCAATCTTATAGTAATATATGACCTGAGAAAACATATTGAGGGGGATTCAGCAAAGTTTTAAAAAATGATTATATGGGTAGTCGTGAGTGGTTACTGGAAAATTTGATTTTATTTTCATAGTTGCCTAAATTTTCAAAGGCTACCTTACTGAAGTTTAATTATACAAATTTTATAATATATTAATGTAAAAGATAAGAATATAAATTGTAAGACATGGACATGTAAATAAAGAAAAAGAAAGATAGACTCAAAATCCTAGAGACTCCTCTCTCCCATTGTTATTTTTAAACCAGATTAAAAAAATAGAATGGAAATATGGATGCATTGAAAGTCATTGTATAAGACCATTTTGATGGTCTGCAACAATAGCAACTTTATAATATATACACATATGAAAGCAGATAAATTAGAACTCAAAACTTATTTGTCATATAGTCCCTTTGAAGTACCATTAGAAAACTGAGATTTCTCCCTCATTATAGAACTTATTTATTTTCCTAAGTATATAGCAATGTTTCCATGCATGGTCCTAAGAATGGATAAATACTTCTGAGGTTAAAGAGTTTTATGACTAAGTTATTGGTACATTTCTTCTTAATGTTGTAAGTTACCTAGGTTGATTTTTTTTTAAGTAAATTTAAGATTTTTTCACTGTATTCCAACCCAAACATAAGCTTTAAATATAAATCAATTTCTTTGTTGATACAAGAAATGCTCACCTAACCTATTTTGTTATTTCATACAGTTTGATTTATCTTTCAAAAGTGAGATATTATCCATGATTCATACAAAGGCATTGTATTTAAAATGTGCACAATACATTACATGCAGCAAAATTAAGGATTTGAATCTGGAGATCAAAACTTCTTTGTACTTCTATGATCCTTTCTTTATTAAGCTATACAAAACAGCGCTGCTCATCTACAGTGGGGATGTTCACCTTGTTTTACCAAAGGGGATCTTGATCTTTCCTCCAGTTTGTGCATATCTCTTCTAAGAATGTCAGCAGGAACTTTACTGTTTCTAGCTAGACTAATGGTATAGGAAATAGAAATATTACAACTACTACTCTGCATGTGGTAATCATTTTGAAAAACTGCAGTTTAGAAACCCACATTGAGCTTTCATTGTAATCCTCACTGTATTAAACAATAAGAATATCTGTAGGGTTGTATTAACTTTTCCAAAAGAAAAAAAGCGAAAATAAAGAAAATGGCCTGATTTATTTCCTTATACTAGGAGGTGTGGAGTAGATGCAGTAGATAGTTATTTTCATATTTAACATATTTATATTTAATGGAATCAGCCCCAACTATCTTGAAGCTATTTATTCCTTTTCTAGGTTTCTCCAGGTTTTTGACATTTTATTATCATGGTCTAGGATCTGCCTCCTGTTTTCATTTATTTAACAGGTAACAACATGAAGGCACATTTAATTCCTCAAATAATGTGATTAGAGAGTTTCTGGAAACTTCCAATGTACTCTTGCCCTAATGGCTCTTGGAACACCACCTAATAGTATTCATTTATTGGCTTCTTTGATGTGTTATCATAGAAATTATTCATCCAGGTCCATAAAGCCTTTTTCTCGGTTTGAACTCTGGCAATAGTTGATGTTTTGATACAAACCATATACAATTACATAATACAGTTAAAACATCTTAATTCCAATTTTTCAAATTCTACTTATTTAAATATAATCCTGTGTCTCACTTTAATAGAAATTTAAAGTGACTTATTTAGTCAAAGATTTTCATAACTTTAGAAAAGTAATTTAAAAATAACATTTAACACTGAAAAACTAAACTCAACTTCTTTTTCAAAAAATTTAGAACTGTAAGTAAATGAACTAAAGTAAAACCATTCATATTTTTTGAGCCAAGTGGTAAATGAAAGTATCTAATAAAATCATACTTTACTTACTTTTAGCTTCCATTAATGAGTAATTAAAATGGGAAATTTTAGAATATAAATAATAATTCTGATATTAAATGTAATAAATGCACATAATCATGCAAGAATAGATATTACTTGAATTCAAAATTGATGTCTGATAACTTATTCCATTGAAAACACAAGGTTTCTTTTCTTAAAACAGAGAGCTTTTCTTAGAATGTATTTCCAATGTAATGCTTTATATAGATAAGTAATGGAATGCATAAAGAATGACTTACAAAGCTTGCTATTTCCTAAACTCTTTTCATATTCTTTTTGTAGAGGGTAATGCCATACTTTAAACAAATTTTGGCATTGTTATTTAACATCATCTTTTTTTTCTGTAGTGCCAGTTCATTAATGTTTTTGAGTATTTAATGTCTTATAGACATCATCATTACTATTTAAGTTGCTTTTCCTCATTTAATTCTCACAATAATATATGAAGCAATTGTTGTGATTGTTTTCAATTATAATATTGAAAAGTAAATATTGTCAAATAAACGATCATCTGTCATCAACGATTATGGTCACCTGGATAATAATTTGTGAGTTCAGACTTTAGAAAAGCCCATACAATTAACCAGTTGGGTATCCTGACTTGTAATTAGACAATCTATACTACAGTTTCTACAGAACAAAGGCACTAAATTTAATGATCACTATATATCATTCCATAATAAATTAATGTGTATTAGAAGTATAACCATGCTATATCCCTCTTGCATCACTACTTACACACTAGTTGTAATTTTAAAAAAAGACCAAGACAACAATGTATGAAGGAATTTGCACACACTCAGTCCTTTGCTAAGGCACATATGCAAGATTATAGAGACTAAAAGGAAAATTAACAATTAAATAAACAAGTTCTTTAGACTTAAAATCATAGCAATTATCTAAAATTTGTGACAAGTTTATGTCTCTAATAATAATTTCAAGTATTTTTAAAATCATACTTACAATAATCCTCTACTATTATAATATTTAAATAACTATATATTGTCAGTCCATGGATAATATTTTCCTACTTTACAAATTATATCTTTATTATAATAAATCTATTTAACAATATACGTTAAAAATTGGTTTCATATTATATAAAATCAAAATATCCTTCAGTAAACTATAATCCTTAAGATAATTTGCTTATAATTATTTAAGGATAATTGCTAACTAACATTTTTTATGTGTTTACTTTCAGGAAATTTGCTAACAATTTAAAAACATTTCTTCAAATCTTCCTTTGCACTACTCTACAAGTACTATTATCATCTTATTTATGAATAAGAAAATAGAGCTTATATTAAGTAATTTGCTCAAAGACACACAGTTAAGTCATATGTTGTCGAGCAGGTTATAAATCTAAATCTCTAAGAATAAAAATCCCATAACTTCCCTATTCATTAAAATATTTTTTAAAAATTACTTTAAAATAATGTGAAGCTTGTAGAAAATTTAAAGAATAATACAAAGTACACCCATTTATCTTACACCCAGATATCAATTTTTTGCAACACTTTATCCCTTTTACTTTAGCCCTGAAATACTTTACCATGTTTTTCTTAAGAACAAGGGCACTTTTAAACAAAAACACTATACAATGATCAAATTCAGGATAATTCACATTTTTACAATACTATTGTTTAACACGCAGTACATGTCAAAATTTATTAATTTTCTCAGTACTGTCAGTAATAGCCATTTTAATTTTCACGTAGTTAGGATACAATATAGGGCCACACTTAGCAGTTACTTGTGCTTCTTTTCTTTGATCTGGAAGAGTTTATGATATGAATATTTTCGAAAAGTACAGGCACGTTGTTTTATAGAATGTCCCTCTATTTGGGTTTTCCTAATTAACTAAAAGCTTAGATCCCTCATGGGTAAAGGTCTGAGCTACATCATTATTTATTGGTTCCATATCTAACAAAGTACTTGTTGGAAGTGAAGAATGTCTAGAGTGGCTGGTTGAGAAAGTCTCTGAAGATATGTTTCAGACAATCCATGGCATTAAGTATTCAGTTGCCTGTAGAGGTGGCCAATGTAATATGGTTTCTTTGTAATGACACCTTATCATTCCTGTTTTACTCTTTCTGTCCCAGATTACAATTCTCTGGATTGCACTCCTAAATGAAGTGCTCGAACTTAAACCTTTGTCTTAGATCTGCTTTCTAAGAAACACAAGCTAAATCAAATATCAAAGGCTCATGGGTGTCTAAGTAAATGTTCAATGAGAGTTTTCTCACAGAGTACAGAATAGATTGGAGAAGGCAGCTATGAATTTTTGAGCTTCCCAAGCCTGAGAAAGCTAGTAGCCAAGCTTTTTCAGACTCTCAGGTTATACCGAATTACTAAGAAAGCTAGTCAAAGTGTGAAAGTTGGAAAGAGAATGGGACATTCCTATGATCTGACAACTAAAGACCATGGCTAAGCTATGAGTATATGAGTATTAAGAGTATATGGAGTCCAAGCAAGGCCCAAGAAAGATAAATTATTCCTGAAGAGTGACCAACAAGAACAGAGAATAGCTTATAAACCATAATACTCCAACCATATGTCCCAAACTGACCCTTAAGACTTTATATCACTTCCAGAATGGTATGCACACTGAATAGGAGAATACTGATTTTTCTTTGTATTTTATCAAAAGAGGCAGAGATTTAAACCAGTAAGTTAACATAAATTAATAAGACATAATCCCATCATCAGTGGAAATAACTGTTCAAGAGCAAGATTAATTTCAGATAGATAATATTATTTTAGGAATTTATAAACTGAAAATGCACATTTTCATCTCACTAAAGCTATGAACCCAAATCAAATGGTGCATTTTTGACTAAATTTATTGGGGTGATATTGGTTAATAAAATTATATGGGTTTTGAGTGTACAATTCAATAATACATCATCTTTATATTGCATTCTCTGTTCACCGCCTAAATCAAATTTCCTTCTGTTACCATATATTTGACCCCTTTTATCCTTATCTACCTTCCCCTCCCCATTTTCCCTCTGATAACCACTAAACTATTTTCTGTGTCTATGAGTTTATGTTTGTTTGTCTTGTTCATTTGTTGCTTTTACTATATATCCCATATGAGCGAAATCATGATTTTCAATTTTTTCTGTCTGGCTTATTTTGCTTAGCATGATTATTAAGATCCATCCATGTTGTTGCAAACAGCAGTATTTCATCTTTTCCTGTGACTGAGCAGCATACCATCATATATATGTACCACATCTTCCTTATCCAATCACCTATCAAAGGACACTTTAGTTGTTTCCATGTCTTGGTCATTATGAATAATACTACAATGAACATTGGGGCCAATTCACACATTTTTAAAGCAGGTTTTTTAGCGTTCTATACAAAGATATGCTAACAAAATAACATTCTATTGTCATATATAACTCTATTTAATGAGATATAGTATTAAATATCTTGTGTTTTGTTTGTTTTGTCAGGTGAATGAACCATTATTTCATCTAGGAGATATACACGAGACTCTTTGACTTTCATTTTTTAAGTACTTTAATGTATAGTTTTAACCATACAATTATTTTTGTATCCATTGGAAAGAAAACCCTTGGCTAAATTTTGCTATTGTCAACTTAGTTATATTGGATACTATGTTTTCCAAATTACCCTCTCTGTAAGGTTTAGGATTAGAGTTGGCCAATAAAGGAACTCATACGAGATTTGGAGGTGGACAGAAGTAAATGTCATTATTTGCAGAGGTTCATGGGCCATCTAGAGTAATGTGCAGGCAAAGAAGTTACCAGTTGTCCCAGATTGCGCACATACTTCTTTGCCATACCTCCAGCTCATCTTTGGGACTGATGACCTTGATGATTATCAGGGGCCCAGACCCTGTAGGAGATGCTTGCCGGTGGAGCCACAGAGGTGGCAGCTGCACATAGGAAATGTTTCCCGGATATTTTCAAAAAATATCCCTTTGCAGTACCATTTTGAATGCTGGATGTGCTTGGCTCTTCAGGTTTCCCTGTAAGTTCTGATTGGTTCACTGATGGCAGGGCTTTGGTAGGAATAATTATTGATTCTTTGATCTCATGACTTCCTTCTTCCATATCTTCATTTCCCAAGCTCTGCTCACATTTTGTAGAAGGGCTGAGCCATACAATAAATTCTCCACTCACCTAGTACTCCTTGTATGTCTGCTTCCCTGAATGAACCCTGACTCATACAATCCAAACTAATACCATTTTTAATAAAACAGACTTTGGTTGGGCACCAATCTTGACCGAGGCACTGACTTAAGCACTGATAATTCAAAAATTTTCAAGATTGCTAAGAGTAATTTAAATCATGATTAAATAGTAGCTAAACTTCTAAATAGGTGACTTAAATCCAAAATTCATTTCAGAATTTAAAGAGACTGACGATCCAAGCTATTCAATGCTGATAAGTATAATAATGTTTCTTTGCGCCTAGCAACACCCCTAGCACTGAGTGTGCGTCCCGAGTCCACCAGGCTATAGCTTTGGGGAGTACAAAGAGTGGTGACCGTAAGTCTGAGCCTGCTTTTACTGGTAGAACAACTCTCACTATTTTATCTGCATCTGTTATGAAGAAAAATATATTACTGTGGATCTCTTAAACCCAGACCAGACATTTGAACTGTCATTTTCACCTCTGATTTCCATCAAGGTTCACAAAGCTTTTAAAGGCACTCAGTAATGTATCCTGTATATCAAGATCCACAAAAGGCGATGTTTCTGTTCTACAGGGGTGAAAGGCAGAGCGCTGGACTCTTTGTAGTCCACGACCAGGGAGTTCAAAAGCACCAACAAAGGACTTTTATGCAGCCAAGGACTTTTTTCTATGACTTTTATTCTGAGCAAAATGTATTCAGCCAAGAAAGAATGGGAAATAGTGGTCTTAAAATAATTTCTGCAGCAGAAACTGGATTTCAAATGATATAATGAACTAATGTGCAGTAAAGGGATGGAAATAATTAGCTCAGACAAGGCATTTGATAGAGTTAGCAGAAAAATAATTGATCTACATTTATGTGATTCTTTAAAAAAACTATATGGATGAATTAATAAAATCTTTGATAGCTATAACCCAAAATACATAATAAATATTGGCATACTATCCTGTGATTTTTTAGACTTGATTAGAATTCAGATATTTGTTCTCTTTATGAGCCAAGATTGTGCTCTTTTTCATAATGAAAATTTCCATTTTCCATTTAGATATGCAATTTTAGTAAATATATCTTGTTTACCCATTGGTTATTTATAACATAATTTTACAGAGATGTTGACAAAATTTACAGAATATAGACACAATGAAACCGTAACATGCATAAAACATTAGAACAAAAAAAATTAGTCCAAGACTGAAAAACATGTTTTCCAGTGCTACCAAAATGTAGAAGTTATTCTTTGGACACACAATTTACACACTTGGAGTCATTTATATATCTGTGGTATAAAACTGTATTGACCTATCTATACTCTGAATTAGGAATGAACTTAATGGTTATGAAATTTTTATTTCGTTAGCACTAAAGTGAATCTCTTACAGAGAACAGAATTCAATTGCCTAGGAAACTACATAGTTCACCATTATTGTCCCATCTCAGGACATTTCCTTAGGGTCCTTCATGTCCTGGTGGCATGACCTGCAGCTTTGGACTACTACTCTTGCTTCAAATAGAATGCACTTTTTAACCCCATGACTTTAGAGCTATTAAATTATTGGCGTCACTGCTCTCAACACTGGCGGTTTTAAATTGTCTACGGCCAGGAGCTTTGCCTCAATGTTGGTATCCATTTGATCTAGTGCCCTAAATATGCTTTCTTTGGGACTTCATGACCTATCCTTCACATACTCTATCTGATCTTAGGGTCCAACTATTGTTCTGATGTATGCCCCTGTCCTTAAATGTGACTATCTGCTGCCCTGAATTACAGAATTGGAAAGAATAACCATCCATTCAAGTTTATTTTCTTCACAGGAATTTATTCTTTGCTGTCCTCAGCTTGGCCTAAGTGTATTGTTTTCAATTCTCCAAGTTATTAATCTAAATTCTAATAGTTTTTAAAAGGCACTCAGTGATGTATACTATATTAAGATATTTATCCACATTATCATCTTTAACAATAACAGTTATCACTATTATTGCTTTAATTTTTAAAGCAGAACTGTGGGCCAGAACTTGGTAATAGGGACCAAGTCATGTTGTACAACCTCTGAAACTGTGTAGTGAACTCTATACAGCAGCCACAGAACTTGCTAGGAATTTTAAATACAATTCATTATTTAATCTTGACAATAGAAATACATGATAATTGTTATTACTCTCATTTTATAGATGGTAGCACTTAGGCCCAGTAAAATTTAGTCATATGCTCAAAGTTATACAGCTGATAAGCTATAAAATAAAACTTATTTCAGGCTTGATTCCAAATCCCATGCTTTTGTCATTATATTTTAACTTTGCATTAATTTTTAAAAATCATATGGGGTATGTATTTACTAAGAGGTAGAGTGCTTGTCATATGCCAAGTCTTTCTTGTGAATATTTCCTGTATTTCATGTGCCTTCTTAAATGATTAAACATTAAAGTGAGGGGTAATAAGAGAACACAGCAATCTACCAAACTTCATACAAGACAAGAAGTAATTTGTATTTGTCTCTAAAAGCAATTTGTTTAGTCCTTTGGGAAGTACCAAACTACAATTTGGGAAATGCTGGAGTTAACTCTTTTATAATGTCACCATCATTGTTAGATAGGACTGTTTTCAAGATTATAGGCATACGGTCTGAACTAATCAGCAATTGATTATACTAGTCTTCTTAGTCATTCATTTTTAGCCTTCTAAAAATGGTAAAGAGCACATTCTACGATCATAGTTGTCCCATTCATTCACTTGGCTATTCATAGAGATGAGGGACACAGTGTCAAAAAATATTTTGGAGCTTTTCAAATACTCTTTTAGGGGGTTATACAGTTTGTTAATAAGAAACTGATTTCACTCGAAAAAATTATTTTAAAGACAAATGTGCTAAATCCAAATGAAATAAAATTTAAAAGTCCATTTTAAATAGTCATTTACAATGTACTCTGACTACATAAGATATTATCATTAGAGAAAGATGGATGAAATGCACAAAGTAATTGCATAATTTTTGCAACTCTTAATGAATCTTAAACTGTTAAAAATAAAGTTATAAAATTATGAAAAACAAAACTTATTTTACTCATTGTTTTAATTCAGTTTTTTTAAAAAAAATTCAGGGACACAGTTCTGTCTTCACTAATCGAAATGTAATTCATTAATCACAATACTATTAATTCTGTAATGGTGGTCATATTAATCCATATAGGAACTAATTGTAAAAAAGTGGAAGCTTTAGTGGCTAATTGTAGAAAAGAACTGAAAAAACAGAAAAAATATTTTAAAATATGTTTTGTATTGTCTGAATTTTGAATAAATTGTGAAATTATTTTTCCTGCCTAACAAATATTTATAAACATCTATATAGTAACATTAAAAAAATAGAAATATAATTTAAGTTTCAGTTAGAATGAAACCATGGGGCTTAAAGGCATTTCTTTATTTTTATCATGATTATCATCATCATCATCATCATCATCATCATCATTGTCATTATTTGGCACCATTTTTTGAATAAGGCACTGTTCATGGTATTAACGATTTATATTAGAGTCCCTTAGATTCTAGCTAGAACTAGTCATATTCAATAAAAATATTTAAGAATAATGGAAGCAATTCAACTGACTGGTAAATCATTTAATTAGTATCTATAGCATTTTAATTTAGAAACGAATCCACTGATGCTTGTATTTTAGTAGGAGAAAAAGAGTAGTTAAAATATAATTTAAAATAAATACATGGTTGTAAACTAATAAGAATTATAAATGCAAAGTACAATGATATCTAAATCAAGAAATTTGGGTTCTATTCTGAGCCCTGCCATTAACTATCAGTGAAACACTTGGAAAATTACATACTCTTATGGATCAATAATTTCTCACCCGAAAATCCTATTTTGTAAGCACTTTTATTTTATGCATATGTAAGTAGATTTATATCTAAACCTATTTTAAAGAAAAATCCAAATTACAATATAATTAATTATTTGGAAAAGACTAGAGTTAACATTCACTATTAAATAACTTTTTCAGTATACTATCAAAAAAGGACATAAGGCTTGATATGGATGCAATTCTAAAACCACACTTTAAAGAAAAATATGTTTATCAAAGCTTTGTTCCACTACGTTATATTTTCACTGTATTTTTAAGGTAAAAATGCAATTTTATTCTTGGGGCTAAGGTAAATTGTGCTATTGATAGATTTTTAAAAATAAGATTTCTTTATGTTATTTTGAAGATTATACTATATATAGGTTTAGCCACATCTTAAGAAAATTTGCTTAAAATAAGATATATGTAATTTTTTTTTTCTGCAGGATTATGAGGTCACAACTAATATGTATTAACTGCTTTTGGTGTTGGACACTATGTATTATTTCTTACACAATTCTACTATGTGAAGGTGATTTTTATAACCAATTTATAGGTGAAGAAACTGAGACTTAGTTGCTAACTTTTCGGCCCTTACTATAAGATAGGACAAAATTTGAACCTGGGCAATTTGCCTCCAGAGTGTGCAAACTTGCCACCAGGCAACCCTGCCTATTTTAGCAAACATCTAAGAACATCCTTAACTTTTGGATATTAACTAATGCAGACCTTCCCTTCACTTACTTGGTACTAAGTTTGGAAGACACTTTTTTGACAGTTTTAATGCGTTAAAATGTCCTGACCTGCCTTCCAGCATTTTCAAATCTTTGTCTTTTTCGTTAGTCTAAGAATGGGATTATCGTGGACTTGTTAAAATGGCAGGAAACCCTATAGGTTTCTTTTAAAGAGCTGTGACCTAGTTTTACAAGTATGCGATGTGCTGTTAAGGTTTAAGGTCAAGATAAGGGTTTCCTTGCCTTAAATTTGCAAATCCGTATTAATGAACTGCAATTATAGTCTTTGCTTGGTTGCTTCTTTCTATATACCAGAGCGTGAAGGAGAATCTTAGTCCTGAAAAATTTTAAGTTTGAGGAGTCTTGTCATTTGGTTCAATTCCCTGCTTCATAACAGAGACATTTAACCAAGTTGAAATTCATCAATCCTAATAACTTGCTAGCGTAATTACAATTTCAAATGAAAATTAGAGTAAAATGTGTTAATCAAAAACATTGTTTCTTTAAAAGAGTTGTTTAAATTACTTTGAATACTGTTGAGTTCCAGGCAGTATTTACTGTAAATTCTCTATTTGAAGTATTAATTGAATAGAAAAAGAGGAAGTTAAGAGATTAATCTCTAAGAAACTCTTTCACTGTATTAATATCTTACATACAACTTTTTAAATATTTTAATGGAATAGTAACAAAGGGAGTAATGATGTTTGTAATTTTTCAGTGTTTTTAATAAATTCATTTTAAATGTATCTAAATGTTTATAAATTGTATTGTTTCAAGAAAATAGATTTTTTTCTTAACATTTTTAGGATTGGGCATAACAATTACAGTCAACTTCTCAATCCTGGCTACATACTAAAATCACATAGAGGATTTAAAGGAAAAAATAATAATTCTGTGATCTCATTTTAGGCAAAATTAATCAGAATCTCTTGGATGAAACTCTGTCAATGTTATTGCTTGAATAAGCTTTCACTCTACTTAGGTAATTTTAATTACTCATCCTTTTTTCTTTTTTCTCATTTACTGATCTCCAACTGCGATGTCTTTCTATTTCTGTGATAATATTTACGAGTTCTCATCAATGGCTTTTCCTTCTTTTTAAAACATTTTTTAAGTTTTGCCCATTTAAATACATTTATATCTCAATTACTTGATATATTGAATTTTGATATTTTCTTAATGCCTTGATTCTTAGTTAAAATTAAATTTTATTTCATTCGTACTTTCCTATAGTCTTTTAAATTATCCTGTATTTAGCATGAATTTGTCTGTCTTCGTGATTTAAGTATAAGCTCTTAGGTTCAATTTCCAATACATTTGTATATGCTTTTCTAATAGTATAATGTATTGAGGATATTATTAACAACTACATGATGAGTTGAATTAAATTTGGAAAATTAATAACGTAGATAGTATGAAATAAATGTGGAGAAAAATACAATACATCTTCCTTAGCAAGGTATATTTTGTTTTGTTTTGAATTTGGTTCACTTATTTCCTACTCATATAATCCTTTTGTTGAAATTTCCTAGAACATATCTGCTCTTGAAAAAAACATTTATATATATCAAATTCCTCTCTTGTATCTCAAGACTCATCTCGAGTATCACCTACTCTATGAAGCTTTTCTTAACGTCATTCTTCCTTCTCTCCATTTCCAGAACTGACCTTTGTGTGCTTCCACAGTACATTGTACAAAATACTCATCATCCTTATTTATTTATTTGTTTGTTTGTTTGTTTGTTTTTCTGCCTAAAGAATGTCTGCTGCTTGAGGGCAAGGATTATGCTTATTCATCTTAGTATATTGAGAACCTTGAACCTGGTTGTCATGAAAAAAAGTTATTTGATTAAAAGGATGATTCTGTGGCAAACAGTCTATTTATGCTATTGATTTTCAATTTCATAAATACATTAGCAAGTTTACCCAGTAGCAAATAAAACTTTTAATTCGAGGCTGGTGGGTAGGGTTTCTAATTTTACTGTCACTTTTCATTACTTTTTATAGGTCTTTGCTTTTCTGAAAGATGTTTTTGGGGATGGGATAATGTATATAGCCTCAACCATGAAACAGATAAGTAATCATTAGAAACCTGACTTCATAAGGGAAACCTATATGCATATGAAATAAATTATTTGTTTCAAAAGGTGACATCCCTCTTGCAACTTTTTTTTTTTTTTGCATTTTTCTGATATTTTGTTGATGGTAAGTTAAGCCGTCGATTCAAAATTACATTTCTCGTCTTAAGTGTTCCTTTCTATCTCGGTGCTAAGCACAAATTTAATGAGTTCTAAGGCATGTTTTACTTCAGAAACTTTGTAAAATAGCTACTACTTATTAAATATAAATGCTGCCTACCTTTTCTTTAGCGATTTATTTGTATCAAACTAAAGGACAAGTTTTTGCTTCATATGTATTATTTGAAAAAGAAACTGCCTATTTATAGTTAACTCTACTTATAGGATTGGTATGAATAAATAATTAATTCTTAAATATAACCTTTGAAATTAAACAACAATTTTTTGTCACTATTTTTTTCTTACCTGTTTGTGATGTTCTTCAAAATCATTATGAAAAGAGTCTTAGAAACAAAACTGAACTGTAAACTGTGTCTTTCAAAGCTTCACAAATTCACCATTGTATTTCGTCTTGTGCTGTTATGTAAAATTTGCCCTACCATTTTGCTCAGCAAGATGGCAATTATTAACAATATATTTCTCTAAACTGTTGCCGCAAAGCTATTATTCACACAGGGTTACAACCGAGTTAATTTTGGGAGAAAGCTGTTCAAAGAGGCCCAAAGCTGTGGCGCTTATGAACACCGCCTTTTCTCTTATTCCTAATTAGTGTGAAATGGTTCCAAACAGGAGTCAGCCCCTCGGAAGTCTGTGTAACACAAAGCCAGGCTCGTTACTGACGCAAGGAACAGTTTTGTTTTGCTGAATAAACAACTGCGTCATAAAGCCTTTTCAAAAGGAATACAATCTGATTTACCACGCTCCTTAAATGTTGAATGTTGTTATATGCCTCACAGTCTTTTTTATTAAAATTTAAAAGGCCTATTATTATGACTCAATACAGATGATGATATGTTTGCACTGTTCCATGCAGTAGGACTGTAGACTTTCTTAGTAAGACATTTTCCCTTCTCTTTCTATTTTATAAATGATCTTTTATCTTTTGTTTTATTTGTTTTGGATGCAGGACTACCCTTCTAATATCACATTATCCCATTAAAATAATTTTGCTATCAATAATTACAATATTGTAAGAAAATACATTTATTGCTTTTTCTACAAAATTTAATTTATATTGTATTGCAGATGACTGTTTTCTTGCAATATAAATCATCAATCCATGTTTCTAGTAATATATATTGTAAAATAGTTTAAATATAGTTAACAACGGGAGATCTTTTGACATTTGCATAAGATGAGTCAATTGGACAATTGCATCTGATCGAGACTATATCTCAGACTTCCCATTTGGTATTCAGAAAAATCCAGATAACTGACTATATATTATCACACAAATCACACAAATCTTGGTCTTGAGTTTACCCTGATTACTCAGTAATAATATATAAAATTATGCTAAATTTTTGTTTCTTTTGGGGAAACTTAAATATGTCTTACATTTTCTGCATTTTTCCAAAATATCTGAATATTTTAAGTTAACAGAGTGGGTGGTTGATAAATATTTTTTTAAATTAATTTATGAATGGATATCAACAATACTGCTCTCAGAATGCAAAGTAATAAGAAAATCTAAATTGCCTTAAATGAATGTCTTTAAAATATACTTATACAAAATATTACTTAATATAAGTAATGCCTAACCATGGATGTCATTCATTATTGTACTTTTAGATACAAAGCTATTTCAGTCAGATCAGAGAATACTTGAGAGATTATGAAATCATAATGCCTTATTGCCAGATAAAAATATAAGCAGAGACTGATGAGCAGGTTTGATACTTTTTTCCTCTTCTGATTTAACTTATGTCATCCTAAAGAGACTAAATGTTGCTTAACGAGCAGAGTATCAAGAACATAACCTGTTTTTTACCTTTCATGTGGATATTTCCCACAGTAAAATCTCAGTTTCTACAGTGTCCTGCTTTTCTGCCCCTGAAATCTAAGTGAATTCAGCATTCCACTCAGAGATTTATAGAAGAATTTCTTTTTATTAAAATATGTCAAGCTGAAGATGGGTAAATCAATTTTAAAGTCTACATGAATTAAGAATATTAATGTAAGTTAAAGCTACTAAAGAGAGAGCATTCTTCCCAGATCTTATGTTTTTATTTGCTTGACACTTTGCATCTCTACCTATTTCAGGTAAATAATCCACCTTCTAACCTAACCAACTCTGCCTTCATTTAAGCAAGGTGAGTTGAATTTGCAGAATTAGTTCTTTTATATTTTGCATTCATGAAAATATACATGCATTTTCCAGATAAGACCTCTCTCTTTTTTTGGTTTTTGTTTTTGTTTTTAGTTTCCTGCCCCCTTGTGGATTTTTATTCTTGTTTCATTTCTAAAATCGGTATTTGAGGGGGGAAACAAACAAGATCCAGTCTTTATCTAGTGTGCCTTTTTGAAACACATAAAGTGGAGAAAATTAAGAATAAATGAAGATTGCAGCTAAATAACCACACACAAAATAACTGAAGTTATTTTCACCTTCTGATTTCGTCTTTCAGCAGTATTTTAAAGCTTAGTCTTGGCACTGCATGATTAATGTGTGGAATAGCCTTATTTTTTTTTACCAACACAGATAGAACACAGATTTTTGTAAGATATCAATTTTCTAAAGTTGAAATTAGACATTGATGTACTATAATCTGGTGGTAACCTGGACAAAAAAATTAAGAGAACAAGTAATTTGTTCCTTCCTTTACAGCACTGAAGTACACCTGTAGTTCACTTTCTAGTAATGTAAAAGTGTTAATTTATTTAAATTCCACATTAAGAGGGCAATCTTGGGTGAAAGTCAAGCACTACATATCTTTAACATTGTCACAGTGGTGGGGTCATAGATGAAAGAGATGCAGTGAGAATTCACCACCTAATGCTCCTCCCTGTACCATAGGATTCCCTTACCTGTAGTTAGCCTAATTAAACTGGATAGGGGACTGTTCTTAATTGGTTCCCTGCTCTATTAAGTAATGCAGATTTTTTTCCTAGTTGTATAAGGTATCTTTTCTCTTTGTCATACTCTGCATACTTGGAAACTACGCATTTCTATATTTCCGTGCTTTCCTTTACTCACTTCTTTTGAAATTATGAACATTTTTATTAGTTATTTATCACATTAAATAATGCTACAGAATCACACAATTTAGATGAAATTGATGTGTGTAAAAAACATTGCTTAGATTATTAAACTTCTAGATTGTTTTCTTGTTGGCTTTTAAAATGTGCTAACAGACCTTTAATATTTATTAAGTTGACTAAATCGAGTCATGCATCATGCTGAGCATTATCTCATCCATGTCCTTGATTAAACGATTATTTGTGGTGGCAGGTAGTGTGATTCCCTTTTTTTTTCCCTAAGACATCTGAGGCCCACTGAAATGAGGCATATAATATTTTAACCTAGGATTATACAACTCCATGCAATTCATTTACACCATGTTGTTTAAATATAACACATTATTAAAATATCTTTCCTACTATGGTCAAGCCAAAGATCTATGCTGAATCACAAAACAGTTTCTAATGAAAACGCCCATCACGAAAACTTCGAATCAATAATTTTTCAGTTTTATTACTCTTAAAAAATCATGCATTTTCACTCCATCCTTTTTATATGCTGTTGCTTTGGTTTTCTTGTTTTTTATCAGAAACTAGTTGTTCTGTTGATTTTATATTTATTTGTTTTGCTTTTGTTTCTTTGTTTATTTTTAGTACCCCAGAGATTCTTTATGCTCTGGCCTATAACCAAATAGTCTGGTAATTTATTCTTCAATATTTTCCTTCTCTCCACGTCCCTTCTTCCCACCTTGTTGTCCCTCCCTTTCTCCTGCCTTCTTTCTTTCTTTCCTATTACCAGAAAACCAGTAGTGATGACTCAAAGCAATCTCCCATTTCAGGTCTTGAGCTGGTTTTTATCGGGACTGAGATTAGAACTCAAATCTTCTGCTTTTGAGGCAAGTGCTCAATCTACCTAGACTGTTTTTGTTTTGTTTTTTGTTACTTTGTTTTGCTTTGGTCACTGCAAATTGAATTGTTCTGTTTTATTTACCTTTTACAGTACAGAGATTACTTTAAAGAAATCAATTTGCATAGTGCTGACAATTATAAATCATAAATTATCCTTTCATATAAATTCAAGTTTCCTAGCCTCTCAGACTTCAAATAGATTACTGTTTCAACATCATACTGTGGCTTAAAAATATGTTAAGAGGCAACTCTATGTGTTACAGGAGTCAAAATTAAGCAAGTAATGTTTATCAATAATTTCTCTCTTACCTTTACAGACTGGTGAAAATTTGTTCTCAATGGTGAGGTCCATTTGTTCTCAAATGCTCTGATATTTTGTTATCATGGAACATTTTCATTTGGGCTGCAAAGCAAATGGAAATTTAAGATTGCATCAATAAACCTCTGTCTGCCAATATTTAAAAGATCAACATTGTATCTACACGAATCACTGTCCTCTTTGGTAATTATCCAAAGGGTCAAAATCCATAAATGATGTGATACATAGTACCGTTGCCTGGCTTAGGTGACCATGATGCTGGTGCTAGAATGCTGCAGTAGAAAAAGTAAATTAGGATTCAGATCACTTTCCATATTTCTTCAGGAACAAAAAAAATTAGAAAAGGTAACTTCAGAGCAATTTTCTAATATATTGGTAGTGTAATAATATTGTGTATTATTACAGATGGCTACCACTACAAATAGAAAAGCAACACCTTGACTTGTATTTGAGCAAAAGAAGAGCATTGAATCTTGTATTGTAATACTAATACTTAAAATTTAGGAAAGGATGGCAAATGAAACTAATTTGCCTTTGTTGCACTTTATTTTTTAAAAATTGTAATTTTAAAAGTCTATTCTATGGCTTCAAATTTTAAGTCATCAGCCAGATATGCTCTCCTTACAAAAGATATGCAAAACACCTTTGACAATCAAGAGGCTCAATATACTTGGCTTATCAAGGCCTAATGGTTTCAAATATGTGATGTTCTGCATAAATTGAATATTCACAAAAGCTCCTTTTCAGTGAGTTTGAATTTTAATTCATTAATATCCATATTGCAGTTTATTTTTTATTGTTCATAATTATAAAAATCTCCATCGACATAAATTGCTTTTTTTCTCAAGGTATTATTGTTTAAAATATAGAAATTTATTTTTCCCTAAAAACAGTCACACAAGTAATTGAAAGTGGATCTAGGATTTTAATCCCTTCAGTCTGACCCTTTAATTGCTCTACATGCTACTTATTCAAATGATCGCTTGCCTATTATGTCCTTTGATTTACCCATGTGACAACAAGTATATTGTGGAAATAAGTTTTCATCACAAACAAGAATCTGTTTATCTTGAAAATACTGTTCATTTTAAAGTTTTAGATGCCAAAACAGAAACATGACTGAATTGTTTTACTCCATTGGGTTGATTATGGTTAGAATACTTTCATGTGTTTCTGAAGTCAGAATGAAAAATAACATTTCACTTTTCAATTGGCAAAAAAGGAAAAAACAAAGCTTCCAAAAAAATAATTAATGAGCAAATTTAAGAATAACGAACAATACTTAGCAATGTGATTAAAAATACTCTAATAATTACAACCAATATTTGAGAATTTACAATGTGCCAGGCAGTGTGTTAAGTGTTTTATCAATTCATATTAACTTTCTACATTTCCATATAAAGAAATTGCATTTCAGAATATAAGTATGCTATGGTCTGAATGTTTGTGTCCCCTTAAAATTCATATGTTGATATCCTAAAGCCCAATGTGATGATATTGAAGGTGGAGCCTTTAGGAGATAATTATATCATGAGGGTGGAGCCCTCAGGAATGGGATTAGTGGTCTCAAAAAAGAGAACCTCACAAAGCTCCCTTGACCCTTCCACCACGTGAGGACACAGAACTAAGGTGCTAGCTATGAACTAGGAAGAGGGCTCTCACCCAAATGTGGCCATGCTAGTGTCCTGATCTTGGAATTCCCAACTTCCAGAATTGTGAGAAATAAATTTATGTTGTTTATAAACTAACCCATCTGTAGTGTTTTGTTATAGCAGCCGGAACAAACCAAGGCAGGTATCTCTTTAAATATCCATTACCAAACTAAGGCAGGTATCTCTTTAAATATCCATTACCAAATAAGTTGCTAAAATGAAATTTGAATTAGTCAATAGGTTTCAGAGCTTATTTGATTAACCACCATGTTCTCTTCATAGAAAGGCATAAAACTATCTTTTATTCTACTAAAATGTGCATGTGTATGTGTATTAAATGAGTTATTTACTAATATTACTTTTAACACTATTCGTAGATAAGAAAACTGATGCATGGAGAAATTAACTTGCTCAATCTAATCTACACAGCTCTGTTAAAAGAAAGAAAACTGAAAGTTATGCTCCCTACCAATCTGAGTCCTTCTCATTTAAAATCTACTAAATACTTAAAACATTAATTTAGTACATATTATATCCCAAGAATTGTGTTGAACCAACCCTTTAAAGTCTGTCAGAGAAATTTTATCATTGTTAGATGTTCCAGACACAATTATTACCTTTTTCGAGTCTTGGCTTTCCAGTGAGTTGTCAAATTTTTACAGTTCTATGATTTTACCCTAACAATTACTTTAGCGACCTAAATAGAAGTACTTATTTGATCAATCAAATACTTCATAAATATGAATTTTATTTCATATGAATTTTCTTTCCTAAAATAAATACCAGTTTTCAATGAAATACAATAAATAATTCGTGTTTAAAAAAACCCCAAAATTGCTAAAAGTAAATTGCAAAGTTGGATCAAATGAATAATGTACTTCATTTTCAGCATGACATGTTCCCTGTTCCTTCTCATAAAGATAACATAAAAATGCAGGTAGAATATAAAATTTAAAACAAAAATCACCTAATAAATTACAAAAACAAAGCTCAGTCTTATTAAGATAACTCGCTTGTGATGTGTGTGTAACTTCATTACATTTAAAAATTCTATTTACGTGTAAACACAGATTTATTCTTGATAACCTGGTGTCAAATCAACTCAAAGCCTAGAACTAAATAAGTAAAAATTACCAGGAACTAAATAAGTAAAAATTAGTATCATTTTAGGCAGTCATCTAAATGGTTAGTTGCCAATTATAAATTTGTATTAGGTGCTTTAATATTATAAATAGATAATGGAAAAACATTTTTAATTGATGTTGCTTGCTTGATTTTTTGTTTTTGGAAGTGGCAAAACTCTCAGACCTCCAAATAAGATGTTAACTAAAGCCAATTTTCCAGAAGAAAATATAGAAAGGGAAAGAATATAACTTTTGAGTAATAAATGTATTAAATATGGAATGTGGCTTGGGATAAATAAAATTTAAAGGCACTCCAGGATATTCACCCAGGTCAGTGTTTCTAAACCTTCTATTTTCCACCCAGAAGAAATATGTTTTATTAGTTTCTGGTTGACCAGACGTCTGATTTCACTTTGTGTTGTCTAGAGGACTATTTGGGCTGGGATTCTTCTAGGTCAATAGGATGGTGCTATAGAAACTTTATTCTGGATGAAAGAGATCAAGATAATTTGCCACCAAGTAGTTTGTTGACATGACAAAGAAGAAAAAATGAATCAATTGCATCTCATAACCTAATTTTATAATGCAAATGTCACATGTTCGAGTACAGTGGATATAACTCATTGCTTATGGCACAGAAAAGTTATTGCAAGAGATTTGGAAGACAATAAAATAGTTATTATACATTTTGTTCAATGGTAAGCACATGTTCAACTGTTTTTTTTTTTAATTATATGAAAGTAGAATTTGTCAGATTTACAAAAAAAAATGGCATATTTTCTAAAAGTTTTTTTTTACACAGTAATATAAGGTAAAATCATTTTATATGCTTGGTCTCTAGTGTCCCTTCTATCCTTCCTCCTCTTAAGAATTCTTTTTCTTCCTTTACCTTCACCCTTTAATTTACAAATTTGCTGTGTGTGCAGTCCTCAAGAAATGTGAAATGGAGCAAGAGGCTGTAACAGGGGGAAGAGATCTAATAGCTAAACAGGTGTGCACAGAAAATAAATAAAAAATGAGAAATCAGGCCCCTTAGGTGCTATAAAAGAAGCATTTGCTGAATAACTAATTTGGTGGCCCTTGTGCCCTATGAATTATTGTTCTGATTTACCCTATCACACTAGCAAACTGAACGCTCTAATTATTCTGTATGTAACATGAGAAGAGAGCAATTTTTAACTAGCCAATTATTAAAGGAAAGAAGTGCTTGTTTTTCTTTGTTTTTGGTTATTTTGTTTTAGTTTCTTGCTATAATGGAGGACATATTCATATTTAAAGAACGCCTGAATTATATTGTATATTTTAATGGTGCTACATGATTAAATGTAATATGGCAACTGCTTACATGTTAACTGATTATTTTTATATAATAATAATCTATATATTCTTCTCCACTTTATTCATTTACCAAATATTTATTGAACATCTACTACGTGTATTTCTACCTGCTATATGCCAATTTATACCAGGACGACATCCATTTGGAAATTTTTACAATATTTTATACCAGTCATTCTACAGAATATATTCTCCAAGTAATATCTTCCATCTGGTTCTAGTATCCCATTCTATCATTTCATTATTCACTTTCTAAACACGTGAACCATGTATAGTTAAAAAAGTTAAATTTACATGTAGTTTCGTTTCATGGTTACAGTCAAGTTTTGTGTTGAGCGTATTCTATCTTTTAATCACCACAAAATCCCATTATGTTCTGTTTGTACTATTATTATCCCTGCATTAGAAATGATGAAATGGAAATTTAATTAAGTAACTTTCCTAACGTCACATCACTAGTATATGAATTTGAAATAAGATAGCCATAATTCAGAGAGCAATCTATTAACCACTATTCTATGTATTATCTGGATACCAAGTTTACTAACTTTTTTAATATATAAACAAATAAAATATAGTATTTTTAATTTTCATTTTATCTCATTACCTGACTTTTTTGTCTTTTTAATTTTCAAGAGAGAAGGGATAAAGTAATTTTCCAAAATGTTTCCTTTAAATGTGACATTATTATTTTCTGTGGATTTCCTAAGAAAAATAATTGTTATAGATGACTAAACTCAAAACCAAATGAGCTACATACCAAATATACTTCAAGATATTTATTTATCTATTTAATTATGTTGACGTTTATTTGTTTTCCTTTAATTTAGCCTCATATCTTTACCACATAATTTTTTCTTTTCTTTTCTTTTTTCTCTTTTTCTTTTTCTTTACTGTTCCTTCCCATTTATATTAGGGACTTTCCTCCACTTTCCTTTTATCCTACTCATCTGGCAAAACTTTATCTCAAAAAGAATCCCCTTGTCCACTTTCCCGAAACTCAAATAAAATAGCTTAAAATTACCTGGAGTCTCAAAACAGGCTTATTAATTGTAAAATTCTTAATCACCAATCTCAAATGATGGTCACATTAGCATTAATTCTAGTATTGTCATGGTCAATTCACATTCACATCTTCCCCAACAGTTTCAAATCTCCTCTATTTTCTTTAAACCTCTGGCTGCTCTCTTTCCTCATTCATACTTTTAAAGGCCTTTTTAAAAGAACTCATGATTAGGTCAGGCCCAAGATATTTTCTCCTTTACTGACTTCAAAGTCAATTGATTAGAGACCTTACTTAGATTGCAAAATACTTCTCCTTTGCCAAATAACAACCCAATAATGAGAGTTAATTCTATTATATTCATAAATTTCACCTCCCAGTATGTGCACATAAGCAAGTGTGGACTTTGGGGGCCATCTACGATTGCCAAGTAATACTCAAATTTCATTCTTCATTCCATTCTTTAATGCTGGAAAATCTCAAACCCAACTTTGATCATGTTGTACCCTAAATTAAACTCTATTTTTGCTTTAGATATTAAAAACGTAAGTAAACTTTTTATAGGGATTACAGTACTATTATGTTCTGGCCCTATCTACCTCTCTGGCTATATCTTTTATCAGATTCTCTTCACTTTCTATATTTCAACCAGAATGACTTTCTCGGTTACTTTATTTATCATGTTTCTTTTCACCACAGAGATTTTGCATACCCTGATGTGTCTGCCTGGACATGTCTTGTCTCTTTTCATCCAGTTATTCTGACTCATTCTCCAGATCGCACATAAAGTATCACTTCCTCAGGTTAAACTTCTCCTTCCATAGGCATTCTTTGTACTACATACCTTTTCATAGTATTTTCAAAGCTGAAATTTCTCTGCGTTAAGTGAATATTTGTTTCCTCTACTAAGCAGTAATTAATGATGTTTACCTTTAATATAGTATATATGGAAATATTATGAAAGTGGTGGCAATTGAAAATTGTCATTTCCATGGTTCAGATTTTGAACGGTTTAGAACAAATTGTTTAATCTTTTATAGTCCTGAGGAGAAAATCATTTGAAGGCATATGAGAACATTTGAAGATGTTTTAATTGTAGTTCTTAAAAAAGAATTATACTCTGACGTGCTGTGAAGATTTGAGAGGCATCTTAGTATTAAAAGTTGGAGACGTAATCAAATCTAATTGAACAGATAATAGCAAAATGTAAGGCTGCAGAAAATGACACAGACCAATACAAAGCTGTTTTAGTTTAAAAAAGTAATTAACCACGTTAATTTTACCTTTAATCTGATTAACTCTTCTTTATGAAACTGCATATGTACTGTCCCAAGCTAAAATTAGAATATTGATTCGAATAGGAGAAGAAATGGATAGTGGAAAGAAATTCTGCCAAATCTAATGTCTACCAAACAGATAATGTCTACCGAACAGATCACACACACACACACACACTTTTTTTTTTTGGCTGCCTATGACTGATCCCTTCATTCACCATATTTTACAGATTGAATTTCCTTAACTCTTAAGTTTTCAGATTCAGTGTTCTAAGAAGCAAATTCAAGACTCACCTCTGCATCCAAGCATTCTGAAAGATATAACCTTGAGTACTTTCTGCTCTCCAAGTTGTCAAACTGCCAAAGCAGTAGAGGAAGAAGCACCCTCAATAGTCACTCATATTATTTATTTTAGAAAAGCATTTCACTAATTATAAGTTAAGGTCTTTATTTATGTTAGTAGATGTGTTGAGTGATATGATTTTTGGGGGAATAAATAATATTTCTGAAACAAAGAACTATCTCTCAAACAAAATTGTTCTTAGGACACATATTAAAAATTAGAAGCCTATTATTAGATACATACACATTCCTGAAGAATTGATTCTTTATCATTATGTAATATTTATCTTTATCCCTAATATTACTTGTTTTGATGTCAATATTCTGTAATATTAATATAACCACTCCAACTTTCTTTTGATTAGAATTTTCATGATATATCTCCTTTCCTTTTACTTTTAACCTATCCATGTTTTATATTTAAAGTAGGCTTATTATAGATATACATAGATGAGTCTATTTTATCGAATATATTAATTTTTGCCTTTTAATTGGAGTATTTAGATCATGTATATTCAATGCAGTTACTGACATGGTTGGAGTTAAAGCTACCATTTTGCTAGTAGTTTTTTACTTGCCTGATTTTTTTTTGTTCCCTTTTTCTTCTTTATCTTTTACTTTTGGGTTACTAAAATAATTCCATGATTGCCTTATTAGTTATACCTCTTTTCAATTTTTAGTGGGCACTTAAAGGTTTGCAATAGATATCTATAACTTATCGAGGTCAATCTTAAATAATACTCTACCACTTCACATGTAATACAAGAACGTTATAATAGTATACTTTATTTTCTTCTCTCTCATTCTTTGCTATTGTCAGATTTTATTCTGACATATTATAAAGCAAACAATTATTATAGTTTTATTTTGCTTTAGAGACATTTATTATCTTTATATAAATTATAAACAATTAACAAAATCATATATTAATGCTTATTTCATAAATTATGACAATTTCACTTATTTAGATCAAAATTTCCAGCTGGTTTCATACTACTGCTTGCAGAATTTTTTCTAATATTTCGTGTAGTGGTCATATGCTGGCAATGAATTTTCTCAGCTTTTGTTTGTCTGTAAAAGTCTTTATGTAACCTTCATTTTTATTTTACACAAAGAAGTTCAGAAGCAGGATGGTTCCATGAATGATTAAACCAGTGATTCTATAGCATCATCCAGCATCCACTTTCTTTCTATCTTTAGGCTCTTCCATCCTGAAAATGTTGGTTCTTGTCTTGCCCTCTCATAATCATAGCATAACTGGATCAGCCCAAAGAATCTCATGCTTATCAGTCTGAACATCTGAAAAGAAAATGTCTTTTGTTTCTTTTCTAGAACACCAACAGATTTTCCCCTATTGCCCATTAGTTTAGCTTAACATATAAGGCTAACCTAACATACAAGACTACCCTGATAAAGTGCAGCTGTGAAAGTGTTGGAATTCGCTGTTCATAGTCAATCATCACAGTGAACTGTATTCATTTTTAATATTTCTGCTTGGTAAGAACTA
This sequence comes from Rousettus aegyptiacus, assembly GCF_014176215.1. NCBI lineage: Eukaryota > Metazoa > Chordata > Mammalia > Chiroptera > Pteropodidae > Rousettus > Rousettus aegyptiacus. The sequence continues at coordinate 42,136,435 of NW_023416306.1, read as the reverse complement.
GATTTTATACAATTTGTTGGTTTATTTTTCATCTCATAAAATGGGATTTCTGAGAGAAAATTGGTTGTACGGTATTTTTTTCTTCAATCACCTACGAAGGGAAATTCTCCTATAGATCAGTGATGTATTTAGGCCCTCTCACATGTTTCAGGGATGTCTGGGGAGTTTTCCTGAGATGCCTTCCCTCAGGAAGCCATAGGGCAGGCACATATAATATGTCACCTCCAATAATCTCCTTTGTTTTTTCAAAGACCTTCCATAATAAAAAGATGTCTGCAACGAAAGGAAATATATACAATTTCAATACCTTGAAGGAGAGTCAACCAATATGAGAAATTCATGCAAAGATATATGTAAAACTCATGTTTTTTGGAAAGTTTTAATTTTCTTATGCTTAGAAATCTATTATCAAATAAACATTTTGTATTCTTCTGTATAATGTTTGAAATCAACAAATATATGTCTTATTCCCTTGAGATTATAATATCTGAAAATATTTTATCTCTGAAAATAAAATGGCAAAAGTACTTAATAACGCATTTAATACATCTTCAAATATCACAGAATAATAAATAGTTGTATGGGATCAGAGCAACCCATTCTTCTGACATGCTTTTTAGTTAGAGTACTCATCAACTACCTCCACAATCTCTGTTAAATACATTCTCAGAAATGGAATTTACAATCTCCTGAGGAAGACCAGTTTAAATCATAACTTTATTATGATGAGTCATGTTTGCTCTCTATAGTTTCAAGCCGTACACCTCCCTTTCGCCCTCTGCAGTGGTGTGCTGGAGCTGGTCTTGATGTACTTGGAAAAGATGATTGGGGGCCTCTCTTCTCATCTCTGCATTCAATAACTTCATATTGGTGGCTTGACATTCCCGTGGTGGGAATATTTTCATTTCAAAAATCGGCAAACACTGCAAACCAGGACTGTTTTTCCTTAAAAAAAAAAAAACAAAAACAAAAAAAACCCCAAAAAAACAGTTAACCAGCATATCACTGCTTCTGGAGTAATATAACAAATTAAATTTCATCTTCCATGAAGATCACTAAAATATTTGAGAACAGTTACTGTCTCCTTCCACCACCACTCCTCTACTACCTTCCCATCTCTTCTTTTCTAGGCTAAAAATTCATGTTTTCTTAATTGTGTTTTCTTTATTTATTGTTTTGCATATTCTCATCATCTTGGTCTCACTCCCAGGAAAAACAATAAAACAAATCATTAATTAACTTAACTCTACTAAAATGTGATAGCCAAAACTGTATGATGTTTTCTTGATGTCCTTGGTAGATGGTACCATCCTAGTATTATCCTTATTTTTTTACTTTTATAAAATCAAAATTACTTGAGTTTTATAGACAGCCATTTATATCATTAATTCATATTTAATTTTGAGTCGTAGCTTCCTGAATAATATGAAAAATTCACTGAATTTAGAATACACATTTAGTCCAGCATTTGGCAAACCATTTTCTGTAACAGACCACAGAATAATTATTGTAGACTTTAGCTATATGTTTTCTGTTGCAACTATGCAACAATGTTGTTATAGCATTTAAAAACAGAGATAATATTTAAATGAATAAGCAAGGTTATGTTTTAATTAAACTTTATTTATAAAAACAGGTAGTAGCCAGATTTGATCTAAGGGACATAGTTTGCCCAACTTGTCCATCACAGCTGACAGTGCAACACTATTTGTCTTAAATAAGTGCTCCAAGGTACAAACTGCTCTTAGATTAAGTGCCTTAATTTGTGTTCTATAAACTACAGACAAATTTCACTAAGTATACGAACTCTGAAAGTTTTACCTGAAATGTTTTGACCATATATATATTTTTTTTGGGAAAAGGATAAGTAAATAAAATCAAACGTTCAAAGTAGTTTATAAACCACTTCTCACCACTACCACCTAAAAGAAGTATAAGGATCTCTGCCTTGGATAGATGTAATAATGCCAGAGTAGTTAGGATGCTCAAGCTAGTGGAATAATTGTTAGGAAGAATTAGCAAAAATAGGGCTAAAGTACCAAAGACATACACAGAATAACTATGTCATCAGAAAACCTATATTTGAATAAAAATAATCAGTAAAAAATATATATATACACACATATATACGTGTGTGTGTGTGTGCGTGTGTATGCGTAGACAAAATTCTGGATTGTTGTGAACTAATTTGATGTTATACCAGCCTAGAAGGAATAAAGTAGGTGAATTCATTTGATAGTATTAAGAGTTGGTTATGAATAAGGATCCATTCCTTGGTAGAGAATTAGGGAAAAAGTATCCAGAGGACCAAAGATACAAGAGCTAGAACAACAAATGGTCTCACTGATTACTCATTACACACACATCTTTTTGTTACACCCATATATTTTTATATAAATCATAATTTAAACAAATGTATCATAAGTTTGACAAAGGCTGTGCACTACAGGAAAGCAGGTGCAAGACTATAAAATACTAAAATAAATCTCAAAAGAAGAAGTTATTATATGCACTATGAGTATATATATATATATGTATATGTATATATATAACCTATCTATGTACATAGATATATAATCACCAAATATAATTCTATGAAATTTTAAGTGTAGGTATACACTTAACATTGGTAAATGTCAGGACACATACAATAGCTAGGGCTTTAATTTAAAAAAGTTTTTTGAGTTAGCCTTATGCAATGAAATAATGACTCACTCTCTAAGACTTCAAAGTTAATGTGTTTAAAAAAATAACTTTATTCTCAATAAATTTTCCACTCTGCAGTTGGTGACAGTTACTCAATGTTCTATGATATTTTACATCGAAGATTTAATGTTATTATGAAAATATGCCATTTCTCTGATATCTGCTTAGAGAAATAAAATCACTATATCAATAAAAATTATGTTTTTTTAATTAATTTTTTTCTTTGTTAAAATCTAGCATAAAATTAGAGTTTCTACCTTAAGCTGACAATGAGTAGGGTTTTTATTTTTATTCATCAAATATCTATAGAAACAGATGGCAAGATAAATTACAAAATATTCCTCCAGATTTGGGATAATTCAAAAGTTTGTGTGGTTATAAATGTAAAATATCCATAAATACTTTTACATACAGACCTAACAAAATACAAATGAATATAACTGAGGCTAAGTCAAGTAGCCAAACATACTTAATCATATTGTGATCTAAGTAGAGCAAACATTTAGAATGACTAAACTAATGTAATTTATTCATTTCTATTCATCTGTTGTGTGACTATTAAAAGTGCTGGATTTCCTTTTAAAATAATTCGGTTTCCACATTTGGGCAAAGAAATGTTGAATATATATGCACACCAAAAAGCTCTTTATCTGACCTAATAATCTCCAAAACTAGAACTGGCAAATAAAAATTATAGACTAATTGTAGGTGTTTTTTATATATTTTAGAAGAATGGGGAGTATAGAAATGCTGCAGACACAAATATTTGCTATATATGAACACACACTCTCCCAGTGACTGGGAGGAAAGTTTTAATTCCCACCACATAATGGTCCATTTGCCTCGAGTGTTTCAGAATGGTTCAATAATCACTAGCCATGTGTGTAGTTTGTTGAATTATTTAAGCTTATTTCCAGGGGGAAAAAAAGACAGGGAGGAAGGCAACTGATTCAATGCAAATGAAAAGCTTTTGAAGCTCCCTATGGTGAAGATGTGATTACAGTCAGACAGTTAATAACGTAGACTTAGAAAAATCTGAAGGTTTTAAAACTGTCTGGCCAGTCAGTAAATGAGGTTTTTCCACACTATCGACCAACTGCCATGCGCTGTAATGGTTTCAGATCTGTTTGGAGTTGGAGTGGACCCACAAATGAAGCAAGAATACCACCCCCTGTACTTTCGATGATTAAGAAAAGTAGTTTGTAAACCTCAACGGTTTTCCTTTGGATTTGGGATTGAGTCTTTAGCGCATACAGTTTAAGAGCCACACACAATGAATGCTGCTCTCCGAAAACAGGAAGATAGAACTTCAACTGTAGATTTGTGAAGTACCTATATGTTAATATGCTGTCTCTTCTCTTAAAATGACCACTACCCTTCCACCCATGGACATTCAGTGCATGCTGTATAACTGAGGAAATCACTGCCAGCAAAACTTCTAGGCAGCAGTATTTTCTGGTTATTAGATCAAATTGAAATAGAAATATGGAGACCTAAGATTTTATTTTAGCTTTTATTCAAAACTATTTAACACATCTGTAGAAAATATATTTTTACTTTATAAAATGTTTGTTTAACAATCATGGGGCACATTATTCTCTAGGGCTACAAATCTCTCTGAATAGGTGATAGATCATTTTGGGAGTTTCATAAAGATTTTTTTTTTTTTTTTATAGTTAAACAAGTGTTATATGTTTGAATTCAGGGTATCTTTGAGCCATTTCTACAGTGGTTAGAAAGAAGTTTGAACTTACTTTGAAGAAATTAAAATAATGTCAAGTATTTCACTGAGTTGAGTAAAGATGACCACTAAATTTGCTCTGAGGTCTGTGGATTCGATTATTTTACTAGACTCAAAATCCAGTTTAAGTGACCTGCTTTTCTAAAATTTTATGTGTTGTTTATTTTATTGCTGTTAATGAGGATGAGAGAAGAAACCATTTTAAAATATTTTAGGTTATAAGAGGGCTTGATGCTCTTTGTAATAATTTCTTTATTAGAATTGTCTTAGTTATTAAAACTAAGGAGTTTGTCCTCAGGGCCAATGGCAGCCTGTTAAAATACAGCCTGTTAAAATACAGGAGTAACTTTATTTTTGAGGGGTGTGTGTGTGTGTATTTCTTTCATTAAAAAAAAACAACAAAAATAAAATGTAGAGAAAAAAATTAACATTTTGAATTATCTTAGGGAATCTTGTAACTTACAGAGCTAAGCACTGAATTTTCTTCTGATTACCAAAGGTATAAGATTTAGGTAGTTTTCTATTCATCCCCAGAAAAAAATTATTATTCACTTTTAAACATGTAAAATTACAAAAATCATGCAAAAAAAATAATTCTTAAAGTATAAGATGACCAGTTATATAGCAATTGCAGTATCTCTAAATATTCTACCTTGTGTTCCCCATCCACATTAATTAACATTGAGAAAATTATCTTGGAAAAAATCCCACTTTTTAAAAATATTTTGTTGTAGCTCTATTACTGATAGAGTTTACACCTTAAATTTAATCAGCAGTTTTGCTCTATGCAGCACAACAAGCATGAAATCTCCCAGTTCCTTCCTGCATGAAGATTTTTTTTTTGTCAAATGAAATATGAAAACAGTTACTTTTCTCATAATTATGTTTTTGCTTCTCCCCTTACAGATAAAGATTTGTAAAGTAGGATATACGAATGTATTATCATTGGGAGCTATATGAAGCTTAACTGATTTTACATTAAAAACAGAATTAAATATTTAATTGTTTCATCTTTTCTTGAGAAATCACATAAGGAAACATTTGTGTGTTGCTATTTGAGTAAATTTCCACACAGTAATATTAATTATAGCAATGAGAAAAAGCATTCTTTTATTGCATAGCACAGCTGAAAATAAAATTTTGCCTTCACAATATTTGGTGAATTCTACTCTCTATTTTAACATTTTATTTCAATCTATAGAATTTTATACACGATTCAGACATTTAATAGGCATTAAGAGCTCAAATTGGTCAATTTGGCATAGCTACTTTTCACTTTGGAAACTGCCACATAATCAGCCCTTCCTCTTCCAAGATTATCAATACCTGCTCTATACATACACAAGTAAAATGAAAAAAAGAAAATGGATCATTTATAAAATTATATACTCACATTCTGCTCCAAAGTAATAAAATACTCTAAAGCAAACAGGCAATAGCAACCACTCCCATGATTGGAAAATTACACTTTCCATACAAATCAGAGGTTTAACAACACTCAATCGGATAAAAATATATTTCTTTACATGACTGTAAAGACCAACATTAGAATCTGTATAAAAGGTCAAGGATTTAGCTTTGGAAAACCATGAATGCAAGCTTTTAATGTAAAATCATATTGTCGTCATTAGTAGAGTATCTGCTTCTATTTTATATATGCTTAAATAAATTAGGCAGATGCTATTATTACTTAGGAAACAAAAATGTAGAGCATACAAACATCAGAGTCTAGCATCATCATATTGTTTCCTGAAATATGTGAATCAGCAAATTGGCTACATTTAAAAGGAAACCACTGTTTTCAAAATTTGACCCGGGTACATATGAATATAACAAAATGAAAGTGCTTAAAAATAATATGAGCTAAAAGTGATTGAACTAAATTATATGAAGTATATAACACACAGTGTTTTCTTCTGAGATTTTGGCACAAATACAAATGTTTTTCAAAGTTAATATGTGGCCTTTTTGAAATAGTGGCTGAAGAATTTCCATAAATAATATTAGCTACTATGTTTCTACTATATTAGATACAAGAATAAAACTTCAAAATTAGGTAGAGCAAATATAAGTAGTAGCAAAAAAAAAAAAAAGAAAATATAAGAAACCAGTATAATTCATACAAACTATATATTGAAAGGAAAAAACTATATAATCTTATTATTTTATATTTACTATATGAGCAGAAGCTTCTTCCTACTTAAATTAGTTCAATATTTTTTCAATGATTGCACTTTAATATATTGTATAAATAGAATTCAACTCAAAATAGCACAACTATTTTTTGCCTCTACCATTTTCCCAATAAAAGAAATGAATAGGAACAACTTGATTGTGAAATATCCTGTAATTTGACAATGAATAAGATTTATACTACTTCCTCTAGCTTTTGAAGCTAGACAACGAAATGAATTGCTGACGAGTATCAGCTTCAGGACATCCCGAAATTGCATGTGGTTAAAAAACAAAACAAAACCTATGTCTCCTTAACTCAGCACCGTATTGGTGTGAGAGCTGAAGAGGGGAGGGGAGAGATGAGGATTTTAATTGATTCTTAGAATCCAAAGAGTTGAAAAGGTCAGAATGCATAGTAATCAAAAATGTACAAGCCAAATCCTAAACCGTTGAAAGAAATAAACCTGGATAATGCTAGTGAAAGGTTTTTTTTTTCTTTTTTTGTTCTTTCTTTCTTTTTTTTTTTACAAGGTGATAGAGAAGTTTCTATATTTAAGAATATTAAGCTATTCAGAATCACACATACTTAGAGTATTAAAATGAATTATTTGCCTTATTCGTTTGGGAAAGTCCTTATCAATAACAGGTGTGACTTAACTGCATTTCATTAAAAGTCTCGATTGTTCATTAATAAAGAAAGGAAAAAGCTAGAATGATAAATCAACAGGGACTCCTAGGGAGTTTTATATTAGGCAGTAATTAAATAATAGTTCATGTTGCTTCTTTCACTGGGAATTACACTCTTTTCACCTCTTCTCTGCTAAAGCAGAGACATCCATTACGACGAGTAGCTACAACACTTGTCAGATGCAATCAGCTCCAAACAACTGAAGGCCAACTGACATGTACTCTCTTAAAGCAGAGTTTCTTTCCCCCACCCCCAAGCCCACTGTCCTTTCACGTGCATGGAACAGTCAAAAGGGATCACATCACCTAATGAAGAAAAACAGAAGCATATGGTAGAAAGGGGTCTCAGCAGGAGATGGCTGAAATGCCAAGGCTTGCACATAAACAAAATATATGCAAAATGTGTGTTCATAGAAGCTGTCAGCCACAGCTTCAGGAAATAATAAGCCTGCAAAAGAAGATAGAGTTTTACTGTGACCACATTTACCTAGAAGTCTGTATTTTTAGTTTAATTTTTTATTACTCTATAAAGTGGTTCACCAGAGCAGGCTAGTCCCAGATAGTTAATTATGCATAAGCAGTTGCAAAATTCGATTTTGCTGTATAATATTGAGCCACATATTCTTCACAGTATATTTTGCTCATACCTACTGCAGACTTCCACATGACAGCTGAATTGCAAACTGTAAGTGACTTCATCGCTGCCTTCCTTTTCGCATCCCATCACTATGCAAGGGCGAATGTTGAACTAAGTTCAAGAATTCACCTTGCCTTTGCAACTGAAATGTAAGTGCTCATCTTTCCGGAGGTGTATTAATTAATATTTTACATGTGCATTGGGCACATTCTCCCTTATTGTTTCTTTCAAATTTGCTTCTGTGCAAAGTTAACGGTCTTAATCAAAAGTCTTTCTTCCCGTAATGGGTCTGTTCGCGGGAATGCAGCTGTCCTGCTGCACTGAATCTTTATCATTTGCCAGTGAAAAATGCACATTATGCTCCCTTTTGATTTGCCAGCTTTTATGTCGGGACAACCCTAGTGTTATCACTGTGTATAATCAGTTTGACTGGAACCTTCAAACTTGTGTGTCCTTTTGCTGTGAACATTTGAATATTCTGTGATGAGAACCAGGGGATTTGTAAGGACAAAACTCAAAGACAGAACTTTGTGATTTCTAAAATATGACTCCAAGCATTTTATGTACCAATGTTGACAACAGATAAAACAAGTTATTGCTCTAAAAAACAAAAGTGATATGGATTCTCTGTGGACCATAACAGTAATAAAAATTATCATCAAGTTGAGTTTTAAGTTTGAATTGCATAATCTTTATTCAACTTAAATATTTTAAAATATTTTGTGTTCATATGAGAGATAACGACGTCTTTTAAAATTATATTTTTAATACATTTTCTTACCTTTTTCCATCATTCTCAATGGCATCTGAGAAGAAAAATATATACTTATTTAATCATTTATTTATTTTGCGGATAATAATATTAAAGCAGGCCATATGCTTTTAATTCTTAAAAAGAACTCTTTGTTGAAAGTTGCCTGGAAATAAGGGGTTGTCTTTGCAATTTAGCATCAGTCTAAAACTAAGGATGCAATTGGTTATGCATCAAAAATGGGTGTCAGGAAGTTTGGCTTTCTCAATGCTCCAAATGTTTCATATCCATTTATTTATCTCATTGCTTCACTGTGTAAATATAAATAATTAGATGATACCTGTGAAGAATTTTCTTTTGGAATTGATATGAAGGCACTTTGCTAGGAATTAACATAATCAGTATATTAAGGCTTCTATATCAACCTTTACTTAGAGCAAGAAAAGAATCTAATAGAATACTTTCCTGTCAGATAGTCTTACTGTTGATAGTAGCAAGTGGGTAAAATGTCTTCTTGAATCAATTTTAAAATGTTTGTTTCTCTTTTTCTCTCTCATCACTTCATCCTAAAACTTCCATTTTAAGTAATTGAAGATATCAGAAAACACACAACTTGGGAATTTTCATCCTCATGAAACATGCACTCCTAAATTAGGATCAACTGGATCAAAATGAAGGCAGACTTCAAACAGGTGGCAATTCACTGAAGACTATTCAGAAACAACTGATAGAACCTCAAATCTTCCTCTGAGAAAAGTGGGCTATGCCTTACCACACTTCTCTGTGGACAAATATGGAGACTTAGATTGAGACATTTCTTAGAATCATTTTTTTTCTTTGGCTAAGATTCTTAAGGTGGATCGAAGACAGCTCTGGTTGGCCCAGAATTGTCCCAAATGTCCTTCTGGGTACTTCATTATAGGCAACAGGAGAGCCAGAGAGAGCATCTTCGGGCAAAATGTTGACTCTTTGTGGTATGCCTTTGATTCCAGTGCGAAAAGTGCTCTCAGTATCCTGCTACATCCCTGATTCATCTCTTAATGCTGGGTGTGTTAACACAAGCTTGGCCCTGAAGTGTTTTTTTTTTTTCCTCCTGAAGAACAGCCGTTCAGACACTTCTGGTAATTTGGTTTTAAAATGTATAATAAAGAGGCTAAGTCGGTAGTGCCAGGGGGAAAAGCTGTACTACGCAATTGCTAGAATAATTCAAAATAGAAAATAAAGTAGAAATTTGCCCGCATACTGTGGTCATTATGTATTCTGGTTTAAAAGAGCTTATTGGGCAAATATTTTGCATGAGGGAATAAATATTTCTAAGCAGTTTCTAGGATAGTTTTTAACTCTTGCTTATTTTTCTCCTGTAACCCTTTGAAAAAGTCTTCATAAACAAACAAAAAAAAAGCAGACATTTATTTATTAATATCTTAACATAATAATAAAAAGCAAATAAGACTATCACTTACATGTTCACAAATATATTCAATTTACTGAACTTTTATTATTAAATAGCTCTTGGATAGAGCATTTTAAGATTCTTCTCAATTACCACGATCGTGTGTAATTTGTAACAGATAATTTAATTTATCCTTTACGAAACAAAATGACTGAAGAAATTGACAAGTTTTTCATAAAGAAAAACACATATTGCAGTAAGAATTTTGAATTAATATTAAATAGTCGAAGATTCATAAATCTAAAGTTCTTCCTTTTTAATTATAATTAAAGTTATTTGGAAACATGTGATGGTGTTATATAATTTTTAAATGTTAAATATATATTGAAAACAAAAAAGGTATGATTTTTAAGAAGTGAATTATTTGAATACAAACTTACATTTTTAACTTTATCAAAGGTAATGTGAATGTAAATTAAACCCATCTTGTTTCTTATATTACTAGGATTGTACTATATCCTATGGAATTTGAAAACACTGAATATTTTCATATCTTATTTGATCTCATGAAAATGAGAAGACTGCTAATATCCTACTACAGGCAAGTAGCAGAATCCAGCTGAACATATTCACAAATTCCACAAAATTAAAGACTTTGCTATTGGTCAAGAAATGATGTCGCATATTCAGCTCTAGGCAGAAACGCTTTCTCTTCTCAAAACGATATTTCATTGAAGGCAACACTTAGCATGGTGTTCCAGGGCTTTAGAGCACACTTAAGAACATGCCAAGACACACTGGATCTGCGAATGGAAACTTGTTCAAATGGAACCAACGTAACTCTAAATTTTCTATTTCTTGTTTGCTTTACTTTTAATGTCTGCTATAAGTGTAATACAAAAAAAAAAAAAAAAAAAAAAAAGGCCAGGCATATGTAAATAGAAAAGTTGGACAATGAAACTGAGAGATCAGCTAAACTGAGTTAATTAGAAATTGAGCAAGTACATTGATGATTCTCGTTGGACTGTTGAAGTACTTCAGGTAATACTGATTTGACTTTGGGAACATTTAGACCTTTCTTTGTTTGATTTTTTTTTTTAACAAGACAAAAAATAAAGTCACTAAAAGCCCTCTTATGCTTTCTTTAATCCCTTTGATATTTCTACATGTTTACCAAGCTTGCTGTTATATGTTCATTTTAGTAACATCCTGTGTACCCTGCTGCTACATAATAATGTATTTATTTAATTCTTGAAAATTTGTGTAAAGACTTAACTATTTAAATTATGAAAATATACAATTCAAATGAACCTCTGGATTAGGTTCCAATAAGCTAACGTAATAAACATAGCAATATATCTGTATCTTGTAAGAAAATGTCTGAACACAAAAACAGAATAAAAAACTTTATGTTTGATTGGTAGAGTCATTCAATCAATTTTTATATGGAGGTGCTGAGGCTGTATAATGTGCTTTATACTTGAAACATTAAATGTGTCTTAAGTATAAAAACAAAAACTATGTAATATTGGAAACAATGTAAGACGTGGTATTTTACGTTGCCTTATAACAGGAGTGTCAAAACATTTGGGGCTTCATTTATTTTTAAATTTAGGTGTTTTAACAGTGACATATTTGCACAGCTCTAAATATTAGCTCCTAAAGTTTATGCTTTTTATATACTCTAACAGCATATATTATTTGACTAGTTGACAGATATTTCAATTAAGAGAGCCTTTAAGTTAAAGATTGTTTTGATAGAGTATCCCCAGAAACTGACAGTTTGACACTATCTTTCAAAAAGCTTGGCATGTTGCTTTCAAAACAGATAAACAAAATAATCCACCTTATCAATAACAATAATATGGTAATGATAATAATAATAAATGGGTCTAGTACAATTAATTTTTTATATAGATTGTGGTTCACACCCTCTACTCTTTTCCTTTGACAGGTAAATGGTTGAAGACAGAAGACTTATTATAGATTTTACATTTGGCCCATGAGGATTTTGACTGATTCCATTGAGCAGGCTCAGGTCAGCTAAGTCCTTCCCTTCAAAGCATCATGGGTGTCTCCGAGCATCATTGCAAGCTTGTCCTGGCAGTAAGCCAGGCTTCAAAAGCCTTTCACTGCAGTCACTGACTCACTAATGGGCAACTGCAGGCTTTCTGATTTTCCTTTCGTTTCATGTGTTCATTTGACATAAATTTAATTAAACCAAATCTGGTGTTAAAGCAAGACGAGATAAAAGTGATATGTCTCAAATTAAAGAACTGTGAAAGATACAGGAAACAGAACTATGCTTTAAAAAAAAAAATCCGTTTCTGTAAAATATTGTCAATTTCTGTAAGCTTATGACTTAAAGTCAGCCAAAAAAAAAAAAAAAAGATACCACTATGCATTATTAAGAATAATGTGTATCCAGGGTTAGATGAAGGTCTTGGCCCCATATTCTCTGTAGTAAAACCTTTCAAACAATTCTTATATTTTCTTTCATTCTCACACTTCAGGTAGTCACCTCTTCACAGGATATAAGACAAGTCTGCCCTTCTTCTGGCTACATAGCTATAGTTGTTAGACAGCTCAAAAGCATACAACAGCAGAAACATGAAAAGATCACATATTAAATATAAAAAAAAAATCATCATTTTTCAAAGGTCTCTTTTGGTTTTTACTTAAGGCTAAAGAGAAGATTGAGAAAGTGAAAAAGATCATGTTGCTTAAAAAGCTTCATTTAATTGCTTTGAATATTACTATAGGAAACATCCAAGTTTCTCCTTTTAACAATCACTTTTTCCCCATTAAAAGAAATCTCAGATTAGAAATAAAGCACGTGAATTGAAAGCAATTTTGAAATCTTCCTCAAGAATGCTCAGACTGATTCTCTTCCTGCAGCTGAAATGCTGCCACTTCCTAGGACCACACTGTAAGTCTTGATAAAAAACGATCACTCTGAGCAAATACACACAAACTCACAAATGATTGCAGTGTCCTGTGGATAAGAATCAGGAAAAAAAATATTGAGCTGGCAAGTTGTGTGATAGAAGGTAGATTTCTTTGGAGCAGGAGCGTGTGGCATGTAGACCCTCAGCCTTTCTCGCATTCCAACTTTTGATGGCTGACTTCTTCCACTGCCGACAGAATTCAGATGTCTCCTTCATACTCTCCTGACTTGATTACTTTCTGTAGAACCTACTAGGAATTTGATCAGGGTTTAGGATCATCAAATCTCTGTGTAACTTGTTTAATTTAAGAGCTGAAATAGTGAAAAGTCAAGAAGATTATGTGACTTGTCCAAAGTCACTTAGCCAGTTATTAGCAGAGATGAGACAAAACCCACATTTTCTGATTCCCGGATGAATATTTTGTTTTAGTTTTTGTTTGTTAGTACTTTGTTACAACAGATCATTTAGAATCTTTAAAATAAACTCTTCTTCACATTTTCATGTGTTTGTCATGTCCCTGACCTAAGAGAAAATATTCCTAATGGTATAGGTAGAATTAAATCTATTTAAGATTCTCAAGAGCCTCACACATTGTTCTTCCTTTAGTACTCACTTAATCAATGTTATTCGTTGGTCACTCCTTTGGTTTTGGATTTTACAATGGGACCACTTTTAGACTACGATTTATGTAAAGCGAATATTACTCATGAAAGCCATTCGAATCTTTAATATAACCACAGAACAAAGCCTACATTTCATTAGCAGCCAAGGAGAGTGATGGCCTTCAACACAATGAACACTTATTTAGTTCTTAAGAAATTTCACTTTAAATTTTTCTCTGAATCAATATTGTCTTTGAAATAGAAGAGATAGAGATTGTTACATTCCCCCTTAGACATAAAGCCTGTTTTTTTTTTTATTCCTTTTGATTTTTTTAAAGGTATAGACCAAATTTACTTACCAAGCTATTATACACTTTTTATATACTTATCTATATGTGTGTGCATATATATGTATATTTATTTATTGAAATTTGTCAATCTGTATACACATTTCTAACACAGACTCTAGTTTTAATAAAGACTGTTTTGAAATGCTTAATGAGACCTTGAGAAAGTCCACAATGTTAGGCTGTGTTAACATGGTTTTATCAGTGTCCTTTCAACATACTGCATTCATTCAACATATAATCATTAAATGAGTACTATATGCATACAGACAGCAAAATGGAGAACTAGCCACAGACTGCTTAGTAATCACTATACCTAACAAAATGCCATACCTTTCTTATGGTATATGTTATAGTTTTAAGTAACTTTACAATGTTAAACTTGACATATTATTCAAATTTTTGTAATTTTGCAATTCTGGAATCCATTAAATATTTTGTTTTCATAAAGGCTGAACTCCTGATGACAGACATGAACATAGAAGTTCTGTAAGACACCAGATAACTTAGCCATGCTAGGTAATTGAGTTGATTTATCAGAATGTAATTGAGAGTGGTTATGCATCTGACTATACTGAATATTTGATAGTTAAAATTTTTTTTGAAAAATCACAAATAAATTTCAAATCACTAGTATTAACCATAAGTCACAGAAATAAAGTATCATTATCTTCTAATTACTATACAATAGTCCTCAAAAAAATTTCTCTTCCTTGATTTATTGCAAACCTGTGTAATCAAACATCTTTATTAAAAAAGGTAGAATATTTTTAAAATATATAAGATTTGTGTATATTTAAAGGGTTATATTTCTGTTTCCAAAATTATTTTAAACAATATAGAATGGATATCTCTCAAATATCTAATAAGTGACTATTTGAGAGTTTAATTTTTAAACCTGTATATTATTAATAACAAAAATTAAAACAGCGTTAAAATGTTCTTAGCACAACAGTTAGAAAAGCAGGTAAAATGTAACTTTGCATAGGAAATAAACATATGTATCCATGTTATAGGACAAAATCTTTAAAAAGCAGAATGATTCCTAAGGTTCAGGAGATTCTGTGTGTCATATGACGAATTTTTTTTTTTTTTTTCAGGATTCTCAACAGTGCTAAAAGACTTATAACTAATTAGTATCAAAGATTTCTTTGGGTAAGTATGAAAAACCCTCAGTCCACCATTTCTTAACGGTGTTAAAAAGCAAATTATTTATAAATACTGACAATGTGAAAAGAAGTTTAGGAAAACAAGTAAGAATTTCAAAAATAATCTGTAGAAATCAAATTTTAAAAATGCCCTCTGATGTTTAATCTCATTACATGACATTACATTGCCAATATTTATTAGCATTTGGGTTAATGTTTTAGAAACCATTATTAGACAACTAGCTCTTGAAAATGATTGAAATAGACTGATCCTTCACAGAGACTTTTCTTCTTCTGTTAAGAATTTAAATAATATCTAAGGCTTTGGTACCTTACATCTTAAACTTCCTCAGAGTGAAATTATGGTGTAGAAGAGTCCAGTACCAAATACGAAGTGATAAGTAATTTTTTTAAAGCACCCAACATTCGTAACATCTGTGTGAATGGCTGTCTTTATAAGTGTATGGTACCTACACCCCTGCAACTTATTTGGCATCATATGAGGTAGGGTCAGACTTTCACACATAGTTTCCTCTGAGTTGCATGGCACAATTCCTCCTCCTCTTCCTCCTCTTTATTTTGAGAAAACCAGAGTAAGAACGAGAAGAGTTCATGTCTACCATGTTATTAATCAAATACATTTCATTTAGCTTATTTCCTCTCTTTTGATTGACAAAGAACTTTGGCAAGGAATAGCTTTATCACGAAATTCTATTGATCTGTCTATATCTTAAGACTAAAGATGAAAACCTTGGTGGAAATATGAAAACAATACTAGAGTTTAAATGGTGTAGAACAGGAGTTAGCAAACTCCTTTGGTAAAGTCCAGACAGTTAATATTTTAGATTTTGCAGCCCATACAGTCTTGGTTGTAATTACACAGTTCTGCTGAGTACTGATGCCATCTTTCATAAAATTTTTGATATTTTGTTTATCATTATTTTTTTGGATTAACTTTTAAAACAGTGCATTAAGACATTATTTATCTTTATTACTGAGTTTCTGGGAACCCCTTTAAATTCTATGCCTAAGGTAAGGGCCTCAACTGTCTTAACTTTGTTTCAGCTCTGTGTAGCTCAAAAGCAGCCATGGACAATACAGAAATAAATCAGCATGGCTGTAGTACAACAAATTTTTATTTGTCAAAACTCAAACTTGAATTTCATTTAATGTTCATATGCCATGAAATATCATTTCTTCTTTAGATTTTCATCCATTTAAAACCATAAAAATCATTGTTAGATTGCTGATTGTACAAAAACAGGCAGCTGAATGAATTTGGCTTTTAGGTCAAAGTTTTCCAACTCCTCCTTTAAGAAATTCAGATATGTCCTGTGTTTTAATTTACACTACTCTGCAAAAGTCACATGATGTTAAGAAGGCTATAATAGTTTTCTTAGCAGGATGAAATTATGGGTAACTGTTTCCTCTGTAATGTGTTTTTATTGCTTTCATAATAAAAACTATTCAATATATAAATGAACAGCTTATTTTTATAACTTGAAAATATATCTATATTGGCTTGCATCAGAATCTCAGAATTGTGTGAGTTCACTTTTGATTGATTTGTACTGAGCAGTTCTTAACATGAAGTTGCAAACCAACCACTCTTAGTCCATCGGTCAAATTGTTTATGATTTATGGACAAGAGTAGGCATACCACAGGCACTCAGACTCTTAATTCATTGTCATTAAATGATAATTTGTAAACATGTTTGTAAATGTAGACATAGTAGACACATCTAGTGTTTAAACATTCAAACTGCAGAGTCAAATTTAAAATGAAGTCTTCCTTAAAGAGTCACAAAAAGCAATTAATACTCTAGTGTTAGTAATTCTATGTGGCAATCAAATAGCTTATGGGGCTATTTAATTAACCACACAATCTCTAACAACTTTCCCTATACAAAAATATATTTCATACTGTAAACTGCTTATTTCCCAGCAAGAGCTTGCTTCACCAACTGTAACATTAGCTTCATAAATGCATATAAAGTTATGCACTGGCTTAAGTGATGTAAATAAATAAAATACAAAAGACACTGTGTATCTGGCTGCAGAAGTGAACTACCACCAGATTTTAGCCCAGTTGGCACAAAGATAATGCTTTAGAGAAATTCGAGTCTGAAACAGCTTCAGAGATACCATTTAAGCTTGAGGTATAATGGCAGAACAAGGATATGATTAAACTAAATTTGGCGTAAGCCACCTATTACTCATACCCTCTTTCTACTGCATTCACACTCCAATTAACAAACTGTATATGATACACACACGTATATTTATAGTTTATATTTTTCCTGTGTTGGCAATGAAACTTAAAATTACTTTCTGTAAGCTGTGAGAATCTTCCATTTGAATCTATTTGATAAGATAATCTTGGCCTCAGAAGTTTATGGGGTGCCCAGGTTTTTCCTGTGCATCATAGAAAAGAGTTACATTGTACCCATTCCCTCTATACCATTACCAATTCCCACTGCTCTCGCTATGTGAGATAATGATCATTCAGATCCTTGGCATAATAACTAAGCTTAGAAGAAAGCTCTGTGCCAAAACTTTGCATGCACTACTATCATTTGCAATATAAAGAGAGATATATCGATATACAGTTAAGAAATTCATCCAAGGTTACAAAGTCAGTATCTACTCTGCCGAAGTAGCAATCTAGCTCTTTCTAAATCAAAAGCTATGCTTTCTTAAAGATCAAATTTATTGCAGTATAATTTACATCTATTAAAAGACATAGTTCTGTGAGTTTTAACAAACATGCTAAGTGTGCAACTACAACTATAATCAACATATAAAATATTTTCATCACCCTAAAATATTTCTTCGTTACTCTTTATAATCAATCTTCTTCCTCTCCCCTCAAATCCTATTATCTACTGATCTAATTTCTGTCCCTATGTTTGTGCTTGCTAAAATGTCATGAAAATGGAATCATATAGTATTGTGGCTTTTTGTGTGGACTTCTTTCACTTAGCATAAAACTTTAAGATTTATCTTCATTTTTCATGTTAATTTCTTTTTATTGATTGATTAATTAATGAGCAACATTCCATTGTATAGAGGTACTTCGATTTGTTTATTCATTCACTAGTAATAGATATTAGGGTTGTGTCCAGTTTTTAAGAATTATGAATAAAGTCATTATAATCATTTGTGTACAGATATTTGTGTGGACATGTATTTTTACTTCTCTTGCATAAACGTGTAGGAGTCAGATTGCTAAGTCATAAATAAGTTTATTTTTGATGTTTTATTTTTATTAGAAACTGCCAGACTGTTTTCTAAAGCGACTGTATTATTTTGCATTCCCATAGGCAATGCATGAGAGTTCCAGTAGCTCTGCATCCTCATCGGCCATTTTAACAGATGTGTAGTAGAATCCCATTGTTGTAATTTGTATTTTCCTAATGAATAATGAATGGCATTGAGCATCTTTTCATGTACTTGTTTTGTTATTTGGCTAATTGATGAAATATCAAATCTTTTGGCTCTTTTAAAAATTAGGTTGTTTTCTTATTAGTGTGGTTTTAAAATAGATTCTGGATACAAGTATTATATTAACTATATGTTTTGCAAATATTTTCTTCCTGTCTGTATTTATTTAACATCTTTCAAAGGGCATTTTAGTTTAACAGCAAGATTGAGAGGTAGGTACTGAGATTTCCCATATACCCCTGTCTCACATATGCATAGCCTCCCTTATTATAAACATTTCTCACCAAAGGGCACCTTTGTTACAACTTATGAACCTACACTGACACATAATAAACAAAGTCCATAGTTTACTGTATGATTTACTCTCGATGTTAAACATTCTATGGATTTGGACAAATGTATAATGACAAGTATCCATTATTGTAGTATACAGAGTATTTTTACTGACCTAAAAATCTTCTGTGCTCCACTTATTCATCTCTCCCCTCAACAAACCCCTGATAACCACTAATCTTTTTACTCCTTCCATAGTTTTGCCTTTTCCAGAATGTCATATAGTTGGAATCATATAGTACATTACCTTATCGGTCTGGCTTCTTTCACTTAATAGTATTAATTTAAGGTTCTTCCATGTCTTTTAATGGCTTGATAGCTCATTTACATTATTGCTGAGTAATATTCCATTATCTGGATGTACCGCAGTTTATTCATTCACCTACTAAAGGATATCTTGGTTGTTTCCAAGTTTTAGTATTTATGAATAAAGCTTCTATAAATATTTGTGTGCAGGTTTTTGTGTTGACATAAGTTTTCAAACCCTTTGGGTAAATATTGAGTTTAACTGCTGGATTGTACAGTAAGAATATGTTATTTCTGTAAGAAACTATCAAATTGTTCTGCAAAGTGGCTGTACAATAGTGTATTCAACAGCAGTGGATTAGAATTCCTGTCGCTTCACATCCTTGCCAGCATTTGGTGTTGCTAGTGTTTTGGATTTTAGCCATACAGGTGTGGTTTATTTTTAATGTGTTTTAAAGCTAGTGTCTTTAAGAAGAGTATAAGTTTTTGATTTTGATGAGATCTCATTTATCACTTTTTAAAAATGATTTATGCATTTTCTGTACTAGGAAATTTGCCCAAGGTTACAGAGTTTCTTTTATGTTTTCTCCTAGAAATTTATAGTTCTAGCTTTTAAATTTATGTCTGATCCATTTTGAGTCAACTTTTGTGTATGATTCGAGATATGATAGGGGTTTATTATTATTATTATTAATTATTATTATTTTTACAGTTGAAAAGACAATCTTTCCCCTCTTGATTTACTTTTAAAACTTTGTCAAAAAAAAAAATAATGGCCTGTATATATTTGCAAATCTAATCTGGTTATTTATCTGATACTTTGATCTCTATGTCTTTCCTTATGCCAATACATAATGACTTGATTATTATAACTTTATTGTGAGTCTTAAAATCAGCTACTATAGTTATTTAACTTTGTTCTTTTTCATTTTCTATTAAACAGTGCTTTATAACAGAACTGTATACTAATATACTCTAAATACTCTAATTTATTCTAAAACTTTGCTATGCTATATGTTTAAATGTGTTTATTACTTTGAGATTTATTGATCTCCCTTACTCGTACCACTAAAAAGAAAGTTTAAATCTTTAAAGAATGAGGTTCCTTATGAGTAAGTAACATTCTTCTTCTATAATGATACAAAAATTCAGGACTTTGGCTAATGTTGAATATTATTATAATTAATGCTGATTGCCACCATTTAAATCATTTTATGAGTCACTAATTGGTCTTGATGCATAGTTTGAATTGCCTCACCTTAATATATTATACATTTTTTTTTGGCTTTCAGGAGAGTTATGGGCTTTCTCACACATTTCTTTAGATGATATTTAAGAAAAGAGAGATAGATTGATTTATATTGAGAATATTGGAAAACAGATATTTTATTGCTCTTCCTAAATTAAGATACATAACACACATTATCATAATTTTAAGTGTCCAAGTATACATAGTGGGTTGATTGCAAAATCATTTAAAAAAAATCTTATCTCTCCTTAATTGAAGCTGACTTGTATATTCAGTACAATACGGCTATATCTCCTTTATTATTTATGAATTCACAGTTTTTCCAATCTAGTGCCAGATGATCCACCATTTTCTGCTTTGCTTTCCAGAGGCACCACTGAAATAAAAATATAATAGTTTATAAATAAATAGAATCATAACGGTGAAGAGAGCCGGGGGTGTAGTTGGATAAAAGTCAAAAATTAAATATTTAAATAAATTTCTACATGATATAAAGTAGCTAGAAACACATGAATGAATAAAATGAGCTGAAAAGCCTCTGCCTAGACAACTTTAGGGGACTTCAGAGACCTGGTGATCAGTTAGCCAGTTAGCATCAGAGTAAGGAACAATGAAGACCAAAAGTGAGTAACAGTAACAAGAAAGGATTGACTAAAGATTTGAATAAGTGCCCTAATTAGCACCAATCTCTTCCTAACCTCATCTGCAGAGAGATATTTTAGCTATTAATCTCAGACCAAATTAAATAATAAATGTTGGGAAAAAATTTTTTTAAAGTAAAACAACATGAAAAAATACATACAATCACTCTTCTCTAAAAGTATTGAACAAACTGTTTAAACAAATCATAGATTTTTATTGAATATTGGTGCCACAGAATCAAACCCTCTTCATTCTGGATTTGGTATTAATTTTGGTGTAAGAAAAAAAAAAAGACACTCTCAAGCTTAGGTAAAAGAGACATTTATGGTTGGGATCATGGGCTGGGCTAGAACTGGAGAGTCACCAGGTATTTGCAGCCGTTTTAGGGACTGGCAGTTTGACTTTTCCTGTATCAGTGCTACAGAGTCCTCTTTATGGTTCTCCTACTTCCACTTTTCTGTTTGATCATTCTCCCCTCTCAATTGGTTGGTTGACTTTGCTGGTTCACAGACTTTGCTTCCACAGAACTTTAGTTTGTTCTTGATTCCTTTCGCCCTAACTCTACCCCTTATTACCTTTTCCCTATTCATCCCTTCTATTTGTTTCCATGATGCAGACTGCATATAGTTCTTGGTGACAGAATTCCAGATGTAACAGAGAAGTCATCTTGGACCACCTCACAAGGAGATTATAAGAAGCTCCCAGAATCATATGTCAAAGGGATCACATTTAGTATTAGATATGGCTAAGGGATCCCAGCTATAAATTATGTGGCCCCTCATAAGGGAGCAATTATGGTATAAAAATCATGAAATCCCCAGCATATTTCATTTTTACCCAGTTATATATTTCCTTAATTACCATTCTTATGCAAATTGATGCATAGTCACTTTAAATTTACTTATATTGATATATACATGTGAATCAACAATTTCCTTAATCCTGAATCTTTTAATGACTTTCTCTTCTCTTATTCCTCTTTATTGATATTTATTCCAGCTGGAGATGCATGGTACATCCTTTCTTAATCTTATATTGTGATATTTTTTTCTGGTTTTAATTTTCTGATTGACCATATACTGGGAAGTTTTCTTTATATTCGTACATAGATTATTATTTCTTTTGGCCTATCACTTTACTAATTCCATCATTTGGTGGAAGATAGATGCAAATTATTTCTAAAACCACTACTTTCTCTTTCAAATACAAATATAGTAACAGTACCTAACTGTAGTTCTCTTATGTTTTTAGTTTATGAATATTTTTTTCTCCATCTTTATTGAGTTATAATTGAAAAATAAAATTGTATATATTTAAAGCTTACAATGTGATGATTTTATGTACATATACTTTGTGAAATGATTACCATAATCAGGTTAATTATTATACCCATCACTTCACATAGTTACCATTTTGTTATTGTTCTGAGAATGCTTAAGATCTACTTTCAGCAAATTTCAAGTGTACTATACAGAATTATTAACTATAGTTATCAAGCTGTACATTAAATACCGAGAACCTATAACTGGAGGCTTGTACAGTTTGATCAGCATCTCCCCATCTCCCCAACACCCCAGTCCCTAGGAACCAACATTCTACTCTGTTTCTTTAAGTTCAACTTTTTAAATATATTTTCCATACATAAATGAGGTCATATGGTATTTGTCTTTCCCTGTCTGGCTTATTTCACTTAGCATAATGTCTTCTAGCTTCTTCCATGTTGCTGCAAATGGCAGGATTTCATTCTCTCTCATGGCTGAATAACAGTCATATCTTCTTTATCCATTCTTCCACTAAAGGATATGTCTAAGGTTGTTTTTATAGCTTAGGTATTGTCACTAATGCTGCAATGACCATGGGAGTGTATATATCTCTATAAGATATTGATTTCATTTCCTCTGGACATATACCCAGAAGTGGGATTGTTGGATCATATGGTAGTTATAGTTTTAATTTTTTGATGATTCTACAAACTTTTTGCCAAAACGGCTGTACCAATTTATAGTTTCACCATCAGTGTTTCCTTTTCTTCACATCCATACCAACACACAACTGTGGTTCTTAAACATTAGTGCTCATCAGAATATCATGGAGAGCTTTTAAAAACAGATTTCTGGGTCCCAATTCCAGAATTTTTAAATCAATAAGTCTGGATTAAAACCCGAGAACTTGCGCTTCTAGCAAGTTTTCAGGTAATGCTGACTTTGCCTGTTTAAGAACCATATTTAGAGAACCATCACCTTACACAATTAAGATTTCCATGTTTTTGGAGTCAGTCCCAACTTCAAACTCCAGCATTCCCCATGCAGGCAAAGTGAGCCTCATAAAATGACCTAAATTTGTCTGTTTATTCTTCTGGAAAATAGGGATATTAAAAGGTTACTGTAAATCTTCATATAATGAACAGAGACCAGCACATGTTAAACAGTCAGTAAAAGTTACTACATATTTTAAAATGCAAATTGCTATATTTTTATATTATCAGGCATTTTAGATTTTTCTGGTCTCTTTCCCTAATAATTTAAGTCTGTAGCAACAATGGTGGACTCTAAAATATGTATAGAGACCCAAATTAACAGTCTCTTACATTTGTGTCATGACTTCGAGTTTTCCTTGATTTTATTGATGATCTGTGCACTGTAGTCAGTGCTTTCACATGATGGAACCATTTGAAGATAACAATATTTTATAGCTCTTTTGATTTGGCCTTTTATTTTTCTGGCATGCTCAGATACAAGTAATTGTTTCCTGCTGTAACATCCTCTGAGTTGCTCTCTAGCAGGGACTTGCCCCTTCAATGTGATAAAGATTCACAGTCTGCTTTTCAGCTGTGAATATCCACATAAGACAAATATCTAGGGCAGTTTTTTAATTCAGAACATCATAACAAAGACAAGCTAATTAGAAATGATAAAATCCATATGTAATGAGAACTCTATAAATATTCATATGTTTAAAATATACATTCTCTCTCTCTCTCTCTCCCCCTCTCCACCCCCCACACACATACGTTTGTGCACACACACACACACACACACTTGGTATAGGGAAGTATCTACATCAAATTCCAGTTCATTCTTGTTAAGAAAATGATAACAGTACAAGTCCCTCACTGTTATAGACTCATCAGGTTTTATTCCTCTTATCCAAGGTCCTAAGATCTCTTTTC
Source organism: Rousettus aegyptiacus (assembly GCF_014176215.1). NCBI lineage: Eukaryota > Metazoa > Chordata > Mammalia > Chiroptera > Pteropodidae > Rousettus > Rousettus aegyptiacus. Next base: position 42,112,217 of record NW_023416306.1, on the reverse strand, counting down.
TTCAGCCACATGTTCCTGAGGATGGTAGGTCTATTTTTTAGTTACAAGCCAATTTTTAACCTTTGAACTTGGCAATGCAAGCAGGATGACCAAGCTCTTTAACTGGTTAGAACAAAGCTCCCACCTGCTCAACAAGTTATAAAATAAAAAGTGGGTGAGATTACTTCACTGAAGAAACAAAATTCTGCATTGAATTAAAAGTTAACTCTTCCATCTCATTTCCAGCCTTTACCTGTCTTTTGAATATTTTCCCACATTTTTTTTCTACCCAGAAGAGTGTGTGTGGGAAAAAGTGTCAATGATTCAGCTTAGTTTTATAAAGTACGAACAGTTCTCGAGAGGAAACATGCTATATTGAGTAAGTGTAAAATGTGATTATTAATCTTAATATAATATTTTTAAACTGCTGACAGATGGTGAATACAATGAAATATTTTGATAACTCCTTGTTACATTTTCAGAGACTCGGAGGCTTATTGAAAATATGAGGTTCTAAATATTTGAACACGCAGATGCTTTTTCAGATCATTGTGACCAAATCTTTTTTTACAAGTAACATACTGGAATTTTAAAAGGAAGGTGGAGCTAGGAAAAAAAGGAAAAAAAAATACATACGAATGGAGAATTCCTGCAAGAATTCTTGTGGAACATCAGGCATTACACCTCCAGGGCAATCTATGCATCTTTTAAACAGAAACTCCCTCAGATGAGTTCGTCTTGGATCACTAAAAGAACTTGGGCCAAGTATGTCAGCATTAAAAATACTGAATTGGCTGAAAATACTGTTGTATGTCAAGCTTTATTTGTCCTTTAAACCAAGAAAAAAGAATAAAAGTATGCCTGTAGGCAAAATAAAGTCTCTCTCTTTCTCTCCCCTCCCTTCCATTCCTCTTGCTCTCTTCAATTTATATGAGATTTGTAAAAAGAATTGTAATAGAAAGTTCATATGACAAAAATTACAGTGGTGTGCCCAAGAAAACACCCAGGAGGCTTTTAGCTTCCGTTGTTCCAGGAATGAACTATCAGATCAGCCTTCTGGACTCAAATGCGACACTGTCAATAAGGATACATCATCTTTTTTGTGGTGTAGAAGAGCTGTCGGTTGTAATTCCCATTATTCCAAAGCCAGGATTTTCCATTAGTCCAGCCACCTGCTGGGTTTCTCTACTCAGGTTTAATGGAGTCTAAATTTGAATTTATCACCATCTGTGGGAAGACAGGAAATGAGAAAGCATCACTAATTCTTTTCTTCATTTGCTAAGTATGTATAATCTTTATAAGGAAGCTGCAAAAGCAGCAGAGGTTGGGAATGGAGGGGAGAATATTTTAGCTCACACTAACATCAGAGCTCCAGACCAAGGGAGAAGTATGCTGTCTGTTCTAAAGCCAATTCCAGCAACAAAAAGAATGTTTTAATTTCCTATCTAATGTAGTATCAAAATTATGCAGATCCAGGATACTATTTCTCTTCAGCTTCCAAAAAGATCTCCGTAGATTTAATCAGATCTCTGGGGAAGATGAAAGTTTTGGATACATATCAAGTTCACACACACAAAAAGTTCAAGATTCCTAATTACCACATTAGCTTAAAAATAGAGCAGTATGGAATATAGGTGTCTATTTTTATGCTGTTTCTTCCTTTCCTCCAGAGATTTTTTTTAAAAACCTTCGTAGAACTCAAGAGGAAGAACCAGAGAACATCAAAACCTTTATGATGATCTCTAGAATCAAAGTATAATGCCTTAAATTTGCATACATATATCTCAGGAGTTCTGACTTACACAGAATCACCAATGCTACAATGGTACTTTATTGTCATTTCTAATAATAATAATAATAACAATAATAATAATAATAATAATAAAACAGCAGACAGGTTTACAAGAAAGGTAAGCAATTTTAAATTAAATTCTGGCATGGGCTAGTGGATAAAAGTTTACAAATCTAATCTGCCCAGTTTGTATACTGCTCCATCAGAATATTGCTTTCTGGAATCTGCTGTCCAGGCAGACAGAAAAACTAAGCTCGACACACTCGCTGCAATAGGTGTCACTGACCGCTCCAACTAAAAACATGCCAGAGGATAACGGTAGTTCAAAAGAAGAGGGGGAAAATCCTCTCAGGAAAGAGGAAGGATTTAAAATCAAAACACACATACCACACACACACACACACACACACACACACACACGTCCATGCACGCACAAAGCCCCTGAGAAAACACTGCGTGCCATTGTCTTTCTTCAGGAACCATGAGTTCATCCTTTTCTCATGAATCTCCCTCCATGTTTATAATCTCGGATTAATGACTCTAAACAGCGAGTCTGTTCTAAAGTCATGGGGGTCAGCTCTGCGGACTTGAGGAACTTGGATAATTGGAAGGAATGTTACTTATTACAGTGAAGCAACAATTCCAGGGGAGGAGAGGAAGAAGCACAACAAATAACTGCACTGTTGTTCTTTAAGGCTACCAAGAGAGTTAGTGCTCCTATCAAGGAGGCTGTGAATACTGTATTGTGACAAAGCAAAATGCCTCCTGGGTGCCTGCTTCTGGTGGAAAGCTTTTGATGTTTGATCTGTAATGAGAGGGAAGAGAAAAACAGTTCCCTTGGTTAACTAATAGTTATTGAATATGAACAGATTCAAAGATTTAAGCTTTAGTTTTGGACCAAAATCTCTCGTTCCAATAATTTATTTAGAAAATTCTGTAAGTTCTTTTCTTTTTTTGTACAGAATACATAATAGTCTTAACACACTTCTATTTTCATATTTAACTAAGATAATAACCCTAATGATTTCGATGCTATATTTCACTTTTGCTAGTTCAGATCTTTTCTCAGTATGGATATGATGTTGTTTTATGCAATTTCCTTTCGGCCAATATGAGTGATCAGAACCTGGGACTTTATAGGGAGTCTAGATACTTTGTACTGGAAAGCTCATGGGTGGTAGACTAGTAAAAGTATGAAGGGTTACATATAACACAGAGCTCGAGAGGAAGATAGAATGTAAAACGAACAAAAAATAAGCAGTTAATTTTACTCTGTATAGCATGCTATGAATGATGTCACGCATATGGTTATTCATACCAGGAGCAGCAACTTTAGAAATGAAGTCAAACCCTAGAAAATCTGTCAGTTTGGGTTAACAGAACATTGTTATTACCTCAAGTCAAGCAGATGGAGGGCAAACTTCTCTGCTGGATTCTGCTGCTCTTTAATTAATGTCCACATTTATTATGTCAATATAATGCATCACGTTTGGTCTAAAGGTTGTTTTACTTAAAAAAAAAAAACAAGAATGATTATTTAATTTCAGCATTTGAACACTTACACAAGATTTTAGAGGCATATGTAGATATATGAAAAATAATGTTTAAATCAGTGTATAAAAGAAAAAGAAGAGAAGAGACCAGTTTGGTTTTACATATTTCATTCTTAATGTAGAGATACCTTTGATACTTCTTTTATGAGCATTTCTGAATGAGGGATTTTGAGAGCCTGCATGTGAATATATATATATATATATATATATATATATATATATATATATATATAAAATAGTAATCTCTGATGATAAAGCTATGCAGATCTTATTACAGTGCAATTCCTTTATAAAGAAATTAATAGCTGCAATTCATTTAGTGCTCTGTTTACTCTTGTCAGTGGAAATTGGCAAGTGGAAAAATAACACAATAGAGACATCTTACTTTGTAAACTTTTGTATTCTGAAATAACAAAGAAGCCCTGTTGTCTGATATTATGCATGTAAAACTGCAGCATTAAATCTTTAGCTCCATTCAAAGAATAAACTTTTGTAACAATGAAAGAATATGTATGCCATAACTACAAACGTTCTTTCTTAAATAGATGACAGGCTTGCATTGTTCATTTTGGGAAAATATTTTTGCAGTGTTGGCTCTAGCCTTTAATTATTTAAGTCAGTCAAATCTAAAATCATTAAAATGTGCAAATATTACATGGAATCACTCCAAGAGGAAACAGTAGGCAGTGATCTGGCCCCTTGGATTGAACACGCAATTGCTTAGTTTCTTTTCAAATTCTAGAATAGATATGCTCTTAACCAAAATCAGTACTCCCACTGCAACTGGTAAAATATATTTAGTAGTTCTACACAGCTTTCTGAGCGGCTAGAGCACACCAGCTCCCATGAAGTCTTTTCTAATTTTTAGAAGATAGTAGCTGAATACTCTGATGAGTACAGTTTTTCAAGTCAATCATTTTATACATGCATACACACACACACACACACACACACACACACGCACGCACACACACACACGCACACACACACACTTCAAAATTTCAGCATCCTAAACAGCAAGGGCAATGTATTCTACTTTTTCTGTACAACACTGTATTAAACTACTACACCTCTTGGTAGTTCTAAGATTTCATAGGCCGACAGATTCATTATAGTGATGGGAATTGAAGAATAGATTCTAAGAGTCTACTGAGGTCCACGTTATTTGTATTGATAATTTAGGTCAGGGATTCTCAAAGAAGGACAATTTTGTCTCCCTGGGGTAAACACAGCTCGGAGAAAGGGAAGGTGCTACTGAAATCTAGTGAGTAGAGGCCAGGAATGTTGCTAAAAATTCCAAAATGCACAAGACAGACACCAAAACAAAGAATTGACTGGTCCAAAATGTCAATAGTGCTGAGATTTAGAAACTCTAGTTATGTCAATGAATCCATTTGTCATCTCCAAAAAAATGAAAAATATCCACTTAAGTGTGGTTTACAACTCAAAGAATTGTTTCTATTGTACGAACTATAACTAAGGAAGAAATGTGCTGTTCCAATCTTGGTGGTCTTAGTTGTGAGTGAATTATATTACTATATATGATACTAATATATATATATATATATATATATATATATATATATATAAAATACAATATATGATAAATGAAAAGTTACTCCTTTAACAGGTTCTTCTCTATCCACACAGGTCTGTCTGTCTGTCTGTCTCTCTCAACTTCTCTTATTTTTACATCATTTTCCCAATCTATCTTTACATTCTGGTGAAAAAAAAAAATCTCAAGAAGTGTTATCTCAATGTTAGCCAATTTCTGTGTCTGTAATCCTTTTTAATCTATAGTCCTTCAAAATTTGATGTGAAACACCTGACAGGAAACTTGTTTTGTTTCTTCTTATTAATAGTTTATTTCATTCCGCATGCTTTTAACATTTTTCCCCTATTTTTTCATGTTTTGTTAAGGATCTTTAAGTAAATCTAAAACTTATATATGTTTTTTGTTTCTCACAAAAATAGCGATATCCTTCAAGTCTGTTTCCTTTAAATTCTTTTCTTTTCTTCTTTTGTTCTCTATATCCGATGTGCCCTCTCAACTACTCCCTTGCCCCTTTTCTCTACACACAGCCCAGGATGTTATTTGGGGTGAAAAAAATATTCAGGAAATATTTTTTTTTTTCAAGGCAACAGGTAGGGTGTGAGTCTCTACGTTTAAAAAAATGAAAATTGATGATAGGTCTCATTTGAAGATGATGCCCAAGTTTTATTTCTGTTTGTCCTGAGGTCATTGGTCTGTGCACTGAAAACACCTATGAACTCAAATGAGCTACACAAATTGAATGTATTTTAAGATATGGGAAGAAAAATGAAGCAGGCTAGGGCAAATTTGAGACTCTCTATGTGAGGTGAAAATAGGTATATACATGCTGTAAAATGTCATAGAACAACAAAAATGATAAACTAGAGATACACATACAATCATGAGCATATCACATATGTATAATATTGAGTGAAAGAAGCTAGATGAAACATAATCATGCATCCGATTACATTAATATAAAATTCAAAAATAGGTCAAATTAACCTATATTGTTAGAAGTGAAGGTTTTATTTCTCCGCCTAGATGGTGGCTATACTAGTGTATTCATGGTATAATAACTCATTGAACCTGTAATATTTTTCTATTGCTGTAATAACAAATTACATTATACTTAATGGTTTTAAACAACACTTATCTCACTGTTTCCATGTTTCAGAAGTCCAGGCACAGTACAGTTTAGCTGTTTCTCTGCTTAGAGTCTCAGAAAGCTAAAATCAAGGTGAAGGTCACACAGCATTCCTTCCTGAAACTGTAGGGGAAAATATGTTTCCAGGCTCATTTGGGCTGTTAAAAAAATTCAGCCCCAGGTGAAGACAGAGTTGAGATTTCAAAGTCCTTGCTGGTTGTTGGTTGGGTCTGATCTCAGTTGCTAAGGATTATACCTTTTCCCTGGCCTCTGGCCCCTCCCATCTTCAAAGGCACCAGTGGCAGATTTCCGATTTCAAAGCTCTCTCATCTCTTCTACCTCATCTCTTTTTCCTCACCTTCTATACATCTCTGAGATTCCACCTGGAGAAATTGCTCTGCTTTTAAGGGTTCATGTGATTAGATTGAGCCCACCTAGCTAATCTAAAATAATCTCCCTATTTTAAAGTCTATAACATCAATTAGCTCTTCAAAGTCCCTTCATGGTAATGCCCAAATTAGTATTTGACTGAATAACCAGAAGATGAGAATCTTGGATGGATATCTTTAGAATTCTGCTTATCACAATATCTATTATTGTGTATTCTTTGTACATGGGTTATAATTCAACAAAAATGTTTTTTTAATTATGTAAAAATAAGTTTCAGAATTGATGTATGTTTCTTTATTTTATCAACAAATATTTAGTCAATGTTAACTATATAACAGAGACAATAACCCTTATCTTTGTGGAATATGTAATTTAGGCATATTTTTTAAATTCCCAAAATAATTACCTACTTTTTGTGAATACGAATAAATGTAAAAGAAAGGAAAAACTATGGGAAGTATGTAAACTAATTCCTACTTTTTGGTATGTCCATAGAATATTCCATAAGAAAAAAAATAAATATTGTAAAGTCATTCACTATTTAAATCATTCTAATATGTATGTGCTTATATATCACTGCTATTTTTTATTTGTTTAAATTTTTTCAAAGAAAAAAAAAGAGAATGAGAGAGAGAGAGAGAAACCATGCTGTGAATGTATGGTTTCCAAGATAACTCTAGTCATCTATTACATATTAACTTAAATTCGACCACTCTTTGTTTAGGTCTATGATCTGAATCAAAGTTAATAAGCTATTTTGACCACATGACAGGTATGTAATGCAGATGAAAATAACAAGTGTTTAGAAAAAGAAAAAAATTCTTATTCACAGTCTGTTTCTAAAACCACAAGGGCAGAGTTTTTCATACTTACCAACCTATCCTTGCATCTCACATAGTAGCCACTCAATTAATATAGTCAGCTGAATTAATGACTGCAACTTGAGTATGAATGGAAATATTGGCTATGGAGAACTAGTGTGCAAATATGAAGACCCTTTGTGCAAACTCTTTCTTTCTTGCCAGGAAAATACATGTGATGTGTGCCAGAGAAAAGTTATTTGTCTACCATAATGCTTCTTTTCCTAGATCATGAAGAAAGATTTATTTTCTAGCCAACTTTATTTTTCAGTGGGAGCCTTATAACTGAGTCCTTGCCAATGGGAATGTGAGAGGTAGTGAAGTGATGTGCCACTTCTTAGAAGCATTTAAAAACGAGTATGGTGTCTTCATTTTCCTTTCTCCTTTCTTTGAGGTTTGAAGAAGTGTGAAATAATGGAAAAACAAGATGGAAAAATGGAAGCAACTCAAGTCCCTAAGAGAGGGAAAAGAACCACCAATGAGAACCAATTGCTCACTACCGGACTGTGATATGAGGGCTAAAAAAACTTTTTAAGGGTTAATCTACCAATATTTCAGGATTTATTTGTTATTATAGTGGAGTCAATCTGGTTGTGAGTAATAAATTATAAAATAACTTTTGAAAAGTATTGTTCTTTTGCAAACATTTTGATATTTGGAAGTGTGAATGCAAATATTGAGCAAGTTTCTCAATCTGCATACCAAGGAATTCATATATGTGTGTATATATCTATATATAATGTATATGTGGAATATATATGTGTATTATATAATAATCATATATAAACATGTATAGTATAAATGTAAAATATTATCTATTAATATTTAATCATATATGTATAGAAATATTTTCATATAATATAAATATATGTGTGTGTATGTGTGTGTGTGTATATATAATTGTAGAGGAGAAAAAATAATTTTCTCTCTACTCTTTAAGTCTTGCCTGAGGCCTCTGCTACAATAAAAAAAGAGATTAACAGGTAAAAAACAAACAGAAGTTTAATAACATGTATACCTTCTGTATAAATGGGCGATACACAAGAAAACCGAGTAACTCCCTGAAATGGCCAAGCCAGCACCTTAAATATCATCGTTAGCTAAAGAGAAAGGATGTTGTGGGGGAAGAGAGCCAGTTGTGGGACATTATCAGGCAAAGAACAGTAAATAGCAGTATGCTTGCTATATAGATTTAAGTGTGTGCTTTCTCAATTGATAAGTTTCTAGAAATTTAGTCATCCTCCTCTTCCTGGTACAGAGTGCGAGGCACCCTTACAATGGAGATCTCTCTTACAAATGTAAATGTCTACTTAGTTTTCAGAGCTTCTCTTGGGTCTGTTGTTTCTTAAAAATAATCAGTCCCAAACAATCAATATACCAAAGAAGCATATTTTTAGGTGGCAAATTCTGCCCCCATTCATTATGCATATATGTATGAATGATACTAATAGGTATATAGGGAAACCTATATTCAAAGAAACCATTTGTGAATGATGGGTTAAACAAAATCAAATTGTGTTTACTATAAGACTTTTCAAAACCTTTAATATATTAATATGCATTGCAAATTTCAAGAGGGATCTAGTAACTAAGGTTTGCAAAGTTATAAGATCACAATTTCTTTTTACATGAACTTTCTATTAATATCTGATGAAATTGTGGTCTGTAAAACATAACATGGACTAAGGTCATAAGTTGTCTAGATGTCCTGTTCATATTGCTGAGGACCTATCATCTACATTTCTGCTTTCTCATCTTAATTATTCCAAAGGAACTAAGAATCTAAGGATCCCAATTTCTGCTTAAGAACAAGTATACCTATGGATCAGAACACAGTACACCTCTCTTTCTAATCACCTATTGTTTGTAGTCCACTCCTGGTCCAAAAGAAACACTAATACTTTGACCAAACAGAATTTCAAAGTTCAGGTTAAGCCAAGTGCAACTGCCTCTCCTTTAACTTGCATTGACCAACCCATCTCTGGCCATTCAGACTTCTCAGCATGAGACAAACATTACTCCTCAGTGTCCCTCATACTGCAGAAGACATAGATTAAAGTTTCTAAGTAGTCCCATTGAGGGCCATTTACTAAGCAGGTACCCCATTCCGAGTGTTAGAAATTCACAGCACAGCCTCCTGTAATGAAGTCTTCTCTGGAATTTTCTCCTAATTTCCACCCTACAATCTATTATAGCTTCAACATGCTACTTCACTGAAGTATCACACTGTCTTCATTTGTTTTTCATCTATTTTTGCCAGTTCCATAAGCTGGCCAGTTTCATAATTAACTCTGCTATCTCATGTACTCTAACTTTCTACTTCAGCTTAAAGTTCTAACAAACTGATTGATAGATATATCTACAGGGTTGTGCACATAGAACCATGCTGTACTTTACAGATAATTTAAGGAAATATCAAAGATAATTTCATTCATGTTTAGCTTTTACCAAATACACTAACATTAGAACCAGACTCCAATTATAATATTTGACTATACTCTGTAGAAAAGATGCGAGAACAGAGTGTTCAAAACCATACTTTTTAATTCTATCTTTTTGACCAACTTTCTAAGAGAGCTGATTGATTCACTCTGCTTCTCGGGGCCTATTTTTTGACCTATGAAATGTGGATATTTTCCTTTTAATAATATCTTAAAAGTACAATGATATATGATGACTAAAACATGGCCTCAAATGTAAGACGTTCTTAATATATTCATGTTTATGTTAAAGTCAGTTAAAAGTGCTTCTAAATTTTGAAGCTGTAGGTCATGTTCTATTTAAAAACTATATATGTTTTGTAGGAGAAGACATGACTTATTCCATTGAGGGAAATCTTAAACTTGTAAGGAAACAACATATATGTTAAAATTCCATTAAATATGATGAAGAAAATAGTGAAATGTTCTTTGGCACAACTTTAAAAAAATCACTGTTTAAAAAATTCATAGATATTCCATGTGACTTCACGAAAAAAGAGAGAATAAAGAGAGAGCAGAGGAAATTGCTATTACCTAGATAGATAAATTAGTATTTTTTTCACTTTAATTTGACGAAAGAAACAAAATAAGGGAATAGATTATATTTGTAAATAAATATTATATAAAATATTTTCTTATGCTCTGGAATGAAAATATTGGATATCTATACCAGCCCTTAGCAGAATTTGAATCTAAATAATGGATTTATGATGATGTAAAAATTCAAGTCTAGAAGTAAAAACAGACATGAATAGGTGAAAATGCTAACATAACATTTATAACAGTACAAAAATTAATAAAATACCAAATAATGTTTATGGTATTTAATTGTTTGAAAATTATGAATAATAAAAGTAATAGTAGATAACATTTACAGATATTTTTTAGATGCCAGATATTGTTCTTTCTAAGTGCTTCATACACTGTTGATTCATTTACTCCTTGTATTAGCCCCTTTCGATTCTATTATTATCTCCTGAATACAAAGTGAAAATACACACACACACACATAAAAATTTGGGCTTTCCTAGAAAATATATAGTATGTAGTCTATAAACTATATATACCTATAAGCTTATGGTATAGTATTATACACACACACACACATATGTATATATATATATAGATTCAAAACAATGAAATGTTTTGAATCTATATATATACATATGTGTGTGTGTGTGTGTGTGTGTGTTAATTTCTATATTTTCAATATCTACTTCATATTTACCACCGGACAGACTAATGACCCACTATCTAATAATTCTGAGTTAAGAGATTAGTTTAAAAAAAGAAATTTATACTCCTTTAGGATGTGACTTCAGCCCATTACTTCTTAGTTGCTCAAATCTTTTCTATTTGGTTCTGTGACGCTGTGATTATTCAGAATGGTTAAATAATCTTGAAAATTACTGAACCTGATGATAACTTTAATTTCAAGACTTTGAAGTACTCTTCTTGATGCCTCACTACTTTTATGGTTGTCTTCAAAGTTCACACTGTCTCATTTACAAAAATCTCTATGTAGATCTATTGCAAATTGTATATAATGTTTCTTGTGCTCATCATACTCTCATCAACATATTTTGAGGTTATTAATAGCATGATAATTTTGAAGTGTTATGTAAAAGAAGAAGCCTTTTATGTAAAGGAGATCACATTAATCCAAACTGAAGTTTATGCGGTATAAGCTTGAGGGAAAAGAAATTTGAATGCAAATCAAATTGGATTTTTCTGGAAATATCTCTTTAAGTCTATGAAGAAACTGCTGTAGCTGTGATTAAAAGTTGTTCTCTTATTCTCTTACATTTGATTAGAAAATAAAAGTTCCTGTCCTTTGGAAAAATATTTGTTGTGAAAGGAGCGCTACAACACTTTCAACCCCATTTAATTATTCAGTCAATAGACATTGGCTTTCGCCACAGCAATGCAAGCAGAATTGGGAGTGAAATAAACACATGAGACTGGCCAGAGGATTGAATGGGAGATTATAGAGACAATAAATGAAGACTGTTCTTTTTACCAGAGTCTAGGTAAGAAAAGAAGGAGAATATGTCATTAAAGAAGGACTCAAATCACAGACTTACAAATCCCTAGAAGCCTCAGAGATGTCCTTAGTGAGGCAGGAAAAACAAGCAATGGGGTAGCCTCTATCTTTGGACCAAAATGGCATTTAATATGTACTTTATTATTGCAAGAAAGCTATCCTTTTATTTTCCTCAAGAGCTTTAGTTTTGCCTTAAATCTTCCTTAAAATTCATAGTTTTTGGCATTTGAAAAATGGAAGAAGGTGAGGGGATGGAGTGTTGTGGGAAAAGAGACGAAAAATGCTATTTTAGACAGCAATCAGAGAAGGAAGGTTTCTGTGATGGGTCATATTTCAGTAGCAACCATAGTGAAATAAAGGATCATGACAAGCAGATGATTAGGTAAGAGAGCTCCGGGCCAACGGAATGGCAAATGCAAAGGTGTTAGGTCACAATGTTCATGGGAAGTCTGAAATACAATAAAGTTAGTGAAGAAGACAGTGGTAAGAAGACACTGAGAGAGAGCCAGGGACCAGATGACAAGGGAATTTAAGGTCATAGGAAGAACTATGGATTTTATTTAAGCACAATGGGAAATAATCTGAGTGCTTTGAGAGTGGATATATCAGAATATAAGAAATAGACCTTAAAATAATCATTCTAGCCACTGATTGATGAGCGGATTTTTAGTATGCATCAGGTTATGCAGGGCCTTACAGACTATGTATGGTAAGGCATGTGAAATTTAATATAAATGTGATTAGAAGCCACTGGAGTCCTATAGGGTATGAAATAATCTTCATTATTTAAAAGGATCATTTCAGTTGCTGTACGGTTTATAATTTTTAGGAGAAACAGGCAGACCAATTAGAGGGCCATTTTAGTGGCCCAAGTAAGAGAATTTAATGATTTGGGCAAGATAGTTGGAAGACAATGTACAAGAAGTGGTTGATTTTAGATATTGTGAAGGTTAAGGTAAAGAAATGTGATTGGCAGATTGATGCGGGAGTTTCCTTGAAATGTGCCACGCTGACGTGCAGATTATTTTGAGCTAAAGTCGATTAAAGCCCCGCAAACTCGGAAAGAGAGAATTTTGTTTGTTTGTTTTTGCTTTTGTTTTATCTTATGTGACTTCCTTATGCATACATATTAAAATTTAATTTTTTCCTGTTAATCTGCTATATGCCATTTGAATTATTCAACTAGCCAAAAGACCTAAAGGATGAAGGGAAAGGTTCACTGGCCCCAACACTGAGTGTGTGTTTTATAAAAAAGAGAAGAATAGAACAAAACAAAACAAAGCAAAACTCTAAGCTTTGGAGACTGACTAACTAGGTAAATGACTGCTAAGATAGGGAAGTTTGGAGGAGTGATTGTAGACACGGGGAATTAAGCACTCTTCTTTAGACAATTTAAATGCTCTTAAGCTTCCAATGTGATTTCAGTAAAGGGTTTACTCTAAAGAGTAAAATTATAGAACAATCAGAAAGTAATACACGAGGTGGTATCAGACATTTACAGTCCTCTACTTTGCAGGTATACAGTAAAACAATATTTCTTAGCTTTCTTATATTTAGTTGGGGCCTTGAAAATAGCTTTGAGAGGAAGCTGTTTTAGGCGGAACCATTTAACTTCAGTATGAGAGCCTCAAGAACTCTTATTTTTTCTGACAATGTCTACTGACAGTTCTCCAGATGATGGCTGCTCCATCTGTCTGGGTCCTAAAATGAGGACATATAGCATTAACTTCCAGCAGACTCTCAGCAACGTAGCACGAGTGAGAAATCAATCTTGTTGTTTTAACCTCTTGAAATATGGGAATTGTTATTGTAGCATAGCCTAGCTCATTCTAAATAACAGAAATAATTGAGGCTATAGGAGTGAATGAGACTGCATAAGGGGTAAGTATAAGAAGAAGACAGAATACTTCTAAGGATTGAGCCATGGGGCATTCCGACATTTACTAATTGGAAAGAGAAAGAGGATGAAGACCAGGCAGAGGAATAGCTTTCAGGTTGTTTATTTTTAAAGATGCCATTATTTCATTAATATAGTTGCTTCGAAACTGTCAGAAATTTAATAAAAGCATTCCTCAACGTAGGCAGAACAGGGTGGGAGGAGGAAAACACTTCTTTAAATATCAGTTATATCTGATAATAGCATGCATTTGCATGCTATACAGACTCTTCTGGAACAATTTTGATTAAGTCTGGCAAAGGCACATGATAACCAACTGCTCATAGTTTGTGTTAACTTCATCATTTCTTCAATATCTTTAGGGTTGTGGTGAAACTTGATGGCATATTTTAGTATGTGGCACAATCTAGTTTACCACACTCCAGTAAAATTTAATAGCATTGTTAAATTTATTTGACAAGTAGGCCATTAGACTGATGTGGCTCTAATACTATGGAAGCCTACATAAGTACACCAAAATCTAAGCCTATAAATGCTTCGAGGTCACAAAGTCAAAACTCTAAGGAGATACAATCATAAGAGAACCAACTAAGGTTTAAGCTACAGGCAACCAAACAATTTCCTTTCTTTGCTTCTTCACTGTTTCTATATATGTCTCTCTCCTGACCCTCATCTGTGGAGTACTTCTAACCACTTCCCACTTGATGCTGCCCTAATCCAAAGGTAAACACCCAAATAAAGTCTTAAAATTTTTTTTTTAATATGCCACAGTTTATCTTTTAACAGCATATATCAGGATTTTGACTGTACTTCCCATTTTGTGAATTGAAATCATTTTGTTTTTCTTAATTGGATTATATATTCCTGAATGTCAGTTTTACATGAATATCGGATCATTTGGAGTGACAGATATTTGGTGTCTAAGTGATAGCATTTAGAAAGACTTGAGGTAAGTGTTCACACATGCACAAACCAACTATTTGAACTCCATAATATACTAATACTCACTGAGCAATGTGTAAACTTTACTGTCCTAATTTTATTGCTCATATTACATGATAGGCAAAAGTTGGTTTCATGTGTTTTGATGACAAAATGAAATGAAGCTGCATCTCTAGTTACTTTCCCTTGTTAAGTTTAAAAAGCTGTATAACAAATGTGAAAATGACCTGTTTCTACCAGTGACAGATATTAGCTTCACTTATAAATGTATATTTTGAAATTTTATTCTACTGCTCTTCTTCCATATGGAAAGTTCATTTCAATGCTGTCATAATTTAATATATTTGAAGACAATTTAATCTGTATTTATGAATCCAAATTCATTTAAAAATAAACCTCCTGTGATAATACTAATAGAAATAGCACTACTGAGGTGATCACTGGATAAACAGACACATTTTTAACATGGCTAAGCACACACAGACAGGTGCTGACAATTGTGTCACAACATTTTCCTCTTCTTGGCAAGGTGAAAGTTTTCCTTTGATATTAATTTCAAAGCAAGACACAATTTCAGAAACATTGACACATTTTGAAAGGGTATAAGTTTTTATTGTTAAAACATTGCCCAGCATTTTCTCTCCACTCATTGCCAAAAAGACTTTGGTATTATTTTTCTTGACCCCATCTATATGAAATAGTCCAGCTATTACCAGATTGATTTGGGATATTTTTTTATGATGCTAAATCTCAAAGATGGATGGGTAAAAAAGCATAGGGAAAAAATAGAAATATAATAAATTCATAGGCTAGAAAAGGATTGTTGTGATTGGAGAAGACTTGGTAACAAAAAAATTAGGCAGCAGGTGGGAGTGAGAATTGGGAGTGAGAGGAAAGGGGTAAAGTGTCAAATGTCAGAAATTGAATCTCCTTTATAGGCTTCCAGTGATTTAATTTCTGACATTGAAAAATTGAGTTCATTTTGACTTATTCGAACTCAGCTTCTTTAAAGATGAATCCTGGCCCGAACCAACCTGTCCATTCATTGAATTATTGATTTACTTGACAATTATTTGTTTAGTTAGTACTCTATACCATACGTTTTTCTAGGTTCAAAGAATATAGTAAGTAGTTCAGGGAAAACAGTAAACAGTAGGTAAATACATATGTAGGGAGATATTTTATGTATAAGGAGATATTAATTAAATAAATAAAACAGACTGATAATGACTAAAGAGACTGAAAGGATCTATCATGGGTCTATCCCGGGGCTGCAAGGATGGTTCAACATTCGCAAATAAATGCGATGTATCACATTAATAAAATAGAAGATAAAAATTATACAATCATCTTAAATGTACAGAAAAAGCATATGACATAACTCAACATTTCTCATCATAAAAATTCTCAACAAATTGGGCATAGGAGAAACATATATCAACCGACATATATCAACCGAATAAAAGCCATATATGACAAACATGGCAAACATTATAGTAAACCGTGAAAGTTTGAAAGCTTTCCAGCTAATATTAGAAACAAGACAAGTATGCCCACTCTCACCATTATTATTCAACTTAGTACTGGAAGGTCTAGACAAAGCATTTAGACAAGGGGAAAAAAAGCATTAAAATTGGAAAGAAAGCAGTTAAACTCTGTTTGCATGTTGTATAATCACACACACACATACACACACACACACACACATACACGCACACACACATAACCCTAAAATCTGCACCAAAAAAAAAAACTGTTAAAACTCATAAAGTGAAATCAGCATAGCTATGGGATAAAAAAATCAATGCACAGAATTGGTTGCATTCTATATGCTGACAATGAATAATCTTAAAAAGAAATAAAGAAAATAATCACATTTACAAAAGCATCAATAAGATAAAATAAAATTTAACCAAGGAGGTAAATATCTATACACTAAAAACTACTGACATTGATGAACAAAACTGAAAAATCCACAAATAAATGGAAAGATATATCATCCATGCTCATGATTGGAAAAATTAATATTGTTAAAATTTTCCCAAACCATCTATAGATTCAAGCAATTCCTATACAGTGTAACATTACTTAGCCACAAACAAAAAAGAAATTCTGTGATAACATGGATGAACATGAAGGACATTATAGTAAGAAAAAACATATTACACAGAGAAAGACAAATATTATATGATTTCATATGTGTAATCTAAAAAAGCCAAATTCATAGAAACAAAGAGACGATTGGTAGTTGCCAGGGGATGAGAAAATGGGGGAAATGTTGGTCAAAGAGTACAAGCTTAGAAGATGAATAAATTCTAGGATAATGTACAGCCTGGTGATTATAGTAACAATAATGTGTTGTATACTTGAAAGTTGCTGAGAGTAGATCTTAAATGTTCTTGCCACCAAAAAAAAAAAAAAAAAAAAAAAAAAAAAAAAAAAAAAAAAGAAAGAAAGAAAGAAAAGGAAAAGAAAAAAGGTGAGGTGATGAATGTGCTAACTAACATTATTGTGGTAATTATTTCACAATTATAAATATACCAAATCATCACACTATACATGTTAAATATCCACAATGTTATATGTTCATTACATCTCAATGAAGCTGGAAAAATTTAATTAGTAAAGTACATGGCGAGAGTGATAAATTGGCTAAAATAAGGACAAATCAATAAAGATAGACAAAAAGTGTGGGATTGGGATAGACATTCTAAATTGAAGTGTCAAAAAAGGCCTCCCTGAGTAGGTAACATATGTGTAGTCTTGACGTGAAGGGAGAGACTGAAGAAGACATCTGGAAGAACTATCCAGGAAGAGGGATGAGTAAAGGCAAAGGCCTTGAGTTAGTGGACCCTTTGCCTGTTCTAGGATGAGCAGAGGTCTATGTGACTGGAGTTGGTGGAGCTGGAGGGAGTTAGGAGAAGAGATCAGAGAGGCAACAGGAGCAAGCCATTTTGAGGACTTGCTTTTACTCAGAGTCAAAATAAGACCTTGGTAAATTTGGAGGTTTGCATGTGAAAAAAATCAAAGAAACATTATTTTATCTTCATCAAGGTATTGTATGTTGTTCCATGTGAGGCCACAAAATTAAAGATTGGGATTCAAAACATTTGTTTTCAATTTCAGGCATAAATTATTTAAATTTAGTGGACAGAGCTACTTATATTAAAAATAGTTAAGAGATTGTTTTCGTGAAATTACCTTTGGAAACTGTAAAGTTCTAACTAGACATTGGCTAAATAAGAAGAAATATATAAAACATTTGTAAAGAGATTTATTATTCCTATTAAGTTCAAAATAGAAGGTATTATTATTGCTATCATCAAAGTTTCTCCCTTTTGATATGAGAGCCATCCTGTGGATCTAAGACAACAATTACACAAAAACATAGCGTAAATAATATTTTCTGTGATAATTTCCTTTATGAAACATTTTTTTTCTTGTTAAGTTTTAAGGAGGGTATTTGCACTGTCATTATTTCATCTCTATCACAAATTGTTCTTCAGTTAACAACGTATGTTGGAGAGCAAAGGCAAGAATCAAAAGATAACTATTAAAATTACTGTCTGGCTTTGAGTGGTGAACATACAATGCTAAATATTAATAAAAAAAACATGAAAAATTATTATTTGGGACAAGCTGAGTTAGACTTTATTTTCTATTGAGCCAGGATTTGTGTTGAATACAAAAAGACTGTATTCTGAATTCAGCGTTAGATTTGTATAGAGATAATCTATGCTCAACCCACAAAAACAAATGACAGAGAAAGTACATTTTAACTCTCCGAAAAACCATAAATTTAACTCAACAAGAAATTTTTGTTTTTTTTATTTGTGTGTTTCTTTTTGCATGAAGTTTTGATTCAGATCTGCCCTCTTTCAGTGCCTGCTATATGAGGCAACAGACAGAAACTCAACCTGGGGAACTGAGCCAAAACACCAGTGTGGCAAAATCATAGATAATGGTAATTAAATGAGGAGACAACTGAACAATTTCTCTAGATGCCAGTAGGTCAAGTCAATATAAGGCACTGGGCAGAAGGCTTTCATACTATTTACAGTCTCTGCTGACTTGTAGGAAAGATGCTCCAAATATAGTCCTGAAGTCTGTCTTCATGGACATTTCAAGGCAGATAGAAAAAGAATATCTATCATATCCAAATACTTCAATTCTTACAGAAACCTAGGCCAGAGTTGAAAGAATGTCATTGTAAAGCAGGAGATTCTTATCACACTTCTGTGCATTGCTCCAGTGGTATATGAGGGGCAGAAAGACATTGAGTTTGTGGTGTTAAAATATCTAGGTTTGAATCCCAGTATAGTCACATAGAGTCTGGACTTGAGCAATCTCTCTACTTGCTCTACTCTAGCAATTAAAAAGTGTAACACATTATAGGATAAAATAAAATAATGTACATCACCTGATATGTAGCAGGATGCAATGCAGTGTAAATACTAACATTACTCAGTTTTAGGGAGTTGGGATCGATAAAAATGAATAATTCAGGGCATCTTAAAAATTTTTTTGTCAATTTCACTTTTTTTTCCACCCCAGAAAATAAAATAAAGCTGTGATCTAGGTAATAATTAATTTAGGTGCTAATCCTTCTTTTTACTAATTCTCTTTACTTTGGGGGTAAAATAAAAGAAAGAAAATATAAAGAATACTTAAGAATGTCCTTGTATCCCTTACTTTTTTACTTGCCTCCTCTTGAAATTTTCATTTCTATATTTATAATATGCATCAAAAGAGAGTCAATTTAAGTCTCTCCTCCCCACCGCCTTCTCTTTCTTTCCCTCTCTCTCAACATACAAGGTCATTAATTGCTATTGGGACTTTCATAAACCCTAGTCTGCCGATGGGGTGAGAACTCTATTGTTAAATGTATTATGGCAGGACTGTCTTTGGAGATTGCCTGCTTGATTGCTTTGTAAAGGCCCAATGGCACACAGCAATTAAAATCCATAGACCTCTGTAACCCTTCTGATGTTTTATGGGCCTTTTTGTGTCCTTCGGTAGAGTTTACCATTTGTGTATTTCCCACTGGGTCTCTCTTTCAAAACTCTAAGTGGGATTTTTTTTTTTTTATCCACTGTGATAAAGCTAGTTATACATCATGTGAAAGGTTAATGAATATTTTCGAAAGGAGCATATGTTTTAAGTCGGAGGGTGAAAGGTATAGTAAAGAATAGTTACATAAAAACTAACAGTGTTTTCCCAATCTCATCAGAGTTAATGTCTATAAACCTCACCTGTGATTCCAAAAGGAAAGCACAGCTTGCAAGATTAAAATGACCTCAAAAATTAAGAAGTAACTTGAGTTTACATGAAAAGCCCACTTGTCCACTACTGCACACAAATTGCACTGTTCAACTATCAGGTTTATACCATATGCAGAACAAATATATCTATTTATTTTCTATTTCATTGGAATTAAAAGTTCTACCTGAACAGAGGGCTTTGTAAACAAAAATTTCTAGCTTGTGTCTAGATGTGAGAAATTTGATATTGTAATAACCTGAGAGAAGCCAGAGAATATACCACCAGAGCAGTGTTAAGGAAAGCAACCCAGCTGAGAATAAGCTGTGGTTCTGAAAATTCTCATGGTACTAGGTATCTTTCTGCTTTCAGCATCACTATTAGAAGCTCCCAGGGCCTCCAAAATAAAGTCATCAGGCAATTCATAATGCTTTCAGTCATATGAAATTATAATTGCTTTCTTTCTCTATATACCTTCTTTCTATCCCCCTTTCTGCGCCCCCCCCCCCCACCATTTTCTCACTCTTCTTTACTTCTCTGCGCTTTCACTCTCACCAACTCAAAGGGCATTTAGAAATCTTTATTGGAAAAGTGATTTGTACACTTTAAAAGCAAATTGTTCAGTGCCTGGAGCTCTTTGAAGGAAAAGCATTATTGAACTTCAGAAAGAACACTGAGCTTCAGATTGTACTCTGCATGAAGCTCACATATTCTACAACTTCACAAACTATCACTTTAGATGTAAATGGTAAATCTGAGAAGAGAACAAGTTTCTTCTTAAAATTTTCTAAATCACATTCTGAAAAACATTTCGTGTACTGTACCTGGAAGAAAAGTGATTATCCTATCATGTGTAGGTGGTGTAGGATGAAATGAGGGTGAATGTAATGATAATGTGCTATTATTTAATGGAGAGAGGACTAGTTTTTAATCCCTATTACCAGATGGTCACAGATCAACAGGAATAATTCAGTAACTTTTTGTCTAGCTCCATGGGGTTTTCATCTACTTAAAAACACATATTGCAATATGCTTTTAAAAATCTTGTTTTTATAATTTCTAAATATTATTGCTTTTAAAATTATGTCAAGTATCAAATGTTTGAACTGTAAATAAACAATTCACTCTAGTTAACAATTATTAGCTCTGAATTTTCTAAGGTATTGTTCATGTTCTTTATGTATCTAAATCACCTGTTATACTAGTTTAAAATATGGATTCTTAGGTTAGTTACTTAAATTGGGATATTTGGAAGTATTTATTGAAGGCAATCTCCTCACAGGTCCTTAAGCACATAAAAGTATGAAGAATTTGTTCTAGAGTTTAAATTCCTAGTATCATTTGTTCAGCTAGGAGTTGGTCCTAAAAAAGATACACACACCAGGCAGTATGTAGGTGCTTTACAAATAATCGCTCATTCAATAGGCTCGGTATTCTTGCAAAGTAAGTGCTTTACCTATAATTTATAGATAAGAATTTAGTATTTTTCATTTATTCATCAAAAATATTTTTTGAGTACATAATGTCTTCTAGGTGCTGGGGAAAAAAAAAAAACCAATAAATTAGTACCTATTCTTGAATAGCTTTTGGTTTACAAGTGATCTGGAAGAAAGTAGGAGGGATTAGATTTTCTCCCAATCTCTTATTTTCTCATTTTAAAATATCACGAATAAATGAATTAACATTATATATAATAAATATGATAATAATATAATATAATATAACATAACATAGCATAGTATAGCATAATATAATATAACATAATAAATATAATATAATAATATTCTCTCCTTGAAAACTCCATGCTAAGAGAATGTTTTGTTGTTGTTATTGTTCTTGTATTAATGATCTCTAAACATATGATATATCACCTTTATAATAAATATATGAATAAAATTCTTAGTATATCTTTGCATGTTAGAATGTTAACTAAGAAAGCATGGGGACTTTGAAGACTATAATGAGCTTATACTGGAAAGAGAACAGGGTATGGCATCATTTTCAGTGGGTTCAACATATGACCGCAAAATCTAATAGCTTTAAGACTTTAGGTAAATATTGTAACTCACCAGGTTAAGTTAAGCAATTTACTTATTTTAGATATTTGTCAAATTAGTGAATATTTCTGAATCTCAGTTTCCTTGTATGTAAAATGGATACAGTGCCCACTTGCTTTTGGAGAACAGCCTTAAAAAGTAAAAATTTAATATGTAAAATATATGGTTCATTATAGAGAGTGAGATAGGTTAGCAAAGTTGAACCATCTAAGTTCAGGTAGTTATTGTAGCAGTAATATTAATAATTTAGTCCTAGAGCACCTTCTCCTGTTGAAGACTATCAATGTATTCATGAATTTTCTGCAACTGAGAGATGATTGTGCCTTATTGTGGCATCTTCGCCCATGATGTACCTACATATTCACCCTTGTTAGACTGCACTTGATTCAAGACATTTATTATATAGTTATCACTGTAGCAAGACAAGGCAAAAAGTATTTTATGTTAGACTGCACTCACATTTTACCTCAGTGGTTAAAAAATGAATACAATAAGGATGCAAAAATGTGATATTTATATTGTCAATCACTCCCATATTACTGTAACATTGATAATAAATCATTGCATTTACATGATGAGCTTGACTTGACTTCAGAATACTCATTAACACAGGCAGCCATCACCAATACATCAGAACTGATAACCTAATTGAAACTAAAAATTAGTTTTTTTCAGACCAATCAATCAATATCTGTCAGTCCATCTATCTATGATCTATCTATCTATCTATCTATCTATCTATCTATCTATCTATCATCTATCATCATCATCTATCTCTACCTGTGTCTGTCTGTCTATCTATCTACTATGTCATGATATGAATCACTTCCTTCCATTTTACTCTGCATTTTGTAACATTTGCCAAGAATTCACTGTGATCTAAATGTACTGATAGTTGATCAAACAATTTAGTAAATAAGGTGCTATTATATTTAACTAAAGTGAGACAAAATTATTTTCATCTGTTTTTTTTCTCATCAACATTTGACTTCTTATTTTTTAAAGAAATCTGGTTATAGACAGAGGAGAGGAGGTTAGGGGACTGGGAGAATGGGATGAAGGTTTAAAGAAGTACAAATTAGTAGTTGATATTTGGTCACAGGGATGGGGAGCCCGGTAGAGGGAATATAGTTAGCATTAATATGATGGATAGGTGGATGGCCAGGGAGGGAGGAAGCAATTGGGGGAATCATTTTATAAACCATATAGATGTCTAACCAATTTACAGTATACTTAAAACTAATTTAAATAAATAAATTTAAAAAAAGAAAAGTTTAAAAATTTTATTTTAAGTGTCTTCAAAGAATTCTTAGACATCAAATGATTCTTTTAATATAGCAGTTAATGATTTAAATCTCAATGATCATAAGCACATGGAATAAATACCAAAAAACAAAATATTATCCTCCAGTTTAAAATTCATCTTCTATTGTACTTAAAAAAACAAAACTAGCTATTAGTCCAAGCTATAAAATATATGAACAGAATAAAGTATAATAATGAATAATAAATAGCACTTTTTCACATGGGCAAAACTAATTCTACTGGCCACATAGAATTTGAGAACATGGAAGACCAAAAACATAGAGGAGTTTTGAACAGGGAACTAAAGCTCATACATAAATCAGATGAAGGTATATACACCTCCTTGCAAAAAGAAAAGTCCCCTTTGACAGTGACGTCTGACAGTTCTTCAATCAGAGCAATCAGAACCAGGTGCATTATTGAATTTCACAAGTCTAGAAATGTGCCATGAGAAGGTGAATAGGTTCAGACAGCAATGAATAATCAAGAAACTACAAATGAAATACTCAAGGTAAATTTTTTTCTTTTTCGTGCTAAAGTACTAAAAGAAAAAAATATATAAATTTTAGTTTTAATATTATCAACAAATAACTGTGAACTTATTTTGACAGTTCTCTGGGCCTCAGTTTACTAATATCTAAGGTAGGAGTAGTAAATACTTTCTAATGTGCCCTCTAGTTCTAAATTTTATTATTCTATGATTATAAAATTATGGAATTCATTGCAACCACTTTATAACAGCATAAGTAAAATAACCTTGCACAGATTTAGGTTATTAGGCCTGTTTAATCATTTCTAACATAATATCTGTCAATTTCACACACACACACACACACACACACACACAAAAACAAATGAACAAAAAAAATCTATCAAAACAAGAAAAAAGGAAATAACGTATTTTACTCTTGGTTGTTTTGACCACAAGTCAATTACTCAACTTATTGCAAAATCTGAGAGGCATCACCATTCAGGCGTATATATGCCCAATAACTTGAACAGAGAAAAATTGACAAAATCTAAAAGAATTTAGGTGACCTCTATTGACTACTCTCATCTTAAGTTAAAAGATTTGAGGGTTTGTTAAATATATATACATACCCATACACACATTCACCATATATATATATATAACATATAATAGAATATTGAAGTCATTACAATCCAAGTTAAAACCAATGACTTGGAAAGATACATTTAATATATTAAGTAGACAAATGACATTATAAAACCATATGATTTTAATATTTTTAAATGCTTAGAAGGTTACATAATATTATATTAAAAAACAGCTATGTTTGAGTGGTGAGAAAACAGATAATTTCCATTTTGTCTTTTGTAATTGTCTGAAATTTTCACCTGAGAGGAATAAGAAAAGGAAAAAAGCACAGAAGCTGGTTATTTTGTGCAGAAGTCTTAGAAAACTAGAAAGAAAGTTGATGACACCTGGTGGTTGCAAATTACACCCTGGATTACATAGTCCCCAAAGTAAAATACTGCAGCAGGTTTGAAAACAAGAAGAAACAAAAGTACTAATAAAAGTTTAAGGTTAGAAATATACAGATAACTGATTTTAAATATAATCCATCGGTTCAGAATGTCAAAGAGTTACTTAAATATGGATACCACCACAGAACCCATAGATAAAAATCTCTATACATTTGACTTTGACCTTATCAAACACATCTGATTATAGATTTGAGAAAGATATAAAAACCACAGGCAGAAATCAGAGTGAATGAGGCCAAGGTCAATCCTTATATAAAAACTTTCATCCTTTAAGAATTATTATACAGATGTTTTAAAAGGTGAAGGAGAACCATAAATCTGAATACATCCAGGAACTTTCTTGTATTAATTTTCTACTGCTGCTGTAACATGTTACTATGAACTTAGTGGCTTAAAAAACACATTCATCTTACAATTCTGTAGGTCAGAGTGCAGCACCGGTCTCACCAGGGTAAATTAAGGTGTCACTAGGGTTGCATTTCTTTCTGGAGACTCTGGAGAATAATTTATTTCCTTGCCTTTGCCAACATCTAGAGGTTGCTGTAATCCTTGGTTTATAGCCACCCACTTCCTCTGTCTTCAAAGCCAGCAAAGTCAGGTCTCTTTCTGACCCTTCTTCAATTATTATATCTCTTTTGGACATTGGTTGGATTATCCAGAATAATCTCCCCATCTCAAAATCCCTAACTATTCTCATCTACAAAGCCCCCTTTGTCTGTGTAAAGTAGTATAATCAGGAGATTAGGATGTAAACATATTTAAAAAGTCATTGTTCTGCCAATCACAACATTGAAAAAGATACTACAGAAAAAAGAAATCATCCTTCATGAGAAAATACAAATAACTGGTAGTAAAGCAAAATAGAAGTATGGGACTAACACATGCAGTTTATCAAATGGAGAGGAAAATAGTAAAGAGAGGAAAACAAGGATAAAATGGCAACATTGAAGAGTACAAAAACTATGCCTAAGAATTATAGTTATACATAAGAGAGAGAGAAGGAGAGAATGAGTAAGTGAAACAAGCAATAATGAAACATATGTAGAAAATTACATCAACTGAACGGTACTACTGAGAATGTTTGTTGAGAAGACTTACCTTTTTCCAGATTAAATTATGAAGAGACCTACACATAAACATGGCCTAGACAATTTTATTAAATTCAGGGAAAAACAAAAACACTCTGTAGGCATTCATGAAGAAAGAAAAAGTACTTATTACTAAAATGCAGTAATTAAGTTCTTCTTAGATTTCTTCTCCGTTGTGCTAAATGCTTAAACAGTATGCCACAAACCTTTTTTCAACTATGACTTCAGATAAAAGTAAACATCTCAGACCTTATTTTAATAACATTTGAAAATGGAACTTAAACTCATATTCTGATTATATGTAAATCAAAGCACATTTCTGGTACTTCTCAAAAGACAGAGTTGTTAACCCACTATACTAGACGAGAAATGGAAAGGCAATTCATAAAAGAGGAAATACAATTAGCCACTCTACATAGGAAAAAGTGCACAGCCTTTCTCTAATAATCAAATAATTATGAAGACATCCAAATAATATAAGCTCCCTCTATTAAATTGGTAATGATATGTTCTTTCCATTAATTACATTATGAGATGTTTAAAAATTGCAGTTTTATGAGCTCTAGATATTATGAATTAGCATAATCTTTTAGGAAGTCAATTTTATATTGTGTATAAAAAAATCTTAAGAGTTCATATCCTTTGAATCAAAAATTGTTTCCTAGGAATCTGTCCTAAGGAAATAATTAGAGATGCTTGCAAACATGTATATACATAAACATTCATTAGATAAGTCGTTATTGCGAATAGGAAATATTTCAAATATATAAGTACATGAGCATTCTTAACTTAGTTATGACACCAATAGGATGGACAATTATAATCATTAAAAATTTATAAAAGCTAAAATCATAAGTGGGTCAAAAATGACTATGTAAATTGTTTAGATCGCATAATAGCAATTAAGTATATAAACATATTGATATAAAGAAAATAATGATCCAATTAACATCAACCTTACTTTATCATATTATCATTTTCTTAAGTCTATAAGTAACACCAATAAAATATTGTAAAAGGGCATAATTATTGATAACAATAGACATTTTAATGTGGATGAAGTATTAGATTTTTGATAAATTCATTATAAACAAAATTTTTATAAAATATGTGTGACTTTTATTTACATAAAAAGAAGTTTCCTATTTTCATATATCTCATTTATTTATACCAAAACAAACTTTATGGTTGAAAGGAAATAATTTTAATGTATGTGTTAATTTAAAACTAGGCATATTTATATATTTGCATTTCAAATACTTTCTCCAAGTTTACCATAAATTTGGCCTAGTGGTACATCGGTGTAAGCTTCTTCTTTGATTATAAATCCACTTGTTCTTTAGATTACACATTTTTTTCACCAAGTAGCAACAAAACACTGCTGGCAGTCAAAATCTAGACTGCTGCCTGCTTTATTTTGTTTTTTGTTTTTTGAATTTTCTAGGCCTTCTAATACTGTAATTACCAATCTTGATTTCTCTTTCGCTCACTCCCTTGCTCCTTTTTCTTTTGCCACCTGTGTTGGGTAAAGGGTCAATGATCTATAGCTATGCTCATTGGTTTATGTAATGCCTATGGCTGCTTTCACACTACAACAGCAGAGTGGCACAGTTGTTACAGAGACTGCATGGCCTGTGAAGCCTAAATGTTTGCTATATGGACTTTTACAGAAAAAAAAATTGCTGATTCCTGATATGGACAATAAAGTTTAACCCATTGTAATAAGTTCAGTATGTACAGATTTGATTTGATTTAATTTAATGTATACCCTGAAGATTGTTTAATTGTGAAATGTTTATTAATGCTTTATTCCCATTTAAAAATTTTTTTTACTATGCTCTCTTACTTCATTTGCCTGCCCCCCTTTTTTTTACTCTTCATTTTTCTTTGTTTCTCTCTACACTTTACTCGTACACCTAACTCCTTTCAGGAGTACAATATGAGGTGAGAAGATTTTTAGCAAAGGAAATTGGTAGTCTTTTGGCAAGGCCATACTGCCAGTATAGAGTTTTAACTCCAAAAGAGGCCATGGGCAAGCATAAGTGGCTATAAACAGGACTGAGCCAGAAAAAGCATAGATGCCGCCAGCAATTCTACACTGTTTCATCAACTCTTCCCTCTCCTTATGTTATATGGCACAATATCTCTTCACTGTTGAGCAGCTACATAAGAATGACTATAGAGATTCTGAAGAAAGGATGTACATTTTCTGTATCTAAGGGTTTGATTCCTACCTGCTTTTTCACATTTGAAGAACATTGAATTAGAAGATACTATTTTCATCTTCATTTATTCAAGTTTTGGAACATATATTTTTTTATTTTACAAAGATGACTATGTGTAGGCTCATATTTCCTAGGTTTGAATACCATACTAGCACTTGTTAATTGATGTGTATTGAACAAATTACATAGCTTCTTGAGCCTCAGTTTTCTTACATGTAAGAGGTCTACCATGAGAACTAAAAGACATACAGACAAGACATACAGCACTATATAAGTGCTCAGAACAGAGAAAGGCACATATAAAATACTTGGTATTTTTTAACAGCTTTTAAATAAGCAAACAAAACCACCACCTTTATTGAATGTTCCTTGCCTGAGACTGTCTCTGGACTTATTAGTGATCCACCACATCAATACCCTAGCCTCCTCTTTCAGACAATAATAAAACATTATACCCTTCATTTATAAGTTTTAATGATGTAACTCAAAACCCATTTCAAGGTTTCAGATATTCTGAGTTTCCTAAATTTGAGAAAGTGTCTCAGACTTGGGTCCACCATTGTTCCCGTCTCTCAGAAAATAGAACCACTAGCAATGAAGACCTAACTGCTGATTGCATATCTTCTATTAGAAAAATCTTTGTAGAGACAGCATTTCATAGAGAAACTTAAAAATTGCTTGAACTGGTAGAAACTTCAGAAGAAATAAGTGATTTGAAGAAATATAATGCTGAATATGTCCTGTGGTCAGGCAGCAGAGATAAAAGGATCTCCTTTGACACTATGACAATGGTTATTGATTATCTTGAGATGTAAATGAACAACTATGATTTCTAGATGCTTTAAATACATACTTCTTTGTCATCTTTGGCTTTCACAGGTGTCTGTATTTATGCTTATGTCAATTTTAATAAGTTTTATAGAACCAGAGAAATAAATATCTCTGAATTTTTCATGTTTTATTATGAATTTATAATGAATAAATTTATAAAACATTACTAGGATTAGCAATAGTATTTTGATTATTATAATTATTATAATTCATTTATCTTTCATTTGGTTTATATCCAATACATTTCATAGTGTCTAAAGATCAGCTTCTAAAAAGACTGTTCTTTGGCTGTATTCATATTTTTAATGAAGTATATCACAAGTTACTCTCTCCATGTTTCTTCATACCTGTAGGATGAAGATGTGACAATGTCCAATAGTCCTGAAAATAGATGATATATTCTTCAATGTGTACAACTGGTCCACAAATTTTCTAGTGTAAAGAACCCTTTATCTTGGCTTAATGGGAGGAGCTTAATGAACAGAGTGAATATACATCAGAGAAGAATCCCTGTTTTGATGTCATGGTTTCAAACCAGATGATAGGGTAGATGATACTTCAGGCACTTTGATAAAGTGTTTCTTGAAATCAATAAACCTTGAATTTATGACCCTTGGTTTCCCATGGACAAAATTATATCTATAATCACTAGGGGAGGAAAAAAGTGGTAATCTTATAACTAAAAAAACAGATATCACAAATATAACTCTGCAGTTTACAAACTATGTTTCTATTTATATGGGCTGATAATGAGGCTCCAAAACTATTTAGAAGTTAAATAATGTAGGAATTGTGTATATAATTATTAAATTAATCATTAAATGAGCAGCACAAATATATTAAAAATCTTATATATTTACGTATGTATGTAGGTATGAATGTAAGTATATATCTATATGGTTACACACACACACACACACACACACGCATGCACAAGCAGAACTCAAGTGCCAGATCATGTTTTATATGTGTGACATCATATTCTATAGAGCTGTATAAAATGGCTGTCCTGGCCAGATGCTTTATTCACATTGGTAAATCAAACAAATATGGTGTAAATTCTCAATAGTCTATGTTATAGAGGGAAAGGAAAGTAACAAATTAAAAACACATAACATTTTTATGTGTGAAATACCTTGAAGATGATAATATTCTAAGAAACAATGGTCAGGGGAAACTAAATTATCAAACTAGCAAGGGAATACCTTATTAAGGCAGTGAGACCTGAAATTTGAGAAAGAACCACTCAAATGAAGAGCCAGGAGACTGAGCATTAAAGGCGGAAGGAAAAACATGTGTTCAGAGACCACTGAAGCAGGAGAGAATTTGACAACATTGAAATTATCAAAGACCAGCACAGTTGGAAAGGAAAAATGGGGAAAAAAAAGACCTCAGAATGAGATTTGTGATATGTCTATTGGCTGGATCATACAGATCCTTGTAAGGTATATTTAATGGTTTGGATTTTATTCTTAATGCAATGTGGAACTACTGCCAGTTTTTAAGTATAAGAGTGGTAGCTTAAATAATTGACTCAGAATATTGTGTAATGAGAGCCTGAAGCAGGGTGAACATAGAAAAAAGGTGAGGATAACAGTTAAGAAACTATGTGATCAATCCAGGTAAGGGATGACAGTGGCTTCACTGTGGTAATGGCAATGGAAAGTAAAATAGACATATTCAAGAATATTTGAGGACAAAAAAATGTCAAAAATTGGTGATGGGTCAGATGGGTTGTGATAAATAATTGACATGACATAATAAAAAATAATTGTCTTCACAAAAACATTTCACAAAAAGAAATAAATTATGGGTCAGATTTAAAAAGCAAATTTTGTTAAGAGCTAAAAAAAACACATTTGATTCAAGGGTCTAAAACAGAGGTATCTAGCCTGGGATCATATTGGGGATGAGACCAACAATTTTTATTTTTCATAGTTCAATACTGTTTCAGAACTCATACATTTTATTTGATAAGTCCACTTCAAATACCCTTGTTTATGAATGTATGTTTATAGATTGGTATGTAAAGACTTGTTTAAATTCTGATAATGAAATGTATTTATCTATATTTGATCTATAATGGTGAGAAAATAGTGTTTTAAGATCATATTTAGTGTGAGTACATGTGTGCAAAAATGGATTAGTAAAGTAACGCATGCTTATTATTAAAGTGAAAAATACAGAAAAGAATGAAGGATAAAATCAAAAAATTTTAAATTCTATCATCTAGAGGTAGTCATTATTAAAGTGAAGGTGTGTTACATCCAAATATTTTTCTGTACACACAAAAACATACACATAAACACATTAGTGCAAAATATCTGTATGGAAAATGATATGGGCTTCAGAACAAAGAAAAACTGAGTATAAATGCCAGTTTAGCCTCTTGATAACTCTATGTCCCTGAGAATGTTACTTAGACATTTGAACTTTCACTTCCTCTCCTCTAAAACGAGTGAAATAATACTCAGAGCAATAATGTGGAATGAAGTACAGTATTGACATATGTAACATCATGAATAAATTTAAGCAAAAGATATAAATGAGAGAAGACTCTAAAACCTGAATTCTGTAAAATTCCCTTTACATGACATTTTACAAAGTAAAACTATAGAACTAGGAAACAGATGAGTGGTTGCCAGGGTCTCAGGCTGGGGAATGATTGACTACAAAGGGGTATGAGGGTAATTCTAGGGGAAGGTGAGGGTGGTGACAGTGAAATTGTTTTAAACAACTCTATATAATTGCCAAATCTAACATAAATGTACATTAAAATGATTAACTTTACTGCATATAATTTTTACCTCAACAGACAAAACAAATAAGCAAAAAACCCTCTGAGCAAACTAGAAAAAGAAGGGAACATTAATATCATAACTAAGGGCATCTATGAAAAATACAGACCCATCATTCTCAACATGAAAACTTTCATACTTTCCACCTAAAGATTAGGAAAAAGATAAAGATGTATGCTCTTACTACTTCTATTTAACATTGTTCTAGATATCCTACCAAGTACTATAAGCCAAGAGGAAGAAAAAGTTTCACAGATTGTAAATGAAGATGTATCCATTATTTGCAAACAACATTTGCAGAAAATCCTAAGGAATTTACCAAAAATCTGTTGGAACTAATAATTTAGAAATATTGCACTTTACAAAACAAAACCAATTGCATTTCTAATATGAGCAACAAACATTTCCCAAATGAAATTTAAAAATCTAGAATATTTATGATGACATAAAATATTTTGTAATAAATGTGACGAAATTTTTCAAGCACTATGTACTTAAAAATACAAAACATTGTAAAGAGAAATTAATGAAGACCTAAATAAATTGAGAATCAGACTAAGGTCATAATTTAAAAGACTTGATATTTTTTGTCTTTTTAAGTTTATTGGGGTAACATTGGTTAATACAATTATATAATTTTAAGGTGTACATTATAATTTGACATCTATATATTCTATTGTGTGATTATCACTCAGAGTCCATTTCCTTCAGCTACCATATATTTGATCCCTTTTACCCACTTCACCTTCCCTCAACCCCCCTATATTTGACCCTTTTTACCCTGTCTACATCTTCCCTCCTCCCCCATCCCCTACCCTCTGGTAACCACTAGTCCATTGTCCATGTCCCTGAGTCTCTGATTGTCCTGTTCATTTGTTGCTTTTAGGTTTATTATGTGCTTTTAGGTTTATTATGTGTTTTTCAACTTTTTGTGTATGGCTTATTTCACTTAGCATGATTATCTCAAGGTCCATCCATGTTCTCTTAAATGGCAGTATTTCATCTCTTCTTATGACTGAGTAATATTCCACTGTATATATGTACTACAGCTTCTTTAGCCAATCATCTATTGTAGGACACATCGGTTGCTTCCATTTCCTGGCCACTGTGAAGTGCTGCTATGAACGTCAGTGTAAAAATATCTTTTCGGATATGGGTTTTCAAGTCTTTGGGGGTAAATACCCAGTAGAGGGATTGCTGGATCATATGGTAGATCAATTCTTAGTTTGTTGAGGAACATTCACACTGTTTTTACATAGTGGCTGTACCAATTTTCAGTCCCACTAGCAGTGTATGAGGGTTCCTTTTTCTCCACATCCTCTCCAACATTTGTTATTACTTGTTCTGTTGATTATAGCCATTCTAACGGGTGTGAGATGGTATCCCATTGTGGTTTTGATTTGCATTTCCCTAATAGCTAGCTAGTGATGTTGAGCATCTTTACATATATTTGTATGTCCTCTAGGGACAAGTGTCTGTTTCGGTCTTCTGCCCATTTTTTGATTGAATCTTTTTGTTGTTGTTATTGAGTCATATGAGTTCTTTGTATATTTTGGATATTAGGCCCTTATTGGAGGCATTGCTTGCAAATATATTTTCCCATTTGGATGGTTGTCTCTTTACTTTGTTGACAATTTCTTTTGCTGAGCAGAAGCTTTTTAGTTTGATGTAGTCCCATTCATTTATTTTAGCTTTTACTTCCCTTGCCTTTGAGGTCAAATTCATAAAATCCTCTTTAAGTCCACGGTCCTCGAGTCTACTTCTTATGTTTTCTTCTATGTATTTTATTGATTCTGGAAAAGACTCAATATTTTTAAGATGACAATCCTACACAAATTGCTCTTTATATCTATTGTACTCATGATCAAAATCTTAATAGGTATTTTTGACAAAACCAATAAGTTGATCTTAAAATTTATATGGAAAGACAAAGGATGTAGACTAGCTAAAACAATTTAGAAGAGAAAGCAAAATTAGAAGATTTTAAATACCTGATCTCACGACTTGCTGTCGAGATAAAAGTCATTACTATTCACTATTGGTTTACGAATGAACATATTAATTAATCAGTGTAACAGAACAGAGTCCAAATACACCAACATTTATATATCCAATTGATTTTTGAGAGGGACAGCTAAGCTTCTTAATGGATTATTAAACTCACAGAAGGTTTACAGAAAAAATCTTTGTGGTATTGAATTAAGCAAAATATTTTGTTTAAACATGGAACAAAAAATGGAAAATATAACAAAAAATTTGATAAATGGACTCATCAAGATTACAAACTTTTGTTTTCAAAAGATATAGTTTTACTCTATGGCCATGTTACCCTGAACAAGCCCGATCCCATCTGAACTCAAAAGCTAAGCA
The DNA here is from genome assembly GCF_014176215.1 of Rousettus aegyptiacus. Lineage (NCBI taxonomy): Eukaryota > Metazoa > Chordata > Mammalia > Chiroptera > Pteropodidae > Rousettus > Rousettus aegyptiacus. Next base: position 42,078,157 of record NW_023416306.1, on the reverse strand, counting down.
GGATTGGGCATGGTTAGTACTCATAAGGGAGACCACCTAGGAAGACCAGATGCTGTAAGTGTAAAATGTAAAAAAAAAACATAAGGGATTGTAAGCAATCTGTGAGGTCAACCAAGGGTTGCCCTGCTAAATAAATAAATAAATAAATAAATAAATAAATAAATAAAGATATAGTTTTAAAAAGGCAAATTACAGGCAAGGAGAAGATATTTGTAAAATAGCCTTATCTAACCAAGGGCTTATATCAAGAATAATAAAGAGCTCTTACAATTCCGTAACAGGAAAGAAAAAGGACAACATATTTGAATAGACACTTCAAAAAATAGATATAAAAATAGCCAATAAGTATATATAAAGATATTCAATATCATAATCATCAGAGAAATACAGATTAAAATCACAGAGTGACCACTGTATGCCCAACCGAAAAGTTAAGTTTAAAAATCTAACAATATCAAGTGCTGGAGAGGATGTAGTAGATTAGAAATCTCACACATTGCTGATAGGAATGCAAAATGGTAGAGTTGTACTGGAAAATAAAACAGTGAAATCCTATAAATACCAATGTATATTTACTATATTACCCAATAATTCCACTTGTAGGTGTTAACACAAATGACAACTTACATTCATAAAAAAAATGTGTATGTGCATATTCACAGAATATTTATACAATATTATAGTAATAAATATAAAATATTATAGTAATAAAAATACAAGCCATCAAAATGTCCAACTATAAAACTTCAATATATTTAGAAAGTAAGTTGATAAAGATCTCCAAGATTTTTTTTTGAGAAAGTTATATGGATAATGGTACATGAAAACATAATAATTTTGAAAAAAAGAAGAGAAAAAGTATGACACTTATAAAAGTATATTAAAAACAGTATTTTTAAAGGTATCACTGATGTAACAGCAGATCAAAACACCAAACAGAATAGGTAGTGTCCTAAGAATAGCAGATTTCATCTCTCTTATGTAAGAAGTGAGGCCAGGTGCTCTTGAAGGTCTTGGTTGTATAAAAGAATAGAGAGGATATCTATTCCAGTTATTCTACTCCACTTTCTGATTTCAAAAACTGTTCTAGTGATCCAGTAAGTTGTGGCATGTAATAAAAAAAATTCAAACAAGTTATATACTTATTAGACATATGTAAGTCACAAAGTCAAACATAAAAAACCGTAAACCTAGTGCCAAGATATTCATGGCAAATTACAATGTAATTTTATTCAAGTATGTGTCTGGAAAGGACCAACAATCAAGACAATAATTGTAGTTCAATGTATCTGGAGAAAGAAAATATCAACACATATTTTCTTTGTTATCATAACTGTGATAAGGAGAATTAAAAAAAGTTTTGAACTTTTTAAAATACAGATTTTTAAATGAAAACTCTATTTTCCACAGTAGTTTCTAATAACTAAATGATTAAATCCCAAGATTAAGGCAAAAAAAAAAATCAGTGATACACAATTATTCTGGACAGTACAGTATTTCTCAGCTGCTACAATTAATGTAAAATGTAATAGAAAACAATTTTGAGTTATGCTTACATTTCTGAAATTCTAGTCTGTGCATTCCTTGGGATAGTACTACAAGATTCAGTTGGTAAATCAGCAGAATTTCTGAAAGTACTAGAAGATCTGTTCTGTCTTTGGCAGGCAATCATCTCTTAGAATCCCTGAAAAGGAAGATCCACTTCACTCGCAGAAAGTGAATTCTCTAATAAATAAACAAGTCATTCTGAAGGTTTTTGAGGAACAAAAACAGCCACTTCTTGGCAAAGAGATACTTTAGAATGAAGGGACGATGGAAAACACTTCTAATGCTACTGATGGAAGTAGACAATTACTAACTGTGACAAAAAACTGACTGAATTTTCAATGTTTTGTAGGAATAATATTCCTCTTGAAGATCATGTTTTAAAGGTAAACTTACATTTGGGATATCATATTTTAAATGAATAACCTCATAGAACTTGAATTTGTAATTTTTTAAATAAGAACTCCATTATAGAGCATCTTTCAAATGCCTATTATTTACTCCTATATAATTTATATAATTATCACTGACCCCTCAGCATTAACTGTTTGACTGGATTTAAATAAAAATTGGTAACTAATGTAAAGTAACTTTTAAAGAAACCAAAAAAACCCCAAAAAACAAAAAAGAGAATCTCTCAATATTGTTGAGTTGTCAACATTAGATACTTATTTCTCTAAAAAATATTTACAGAATCAATTTTTGTGCATTTTTTCCAGTAAGTGGATACAAGTAAGTTTATCAGACTAAAATAATCAGCCTTGCTCTGGCCTGTGAAGGAGGGGAAAATAGTACACAAAGAAATGGGGATAAAAATCGTCCAGGGGAAAAAAATCTTCAAAACGTTGATTGCGCTAGGCCCAGTGGGATATAAAGTGTAGTCACTAATATATTGGATAGCAGTATGTGTATAATCCAAGTAATAGGTATCAATACTGTATTAGTCTGGGTTCTCCAGAGAAATGGAACCAATAATATGTAGATAGGTATTAGTATAGATACTATATCTAATTATCTATCTCTCATCTATCTATCCATCTATCTGTCATCTATCATTCAAAGAGGGAGACAGAGAGAGAGAAAGCGAGAGCACACTTGATTTACTATAAGAATTTGCCTCACACAATTATGGAGGCTGAAAAGTCCAAGATCTGCAGATGGCAAGATGGAGACTTAAGAGTCCATAGTATACTTCCAGATCAAGTTTGAAGGCCTGAGGATCAGGAAAGCTGAAGGTGAATAATCCATTCTGAGTCTGAGTCTGAAGATAGAAGACTGATTTCTGAACTCAAAAATAGTGAGGCAGAGAGAAAGGTTTCTTTCTTACTCAGGCTTTTATTCTATTCAGACACTTGAGGAATTGAATGAGACCACCCACTTTGAGGAGGACAATCTACTAAGTCTACTAATAATAAGATTAATCTCACCCTGAAACACTCTAAAGCACACCCAGAATAATGTTTAACCAACTATCTGGGCACCCTGTGGCCCGTCAAGTTGACACAGAATTAGCCATCACAATACTTTCTCATATTACAAAGGGAAACTATAATTTAAGTGTTCCGAGTCGAACAATAAGGGTACTTCTATAAAAATATAAAAATACCCAAGAAATCAGAAATATGGTTTATTGTTTATTTATAATTTCTTAATTTCGTAAGAATCTACTTAAGTCAATAACTGAAGATCAAGCTAGAAGCAAGCCCTCAACGAATTGTGAAAATGCTCCCTCAAAATATAGTTTAATATTCTCCTTTTACCAATTAACAAGCTGATATACAGAGAGTATGGCTGACTTTCCTATAGTGACAAAGACTATCAAAAAGCTAAAATACAGAATTCGTAAACTAAGTCTATAAACTAAGTTAATCCAGAAACACTAACTATACCTTCTAGAATTCACTAAATAAAATCATGGATAATTTCTTAGAGTCAAAACAAAATAAAGCCTTAAAATGGCAAGGGCTTATTCATAAAGAAATGTTTTAATTAATATTGAGTGGTCTGGGAAAGTTATAGCATAAAATACCTACTGTCAAACAGTCCTGGTTCAAATTCCAAATCTACAAACTAATTTACTTTCACTTTGGTTTCTATTTAATAAGGTATAATTTGCATGGAGTGAAAATGACATTTTTAGGAGTACAGTTCTATGATTTCAGGCAAATTCATTAAGTCATGTAATCTCCACCACAGTAAGATAAAACGTTTGCATCACACCCATGTGTAGTCAATATTCTCTCCACCTCCAACCCCTGATGTGTTTTGTCCTAATAGTTTGGTCTTTTCCAAAATTCCCTCTAAATGGAAACATGCAGTACATAGCCACTTAAATCTAGTTTATGTCAAATAGCATAATCTTTTGAGATTGACGCATGCTGTATGATGTATCAGTAGTTCATTCCTTTAACTGAGTAGTATTCACTTATATGGATATACCACAGTGTGTTTATCCACTCACCAGTTGAGCACTTGCATTGTCATGGACATGCTTTTGTATCGATAGCTGTCTTTAGTTCTTTTGGGTAAATATCTCCAATTTGGTTTGTTGGGTCATTACCTTCATTTTCTTATAGTTCCAGAGGTCAGAAGTTTGACACAGATCCCACTGGTTAAAACCAAGGTGACAGCAAGGCTGCATTCCTTTTGGAGACTCAAGGGAGAATGTTAACTTCCTCTTCATCTTTCTAGAAATTGCCTGAATTCCTTTGCTCATGACTCTCCCTTCATTTTCAAAGCCAGTAGTGCAGCATCTTCAAATCACTCTCAGACCATCTTGCCTCCCTCTTTGAAGGACCCTTTTGATTACACAGAGATAATCCAGATAATTCAGGATAATCTCCCCTGAGGATAATCTGAAGGTCTTTAACTGAATCACATCTACTAAGTCCCTTTAGTAACGAAAAGTTATGTAGTTACAGGTCCCAGGGATTAGGATGTGGATATATTCAGGTACCACGATCTGTCAAGAGGTAATGGTGCATTTGATGCTACGAAAGGACAGCAGGAGACTGAAGTATTGATTAGAAAAAAATGTGGCAATATTTGTCCAACATTTAATATTATGCATGAAAAAGAGTGCTCTGGATCTGGACATGATACATTCAAATTTGTGTTATAAGAATCCTCTTTAATGCAGAGGATGAGAAGAATTGATTTATTTAGATTCTCCAGCTTAATAGAACTAAAATGTTACAAAGCACAAACTCTAAGTGATAATTTGTGTTAACTAGGATGCTTTCTGGTCCATGCATTGATCTTACAGACCATTTTAATCATAAGATGTGAGGGCCAACACCAAATAACTCCTGCTGTGATCCTCCTACTTACTTGTCATTTTAAGTAATTAAGACCTTCTTCTATTTAAATTATTCCCTTGTGAGTTTGGGTAATTGATTTTGGTATTTAAATATTATTTTGGAAACCAAAAAGTAAAACCAGATTTGAGAGCTATAAACTGAGAACCAAATCCTGGTCCATGATGATCCAATGGATTCAGAGATGAACTGTAAGACTCGATCAGAAAGCAAATCATCTGGTCCAAATGTTTGCTATTTATTTAGTTTTAGTGTCTTTCATTTAATACCAAATTCAGCAACAATAACAATAGCTAATGTGTATGCAATTCTTAAGTGCCCACCACAGTATGAAATGCTGTTCATATATTATCCTTCATTGCAATCCTTTGATATAGGTACTCAGAATAGCCCGATTAATTTCACATGTGAAAAATCTGAAACAGACTAAAAAACTCACCAAGTTTACATATCTTAATATTAAATGTATTAAAATGACAGTAAAGTAAATCATGCCTTTGAGAAGAAGAAATTTTCATTTATGAAAATACCTGGCAGGCCAAAATATTTTCTATGTTTTAATATCAAAGATTAGATAATGTAAATATGATTTACATAATTCCGCTGAATAGTGTTAACAGTGGAGATATATGTCTACATCTGTATATCATTAAACGAGTATGAAAATGCAGACTATAATAACCAAGTTATAACAAATACCATTTGAAACTAAATAAAATGTATCCCAATTTTTTTTTTAATTTTGTATTGAAAGCAATTAGATTTTAAGTCAAAATAATTTTATTTTCCATTTATCCCCAAATGAAAGGAGCGGAACAACATTTGGCAACTACATACTTTTTTTCTTTTAATGTGTAAAAAAAGGTTCCATGTTGATATTCTAATAGTAGTCATTTACAACACATTTCTAGAACTAATTGCAGAGAAGGAATTTGTGCCAAGACTCGATTTCTGTAAAAATAATGCAACGATAAAATACTCCCACTTTCTTCTTTTCTTCTTTTCAGTGATTACCAGTTCAAAGAATGAGTTTCTTACATTTGAAACCAGTTGGTGTGAGGGTAGCTCTTTTCAACATCTTATTTCTTTAAAGCCATATTTCACAATTCTTTAAAGACATAATTCACTGATTATAGAAAATAAGACCATAATGTCATTCTGGAAGCAGTAATATTGAAATTGAGGTGTCAGAGCTCACTCAATATTACTCTGGCACAATCATCATAAGTAAAGCGGGGCAAATTTCACGTTGCTGGATGTAATGAAACTCATGGCAATACAGGACTAGGGGATTTAGCTAGATATACACTGATAACACACTGAGCACTAGTCATCCCACAGGAAAACATTAATTCCTTACATCAAATGCTATCCATGGTGATTTAGCTTGTGACCTTGCATATTGGAGGCATAGTTATGAGTAAACGGTGAACTCTGTTATATGTTGTATTCTTCAATCTACCATGACTCATGAGGCATATTTTATAATGTCTGCTTTTGGCACATGTTTTAAGTTGTGTAAATAATGTGTACCTCATAAAAGTTAAAGAAAAGCATTACATGCCCTGACAGCATTGTAGAACATTGACCTTTTCATATTATCATGTGCCTCTGACGCCTCTCTAATGGATAGCTTGACATTTTCATTTAAAACAACTGTTGTGTTCTCTGACATTTTTGTCTGTGTCACTGAAATCATAAGGGTTAGCCGCAATTGTTCGCAATTACCTGGCATACAAATCATTTGCAGGTATAAGAAGCATAAAAATATTTTTTAATAAAATTGTTGCAAGATATATTTCAGAATACTCAGAATTTGCATCTGTCTTTGTAAGTGATCCACACTGGTTCACATGATTTGATAGCCTTGTAATTGTAAATGTTAAAAATGGGCTTAACATATCACTTTCTCTTAAGAAATATTTTGTTTTCAAAAAATCGAGTATGATATCACTTACATGTGGGATATAAACCTACAAGCAACAAATGAGCAGGACAATCAGAGACTCATGGACATGAACTATAGACTAGTGCTTACCAGAGGACTATAGACTAGTGGTTACTAGTGGGGTGAGGAAGAAGTGGGGAGGTAGATAGGTAAAGGGGGTCATATGTAGAGGGATGAGGGAAGGTGAAGTGGGTAAAAGGGATCAAATATATGGTAGTTGAAGGAAACTGGACTCTGGGTGGTAATCACACAATAGAATATATAGATGTCAAATTATAATGTACACCTGAAAATTATATAATTGTATTAACCAATGTTACCCCAATAAACTTAATAAAAAATTAAGCAGATGCTCATATTGCCTAAGATTTGTGAAGATTTGTTTTTATAACTTAATTCATTTATACTTCCCATTTTGAGTTTTAAATTAACATGAAGAATGCAAACATGAATTTCAATTACATGTATGCATTTGTTTCTAGATTGCTTTTTAACCTAAGATTTGAGGTTGTTACCAAAAGTAGATAAAAAGAACAAATAATAATAAAAAAAATTGGATTAAAATATATGAGAAAATTAATAAAGGCAAAGGGAAGATTATTTTATGGACAGGCATCTTATGTGACAATAGCAGTTAATAAAGATGGACTCCAAATTTGATTCTGAGGTTCATGGAGAGCAAAGCACACACAGACACAAAAGTAGAGTTATAAGACTCACGGCATCCAACAAACAAATTATTTAAGAGAAATGCTACTTTTCTCAAAATGAGACCTGTGTCAGTTTTCTCCCATGAGTCTTCATAAAGAGAATGCTGTCTTTGATACCAAGTTTTTTCTCCCTTAACACATGCTTTGCATGGTTCAGAGAGAATGCACGAAATCGTGTTGTTTAGGATTGAATCCTGGCTTTCGAACTACTGAACTGTTTAACTAACTAAGAGTTCATTGCTCCATCTGTAAAGTGAGGAAAAGTAGCTCCAATTTTACAATGCTGTTGGGAGGAAAAAAATGGGTTGTTTTAGTGAAGCGCTTAGCTCAGTGCCTGATACGTTTTCAGTAAATGAATATTAAATTTTTAGTGACTCCAACATCCTTTGGGGATAGGTAATAAGAATGCTGATGTGTAATTGTGTGAAAGTATATTTTAGGACCTTCAAATTAACAAGGTCCATTAATGTCAGTCAGTTTAGTCTAAAGCAATAATTTAGAACATAATAGAACTTTTTAAAGAGCATAATCTGCAGAACACTAGTGTCATAAGATGGGTCACACATATTGGTTTGTGAAACTAAACCTTTTATATTCTTTTTTTTTCAGGCTGCAGAGTGCACGATTAGCATATTTGAGGTTCTGAAATACCATTCTTTGAGCAACTTATTTAACTGTGTTTAATGCAACATTTTATTAATTTTGTTTGTTTTGTTTTACTCTTGAACAACTCTTGTTTGTTTTTATTATTTAGTAGAACCACGTATTAGTATGTGAATTTATTAGTCTTCAGTTGCATACAATTTAGGAAACAGTGCTCTAGATCATGCTCTATGCATCGCTCTAGGCAATTCTCCATAATACTGTTTCTTACAGCTCCATTTTGGAGAAGACTTAGATGGCAAATAAGTCTACATCATAGTGTTTTAAACAAACTCAGAATGCAATATTTTGTGTTCCTGAACAGGAGTCTAAGCATGGGACTTGATTGGTGATCAGTAATTAAAATAATGGGCTTTAATAAGTACAATTTGAAGGAATGGTCACCATAGTCCCAAATTCATAGAGGCCAAGAAAGAAACAATTATCTGGCCCAAGATCTTAAGCTATCAGTTCTGGGCCCACTTCAGCACGACCATAAATCTGAAGTCTTGTGTAAACTAACATATGAAGTTTAGTGTAGAATATTCCCAAACTGGTTATCTACCATAGCCTTATATCACACAGCCAAATATTCAAAGATAAAAATGAATTAGCCCTTAATTTTACTAGAGAACTGAAACTCTTCCTAAAACACAAGTAATATATGTTCTATACATGAAATTTTGTTTAATATCTGCTAAAAATCTTTTTTTTCTGAGTAATCATTCTTAAACCACCTTTACATAGAAGAACTAATGATGAGATTGTTCATAGAACTTTCTAACAAAAACATATTATCACATAAAAGTACTTGTATTTGACTTCAAAATTATATCTGGCTCATTCGAAAGTAGTAGAAAATCATTAAATCACAAACTAAATATAAGAGAGAGCTGACCAAAACATATCCCTAGTTATGCTACTTAAAAATATTATTGTTCTGCCCATAATGTCTCCTACATTATGGAGCATTAAACAATAAATAAAGACTTTTATCTTTAAAAAATTGCTTTCAGGTAAATTGGAATAAGCTAAACAAGGGAAGGAGCCTTGACTGATTTGTCTTTATATATCCACTGGATGATAAAATGGCAGGTACAGGGTGGACATATAAAAATATTTATATGAAATAATGGATTCATGAACACTAGCTGAGAACCTCAAAAGCAGAATGATTATGAGTCTATTATAGCTGTTTATGGAAGGACACAAATAAAATGTCCTCATTCTCACATCATACTTTTAGAATTGGTAGGCTTACAAGTTATCTCATATCTCTAACAAAAACTGAAAAATCAGTCATATGTGAGCTTTGCAGCACTTTCATTGGGAATGGAAACAGCTCAACTAGAATTAAATTTTCTTTAGAGGCAAATATGATTAAACTAAAAGAGATCAACAACTGTTATCCAAATAGGTAAAGAAGATTTGAGAATTGTCTCATAAATTGAGTATAATTTTAGAATGTTTGCAGTTTGGGCATGGGCCGGTTTAAAGTATTGTAACACTAATAACTCTAAGAAAAACGTAATTTCCTAATTACAAGAATTAAAATATGGTTCTATTTTCTATATAACTCGATAATGCTTACTCATATAACAAATTTGTTCAGAACAGTGTGTGACTATGAAAGAGAACTCACAAAATACATTATCTCTGTTCTCCCTAAACTGACAAATGGTTATAGTTACAAACCTTTGGGAAGACTTTCCTTATTGGCTTATGTAGGTTCAGATTCCTTTTCTCATTGGTATGAAAAATATAAAGGCAATGTTTGACATAAGGAAGAAACATATTCTTGGAAAATTTTTATAAATAAAAAGAAAACAAGCAGCTTAAAGGCTCACATCTACTGATATGATAAATTGCCAAGGTGAAATTACCTTGAGTTTTTTCCTTCTTTGTTTAAGAATTCATAAAAAAATATCAACTTTTTACCATGTATTGACTTTTTCCAGGAAATCTCCTTCTGGTAGTTAAAATAAGAACTTGCACACACATAAGTAAACTTTGTTGTATAAGCAAGCTAGGTGAGACGATGCTAATTGCTTGAGTAAACCACATTCATTTCATGCCAATAATCCATGTAATTCAACTCTGCCTGGTCTCACTCACCTGTGTCTTGCATTGGCAGCCTGCGGGGGTGCTATTTTAAAGTAGTTTTTAAAAATTATGAAAAGTATTGGTGTAGTCCAAAAGAGGTTGATACAGAAACAGGAAGCTCAAGGTTCTTGGTATGTTGCTTCCATATAGACTGCCTCTTGGTTTTGATCTCATTATCTTCCCCGGCAACCCTCTTAGGCCAAATGTTTATTAGTGTTCACTTCCTCCCTTCCTCCGTCTCTCTCTCTCTCCCTCCGTATCTCTCTCTCCCTCCGTATCTCTCTCTCCCTCCGTATTTCTCTCTCTCTCTCTCTCTCTCTCTCTCTCTCTTTCTCTCTCTCTCTCTCTCTCTCTCTCTCTCTCTCTCTCTCTCTCATGCCATACATGCCTATACACATGAATGGTCCCCTTATGATCAATGGAAAATGCACATATTTGATCCATTATATATTACAATGAAGTTATTTCCCAAATCATAGCTTCATACTCTGCTGCTTCAAGCAATCTTTTACCCTTATTTATCATGCATAACACAGATATCAGTGTAACATGATATTAAATTCCAGGGTACACATGAAGCTCTTCTCATTAAAGAAAATAACCCACATATCTATCTTTCATGGAAAAATGAGACTATCAGAGTATAAAAAGACAATTCTGAAATTACTCCATTTCATTTCCTCTTATTCCATTCTATAACCTCTCTTTTGACCTTTCCAATATCTTGTGGTAGATTATAGATGAATAGTCAAATAAAGGGGTTCAGTAGAATCTTGGTTCCTGAGCACCTGTTTTGAAAGACATCTCAAGTGGTCTCTCATTTCAATATTCTATGTGGAGTACGTGAAGAACCAATTTAATCAGAATTCTGGAAAACAAAACATCTAAAGTTTACAACAAACAAGTAAACAATGAATCAAAAAAAAAAGATTAGGAAAATTTTGTGAAATATTTTCTTGTCTTTGCTCTACCTCCTTTCTTGCTCAGTGACAGTCTTGAAGACAGCAGCCACATTCCCAGTGTGAGAACTGGTCTCTGGTTCTGGTGGTACGGAACAGACTTTATTCACAAAGTCTTGTGTATATCTGTGCTAAACTGAGGGCAACCTCAAGGACTGACACAAGGGATTTATCTCTGTTTTGTGTAATGAGAAATCAACTAAGAATGGGAAAGTTGCAGGTATCACTCAAAAACATAAGGCTAATTAATAACCTGCAGGCACCTGGGGCAAAAGATTACTTACTGAGACATATTATAGACCATCTAAAAACTCATAGGAAAAGCTAGGGAGAGATTCTTTGGTATTTTAGGGCAATCAAAAAACTCTGATGTATACTTGGGGAATGTAGAAAGCTACCTGTATACCAAGAAAAGATGCATGCTTGGAAAAAAAAAAAAAAAAAAACCTAAGAAATCCTAAGCTTTCACCTCAGGCTATTCCATAGACATAGTACAAGTTTTGGGAAGTGCTGAAGTAGTGCATCAAACTGAGCCAATCTGAAAAGAATAGGAGATTTTTTTTTTCCTTCGTATGATTTTCTGTTTCTTTATTCCTGGCATTCAAGTAAATATCTGTAAACATATTAATTGAACACAAGCTAAGGGAAGAGACTTACTGATGACAATATACCATAAGACATACAGTGTTTTCTGGGTTTGTTACTTTACTAGATTGGGGAATTCCTTTCACAAAGTATATCAAGTCAACATGATATTCGCTTTAAATATGTTATAATTTATATGTCAATTATACCTCAATAAAGCTGAAATTTAAAAAAAGTGAAAGAAAATTTTAAAATATAGTCTTTTCAAAAACAGTTTGGAAAAGTCATTAAACCAACAACTAAAGCTTTTAATGATCAGAAAAACAATAAACCATGAGGAATGAGAAGAATATGGTTTCTAGAGTTATCACATTATAATATTCAAATTTCCAAGTTGTTTTAACCTTTAATGTATTTAATTATGAATTTCTATAATATAATTTTTAATAATGGCTTCCACTACTGGCTTGCAAACTATGAGTTTGCACTTGTACTACATAGGAGGTTTACCCCATGCCTCCCCTTTGTATGCATATTAGGATATAGAAATAGAATTTTTTTTAAAGATTTCATGTTTTAAGAATAGTTTGAGATCCACAGTACAATTAAAAGGAAGGTACAGAGATTTTCCATATATTCTTGACCTGGGTATCAACATCCTTCACCAGAGGGCATATTTGTTACAACTGATGGACCTACACTGATACATCATAATCATCTAAAGTCCATAGCTCACCTCAAGTTTCACTCTTGATGTTGTACATTCTATGGGTTTAAGTATAGCTATAAGTGACATGTATCCATCATTTTGGTATCATCCAACGTATTTCGCTGCCCTAAAAATTCTGTTTTCTACTCTTCATCTCTCCTCATCAATCCAACTTTGGCAACACTGATCTTTTCACTGTCACCATGGCTTTATTTGTTTGTTTGTTTTATAATGTTATATAGCTAGAATCAAACAGTATGCAGCCTTTTCAGTTTAGCTTCCTTCTCTTAGTAATATGCATTTGTTTCATTCATTCATGTATTTTCATGACTTGATAGCTTATTTCTTTTTAGTGTTAAACAATATTCCATTGTTTAGATGTACCATAGTTTATCAATTCACCTACCGAAGGACATCTTGGTTATTCCTATGTTTTGGCAATTACTAATAAAGCTAGTATAAACATGTGTTGCAGGTTTTTCCATGAACATGTTTTTAATTTCCTTTATTAAATACCACAAAGTGTGACTGCTGGGTTGTTTTATAAGAGTATGTTTGCTTTTGTAAGAAACTGCCAAAATGTCTTCCAAAGTAGCTGTATCATTTTGCATTCATAGCAGCAGTGAGAGTTCCTATCATTCCGCACCCTTACCAGCACTTGGTGTCAGTGTTTTGGATTTTGGCCATTCTAACAGGTGCATAGTAGTATCTCATTGTTTTAATCTGTATTTTCCTGATAACACATAATTTGAAGCAACTTTTCATATAAACAGATTTGCCATCTGTTTAGCTTCTTTGATGAGGTGTCTTTGGCCCATTTTTTAATTTGGTTGTCTATTTCTTGTTGAGTTTTGAGTTCCTTTCATATTTTGGATAGCAGTCATCTATCAGATATGTCTTTTGCAAATAGTTCTGTGGCTTGTCTTATCATTCTCTTGACATAATCTTTTGCAGAACAGAAGCTTTTAATTTTAATGACATCTAGCATATCAATTGTTTCCTTCATGAATTATGCCTTTGGCATTGTATATAAAAAGCCATCTCTATCCAATGCTATCTAGGCTTTCTCCTATGTTATCTTCTAAAAATTTGTTCTTTTGCATTTTACCTTTAGGTCTGTGACCATTTTGAGTTAAGTTTTGTGAAGCGTTAAGGTCTGTGTCTACATTCACTTTTTTTTTTTTTTTTGCATGTGGATATACAGTTGTTTGAACACTCGTTGAAAAGACAATATTTGCTCTGCTATGTTGTCTTTATATCTTTGTCATATGTTAGTTGACTGTATTTATGCAGGTCTATTTCTAGGCTCTCTATTCTGGTCCATTGATCTGTCTGTCTATTCTTTTGCCATTACCATATTATCTTGATTACTGTAGCTTTATAGTAAGTTTTGAAGTAAGGTAGTGTCAGTCCTCCAATTTTGCCCTTCTCCTTTAATATTGTGTTGGTTATTCTGGGTCTTCTTCCTCTTCATATAAACTTTAGAATTAGTCTGTCAATATCTACAAAATAACTCACTGGGATTTTGATTGGGACTGCATTAAATTTACAAATTGGGTTATTTCAGCTTAGATAATTACCATGAGCTTTTAATAACATCTCTCTCTCTCTTTTTTTTAAGGCTAAAGATATTTTTGTAATATTGGTGTCTTATAAACCAATGAAAATACATGTCACTTGAAGTTGTGGTTCATAAATAGTGTACTTTCGATAACACAGATTCTCTAACATAGATAAAATGTCTAAGTATTTGGTGTACGAACAAATTAAAAAACAACTCCAAATAGGTGTAGGAGGTTTTGAAGTGTTTTTTACTTTTCTCCCAAATAGTCTGAGTACCAGTGGTCAAAGAGTAAAGGATTTGGCATATAATCCCAACGTTTATGGGTGAAAAGAGAAAAACATAGCACCTGTGATTTTTTACATTTTCAGAAGTATTCTGGATTGAGCTAAAACATAATGCCAGGATAGCTTGTCAAAAGTGTCAGTCAGTTTCAGGCAAGCCTGACCCATCAAACCACAAAAGATAGGATCTTTTTACAAGGGTGTGTTCAGAAATAGGACAGGTGGAAGGAGGGAGTTTCTCAACCTAACTGATCCAAACAAATTGAGAATAACTGACATAATTGTGTTTGGACATTTTGCAAGTCATTAAAAAATTTAGATAAAACGATGTAGTAAAATAGCATACTGGACAAAAATAGCTGTTTTTTTTAGAGTCTATTTATAAGATGCAAATTGATTGTCTTTGTCAAGTGACATTTCCATATCATTTGCTACTTTTGCCCTTTTTCTTCATTGGCTTTGTCCCTTTCAAAAAGTATACCATGTTCATATTTTAAAACTATGAAATTTCTTTTTTTAAAAAAATATATATTTCATGTGATAATCTGACTCTTCTCTTTTCAAAGCCAAGTAAAGAAGCCAAGAATGTATGAAGGTTTACCCTGGGAAGTTGGCTAAGGAAGCCTGAAGAGAAGAAATCACTGAATCCAAGCATGGAGGTCATTTTTATACACAAAAAGTCAGGAAACAAATGAAATAGGAGGAGAGAGGGAAACTTGGCTATATTTTATTTTCAGATAGCTGTATATTTTTGTCAAAAGTTAGATCACAAGTGAGAGCTATCTCACAATATGCCCAGCTTGGTAACATAAAAAGCCAAGAGAAAGCCAAATATATTACAAAAGTCATAGCTTGGAAAAAAAAATATTGCTACAATGCCAAATTTGAAATATATAGAACAATTAAAACTGCTACTTAATTTGATCCAGCTAGTCATAATGTATAGTGGTACAAATTAAAAATGTTAGGTGTAGTATTAAATTGATTATCGACTTAAAAATCAAAATATGCAGTATGACATTTAATTTTATAATCCCAGTTATTGTATACAAAGGTAGTTTTCAGTATCATTTATATTTTAGATTTTGAAAATTTAACAAAATATTGAAAATGTCCATGCCATCTACAGAAAGAGAGAGAGAGAAGGGGGGTGGGGAGGGGGGAAGAGAGAGAGAGAGAGAGAGAGAGAGAGAGAGAGAGAGAGAGAGAGAGAGAGAGAGAGAGAGAGAGAGAGAGAGAGTTGTTAGTTTTCTTTGGAGTTTCTCTTTAAAATCTTTTACTCAAAATAATATACAAAATGCTTTTGCTCTTTATAATATATTCTTAGCTCAGCAAGATACAGATGAGAGAGAGAGAGACAGAGAAAAGTTCATTTGATTAAATCATGGTGTTTCTTTCAGAAGTAAGACTTATTTGGAAATGTTAATCTAGTTTAAAAACATTTCAATGCATTTACTCATGTTTTAAATATGGGCTATGAATTATTTTCTAGTACATCTTCAATAATTCTTTTTAATCATTTCAGTTTTTAATTTTAAAAATCAAGTAAGGGTGCATGTAAAGAAATATTTTAGATATATATTAATATTTTTACATATTTTAAGACTATGAGGATAGAGGCAAGACATAATGATTGTACAGACATGTCTATTGTTTTAAATTAGAATCCCACATTGGTGTAAACAGTGATAAAAAGGAAGGGTTTCTATGGTGGTCTTTTTTCCCCCTAATATCATTGCCCTTCTAAGAATTTCTACGCCTTCATTGGTATATTAAGTAAAAGTTAATGACTTTTTAAGTCCTTTCCTTTTCTGATACATATATTTTTAGGGGAGGCAACCCTTGTTTGACCTCACAGATTGCAAGAACCTAGTCAGCTTCCAATCCCTTATTTTTTATTTTTTTTATTTTTAATTTTTTACACCTACAGTACCTGGTCTCCCATCCAAGTACTAACCAGGCCCAACCCTGCTTAGCTTCTGAGATCAGACAAGATAGGACTTGTTCAGGGTGGCATGGCTATAGACTTCTTAAATTTTTTAAACGTGTAACTATTATCCTCATATTCAATTCAGAAGTCAGATATACTCTGAAACATGTTCTAGAAAACAAAGTTTCAATTCAACAGTAAAATGAAAAAAACATTTAAAGAACAGATTCTGTTTTGGGTTTTTTTTTTTTTTTTTTTTTCTGTTTTCTCGTTTTACCCCTCAGGAATACTTGATATAAGTTTTGTGTGGGATCTAAAAACCAAGTTCTTTGGAACCTTATGTTGTCCTCAGGGACTGTCTGGATGTCGTTTGAGAAAAATCCATCAAAATGGAAATGGTATTTGGTAATAAGCAAATAATCTACTATACCCTCCAAATATCTTCAATGTAGACCAGAAAGGAAAACAAACTTTTATAGAAAAAGACATGTTATCAAAGATATAACCATTAAATTATATAATTATTTCTAAGACAGACAAAGAAAGAAATATATGCTATTCAGAGCAAATTTAGGAAAAGAATCGAGAACTTTCATGTCTAAATATGAGGGAGTAGCTTGAAGCAGAAGTATATCCTTCATAAGAACAAATATAAAATGTCTAAAACATTTTTAAAAATCAGTTTTATGCATTGAAAAAGAACCAATGTTGGATGGACTTGAGAAGCCCAAATGCGTGCATGAGTCAGTGGAAAAGCAATAAGGTAACTCTGATTTTCCATCATATTTTCCTTTAAGGCATCTGCTAATTGTCAAGTTGGTTCACATGCCAGAGGATGAGAAACTGAACATAAAAGACAGACCAAAAGTGAGAAGCAAAGTAGAGCTTTCAACAGTTTTATAATACTGAAGAGGCAATAAAATATAATTCAAAAATTGTCAAAAAGATAAGGCACTGATAAGCATTCTAGATTATTAATTTAGAAGCCCTGAGGAGCTACAGTTTAGGGGTAAGGGAGAAACAAAAATAAACCATTTCTTACAAAAACTGAAACATGGCCTTGAATAAACTCAATCTTTTTTTGGATAAAAGTAGTTTATCTTTTTCAAATTGCCTGTCTAAACCAAAACTAAGTTCCCAACTAAAACATATTTACTAAGCATTCCAAGAGACAGGGTTAAGACAGCATCAGACTCTCTTCTAAAAAAGATAATTGCAGGTGGCTGGGATATTAGTATGTGAAATGTGGGTTTTAAATACCCTGTCAAGAGTTTAACTAAGCTACTTCATTGTATTGCTGCTTAGGCATTAATTTATTTGGCTAAGCAGCCTGTGTGTAGCCTTAAACTGATATTAGCCACTTTATTTAACTATATGCTCGAGATATCAGTCCACAAAGTCACAAGCAAATTGAAGTTTCTGATATGACTTCCCCTACAGCCTTTGTGATCAGCAGTCTCCCGCAACCCCCAGGGCTTTTTTAGATAAGATAAGATCCCCTGAAGCTTACTAAAATTCTGCCCTTTTTGGTCTTAATTAACCCAGTCCAACCTTAGCCTGGGAACACAAAACACTCCACCTAAGGGGCCTAATAAAGACATGTGTCCAGGTACTGTCGTAGTCCTCTACTTGCACCCTGCCTTGAACTCCTTGTATGGCCCCTTAAGGCATGCCTTTTTCTAGGACTTGCGAGAAATAAACTCTATTTCAATTGTTCCTTTTGGTCTTTTGTTGTACCAGGCTCATCATCTGGCACACCATGCTCCACTTAACAAATATTAATTTAATAAAGGCACGACATATACTGTGACTAAATACGTGCAAAAAATCAAGAGAATGGTGAGTAATTTCAATAGAGAACAAAATCTTTTTTTAACCTGAATTAGAATTCTAGAACTAAAAAATATATTAACTGAAATTATGAACCAAATTGATGAGTTTAACAGTAAGTCAGATACTTCTAAGAGGAGAATTAGTAAAGAGAAATACAACTCAATGGAAAATACTCAGATAAAAGCACACAGAGAAAATAAAAGAGAAAGATATAAAGAGAATGAAAGATATTGTACAAGATAAAAAAAGATCTAGAATACATGCAACTAAAGTTCCAAAAAGCAGTGAAATAACACGTTTTCATGCAAAAAAAAAAAAAAAAAGGAGAAAAATCAAACCTGAAAATCCTGAGTGAAAGGAATCCTTAAGGAAATAGAATAATGATCCTAGAAACATGCATGGAAATACAAAGGAATGACGCAAAATGCAATGTAAATATCCATGCATACTGCTAGTATAAAAAATAATTAACTGTATCTTGAAGTTTAAAAAAATATGTAGAAATAAAACACATGAAAACATTAACAAAACATAGAAATGGACAATAATAATTAAAGGTAAATGCAGTTAATGGGTGTAATTACATTTTTCTGGAAGTGTGGAAAGCATTAATGTAGACTTCTCTATATCAAATATTTTGTAAACATTAAAAAATCTTTTTTTAAAAAAGGTAAAAGAGGATGCAATTAATAAGCAACAAAGGAGAAATCGTGACAGAAATTAAAAAATATTTTTAAACACATGATAAAATATGCACATCTGTACATGTTATATGTTGTGATATGTGGCTATGGTGGTTCTCAATTCTCAATGAACTATTCTTCCAGGTATCCACACTCTGTTTAACTCTTTCCCCTTAAATCTGGTCCAGTCCTGTTACTTATTAGAAATTATTCCAAAAGGATATTAGAAAGGAATATAAAACTAATGAAACAACAACAGAAAAATGCAAGATGGTAGAATGAAATGCAAAGACACTAATAATAAGTTAAATGTAAATGGACTAAATGCATCAATTAGAAGACAAAAAAGTAAAACTGGATAAAAAATTAAAATCCATTATGCGATGCTTACAAGAAATGTATACACATCTATTAAAGATACTGAAAAGTTAAAATAAATGTTTGCAAAAGATATTCCATACAACAAATAAAAGAACTCAATTATAGTTAATATATAAATTATTTTTAAGGTAAAAATGATTACTAGAAATAAGACATTTTGAATGATTAAATTATAATCCTCCTGCCCTACCCCTAGGAAATAAAACATTTCTTTTTTTTTTTTAAATTAATTCATTATTTTTTTATGGTGAATCTGGTTAACAAAATCCAATAAAGTTCATCTGTACACTTTAGCACTAAGGCATATATATATATATATATATATATATATATATATATATATATTTTTACACTGTGTGTTCACTTCTCATAGTTAGATTTCTTTCTGTCACCACATATTTGACCCCCTTTACTCTATCTACCTTCCCCCTTCCCCAATCCCCTCCCCTCTGGTAATCATGAGTATATAGTCCATGTCCATGAGTCTCTATTTGTCCTGTTCATTTGTTGCTTTCTATATTTGAATGTACCTAATAGTAAATCTCCATACATATAAAGAGAAGCAGACAAATCGGAGATGTTTCAAGATTTTAATCTACATCTTATAGTATCAGATAGAACAAGCAGACAAATTGATGATGATCTAGAAAATTTAAATAACAGGATAAAAATAAGAAAATAACTGACATTAAAACATCAAGATGCCTAACAAATTCAAAGTGCATTTTTTTTTTCAATTGGCACATGGAACATTGGCCAAAATTTACCATATATTTTTCCATAAAGCAATACACAATACATTTTAAAGAAATAAATTTTACCAAATATAGAATTAACCTATAAACTTGTGAAAATTACCAAAATTAGTGTGTGTGCCTATATATAGAGAATGACTTGCAAAAGATATTAGAAAAAGAATTAATTGGTAAAACTAACAAAAACAAACAGAAAGCACAATATATCAAAGCTAGTAGAATTCGGCTAAAATATGTATTGTATTTGGTTAATTTGGTGACTCCAAAGAACCACTCCTATTGTTATTAATGCACTGCTGAAATCTCTTCCCATTTAACTGTTAATAGGTCTATTACTTGCTTTAATAAATGACCTTCTGTCTGTTCAATGCCTAAGCCCTACCAAGTCTTGTTGGGGGTTCAAGTGCTTTGGGTGTCTGATCTATAATAAATACAAGACTGAAGACATTACTGAAATTACCACTTGGAGAGACCTTGTAGAGAGACCAGGTGGAGAGAGGGATGTCCTAAGATTGTTTGGAGAAAGGTACAGAGGGACATGGCCCCCCTGCATCTAAGCTGAGCATGGATTTCCTTGCCATGGTCTTGGAAAAAAATTTCCAGCCCAGGTAATGCCCTAGATGACTTACTTCATTATACAGAGTTTACTATTTGTTTAAAGGTAGCAGCAAATTGTGGGACGATTTGATATATAGAAATATGAGAAAGATACAATCAACAAATAAACAATAGGGAAAATAAAAAGTCGAAAGTTAGTTTCTAAAGACATAAATACACTTGATAAATCCCCACAAGATGATAAAGAATAAAAGTCATAAATTACAACTATCAAGAATTAAAAAGAGAACAACATAGCATAGTCTATTTTGATTTGTATACCTTTTTCTGTTTTTATTAAATTCGATAAAAATTAAACTAAAATCCATTCATTCCTAGTTCAAGTGAGATCCGTGATCTATATGATTCATTTACAATAATATGTAGATATTATCTTAATATTAATAAAATTAACTAATGCTTTCTTTTCTTCTATTGTAGCCAGAGAACTTCCAAGAGCCTCATCTCTTAATAGGTTCTTTGCTCTTTCTGTTTCAGGTGCCCCGCTCTATGGTGAGCATCTGATTTCTCTGTGAATTAACAGTCTTTAAGCAAATTTCTTAAATAGACTGTTTATATCTAAGATATGTGTCAAGATGCCAAAATCTGTCTCCTTGCATCTTTTCTCTGTATCATTGCCTAAAAATAGTTCATACTGTGGGGATGGCAAGTTTCCTTCCTATCATTGTCACACGTGCATCTTTGTCTTAAGTAATAACCAGTAAAAACCCTAGATTGACTATGTAGTCCATGCATTGGGCAAGTGTTTCATCCTTCTACTGTGTTTCCATTTGTATACAATTTTCATCACTTCTTGAAGCTACATTTATTAACCTAACATATAACGGTGGTGTGTGTGTGGCGGGGGAATCTCTGTGAAGGAGATCTCAGGTTCTGTGAAACTAAACTGCCACAGACATCTATTTTTTTAACTCAGTTCTTCTTACAACATAACATATTATATACTTTTCAAACAAATCAACAATACTGTTTTTTCCATATCATCTCATTCAATTTCCAAAAGATGAACTTGTTTAGCTTTCGGGAGTTCTTAAAGATCATAATCATAATAATTTGTCTGTCTCCCAATAATTTATGCACTTAACAGAAAGTTTTCATAGGGATGTTTCATGTGAGTAGTGACTGCTTCTAAAAATGTAAACAATCTTTATGCTTGTGATACTGCCCATCCAAATGCTTTTTCTTGTTTTTCTACAATAATTTGGAATGTTGTAATGCAAACTGCAAACATATTTCCTTTTTTGTGTGTGCGAGCTAAAATCTACATAAGAATATTTTGCATTTTGATAAATGCTAGTTTGCAAAAGAAGGCTTCAAAATAAAATTCAAAGGCATTCTCAATTTTTCTCCTTTCAAAAACCTAGCCAGATAGATTGTTTCATTTGATAATGTTTAACTTGCAATGCATGTATTAGCGTCAATTTATATTAGCCTACTCTTTATAGTTTGTTAAATAAATTCATACACATTTCATTTGGTTTATAGAGCTTTGTGAAGGTCTGATGGTTCTTTTGTTTCCTCATTTATAAAATATGGCTCATCTTGTAGCTTTTCTAATATTAGAGATAAATTATTAGAAAATGGAGTTAAATGAATTATTCAAGATGAAACCCTACCAATAGGTAGCAAAAACTAAGTCTTATTCAATGTTTACTGGGTTTTCTTACATGAATCATACTACAGGATAAGTCAAAACTTCTTAAGCCATCTGAAGAACTACAGCTTCTTCCCTGCATGTCAGCTTTAGTCTTTGCTTAATCACATTCAATTTAACCAGATGGACATGCCAATAAACCTACATAATATAGACCTACATAAAATATCCCCAATTACTCTATCTTTGTATATTTTATCTTACTTCATTTCAATTCATTTTGTTTTATGTTTTGCCCATCTACAATATCAAGGGCACTTTATGTATTTTTTTTCAAACTTTCCAAAATGATCCAAGCCTTATACTTTCTCTTTTCTGAATGTAGAGACCTCGTCACCATACAACTTAGCTGACAAAGATGCACTGTCTTTTACTGCTTTCTTATAGTCTTATTTACTTGACTTTTTTTGGTTATTATTTTTAAAATCTTTTCCTTTTCCTCCAAACAAGTCTGAAACCTTAGCTTTTACTTTCTTTATAGAAAGTAAAGTATAAAATATTTTATCTAAACTATAAACTTGACACTGCATATGCTTTAAAAAAAATTCTAGGCATGACTAATTTCTTTCTAAGCAAGAAACAGGAATAAAGAGTACGAATATGCAATTAGTGGTAGAAATGCAGAAGGAAGAGTTGTTGAATATGTGATGATCTATGTAAGATTTCTCTAGAGAGTATCAAGAGATTTGCACTGATGATTAGACGTTTGTTTTTTTTATTTAAATTTATCTTTCAAATAATTTCTTGAATTTAGTTATGAGAGATCTGATGACTTTTAAAAAAACTTTCATACTTCAAAAACTACTTGAAATTATAAGATAAAAGAATTGGGGATCATGTTCATTCATTTCTTGCGTGTATATTGGTGTGTGAGAATGAGACAGTATAAGTAAATGTTACCCCCAAACCCTTTTCCTACTTAATTCCCACGTGATTGTTAACATGAGCCCAAAATCGTCTTTCGATATGCAGGACTAGATAATTGAAAAACTGTCAGTGCCTCTTTAGTCTTCCTGAAATATATGCCTATTATAACCATCTTTACCAATGAGAATACTGAGGCACACAGAGGTTAAATAATCTTCAGTTCACATAACTAGCAAGTAATGTAGTCAAGGCGTTTTAAACCCACAGTTTGGGGACATAGCCCTCTGGGAAAGTAATTACAACAGTACTTGGAAGCCAACCACAAAGTTTTTAAATATATCAAAATCCTTTACTAATTAATAAAATTTGGGCAGTGAAATATGAGCAGTGGATTAATGGTTACCAGAGGGAAGAGGAGAGGAAGGTAGATAGGGGTAAAAGGAGTCAAAATTTGGTGATGAAAGGAAATTTAACTTTGAGAGGTGAACAGACAATGCAATTTATATATGGCGTATTGTTGAATTGTAGACTTGAAACTTATTTAATTTTATTAACCAATCTCACCCCAATAATTTTAATAAAAAAATAAAATGCTAGCTAATTTTGTTTTTTTCTGATATCATGAAAGTTTTCGATTTGGATTATCTCAATCTAAAATGATCAGAAATATATTTTTTATTAAGTGACTGTTTGTAAAATTAAAAGAGTGCTCTTAATGAAAAAAGCTGGGAACACTCTCTTAGATCATAAACATGAAAAATCAATTAAATCAATTTTTCATAAACAGCTTTTCAGAACTCGGCTTCCACAGTCCCCATCCAGCCTGATCATTACACTAAGGCCCAGGGTTACGTCTGTGGATGACTGAAGTTCTGACTGATGTTACTGGGTACTAATTAATACCTCATCCTGTGAGGTAGAGCCCTGGTAAAATCATAATTCTAAAGCTAATTTTACAGAAAGTATTGTCCCATGTCAACAGATGCTGCACCACTGCCAATATGAAGGGTTATATTGTATAATGCAAAGGGTTATTCTAGACATGTTAGACTCTGTACAAATCAATTAGCAGTCTTTGCCACAGATGATTTAATTTGCTGTATATTTCTGTAGCATATAGATCGAGCTTGTAATTATGTGTTTATTTGGGTTTTGTTTGTTTGTTTATTCATTAGTCTTTATTTAATTGCCAACTCCACGAGAGAAGGCACTCTGGCTGTCTCCCACTGCCAGTGTGTCACAAACACCTGGCATGAGAGCTAGCCAGTAATAGATAATGAATGAATGAGTGATCCAGACAGGTCTAAAACAAGTATGTCACATCATCTGTTTCGCTTGGCCAAATTATTCATCTTCTTTGAATCTCAATTTCTTAATTTGTGAAATATTAAGCTCATTTGTTTTATTTTATGTATTACATGAAGTGATGTATATAAAAGTTACAGTGAGCACTTGATAAGTGATAGCTATCATTGGATTTTTTTTTTTTTTAAGTTTGATGTCTAAAAGGAGCACTAAAGAATCTGGAGGAGATAATGATAGACACCGAAGACACTTAAGGGCTCGCAAAGAATGCTCAGTGTCTCTCTCACCAAGAGGTAAAACTAAGAACTCTGGCTAAGAACTTAATGTTAAAAGTAATGTAACTTATATATGCTGAGAAGTTAAAGCATAATACTCAATTTTAAAAGGCTTACTGAAAATTTTTGTAAAATAAAAGTCAACATACAGGATGATGATTTCAATATTTATGAGGCTAATAGTTGCACATAGAGACTAGAACAAGGGCGACATTTTAAGTTCCAACACCATAAGATCAGGATAAATTACTTGATGTACATAAAAAAACTTCAATACAAATATGTACAATGTAGAGGTAGAAATTGTATTTTCTCTACACATATAACATTATATATTCAGTATCAGGTTTCTGCTGTACACTGTGTTGGAATACCAAATATAGAAGACAAATATTATCTGTCCTTCCAGCTTTTGAGTATTTTCTTAGATATATGGTTTAGAGGGTTACTCCATCCCCTGGAGCTACTCATTCATTTTTAACTTTTGATTAAGCTCATGACGACCAATGACGACCCTGTCCCTTCCCATTAAATTCTAGCATGCTTATTTTGAACTTTGTATAAATAGAATCATGCACTATACGTCACATATTTTTTATGCTTTCTTTTACTAAAAGAAAAGAAGGAAAATTATATCACCTTATAATGATAAAGAGCATCACTACAAGGATAAAAATGCAGGTCAAGCAATGGGAAAAGAGAGAAAAAAAATAAGAAAAACGATGGGGCTAATCCTACCATTCTTAGAACACATATCCAGCAACTAAAGCAGATGTTCTTTTAGAGATTGGGCTCCTCCTGGTTCCTGTTGCTACTGCTGTCAATGATACCATGGGATTGCCTGGGACCTGAAGTAATGGAAGGAAAATAGGAGAAAAAGAAGGAGAGCAGGGTCCTCACTTTCTCTGAGCATTATGAATGCTCCTCCTTATTATTTGAGTCAGAAGTAGAGGGCTTCCTACTGAGCCTTCTTTGTATACTTACTCAGTACCTACTTTTGCACTGGCCATAAATACTGGAGGAAAACAACAGCAATCTCACCATCAGGTCAATGGTGTTTTAAATTTTGGTCTTGTTCCTCAATCTACCTAGCATTTAATTTCTTTTCAGAGTCCTCCAAAGCTGCCCCATGCATTTTGTACAGGTTTTATAGCAAGAGTAAATCTGTGAAGTCTGTTCCTTGAAGAATGTGCAGCTGCCAATGCCTCTGCTAAATTTTCTTTTTCTTTTTTTTTTATTTTGCTTTTAATCCTGACTCTGTAAAGGTCATGTTCAAGTCCATACAGCTTATTTTTCAGCAAAGATTGGTCAGAAATTGGGCTCAAATACTACATGCCAGTAATGCTTCCACTAGCTGCTGAAGCATCTGTGTGTGGGTCAGGGAGCATATTAAAAATTCAGGCCATTTTTAAGTCTGCTTTTTAGTTCAGCTGGGCTCTCTGGAATGTCCTTGGGGCACTGCAATTTCCTTCTCCCAGGGATGTGTGAGTGATTGGTGCATGTACAGTTTATGTAGCACACCCACATCCACCTGCGATATGCGACTGTCTCACCTTCCTGTTCTTCCTCAGGAGTGCAATGGTTTCTTACGTGCATCAAACAGGACCATGATCTCAGGATAGAAGTCCTTGGCCCTCCTTGTTCCCTTGTCATGGATGTTGCCATTTCAAATGGCATAATCCAAATCAAGTGTGTCCTACTGGTAGCAAAACTTATATCCACAGCAGACCAAGCTGTGGATATAAGCTTTGGAAAAATGGGAAAAGCTCTGGGCAAAAGTGCCATGGACTACATTGTTCTTACCTAAAATTTAATCATTTTCATGAATAATAATTCTTACTCGATTGTCTACCTTTGATTAAATTTCAGAGTGCTAAAATAGTAGCATTTTCCAATTTTCTCCACCCTTATAATTGTCAGCCTCCTCATTGTACCATATTGGAAGCTAATTTCATAATTAGATATAATATTTTGATATAAAGTTCCTATGTGCAAAAATAAATTGCACTACCATGCAAGCATCAAACAACCAAAAACTACATTTTGAAAATGTGATACAGTTTTAACAGAATCAATGATCATCAGAAATCTAGAGATATCTCTAACAGACTTAAAAGATCTCTACAATGAGGGTTATAGAACATTAAGACACAAATAAATGGAGACATAACATGTGCCTATGTTGGAAGACACAATTTGGTAAAATTTTCAATTTTACACAAATCAATTTGTTAGTTAAATAGTTCCAGGAAAAATCCCAGCATGTGTGTGTGTCTCTCTGTGTGTGTGTCTCTGTGTGTGTGTGTCTCTGTGTGTGTGTGTGTGTGTGTGTGTGTGTGTGTGTGTGTACACATGGACAAGGTGTTTCAGAGAGTAGAAACCTTGAAAAAAAAAGAAAGATGGAAGAATGACACTACTAAATGTCAAGATCTATTTAAAAGCTTTAGTTATTAAAATAATGTAATGTTGGAGTAGGAAAAGACAAATAAACCAATGTTACAAAATAGAGAATCCAGGAACAGTAATCTAAGCATACAATAAACTGATGTGCAACAAATTTGATAATCCAAAGCAGTGAGAAAAAAATAACCTCTCAATAAGTAGTGCTAGCTCAAAAAGATATCCACATGAAAACAAAAATAAAATTTATCCGACACCTCACATTATAGACAGAAATACTAGAATAAGTGTGTGTCTAAATGCAAAAAGACAAAATGATAAAGTTTTTGGAAGAAAACAGGAGAAAAAAGCAGAAGAAAAGATTATTGTTCTTCTATATATGCTATGTACATAATATATTCAAAAAGAAAAGGGGAAAATATCTATATGTTGAAATTCATATATATTTTTTAATCAGGACACAAAAAATATTAGTTATAGAGGGCTGATATATTAGACTTATTAAGAATAAGAAATTCTGGTCTGCAAATAGCACCATTAATCCAGTAAAAAGGCAAGACATAGCGTTGAATAAGGTAGGTGTTTTATGCAATGTCTAGAATGTAAAAAGACCTCACAAAAATTATTAAGAAAAAATACTATCCAAAGAAAAAGATGACGAAATATTTTACAGGCCCTTCACAAAGGCAGGGATTCCAATGACCAATAAACATAGGAAAAGGTACTCAACATAATCATTTTATAAATAAGTGCAAATTTAAACATAATGAGATACTAAAACATCGCAGCAGAAAGACCAAAACGTAAAAGACAAAACATAAATAAAAAAGAGAGAGAAAGAAGAAGAGAGGGTGGGGGAGAGAAAGAAAGGGAGAGGACAAGGAAGAGGGAGACCGAGAATGAAAATTCATGGTTTGGGAGAGGAAGAAATAAGTAGAGAAAAGGGGGAAAGAATGAGAGAAAACAACAGGAAGAACACAACAAAAGCAGAGAAGAATTTGGATGAGGTTATCAGATATTACATATATTTCTGGTAAAAGTATAAATTGTGGTCTCATTTTGGAAAACCATTTGGCAATATCTATCACATCTAAACATGCATGATAATATACTCTGCAAATTTACTCCTAGGTATATATTACCCAACAGAAATGCAAATATATGCTCACCAAAATACATTATAATCTTGGTATTAACACACAGAAAATATATATATATATTTATAATCTTGGTATTAATACACAGAAAAAATATATTTATAATATATATTTATAATCTTGGTATTAACACACAGAAAAAAAACTAAAAATTACTTATCAATCAAAAATTGAATATATAAAAATGTTTTTGTTTCATTTGGGTTAACTTTCTAATAATGAGAATGAAGAAACCAGAACCGCTTAAAGAATAATGGCTATACCTCGAAAACATAATACAAAAAAAGGGAGACACCAAGATTTTATATTGTATGTTATATTTATATAAATTTCAAAATCAGAAAAAAACTAATGCATAGTAAATAATTCAGGATTGTGGTTACTCACGAATGAAAAGTGGCATCATTTTTTTCTGTTTTTTTTTTTTTTTTTTTTTTTTTTTTTCTGATGATGTTCTATTTCTTGAATTGGGTGTCAGTTACCCAGGTGTGCTCAGTTTGCAAAAATTCATTGAGCTGTCCATTTGTGATCTTTTCAAGTTTCTGTGTATTTGTATACTTCAATAAAATGCTTATGGAAATAACTTTATTTGGATTTTTTAAATACAAATTACAGTGGATTGAAGACTATTCTTGCAAAAATATCATTTTTAATCACTTCCATTGATTATGAGTAGAAGAAAAATGGTGAAGCTATAGTCAATGATTAATAATCATGATACACATTCTTCTCTATGCCAAAGCCCCTAATATATGTTTAACAAGAATAGTGGGTCACAATAACATATAAATATTATTAATATATGGCTATTATTGTTCCATAGGCCAAAGTTGAGAAAAAAAGTGGTCAGAAATTCTATTATATATAACCTAGCAGGGCAAAACTCTTTCTACTCAGTCATTGTTTTTTGTTAATATTATTATAAGTACACTTGTATACTTAAGTAGGTAGGATTGTGATCAGTACAGTATCCAATCTAGTCTGATGATTAAAGAGATAATAATGTGTGACTGGGGAGCAGGGGGACAGTTATTTCCGTTTTATATCCCTACTTGAAACTAGGGTTATCATCAAGAGAAGAGGGAGAGATAAATGTGGAATAGAGAAAGAGGAAGAGAGCCCTGTAATATTGGGTTTAAATGGAAGTATAAGAATGAATTCTTGATTTAGAAAAAAAAAAAGAATCCAATGAAATGGCCAAAAAGCATATGCTGCACCAGTAGCTATGAGCAGCAAACCTAGGAGTCAGATTTGGGTTCTAATGAACATTTTTTTTTCTAAAATTAACCAGCAATTCCAGAGAATTAGCTGATTTCAGAACTAGATTAAAATTCAAGGTGTGCCCAAAACATCTTGTTTCAAAAAGTCAAAATTTAAGAGGGGGAAGCTTCCCAGAGACCCCAGTGGCAACCGACCATTGGCCAACTTGGGACACTTTAGCATCATAAAGTGTAACAATGGCAATATGTTTTAACGAATTGAACTCAAAAAAGTTTAAACAATGAATTTTCTAGAAGATAACATCAGAAAATATCTTGAAGTTGGGAAAAATTTCTTTAACAAAAAATATTATTAAAACAGTGAAAAGAAACTTTCTAGTCATTAAAGCACAATTAAGAGATTATAGAGCAAATCAAACAAGGAAGAATATATTTGCACATATATTTAAGAATGACTCATAAGAATGTTTGCCAGTCTCCCAGAAATCAAAAAGAAAATAATGAAGAGCTGTTTAAAAAAAATACAAAAGATTGGAAAAAATCACTTTGCAAAAGCAGCTTTCCAAATAGATAATATAACAAGGAAAAGGTGATCAGTATCATAAGACTTCAGGGAAATTAAAATCAAAACCATGTAAAATGTTTCTACATACTAGAATGACCACTTTTTTTTTTTTTTTTTTTTTTTTTACTGAAAGCATTGAGTTTAATGAATTGCTGGAAATTGAAACAACTACTGAGAGAGTATAAATTAGTACAACTGCCTTGGAAAACATTTTTTCAATTGCTCCTAAAGCTAAGGATATGCTCACGCAATGACCTACCAATTCTACTGCTATGTAAATATCAAATGAAATGAGTACTCTTGTCCACTGGAAACATATATAGTTGGCCCTTTCCGTCTGCGGGTTTTGCATTCACAGATTAAACCACATGAAGATCGAAAATATTTTTTAAAAATCCCAGAAAGTTCCAAGAAACAAAACTTGAATTTGCACACACTGAGCACTCCAAGCGAATGCAGTGATGTGTAGGTATATCCTGCTGTAGCCAGTATGCAAATAAAGGTTATATGCAAATACCATACCGTTTCATATAAGGAAATTGAGCATCTCCTGGAACCAATATCGGGTAGATACTGATGGACGATTATATAGGAATGATATTTATAGCAGCCTCATGTAGAATAGCTAAAAAGTATATACAATATAAATATCCACCAATAATAAAATGCATAATATATGATTATATGTTCATATAAAGAAATATTATAGTGGAATAAAAAACTGCTATTATAATAATATTGATAAATCTTACAAAGTAATGCTGAACAAAAGAATTCAGACACAAAGATATACATATGTTATGAATTGAATTTTAAAGGAAGGTGATGAAGAATGCATACAACTCAATAATAACAACAACAAAAAACCCCAAACAATCCAATTAAAAAATGGGCAGAGGACCTGAGCAGACACTTCTCCCAAGAAGACATACAAATGGCTACCAAACATATGAAAAGATGCTCAATATCGCTAGCTATTAGGGAAATGCAAATCAAAACCACAATGAGATACTGCCTTGCATCTGTTACTCAGCCATAAGAAGAAATGAAATACTGCCATTTACGACAACATGGATGGACCTTGAGATAATCATGCTCAGCAAAACAAGCCAGACAGAAAAAGTTGAAAACCACACGATATCTCACTTATAAGTGGGATATAAACCTAAAAGCAACAAATAAACAGGACAAATGAGCAGAGACTCATGGACCTGGACAACAGACTAGCGATTACCAGAGGGTATGAGGGAGGGGGAATGGATGAGGGAGGGAGGTAGACAGGGTCAAAGGGGTCAAATAATAGGTGGTGACAGAAAGAAGTCTAACTATGGGCGGTGAACACGTAGTGCCTTACTGCTAAATTGTACACCTGGAAATACTGGATTTCGTTAACCAATGTCGCCATAATAAAAAATAAATTAATTAAATTAAATTAAAATAAATTAAATAAAAGAGCAAAAAAAAAGCAAAATAAATTAATGATTAAAGTCGGAACAGTAGTTACCTTTGGAGTATGTTAAAAGAGAGGTATGATAGAGTTATTTAAGGTGGTAATATTTTAATATTGGTCCTCTTGACACGTTGGTTCACGTAAATTTTCATTTCTAAAATTACACCATCATATTTTAAGATTATTAAATTTTACAATATAAACTTTATAATTAGCAAAAGAGAATGAAGGTATATCTCTATATATCCACATAGATAAACTTACAAAACATATAGTAAAGTCAAAAAGTAAATTCCAAAAAAAACCTATAGTATAAAATCATTTATAAAACCATTTCATCTCAACAAAATATGAAACAATACCACATATTTATATTTGTCTGTATAATTTTAATTAGTGTGATTAGAAACAAATATATTTCACTCATAGAGTAATTCTAGGAATTCAAATTCACATCTAGGTCACAGAATTCTTATTGAGCCAATTTTTCCTTATAGCTAGTTTTAGGATGACAAAATTAAATGGAGATATTTTCTCAGTGTCAAATTTACTCCAACAGAAATGACCCGCCAAAGAATTTGACCTCTTCAAAGTAGATTTGTTTCATAAAGCATTGCGTGTGCGTGTGTGTATAAATATATATATATTTTTTACATAGTAAAAACCTTGCTTATCCTACTTTTAACTGTCATGACTATTAAATTTTATATCCATTTAAATCAGTACTAACATTACAATCAAAAACCAATGATGAGTCTTTTACAGAGTTATAAAGTCTGAGTTTCACTGTAAAAAAAAAAGAGTAAAAAATTAAGTCTTATATCCTTGTTATAATAAATCACCAAGTATTTATTCATCACTAATCTTGTGCTTAATCCTTTCTTAGGCAGCCTGAAGAGTAATGAGAAAATATCAGACATGGTTCCTGCTGTAAAGGAGATAATAATGCAATTGAAAAGATAAAGTTTTTGTAAAGATCTTTTGTAATTTAAACCATCTACAAAAGGGTCATCTGTTAAAACAATAGATTAATTTCTATTCCAGATTAGAAAACTGGTGATAAATATATACTTATCACTTAGGATTCTTATGGAATTATTAGGCTGATAAATTTGTATTGGAATTATATAGAACACAAAAGTGATACAAAATTGGTTATCTCATACTTTGATGACCCTACAGGTGTTATTGTGAATAATTAAGAATAATGAATATGACAACTTAATTTTATTAAAAATTACAAAAGAAATACTTAACCTCTACCTGTCAAAATTTCATAATATTTATTTTTGGAAATCTCCAAATCTTTATTCATAGTAATAGACACTAAGAGATGTCACTTGACCAAGTTCAGATAAATAGAAAAACAGCCAAAATTTGAATATAGTTTTATCAGAAGCCAAATTCATATCATTTCTCTTACCCCAGAATTCCTTCTATTCAGTTCCATAAAGGTATAAAAAATTGTTTCTGCATTTAATATAAACTGATGTAAATATATTACCTATTGTGTCACTCAGAGCCCTGTGTAATTGACAACATAGAATATTTTACAGCAAATAAAAGTATATCTGTTCTATAAGGTTAGAGTTATGCTTCCTATTAAATTTCCCTTCTTGCCTACCCTGTCTAGACATACAAAGTTAAATTTGAAGCTAGTAATATAATATGTTAATATTATCAATGTTATTCTTTCCCCTTTTTCCTCCTTTTTGTTTACATCAATTTATTTGAAGTTGACTGAAATTCCTGTTCAGAAAATTTGAGTTGAAGTTAAATTAAACTTAGCTGTGACAGGCACTGAATAACTTATATTAGTAAATATAGATGGAGCTTCAACAGATATTAGCCATATACAAGTCTATTTTTTATTAGCATATGTAGAGAGAATGTATTTTTGGTGCTTGCTAGCAGTGATGAGGGAAAAAAAATTACTTAGTTCACAATCCAAAGAATAATAAAGCTGAGAGGGATCTCCAAAGATGAAGTATACCCTTCCACATCTAGGCAATCTTCCTTTAGAGTACTCCAGGCAGACAGGCATCAAACTTCCTCTCAAGTATCTCCAGGAAAAATAGACCCTGCCATGATTTGCTTTCAACTCTTATGTGTTTCCTCAGTGGTTTTCATACTGAGACACTCTCCATGAAGCTGTCTGAGTTCTTCATTCTTGCCAATTTTCTCTTAGACTTCTGTCTAAGCAGACTGTGTTTTCCAAGATCAGTACTGATTCAGCCTGTTATTTCTGCTTTATGCTTCTGAGCACCAAGGGCTACGATTTTAGCACATGGTGCATTAGTGTTCTAAACACCATTGAGAAGAAAACAAGGCCCCAAAGGGTGAAAGCATTAATGAAAACAATGAGCATTTTAGTAAGAAGCCCAGGGCATTTAAATCCAGTATCCCAGAGTGATTTATAACTTTGCCAATTGTAACAAGCATTTCAAGGATCAATTATCTCTTGTAAGTTATAAATACAGATATCATTTTCATTATTGCAAAATTATTTAGAAAGTAAAATATGGAAATGTCTTCTACTAATTAAATGGTAAAAGAAGAAGGCAAAAGACTGAAATCCTCGCCATACTCAGCCCTGAAACAGAAGATCCTCTGTTTAGGCAACAGTGCTGTGGATATAGCCAAGAGACTGTTTTGGCACAAGAAAGAATATATCAGCATTACCAGTGCCAGTTACATTCCATTGCCTTTAGTTTCCTGGCTGAGTATATCTGTGTTTGGGAGAAGGAGAAAAGGCAAGAGGGAGGCAGAATCTGGCAGCCATTTCTCTTCATCTCTGTAATGTCCTTTTTAGCATCTAAATAAGAATATGCTTGTATTTCATCATCATTTTGTGATAGTTACCACAATATTGCTGAACACAGCTATTATTTTGCTTATCTAAAGTAATTAAAAAAACTAATTTAATAAAACTTTGATCACTCGTTTACTTTTTAGTTGAAGTTTAGCCTTTTAGTGCTGTGTAAATAAAAATGTAACATAGCAGTTTACAAAAATAATTTATTATTTCACACGATTCTGGACACTTCTACATGGAGTCTGTAATGCAGTTGAAGAAAGATGTAGGTTGGTCCTACAGTCATTTTAAGATATTTTAAGACCGAGTTGGAAGTACAAAATATCTCCCTTATATGACTGGCAGTTGATACTGTGTTTTGGCTAGGATGTTATCAGGGGCTGATCACCAGAGCACCAATATGTGGTCTTTCCATGTGGCCAGAGCCTATTCCAGCATGGCAGCTGTGTTCTGACAGGGAGTATCCTAAATGTGAGCGTTCCAAGAGAGAAGAAGCTGCCAGTCTCTGAGGGCCTGGACCCAAGAACTGGCACAGCACCATTCTTTTGAATCTGATTGTTCAGAATAGTCACAGAGAACCTCTTAGAATCAAGACAAGGGCAAAGGGCATAAACTACCCTTCTGGATGAGTGGAGCATCAAACAATCTGTGGCCATCTTTAACCTCCACACTTTAAATATTACCATATTTGGGGAATCTCATTTTAATTAAATGGCCAAAATTGTGGATACTAATCATTGAGATGTTAAATAAAAACCTCCAGTTTACAATTTGCAGAGTGATAATCAACTTAGCACTGTATATTTGTACCTTGCCAGTAGGAAAAGAACATTAACAAAATCAGTATAATTTGATTTCAAATATCTCAAAATATTACCCAGCCACACTATCTGCCTAGTAAACTTTTATGTCTTCAACAACAACAATAACAAAACTAATTTCGGCCTAGATTCAACCTCTCAACAGCATAGAGTCTGAGTTTTTAATTTTGCAGTAGACATTATGACTGAATTCCCAATATTCCCACTCTATCCCATGATTAATCTAAACAATTCATGGTAACTTACCTCCTTGTCAGTTGGTTGGTTCAGGAAAGGACAAATGAGATTCAAGGACAAATGGGTCAGTGAGATTCAAGAAGGTTTTGTCCATTAGTTGAATTTTGTGTGTTAATGTTACCACCATATCCTCTTAACTCTTAAAATGATTCATACCTCACAGGAAGCCCCTTCCTAATGTATCTCCTATAAAATTCAGGTAACTTTTTATATTTTTCCTAGTCTTTTGCACTCTAAATGAAATTTCCTTGACCCATAACCCAATTTCCATGGGCTGGGGAGATTCAAAACATTTCTAATGATCAACTCAAACTCTCAAAGACTGACATTCTCATGGTCAATTACTCTATAAGCATTGTCTGTTTTAGTTAACACTGCATGGATTAAAGTAGCTCAATTGTCTATCAGGAAAACAAAGAAAAACACATGATGCTCAGCAATTAAAATACACTATATAATTGAATGTACACTGAATGTCTCAACATATCGAAGCATTAAAGCAAAGTAATGAAATACCCACAACCATAGTGATGGACAGACAGATATAAACCCCTTTTCATGTTATCTAGTTCTGGAAATATGACCAAGAAAAATGAGGACAAAACAGAAAGCAAACAAACAAAACTACCCCAAACCAACAACAACAAAAAATTAAAAACAAAATAATAGCAACAGCAAATCTGAATTAAGCATAGAGGGATGTACTATATCTAAAGCAGTTAAGTGTTTCACAGAGTATCTAAGAGGATTATTGGAAAGCTAATCAATGTTTTGAAAGGTAAAAATAAAATAAAACTTATATCTCAAGGTTCGTATTATGTTCATTTTTCTGTCATATCAAATTAATATCGCTTTCAGTTTGAACTATTGCTACATTCTGCCTATTTTCTTCTCTCCAACAGGATAATACCATTCATCTGACTAATAATGACAAATAGATTTCATCTTATGTGACAACTCTAATCAATTGATAATGACTGCCTAGGGCATTGTTTTGTGAGCAATTCTGAGGCTATGTCTGGATTCAACAGGACAAAAAGTTCTTTATGTCATTCAAGGGCATGGTGTAGGAAGCTGAATTACTAAAATGAAAGGTATCAGTCATTCTTGCATTCCCTATTTCAAAATAGCATTACCATGGATTTATCTCTGGTGTTTCAAAAGCTCACTGTGGCTCTAGTTGCTGCTGTACTCCTATTTTCTGGCATCAAATGAGCATTCAACACATGAGCAAATAAATAAATTAATAAAAACACTAGACTTTGGTTTTTAGAAAATATCTATGTAATGAACATACATTGCAAAACAAATGGGATGAACAGATAAGGAAAGAGGTTTCCTAGTAGGCTACATCAACAAATGTGTTTTCATATACTTCAGTACAATAAAGATTTAATGTATACTCTGGGTTTCTTGTTAAATCTGCCACGACTTTACCAAAATATATGTTTTCTTATATATCATATAGTCTCAATTAGACATTTCTCCTTAGAAATACATAGAATTAAAATTTTAAAACTTGACAAGATTCTGAAATTTAAACTCTAACTAGACCGAGTTGCCAATATTTGAGTGCATGTCTATCTTTCAAAACCCAAACTTTCATCCTCTACTAGGCTGAGACTTCAGGGCAGAACATGTGTTATATACAAGTTTCTTTTCCACATATAGCCATAAGTATTTCTCTAAAAATTTTTAATTTGCAGATCATCACCTGATATCACCATATGATTATAAAATCCTATATTTATGAATAAATCTAGTTGGATTTTCTTGGTCATATTTTCATAAATCGCATGAAAATCATTTCTTTAAAGTGCATAAAAAATTATTAATATGATGTATTTTTTTGAAGTTGACAGTAGGATGTTCAGATATTTTATATCTACATCTAGCATAATATTGTTAAAACAACATTAATATTATGAATAATATTGACGATAATAATTTATATAATTTTTTTAACATAGAAGTATAGCATACCATATGTAGATAATGATAGTGAGAGATATTCTTGTGTTTATGTTCCAGCTCCATCCCTTACTATGTGACATTGGATAAGTAACTTAAATTTTCTTTGCTTAGGCTTCCTTGTCAGTAAATAAACATAATAATTAACTACATCGGGTGTATTATTAAAAAATGTTTTTTGTTTTGTTTTGTTTTTTAAATCATGTCAATAAAATGAGACCATGTCAATAGAATGAGCGTTATAGTATTTCATTGTTATTACCCCAAGTGTGAGATCAAATATTGGTTTTCTTGAGATAGATGAGGATCATATAACTTAAGCGATTTGTGCTCCCAAGATCAACTAACACAGTGTGTAGCTGTAGTAGTTACTTCATAACTGCTAAATGAGTTCATTCTTCATTACTTAGAATACTTACACTGCCTTTCTCCTCCCAAATATTGGGATCACAGTGGAATATGAAGTATCTCATTGGAATATTTTTTTTCCACAGTCACTTCTCAATCATTCTAAACATTTATAATATAGCTTCTATTACAATATATATTCTAGGCAAATCTCACATGTAGATATTTGTCATTAATATCTTAAAATTTCTGTGAGTTGAGAATGATTATCTTTATTTATGGCTGTGAAAATTGAAGAATTAGAGAATTAGTAACTTATCCAAGTTCACACTTGTAATACATTAGAGTTCACACTCATTAATATGTAATTTAAGATAGATGGGAGAGAAAGAGAAGAAAGAGAAGGAAAGGGAGAGGGAGGGAGGAGACTAGATACATTTGTACATTCGGGTGTGTGTTTGTTTGCACATCTGTCCACCAGGTACCAATGGGTCCACCTGCATCTCTTAGTTTGGACCAAGGTTGGGGTAGGGAGTTTTGGCTGTTGGAGTGATGGGGTACAGTAAGGAAGTAATAAGGGCATTTATTCTCTGCCTCCCTTTCAAAGAGATTGATTCAGCTTAGCTCTTTCTGTCACAGTTCACTGTTTTTCTTGCTGACTCTTTTTTCATCTCTCCTCTCTAAAGGCTTAGAGCAGGAGCTCAGGTCATTGCATAATGACCAGAATTTGTGGTTTTGCTATACTAACTCTTTGCAATTAATCTCTTTGTAAGTAAAATTTCTATTTCAAGAATGCCATATGCTTACTGTGGAACTCAAACTGATGTTTCCAGTATGTATGCATACCAATGTGCAAGCATTATAGTCTTTCATCTGCCTATTTCTCTATATTCTATAACATATCATTAATTTCACAATGAAATTGGTTGACTATAGTAGAACCTACAAAACAATTAGATAAAAAGACTATTAAAGCTCTATGAGGTAATTTGCAATATATATATTTTTTTAATCGAAGATAGCCAATTGCCCATGTAGACAGCATTCTGTGCCTTAACTGTAAGTAAATTTCTAAATGAAAACATCCTACAGTATTTGCAACTAGGTTTTCTTTGACTTTGAAAAGGCTAACACTATTATTTTAAAGGGAGGCTGAGAGAGCAACAAGTGTTGCACTTTTAATTCCCAAATCAGCAGTAATGATAGCATAGCATTATTTACATTCACTTTTCAATAGATAATGTGCAAGACTGTCAAGATCGAGAATAAATTGCCCTTTCTTACTACTTTGTCATCCTTACTCTTACAGGCATGAAAATGGAAATTCTTCTCTGTTATGGGAAGAAAATGTTGCTATGGTTATAAAGGTAAAGTAGATTTATCAAAATAATTGGAAGCATGATTCTCCATTATGGTTAGTGATTGCAGGGACAGGTTAACATGGAAACATTAAATTTGATTTTTTTCTCCTTTCCTTGTTATTTCTTCAATTTCTACATAAAGAGCTTCGTGATGTACATACTAACAAAATTCTATCTCCTTAATGATAGACATATTATAATTTGGAAATTTATGTATTATATAGTCCTTATATTATATACACAGATATCTCGATACTAACTACATGATGCTTTTTACTGTGTAAGTTTTTGGATAAGGTAGTTGAAGGCAAGGAGAACAAAAAATTATTGTAGGATCTGTCCATAACCAGCTCTTTTTTTCACTATAATGATGTGTTTTAAGTCTTAAATGATCCTATTGCACCAAATTTGATATACTATTGAAGATGGTAGAATGAGAATATAATTGTTGGTCCACAATAATACAATAATAATAAGCTTTACAGGAGGGTTTTATTGCATTGTTTGTAGTAATAAAGAAAATGAACCTTTTTTTTTTCTCTTGTCAAAGCTATATTTAATAACTTCTTATTTCTTAGGACACCCTCACCTATTAGACATCAAAATCCCTGTGGATTTCTCTTATTTTCACAGTATAATTTAAAATACATTTTTCCTTTAACTCGATTTGCTATACACATTATTTTTCTATCTAAAATTCATATTCCATTAAAGAGTTGTGATTATAGGACAAATCACACTAATATTCTTATTTCAACCCGAAACATGCTCTGCTGGCATATTTCACCTGAAAATCTAAGGAAATATTATATACGATTCAAATATCTTTTGATTGAATGTAATAATCCTACCCAAGAGTTATAAAAAACATAAGTACATAATAAGAACACAGAAGATTTATAACTAATTTACTAAATTAAACATATTCATATCTTGAGTAATCTGTGTTTTTTAAAAAATATGTAGCTTTTCTCCAAACTGATGCTTGCATGTAGTGCAGGTGTGAAAAGTGACTCTTGTGTACACCAGTACTGCTCTCTCCTCACCCCTCAGTGTTCCAAGTTCTCTATTTTCAAGCTGTATCACCACTCTCTATTCCTATGAACAGTTGAACTTGAGTGACTTTTTCTAACAAAGAGTTTTGAGTGGAAATGATGTGTTTCTTTTGGTTGAATATTAGTTTGCCTCTGCAAGACATTCCAGGGATCTCATCTGGATTTGGTACTGTGACCAGTAGCATTTACTGGATAATATCTAATGTCGTCCTAGATCCTTGAATGATTATAGTGAGCAGATCCTTCAGCCCACCTACAATGGACTGGTAACATAAAGTGGGGAATATACATTTCTAGTTTCAAGCAGCTAAAATTTAGGATTGTGTTTTACTGTAGAATAATTCACTAATTTTGATAAATACAGAGGCAAAACAAAAAAAAATTAGGTAAAAAACACCCCTGAAAAATATAGATCCCAACAAGCTGATAAAGAAGGAAGATAAGTCTTTTAGAGGAGTGCTAAAAGCAGGATTTAGGAAAGATACTTCCAGTATTCACTTGAAAAAATAAAGAAGTTATAACTACACAACTTTTATACGAAATGATTAAAGGAAGGTGTAGTTGATGGCTAAGACTGATCCATTGTCCAAATGACTTTTGACAGAGATTGCAGAAGAAAGTTCTCATTGGTTGCGAGTCCTCTTAAAGGAATACCCAAAAGATCATTAACCTCAATAGGAAAAGGTCACTTCCTCTAAGAAGGCAGGTGACTGATCTGATTCCGAGAAGTATATAAATATTATCCAACCATTACACAGATTTTTAAAAAATATTAATTGAAAGAAATTTATAGTTTACATAACTGAAATGTTTTACCTGGACGATTGTTGATCAATTCAACAAACTAACTTTATATTTTCAATGTATTCTACTAATTTCTGAAACTTGGTTCTTGTCTTACCATTTTTGACATATATGCCTATAGGATTTTATGAATACATACTACCATTTTTTCTAGTTTTTTTCTCATCTTCTATACTTGAGAGTATGTTTTCTTCTGGTAACAACTGAATTATTTTTGTAAGTTCTTGGGATTAATTATAAGAAACTAATAATTTTATGTCATTAAGCTTGGTAACCAAGCATTTTGGGGGTGAACATTTTCAAATTTTGTATTAGAAAAGTGTAAGCCAGTGTATTTATCACTTTTTATGTTTTAAGTGCTTTCCAAAAATGACTAATTTGAAGAATCTTACTAGACTCACATAGAAAGATAAACATAATGTTAAAGTATTAACCTTTATTAATAAGCATATTTCAAAATTTGTTTCATAGTTAAAGATATATTAATAAGTGAATACACTATTTGGTTCATACCACTTCCATTAAAAAATGATGATGGGCTTTATAATTTAAAATCAACCTCTTTCTTCTTAATCACATACTACTCTCCATATGTAAAAGACCATTAGGTAAATACCACTCAGGGCCCAGTAGGGACATAAGGCTCCAAGCCTCTGTGTCATTTTGTATTGGCTGAAAGAAAAATTAAGTTTTGAGTAGTTTGACATGTATGTGGCTACAGTAAGAAGGCTACCGAAACTCCTGCTTCTAAAAGATCAATCCTAAATGGCATGAAATATTCCCTATTGTACAAAAACCCTAGATAAAAAACCGGCACATCTACTTAGCATGAATCTGTTTTTTTTTTTTTTTCTAAACATAACATTTGCATTGTAGTTAGTAGGACAAAGTTAATATGAGTATAATATTTAAAAGTATGTGAATCATTTTTCATTTCTTTCATGTTGTATTATGATCATAGTTAATAATATATTCAAGATATGAAAAAATACACATATGTGTAATCTCAAAATTTAAATAAACTCTTGATTGTATTATTCTTTAGTCTAGAAGTAAGTTTTACTTGATTACATGTGTCAAGATATGAGACTGAAGGGGAAAGTATACATGGTATTTTTCCATACCACTGACATTCTGTCAGTGCCATAAATCAAGACAAAAATCTACGCAAGATGGAGAGTTTGACCTATTTAAATAATAAGATAAAACAACAATGCAAAAGTTTCCAAGAAAATGAGACTAGAACTTTAAAAGAATGTATGAAGAATCAACT
Organism: Rousettus aegyptiacus; assembly: GCF_014176215.1. Taxonomy (NCBI): domain Eukaryota; kingdom Metazoa; phylum Chordata; class Mammalia; order Chiroptera; family Pteropodidae; genus Rousettus; species Rousettus aegyptiacus. The sequence goes on along the minus strand of NW_023416306.1, from coordinate 42,036,016 downwards.
TTGGGAATGGTGCAGTGAGAACCTCAGTTATAGCTCTCCCACAAAAAGAGTAAGTACAAATTGGTAGTTACGAAATAGTCACAGGAGGTGTAAAGTACAGCATAGGGAATATATTCAATAATGCTATAATAACTATGTATAGTACCAGGTGGGTATTAGACTAATTGGAGGGTCACCTCATAAATTATATTATATCTAACCACCATGCTGTATATCTGAAACTAATATAAAATAATATTGAATGTCAATTATAAGTTTAAAATTTAAGTAAATTTTAAAAAAGAAACTAAAATAAAGAGCCTCAGAAAAATACTGGCAGAAAACTAAAATTATTGCAGAATTCTAGAAATTGGCCAATGCTACAGAACAAACTAAGAATTGTCTATCAAAGAGAAACTACTGAACCTCAGTAAAAGAGCAGATCTGTGATGTTTTAATCCTCTCCGTCCTAGTATAAAGGCATAATAATCATAAAAATCTGTCTTCCAGTAAAAAGAAAGGACTTAACCATCTTGTAATTCTATTAACTGCACTATCCTTAGAAGCACAGTCAATATTGTGTGCAAATTTGCAGCTCCCTGGAAAATATATATTTTGAAGTGTTATGGCTATTTAACTTAGAGTTCAGCAAAGGAAGTGGGTAAGAAAAGACCTATGCCCAGGAAATTACCAAAACAATAAAAATTTGCTGGCAATATCACTGGTGTCTAAGGCTCTGATTTCAAGCAATCAAACAAGATATTTGCCAGGAGTTTAAAAGGAAATACTGGTGAACTAGATTACTATTTGGAACTCTGAAAAACTATCAGATATTCCTAGGGATCTAAAAGGTTGTGCACATGTGCAAAGCTATGCACATACCCAGGACAGACCAGGGAAAATAGAAGTTCCCACACATCTCTGGCAGATGCTGAAGCCCTATGAAAACAGAAAGTAAAAGTTAAAGCTATATTATAAACTGCCTGAAGTTTGAAGTAATGACTTCTCACACAGATCCACTTTTGGAGAGTGAAAGACAAAAAAGAAAGGTATTTTAAAAAATCAGACCAATAGCGGACTAAATTATACCCAACTTGTTCTGACTTTAAGAAATTAAGCTTAAAATTAAAACAAGAACTTAAAAATATTCTATTAGAGTTCAGTGGCTGCACACTGCAGAGACTAGAGAATCTACGATATTGGTCCAGGAAAGTTACTAAATAAGCAGCAGCAATAGAACAACAACAAAACAAGAACATAAAATAGCATGAACAACAAATTTGGTGAGGAATAATCTGATTTTAAAGTTGTTACAATATATTATTTCAAGTATCTAGTTTTCAGCATAAAATGCCAAGACATACAAAGAAATAGAAAAGTATGTCACATATAAAATAAATAAAACTCATCAATGGGAACTTTCTATAAGAAGGCCCAGATTTCAGAGGCAATAGTTTAGGGTTTTAAATCAGCCTTTATAAATGTGTTCACAGACCTAAAAGATACTATATTTTTAAAAAGTTAAAAAAAAGTGTACTATTTTTTTCATCAAATAGAGAATATCAATGAAGTGATAGAATTTATAAAATGGAACCAAAAATAAATTTGTATTTAAAAAGTACAACTGAGATGTGAAATAGAAATGCTCAACAATATATTTAAACTGCTAAAAGAAAGAATCATTGAATTTCAAAATATGTCAACAAACTTACCCAGTCTGAGGAACAGAAAATGTAAGGAAACCCAAATAGAGACTTCATAGGCTTGTGTCACACCATCGAGCATACTAACACACATAATAACAGTTCCAGAAAGAGAAATAAAAAAGAGTAGAAAGAATATTTCAAGAAATAATGGCCAAAACCTTTCCAAATTTGAGGGATGATATGAAGCCCCATGACTTCCAAGTAGAATAAACTCAAGAGATTCATACCTAGATATATTCAAATTGACAAAATGTAAAGACAAACAAAAAATCGGGAAGCCAGAAAGAGAAGAATGCCTCATTACATGTAAGAAACTCTCGGTAAGATTAGCAACTAACTTCTTATTAGAAACCAGAAGACCATGGTATAACATCTTCCAAGTGTTGAAATAAAATGACTGTCAACCAAAAAGTCTATATGCAGTGAAATCATCCTTCAAAAATTAAAAGGGGATAAAGACACTTCCAGATTAATAAACTTAGAAAATTTGTCACTGATAGACTTGTGTGAAATACAAGGTTGAAGTTTAAGGACAACATGGTAACTCAAGTTCACACAAAGAAATAATGAACACTACTAAAAAGATAACTATATAGGTAAACATTAAAAGACCTGTACAAACTTTTGTTTGTAACTCTTTTCTTTTCCTGATTAAAAATCATCTACATAAACCAATGATGATAACACTGTTCATAGGATCATAATATAAAAAACTGTAATTTGTATGACAGTAATAGAACAAAGAAGAAAAAAAGGAAGTGAGGAGTATTGGGTCTAAGTTTTATATATTATTAAAATTAAGTAACCCTTGATCTAAATTAGATTGTCTTAAGTTCTCATGGTAACTAATACACACACCAACCACTAAGGAAATAACTCAAAAAGATTATAGTAAGAAAAAAAACCACATGTGGAAATTTAAATGATACATGAAAAAAATCTAATTTAAAGATTATAATAATCAAGGAACGAATGAACAAAAGCCAGGTAAGCCACATAAGACATATAGAAAAGAAATAGAAAACAATGGTTTATGTAAATACTATCATCTCAGTAATTACAGTAAATGTAAGTTAATTAAACATTCCAATCAAAAGACAGAGACTGGAAAAATGGAAATATACTTTAGACTGAAAGAAAAGACACAGACTGTTTGAAAGTGAAAAAAAAAAAAGGAAAAATATATACTATCCAAGTAGTAACTGCTATGGTATAAATCAGGAGTCCCCAAACCCTGGGCTAGGGAGCGGGCTGTGTAGCAGGAGGTGAGTGTAAGTTAAGCAAGCAAAGCTTCATCTGTATTTGCAGCTGCTCTCCAGTGCTAGCATCACTGCCTCAGCTCCATCTCAGATCATCAGGCATTAGATTCTCATAGAAGCACTAGTCCCTGGTACCAAAAAGGTTGGGAACCACTGGTATGAATGATTGTTTGCCTCTCCACATTCATATATTGAAATCCCAGCCCGCAATAATAATTACATAAACAAGTGAAGCATTTGAGAGGTGCTTATGTCATGAGAGTAGAACCCTAATGAATGGTATTAGTGCCTTATAAAAGAAGCTCCAGAGAGATCCTTAGTCCCTTCCTCCACGTGAATACAATGAGAAATCTGCAACCCAAAAGAGAGCCTTCACCCAAATGTGCTGGTACTCTGATCTCAAACTTCAAGTCTCCAGAACTGTGAGAAATAAATTTTCTGTTGTTTATAAACTACTCGGTCTTTAGTATTTTGTTATAGCAGCCAGAATGGACTAAGACAGTAATCAAAAGAGAGCTGGAATGGCTATATTAATTCAGACAAAACAGACTTTAAAACAAACAAACAAAAAAATGTATATCTACAGATAGACATTTCATAATGATAAAAGGCTTATGATAATTATATCTATAAACAATTCTCCAAAGTATATGAAGCAAAAACAGAATTGAAGAAGAAATAGATGATTTACAGATAATAGTTGAAAATTTCAATACCACACTTTCAATAATGAATAAAACTAGCTGAAGATCACCAGGATTTAGAAGACTTGAAAAACAGTGCAAGTGGACCTAACAGATGCCTATAGAGCACTCTAATCAACAATAGTAGAATACATGTGCTTTTCAGGTATACGTGAAACATCTGGCATATAGCCCATATGTTATGACGAAAGACAAACTTTGATAAATTTAATTGTTTGAAATAACAAAAGGTTTGTTTTCTGAGTACAAGAAAATTAAGTAGAAATCAACAATAGAAGAAATTATAAAAATTCATGTGAATGTGATTATTAAACCATGTAATACCAAATAAGCAATCGGTCAAGGAAGAAATCACAAGGAAAATAAGAAAAGATTTTGAAAAGAATGAAAACAAAAACACAACTTACCAAAACTGATGAGAGGCAGCTAAAAGTTTGTTTACAATAAAATTTTTAGCTGTTAACACCTAAAAAAATAAAAGTCTCATATAAATAACCTAACCTTCCAATTTAAGAAAGTAGAAAAATAAGAGAGAGCAAAGTAAACTGAAAATAAGAATGCAGGGAATAAAAGTTAAAATGGACATGAAGAAAATAGAGAATAGAAAACAATAGAGAAAATTAACAAATCTAAAAGTTGTCTATTTAAAAATATGAAATTTGAAAAGCCAAGCAAAATGAAAACATTTGTCCAGACAAAACTTGTACATGATAGTTCATATCAGCATTTTCATAATAACTAAGAAGTGGAAACAAGACAAATGTCTATCAACAGATAAACAGCTAAACAATAAGTGGTATAACCAACACAATGAAATATTTGGCAGTAAAAAGGAATAAAGTACTGATACCTGCTACAACATGGGTGAATCTTGAAAATGTTATGTGAAGTGAAAGGAACTAGTAGCATTCTGGTTCCATCAGGTAATGAGGAACTTTCACAGCACAGACTGGGAAAGGCCTGGACTCAAGATCCTCTCCTTGACTACATAGAAAAATGTGGCCATATAAGTAACATGCACTCATGTGGACAATAAATTGTGCTAAGTATCACAGTTCATTTTTTTCTTAAATGAAAGACTTATGAAAAAATATTCAAAATCTTAACTATATATCCCAAGAAATACCAATTTGCCATTTTAATATTTCCTATTCACCACGGCTATATTAATCTTAAGGCGACCAGCTTAATCACCTACAGAAAAATCACGCATGGTTTTCTACTCTGCAATACCAAATCCAAGTTACTTAGCCTGTTACTTATGATTTTTCCCAACGTATGGCCCCAGGTTTATCTACTATGCATATCTAATTAGTAGAAAAAAGTCACAACTTGCTATTCTTCCAAACGAGTCCCACACTTTATAATTGCAGGGTCTTTGCTTGCATTTTTTCCTATGCTCAAAATTCTTTTTCTCCTACTGTGTAGCAAAATTCTACTTATTTTTAATCTCAAAAGCAATTTCTACAGCAAATTCTCTCTTATTCTCCAAATCAGAACTACATTGTACACTTTCCAAATTCTTTGGAAAACTGTTTATAAAACACATCTGACACATTTACAGACATAATCTTATTTACACTTGGCTATAATCAAAGAAGAAAAAATTTACACCCTACTATTAGCCCCCACTATTCTACAACTAAAAACCTGAAACTTAGCAAAGTAACCCCATGTGTAACACCTAGTAAAGACCAGAAATTAGGTTCAAAATAATTTAAAGCCAAAATCTGGGCTCTTGTGATAATATTGTAGGTAACTTTTTTTCCCCCCATATTTTAGGCATTGTTCTCTTCACTTTTAAAAACACCTCTCTCTGAGACCTTATTTTCTCCCCATATCATTTAATGCCCCTTTTCAGTTTCCATTTCAAGATTTTTATTTCTTGATCCTTAATTCTTGTAATGTCCCAAACTTTAACTCTTTATCTTCATCTGTACTCACTGTCATGGTTTTAAATATTATGTATATGCTTGTGGCTTCAAGATTTACATATCCAACTCTAATCTCTCTGCTGAGCTACAGACTAAAATATTCAACCACCTGCTCAGAACCTCCATTTGGATATCTAATTTAAGGTTAAAATATTTAAAGGAGATTCTCTTTCCCTCCCCTATCCAAGCACATTCTTATACCGCCTTTTTTCTCATATCACCAAATAGTACACCACCATGCAGTAGTTCAAACCAAAATCAAAGGCGATCTTTGATTCCTCCTTTCTTTTATATTTACAATCACTAAATACTGTTTGTGACTATCAAAATGTGTCACCATTTCTTACAGCTTAAATTTTATTGTGTTCATTGAAGCTACCAAAATACCTTGCCTAGAACTTGTCAAGTTTTCATAACTAGGTCTTCTTCTTCTAATTCTGCCCCAGTACTGGACAGCTTCCATTTTCCCCTGCAGGTCCACTCACACTGTTCTTCATTCTGCCCTGCGCCTCCCAAAGCTGATATGCATGGACACTATCATCAGGCTCCCTAGTCCGAGGTTGCATTTGTTTTGGCCACTGGGCTTGTGAGTGGGGAATCAGCAAGAATTAGGAGCAGGGAGGATTGTGAAGGGAGAGATTAATTACAAGATCTTTCATGCAGATTGAACTCAGTTTGACTAGTTCCTTAATTTAAGGTATCAATTTTATCAGATACTCCTCTGCACACAGCTCTTTCTTTCCCCATTTCACTAACTGCTCAACTCCTCTGTGTTTTTGAGCCCAGGATTGGTAAAAGCTCCCAAGTATTGGCCCTGTTTTAATGCACTCTAGTTTGCTAATTAGCTACATCTTTATGAACAGTCCTTTTATTGAGCCCTCCACAAAGCAGCCAATTTGAGTTTGGCATTTATGCCCAACAAGGACTCCAGTTGATATACTATCTATGGTTTATTCTATACATATCAACAATAATTATATATAAAAAATATAAGTGAAGTAATAAAAAAAAGTTCTTGAAATTCACCAGTGAATCTAGTACATTTATCTAAGATCCAAATCCTTAACCATGGCCCTTGAGGCACTGTAGGAGCTGGCTCTGCCCATGACTCGGGGTTCATCTCCTACTCTTCTCCCTCTCACTCATGCTTTACCTGTTGTTCTGACTTTCTATTTGTCTCTCAAACAAGAATACACCAAACTGAGCTTCCTTCTATCTCAGTCATCATATTTTCTGTTAGTTCTGCCTGAAATGCTCCTCACACACAGGTGGTCATTGCTTGCTTCCTCATTTCATGGAGGTATTTTTTTCTTTTCTTTTTTCTTTTTTTTTTTTTAATTTAGGTATCATTTAGTGAGGCCTCCCTAACCACCTTATCAAAAATAGCCCCCACCTATATTCAGTATCTAACCCTTTGCCTGATATTACTTTTCCAGTAGAATTTATCTTCATCCCAAACTGTATTTTATATTTATTTATTTGAATATTATCTGTTTCAGTCATTAGAAGTTTCATAATGTCAAGAATTTTATCTCTTAGTTATTATTATATTTTGAGTATAAAAATAGCTCCTGAGATATGCAAGTACTATGAATAAACAAACAAAAAATGAAGAATGATTTGGGTACATTTAGTGATTGAGTGAAGTAGCCATTGAATGATTATAAACATCATTTTACAGATAAGAAGAAACTCAGTTTCCTAGAAAATGGCAGATTTAAGAATATTGAACTACTTTAATAAAGGCAAGAACTGTGTCTTACTAAACTTTATTTCCCTTAAACTCTGATACACTGTCTTGCACTTAGCAATCCTCAATTAATTTATGCTGATTAATGTTGAAAGATTTTTAAAGATCAATGTGGCAGATGTGAACACTGACTTCTGGAAGGAAAGCTAGTCAGGAATTTATTTTAGTTCTTAGGCATATATTTCCAGATAGTCTTAGATAACATAAAATGATATTTAAAAGGTATTTTAATGAAGGCATCATGATTATTATGGTCAAGCATTAACATTTTATATATATATTTACTTGCAATTGCTCCCCTAGTTTGTATATTATCCAGGCTTTGCTTGCTACTTGTCTTTTGGAAGATCTGCTTTTGGGAAATTTCATGGCTCATTAATAAATTCATCAAACAGTTTATATAGAAAAAATAAGCTATCAGAAATTCATAGCAGTCATTTTAAAATTTTTATTAGTAGCTCTGATACAAGCAAAGTAACAGCATTTTAGAAATAAAATGTGGTTATGTGAATATTACCCTGAAATTCAGCTTCACAATATTTTTTTTTCAAATTTATACAATACATAATTGTTTATAACATGGTATGTGGGATTAAAAAATGTAGATATCAACTTCACTCTGTCTTATTTGGTTAAGGAGTTAAGAAGCACATATACATGAAGCAAATAGATAGTTATTTCAAGACAAAATATTACATAAGCCCAAAAAGGATATAGTAGACAACTTTGCTTAGGATCTCCAAGACCAACCTAGTACGTTTTCCATGAATTATTTTGACCAGGTTCAACAAAATGTTTACAATATAGCATGTGTAACATTTATAGGTATAGTAATGAAACTTTGTTAGGCCTTGCATGATTGTGAATTTGGTCATTTTGATATTGGCCTAGTTTCTGAGTACTTTTTTTTTCTTAAAAATCAAATAGCTACTGGTTGTTTTGCCACAATATTGTAAAACTGCTTAGAACACATAGTTCTGTGAAGTGAAGATACTTCTGCATCACAAAAACTTTAGGATAAAAATATTACTAGAAAATAAGGTTTTTAGGAACTGTGCTCTCAAGTTAAGGCAAAAAAATAGACTGGGATGACTAAATCTAATTGTCGATGTAAGGGAAAAAAATATTTTTCCTCTTAAGGGAATATTCTTTTTATGTAATTCTACATTCTTATGTTTGTCTTTGATGTGAAAGATCCTTTAAAACAATTTTAAACATTGTTGTTCTTGGTCAGTAAATTACTTCTAATATTTGACCAAAGGACAGAAAGAGTTTTTCTTTTGTACAATGTCTATTCCATTAAGATGTTAAAAAATACCACTATTGTAAGATATCTATCTAGTGAACACTAAAAGAGATTCTGTAAGACTAAGTCAAATAAAGAAAGATTAAAGACGAGTCTGAATCCAATGTCACAAACAATAAACACGAATTAGGAAATTTAAATTGAATAGATTAGAATATACAATGAAAATAGAACAATGTTCAAGATAACTACAGAAAAAGGATAAAAATGTTTTACATATATTTTTTAATTATAGAGAAGTTTAGAAGTTATAAAAATATTAAGACTTTCTGTACACTTCACACATAGGATCCCTTATAGCTGAAATTACTGTTACATTTGTCACAACTAATGAATCATGTTTATTGACTGAAGTCAATATTTTATTCAGATTTTCTTAGTTTTTGCCTCATGACATTTTTCCATTCTAAGATTCCTTACAGGATATTATATTCTATTTAGTTTCCTCAGGCTTTTCTAGATTACAAGTTTCTTAGATTTTCCTTTTATTTGACAACCTTGACAGTTTTGATGAACACCTGTCAAGTATATTCTAAAATGTATTTCACTTTGGGTTTGTTTGATGTCTTTGTCACAGCTACACAGGTTTATGGATTTGAGGAAGAAAACCACAAATGTAAGTTGCCATTCTCATCACATCTTATCAAGTGTAGATGCTATTTACATGACTTATCCCTGAGGATAATTTTTATCAGCTGGCAAAAGTAGTTTTTGTTACATTTTTCCACCTGAAAGTTACTTTTTTTCTTTCTTCTTTCCATAATGTACTCTTTAGTAGGAAGTTACTATAGGCATCACACATGTAAGTGGTGGGACATTGTCCTCCACCTCTTTGAGGAGCCAGTAGCTACATAATTTATTTGTAATTCTTCTGAATGGGACATTTGTCTACTCTTCCTCATACATTTATTTATTCAGTTATTTCAATTGGTCAGCACATGACTATTCGTTTTATAGTTGGGGTTATAATCCAATGTTACAATACTTATTTTATTGCTCTAATTGTACCAGTTTAGAACCACCGAGAGCTCTTTCAGTTGGTTCCTCTGTCCCTCCGATATACCTCCAGTGTTTTGTTTTTTTTGATTACTGTCTTACTTTCTGGCATGACAAAAATACTCATGGATTCATCTTATATATTCCTTGTTTTAACCCTGGAGTCAACCATTCTTCAAAATACTTATCAGCCTAGGTCATGCAGATTTTCTCCTATGTTTTCTTCTAGACATTTTATAGTTTGAAATTTTATATTTAGGTATTTGATCCATTTTTAATTAATCTTTGTGAGAATGTGAAGTCTGTCTATATGACCATTGTTTGTATGGCTGTGCAATTTGTTGAAGACTATCCTATCTCTATTGAATTGCCTTTGCATCTTTGTCAAAGAGCTGGTGACTGTATTTGTGTGGGCTCTCTATATTATTATTTTAAATAGTGCGCTCATCCTTTTGTCGTTATCATAATGCTGTTATAACAGTTGATTGTTGAAATCAATTATAATCTTGAAATCTTGACACTGGTTGAGTCTAGAAATCAAGTAACGTGATTCCTCCCATTTTGTACTTTTTCAGAATTGTGTTGTCTAATCTAAGTCTTTTGAACTTCCACATAAAATTTAGAATCCATTTATAGATTCTTACCAATCTTGCTGGAATTTTGATTGAAATTATATTGAATGTATAGATAAATTTGTAAAGAATTGACAATGATATTGAGTCTTCCAATCCATGGATACAAAATATCTGTTTATTTATTTAGATATTCTTTAATTACTGTTATCAATGACTTGTAACTTTCCACATACAGATATAGTACATATTAATTAGATTTACTAATAAATCTATTTTAAATTATAGATATCTTATATATTTTATATATAAATATAAACATATTTTATACTATATATTTTTATATTTATAAATTTATATTTATAATTTTTATATTTATATTTATGTTTATATATATAAACATTTATATATTTTAGATTTCAAATTCCAAGTGTTTGTTGCTGGCATAGGAAATCAATTGACTTTAATTTATGAATCCTGTACTCTGCAACCTTGAAATACTTGTTTGTTATTTGAAGAGTTTTGGTATTTCATAGAATATTTGGGGGGGGGAGGTCTATATAAAGAATCATGTCATCTACATATAGAGAAATTTTAATTCTTCTTTCTAATCTTTACACCTTTAATTTATTTTTCTTGCCTTATTTTGAAGAGAATAATGATAGGAGATCCTTATTTTGTTAGGGGGAAAGTCATGTCTTTCAGGATCAAGTCTAATATTAGCTCTAAGGTTTTCCATATATATATGCATTTATATATAAATATGAAGTTCCCTTATAGTCCTAGTTTTTTTGAGAATTTTTACCATGAATGAGTGTTAAATTTTGATAAATGCTTTTTGTGTATCTATTGATATAGTAATATAGTTTTTCTAATTTGTTCTGATAATATGATGATTAATTTAATTCATTCATAAATATTAAAGCAGCAGCTTTGCATTCCTGGATAAATGATACTTGTATTTATATTTTTATTTTTTATATTGCCGGATTTAATTTGCTAATATTTTGTTAAGAATTTTTGCCTCTATGGTCATTATAGATATTAGTATGTATTTTCCTTGTGAAATCTCTTTTTGTTTTGACATTAGTGCAATGATGACCTTATAAAATGTGTAGGAAAATGTTTCTTCTTTGTTCTATGTTCTGAAAGAAATTGTGTAAAATTGGTATTATTTCTTCTTTAAATGTTTAGTAGAATTCACCAGTGAAACTTCTGGGCCCCACGTCTTCTTTGGAATGTTTTTCAACTACTAATTCAACATATGAGTGAAATTATATGGTTCTCAACTTTTTTCATCTGCCTCATTTCACTTAGAATGACATTCTCAAGATCCATCTATGTTGTTGCAAATGGCAGTATTTCACCACTTCTTATGAGTAATATTCCATTGTATATATATACCACCTCTTCTTTATTCAATCATCTATCAAAGAACACTTCAGTTGTTTCCATGTCTTGGTCACTGTGATTAATGCTGTAGTGAACATAGGGGTACGTATGTCTTTATGGATAAACGTTTTCAAATTTTGGGGGTAGACAGATACCTAGAAAGACTGCTGGGTCACATGGTAATTATTCTTGACTTTTTGAGGAACCTCCATATTGTTGTAGGCATTTCTTAGGGAGGAGATTTAAATGGGTTTTCAAGATGGCTACTCACCCACCTCCCAATTAGCATCACTGGGGAAACTTTCTCAAATTATCATCATGAGAATTTGGTGGCTTCCAGAAGACCGAATAAGTGGGGGGATCCTCTTATAACTGTAGTCTGAGAGAGCTTTCTACTTTCAAGCTAGTCCGCACTCAGTTTTCAGCAGTTTCTCCAAATGACCACTTAAATGTTTATACCAGCTTAGGTATTCCCACAGTTTCTTCTCCAAGTAAGCAAATCTTGGGGTTTCAGTTTTCCCTGAGACTTATGTTCAAAGATGGGTCGAAAAAATAATTTACATATGATATTGAACCCCAAAGTCTCTAAAAATAATTAGACATTTATTCTACAACTCACATCATGGCAGATCAAATTGATAAATGTAGAATTCCATAAAAAATGGAATTACTAATATACTAATTGTCATACTTTGGAATATAGTTCCTAAAAAATAAGAACGATATCTATTTTCAAATGTTTATCAAATATTTATGAAATCTGATCATTTCAAAATATGAGACCACAAAGTAATACTTCAAACAATATCAAAATTTTAAAAAGTCTATTATATATTAAATAGAAAATTATTAAAACTAGATTTTTACAGCAAAAGCAGAAAATAATGTTTATGCTATAGTTTTATAAGCAACCATTTTTTAAAACTTAAATATAACTATTTATTAACCTTATCATAACTAGCACTAGTACCAGGCTGTTCTATTTTATTTTCACAATTTATTCATTTTCCACTAAATGTTCATATTCATTTGAGCAATATATAGTTAACAAAATGATTCTAATAAAGAGTATGTCAATGCTATTTTAATTTTTTAAACATTATTTTTAAGCTTTCCTGTTAAAAATACATATGTTTTATACACATCAAAACTTCATGTTTACAAATTTAGAAACCAATCCAAGTAGTTACTAATCACTTGAAATGTTGGGTATACTGAAATCTGTATACCCAACATTTAAGACAGAATATAGTAATATATGCACATTTAGTACAGCTATAATTTTTGCATAGTTTTCTAGGTAAGTTTTAAAATAGAAACAGCTTGCAATTTTTTAAAAGATCATGGTCATTCTTTTCAACCCTGAAGCGAGAAAATACAAATTCCTATGAGAAGACTGTAGCCACTATAAAAACTATAAGGATCTCTAAAAAAGTTTCCATTCATTTTCTCTTTCATCAGTTTCCTCCTTTTCTGTTTTATGGGAGATACTTCCTTAAAAGAAGTAACTAGTTAACTTCATTATGAAAAAATATATCCTTTAAAATAGATTTCTACTTTAATTTTTTCACTTTTTATGCTTTTCTAGGGGAAATAAATTTGTATCAATATTTTCAACTAGTCTGTTTTGATTTTACTAGGGTTGGGGATTTTATGATTAATATTTTAACTCTGAGCTTACACCCTGAGGCAATTTCATAAACAGCACAATTTTTGAAAATCAACTAAATCAATAAGTTGTATGTTATGATTTTTAGTTTTTTTTTTATGATAAATGTTCCTTGCAGCTTCAGGCCCCACATCTTAAAGGTTTTATATTAGAAGCTAAAGTAACAGTGTAAAGGTGAAATGACTATTGGAATGATTCAAAACTTATTAGTTTATAAACAAGTGAAAAATAAGTTAGGGACGATACATCACTTCTGTTGAATGAGTATTTTAACATCAGCATTTTGTAGTCACAAAAATAAATCAATTATTTTAAATAAAGCATTTCTTTTCAAAAGAAATCGAAGGAAATAAAAAGAATTTTTTACTCATTTGAGAAGAAAATGAGTCCATTGGGGAACTTTGCATGGGGGCTGGAAGGGGGATAAAGAGACAACCAGAGCACAAAACAGGCTTCTGAAACTTATTTAAAATATTTCTTTTTGAAAATTTTTTTCTTTTAAAGCTTTCAAGTTTTAATCATTACCATGTGGGATTCAGAAAGAAATTGTTAAAAATAATTGCTCACAATAATCATAAGTAGTCTGAATTAAATTAGAGCAGAGAGTGAGAGATGATGTAGTAAGTATAAATTTGCTTTAAAAGACTAATGCTTAATGGAAGGGCACGTTTAATATTGTATATGAAGTCATTTATTATTGGCAAGAATTCCTAAGCATTTCAAGTCTAAGTGAACAATGTTGTTTGGATTTGGTTATCATGCATGATTTACCATTTTTTTTTCCTAATGCTACTAGTCAATTCACAACATATTAGGGAAGATATTTCCTTAAGTGTTATCACCCTTGTAAAGGACAATCTCAAAACCTTTGTGTAAATAGTGCTACACTGTTCTCACAAGAATATTCAATGTATTTTTTTTTAAGAAAAAGTGAAGGATCTAAAGAGATGAAAAATTTGCTTGAATAGACTCTCCTCCCCCCCAAACCAAAAAGGATGACAAATGCATGTTGAAAGAAATGCAAATTTAAAGCTCAATGAGAGACCATTTTTCATATCCCAGTTAGGCAAAAAAAAAAAAAAAAAAAAAAAAGAAAAAAAAAAAGAAAAAAGAAAAATCAAACTTGTAGGGAAATAAATGTTTTTATACACTGCTGGTAGGAGTTCAAAATGATATAACCTTTACAGAGAGAAATTTAACATTATATAATAAATTCACATATGTGTTTGCCCTTTGATTCTGTAATCCCCTTTCAGGAGATTTATCCTGAAGATATAACTTTCCAAATATGAAATGAAATATGTAGTTATTCATTGTGGCATTATTTGTAATAGCTAAATATTAAAAACAACCTAAGTACCCACCCTCACTTGAATCTAGCTGAAACAATTACACAATATAAAATGGTAACCAGAAGAAATATGAAGACTATGCCAACCAACATAAAAAGAATTTCAGGCCACCATACATTTTTTAAAAATCAAAGTCTGCAAAATACATATTATATGCTACTTTTTGTGGATGAGAGAAATAATATACATACATGCACATAAAAAGGAAATAAATCTTGAGCTCTATTTAGTTAGATTACTAGTACTGTGTTTTAATTCTGAAATCATTGCGCACTATATTGTGGAATAGAGCAAATAAGTGAAAATATTGATGTTTTTGGGAAACTGTGAGCAAAGGAGAGACAGAAACAGGATAGAAAATGAAGGCAAACAGAAGAATCCAATGATGCTAAATTTAATCTGAAATAATCAGTATGAACTTAGCAAATTCTTGTGTGCATAAAAATTTTCTTGCTCTATACACTAAAACTACACAAAAATAGTGACATTCCAAAAGCAAAGAACACATGTAACTCCCACTATGAAATACCATTTCCCTCAAAAAGAAGTTAGGGCTTTGGAAAAATGGGAGATATCGTATCTAGGACAAGAAAAGTTCAAAGTGAACTTTAAACACCTTCTTGGATAGAAAGAAAAAAGAGAGCTGTCTTTTAAGAAAGAATGCCAGCTTATAAAATAAGGGAGAATAACAAAAACAGAATACCACTATTTTATTACTTTTAGGGGGAAAAAAAGGATGCAGGCATGATTAACAATGTGTATGAAAGCCATTAGTAAAAGGCTGTCAGAGAAGGATTGAATCAGAAGATATGTTTTTAAAATTAAGAGGTCTGGCTGCCACTATCTTGATCAAGTGGTCATAGTATTGCCAGTGGTGTGAAGGCCTCACTTGTTATAACCCCTGAAGGGCACAGCACCATCCCTATGGTGTGAAGTTGCTTTTATAACTTTCACCTAAATTTTAACTTAAGGAAGCTATCAAAAGAACCTGGGCTAGAAGATTTTCTGCAGGGCAATTTGATTAGACCATTCAAATAAATAAATGAAATGAAGTGAGGAAGGTGACCTAAGACATAGAGTAGCCAAATGTACTATGTGAACTCTGCGAAGTCCCTAAATTGAAACAATCGCCACCTATGAAAGACTTCTTGGGAACAACTGAGGACATCTGAGTTTGACCTGTATGTTGATTAATGCTATTGAATTAATGTAGATTTTTTTAGGTAGCAGTGATGTGGTTTTGTAGGAGAATGTCCTTGCTTTTGGAAGACGCATATTGAAGTATTTAAATGTGAAGGGTTGTGATGCCCCCATCTACTATTGTATTTTGGCCAAAAAGAGAGAAAGGAAGAGAAGGTGGGGAGGGGAGGAAAGTCGAGGAAAAATGGAAAGACGAGAGCAAGTGTGACAAGGTTTTAACAAGCGATGAACCTGTTTAAGGAGTAAATGGGTTTTTATTGTGCTATTCTATCAAGTATTCTGAAAGTTGAACTATCTCAAAATAAAAATAAAATATACAGGAAAAAATAATTGATGCATATTAATAACTAGTTTTTTTTTTTTTTTTTACATCTTGGAATATACCACAGTCCAAAGCATAATGTGACCACTGTGTTGCTATTCTCATTTATGAGTACAATTTCAAACTGTTTAGGCTTATCGAGACCGCCACTGGAATGAAAGATAAATATAACAAATTATTAAGATCGATAAAAGTTAAACCTTATGTCAGGAAGGTGTTGGAGCAGGGGAGACCACAAAAGAGGGGGATTTTGATAAATTTATTAATTGGATCAAATACTATACATGCTTTTCAAGATAACAAATACCATAGAATCTTTTTCTGAATTGCATCATTTTTGAAGTAGTTATTGTTACAATGATATTTTAATCAACATTAACAACTTTATTCAGAAATACAAGATGAGAAAAAAATGGATTTATTTTAACAAATGTTTCTTGAAAATCTACTATGTGCAAAACAAATGTATGTTATGAAAAGAACATGTGCAACTACTGCTCCTTATATGTTATTTTTAATGTCTTTTGGAAATGAAAAATGAGTGAATAAATATCCAATATTGTGTGCTCTACTTAGTAAAAACAAGAAAGCTTCTGTATAATTTATATTTAGTTATCCTAAAGAATGATCAATATTATTTCAAAGTAAAACTATTATGGAAAAGTGGACATATTTGGTTGGGATATCTTCCAAATTACAATTACTTACAAACAATAGTAACTTTTACCAATAAATACCAGCAATAAACCAAAACGAACAATGAAATTTAGTACCTGCTAGAAAAGAAAGGTGTATAAACATTGAGAATGCAACTTTAGAGTCAGTATTTTTTACAATCAGATCCTAGATCTCTCACTTATTATCTCTATAATGACATGAAATTTATATAGAATCTCTAAGCCTTAGTTCCCTCTTCTGTGAAAAGAAATAATACTTGTAAATTACTTGTCCTAGTGTAAGAAAAACTTCATAAATGTTATATTACTGTTGTTAACCTGGTGTGGATGAAAAAGAGGTTCTATGCAAAGTAAATTCGCAAAGTGATCCGATCATAAATTCCTAACTAGGCATGTCAAGGTGGATAGTCACGCCCCAGGCATATAAATTCTTTAGTACAATGTTTATCTTTGCCTTTAGCAAGCCCTGTCCATTGATTCTGTGCTTCTGCGTTTGAAATGCCCCCTTTTTAGACCCCTCCTTCTAAAGTGTGACCATCCTCCTTAAGTTCAAATGCATAAAAGAAACTGCAACATTTTTATTGTCTGGAACATTTGAGAATTTGCTCCTTGGCATATGTCTTCAGTTCAGCTCAAATAAACTCTTATAAAAAAATTCTCTGTGGCTTTGTTCATTTCTTATATTGATATTAGAAATTTTTAATTGTTGTTATATCCAAAATAGAAATGAGAAGTTCAAAGGAGGTGATATAAAAGTGGTCAGCATCTGAATTGTTTTATATAATAACTATTAAAATTGCTTATATAGGTAGCATTGTTTACTTATGTACGAAGGTCTCAATTCATGAACAAAACTTTCTCTAGTTTTTTCTGTTATGATTGCCAAAGAGAAGGGACAAAAGATGAGAAGTAAAAGTTGTGGAACATGAATGGCTATTTTAACTACAGATAGGAAGCTTGCATTGGGCTCCATACTTGCCAGCAAGGAGAAGCCTGACCTTCTGATGACCATCCCCTAAAGTGGCAAGAGAAGGGAACTATGCAAGGTTCCAGATGTTCCATGAAGTAATTCCAAGCTGTTTCATTAGATTGCGATTATTTGTTTATTTTACAATAGTGAACATGCAAAAAGAAAAATAAGCTTTTGTTAAAATGATTTAAATTAGTGGTTCATGTCTTTTAAAATCAGTTCAAGATTGTATTTTCTTATATGTAAAATCTTAGAGAACCACATGTCCTCTTCTATTTAGATTATTTCGTGCAGAAAAACAATTAGAGATAAACACATGTCAAGTTGAGCTGATGAGTGTTCTTTCACCTCCTCTAAGACAGGCATGAATTTATCTCCTATGACTGTACATCTTTACCAAGTTCTTGGACTTGTTAATATTTCTGAAATTAGCTAATATAGTATGTCAAATAAATTTATTTCCTTTTTTCCAAAAACCTCTTTTTAAATATATTAAACACCAGGCAATTAATATTTTCTTAGGATCAAGGAATTATAGCTTGTAGCTATTGGTTTCTACGATTATGAGTTAAATAATCATGTCACAGAAGATACTAGAGAGAAGTAGAGATATAGAGATAAGATAAATTGCACCTTTTAGCCAGCCACACCTAAGGTGCCCTTCTGAATAATCTCTATGTTGCTCCATACCCCAAGTTGCTGTGGTTTTTGCCTCATGTACCTACTTCCCTGGATAGATGAGTAGATGAGACTTGATGACTGAAAAAAAGCAGCTAAATCTAGGCCAGTCATCAGTCACTATGGTGACTGGGCATGATGATGTGCACCCAAATTCTTTACACTGGAAAGTGACCAACTAAGCCAATCATTTTCTCTCTCTCTCTCTCTCTCTCTCTCTCTCTCTCTCTCTCTCTCTCTTCCCTCAATTGAAGGGAGAGCTCTGTGAAAACACTCAGTATGTAGTAAAAAAGATAAAGCAATAAGCAAGAGATATGATGTAAAGAGGAGAGGAGAGAGAAAAATGAGACAGAGAAGGTAAAACAGAGCCAGAAAGAATCTGAGCCTGCCAGTTAGAACAACAGGAGCCTGCTTCTGAGGAGGCACTGCTAATATGAATGCTGGGTCATTAGTCTGCTGTTGGACTACCAGGGTGACATGTGTCCTGAATGACATTCCAATTCTCTATGATTCCTAACTAGGTGATTGTGCAAATATTCTGAACAATGATCCTGTTTCTCATGAAGCTCTATGAAAAAAATTCTTCCTTCACTTTACTCTTTATCCCTAAGCTAAGGTCCTACTACCTGAGCTGTCTAGCTACGACTCTAGAGGAAGAAAAGTTTTGAGTAAATAGTATTATTAACATACATAACTCAATTGAGTTAAGGTGGGAAATATCTATTTGCGCTCTAGAATTCTTATTCAATCTTAGGGTTTTATTATTGTGACATTTTCTGGCCAGAGTCCACAACAAACACTGGCCTAACTCTATTAACATGTTTATCTATATCTTTGTTGCCTGTAATTGATAATCAAGATTATAAAGTTTTGATTTTCTCTCAGGCTACTTAACCAGATGCCACTGTCTGAGAATTTCAGGGTGAGTTACTAAACACAGGAAAGTAGCAAGTAAGTGTCTACGTTTTAAAGAGAGTTGCTGCATTAGTCTGTGTTCTGCAAGAAAAAAAAAATCCACCTTAGAAATTTGGAGTAGAAAGATATTTCAGAGTTTTCACAATTATCAGAATGGCTGGGAGAATAATATTAAAGAAGGTCACTATTGGCTTTCAGTAAATTTGGAAGGGCAAGGATTGCAAGGGAAATGCCACCAAGGACTCCATCTGCTTACAGCATCAAATGGAGGAGGAGGGTGCCTGAAGGTGCTGGAAAACCTCTGTCTCCACCTGCCAAGATCCATGTACCTGCCCACAGCTCTCACCAGAGAATAACAGTTATATTTCTCTTCAGTTTTCCTAATCTCCTATGAGAATCTGTGATTGGCAAAGTCAAACCTACACTGTGCTGGCAAAGGAGTCTGGGACATACAGTTCCCAGATTTCTTCCTTAAATCTTAAGGACAAATGTAAAGGGAGATAAGATACTGAATTAACAACAACCAATCCTGCACTATAGTTAAGGAGCCTCCAGACTTGAGAGCTTATTAAGCCATGCAGGGATTCTCAGAGGTAGATAAGATGTTCCTGAGATCAGCACATCATCACTGGTCTTGAGATTTTAGAAAAGCTAATTACAGGCTTAGAGGGAAAATGATTTCTCTCTTTCCTTTCTAGTAGAGGAGAAAGGCAAGTGTTTCTTCCCCCCTTGTCCCCCTCAACCACGTTCACCTGAAGAGGTACTTACAGAGGTGGAGGTAACTGCATAAACATCTCGCGCTCTTGTTTAATGCTTACCGAGCACTCGGCTTATGCTGGGTATGTCATTTGAACTGAAGAAGTGAAGTTAGAAAATTTATTTTTAAAAATAATATGTTTCGCCTTCCTCCTCAACTCTGGACTTTGGAAGATGGGGCATGATCCTGCTTTCCTGCTAGAATTCTAAAGGCAGAATGATGGCTGGAACAGTGAGCAACAGAAGAGAGACCAGGGAAACCAGTAATAATAAAAACTGTACACCCACCCTTTGTGTGGCAAAGATGAGGAAATTTCTCATGAGTTCCAATGGGGGTCACAGAAGTTAGCCAGGCTGTGAGCTATCGTGAAAGGATTTTGCATTGGAGAGTAGCCTGTAGACAGTAGTAGTAGTACAAAATAACAGATAGACTCCTGGGAATAGAAGCTGAGTTCCAATATGTCAGGCATAGGATGCACTGAACACATCAGGAATATGTGACCCACAAGAAAACCACAGGTGATCATTTCAAACTGCTCCACACAGAGAGGAAAGGTGGTCTAATGATACATCATTTTGGTCTTTCCCTCCCATCTCTTCCTGTTAGCCTCAATATATCAAAGAAAGAAGAGAAAAGCAGAAGAAAGAGGGAGAAGCAGATTGAAGAAGAGAAATAGAGCTAAATAGAGACCTTAATCCTTCCCCATTATGAATCTCTTAGCCACATGTCAGACCTAGGCTGGGGGGTGGTGGTGGTGAAGAAGCTGAAGTGAATGTAAAAATTCAAACTTAAATTTTAAAATACTTGATCTTTTATATATAAACCTCATCTAAATTATAAAAATGAGAATATCCCTGAAACTGAAGGGAGTCGAAGCAGTGGGATATACTCAAGAAGTAATTAGAGGAGAGTGGGGGATAACTGAGAGAGCATGTCTGAAGGCAGTACTTAAAGGAGAATAAAGACAGTTCTTGTTTAGTCCCCACTGTGTTCCATGCCTTCAATATTCCCTTTATGTCCACACTGCAAAAATATCTACTCTCCTTCTTTTGATCCTTTCTCTTACTTCCTTCTTCATAACTCCTAATTTACATTTTTGTCTACATTTACTGAGGTAAAATTTACAGATAATGGTTTTCCCCTTTCAGGTGAATTTTGGCAATTGTATACAATCGTGTAACCATCACCATCATCAAACTATAGAACATTTCCAATGTCCTAAAAATGTTCCTTGTGCCTCTTTGCTGTTTGTCGCCTCACCCGATTACATTTCCACATAATCTCACCTGCTTTCTGTCACCTTTTCTTAGGTCATACACATGGAATTATAAAGTATGTAGTATTTTATATTTGACTTCTTTCACTTAGCAAAATACTTTTCAGATTTATCTATGTTGTTGCATATAATGGTACCTTGCACATTTTTATTATTGAGTATAAAATATCACAATTTGTTTATCCATTCCCCAATTAGTGAACATTTGGGTTCTTTCCATGGTTGTATTATTAAAAATAAAACTGGTATGAATGTTCATGTATACACTTTACTTGGGCATATGTTTTCTTTTCTTTTGGGTAAGATTTCTAGATCTCGTTGCTAGTGTATGTTCTTATTTTTGTGTTTAGAATTAACTGTAGTATCTACCACTACTGTTTTCACTCCCTTATTGTAGGAATCATCTACTTCTGGAAACAAACAAATAGTTATACAAAATTATCCCCCTAACCTGTCTTGAAGCGATATTTTGCATGTTCCTGTTTTCCCAAACCTTTTAAAGGATTACAATTACTTAAGCTGAAGACACAATGGAGTGGCTCTTTACTGTTGTGATTACATTTATTCTAATGAAGTCTTTTTAGAATTTATTATTGATTCTAAAAATTTGTAATTTATTATAAATTCTATTTAGAATTATTGATTAAATGACCTCAGCATACGGTGTTTACAGTGTTATATGTTTGTTTTTAGTGATTAATCTACATTCTTTCAATTTGTTAAAAATGTATGATAGAAACAGAATATCATAAGATGTCCTGAAATTTGTGGGATTCAGGAAGGCTATCAAAGGTTAGGACTGGGCATTATAACTTTGCTATAGTATGGTCAGGCCAGTGCAGTATACCCGGACCAAAAAGGGGATATTCCTAATCTCCTTTGAAAAAAAAATGTTTTCAATTACTCACACCATTTTTGAATACACCTACATATATCATCTTAAATTTTCTTAACAAATCTGCAAGATAAAGATAGCTAATCCATTTTAAATAGGCAAAAATATGAAATAGCTAGAATCAAGAATTATATTGCTCCCCCTTTTACCTGATTTCTGCATCTATTGAGAATGACAAATGTTCAAACAGGCAAATAGAAATCCGAGTAGGACCTTTATTACCAACTATGGCTAATCTGAAAACATGGCTTAAAGATTGTTATCTATATGGATTTGCTAATAGTACACACCTGAAATAGATACAGCTATCCTCAAAAAATAAAGTCCTTTTCTTGTAAGGGTGGAGATTTTACAGCTGGGCTTACCAAAAGGTTTAGAGCAGGTCAAAGCTCAGGTTTTCTGAGCTCCCAAAGAGAAAGCAGCAGGAAATCATCTAAGCTACACCAGTCAGATCATTTTCCCCTGAAGAAGTACAAGTAATTAGGCAGAGAACAACAAAAAGAGTTAGTTTCTAAACAAAAACATGAAGTCAGAGGAAAGTGGATCCTACATACCAAATTTCCCCAGTTTTGTATTCTTTTTATTTTTTAAGTCAATGGTTAACCAAAAGTTTTACTATCACCTTTTGGGGAGAAAGTCAGCAGTTTTTGGCACAGTCCTGTGACTGTTTCATCAGACATTTCTTATAATAGCCACCACTGTTTCCATGTGTATACTCTTGGGCCCACTATTGAATAAGTTTGAGTTTGCTGCTAGAAGTCTTGAAAATAGGTCAAAAGAGCACTTTTATTAAATTAACTAGAAGGTCCTCTGTACCCTAGGCTGAACTTTCATTCCCTAATCTATTTCCCGTCTCAAATTAAGTCTATCTATGCTGTTCGAAATGTTTTGAGAGGTTCATTTATTTATTATTTTACCAAATATGAGCTGAAATCCCATGGCAGGCACTGTTATAAGGCATCAAAGAGTAAACAAAACACTATCCCTGCTTTCATAAAATATATATGTTGGAGAAAAATAAAATATAGCTATAAAGACATAAATGTATAATATGTCAGGTTATGATTAGTGGAACAAAAAGGGAGGCAAGAGAGAAGGTACGAGTGAGAAAGTTACTTAAGAGAAGGTGTTTGGGGAAGACCTCTTTGAGGAAGTAACATTTGGGTAGAGACTTGAAGAAAGGAAGCGAGAGTACCATATGGGGGTCTGGAAAGAGTTCATTCAAGGTACAAGAAACAGAAAGTACAAAGTACCAGAGTGAATGGCTGGAGTGGAATAACAAGGAGATGAGACTGAAGAGGTAGAGAGATGGCAGATCACACAGAGCCTGTAGGCCGCAGTCGGGACTTTGGCTGTTCCTTGAAGCGAAGGTAAAATGGGAAGCAACCAGAAGGTTTGAGTATATAAATGGCATGGTAAGACTTACATTTTAAATGAATCATACTAGATTTAATATGGAAAATAGAATATAATGAGGCAAGTATAGGAACAGTCAGAAGCTATGAGATTGGGTGTCATGAATCAAAGTCATAATAAAGGTGTTATAAAGTAGTGAAATTTCTGACATTTTAAAGATAAGTAAACAAAATATTCTCAAGATTGCAATGGCAGAAGAAAGAAAGACAAATTTAAAAGTTTTTGCCTAATCAATAGGGAAAACTGAGCTTCCATTTACTTTGATGGGCTTACCGCAATAACAGACTGGGTGAGGGAGATAGTGGAGTGGAAATCAGAAACTCATTTGCAGATATGTAGTATTTGATATACCTATTAGATATGCAGATAAATATTTCAAGTAGATAGAAGTTAGGTATATAAGACTGGAGTTCACAGGAGAAATAATGGGACTCACCAAAGAGAAGACATTGAAAAGGATGAGCCTACATGATATATAAGCAATGAATGAAGACAAAGAAAATAATAGGACCAATCAGAAAGCTCTAGGACACTGTTATTAAGAGGATAAATGGAAAAAGGAGAATCTAGCCATGAAGATCGAGAAGGAATACCTCAATTCTACATCTGGTTCATAGCTCATGTTTCCCAGCCCCCCCCCCAAAACAGCTAAGGCTTTATGGAGCTAATAAATCACACTGAGAGACAGAGGAGTTTGACATATTGAAGTAAAAATTTCAGAGAGAGTTGGGGAATGTTGCTCAAGTATGTGTAAATGACAGACTACCTAATTTATTGACCCACAGTTAGCACTGAAAATCCAGAGGATTTGGAGGCAAAGTCTTTACCACTAAACTCACTGCAAGATTAAGAGGAGACTAGTGTACATACTCTCTGAGACAAACAGATCTCAAAGAAGATAAGGGAGAAGGAGCCATTTTCTTAAAAATTCATAAAGCAGAAAAAAAATGTCATTCTCCAATGAAGTAGTTGCAAATCAATGGGGATGATTTTGACTGTCCAAAAATATTCACGATGTTTGGAAATATTTTTGGTTATTACAGTTGGGTGGAGGTGCTACTGGCAGTTAGAAGCCAGAGCTGCTGCTAAATATCCAGTAAACAGAGTAGCCCCTTCCCCTGACAACAAATGTCGTCTGGCCCAAAACGTCAGCAGTACCAATGCTAAGAACCTTTGCCCTAATGAGAACATTTAGGGAGAATTATGTAGAGCTGTTTTTTGCAAAGTTATATTTTTAACTTATAGGCATGTATTATGTTGAGATTTCCATTTGTGTTCCCACTCAGCACTGTTTTTATTTTTTTATTGTGGTAAAATATACATAACATGAAATTTACCACTTTAATCATGTGTATATTCAGTGGTATTAGGTGCATTCACATTGCTATTGTATGATTCCACTTATATGAGATTCCCAGGGCAGTCAAATTCAGTCAGCACTGTTTTGAATAGCCATTTATTTCAAGAAATACTAGAGGAGTCATTTCATGTTGAGAAGCTATAGTAAAGGTACTTAGTTACAACACTTATGGAGAGTTCAAAACACAGAGAAAAAATGGAACTAACCCGTTTAATAAGAACTATAGCAAGAAACTGTGAAATTTAGGGCTTGGTCAACAAAAGGGGAGAAGAAACTAGGAGCTTTGAGGAAAGGATCTTGTGAAGCTGGCACTCAGACCTTTCACGAGGGGGTGCCATCTAGCCACTGCTTATATTTCGTGAGAACCCAGATATTAAAGGTACTACAAGAAACCAGTGGCTGAAGCAACTGATACTGTTCTAGCAACTCTCACAAATAAGGAAAAATCCAGAAAGCAGGATTGGCAATAATTTTTCATCCTCCTTTCATCCCTGCCTAATAATTTCTTCTAGTGCCCCCTACTGGCAGGATCTAAGAAAGAAGGTGCTTTTCTGAGAAAGTAATTTGCAGCATCCCAAATGCAGCATCGCAGAGATTATTGAAAAATGGGTGTGGAGCTCAAGAATAAGAATTATAGAACAGCATGGTACATGTAAACCATTGTGTCATGAATGAACTAGTTCATAATATACATCCTGATGTGCATCCAACACATTTTTTAATCCATGAGTCTATCTACCCACTCTCTTAGACTGCACACAGCTATCTGTCACTACAAAGAATTGTTGAGAATGTTACTCTTACACAGAATAGCTACTAGATCATAGGGGTCATAAATATTTATCTTACTGAATAGTTCCAGATTAATCTTTAGACTGTTTAAACCTCTCTATTATCACATCACCATTTCAGTTCATATAGTTGAATTTTCACATTATGGAAGTATTTTGATGGTTTTATTTGATCTTTCAGCAGGACCTCTGAAAAAATTAGGAGGGCAATTATTTGATTCTACTGGGATGTAAAACTGATTCATCTCACAACCTTTTCTTTGTTTGAACCTCTTTCCTCCAATTCCCTCATTTTCTTCATTACCTAGCAAATATTACATGTTCATCATTATAGTCACTCGATTGGACAAACTTACCACATTATCCTCGAATTATATTTATCTACTGGGTTAAGTAAAACTTGAATCTACTGCATATCTGCACCCAGACAGCTGAACACAGTGGAGAAAGAATATAACCATGCTTACTGGTCTTCCTTTAAATTTTAGTAACTCAAGTAGATGGCTAACAAGACATGCAAAAAAATTCGCAGAACAAAATAAATTTCAACATTGCTAATAAGATACTAAATTGCACATTCTGCTGATTATTAAAGGCAAGCAAATTAAAATTAGAAGATATCATTGTTATATTGTCAAAAGGTGATAATGTTTGGTGATATCAGGTATGGTAAACTAGCACGTTCTTACATTTTGATTCATTCACTTGGCAACTCTTATTTACTGAGTTTCCTTCATATAACAAGGCACATTTCTAGGCAATGAGGAACTAGCAGGGACCAAGATAGAAGATGTCTCTGACTCAAGAAACTGACATTTTAGAAGGAAGAAGGAAAACAACACATAACAATATAATGTCAAATTTTAATAAAAAGAAATAAATCAGAGTTAAAAGATAGGTAGTGATTGTTAGAGCAGTATTTTCTCCTAAAGTGGTCAGGACATACCTTTGTGTCCTAGGCAGCTGGTATAATAAAGTACAAATGACCTATGACAGAAGTATTTTTGGTCTATTTACAATAGTGTTATTGCAAAATAAATAATAGGAAGGGCAGTATTTGGTAGGATCAAAGAAGTAGAAAAGTACCAGGTCATAAAGGAAATGATAATAAACATGTTTAATTCAGATTCTTCTGGTATTTACACCCTTACTCTTAGAAGGAGTATACATTGGTGCAAGCTTCTTGTAGGGTCATTTGGTAATACTTATCAAAATTAAAAGGGCACGAATTCTCTGATACAGCAGTGCCAGTTATAATTATTCATCCTCATAAATATTCTCACAAGTGTAAATGGTTTACGAACAACTATCCTTATTTCAGTGATATGAGCAAAAACGAACAAACAAACAAAAAACTAGGAACAAACTAAATGTTTATTTGTAGGTAATTGACTATACAATTTATCATTTGAACTGGGGCAATTCTGAGACTGAATGGAAGAGTTATCAACAATAATGTGTGGATGTCATGAATAAACCACAATTGTCCATGGAAAAAAGAAATGTTCCCTATCAGTGGGAAACTGGTTAAATGAACTGTACTATTTCCAAACAGTGGAGTCCCATGCACCTGTGAGAAAGAAGATCTATGTAACTGTCAATGATTTACCTATGTTCTTAAAGACTGGCCATAAAGAATTTTGACTGAAAAAGAGACATACAGAGATATATGGAGAAGCAGATACATATGTACAAATAGCCATTTCAGAAAGAATATAAGATTAGAAAGCGCTGGAAAATGGGATATGAAGGAAGAAGGGGAGAATAGTTTTAACTTTTTAAACATTATTCTAAAGTTTTGAAATTTTAAACATAAGCACACAAAATAAAAACCTAAAAAAAAATCTATTCTTGTATGCTCTGGTCTATATTAAGAAAATACCATTAAATAGCTCATAATACGTTTTTACCCCCCCCCCCCTTTTTTCATCTCATTATAGCTACTGGCTTCCTTTCCCCTCTGACAGAAATGTGTTTTAATTTCACATTTTCTGCTTCAGGTCAATCAAATAACATTTAAAAAATACAGTAGAAACTCTTTTAATCAATAACAACTTAAGTGACTTGATTATCCAAGTTTTTCATTTTCTTAGTACAACTGGATCTTACTGCTAGCAGGCAAGTAAGAGAGTAACTAATGCACTTGAACACTTCTGCTCTTACTAATTGGGGTGTATGCTTATCAAGCTTCAGTTTCGTTTGTAACCAACTTATTTAAGTCAGTGGCATTTGTCCTATAATTAATTAAATATTATTTCAAAAAACACATGGGGTGTGTGTGTGTGTGTGTGTGTGTGTGTGTGTGTATTGTGTATCAATGCTAACTGCTTTGAGAGATATGGTAGAAATGAAAATAAAATAAATATGCCAAGTTAAGTAAGGACAAGAAGTATAAAATACAAAGAATTTTTAATTTTCTATCAAATTGCTCTAGAATATTTTAAATCTTCACTTTATTTGAAAGAAATCAAATCTGGAAATAAGCATTGCTTTTATAAGTGTAGTTTAGCTGAAAAAAAAAAGTTTCAGTAAAAAAGGCCTTAGCTTCATTCAAAAGGTTGGCAAATAAATATACAATTATATTTCTAATTAAGACAGTGTTTGAAGTGGCTATGTACTTGTTTATGATTTTACTTTTCAGTGGACTTTTTCAATTAACATTCTCAACCCAAGGTTCCCCATTTATTATTTTTTTGCTCTTTATTTCTCCAACTCAGCTATTTCCTTTTCCATTACTGAAAAATTCCCTGAACTTTCACAATTGCCTCTAATGAAACATTTATCTGCTAATGACTTAGAAACACAAACAACAATTTCCAGTCTTAATCTCTCTGTTAAACTTCGTTTCTGCATATCATTCAGGCAAAGAGCGGTATGCACTCAGTCCTTCAAAAAATATTTACTGAATGCCTACAATATGTAGGGAAGTGAAGTTATTCAGAGCTCAGTTTAGTAAAAAGACTAATTAATGAATAACAGTTATAATAAGATGTGTAAACTATGAACTACTGTGTTGGGGGGCACACAGGAAGGGCCTTTCTAAGGTCAGGCATCTCTAACAGAACATATGCACATCTATTGTTCAAGCTCTTTTCCTCCTCAGTTTATATGCAAGTGAAGGGTGCCACAATCTACCCAGCTGCCCAAGGCAGAAAGCTAACACATCCAATCACAGATCATGCTCTATCAATTTTATCACTTACAGGTTATTTGATCTCACTCACCTCAACTCAAAATCCTTAATTCTGATCCTCATCATTTCCCTTTCTGGATTAATAAAATAGGCTCTTCTACTGTCTTTAAATTGAGATTCTTTTTTTCCCCCTGCTTTACTGAAATACAATTGGCAAATAAAATTGTAAGATATTTTAAATATACAATTTAAATATACAATGATACATTATGAAAAGATTCCTCTCATTGAGTTAATGAACACATCCATTACCTCATATATTCATCTTTTTTACTGAGAACATTTACTTGTATGCTCTTAGAAAATTTCAATTATACAATACAGTGTTATCAGCTATAGTCACCATGCTATACATTAGATTTTCATATCTTATTCATCTTATAGGTGAACGTTTGTACTCTTTGACCAAACTTTCCCTATCTTCCCCATCCCTCAGCTCCTCATGACCATTTTCTGCTCTTTGTTTCTATGAGTTTGACATGTTTTTATCAGACTCCACATGTGATGCCATGCAGTATTTGTTTTTTTTTTTTATCTGGTTTATTTCACTTAGCATAATGCCCTCCAGTTTCATTCATGTTGTCGCAAATAACAAGATTTTTTTTTTATTTTTAAGGCTGAATAATTTTCAATTTTATATATATATATATATGTATATGTACACCAAATGTTCTTTATTCATTTATCCATTAGTGGAAACTTAAGTTGTTTCCATATCTTGGCTATTGTCCATAATGCTGCAATGAATATGAGAGTATAGATATCTCTTCAGGATAATGGTTTTACTCCGTTTGGAAATACACCCAGAAGTGGGATTGCTGGACCATAGGTGGTTCTATTTTTAATTTCTTGAGATATTCCCATGTTGTTTTCTATAGTGGCTGTACCATTTTACATTCCCACTAATAGTGTCTGAGAATTAGTTCCCTTTTTTCCCATATTCTTGTCAGCATTTATCACTTTTTGATAACAGACATCCTAACAGGTGTAAGGTGATATCTCATCATGGTTTTAATTTGCATTTTTGATGATTAGTGATAATAAACGTATTTTTACATACTTCTTGGCCATTTGTGTGTGTTCTTTGGAAAATATCTTTGCTCTAATTTTTAATTGGGTCATTTAGTGCTTTTTTGGGTTTTGTTTGTTTGTTTGTTTGTTTTTGCTATTGAGTTATATGAGTTCCTTATATTTTTGGATATTAACTCCTTATCTGGTATGTGCTTTGCAAATATTTTCCCTCATTCCATAGGTTGCCTTTTCATTTTGTTGATGGTTTCTTTTGCTGTGCAGGGCTTTTTAGTTTGATATACTGTCATTTGACTATTTTTGCTTGTTTTGCCATCACTTTTGATGTCAACGCCAAAAAACAAAAACAAAAACTTTAAACATTGCCAAGACTGATGTCGAGCAACTTTTTCCTGCGTTTTCATGTTTTCTTCTAGTAGATTTTGGTTTTAGGTCTTATGTTCAAGTCTTTATTTTGAATAGATATTTTTGTATGGTATAAAATAGGGGTCTAGTTTTATTCTTTTGCGTGTGTCTATCCAGTTTACTGAACATCATTTAATGATGAGACTATCCTTTTTGCACAGTATATTCTTGCCGCCTTTGCTGACCATATTTTATTGACCATAGTTTATTGACCATTAAGTTTATTTCTGGACTCTCTATTTTGTTCCATTGATGTATATAAATCTGTTTTTCTTTTCTTGCCAAACCATACTTTTTTAATCTATAGTTTGAAATCAGAAAGCACGAAGCCCCCAGCCTTGTTCTTTCTCAAGATTGCTTTGACTATTCAGGGTCTTTATGGTTCCATAAATATTTTAAAAATGCTTTTTCTATTTTTGTGAAAAAAAAACCATTTGAATTTTAATAAGGGTTACATTAAATCTGTAGATCACTTTGAGTAGTCTGAAAATTTATAAAATATTAATTTTTCTGAGCTTCTTTTGATACATTCTCCATTCTGGCACCAGGATTGTCTCTCCAAAAGGTAATTCTGGACATGACTCCTTCTCTTTCTGTGACTCCCCATTGCCTTCAGCACAAAAATCTACCTCTTTTCTGATCATACTTCCACTTGTACCTTTTCTTTCTTATGATTATATTATAGTCTGATTGAGAATTAAACTTTAGAACACTCATAAAGTAAACACTCTTTAAAGAGTGTTTCAAGTAGTTTTTTGTTTTTTTTTTTTTGTTTGTTTTTTTTTTTTAAATAATGTCTGCCTCTCAACGAATAGCACTACAGTTCCAATTTCCTCTGGATCCAATTGCAATGGACACATTGCAATTATAGAATTAGAAGCATGGCATGACTTCTTAGTTATGTAATTGACTGATTATGTGGTCCATTTAGAGCTATCATCAACTTGGACTTGAGCCTTTGTTTCACATGGCTTCCTTCCCTGAAAACAGGATATCAGCTCCTGAAGCACAGATATTTGCAGAGAGTTCAGGGCTTCTCTTAGACATAGCCCTTATAGCAAAAGAATTACTATTATGCTCCAATAACTGGCATAAACAATTATAAAGTTCTACTTTAATGTTGCTTTTAAAAAATTATAAAGTTCATACAACCTCCATTTATTTATTCATCTTATACATCTCTAATTCCTACAATATAAGGGATATTACTCTGAGCAGTAAGATTCAAAGATGAATAAACTTTAAACCCCACCCTAAATGCAAGTGGAGGAATTATAAAGATTACTGTTTACTATTTTCCAATGATAAAGAGGATGAATTATCATTTCTTATGTTAACATTTCTAACCTGAGAGAAATGTTGTAGGTGAAAAGAAATTATTTTTTTCATTTACTCAATTAAAAAAGTCGTTGAGTTTGTATTTTATACCAGATACTTCGGAAGAACTATGAGAAAAGGGGGGAGCGAAATGCAAAAATAATACCCTGGTTTTTACCTTCAAAGAACTAGCAGTCTAATGAATGATGATGTTTTTGGAATAGTCACTTAATTCTGTGATAAACTGTAACTATGTTAAATATTTTAATGTGAAACCCATAATGCTATAGGAACACTTAACAATGATATTTGATTTCATTAGGACTGGCCAAGAAGGAATCCTTGAGGAAATGATGATAAAGCTTAGATCCAAAGAATGGTTAGGAGCTTAGTAGACAGACAGAAGAGGGGAGAATGTGCTCCTGGCAGAAGAACGGCTGGTACAAGAGCCCTGAGGAGAGAGGCAACACAAAAACTCTAAGGTCCTTATTGGCCAATCTAGTCAGAGTAGAGAAGACAAGTAAAATGTACGGATAAAGCAGGTTTTAAGGAACTGCTGAAGGGTTTTAAGCAGGAATAGAAGTAGCATAGGTAGTGTGTCTGAACAGAACAAAATAGAGAAGGAAGTACTATAAACAGGTATGTTGTGTAAAGATAACTGGCTACTGTGTGGAGCAATGATTTGATGATACAACAGTGACTATGGGGAGATCTTTAGGAGGCTTTTACAGGGGTCCAGATATGAGGTGATAATAGAATGGTACAGTGCAAATGAAGAGAAGTTGAAACTATGAAGATAATTAGCATGTAAAATTATTAAAACTTATTGATGGATTAGTTATAGAATAGCAAGAGAAAAGCGAATGTCTGATTAGGTAATGTGGATGAATAGTATTACCATTCTCTGAGACAAAGAACAGTATTTGTAAAAAATCTACTTAATTATCTGCCTGCCAGACTCCTTCCCATCCTCCCCCCTTTTTTGCTTTATGACAAATAAGATTAAACCTGGATTTACAAATATTAAACTCAATATTAATTTAATTTTATTTTTTCTTGTAAGAAATTAAATTGATCAACTCTAGAATGTCAGAAAGCACTTACTACAATGCATTTGCGTAAAAGGGTAACAGGTCTGTCATTCACTGGTGTTTTAGCAAGCTCACAACCCCATCCAGCAGTTCAATGGTTTGATATAATCCAAATGTAAAATATCCAGAGATGCCAGAGCATTCATTGACTGTTAAACACAGGTTTCTTAAATAGGACTGACAACTTAGAGACAAACTTAAGTCTTGAGTTTTGTCAGCCAGGAGTTAAAAGAAAGCTGAGTCGAATTAATTAACATGTCAACTCTTATTAAGGCAGTTCAAACTTCTCAAATGATGCTGGTTTTAGGAGATATCGTTTGCTCCTAGGGAACCCGTATTTGTGTTAGGCACAAAATGAGTTACCACGAAGGATCTCTATTTTGCTCTTTTTGAAACTCTATAATCATATAACCAATGATAAATACTTAAAAATATTTTTTAAATTGAAAAACAACTGAAATTTTGATGTCAAATCATTCTTTTATATTAAAGAGAAAGACTACAATAATTATTAGATTTTGGAAGAAGAATGGATAATATGAAAAAAATCAGGGAAAAGAATTGGATGATGATGATGATGATGATATTTGATGTTGATAATAACAATAAACAATAATAGGGAGCTTAATTAATTCCAGAATACTGTACATAGATTGGCTCATTAATCTTCTTAAGAACCCTTAGGGGCAGATACTATTATTCCCATTTTACAAATAAGGAAACTGAGGCACAGATACATTAAGCAGTTTTCTATAGGCAAGACAGCTAATGTAGTTGAGTAGGGTCTTAAAACTAAGTAGTCTAACTTCAGAATCTGTGATTTGACCCCCTATAATCCCTCTTAATTGTAACTTTATTTCAGAATTACTAAACTCCTCCAGTGTTATTATGTGTTAGAAGTTTTAAATGGAAATGAGGAGAGGGACAAAACATTCCTTTCTCTGATGTATCCTACTGTGAAAACCCTAAAGAAAGTAAACAAGAAACACTATTTTAATGCTAGCTTGAAGTAGATTTTCCTCCTCTAGTAAAAAGCTCCTCTATAATTCACTACTAGATGGGGATTCTAGTGGAATTCAGAACAGACATATTTAAATGCAATAATTGAAAATTTAGAATTTGACTTTTTATCTCTGTGGTACACTGAGCACTGTGACCTGAAATACAAAAGCATGCTGAGAGGAAGAATTTACAAATGACTTTTCTTCTGGGGGTAAAAAGAGAAAGAAAAAATGCAAATTGTTGTGGGATCCTAAAGGTAACATAATTCCCAAAGGTGGCTTTGGGCTATTCTTTACACTGCTCACCTGAGCTCATTAATTAGCATTTCAATATTTTCTTTCGTTGCTCCTAGGGAAATGAGGATGTGATGTGGTGTAGTGGGGGCAGCCTTGCTTCTAGCTTAAGACAACCAACTTAGTTCCACCAAGGAGCAGCTACATAACTTGAACAAGTCATGGTAACTTCTTACTCTTTGCTAGTCTCATGTGCAAAAGGGAGATTTTAATTGTGACTACAACACCCAAGCATTGTTTTGAAGATCAGGTTATACATATTTAATTTTTAAATGTATATTTAAATTACTATATATTAGATTATTATATTTAAATCAATATTTTGTATATCTCAAGCTCCTAAAGAGAGACCGACATGTAATACATGTTCAATAGATGTTCATGATTACTATTATTAACTGACCTTTAGATAATTGTTAGTATCTGCAAATAAGAACTCAAATAAATAAATGTTATTTATTTACTAGTGAATCTTCACTATTGGAGAGAATGAAAATATGTCTTTTAGATTTCCAGATTTTTAAAGATAGCATTTTGATATAATAAAAGCAGTTGAGAGTGATTTAAATTTAACTATTTCATTTTTTAATTAAAAATCGCTCAAGGGTTATATTGACTGCAAACAGGGTAAAGACAGACCACTTTCCAGACAGCAGCCTGGAGGCTATTGCTGAGTGGGTGTTCATGATCACAGGCTGTGCACTAACTCTCTCACTGCTTTGTGTCAAAGCAAAAGAATAATTGACATGCTAGTAAACACAGGCTGAAAAATAACCTTGATTTTTACTTTGTCCCTGACTCAGCAGGATAGTTGATTCAGTTATCCTTTACTTGGTCGAATAAAGACCATAAAACACTATTTTAAAACAAAACCAACAACATACTCATGGGTATATGATGAGTAAATGTGTGCATTACTCTATTTTAGTGTTCTAATTTTATGTACTGATAGGAACAAATATGAATGCAACTCCTCAGAGGTTGTTTGCCTCCATTCTAAATAAAATGCTATATTTATATATTTGGTAAAAAAGAACATAAACTCAAAAGTCATTACTGTAATATACACTATTCTATCCAAAACAAAATATCAAAATTCTATGGCCTGATATTTTAGTATTAAAATAGATGATTTTTGTTTGTATACCTAATTTAATGATTTAACCACTTGTCTTTTTTTCTTCTATCACTGAAGCCTAGTATTTCATGATACAATTCTCATTTATATGCTATAATGTCACCTTAGAGGTAACATTATACTACAAGATTTTTCTAGAGTGAGATTTACAAGGCCGAAAATTCATTACGTAAATGTTTTTCTTTGCAAATAGCACATAGCCAACCAAATTTGGCATATATTTTTATAGTATCTGATCTCTTTGCAACGCCTTATATCTTTGTAGTCACTAGATGCTACTGCTAATGTCTGTAGTTGATAAATTTGCATTTGGATTTCTTGCTTGGGCAGACCCTTTTTTGGCAAATAAGATCTAGGTAGGAAGTCCATTTTACCAATCACAGACACTTTGGTAGTATTAAACAGTGTTATTATCATCATTGCATATAATGAAAATTGGAAAATAACGATAATAATCATGCTCTTATAATGAACAGTAAATTTGAGACTCAAAGTAGTTTAATATTTCCATTAAATATTTATCATGGTATCTATTACCAACTTTACTATGGTAATTTTTAAATTTTTGCCTAAATAGCAAAAATAGAGCATTAAAATAATAAATTTATTATTTTTCATAGATCCTAATAATCAAACATTTAAGATAGCATTTGAGTTAGTAGTTGTTAGGCATAAACTGATAGCATCCAATGAAACGTGAGACATCATTTAGACCAAAAGAAGCACATTTAAGAAGTAGAGGGCTCAGATGTCAATAGCAAACAAGTGTGAGACAACAGGCCTTACTAATGGTGAACTAGGGACTATGGAAAACAGGACAACTTCTAATTAATTTTTGCCATACAGAAATGCCTGCCCACTGTAGCCAGCTCATCTAATTTTTTTGATAGAAACAAGGAATTTTAATTGTGTGTAATTCATTTACATTTTAAAAATTGACAATTAGTTAAAAAATTAAGCATGTGTTTCAAAAAAATGAATATATCTAGGGACATGATCAAGTTTGTAGGTTACCAGTCATTCATCCTTTTTAGAATTACATTATATACAAGGTCGCTAATGCCCAAAGAAATTCAGTAACTTGTCCAAAGTAATTTTATTACAACAAGATAACATAGGTTACCAAAAAATGGGCAAAGGACCTAAATAGATATTTCTTCAAAGATGACAAACGGATGGCCAGTAGACATATGAAAAGATGCTCGACATTATTAATGATCAAGGAAATACAAATTAAAATCACAATGAGATATCACCTGACACCTACCAGGGTTATCATCAATAAATCAACAAACAAGTGATGGTGAGGATGTGGAGAAAAGGGAACCCTCGTGCACTGTTAGTAGAACTATAAATTGGTGCAGCCACTCTGAAAAACAGTATGGAGGTTACTCAAAAAAATTAAAAATAGAACTATCATATCACCCAACATTCCATTTTTTTGGTATTTATCTGAAGAAATACAAAGCACTAATTCAAAAAGATTTATGTACCCCACATGCATTACAGCATTAGTTACATAGCCAAAATATGGAAGCCACTGAGGTGTCCATTGATAGACAAATGGATAAAGAAGATATGGTACATATATACAATGGAATATTACTGAGTCACACATGAGAATGAAATCTTGCCATCTGCAATAATGTGGATGGACCTAGAGGGTATTATGCTAAGTGAAATAAGTCAAACAGAGAAAGACAAATACCATATAATTTCATATGTGGAACCTAAAAAACAAAATAAACAGAAACACACTCATAGACACAGAGAACAAATTGATGGTTGCCAGGTGAGAGGGGGTAGGGGATGCGTAAAAAAGGTGAAAGAGATTAAGAAGTCAAATTGCCAGTTATAAAAATAGTCATGAGAATGTAAAGTCCAGCATAGGGATGTCAATAATATTGTAATAATTATGCATGGCATCAAATGATACTAGGCTTATCGGGGTGATCACTTTGTAAGGTATATAAATGTCCAATTACTACGTTGTACACCTAAAACTAATATAACATTATATGTTAATGGTAATTTTAAATTAAGTTAAAAAATTTGTTACGTATTGTTCAACTTATTTCATCTAGTATTCAAAGATAGTCCTTCATTGTGTTCATGAATACATAAAATAAATTGCTGCTTTTCTTTGTTAAATAATAATTTAATGCAAAATGCATTTGGACTAACAGAGCATCTACCAATCCACCTGGCATGTGGGGACAAACACCATTCTATAGCATCCGGAATATCAAGGTAAAGAGTCATCTTACTTCATGAAACTGTAATTTGGTGATTTGGATGAGAGAAAGCCTATGGAAATCTGCATGCCATTATACTTATGATTTATTTCAATTGATATGATCTACCCATCAAGAAAACTTTAATATTTTCAAAGACAAAAATACATTAAGTATAGAATTGAACTATCATATTACAATTCCAAAAACAGATAGCTAAGATAAGATGTTAACAAAGTCTTTAAATTTCCTTTGGATCTAAGGGGGAGATCACTACGGCATGTTTAGTTTTCTGCTACCATTGTTGTACCTCATTCTCCCAAAGGCCAAAGTGAAAATTGACAGCCTTGAGATAATTTTTTTTCAATATCTTACCAGGTATTTTGATAAAGTACATTTTTCTTATATTACCTCTATCATATATACATGATAGGAGATCTACATACCTGTTTTTCATCTGTAAGAGATTAAGGGAGTCACCTGTAGAATGAGAGTTGGGATAAACAGTTGGATGGTCTCTATGGTCTCTGACTATTCTAGAATAATTTCATGTTTCACCTATTATGTGTGTGTGTGTGTGTGTGTGTGTGTATTTATTTATTTTTAACTTATCCTTATTTACTTTCTGGCTTTATCTGCAAGTACATCTTTCTTTTACCTTAGACAATAAGTTTCATTATGGTCAGTGACCATGTCCTAGGAATATTTATTTTGCCTACTTAGGCATGTACATGGTAGTTGAATGCAGTTTGTCTTCAGCAGCTCAATGACCAAATTGGATAAAAATACTCTAAAATATTAAATTTTAAGAATATAGAGTAAACTGGGGTTCAGGAAAAATTGTTTTAACCCTATAAAAATTGTTTTAAACCTGATTGATTTCTAAAATAAATAAAGATAGAAGCATAATTTCTTTCAATGTTCTAGGTTTATGTATATGTTTAGAGTATTAATCTGCTCTTAGATTTCAATCTCTAGTTTGAAATAGGCTGGAGTGTCTCATACACTTGAACTTGAAACATAATTATGTGTATCACTTTCTAAAGTCAAGATAGAAAGATGCACCATCATTGTTAGAAATAAAGTCAAGAAATTTTATATGACTTTGTAAATGGAATTAGAAAACTTAGTGAAGATTCAAGATAATTCCCATTATGTCTGAAGTAAATACGAGTATCCACAGAAATCTTTGGATGATGTTTTACTAAATTCAATAAAATAGAAATCTAACTTTTACATATTATGAAAAGAGTGTATTCAAATTTATTTGCAATAAATTTTCAAGGAGAATGAAATATTTACATAGAGTTTATAGATCTTTGAATGACCTACGAATTCTATTTCCTGCTTTATATTATTGGAAAAACTCTCTCACATGTGAACAGAGACTTTTATTGTAAGATATTACCTGGACTATAATCTTTAGTAATAACAAGTTAAATTCTCATCATTAGGTAAATGTATAAATAAAATTTAGTAAAAGTAAAATGGAATAGTAAATGGCAAATACAAGGAATCAATTCAATCTATATAGATAAGAGGCTTCAAAATGTTATATTAAGTTCAATAAAATGTGGGATGACAGATGATAGTCTTAGCTATTTGTATAATATGAACATGAAAACACATAAAACAATAATAAAATTATGGTATCACACACACATATATATATAACATACATGAAAAATACTTAAAATAGATTGGAAGGGTTTATATTACACTCATGGTAAAAATTCTTTGGAAAGAAGGAAGGAGATTTAGATTTAAGATGACAATAAAAGGAGACTTTAGACATATTTATATGTAATTATCTATGTATCTGTTTTAAAAGACTAGATACATGCATATAAATATGAAATCATTCTTGGTCATAGAGATATATATTTGTAATATTTTTCTTTTGTATTTCTGTAATTCTTTAAAATCGAATTTTCAAAATTTTATAGTGCTATTAATTCTATGCAAATTATTACTTTTTTTGTTAGAATTCAAAAAAACATCACCAACACTAAAAAGAAACAACCATGGGTTAGTCACATCTTGAATAATGCCCATGAAAACGTCTTTGTACCAACCTATGTACAGACCAACTTCTCTCGTGTAACGTTTGGCTTACTTTATTAGAAGTAGTACACTAAGATATGGTAATGCTTTTCCTACAATTTGATATATCCCTGAATATTTATAAAAGATAAAGAATATCAGTGTCAAGATCACTTTTCTAAATGGAATAACAGACAGAAGGCTTACTCTCTCACTCGAGCTATCTTTTTATATCCCTACTCTGAGAAATGGGACCAGTCGCCAATGATCTCTAAAGCAGCCTTTCCAACTTGTATAATTCTGCTTTTCTATAAAACTCAGAGATGTTCATGGTAGATCCCATTTCATGCATGTCCAAGTTTAGGGACTTCCCTATAAATTCCCTAGAATTTGGTGGCAAGTGGAAGAAATGAGAACTAATATATTCTAAGTAACTGTTGTGGACCTAATATTTTATGTATGTTATTTATTCAGTTCCTAAAACATTCCTAAAATGTAAGTACTGTTTTCTCTATTATTATGCTAATGAACCCAGCTCATGGGGGTAAAGTCATGATTATAATATAGATCTTGTCTAACTGCCAAGCCTATTTATTATACAAGAAAGTGTTTTCAGTTCCCAGATTAAAAAACAAAACAAACAAACAAACAAAACTGTCACCAGAATTCAGAGTGATTTAAATGTTATTATATAGTTGTTACCTTGTATATCCCTTATGATTTAGCTGCCTAAGAAACAAGGGTGACATATTTGAGCATAAAGCAGTAGTTCACTGAAGGGGAGAAAGGAGTTAGTATTTTTTAAAATTATAACATGTCTAATATTCAGCCAACGATAAGAAGCACTGGTATAGCATTTATCATTGCACTGACCATTTGCAGCTTGACACCTTGCTA
The DNA here is from genome assembly GCF_014176215.1 of Rousettus aegyptiacus. Classification (NCBI taxonomy): domain Eukaryota; kingdom Metazoa; phylum Chordata; class Mammalia; order Chiroptera; family Pteropodidae; genus Rousettus; species Rousettus aegyptiacus. The sequence goes on along the minus strand of NW_023416306.1, from coordinate 41,995,498 downwards.
GAGTTTACAGTGCTGCTATTCTTTCCACAGGCAACTTTGAACAGCTGAGTATTTTTTAATTGCAAGTATAAAGGAGAAGATCAAATAAACCTTTCTGAGAACACTTAACTATATCTTTAACATTAAAGTCAACTTAAGGACAGGATAGATGACTCCCAAAGAAGAGATATGTTATTTTTATCTCTCTTGTAATAGTCTATTTTATTAGTAAAACATTTTAACACATTCTTTGGTGAGTCAAGAAGCTTTTTTACATAGGAAGACACTGCCACCTCTCATTATTTCATATTTGATTGTTAGTAGATGCAGTAAACATGTCTTTCAAACCCATCGTTTTAAGTGGCCTACCAGTACTACATTAAATGTACTATTAACTTTCTAGAAATGAGTTTCACTTCATTCCATAATAAAGCTACACATAAAATATATTTTTACATGTGCACTATTTTTAGATTATAATTTCCCATTTGTGTAGCATTACCCCAAACAACTTTGGTAACTTAAATACAATATTAATTTTATATTATTATAATTATAAAGTCTGTCAAAATTTTTTTCAAACTGGATAATTTACATGCTAATATACTCTCAGATATATATATAGTATAGGTCCACAAAAAAAAAAAAAAAAACAGTGTTGTCCAAGACAGTGAAAGTGAAAGAAACAATCAATGGGTAGATACAGTAGTCACAGTTCTGAGACAGAGAGAAGGCATTGGGAAGCATCATAATAAATGTACACTAAAACATTAGCAAGGTGGAGAGACTTGAATCATCATTTTTGAATATGTATTGTTTCCTCCATGTGATCTCTATTATGTCTATGGTCTTACTTCTTATATAGTTAAGAATTTTATGTTTCTTAAGCATTATCAAGAATTACATCAATGCCATTCTGTTATATTTGTCTCTTTTTCTTGTTAATTACAAGACTGTGTTTTGGTTAAATCAAATTATTTTCTTTAAACAGATGAAGAAAATTCAATGAAATGATTCTCTATTCTTCTAAGGTCTACCTCTATTTACATGATGTCAAACATCTAGAAAATAACCAGAAGTATACTATTATTTATTCAATTTATTTGGGTGACATTGGTTAATAAAATTATATAGGTTTCAAGTGTACAAATCTATAATACATAATTGTACACTGCATTGTGTTTACCACCCAAAGTCAAATCTCTTTCTGTCACCATATTTTTATTATTATTACTTACACACACATTAGCACTATTATGAAAGAAACTCCAGTGTTTTTGTCTACTGAATATATAATACAACAGTGGCTCTAAAAATTATTTGCAATTTTCTGAGTTCTTCAAATAAAATATCTAGTTGAATACATGAGTTTCATTTAAAAGCTCTTTTTGCTCAAGTACCTTCAATTATAATTTGGTTTGGCTCAACACTGAATGGTAATATATTCAAAGACTGAGAAATGAGATTTGCTCAATTTTGAGTATTCTGCTTAATTTTTGCCACAAAATTTCGGTATAGATTTAGACTTTTAAACTTACATGTAAAGAATTACATGGGTGACAAAAGCCACAGGGCCTCTAAACTGTCCAAGGTTTTCTACAACGATATACGTCACCAACTTATAAATATTTTTTTCCCCAATCAAGGAAGTTAAAGGTCACTTCCTAAACTCCTACATTTGTTTTATCTTTCAGAGTTCCTTGCCAGTGCATTGTAAGAAACCTTTCTTAACCCCCAGGTGCCTTTCTAATACATCTACTACATAGAACTATTTTAATTTCAACTAAGCCAACTCACCTATGAAAATGTATCCTATAAATAGCACCCACTTTTCCTCTGAGGTTCTTACACTAAATTAGGAATAGATTATATTAGAGAATCATCCATGAAACACTAAAACATGCAGTTATTGTTGTTAGGCATCCAAGCACTACACACCCACCATTGATCCCAAAATGATCACCAATACCGTTTCCTAAACACATCTTCAAGTGACAATGAATTAAAAAGAATGAAAATCCTGCATCATTTCATTATTTACATTTGTGTTTTAAAAACAGCTTGATATGTCACACATAATAGAAAAAAAAAGAAGAATCAAATATTCTATGGAGTTTTAATGTCTATTTTACTGGGTGGATATGAGAGAATTATTTTTTTTTAAATGATAACATTTAAATAAGTAATTGTTAAAAAGTGGAAACGTATACAATAAAACACAGATTTTAAATGACAATGTAGAGAGATTTGTTCTTAATGAGACCAAATTTTCAATATAATCATGTAAGTTTTTTCCCAATATTGTTTTTTGTTTTTTGAACATATTTCCAATTTCTGTCTTTTTCCTCTCAGATGGTTTCTATTTAGTCTATTTACTGAAGTTTCCAAATCCATAGTTTCAAATGAAAGTAACTTTAAATGAAGCCACTTCAGAGCTTTGTCTTTGAAGTGTTGGAGCCATCATCATTATTTAACCCAGTATTGTTCTTTGAGAAATCCTAGTCATACTCATACATTACCACATTTCAAATAGCACTGCACAAACATACATGGAGTGCTTTCTAACCACTCATTTGTCCCTAATAATTTAAGCTAATATATTCTATTAGGTTCCAAAGTTTTGTAGGGCTGCGATTTAACTTTGCCAAAATGTCTCACTGATTGTCTAGATATTTCCCATTTATTTTCTGTTGTTTTACAAATACCCGAGTATTTGGAAGTGTTCATGCTTGAGTTAGCATTTTATATCTGTTAGCTCTTTCCAGATGCATCTGGCAATTTCGGTTTGCATCAGGCTTCATAGTCCACTGTAATTCCTGCGCAAAGTTTCTGGCAGTGCTTGACTTTTCCTCTATAAAAACAATTTTAAATGAGTATTGCCATTGCTTAGTCCTTACCAAAGCAGTATGGTAGAGTCCATTTCAGATATGTCTCTAATAGAATCAAAATAATCTGCCTTGTTAAAAGTCAATTACAGAGGTCCCAGAGATACTCTTATCCTTGTGAGGACACGTGGGGCCCAAATAATAAAATTTTTATGTTTAGTCTCTTCCCATAACTGGTTATGTAACCCACTATAAATTAATTGGACTAAGACCCTAAATCTGAGACTACTCTGTCTCTTCTGTGGCCTCTTAGAGAGAAAAAAAAAACATATTTGGTAACTTTAAAAACAGTTCCCTTCTGCCTACTTGAAAATATTGCCCTGTCAATAACTAATCTCTCTTTAAAACGGACATTTTCCTCTCTGTTGCTCTTTTTTATATTAATATGTTCAAATTGTCCACACTATTTTAAAACAATCTTACCTTACCTTCTCACATGTCTAGATATTTTTCTTTACTTTTTTCAACCTGATAAGCTTCTATAATTTCCACGTGCATTCTTCCCATCTATGTTTAGATTTTTTGCCCCTTTGAAAAAAGAATAATTTATATACAATGATGTATTACATATACAGTTGTATGAATTTTCTCAAGTGCATATACTTACATAAACCACACACCTATCGGAATATAGAACAATTTCATCCCCAGAGAGTTCCCTTATATCTCTTTCCAGTCAATCCCTCACCACCCAAGAAACAACACACTGTTCTTACTGCTATTACCATTAACTGTTTTGTCTATTGTAAAATTTCACAAAAATGGTATCATACAAAAGTTGCTCCTTTGGCTATTTTCGCTCATAAAGTCTTTCAGTTTTAGCCATGTTGGTGTATATGTCAGTACTTTGTTCCTTTTTATTAGCAAGCATTATTTCATTGTACAATATACCATAGTTTGTCCATCCTCCAGTTGACAGACACCTGTTTTTAGTTTTAGCTGTTATGAATAAAACTACTATGCACATCTGTGATCATGGCTTTTTATAAAAATGTTTTTACTTTTCTTGGATAAATACCTAAAATTGGAATTATTGGGCCACAGGGTTGAAGTGTATGTTAAACTTTACAAAAAACTTCTTTATACTTTACATTAATGTTTACATTTTTATAATCCATGATCTTTTCCATTGAAACATATAAGATTACATGTTCACAAAAAGCAAAAACATTCTTCGAGACATCTTCAAGTGGTTTCCTCTGCACTGCTACCTTTGTGATAAGACTACCAATGATCTCCAATTGTCAAACTTAGTGGATCATTTATAAAACTCCTTTTAACTCCATGTGCTATTATTCACAGTCTGCCGTTCATCCCCTCAAATTCTCTCCTTGCTGGACTTTTGGGACACCTGTTCTTTCCGTCTTCAAACTCCTAAAATTTCTTTTACTTTTTATATATTCTTTTGAAAGCCTGAATTTCACAAGCTTACCATTAGTGCTTTTCTCCTGCTCTCGTCCTTCTCTTTCTTTCTCTCTCTCTTTTCTGATTATCTTTTTTGAAAATCTTAAACACAACCCTGACCTTTCATTGCTATCTATATGCACATGACTCCCAGACTCAAATCAGATCCTTAATTGATTTTGAACTCCAGAGTTATATTCTTTTTATTATCAACTGGTTATTGCTATGTGGATGTGACACATATTTGTTCCATGAAAGACATCATTCTCACATTAATACCTGCACCACAGCCATCCATGAATTTTTACCTCTAATATGTGGAATGTGGTCAATAAGAGTTAAAAGGCTGGTTCTTTGATAATGAGATATGTGGATACACTGTTAGTGACTCTGATGATTCAAAAGCTTGCTTGGTTTGATTTTGATATGCAGTTTCTATGCAATTGAAAGGATGCCATTTAAAATTTACCATCATTTATTCACTGGTCAAAGAAAACTTGCAATTCAAGTGAATCTCAAATAGATAATGAACAAGGTGGGCAAGGATTGAAGGTAAAAGTAGTAATTGGCTAAACTAGTATTTTAAGGGAACAATTCATCTATGTTTCTAGCTTCCTATTCTGAGATAGACTCCTCTTATCCTTTTAGATGGGGATGGGGATGAGGCCATTCTTTTGTTAACAAACAGAATAAAGTATTAAAATATCAAAGTAATCTTTTACAAAGGAAGATGCCAAGCTTGTTTCTGTGTGAGATTGTGTGTGCGTGTGTATATGTCTGTGTGTAAAGGCTTGAAATAGATCTTGCAGATTATTTTAATGATGCTTCAATGAATACATTTGCTCACTCTAGGATGCTGGGTTTTCTTTTAATTTTTTTGGCTTATTCCCCTTTTCTCATCTATTTGATCGATTTTTTTATGACATTTTCAAAAGTTCAATATTCAGTGAGTCAATTCTAACTTTAAAGTATCTGTTGAGTCTCTCTTAAATAGGTTACTCCCATCCCTAAATCCTTATATAACATATATATCATTCTTTGTGTCTATAATATTAAAATATATTCATTATGCTGCATAATGAATCCAGGTACTCTGTTCCTCACATGGAGAAAGGGGTCTGGGATCTCTCTGGAGCTTCTTTTATAAGGCACTAATCTCATTCATTAAGGTTCTACTCTCATGACATAAGCACCTCCCAAATGCCTCACCTACCAATATAATTACTTTTGGGGGTTAGGATTTCAATATATGAATGTGGGTAAGAGGTGACACAATCATTTACATCAAGAGTCCCTAATATTTTGGCACCGGGTACTGGTATTCCTATGAGAATCTCATGCCTGGTGATCTGAGGTGGAGCTAAGGCAGTGATGTCAGGGCTGGGGAGCATTCTAATAGACCACAGACCGGTACTGGTCCAAGGCTTTGGGGTTGTGGACCTCTGCACTATAATGCCATCTTTGACCCACCATTACCAGCAAGCTTGTATTCCGAATAGAACATACTAGGCTTATTTTGATAGTGACTAATATCTCTGTGCACTCCCTGTTTACTCATCAAACATTCACAGCTTCCATCACTTTCCCATTACCATTTACTACAGCCATAACTGAAGTACTTTCTGTTCCTCAGACACAACATACTCTTTCACAACATCATGCCTTGTACATGTTGCTACCCCTGCCTAATATCACTTTCTCTTCCCTGTCACCTTTGCATTTGTATATTTAGCTGTAATAGTTTAAAAAAAACATGAATAATTATGTGTAGCCTTTATTAAGACATGCAATCCAATTCTGAATGTATGATATGAAAACAAAAGTGTTTTTACTATAGTCTTGCTATCTCTTTACTGAGAATATAATTAAATTTAGATAAAACTTAATAGACTTAAGAGAATATTTTTCATAATTACAACTATCTGAGGCATCTTGCTTGAGTATGTATAAACAGAATGAGTTAAAAATTTGCCCGTGTCCCCAAAAGCATGAAAAGAATTTCTACATGAGAGAGAACTTCCCTAAGACTCTAATCAAGTTTAAATATAGTCATTTGAAAACTTCAACTTTGTCTTATAGTTTTAGGGTGCAACTATTAAGAAGAGTCTCTCAATAATTTTAATAGACAAATGGACAGTGAAATGAAAGAGAGGAACTAATTATGAAATAGTGCATATAATTAATGTCACTGTGGAAAAGGCAATTATATAAATTATGGTGCAGATAGAAATATTTTCTTTTCTCCTTATAGGTTTAGACTTGGTTGCAAACATGTTTTAAGTACCTGAAAGATAAAGAGACAAGCAGCTGGTCAGAAGTACACACACATACATTGTGTAAATGATGGAGAGGGAGTCAAATAGAGAGCTTAAGCTCAATCGAGTCAAATAGAGAGCTTAAGCTCAATCGAAAGGGTACACCACTACTCAGATCCACCCCTTGTTACCACATGGGGTGTGTTGAGATATTCCTTCTAAGGTGTAGTATAAGTTATTGTATCTGGCCCCTTATGCAACCAAAATAGAGGCACATCGCCTAATGAGTCTCTTTGGATTTTGGAGGGAATATATTCCTCATTTGGGTGTGTTACTCTGGAACATTACTAGTGACCCGAACAGCTGCTAGTTTTGAGTGGAACTCACAAAAGGAAAAAGCTCTGCAACAGATCCGAACTGCTGTGCAAGTTGCTCTGCCACTTGGGCCATATGATCCAGCAGATCCAATGGTGTTTGATGTGTCAGTGACAGATAGGAATGTTGTTTGGAGCCCTGGGCAGACCTCTATGGGTGAATGGCAAAACAGGCCCTTAAGATTTTGGAGCAAAGCCCTACAATCCTCTGTAGGTAACTACTCTCCATTTGAGAAACAGCTCTTGCCCTGTTACTGGACCTTAGTAGATAACGAATGCTTAATCATGGGATACTAAATTACCATGTGACCTGAAATGCCCATCATGAACTGGACATTATCTGACCCACAAAGCCATAAATTTGGCCATGCACAGCAACATTTCTTCATCAAATGGAAATGGTATATATGTCATCAGGCCAAGCAGGCCCTGAAGGCACAAATAAGTTACATGAAATGGTCCAAATGCCCATAGTCCTCACTCTTACTATACTGTCTTCTCTCTTCCAGCTTGTATCTACAGCCTGACAGGGGAGTTCCCTGCCATCACCTAACAGAGGAAGAGAAGACACAGGCCTGGTTTACAGATGGCTTTGCATGATATACAGGAACCAAAAGCATAATGCTAGACAACTACAGCAAGCATTACAGTCCCTTTTGGGACTCCTGAAAGACAATGGCATAGGATAATTCTTATGCCTCTGAATAAACAGGCAAAGAAGGAAGTTACTATCCTAAATGGAGCGATTGATCCTGAATACAAGGAGAAATGGACTGATTTTCCATGAAGGAGATAAGGAAGACTATATCTGGAATATGAAAGGTCCCTGAGGGTATCTCTTAGTATTACAATGCCCTATGATTAAAGTTAATGGAAAACTAACAAGTTTAGGGAGGACCTTTCAGAAATCACTTCACTATATCATGAATCATGACTAGCCGAGAGGTTTGCTAAAGACAAAGCAAATACGAATGAGTAGTAGAAAAAGGTAGTTATAAATACCAGCTGCAACTATATTATCAGTTACAGAAATAAGGACTGTTACTGTTATGAGTATTCCTCTTATTGTGTCATGAATATGTTTGTTTGTATATCTATTAATCACATATATTAATATAATTATATAAATAATATAATGTAAAGTATGTCTTAAGATAATAAAAATATTAATGACTATATAAACACATTATTATACATATTTATATTAATACAGTATATTTGTCATTCCTAACTCTCTTATTTCCTTATAATGTGATATAAACTGCATTGACTTTTATCATAATTAATCATTGACTATCATAATATTGTGTATTGACTTACCAAATATTTAAGTATTGTTAATTTTATATCATAATATTTAAGTTATTGCATATCAGGGAGAAGAGTAAGCCTCATACAAGGACTTTACCTTCCCTTCTCTGGGAGGGGTTAGTGCATTTTTTTGGTTATACACAGGAATGTTATATCATGTTAGGAGGAATTAAGAACTTGTTATTATCTTTATGGAATTGAGTATGGTTTAAAGAGATGTGTATGGCTGTCATGTTGATAAAAATGTATCGTGATTGCTAAATTTATGTGTCAACTTCACTGGGCCATGGAATTACCAGATATTTGGTTAAAAATTATTCTGGGTATGATTCGAGGGTGTTTCTGAATGAGAGTAACTTTTGAATTTTTAGACTAAGTAGAGTAGATTGTCATTCCAATATGAGTGGACCTTGTAGAGTCCATGGAGATCTGAATAAAACAAAAGACCAGGTAAGGGAGAATTTATTCTCTCTACTCTTTTGTTTTAGAGGTGGGACATTGGTTTTCTCCTCCACTCAGACTTGAACTTAATATCAGTTCTCCTGATTCTCAGGCCTTAGGACTTGGCCTGGCACAATATCAATGGCTCTACTGAGTCTCCGGCTTACAGATGGCAGATCATGAGACTTCTTAGCCACTCTAATAGTGTAAGGTAATCATATATATATGAATGCCTCAGTCTCCATAATCACATGAGCCAATTCCATACACACACACACACACACACACACACACACACACACACACATGTACACACAGATTTTAAGCAGTGTGGCATGCTTTCCCTTTCTCACTTTCTAAAATCTGTTCAGGAAAACTGTCTCCTTAAGGAGAAAAGGAAAAATGATTTAAATATGGATTTCTAATGTCTTTGAGATTATATACTCACATACTTATATAATTTATATATAAATTTGTGTTGTCATAATCAGGGTTAGGTAATAAAACAAAACAGATAAATAACCATGAATTTGAGCCATTTTGATGTCTTGCCAAATATAATGAAGAGATCAAGGACTATGTGATGCATCATATTAATATAAATTTCACAATCCCAATGCTTTAAAAATATTAGAATATGTTTTATTGCTCATTCAAACTCAACTTAAAACCATACACTCAAATGTAGGCCAATACATTTTATATTCCCTAAATAAGCCACTACTTTTCAAGCCTTGAAAATAGTTAAAATTTATTTACTTCTGGTATTTGTTGCCAAAATTACTAATCAAAAACGTGAGACCATTTAAACTAGACATATTTTACCAAATGTACCAAACAAATAACTTATGGCTTCCAGTAAATACGCCAAATTTTCAGAAGACCAGTTTTATAAGAAAAGGTAGCTAGAGTGATCTAGCTAAAAGTATGCTAGAGTATAATGCTTTTTCCTTATCAACAATTCTTTTATTTCTAAAGGGTACATTTTTCAAACAGCAGAATTCACCCTCTTATTACAAGAGTAAAAAAAATATATTCATATCAGAAAGATGTAAGTGGTATTTTCCTCCTTTTCACTGCTTGGAGGTGGAATGAAAATAACATTTAGGTCTACTCACTTCTTTGCCTGTTTATCTCTGTCATTCTGCCAATTCCTTAGTACCTAAAGATTAATGAAAATAAATTGATAAAATGCAACCTAGAAGATATACGTAAGGAAACAAAGGTAAAAACTGGTACTAGCAGAGGTTTTCAAAGTATCCAGAAAACGAAAGAAAACTGGAGTTAGAAGAGCAATTGCTCGTTCTTATTTTCCATTTAAACTAGTAGTGCCCAGGATTTCAAGCAAACACTTTAGAAAAATTTAAATTTAAATTAAAGGCATTGTTTTGCGAATATAATTGTGTTTTTAAATTTTTTTCCAAATCTCTCACAAACATCTAACCCTATGTTCCAATGGAATCAGTCGTTCGGTTTCTATCCTCATCCATCCCAACCACCTAGCCATTCAGTAATAGCTCAGTAAATTTTATATTTCACCTTCATTTTCATTTTAAAGTTTAACTGAAATCTGAGAGACAGTTTTAAAACTTCAATAATTATTTAAAGAAACGTATGCTAAGAGACTAAGATTGCAACCACATTTTGCTATGAAACTTTAGGCAGATGCCTATCTCTTTAGTAAAATTCCATTGACACCTCAGTGTATTAAAGCATACAGAGCATAGTAATAAGTTTTGATATTTTGAATGAAGCTTGCTAAAGTTTACTGAGCGTAGTCAAATTTCTAATTAGATATCCAGTTTATGTTACAGAAAAAGAAAATGTCAATGATGTAGGTAATTTCAAAAATAAATTTATGAGTGATTGAGATCTAAAAGGAAGTTGATTATCCAAATTTCTTTATTGATTTCATGACCACACTGTCTTTAATATTAAGTAGTGCTGGCATTTGTTTTTCTTTGTATAACCTCCTACACTTAAGGTCTTTAAAGCAACATTGCTGTAATATCTGAGGAGTGACATTTTGTAGCTGTCCACTTAACAAATATTTGAAAAATATATTGAAAAAAAAGGGTGATATGTGTGTTTGTTTGCTTTTTGTTTGTTTTATAAGTAAGATTTTCGCAGTTGAAAGGGATCTTGTGGCGAATTTGTTTCCCACTCTAATTTTATATGTGATCAAAAGTTAGCCTCTAAAAAAAGCATTTGATTCTATATGTCACTGAGAATGTTAAGGTAGAACCAAGGCTATACGACATTTAAAAAAATAATCTCTCACACTCAGTTTTCCATGGAAAATTTAATACTGTTCAAAGAAAATTAAAACAGAAGTTTAAACTGTTTTTTTTTTTTTCCTTTTATCCCCCTTATTCTGGTTTATGTTTATATTTATGGTTAATTTGCCCATTCATTTGTTTTTGTTTATTTGAATGTTTATTTTGGGGGGAGGTTTAGTTTGGTTTTCTCCTGAAGGCTTTATAAATGAGGCACAATTAGGAAACTCTCCTACAAAGAGCTTTTGTCAAAATTAAATTCATTTGGAAAAGTGAGTAAATAAATTAATGGCAAAATCAACCAACTGGTGGTTTAGGGAACCAGTTTTCAGGTTCACATTGTCACTACATTACGATGTGACTTGTGTATGTGGCTTTCCAATTAAATGAGAATATTGTAAAAGAATATCAATGTTTCCTTCCAGGTCACAATTCTCTGATTCTATGAAAATAGACACAAATATGAGTTGCTGCTCGTGAAAACACATTTTTATAAAATGAGACTTAGCCACTCCTTCACCAAAGATTAATCTAGGTGTTTCCTAATTACTTAAGTAAAGAATGAAGTCAGAAGTGGTTAATATTAATATAAAAGATTAAGAGAAAACATTTTTTTACAATATATCTATTTATTTAGATCCACATTTATGGCTTACTTATAAAGAACTCTCAAGCCTGAGAATAAATTTTTGTACTATGTTTTAAATTCAAGAAAAAGGCCTATATAAACATACAAATGTTGCTATTTTACCTCACTAAACTAAGGCACAAAAGCCAAAAATTCAAATAAAAAATGTAAACAGAGTTTCTATAGAAACATTGGAAACAAAAATAAAATCTGGTTTGAAATAAGAATATCAAGTATCTGGGTAAATGTGATTATTTTTAATGCTGTTCAAACATGAATGCCAAAATCATTTAGTCAATTTTCCTATGAATAAAAAAAGAGAAAAGAATAAAATTCTATAGAAAGAGGAGACGAATTTCACAATAATTGTTAGCTATGTATTCTATCCATACTTTCCAAATAAAAAAAAATGTACTTATCAATTTTCTAATGAAAAAATGCAACAATTTAAAATACTAATTAATTATATAAATGATGTATTCTTATTTCAAAATCCTAGTTGATTTTATAAGGCAATAAATAATATTTCTCTGAATGTAAAGCAGAAAAAATATATAGATTCTGGTATAAATAATCAAAGAATAATAATTATATTATAGATTATGGTAGAAAACTAATTGGAAAATATTTTAATTTAAATATTAAACACCATAATAAAACTATGCATTCAACCAACCTTTCAAGCTCTCTCTTCTTGGTTCTTTAACTTTCTTTTGTAAAAACAGAAATTTCTGCTTTAATACAGAATAGTTATTTTAATAGCATATAAAAAATACCATATATCTGAAATACATTTAATAAAGGAAAATAAACACAAAACTTATAAATAAACATTATGTTTATCTCAACTCTAATTATTTAGTTTATTCAAAATGCATGTTCAATACAAAATGTTAGAACAATGTTGTTGAGAATTTTCTGCATAATTTCATAGCATGGATTTAACATCAGAAAGAAATGATATTGACTGCAGGTTTGATTACTACCTAAGAAAGAAAAAATAAGCATAACTTTATTTTGGTAGACTCTGAAAATTAGTTTCATTTTTTTCCCATTAAAAAACTATATTTCTCTTTAAAAAATTGTGACTTTACATTCTGCTTCACTTTTTTTAAAATTGTTATTTAACCTTTAAAACTGCATTTTAAAGGTTATATTTGTTCATCATCGGTCATATTCCAGTTACTATTTCTTCATTGAAAAACTACTCCCAAACTTAACAGTTTCAAACAATAATTTAGTTATGCTCATGGTTTCTGTGGGTTTCCATGATGTCTAGGTCCTCAGCTGGAAAGACCCAAAGTCTAGGAGTGACTCAACAGTTAGAGACTAGAATTATCTGAAGGCTCATTCATTCATATATCTGGTACCTATATTTGGGACGAATTTGAAACTACGACTTCCAACCAAAGCACCTTTATATGGCTTCTCCATATGGCTTAGCTTTCTCACAGCATGATGACTTTGGAATAGTTAGACTTCTTGAATGGTGCGTCAAGCCTGTCAAGTATGTGTACATAAACACACACCCACACTGAGGGAGGAAGATAGGGAAGGAGGGAGGAAGGGAAAGGGAGAGAGAGAGAGAAAGAGAGAGAGAGAGAGAGAGAGAGAGAGAGAGAGAGAGAGAGAGAGAGAGAGAGAGAGAGAGAGAGAGAGAAATACTACATTGCCTTTTATGAGCCTGCCTCATAAATTGTACTCCATTACATCTGTCATACTCTGTAGAAGCAGCATAATCTTTCCCAGAATCAAAGGAAGAGGGCACAGACCAATACCCAGATTTTTATCCTACAGGGCTTTATCACCTCAAGATTTCACAATGAAAAAAGAAAATTAAAAAAGGGAAACAAAGATGTTCAGGATGTGCTAATATGAGTTATTCACCATTTGGATTGTTGAAATAAATATTTACATATTAATCACTCTTTGAAGGTTCTTAGCAAGGAAAATTAATTTTTTTAATTATGAATTTATTAATGTATTTTTAACAAAAATCTATGAAAATTTTTAGAAAATGCGATAACATCCAACTGAATTTGAGAAAATGCTCTTTATCATATCTGCGCCTACCTAATCACTTATGCTTTTAATCATATCTACATCTAATCACTTAAACAATGCTTTGCTGAAAATCTGTTTCAAATATTATCTAACAGAACATTTTGATATTTTAGCCTTTTTGGTTTATTTTTGCACTTTTTTTGTTAATTAAGAAAGAACAGGGATTAGCTCATTCTTGACCACCCAGGTTATAAAATCACATCATAGATAGCTGTTAAATTCTTAAAACAAAAAACATAACTCTGTGTTCTGAACAGTTCAATCCCAAGAAAAACTATTGGATCTCTCAAGTTTCTTCCAGTTTCTTTATTTTTGTGTGAGGAAATTTTAGAAAGATATGGCGTGCTGATATTTAAGATCAAAATACTATAAATTTGCGAATGTATTTTCAATGCAATGTTTCCTCATTGTTGGTTGGAACGGAGTGATGGAGAGAGATGAAGGAATGGTTGTACAATTCTTCCATTATTTTCTCTGTGTAGAGGAAAATATCTGTACATATTCTCTTTTATATCCATATTTCAAAAAGACACCTTTAAGGATGGGAGCAATAGAAATCAATTTATTTTATGACTCTCTTCCTGTATTCTGTGTAATTGTGTGTTTTATTATTATTATTATTATTTGGAAAAATAAAAAGAAATTTCAGCTGAGAGAGTCATGTCAGTTATAGGGTGGGGCATGGGGGTAAACAATGTAATCTTGTAATATGTTTCTATTTTGCCTTGGTTGTCAAATTCACTGTCCAATTTCAGTCATATCAGACATCTGACGGCTGTACGCTCCTCACTAACTCCTTTAAACTGTAATGTTTTACTCTTTATTTTAATTTGTAAGTACTTTTAGTAGATAAAAAGGTAGAGCAGAGTATTTAGATAAATATAATAATAATCAAAATGTCTCTAATTCTTTCAAAACTATGTATATGAAGATAAGAGACATATTTATTCGAAGAAATTATCTTTAGATATTTAATTTTAAGCTAGAGTATGGCAAGTAGAATCCTTTGGGTTGTACTGAAGAACCAGTCTCCTGAAAAAGCTGAAAGACACATCCTAAGGACAGATTAAAAAGCACAAGGCTAAATGACCTAACCATTACCAGCTACAGAGTAAAAGCCACGCATCAACATAATGAGTTGGAAGAAGTAAAGAAGGGAAGTTATACTCTTGGGTCAAAGGGAAAGAGCAGCAAAGAGCAATTCAATCCATATGTAGTAGTAAGGAGCTCTGTGATCTTTCTCATGAGAACTATGATTAACTCTGGTGAGTTTGTATAGATACTAAGAAAGTTACCCCCATTTCAACTCCAAAATATAATTGTTCCTATGAATGTAACATATAAGTCTGAATAAGTTTTTCAAGATTGCTTTGAGACAGGAAATTGAGTTAATTTAGGGATATGAGAACTCCAGAGAATTTCTTAGAGGATTGAAAAGAGGTTGGCTTTGGAAGGAAGAGAAAAGAGGGAAAAAAAAGGAGACGTGAAGGAAAAGGTAATGTTTACACAGGAGATACAGAATACTGTGAAGAGTATCAGCATTATACTCTTGGAAAAACTGTTAATGGTGCAACTTAAATTAATTAAGCCTTGCCTACCTGTGATAAAACTTACCTCATCATCATATGTTGTTCTTACCACTTAGGATATTAGTAATTATGTTCACAAATGAGAATGACTCTAATTTTTTTTTTTTTTTTTACCATATTATTCTTGTACAGTTTGATCACTAAGCACATATTATGAGCTTGGGAGATTTCTGGTTCATGAAAGGAATCTGTATAGACAGAGTTTATCTGTTTTTGTGAGTTTTGGTATAAATCAACTGGATCTGAGAGATCTAAAGACAGAACTTTTCAGTTTTACCATTTACCAGAGACTAGTTCTCAATGGAAACTGGTTATAGGGCCATTCGTTCTAGTCTATTGAGCCAGACAGTCAGCAGAAAAACCTGCGAATATGAAGGAAAATGACATAATCTTAAGAATTTTAGTGATATTAATGATTAAATGAAATCACGTAAGTTTGTTACCCTTTATGTTTTTCTACTATGCAAATATCAGTGGCTTTTTTTTGAATGATTTAACCAAACATATAAACATTGAATCTAGATATTTCTCTTCTTTACTTGAAATATGACCTTGGTTAGTAGTTTAGTTCTCACCAACATTGTGATTTTGAAGTTTGCTAGAGTTTACCACGTGCAATCTTTAATCGAAAGCATTAAAATGCAGCAAATGTTTTAAGTCAAACTTTCTGTTTTGGGATTTTCTTGATCTGTTACCTTTATTGAACTTGAAATGCTTTTAACTTTCAGATGGTACTACTTTCAGTCATCTTTATTAAATAGATTTTTTCCTTTTAAGAGAAAACATATTTCTTTTTTATAGAGAAGGGAAGAAATGAAAGATCTTTCCTTAAGTCATTTAGAACTTAGGATAAGAAGGCTTGTGGAAAAGAATATCAAAGTAGGAAGTGTTAAGATTTCTTGCATTTTGTCAGCTAGAAATGTCTTAATAAAAATGAGCTTGTTGACATTTTCCATGGAAACCTAAATTTTGTCTACTAATATTAACAATTCTGGATGACAAAGGAAACTTTGAGAAAGCATTGTGGTATTTTTTTGAAATTTGTCTTTTTTATGTAAACACACTCAGTAACTACACAATTCTAAGTTACTTTTATAATATGTTAAAGCATTAGGATAAAATGAGCATTGCAATATTCAAATATGTGGAAGCATTTTCTCATTGCTTGTCAAATTGTAACTAAGATTTTGTCACTGTATAACTTTGATATCATTAACATGAAGAATTTATAATCTGAATTGTTTTAAATAGCATTTTAGATTTTTCAGGAATTTTCACATTATTTTTGATCCTCTCTAATGTATCTGGAGTAGCTATATGTGACTATATGTTATATCAGGCATCACTAATGCCATTTGATGAATCAAGAAAATAAGTCAGAGAAAAGTTAAATCACACAGTAAGTGACAATGTTGAAACTGGTATCAACATGTCTCTTTAAATTCTGTAATTCCTATAAGACAGAAAGTAATGTCATTCAACTATAATGGCATGCAAAGCCAGAAATGGAAATATTACAGTAATAATAGGAATAGACATTAATAAAATTTGTGTTCTGTGTTTTACACGTCATATCTCATTTCATGCTCATAACAACTTTGTGAGGGAGAAAAACTTATCACCAATTATCAGATGGCAATTCTAAAATGTTAATTAATTTGCCTAAGGTCATAAAGCCAATTATTCTGGTTGTGTGATATAAAATTTTCAACTCCAAAACAAAAGGAAGACTCTCTTAAAATTTAATAGGAGATGCTGTTAAAAGTTACAAGTTTTAAATACTATATTAACATGCATCAGTTTATCTGAGTTTCGAAATCCATTCATTTAAAATAGATATTCAAAGTTAGAAATAGGTTTTATATCCTTGATAGTTGTCCATTTTTGACAGTGCAGAAAATAAAGGAAAAGGGTAAGAACAACATTCTAGAATTTTATAAAAGCAATATCAAGAGCAGCTGGTTCTTAAGTTTTTTCTTGGCCAATTCATATTTAAATTAGTTCTATTTTCCTTAGGAAAAGTTGCCAGTAAAGTCTTCCTGAACTGCCAACCACATTTATTACTTTGTCCTATAAAATTAGAAAACAGAACAAAAAGAAAGGGAAAGTTAATATATCCTGTGATACGGAATATTGTTGCTTTGAACATTTTAAGACAGAATTTATGTGGAACCAGATTAATTTTAAGAAACTCCCTGTGGGTTCTGTTTGTTGTTTTGAATTGCTTTAATAGTAAACTTGCATTATTTATGTTTATTAATATTTAGAATACACTCTGCAAGGATGATTTTCATCTGAGTTATAATTAGTCTCAGCTGATGAATGCAATAAAATGATTATAAACAACTTTGTGAGATCATTATCAGTGTCGTGGGAGAAAATGTTAAAACACTGCTTCAACGTTTTACCTTCAAAGATCCCTTGAAATGAGCTTCAACCCATTTAAAATCTTACATAGATTATATAAAATGCATTTCCTTCCTCATACAGTTACTGAAGTTCACTTTTCCAAAATCCAACTCATATTTCTATTGTCTAAAATCTTCAAGCATGGTGTTTGTTATTAATTTATGTATTTAAAGATTCTTTCTTTGTGAAATATTCAGAAATTACAGTAGTATGAAAAGAACCACATAAATATCATTGGTAAATTTATGCAGAGAAAACAATTACTGGCTTTTTGGCAAATTTCCTTTAATTAGGAAACATAATGATTTGTGTGTTGGTGTGGTATATGTATGGCATATGCACTTTTCACAATTTGCTTATTATGTATAATATCCTGAGTTATTTTCACTTAGCTAAATAATAATGTAAAACTTAATACTATGTTTATTATAGTTTATTTAGTTTTTTAGTTTTTAAAACATGTTTTTTTTTCACTAACTAAATAATGCAGATGCACCATAATGAAGTTCACCACTTTGCTGTGGTACCTTTAAGTGCTGTTTTTAACTTGTCAGTGTGATGAATAATAACAACATAATAAGACTTGTTTGAATATTGCCTCTGAGAAGATAAAGATGATTTTGAATCCAAGCTTATACATAATTTTTAGAGTTTCCTGTATATATAGTAAAGTTATAGTCCAGAAAAGTCTTATCTATTTACATGACTACTAGTATGTGAGAGTACTTGCCTTAATACTACTAAATATTGTCAGTAATAATATTTGCACATTTAATATATGATTTTTCCATTTTATATTTAATGTATTTTCTTCGGGTATCTGTATGAAGGATTTTCTTTTCCAAATACTCATTTATAATTTTCCAAATATTTTAAAAATAAATTACTTATAAATGTTTTTCTTTTCTAAGAATAAATTTTCCAGAATTTTATCTTAATGTATTTTTGTTCCTGCTATTAATAAAAAGTCACATAGTGGAACAATTTTTTGATATTTTATAGCATTAGCGGCATTAAATATATATTTTCTTCTGTTTTATTACTTTAGTCAAATGCATAGTTTACATTTCTATTCTTTTTATTAATAAAAATATGTACATCTTTCCAGAATACCTTTTGTGGCAGTCCTTTGGTTTTGATAAGCTGTATTCTTGCATTTTGTATTTGCTAAACACTCAATAATTTTAGTCAACCAATAGCACCTATTTGGGATCATTTGTATTTTTAAGCATTTGATTAATCTTGCTGATACATTTCCGGAGGTAAAAATAATTATGATCAGAGTAAATGGCATGCACAAGTAGCTCTATGGAAATTTTCACACAAAATTATAATTTTGCTTTAAGTATTTTCTGGATATTGTTTGTCAATAAGCACAACTTTAATTATTTTATTTATATTATATTGCCTTTTTTCACTAAGTATTGATTTCCTTCTTGATACACTCATTGCAACACATTCTCCTCTGGTTTCTCATTTTTAGCCAAATCTTTCTTCATACTTCATGGTAAAATCCTAGATGTATGTATGTCTTTCTGTCTGTCTCTGTCTGTCTGTCTCTCTCTCCCTTCTTCCCTTCCTCTCTCTCTTTCTCTCCACTACCTAAATTTACCTCATCCAGGAGTACTATGGTATAGTTTACAATAAAACCTGTATACAGATGACCCCCAAATTTATATATTTAATTTTGATCTCTCCACTGAGCTTCTCGAATATACTTGATACCTCTAGTGGGATTATCGATCAGCAAACTCTAATTTACATATCTGGAAGATAATTCTTTGTTCAACCTAAATGTCATCCTTGATTCCATCTTCCTTTCTCCCTACCCACATTCTGTTGAGCAACATTATATTGTCAGTTCAACTACCAAATATTTACCCAGTCTGCCTGCATATATCCTTCTAATGTTCCTTTTTTAGCCATTATAGTTGATCTTGAATCCAGTCACCATTATCTCTTTCGGGCACCTCTGGAAAATTCTCCTATATGATTTCTCAGCTTTCTCTTATTTAGATTTTTTACTTATTTTTCTCACATCATCCCTACCAAACACCCTCCAATGGTTTCCCATAAATCCAAATGTTTTGTCTTACCCACCCTCCCTATATCTGGCTCCCCATTTTTTTTTTTTATTTATCTTGACACATCTTCTAGCATTCTCTTCTTTATTCTCTCTTCATTGACTTCAGGGTGTTTTCATTTTATAATCTCTCCACTAGGAGAGTTCTCTCCCTAATCTTCACACACTTGGCTCTTTCTCCACACTGAGGTCCCAACAAAACTGTTCTTTTCTCAGAGAGGCCATAAGTTTACCATTCCTACTTCTGCATCGCCGGCATTTTTGCTTATAAAAATTATCGAGATGAGAAATAATAATGTACTTAGTATTAATTTTATCTCCATTAAAACATTATTTCAGAAAGAGCAGGATTTGTCAAACTTGCACATTAGTATACCACTGTCTAAAAAAAAAAGTGTCATCTTTAACATGAAAACCTACTATACTCTTATAATGAATTAAAGGTTGTATCAGTACCTGATGATACTCTTTACATTATCTAAGGCTATTTGCTTTAACTTGAAATTAATATTAAGATTCCAATTTTTGACTACTTTACTTCTACCCAATATAATTTTGCCTAGTCTTTCATTTTCAACTTTTTTTGCCTAGTTTTTAATTTTCAACCTCGTTTTTAAGATATCTATTGCAATCAGCATGTAATTAGATTTTGTTTTGTAAGACAATGGCAAGACTCTGTTTTAGTAGATAAGTTTAAACCAATTATGTTTATTATCATAACTGACAACTTCTATCATATTTCTCCATGCTTTTATTTTTTAATAACTTCTTGTTGATAGCTTTTTTCCTTCAGTTGTCTTAGCAATTTAAAGACACTAGCTTTATTTTACTTCTACATGTATTTATAAGTTTTTGTTCATTATCATGCATATGGTTTTATGGTTATCAAAAATTTAAATGTAAAGTATATTCTGAACCTCTTACAGGAAAGATGAGAGCATTAGAATGTTTTCTTCACCTTGAACTCTTATCAGTTATTCTTAGTGAAATCTGCAATTTCCAAAGGTACTACAAATTTTATTATTTGTTTCAGTAATTATTATTTATTCTTTCATTAATTATTTACCACATAGAACTATTTTCTACTTCTCCTTATAGCATTTTAAAAGCTTTAAAAGTTTTTAAACTTCTTGCTAATTCTCATATTTTTCTTTCAAATATGTAATTCTGATATATACTATACTTAAAATAATTGAATATTAATTATGAAAGTATAACTTTATTATATATTTAATGTAAAATAAAAACTAAAATTCCAACCTGCGATGATACACGGGTGAGGTTTTAATCAATATTTAATGCAATCTGTGATCAGTGGTTTGAAAAGGAAAATTAAAATTTTATTTTTTTCTTCTAAAATTGTTATAGGTTTATTTTTTGTAATTATGGCTATGATTCATGGTGTTAATATATGTTTATATAGAGTTGGGGAAGGATCAAGGCTCATTTTATTCCTTATGTATATTGTATTGTTCCAGTACCAATTGCTGAAAAGATTATCTTTCTCCATACAATTACTTTGGCACCAATATTAAAATCAATTGTTTAGCAATGTGTGAGTATATATCTGAACTCCTGATGTGATTTTATTAAAAATATGCACTTTTTAAATTAGTACTGAAATATTTTTTAATTCTAGAAAATTAAAACCTAATATAGCTTTTGAAATATTTTCCTCTGTCATTTCCTACATTCTTTTCTTTTGGAATTCCAACCTATTCTATGCATTATAAAACCTGTCAATTTTTTCTTCCTATTATTTCATATTTTGTATATCTTTATTTCTTTATTCTTGATTATATTTAGATATTCTCCAATTATTTAATTTGTTTTTCTGAATCAAAAAAACTACACCTTTAATAGATTGTTTAAAATTTAATTAAATGTATACTTAATTTACAGAATTTCTAATATTTTTTGACATATACTTACTATTTTTGCTTATGTCTGATTGTGTTTCATAATATTTTTGTGGTCGTAATTCATTAGTTGGCTTTATTTAATATTCCAAATGTATTTATTTTAAAGTATTTTAGATTGTCCTGTAAAATTAAATACACCAGAATTAAATTCAAGTTCGGAGATAAAATTTCCTAAATGTATTCATAAGAATTAAATTTTTTCATGTTTCAGAATTACAATTTATTAGTTCATTTTAAGTGATATATATGTGTGTATGTGTGTGAATATACATACATATATATGTGTGTGTGTGTGTATATATACATATATATATGTGTGTATATATGTATATATAACCATGCATACACACACATACACACACACTGTTGCCTTTGAACAATGTGGGAATTAGCGATACCCACCTGCCATGCAATCAACAATCCACATATAACTAACTAGTCGGCCCATCTGAGAAGTGTCTGTTTATAAGTGGACCCATACAGTTCAAACTTGTTGTTCAAGGATCAACTATATCTCATATATATATATATCTCATATATATATCTTATATATATAGCATTATATGAGATATGTTATATATTTATTATATATATCATATATATTATAGTGATTATATGAGAAATATATATAATGATAAATATATTTTCACTCCTCTTTCTTTCCTCTTCTACATGTTTTGTGTTCACCTTTTCTGGTCTAGTAGCTTTTTCCTGTACCTCTATTTGCCACTCCCTCTCCTGCAACTTTCTAGAATGACTTTGCATATGGGCTCTTACATTGACATGATCTTGAAAATTAGCAATTTGGTCAGCAAATCATTTCCTGTATTTATTCACTTACTTGTACAGGTCCATAGCTTTCTGTTTAATCGTAGCACCAGCTAGCAGGGAAACAGGTCACTGAGCTTATTTCCTGGAATGGGAAAGCCCTATTCTAGTTCCAAAGGTCAAGCAGCCAAAGTGACGCCATCTGCCACTTCAGGTGGAATACTTTACCGGTGTTAACACTAGAGAAGCCTAATTCTCAGTCTGCTGCTTCCAGATCAAGAACCCAGCCAGTCTACAGCTTCAGCCACATGCAGTGAGGTGTACATAAATGTCTTTGTGACTGTGTTTTTACCAAGCCATGGAAATTTACATGCTGTTTTGATCCCAGTATATTTTGTGATTTTACTTTTTTATCCCCTTCTTCATTATCATTAATAACAAACAAGTTAAAATTTAAATCAAAATGGCTGATAAAGCCAGTCAGCTGTTGAAAGCGAAAGATGATTTTGCTGGTTAAAGCTGCGATAGAATAAAACAAATGTGATTTTCAAAATATCAAATACAAATGCATAATTCAACACTCAAGGTTTATACCTGAAATATAAGCTTCTCCTCTTTATCTTGTTACCTCATTTACATAAACAGTCTTGTTAAAAATGATTCTGCATTTAGAAAAAGGCCTTGTTTACTTCTATGCTTTGCTTGTGATCACTATGAGGATTTTGTACTCTCAATATACATATATCACTTTGAGTGGTCAAAAGAAAAGTTATATCAGACCTCATCTATGGATTTACATAATTGATTTTTAGTTCTATATACTTTATCCCACACATTGTGTCACTGGGTTAATGCTCCCAATACAATCTATTTATTACCAGATATGCCCATGCAATTTGACATTTCACATATTGCAATTACTGTATTTATGTCAGTATGTCAGTATTTTTTTCTCAGAAAAAAAAATGGACAAAAGAAAAAGAAGGAAGGAAGGAAGGAAGGAAGGAAGGAAGGAAGGAAGGAAGGAAGGAAGGAAGGAAGGAAAAGAAAGAAAGAAAGAAAGAAAGAAAGAAAGAAAGAAAGAAAGAAAGAAAGAAAGAAAGAAAGAAAGAAAGAAAGAAAGAAAGAAAAAGAGAGAGAGAGAAATCCTTCTATTTATTTTTCTGATACAGCAGGATCAAGCCATTGGCAAATCAAGTATGCTGATTGTGAAAATGTAAAGTTTGTCTAGACCAAATTTATTATTCCAGAAAGAGATTTCTGCTTTCCCAGGATATAACAACTAATATAGCCTTAAAGACTTTATTTAGCTTCTTAATGTATAATGTTTATATACTTAGTATGACTCAGCATACAGTTAATTATGGTAGAATTGACAATGTAAACTTAATGAGACACCAAAGTATCATAAAAAGAATGAACTTATAGTTTAATTGTATAAGAGATTTTAATAGGGCTAGAAATGACACTATAGAGACATGATGTTAGCACAAAATCAAATTTAGGATTTCCCTTTGAAAAAATTGTTCTTATTCTTCTACCTGAGATTGGCACAAATCGAAGTAGTCCAAAGAGAAAAACATACAGAGCTTAAAAAATTAGTTACAGACTCCAAAGAATAGCAAGTTAGAACATCTTTATCCCCTTGCAATGGGTCCAGGAAGTTGGATAAGCCAACCCATCTTCAGCTGGTGTGAACAAGATAAACCAGAGGTCAAAACAAAAGGAATCTTGTGGATTTAAAGATTGTTTATCAGTTTCATTTTGTGGCTAGTGATTTGTTGCTTGTTATATACTATTTTCTGTTAATTAAGCTTCATAATAAAACTCTGTGCCAAAAATGCTTACTATGTACTACAAACTATGTACTTAGTACTGTGGACCTTGTTTAGTGACATAGATACTCCCAGTGTAGCCACGTACCACACAAACAGTGGTGTATTTATGGGGATCATAACCTGGGCCCTTCGTGCAGAAATAGTCAACATGGAAGTTATGCATTTGATTAATCCTCGCTTTTATAACTTCTATAGTTCATTGTATACTTGCAAAATATTTGGAATTTGAATTACTTTAAAAAACAAACATGATTTTGAGTATCGTACCTAGAAAATGATTATATTCAAAGTGCTTTAAAAATGATTTTTTTCTGCTTTAAAATGACCACATACTTTAAAAATTATTTAAATTCTACCCACCCTTCAATAAATGTATCAAAATAAATTTTCTGTTTGAAGTCCCACCACCTCAGCTTAAAGTAATCTTTCCTTCCTCTTGATTCCTACAGACCTCATTTATTTTTTGTTTCATTAATTTGGTATTCAGCATGTACTGTATTATATTATTAGTTATCCTGGATCTTATCTTTTGTTCAGCTTAACCGTAAGCTTTATTAGGATAGAGAGTACAGTTTATTTCAATTTATATCTCTAACCCTTAATGTAGCATATTCATTTGGGCAGTGCTAGGTGCTCAGTATATGTGTTTAAAGTAGGTAATATTTCATTAATATTTCATAACATTTAATATTATTTAATCATGGATTTGATAATTAAAAATATTTCCTCTGTTCATCTGGAGAATATGTGAAATAAAAAATTTTAAATATGCTCAATAGACATTTTCACTTAACTGGGGTTGGTTTCATTTGTTTGATTAAAGTTCCCAATCTACAAAAGACACATTTGAACTTGGTTTTAAATTGAAACTTATATAATATTGCAATGTAAAACCCAGAATTTTCTGCATTTTTAATTTGTACTCATCTTGAAATAAAGGGAATGAAATATTTCTTTCTACTGATTTGAAGTATTGGCTAAGTATATCAAAGATCTTTCATGTATAATTCAGTTACCTAAAAGGGCTAGAAGTCCTATTCTCTTTAACAAACTGATCTCTAAGTCAATTGGCTTTTAGATATCTTTTACTGTAAATATGCACCTCCATCCATTGGCAGAATAAGATATCATTGTTAGTAATAGCAGAAAAGAATATTCTCCCCAACTAAATTCATACCTTCCAGAATTCACTGTTTTGAACAGAGAGATAAGTTCTAGAAGATGAATAACTAGGAAGAGAATGCTATTGTATCAGCATCCTATATGCTCTTAAAATCAATCTTGAATTTAAATTACCATAAATATACTATAATCACTCTGTGTTCCCCTTTCTTTTTAGATTTGGTGCTCACATATCAACAGACTGACCTCCTCAAAGATTTTATGAACTAGTTATCTGTAACACAAACTCTCTGAAGAGACAGCATCTCCTAGTCCTCCTTTGAGTTGTTGTCATCATGCTGGCCTGTAGGATATAAGTAAAAGTGTTCTGTGTCTATTATGGAAAGTTTTCCTAAAGATGAGGTGGGGAGAGTATTGTCTTTCCTTTGTTTTTTCCTTCTTTATACTAGTTAAAATACCATCATCATGGCTGAAGCTTTTACCAAGAGGCACACACAGAGAATAATACAGCAGTAAGAAAGAAGCTGCTGAGATTTTTACACAAGATAGAAGGAAACATTTAAGCTATTAGGCTTTCTGAAATTCATACATGAACTTGACCCAAATGATATACATCTGAATTCCCAATACGAACACATACTGATTCCTGAATAAATAATCATAAAATGAATAACACTACAATACTTCATTGGGTTGCCAAATTGTGTTCTAGTGTCTTTTATAAAGAGTTGCTGACTAAAAATTCTTACTTGTAATTTCACTCTTCCTTTTTCTTTCTTATTATTTGCTTATATCTAGAGAAGAGTTAGATAATAAATAGGGTTGATCACTCTTTCTTGATTACAAACCCTCATATTTTTACCTGGTCATCATAGAAAAAGAAATTACCCAGATATAAAGATAACATTTATCTTGCCACAATAGTATAGTCAGAGTCTAGAGTTACACATTTATAGTCCATGTTCTTATTCCTATAATTTTTCATTAGAACTAGTTCCAAGACTCCCATATTCTTAAGTAGCTCAAAAAAAAAAAATAGCCATTTTTGGGGATATACGTATATATCTCCAAGATACACACACACACACACCACACACACACACACACACATCACACACACACACACACACACACACACACACACACACACACACACATCCCCATTTCCCATGGTTTTTATGCAAATCCAGAAGAGACTATCAAAGCCTTCCAATGGTGATCTATCACTAACAAAAATATTTCAGCATTGGAGCCCAGAAAGGTTAAGAACCACTCCTTCTTAGCTTTCTAAAGGTATTCTTAGGTAACATTAATCTAAGAAGAAAGGCATCGCAAATGTATTATGCATTTTGAATGCAAAGAAAGCAAACCTTAAGGACCATATACCATATATATTACAGTAATGACATTTGATAAGAAACAGATGAGTTTAGATGAACTCAGCTACCCAAGGAAAGTTTATAGAGGCACAACATGAAAAGTCAATACCAACACAAAAATCTTGTAGAATGTTGTTTTCTATTATGTAAACAGAGCTGTTTACTTTAAAAAGAGATAAAAGAAGCATCATAAACTAAAGCACAGTGTCCTGAACAAATGTACAAAAAAAAAGAAAAGAAAAGAAAGAAAGAAAAAATGACCTCACACTGTAAGACAGTTTACAAGTACTAAAATAAAAGGCCTCCCAAGTTTTGGCCTGTAATGAATGGAATGTTGTTGTCTGTTTTGAGGTAGAATTTTGACCACTGTTTCTGTTTTTTGTTCTGCATCCCAAGCAAGTCAAAGCCATATAAGCTCCTTAAGCATCTGGCAGGCAGGTTGCCTAAGCTTCTTTATCTAGGTTCAGTATCATTTCATGAATTGGTCAATGGGAATATCCACACACAACTCCAAAGTTCCATTAGAAGAGCCCAATATTTCTTTGAAAATGTCAAGAAAACTGCTGTTTGCATTATTGTAACTTTAGAAGCCCCAGTTTTCCTTGCTTGAGGTTATAAAAAGTAAAGGCTTAAGTGAATGCATACGCAGAGAGTCTATAAACAGGTAATATACCAAAATCTAAAATTTCAAGAGTAATAATTTTAATAATTACTCCTTACTTTGGGAAGATGTTGATAATAAAGCCATGTTTTGCTGCATCATAAAAAATTATATTTTGACCTCCTTTTTCCACCTATTTGATGGTGACAGAAAGAAATTTAACTACAGTAGGTGAATATACAGTGTTAACATGTATATGCCTTACTGTTAAAGTGTACGGCTGAAACTCATTGGATTTCATTAACTAATGTCACCATTAAAAATAAATAAATAAATAAACAAATGATAGATATTAAAAAAATAAAAATAAACACTTTGTAGAAATTGAAAATATAGGTATTTTATTTGAACTTATAGGATTTATGAATTGAAGATAATACTAAACAAAACTATAAAACATCCAAGAAATAACAGTTACTTTTGACAATGCACCTTTTCTAATAAATTTCATGTCAGAGCTATTAGAAAAGCTGCCTTTAGAAAATAATCACTCAAAGCGGAGAATGAATTTTTTTAGTTTCAAAATGTCCCCCTTTCTTTTCCTAGCTCCTTTCTCCTTTAGTTTCATAGGGATGAAGGCTCCAAACCTCAAAAGGAAATCTTTCTGGACTCTGAGTTGGGCCAGATCCTCAGACTTCTTTTTTATCCCCATACAATGTTTGCCTTTTATTCTGATGATTCAGAAGGTGGCTCTGTTCTCTGTGCTCAGAGTTGGGTTTTTCTTTTTATTTATTTATTTTTAAATCTCTTTATATAAGGCATAATTGCTCATTTATTTAACAGCATATTTAGTACTTCTTATGTGACAGGCACATCTTAGGCTCAGATAGTCTCCTATAGGTTCATTTCTAGTAATACCCAGGACTATGTCTAATATAGAATTGAGAGAGAGAGAGAGAGACAGAGAGACAGAGACAGAGACAGAGAGACAGAGAGACAGAGACAGAGAGACAGAGAGACAGAGAGACAGAGAGACAGAGAGAGGAGAGAGGGAAATATGAATAAATGAGAACGAGAATGAGAATGAATTGGCACACACAATTGGAGAATGACAAGTCCCAAGATCTGCATTTGGCAAACTGGAGACCCAAAGATGCTGATGGTATGTTTCAATTTGAAGGCAGGAGAACACTGAAGTCTCAACTCATACAGTCAGGCAGGCAAAGTTTCTTCTTATTACTCATCCTTTTGTTCTATTAGAGTCTTCAATGGACTGGATGAGGGTAACCCACATTAAGAAGGGCAATCTGCTTCACTCGGTCTGCTGATTCAAATGGTAATCTTATCCAGAAAGACCCTCACAAACACATTCATAATCATATTTGACCAAACATCTCAGATCTCATGGCCTACTCAAACTGACACATAAAATTAACTATCACACATGTCTGAGTGAACATATATGACAAGAATGCAGTTAACTCAGTTAACATAATGCATTTAACTCAGATAAAATTTAAGGTCAATAAAAAAAGGCAGCTTTCTCATATATTACCAGCATAGTTGATTAGAGCGACTAAAATTTCATCATTATATGTTTTTTTCAATTATATTCTATATCATTTATGGTTTTAAAAATCTAAATGCCTCTGCACCACAGAGGTCTCTTTGAGAATAGATTTCACTCTCTGAACCACTTATCCCACTGCCTGTTATAATTTATAACAAAAATAACATTTGTTAGATGTCAGGTACCATGTTAATTAGTGTTTTCATGTCCATGTTATTGAACACTCATTACAATCCAGTGCTATGAGGTAGGCACGATCATCATCACCAGTTTAAAGAAAAGGAGACTGCAGTTTGGCAATACTGAGTAATTTATTCAAGTTTATATGGCAAGTAGGTGATAGAGCTGAGATTTAAGCCCAGTACTATTTGGCCACATGGCCCTAGTTATTAACCATTATACTGTACTAACCCTTTGGTAAATCAGTTATGTGGAAAAACATAGGTCCCCTGTCCCACACCAGTCAGGAAGGTTACATATTGAAGATCATTTCTCAGTAGCAAAAGATGGAAATGGGTCGGAAGGAAACAGAAATGGGTGAAATTATGTAGAGGTTAGGCAAACAGTGCTTAAGAGACAGTGAGGAAATTAGCCTTCCTGGGGGTAGAAAGGTTTTCGTTAGAGAGAAGTGAGAGATAATATGGAAAAACTGAGTAAGGATGCATAGGCTACAGCTGTTAAATTAAGTTATTTGGGATTTTTCTCATAGTTTAGATAATGGGGTTCTTCAAAACTTTCTGAATAGAAAATTAGATGTAAAACAGAATTTTAATATTATAGTGATGTGTAGATTAGAGTTTAGAAGTAAGAGTATAGTATGAGGTTCAGACATGAGGTGAGAAATCAGAAAGAGAATGACAGTCCTGAGATTAGAAAGTAAGAAATCAATTTGAATAACAGAGTGTGAGAAAGATTAACAGGGCTTGAGAGTGATCAGATGTGAAGGTAAATATGTTCCATATTTTCAATCTCAGATAACAGGTGAGTAACAATGGTTATTAATAAAAACTTTAAGAACAGTTTGTGCTGTCTTGACCGGGAAAGATGATAAATCCTAAATTTGAGGTAGAGGTGGGAACACTAATTGGAAATGTTCAAGATCGAGGTGAAAAGCTGGAAGTAGAATTTGGAGGAGAAATTACAATATATTTGCTTGTTAACCGTACAGAAGCGACCCTTGAGGCCAAGGAAATGAACTTGTTGAGAAAACACAAGATAGAATCAAAGACAAAAATCTAGACAAATCTAAAACCATGTTTCCTCTTCTGTGTTGCAAGGTTAAAGGGTTAAAGATTTTTGACATGTGGGCAGTGGTCTTCCTAGTTGAAAAGCATCTGCCAATTAAAAGTCTTTTCTTCTACCACAGGTTAGTCCTTTCAAATGCAAGCAATGAATTTATTTTAATGTATTATAAAGAAACTTGACCTTTTAAGATAGAAGTCAATAGCATATTAGGGTATTAGTTTCAAAGGATTTCTTCTTTTCCCTTAAACATAATACCATTATTTTCTCAAAACAATACATGGTACCATGTTCAAAATTAAAGATTTCAAATCTATTCACAGAAAAAGGCATAATCTTTCTTTGTTTAAAAATATGGGAGTGGTTTTACAGTGTATTTTTCTCCATGAGGACTTTCACTATTTAAACTAGTCAAGGGAATAGGCAAGGCATAATCACTGAAAATATACTGGAAAATTATTGTTTATATTTTTTACAAAAATTTTTTTCTCTGCTTTCATCTCACAGTAAACTAATATGACTAGCCAGTATTTGCAAAGCAAGAAAATAGATTTATTTCAGGGTGATTTTTTTTTTGTAAATGACGAAGAAAAACAAAACAGTTCTGGAGCTTAGCAGCCTAGCTCATACTAAATTATTGGGGATTATAAACTGGAGTATATTTTTAACTTTTAGATGGAAAAAAAAATAAAACAAAACAAAAAACATTGTTCTTCAAAATGGAGATAGCAACTGAATCAGGCAATCCTGACGGTCTCATTATTCTTAAGAAGAAACCAGGAAAAATATAACTAGGCAGAATAAAGATTTAATGCATGCCTATGCCATTTCACAGTTTAAAGTGGTCAACCATTACTCTGTCACAAGGCAATAGCATCCAATCAATGAGAACTCCCATTTTGGCAAAAGAATAAGCCGCTCACTTTTTGTGGGCTGCACCTAATCGGAGTTTGCCAAACTTAGGCCATCTCCCTGTTACTTGTTTAGGGTCCTATATATTTGAGGGGGTCTGTCAATTTAACAAACATGGATTGGCTACATTTTTACACAATACCCAATAGAAGCTGGAGGATGCAAATACAATTTAGACATGCTTCCTGAGTCACGACACGTGAAAAAGATGTGGACTAAGGACACTATCTACACCCAGTGCTTTTCCAGATCCTTCCCAACCCACTCTGCATTAATTCAATCTTCAATTAGAACTGAGTAGGATGGAAGAGATATTGACCAGAGTCCAAGTGACTTCTCATAGCATAAGGCAATCAGAATAGAAAACTGTCCACACTTCTCAATGCACTCTGTATAGTGGACAAGGTCGTATGTCAGGAGCTTAGGACGTGAAAGTTTAAGAAAAAATGTGAGTAGTTCATGAGGTTGAGGAAATGGGGTAAGGTGGGAGTTGTAATCACATAAACATAATGGCAGTAAGAAATATATGTATATGTTAAAGTAAACAATTATAGCACATAATATACATGTAAGAAGTTAAAAATGTCTGTTTTTTTTTTTTTTTTTTTAATTAGGGAAGATTTAGATTCACAGTAAAATTGGAGGGAAAGTACAGAGATTTCCCATATATTCCCTGCCCATACAAATGCATACCCTACACCATTATCAACATCCCCCAGCAGAGTGATATATTTATTACAATTGATAAACCTACATTGACATTTCATAATCACCCAAATTACATAGTTTACACTATGGCTCACTCTCGGTGCTTACATTTTATGGGTTTGGGTAAATGCATAATAACAAAAATCCATCATTATGGTACCAGAGTATTTTCACTACCTTAAAATTCCTCTGTGTTCTGCCTATTTATCCTCACCCCAAATCCTTAAAAACTACTCATCTTTTTACTGTCTCTATAGTTTTGGCTTTTCCAGAGTGCCGTATAATTGAAATCATATAGTACATAACCTTTTCAAATGGCCTTTTTTACCTAATAATATAGATTTAAGTTTCCTCATGCCTTTTCATGGCTCGATAGCTCATTTCTTTTAAATGCTGAATAATATTTCATTATTTGTATGTGCCATAGTTTATTTATTCATCCACCTACTGAAAGACATACTAGTTATTTCCAAGTTTATGCTATTATGAAAAAAGCTGCTGTAAACATCTGCGTGCAGATTTTTGTTGAGACATAAGTTTTCAACTTCTTTGAGTAAATACAAAGGAGCAGGATTGCTGGATCATATGCTAAATATATGTTTTAGTTTTATAAGAAATCACCAGACTGTCTTCTAAAGTGGCTGCACCATTTTGTATTCCCATCGGCAGTGAATGAGAATTCCTATTGCTCCACATCCTCACCAGCATTTGGTGTTGTCAGTATTCTGGACTTAAGCCATTTCAATAGGTATAAAGTAGCATCTCATTATTTCAATTTGCATTTCTCTGACAGTATATAATATGAAACATATTTTCATATCCTTATTTGCCTTCTGCATCTCTTTTTTGGTTAGGTGTCTATTAAGGTATTTGGTCTATTTTTTTTTAATTGGGTTGTTTGTTTTATCTCTTGTTGAGTTTTAATGTTTTAAAAATATATTTTGGATAACAATCCTTTATCAAATGTGTCTTTTACAAATGTTTTCTCCCAGTCCATAGCTTATTTCGTTCTTTTGACATTGTCTCACAGATCAGAAGTTTTTGTTTTAATTTATTTTAATTAAGTCCAACTTGTCAGTTATTTCTTTCATGGATAATGCCTTTGATAGCCTTATGATCTATTTTGTTAATTTTTGTGAAGCGTATAAGGTGTGTGTCTAAATTTATTTATTTATTTACATATGGATGTCCAGCTGTTTCAGCATTATTTATTGAAATAACTATATTTGCTCCATTTTATTGTCTTTGCTCCTTTGTCAAAGATCAGTTGATATTTATGTGGGTTTATTTATGGATTTTATACTCTGTTCCACTGATATCTCTGTTTTTTTAACCAATACCACACTATCTTGATTACTGTAGATTTATATAGGAAGTCTTAAAGTCAAGTAGTGTCAGTCCTCCGAGTTTGTTCTCCTTCAAAATATAGTGTTGGCTATGCTTGGTCTTTTTTGCCTCTCTATATAAACTTTAGAATCAGTTTATCAATATGTTCAAAATAACTTTCTGGGATTTTGATTGCAACTGTATTGAATCCATAGATTAATTTCTTTCTAAAAGATGTCTTTAACATTTCTTGCCAGGCAGGTCTACTGAAAACAAATTGCCTCAATTTTGGTTTGTCTGAGAAATTCTTTATTTCTCCTTCCATTCTCAGTGATAATCTCATAGCGTACAAAATTCTAGGTTGGTAGTTTTTTTTTATCTCAACATTTTAAACATTTCATTTCACTCTCTTTGCTTGCACTGTTTCTGAAGAGAATTCAGATATTATTGTTTTCTTTGCTCCTCTGTTGGCCATGTGCTAGCTTCTTTCAGAAGTTTTCTTTATCTTTGATTTTTTGTAGTTTAAATATAATATGCCTAGGTTTAGGTTTTTATTGGTTGTTTGTTTTTTAAGCATTTATCCTGAATGGTGTTCTCTGAATTATGTGGATCTGCAGTTTTATTATTTGACATTAATTTAGGGAAATTCTCAGTCATTGTCATTTCAGATACTTCTGTTTCTCCCTTTCTTTCTTCTTCTGCTATTCCCAGCATGTGTATGTTACACATTTTGTAGTTGTCCCACAGCCCTTAGACCTTGTGTTTTTCTTTTTTTCAGTCTTTATTCTCTTTACTTTTGGATTTTTGAAGATTCTATTGATATGTTCCCTAACTCAGAGATTCTTTCTTCATTCATGTCCAGTCTATATATAAACCCACTAAGGCATTCTTCATTTCTGTTACAATATTTTGTGTCTGTTATTTGTTTTTGGTTCTTTCTTAGGATTTCCGTCTCTCTGCTTACATTGCCCATCTGTTCTTGCATGATGTCTACTTTAATCCACTAGACCCCATAACATATTAATCATAATTGTTTTAAATTCCCAGTCTAATAATTCCAACATCTCTGCCATGTCCAGTTCTGGTACTTGTCCTGTCCCTTCCAATTGTGCTTTGTGCCTTTTGGTATGCTTTGTATGTTTTTCTTGATAACCAGACATGATGTACTAGGTAAAAGGAATTACTCTAAATAGGCCTTTAATAATGTGGTGATGTGTAAGGAAAGGAAAACTGTTCTATAGTTCTATGATTAGTGAGTCAAAGTTATGGATGGTCAATTTCACAAGCACTTCTCATCTTTTGTTTTAGTTTTTTGTTTTTGTTTGTTTCTGTTTGTTTTCTCCTTGCTTAGGCGAGACAAGATGGCTAAAAAGGACTGGAGTCGGCTATTTCCCTTGCCCCAGGTCAGCTAGACTGTGACAATACCCAGCAGCTTAGACTCTGGTTAACTAGTTTCCTCTGAGGGTAAGTCTTGTTAAGAAGAGCAGAGTGATCTAGTGTATTTTTAAAAAGATCCTTTTTCCATTTCTTCATAGGAAACATGAAAGGATTCTTCTCTAATATTTACTGTAGAAACCTGGTCAAATTCCTGGAAGTAAATCTCACAATTTGTGGGAGTTCCCATGCGATTGGGTCCCTCTAGAGATTTTAACTCTAGAATTGTCCACACTGAACCTCCAGCAATTCATCGATTACAATTCATACTTTCTTATTCTAGCACTGGTTCCCACGGCAATTTCTACTCCTAGGTCTCTGCTTCAGTAAGCAACAACTTCCTATATTTGTGTGTCTGTCTCTCCATCTTGGGGAAAGCAGTGTGGCATGTATTCTCCCCTCTCTGATAGATTCAAGATTTGTTAATTTTTCAGTCTGTTCAGCTTTTTACTTGTTCTTAAGGTGGTGGTGACATCTAAGCTCCTTATATGGGGAACCAAAAACTGGAAGTTGGTATGTTTATTACATATTATGAACCACATAAAACATGATGCCATTATGATGCTCTATCCTAATTCTCCTTACAAGCCTGGTGTACCCATGCATTAACTGCTATAATTTCTGACTGCTAAGAATTGGTTACTATCCCCTTTTCAAGAGAATTGTCCTTGGTCAAACCAGAGCTACCTCCCACCATCAAGGATCCTAAACTCTGCAACTAATAATTCATTGGGGCACAAAAAGCTGGCCTTTTAACCTCAAACCAAAACCAACCTTGTAGTTCATTTTGTGTTCCAGAGCCCCTTGTGGGTTTAGCCAAAAGTGAATTTCAGCAGAGATTACATCCTTGCTTAGTATTTTTTTCCTCTTATCCAGCTTCTTTCACTTCCCTTCTCCTAAGAACACTCCTTCAATAAATACTTGCACAGAAATTCCCTTCTAAGACTCTGAGTAATGTCTAAAGTATACCCTCTAATTTGTTCATGAGAAAACTTTAATAAAGTCCAACAATAAAATTCAAATATTTTAAGGGGATGTCACACTTGAGTTTCTTCCAAAAGTGGCACCTGGCTAATGCTTGCCTTAAGACAACCTAGTTTTTACTCAAAGGCCAATAATATTACTCTAATTTACTCATTAGTAGTAGCCCTTTTTGCAATTTTTATAAATAGAATATATTCCTAAAGTGGCCCCTTGTTTCTGCTATCAACCAGGAAAACTGCCACCCATTTAATGGACTAAATCTATTATCTTTATGTCCAGGTACATTATTTTCTCTACCAAAAAAAAAAAAAAAAAAGTCAAAGGAGGAAAAACAATATATTAAGTATGCAAAAAACTTAGTAAAATATTGTTATGTGTCAACACAGAAAATATTTCTCAGGATTCCATTTTCCTGGTTAGTGTTGGCTAATACATTTTATGGTATTTAGAAGCATAGAAAAGATAGAATCCATGTCTTTAAAGCTCTGAAAGTTGATGGCAAATGCCAGACGCTGTGTCAGCTCATGCACATTGTCATTAATCTGACAGCTCTTCTAGAACCACAGCTTTTCCAGTTCCTACCAGATCTTCTTTATTTTCTCCATGTCCTGAGTCAATTGTGTTCAGCTTTGGTAAAATACATCAACTTCTCCTGGAAGTCAGTCATGCAACATAGCATTTCACTTATAAAGGACATTTAAGCTAAAGCCACTGTAGAATGCCCAAACTTCCAACAGGAAAAACTACACTAAGTGTTGGATAGGGCACCATTCTCCAAGGGGGCAGGCCAGGCACATCACTTGAGTAGACACCTATTCTAGATAAATATTTGCCTTCTTTGCCTACATTTTTTTTTTTTTTTTTTGCAAAACCACCATCCGTGGACTTCCAGAATGCCATAGTCACTGTCACGTAATTCTATACGAGATTACTTCTGATTAAGAAATTCATATTCTACTAAGGAATTGCACATAAAAAATGAACTGTAACAATACTCACAGGATTAACTGATATTATCATGTTGTTCATCACTCTGAAGTAGCTGACCTGAGTGAATTGTGAAATGGGCTTTTGAGATTCAGTTATAACACCATCTTGAAGTCAGTTACTTGTCAGTCTGGGATAGTGCTCTTTAGGCACTAAATATTTAGGCAGCGTTATCAATTGCTTGCCATGTATAGGATATCATTGCATGGATATCATGTTGCACAGACTTAGTGAAGAGCAGGTAGCAACTATTTTAGAAACCTTGGTGAGAAAAAGGAATGCCAGATGGTAAGAAAAAAAAAAAACTTCAAAAACTTTCCACTCAGGCTGGGTACATTGGCCTAGTATTAGCTTTCTACTGTAGCCATAACAAAGTACCACAAATTTAGTGGCTTAAAAAATACAAACTTATTATCCTACATTTCTATAAATCATAAATCTGATATGGTTCTCACCAGACTAAATCAATATATCATCATTTCTTTCCAGAGGCTGGCATTTTTGAGGAGAAAGAAGTCAAGAATTGAAACACGTTGATACCCTGGTAAGAGTATTTAGGAAAAAGGAAGAAACAAGTGTCAAGCACTTCAAGCAAAAGCACATTTATCTGGTGTGAGGAACACTAGTGTATACCTGGAACACAGTGAGCACAGGGAGACATAGGAAATGAGTTGGAGGTAGATGGGGACAAGGTGCTTCCAGAGAATGTGAGGCATGGTTTATATGAGACCTTATTTGAATGAAACGGGAGAGGAGGAGCATTAGAGGGATTTTGACAAAGGAATGACAGAGACAAATATGATGTTCTTATAAAAACCATAAAATTATTTATAAAATTTATAAAATGAAATATGGGTACCTGAGAAATAATCTAAGAAATGACACATTTATGTGTAAATAGTTGTGGATTAGACAATCAGGACACAAAATTTCTTGCCTAAATTTTGTAAATATTTCTTTGAATGACATTGGACTTAATTTATTGTAATGAACAGGATGTGTGTGTATGCAATCAAAAATAAGATTTATTAAAGAAGTCAGTTTCTCCCCTACCCTAACCTGGTGTTGAAGCATCGGACATCTCTTTTTATTGTTCTGAGCTTATTTTAAAATTAATTTAAATGTATCTGTGGTTGTAATTTAGTGATTTGTTTCTAATAGCCTTGTACAGGAACCAGTAGATAATAATTCTGTCAAATAAATGCAATGATTTCTACAGCATTGTCTCTATTCCCTTGACTCAAAGTATTTCCTATTGAACTAACTTTATCTACAGCAAGTCTCCAGTGAGAGAAAAGCCCCCAAATCTGAGCCACTTAAAACCTGATAATTTTCTGTGCATATAATATTTTAAAGGAATTCAACAAAAGTATATTTATTTTTAATTACAAACTGAGAGTTTGAGGAAAATTATAAAAATCTTCAGTCTATGCTTTTAATTTTTAAACCTCTTGCATCTCACCCATAGTTATTATTTATTTGACTTTGACTGAAAAACTTATATAGATTTTAATATCGGATTATAACAGAACTAATTTTATAGTTGAAAAATGCACCATCACATACAGCAAAATACAGCTATATGCAATCAAGTTGTTACTTTAACAAACTAACCAAATATTATACATTCATAGGAGTCGTGACCTTTTCAGGCTCTTCACTTTCAGAAAGCATCTTTTATAGCAGTTGTTTTTATTATTTAACACTCTAAAACTATTCCAGTCTTCATTAATATAACCCTATTAATTATAGGACCACCTTGCATTTATTTATAGTACAATTAAAAATAAATGTTGTTATACTGCACCAAATTCCTTTCTAAATGCTAAAAAAAATAAGATAAATAATATAGATTTAAACATTTGCTGAGTACCAGTAACTATTCTAAGTGCTAATCTATCCATTCCAAGTGCAAAATCTTTGAGGGACCCACAATAGTGCCTGTTATTTCTTGTATGTCAGGCAGGACAGAGCCTCATTCCTTGGATATAGTAATCACATAATGTCAGTTCAAAAGTAGCAACATCGAGAGAACAAGAGAGGTGAGATTCCTTTTAAATACTGAGCAATGCTTTTAGAGCACAAAAATGCTTTTTTGTAAGGAGAGAATTCCTATTGCCCGCATTCCTCTTAGCTGAGTCTCTTTTAGCTGTATTTATACTAGCACTTTAATAAAGCTACTAGTATTGCAGCTTTGAATAAACAACCTCCTATTGCCAATAAGTCTTTTAAGTTGGCATGTTCCTTGAATCTCATTAAAAGGAAATATGAAAAAAAATGTATAGCACTATTACTTTTATATCATCATTCCCAAAGGATAGTCCTGGACAATGAAATTGACGTTCAAAATCTAAAAGGCGGGTTTTAACTTCAGTTAATTTTAATACCTTATTTTCAATGTATCCCTCTTTTCACTTTTATCTAGTGGACTTGAGCACTGAATTTCCAATATTTATTAATATACTAGCATAATAAAATCTTCTCCTATGTCATTTCAGATATTGTTGATATTTGTAACCAATGATGGAAGAAAAAGTAAAAGCCAAATATAATATCGCATACAAATAACACCACAGAATCATTTATACTGTCTAACTATAGATTGTTAGTAGTTTTTACTGATTACAAATAAAGCTGTGAGGAACATTCATAGTGTTAAGTTTTTTGTATATGAATAATTTTCATTACTTTAAATATCCAGGACTAGGAATGCTGAATTACATGATAAATGTATGTTTAGATTCATAAGAAACTGCTCAACTTTTTTCCAGAGTTCTTAAAGAGTCAAAAGATTCCTGTCCTTCAAGACTGCCTTGTGTTTAGTCCTCTGGTCAGAGAGACTGGACATTTTTTAGCCACTTGCCCCCACTTTTGTTTGGTCTGTACCTATTGATATTTCTGAATTTTGAGTTGTTTTACTACCCAGGCCAGGATTTGTGTGTGTGCGTGCATGTGGGTGTGTGTGTGTGTGTGTGTGTGTGTGTGTGTGTGTGCGCGCGCATGTGCGTGCATGCATGTGTGCATGTGTGGCATGTGTGTGTATCGCTAGGGCATGATCCACTGGGACATCTCTAGCCAATCCAACCTCTCCTCGCCACTTTTTAGAGTCTTTAATAGTTGCTTTATGTATTTATTGTGTTCAGATGGAGTTTTATTTGTAACTGGTGGGAAAGGTCTGGTGGAATGTGCTTGCTTCAACTTGACTAAAGCCAAAATCATCTACCACATACATTTATATTTAATTTCCATGCATCATGAAAAATCTCACATATTTTAGAAAGTCATTCCTGTCATATTGAAATAAATTGGTTTTAGTCATTGCACACCTCAGTTTCTGAGAAGGAAACTTTCTAATGAACATATGTGTTCCAATTCGTCACATTATAAGAAGATTCTACATTAGCAGCTCTGAGCACTGCATGAGTATATCAAGGGCAGAATAGGATTCACTTTTAGAATGAAAACAAACTTCCACATGGCTGTCTTTTTTCAGCTCTGTGCAAATTCACAATTTAAAATTCCATTTAATTGAAATGGGAAAGTGCCAGCCTCTCCACCCACATGCTCAAAAGCCATTCTGCTCACACTTTCTTGTTTAGAGCACTATACTTTTATCTCCTTCTTTGAAGGAACTCACAAGACATCTGTCAAATAACCCCACAGAAGCTTTATACCAAAGTGTTGAAAATATTCTTTAAAAAAAATATCTGTTCCAAAGCCACAACATTTTAAAATTAGCACTAGCTAACAATGTAATGCCATTAACATCTATTAGTATGGTTTAATTCGTCAAGTTTTCATATTGCTCCCATTGCTCCATGCACAGTAAATGTACAGTACACTGACATTCACACTGGACTGAATTACATTTCTTTTATGACATTCTGTGTTAATAAGTTACTTATTTGATATAATTACTTATAAATATTGTGTATGTGTGTGTATAATACATACACATACACACACTGCTATTTATTATACTAATTACTTGAGATATGAAGAAAGATTTGCTTGGCATTCCTAAAAGGCATTTATGTTATTTAAAGAAAGAATCTATCTAAATAAAATGCAATGCTTTATCTGGAAAAAAATACAGAAAAACTGAAATTACCTCATACATCTAAATGTGTGTTTGCATTTGTCTTAATTTTACCCAAGTCATGCATCATCATTCAAATGTTAAAACAACATGAAGGATGAGGGAAGGTTTGGTTTTTTAAGAGCTAAAAAAATCATACTTCTTTGGGAATAAGAGAGAATAGCGTTGGTTGAGTATACACCAGTTGCTTACATGATATCCTTTTCCTTGTGCTTATTCCGATATGATATTATGGCTTACAGAGGTAAATGAAGATATTAAAGAACTCATGAAACCTCATCCTAAAGATGCAAATTTACTAACACGCAGTCTTTCTTGCTTCTCTGAAGCCATAATATAGCCAAGTTGCATTTGAAAGGTTATGCCCTATAGAAGATCATGTTTTCTTTTTTATTTTATGTGACAATTACATACTATATCAAATTCCTTCTTCAGTTAGTTCTATTCCATGGCTGGAGCCCTCTCTGATACAGAAAAGCAGAAGAGAAAAGATTTGGCCCAGTGTGTAATAGACTCATCCATGATATCCATACTGATTTCAATGGATACTGGCACGAAAATCTCTGTACATGACTTTGAAAGTTTTCTCTCTCTCTCTCTCTCTCTCTCTCTCTCTCTCTCTCTCTCTCTCTCTCTCTCTTTCTAAAAGAACAGCTATTAATACTCTGGAGCTAGAATCAGTGACTCTAGAAGCTCATCCATCATTTTGACATTTTTCTTTATGGAATAAGAGAGGATTGCATGCTTGCACACGTATATTTACACGCATAGTATAGGTAAACTTTCAGTCATGAAAACAATGATAATGTATAGCAAATTATTCCTGTTTTAATTAAGAAAACATGCAATTAATTAATTTTCCTCTGTATGATAAAAATGAGTTAAAATCAATATTAGCTAGAGCCTAATGACTATAACCTTGAGTCAATGTTAGAGCAAATCATCCTGTGAATAAGTACAAATAAAACAAAATGATGTGATAGTGATAAAGCTGCTCTCTCTCTCTTTCTCCCTCCCTCTTTATATATCTATATCTATATCTGTGTCTATCTATCTATCCATCTATCTATCTATCTATCCACACACATACAGCCAGACACACACACACACACACACACACACACACACACACACACACACATGTTTGCTTCTTTGCCTTTGTAGTACTTGAAAGTATTGCATATGAATGATTCTTATAACTTAAATATGGTCATATGTATTGCTTTGGCTAATAAAATAAAAAGTGAAAGTGACAAGTATTGAATTCAGGCCAAAGTATTCAATTGCTGGTGTTGGATTTCTCTTTTTTCTTTTCCCTCAGCAATCTTGAAAGCATGTGCTGATATGGAATGGCAATACTAAATGATTACCTAGACAATAGGTGACTCTGAGAGTCAACCAAATTTGCAGAGAATTTTGTGTGAGGTAGAATTAAGCCTTTATTATTTTTAAACCACTAAGAAAAAGTTTGGAATTTCATGTTACTGAAGCATAACTTATCCCATCCTAAGCCTGTCGGCAATGTACAAATAAGAAGATTAACATTTATTGAGTGAGCCTAGTACTGTGTAAGACGCTTTTGAAAGATCAGTCAATTACTCTTTATAATAATCCTTACAGGGTTGGTATTATTATCCCTGTTTTACAAATAGATTGTCAATACAACTTTATTACATGTGCTATGATGAGTTCCACCAATATAGTGAATTATATACTTTCATACCCTGTAATAAAAAAACAATTATCTAAATAATCAAAGACCATCCTTATTCCTTGTGAGTCTCTATCTGATTGTTGTAAACTTCGAAGGAGCAAGTTATCCCAAATGAATAGGTTAAAGATATCTATAACCCCCTGTCCTCATATTTGTTATTTCATAATAATGTGAGTAAACAAAAAATATGTTATATATGAAGACAAACATATTCAAATAAATCACACTTTTGAATCTGTCCAAAAAATAACATATTCAACTTATATTTTGGGCAGGGCAACATGTTTTATTGGTTTAAGTGCTAGCCTCTAAGATTAGCTGTTACCAATCCAGACTGCCACTTACCTGGTTTATGATTTCAGGTAAGTTTTCCAACTTCTCTATGCTCCGATTTCTTCATTTTGAGTGGTGATGTTACATAATGTCTGTGGAAAGATTAAATAAGATAATCATGATGAAGTGCTTAAAACACAGTTTGACACATAAGATACGGTCAATATATGGTAAATATTACTGTATACTACATAAACAGAAAATCAAAATTATTTTTGAGCACTTATAATATTCTAACACCACACCAGGGACTTTTCCTAAATTATACCTTTAAATTTTCATAATAACTCTGAGACCTCATTGTTCTTACTTGTTGCATAGATGAATCAACTTATATTTTGAGATGTAAGTAAGAATTTGAATCTTTATTAGTTAGCTTGTTTGCATGCCAGAGTCTACTTTTTACACTATTGGAGTATCAATACTAGTAACAGCGATGCATAAAAGACCAATAAAGATATAGTCCAGAGTCTCAAGAATATTAACCTGGCTATTGTTAAGACAAGAAGAAAAAACATTACAATGCATGATGTGTTACATGTACAAATGAAGCATTGTAAGAGTTCCGAGGAATGAGCTTGTCTCTGACTAGAGCAGATGGCTACATGGAGAAGAAATTTGGAATTTTAGCAAGTTTAGAAGGATAAGTGGAATTTTGACAAGTAGAGAAGATGCAAGAGCATCCCTAGAGAAAGAAACAGTGGCGAGAAGAATCTTGCAAAAAATAAAAAGTATAGAGCATATTAAAAATAAAGCTAAAAGACGAATTTATGAAAGTATTTTCAAAGTAACTCTGAAAATAATTATTCTCAGTAAATGATGGTAAAATTCTTATTAGCAATTGTATTTACCTATTGCTGTATAATTCAAAAACTAGTGGGTTAAAACAATAAATGTTTATTTCATTTTTTTGTACAGGTCAGAAGTTTCAAAAAAGGCTTAATTGTGTGATTTCACTCAGGTTCTCTCAGAAGGCTGCATCAAGACCTTGGATGGTGCTGCGGTCATCTGAAAGCTGGCCAAGGACTGCAGGATACACTTCCAAACTGGTTCACTCACCTATTATTAGGATGTCTCAATATTTGCAATATGGG
The DNA here is from genome assembly GCF_014176215.1 of Rousettus aegyptiacus. Taxonomy (NCBI): domain Eukaryota; kingdom Metazoa; phylum Chordata; class Mammalia; order Chiroptera; family Pteropodidae; genus Rousettus; species Rousettus aegyptiacus. Next base: position 41,951,767 of record NW_023416306.1, on the reverse strand, counting down.
CCTGTACACTGAGCTGATTTGAGTGTCCTTATCACATGGCAGCTGGCTTCCTCATGACTGATTCAAGAGAGAGCAAGATAGAAACTTTAATGTTTTCTTATTTCCTAATTTTAGAAGCCACATACTTCCATTTCTTCAAAATCATGGTGGTTACACAGGTCATTTGTATTCCTTGTGGGAGAAGAATTTACCAAAGTGTGAATACCAAGAGACGAAGTATCATTGAGGACATCTCAAAAGATGTCTAGAGCCATCATTTATGCTTAAAATAAAATAATATGCCCTACTTATAAACACATTATTTTAAGAAACCAAGAAACCCAATCAGGAATCATACTAAAAAGGTTATCTACAGAGATATCTATTCTCACAAATTCATACAACAGCATGACACTAAAAATACCTTGCCTTTTCTTTTATATATATTATTTCTATATTTCCTTTCTAACAAAAATTTTAAATACTATAGGTCTTCTGAACCATCAAAAAGAAGTTATGATGTAAGATGTTACTTATCTTAGTCTATCACTTTCTCAAGTCAAATTTATTATTCATATTTTTTCAACGAATGTCACATCTGAATGTTAGGAACTCACCTTATTTACTGGGTTCTAAATTAAACATAAAAGGTGGTTAGAAGATTTATCTAGGGGAAATTTATCAAGATGCTTACTTGGAGAGAGGAGGAAAAGACAGTGCTGATTCTTGAAGCCACCATGTTTTGAAATCTGACTCATTAAGATACCACATAATAAAGGGGGGCCTTACTATCTTTTCACAATCTAAAAATTCTGAAAATAAAACAATTTAGTAGCTGTCACTTCATAGAGTGTTTCCTATCACTACCAGTTTTAGTTATGTTCTCAAGCCATACCTTTTTCTTACTGTTTATCTGGCCTCTTGTTTTTATTGGTCCCAAGTTCAATCAAATGAACTGCTGAAAACGAAACTCTTAAACTAGCTCATATGCTGAACAATGAACTCAAAACAAGCCGAGGGCAGCAAATAGGATTTTAATTGCTTACTTCTATTTCTCCAGTGCCTTTTTCTCTAGGTGATTGTGTGACAAGAGGCCTCACTAAATTCACAATTGTAATATAAAATCCCTAAGCACAAATGGTAACCATCCATAACCTTGATCATGCTTGCATGTCTTTCCTTAGTCCAGGTAATGTTACTTAACACAGTCATCTGGAGGTATTAAGAGATTATAGACTGTCCTTATTTCAGAGAGCTGTTGAAAGGGCAAAAGGGGAAAAATAATCACATCATCCTTGCCATTATTAAGCACGTATTGAATGCCACCAGAGGACTAGACATTACAGAGGAAGTATCAATTTCGCGCACATTAGAAAATGCACATGTAGTTTACTTTGGAAACATATTAATACCATTGCTCTTTCTGTCGCTTTTACTTTCATTTCCTATAGAATCTTTTGGGACATCTTAGGTAGTAAGAACTCATTCGGTTTGTACTTCTAAAAGGAACTTTCATCCTCCTTGTCAGTTTATCCCAGCTGGGAAATAGGACTATTCCCAAAAATGATCTCCCTCCTCAGCCATTTCCATATTGTCAGAAGGGCAGCATTCAATTCATCCCATATAGTTTAACTGAAAGAGTAAAAGGTGACAGAGAAAGATAAGTATTTTCAGTATTTGCTTATGTTTGGCCACTAAAGCTGATAATATTTCAAGAGAGTCATCATGGATTCTGTCTAAACCACTTATTTAATATACACAATGCCCAGTAAGGTGGGAAAATACCCCTATATTATAGATGTTAAAACTGGGGTGCAAAGAATTTTAGAGACTTTCCCAAGGCTATATCAACAGTAAGTGGTAGAGGCTGATGTAAAACTCATAATAAATGGTGGAGAAAAATGAAGTCCTTCGCATATTGTTTTAACCCTTGGATCCACCTTTGCTAGGAAGCAAACTTACCCTTAAACTTTTCAGTTATACAGGACAATTAAATATTATTTTTAGTTAAGTCCATTTGAAATAAGAGTTCTGTTACATGCAGTCAAAAGAATTCTGACTAAATACGTCCATTATTCCACAACCAAAAGAATAATCACAGCATATCCTACTAGTCTATTTTTTAAGTACACATTCTTATATATGTATCATGCTACATACATCTTATTTGTAGTGTAGTAGATAGAAATAAATCATAAATACTTTAAAGTACTATTAATAGTAATCTTTTGCACATTTTACTTAACAAAATAGTCCAAGATATATATGTATAACTAATTTTCTATTGTTAGATATCTTTGACACTAACACTTTTTCGGTATTATAAATGTACTATGAACACATTCAGACATACATGCATACCACCGATTCTAAAAAATAGAACTAAAAGGTGCAAATTCCTAGATAAAATTGTTCCTTCAAAATGTATGCATATTTTTAAGATATATAAAATTCTGCATCTTTGATGACCTCATGTTAAGTATTTACTCTTCATGTAAGACTATTCATTTATAATCTTTCTCTGGTATTAAAACTACTCATCCTGTTTTCCTTTCCCCAATATATTAGTCCATAGTAAAAAGAAAATTCTTAAACAATTTTATTTCAAGTAACTTTCATGTAATTAGTAGAGTTGGATTTTACTTCTGAGCCAATTAGATATTATTGGTCTGTTAGTACAATAACAAATTCATTTTTGAATTGTTACAATAAACACACTTAGGTTTATTTTTCATATCCTATTTTACAGGTTATCCTAAATTATATTGTTTAGATTTTTTAGCTTCACTTTTCCTCCATGTTTTCTATGTTGTGCAATGTACACTCTGGTTTCTTGTTCTTAATTTAGTCATCTGGGAGGCATATAATTTGCTTTTAATTCTAATAGCAAATACCTGTAGGTTTAAAGAAAATCACTGGACTGAAATTTCTCTATTATCACCAACATAAACAGTAAGAAATCTCCTTTCAACTCTAACCTATGTAAAGTAAGGTCATTTTTACTATTTATTCATGACCTTTAGGTTTATCATAGTTTTATCTATATTTTTGTTGTTAAATTGTTATTTCTCATACATTTTAATTTTCAGAAATTTCTGTTGACATTTTTATTGTTTTATAACCCACATATGTTACTTAAATTTTGTTCCATATCTATATGGTTACTTCTATTTCTTTCATACTTTTTTCTATATTGTTCATATAACTTCATTTGTGTTTTAATTTGGATTCACTATTCACTTCAATGAAGTAAATTTTTAATTACATAGGTTATGCCCTGTGCATATCTTGGGGTCAAATGTGAATAATTGACTTTCATAAGTAAAATATTTAGAAATTACCATCTTTTTTTGCTCAAATTCTGTAAACATTGTTTCATTATTTTCTGCTAGATACAGTTGATTTTCTTCACTCTACCCCCTGACCCCAAATCCTTTTAATAGCTATTCCATTTTTCCTCTGGATGTCTGAATAATTTTTAATTAATTCTTTAAATTCAAATATATCACTAGATCATGTCATAGTATTTACCACTTATTTATTTCTTTTCTGTTCATCATGAGCTTATTTTTTTTATACAGTTCTATCATTTCATAAGTCAGAAAAGTTTCTGACATTATAACCATAGATTCATGTCTATTCGTTCTAGTGACTTCGTTAGGAATAACATTAGACATATTTGTTTTTTTGTTGGTTGTTATCAGGCTTTATTTTCTCTGATAGCTTTTGTGCTTTGGAAAAATTTCTTGCTTGTTTTCCATTCTGATTCAGTTTTCTTCAATGTAAACTCTTGATCTCAAGTAATGTCATTCTAATTCTACTACGGCTACATCTATTTTTCTATGTTCTTTCTTAACTCTTCTGGTGGTCCCTTTTAGTTTTATTCTGTAATCTTACCTCATCTTTTATCTCTCAATTTTTTTTTAATTTAACTAAACAAAGGAGATGATGCAATTTGAAAACACGATTTACATGAAACAAATCCTATGTAAAAATTTGTTTCTTTCTTATATTTGAATGTTACATGTATTTTCATCTTTTATATTGTACTTTCTTCATACATTCCATTACTTTATAGTCTAGTCATTCATCCTGAAGTGAGATGAATATCTCTGGGTATTTAATTTGCACAAAAAAAAGGATAAATCTTTTTGGGGGTCCTGTCACTGATCAACTATGTGATACTCAAATTTTCATCTCAAATCTGAAGTTCTCTGACCAGATGTTACTTTCAAATGAACCAATATCATAAGAGAAGGGAATCATATAGACTAGAGATATTCTTTTGAACATTATCTAAATTCCACCCAGAGGCTAATTTCTGTAACAAATTTTTCTTTCTGACCTCTGTTGAAGTGGATAGATCCAGAGTTCCTATTTATTATTTTACCGAATTAGAAAAGCACATATTACATCAAAAATTATCTTCATAAAATTCTTGGAAATGTATACCACGATCAAAACAAAGCAATCGTTGATTTTGCATTCATTTTGGCTAGGTTTGCACTTAGAATTACATCTGTAACTACCTTTAATGGTCATAGCAAATCATGTCAAACTAGAGAGGTCAATATTTACACAAATTTCCACTTAATTTTTCAATTGTTTTTCATTTCAACTAGTAGAGACGAGTTTCTTTATTTACTTTGCCATCTTTCTCTAAAGAGGGTTGGCTCGGTCTTGGTTGGGTGAACATAATATAAAAGAAATGTTATTTATTAGCCATTACCCAAGTTGAGTAGACTTAATTGTTAAGACATGGAATACTCAAGCAATACTATATTTGGAGAGGGTTAGTAGGGAGGGGACAAAATAAACAGCTGGAAAAATAAAAACATTTTATAATGGTGTTTGCCTACTCTGAGCACCAGAATCTGACTGCAATAAACAGATAAGTTTCATAGTATCTCTGTATAACAATTCTAGGAAAAAATCTTTATGAAGAAAATGAACAATTTAACAATTCCCTAAGCTAGCATTTATAAAATTATGATAGTGAGGTTCCTGAGTACATTCTCAGTTCTTAATAGTATCTGAACCAACCTTGTTTTATGAATGTTAAATTGAACAACCTATACACCATAAACACCGTGTCAAGTATTTATCTGCAGTAATTCTCCAGGATTTACTTCCATTCCATTTCTAAGCTACTTACACTTTATTTCTGTTAACAAGTGCATTGCCTTTTCAAAACAATATGGAAAATTCTGGCTGACTATTTTATTCTAGGTTATGGGAATGACTGTACCAGTAAAGAGTCTCTTCTTTATTCCCATTCTGAATCCTTTCTGTGTTTTACTTAATTGATTTTTCACATTGTGTTCTGCCTGGGGAGTGAGGTCTATATTTGGTAAGATGATTAATTTTTGTTGTTTTCTCTAGCAAAACAGATATTCCCTTCATTCTTCTTTTACATTGATTCCTCCTACCTGCACATGCAAAGATAACTAAGCATATATACGAATGACTAGAAAACCTACATACAGGTTGAATGTGGTAACTAATCCCATTTAGTTAGCAGTTGGTGATTAAATCACAATGTTTCACACATTCTACTTTTCTAAGAAATACCATTCTCTCTTCCTATAGCCTGCCTGGATTTGACTGGACTGGAAAAATAACCTCTTCTTTCTCCCCTATCTTTCTCTTAGTAGCACGGTGGTTTTTGGAAAGAAAATGGGCTTGAGACATATATTTCAATTCTGCCATTTACTAAATTGTATACATTTTGGAAAGTATTTAATCTTTTTAAGCTTCGATGTCCCTAACTATAAGATAACAAAAAGATAATATCTGCTCTAAAGGGTTTCTGTGATAATATGTATAAAAACGTTCAGCACAATTTCTGAAACATTCTATGTTCAATTAAGTCTGTTTCCTGAAGAACCAGAGGGAAACCAGAACTTAAACTGGCCTTGAACTAAAACTGTGTATACTTGCAATAATAAAATATTTCCTGAATTTCGAATCCTGGAGATTAGTTTGCAAATTTGAAGCTTCTACTATTTTTGTTGATTAAGTATTAAGTTTGGTGTGAATTACATCCAAATTAACTTTCTTTATATTTAAAAAAAATACGACTTGATGATCAAATGTGTGTTGGTATCCAAATATTTTGGCTTTTTCAATTATTGGCTTATTAATAAATTGGAGACTATGTTTATCACTGATAGCATAGTACATATCAATAGTTAGAAAATGAATATCAATAGCACACATGGCAGATTTGAGTTATTTTCAATTGTTTTCAAGAATTTTTTACCTTAATTCTAAAATCTTGACTTTTCAGAAAAAAATATATATCTCAGAAATCTACTCTCTTGTAAATATGCAATTTGGCAAATGCAAGAGAATACACACCAGCAGCACCTAACATGTGTCAGAAACAATTCTGAGATTAACATATTTACTCATCACAATGAATTTATGAGGTAGGGCCTACCATTATCCCAATTTTTTTAGACGATGACACCGAGACAATGAAAAATCACAAGTAACTTGAGTTGCACAGTAAGTAATAAGAGTTAGGATTCCACATTTCTCTCATGTAAACAAACATCCACATTTCTGAAGAAAAAGTGTGCTTTTGAATAATTAGTTATATGAGGCCAAATTCGCTGTTTAAGACATGAGAGCCTTCACTTTTTATACCAATTCTTGAATTATGGAAAGGACTAGAAATTAATATGTAATCTTAGATAAAAGCATGAATGCAAAATATTCAACTTTGTTCATCAGCACTTATTTAAAATCTCATTGTTGCCATCGAAAGATGGTACAGCACAAGGTTAGTGAATATAGAATGTCTCTAGTTGGAATACATCAAGAACTTTCCCTGATTACATAAATAAATGTAGTAATTGAGCCCATGCCTCATGTGGAAACTCATGGTCCTAGCAATTATTCTCCCTTAAGAAGATAAGTTTATTTATCAATGTCTACTTGCTCCACAGTTCAAATAAATCTTTTCCTAAGTGAAGCATCTGACTTGCAGTCCACGACTACCTGAAAAACATGACCATTCAACACAATCTAAGATTTACGCCTTAGCTCAAAACATGCTCAAGTGCAATATGCAGCTTCAAGTCTGAGCTGACAAAATGTTGATCTTTTATTTGACATTAAAATCAGTTATTGGGAAAAGGGGGAGCAATAGCTCCATTAGGGAAATTGTTACTGATTTTATATTCTGTCACATCAAAGAGAACTGGAAATTAATATTCTCATATTCTATTGTTAAAACATTTTAATTTCTTTTAAGCGTGCATTTCTGGTTGTGAATTGTTGATGAGAACCAAGCTCAGTAGTTTCAATTTGCATATAAAAGCTACAGTATTTTGACACCTACCTGTCAGTAGGTATTTAACCTTCTTGAAGTGTTCATCTCCCAAAAGTTCTTTAATGTTGAGGTCTAACTGAAGAATTAAGGAAATATATAAATAATATGCCTAATGCTTATTTAAACCCTCTCACAGGTTTTCTGATTTCCTTATTATAGAAAAGAAAGAAAAAGATATTTCACTTTCTGGAATGACTAAAGAAAGTATTCAACTTTGTTGGGCCTAAATTTGTGGATAACTGTTGGACCTTCCCATATGGGATATATTTAAATACTCTCTGAGACTGTTGTATTCTTTTCTTTTTATTTTAAGAAAAAGGAATCTCCAGCCAAAAGCAGATTCTGTGCCCAAACAGACATTGTACTGGGTGTACTGGGCTGAATAAAATTAAAATGAACCCAAAGTTCTACTAAAATCTATCTTTCTGTGCCCCCAATCTCTATATTCTTCAAGTTAAAGGGTTACAGAGAAAAAACACAGTAGCCTTAAAATTAAGAGGATTGATTAAAAATATATCCAAGGACTATGCTCTAAGAAAATCAACCTCTCCCTGGTTATAATGCCCTCTTCTACTGAAGGACCCCTTTGGCAGAACATGTTTGTGCATCTAAAGCACTATAAGGGTGTGTCCACTTCTGTGTTCCTTTCTTTCTCTTCTGTCTGAAAGAACTATGGGAATTATTCACACTCCCTCTGTTTTCCTCTCTCTGATGTTCTCCAGACTCTCCACTAAAGGGACTGCAGTACTTTAGGGTTAATCGGTTTTTGTACAAATAGGCATTTTGATATTTGTACATATATCTATCCATTTATTATTTTAACAAGCTTCTACCGTGGTGGTAAGGTGATAACACAATACATATTGGGGTCAGGCATTTGTGATCGCGACCATTTATTAGTTATGTAAACAGGCAAATTGCCTAACCAAGTGAATGTCAGCATCTTCAGCTATAGAATAAAAATGTGTTTAAGGATATTGCACATGAAAGTGCCTAGTACAATGAGTGTCTTTACCACGATACAGGTTCTTCAAATTGCAACTTTAAAAAAAAGAATTGCACAGCAGAGAGAAAATGAATACGCTTCAATCAAAGAAATTTAGTTCAACTTCTGTCTCTGCCATTAGGCATGTGAAATTGGTTAAATAGTCTCTCACAGGCTTATCTTTTAAATGACCTTAACTATAATATTTCCAAAAATTATTGTTATCTTTAAGTGAGATAAAGACAAATGCATCATCTAGCACAGTTCCTAACACAAAGTAAGTACATGTAACAGGGTCTTTATTTATAGGAAAGCCATGAATAGAATTATATTTTCAAAAGATGATTTGCAAGATAGTAAATCAGAAAAGGAGATTTAGTAGAAGATGAACTCAGATATCATATGTTTCTTTAAAATATTCTTCTCTACCTGCTAAATGTACCAGATAGTTGCTATGACTCAATAATAAACAAGAGGATCAAAGCCTTGATCATCTCTTGCTCATGGCAATAGAAGGGTTAAAAATAATGGTGAATTTTTTTTTTAAACCTGGGCCTGATGATGTAGAACAGTGTTCTTCAAACTTTTTCAGTGAATACTTGTAATGGCAAAGTAAAGTTAATGCATAAGCTCAAAGGAATTGCTATGAGGTATAAATGTAATGATACATAAACTGACCCACACTTGACATTTGTTTTGTTAATGCTTTTAACATCTTTATTAGAGTTATGAAATGTAGATATATGGAACCCTGACCTACTTTTCCCCTTCATATTCTTATTTTCCATCCTTTGTAAGTCTATCCTTGCTCCCCAATTCTTTGAAAATACACTCAGGCTCTTAATTTTTGCCCCTGGCTCTTCTCTGTTTTGCTTTAGGCCTGATGTTTACCTGTATGAGTTTGAGACCGCTTCACTTCATTTTCAGATTAATACCTTTAATTAATATCATTTTCATTTTCATTTTCAGCCAATGGTAAGATACCACCATTCCTAATGCAACTAAGACCTTACATTTTAAATACGATGAGTTGCCTGATATCTTAGCAGTCAGAATAAAAGGTATAACGTTCATGCGCAAAGGAAACAAAGGGTCCATGCAAATCGTAATCAAGCTTAAAGTCAATTTTTCATTAATTATGGACCATTTTAATAATTAAGTCTTTGCTTTAACAAAACATTGGCATTGTTTAAAATTTTTTAAGTTGCAAAAGAACATATAGTTAAGAAGTCGCTCTCTACTGTCACCCAGCACTCATCCCTATTTAAGGGTTGGAAGGGGAAGGGAGTATTCCCAGTTCCTCCACAGTCCTTTCAGAATATTTAATGCCTATTGGAGCAAATACACTATAAACTATTTTACATTCGTACACTACATATAAGATTTAGACTGTTCATCACCTTGCTTTCTTCACAAAATAATGCATCTTGAAGTGTCTTCAAATATGTTTACAACTGCATAATGTTCTATTTTATGCATGTATCATAAATATAGAAGTTAAGTTATAGTTAGTGCAATTGGAAAAAAATATTTGAAAGTTTTATCTAGAGTCTTTTCTGGGTTCTAATCTGACAGGTGATATTTGAAATGATAGCTCTAGAAAGAGAAAACCTCTATCCTCTCCTGAACACTATCAACTGGACAAGCAGTTCTGCAGGTTTTGTGTAATTAGAGCTTGGAGAAAATCAGGCTAATGTCAAACTTCAACAGACTCAAAAACTGAATTTGTTAAAATACCAACAGATTTGTTTATGCCTTTACAAAATGGTATTTTCTCCCAGAAATACCATTAAGGGATGTTTATCTTTATAACATTAAGCACAAATGACTGAAAATACAATTACTAAATTTAACATGCATCTGATTTTTTATAAAACTCTAACTCTTTAGGTATTTCTTTTCAATACATGATTTGTTTACATTAGTGTGCATATTTAAGTTTGTGTTCATTTATGTTTCTGTTTAAAAAGCTACAATGTAAGTTACAATGATTACTAAAATTAGTCTCTATTGCACACACACAACAAAACTTAACTAGATATTGTCGCGAGCATTATTTAATTTAAAAATATGTGCATTTTTTCTGCTCTTGTGCATTGTTTTTCAAGGTTAATATTCAGCTGGATATATTAAGGCTCATAGAAATCCCCAAACTCACAAGCTCTAAATAGTTTTAACACTGCTAAATATAATAGCCACTTATAGCTCCTAATTTTCTGGGTCTCACAACATGATAGTTTTTTTTTTTATTAATTCTTTGCCTTCAGCTTATCTTCAACCATAATTCTGTTTTGCTTAACTATATTTAAAATAATCCCTTTAACACTAAGGTAAACTTCACAAAAACCAAGTAATTTTCAGTAGGGCTTACTTTTAAAAAAAGAAAAAAAAGGTTCAAATGTATTTTAATGTTAATATTTAACTACTTTAAGTGAGAAATTATTTGAACAAAATTTAATTTCTTCTCTGTCGATATTCAAACAAGTAGATGTTTGTTGTGTCTATACCAAATTGATTAAATGTGGGGTGGGATAGAGCTATCTCATTTAGTTGAACCATCACACTGGGGATCATCAACATAACTATGTTAATGCAATTTTCCTAGGCTATCTGGGGAAAAAAAAAAACAGATTAATTTTCCTTACTCTCCTCATTATCAATATGCCTTACCGCCGCCCCATTCATAACCAAACACATATGTACAGATATATACACACACACACAGACACACTTCACTGCCTCTCAATAAAATTTGACTGAAGAAATAGATGAATAGAGGAGAATAGAGGAGAGGATGCAAATATGAGAAACCTTCAGATAAATTAGGTTTTAAAATCAAATGGGCAAATTTGGTAGCCCTTTTCTGTCTTATAAACATTCTGTTCCAGTACATCCATGGAGAGAAATAATATAGAAAAGCAAACTTAGATTAATTGAGTAGTAGACTAAAAACCATGGAGATTCATCAAAAACAAATATAAACAATAAAAAGATTGATATATTCTGCATTTGCACTGAAAGAATTTCAAGAACTTCACTTTTCAGGAGAAACAGGTTGTGAGATTTTTTCATTTTGAGTTCCAAATATAGATATTAACTCCAGCAAACGTGAACAGATAGCTTGGTGGGGAGACCAAGGATTTGAAGATGGGATTTGAAGATGGGATTTACACATTGGTGTTAACATTCCAACACCAACTGAGTCTGCTGACTATGTTGATCTGTGGGTTTTTTTAACAGTAAGAGTTAGAACAAAGCAATGGTTTTCAAACAGGTGCCAGAGCTCTACTGAGCAACTGAGTACAAACTCATAGTTACATACAAAGCAATATTTTGATTTATAAGTTGGAAAACAGAGAACTGCTGAGTGAAAATGAGGCCAAAGAACTTTGGAATATTAGCCAAATTTTTGACAATATTTTCTCTCTCTCTCCAACTTTGTAAGCCTAATTGATTTATAAAGTATAAATCTTTATAAAATGTAGACCAAATTCCTCTTTAAAATCCTTCAGAAACTACTCATTACTCTTGGGGAAAATTTATACTCCAAGGTCTAGCAAAAAGAAATTTTATGACCTCGGTCCAGAGGCCTGGCTGTCTAGCCTTAACGTCCATCACACCCCACTCTCCAACTTCCTCAAGCTACTGTCCTTGCAGTTCCTGGAAGTCACTGCTTTTTACTCTTCATACCTTCGCTCATGCTCGTATATGTCCATTCTTCTTCCTGAACAGCCCACTTTCTTGATTTCTCCATTTTTTTGATCTATGATCATTTTTACCCTGACTCAGCTAAGGTTTTGTTGCTTTCAGGAATCATCCTCTGACCCTCTTCACCACAGGCTGGATTAGATGACTCTCAAAGTAATGATCAGAGAGCCTGAATTTACCTCTGGTAAACTGCTTATCTTTCTAAGTTGTAACTTTGTTAAAATTATCTTTCTCCATGGCTATCCTGGGAACTCTTCAAAGAGAGAGACTAAGACTTTTATCTCTTCCAGCACCTCACAGAAATAATAGCAAGTGATCATTAAATGTTCCCAGAACAAATGAATAAAGAAACAGTTAAGGCTGACATATTTTGAAGATATCAAGATCAGTTGGCCAAAGAATAAATGCTTTGTGAGGCTTGTTCATTCGCATTCCACTAATTGAAGCCATTTTCATCTGGGACATAACAGTACATCCATCAATTCTAAGATATAGATCTTTTTAGAAGTTTAACATTTATAATATCTGGATGCAACATACCATTGGTAGTGTTGATTGTCATTGCCTGTCCTTCAGTAAAAATAAAAATGGTTACATCAAAACTTGCAAAGTGTCATTGGTTTGGAAGAAAATCTCAGAGACCATTGTGAAGCACTATTTTATCCCCTAGAAACCAGACAATTGTAGGGAAGGATTGGGAATGGATGAATCAAGTTTTTGTTATCATTGTTGAAGGTCAAATCAAAAGTAATCCAGTTCCAGATAACTGGTTTAAGAGTCCTGACTTGATGGTACTTAGTTCCTTCTGAAATATTTCAAGAAATATTCTTTATGGGGCAGAAGACTATATTGTATGAGAAAAGATGAAAAGCAATATTCTCAACTGAAAGAAATTCTAAATGTGAATAAGTTAAATAAATCCCTTAGCCAATATATCTTGTTTACCTTTTATATATATGCTCAAAACAAATACTTATGTCTAATTGAATATAAAATGGTTCCTTCAATAAGTATAAAATAAAATTTTTATTATAAGAAAATACTATATCAAATCTAATTAGCAGTATTTCTTGTTTTTTAGTGGTATATGAAATAGTGGTGAGATTTCCAATCAGTGGTATTTTAGATTTAATTTTGTGGAGTCAAATACAAGACCAGGCAATGAGTCAAAATCTAAAATTTGGGCACTTTTGCTATTTAAGTGATTTAGTTCACAGCTTGAGTTTATTTAAAGTTATCCTGTACTTTGTTAAATAACTTTTTTCCCAGTTCCTTATATTTAAACAGAATCATCAGTGAGACTGGATGGCTCATGTGTTTTTTACCACTCAAAAGAGATTGTGGAGATAACATCTTGTATTTTTACCAAAATTTGAAGTTGTAGTGTAGGAATAAACATGCCATAGTGGAGAGTCTGCTAGGCACTGGTGTGAAACAGAACACTTGCATTTTAGTTACTAGTATTTCAAGTTAATATACCTATCCACATATCAAATTCACTTTACTTATCCCAATCTGTTTTCATTTCCTCACCTCTAATTGACAAAAACCCAGTTTCTGTAGCTTTTTAATGCCTTGGTTTGTTTGTCTTTCAGCACAAGGATAATTCATTGGCAATGAATAGCGGGGATAGAAATTATGGTGTGTTTCTCCTAAGCATATGCTGCGTGTGGTACTGCACTTCATGTTGTGAAGGGAGAGATATAAAATGCGTGATTCATGCCATGCTTTTTTTTTTAATAAAAAGAAAGTCTATTTCTTTTAAGTATAAAGGACTTGGAATGAAATTTTAAAGAAAAATAAATACATATAAAACTCGCTTGGTAAATTTTTTTCTACCATGGATATCACTACTGTCTTGGTCTTTTCATCTTTAGTCCAACATGATTAATAATTCAAAGTTTACATTATTATTAATTTTCTGAAGATGTTTCTCAATGAGGATACTGTAAATATATTCAAGTCCCACAATGTTAGTACACTTGTTATCAGGAAGTATAGCAAGTGAAACAATTGTTAAAATAGCTAAAAATTATAATGAAGATCACAGAAAGTTTCAGAGAGAGAGAGAGAGAGAGAGAGAGAGTGTGTGTGTGTGTGTGTGTGTGTGACTTTAAAGGAGGAAAGATAGTCCATCTTCCACAGAAACCTAATTAGCCAGAAATGGTTCTTTAGTGAGGTCACTGATAGACTAATTTTGCAGTCAGAAAACGACCCTTCCTCCTTCCTACCTCTCCCTCCTTGTAATCAATGTTACCTTTCAACTTGTATCCATTCGCTAACACCAAACATCTTATTTAAACTTCAGAGAAAAAATTTGATTAAGTGTAAGAGTTAAGACATGTATTTTGTTCATTACAACAGCATTTCATATCCTGTATTTCACTCCCACTTTTTGTTTTTATTGCTAAAAGTTTAAATATTTATTTTAATACTGCTCTTATTAACATAAAACACTACTTTGATTATTTTGATTATTTTAGTAAGAACAAAATATCTCATTATGCTTCTTTTTGAATTTATACACACACGTAATGTGTGTATATATAAAATGTGAAATGTCTCAAAAGTACATTATGGATTTTTTGAATGATGAAAGAAATAGTAAATCAAAGGTGCTTAAATCCTTTTTTTGACTTATATTCTAAAAAAAAATCAGTTCTTCAAGGATAAACCTCTTTATTTATGCTTGGATCTAATGTATATATGTAAAAATAACAAATATAAGGTTTATCCTATTGTTTTAAATCTGATTTAACACTTATTTAGCATTTACTATACATAAGACACTACTCTAAGTTCTTTATGTATTAAATTATTTAATGTTGATAGCATAATTATTTTATATTCAAGGAAAAAGAAATGCAAGGAAGCATATAGTTAATAAGAAGAAATCCTGAGAGTTGAGCACAGCTAGTTTCATGCAGAGCCTTAGCTCTTATTTACCACACTACATGGCATCTTAGCTTTTCTGGCCTAGTCTAATACTTGATCTCAACTTGTTTTGCTTTCATCCAATTACCAAACTTCTCATATCATGTTCTCATATCTGTAGATATGAAAGTTAAACTAGATACTTTCTAAGGACCTTTCTATCTTCCAGTTTAAGAGCCATGTCTTTGAGAAGCTGAGAAGCAGAACCAGCAGAAATCTGAGTGCTTAATAGGTTGGGAAAGGAAATGCATTATGGCAAAGTCACACTTGAAGAAAGAGACTCTCTTGCCCCATAGTTTGTTGTGTTTTGTTTTGTTTTGTTTTTGAGAGGCATTAACCAATTGCATAAATATAGACTGATTGACTTCTAAGGTCCTGGTCAACAATAGATGAAAAGAAATATTACAGATTTCGAACTCTAAGAACTATTACTCTAATATGTAGCAGACAATTAAAATACAGTAGAAGTTTCTCATATAACTTATAACAGGTATAAGCACTAACTACACAAAAGATGACCAGAGGTGGTCACACAAGCTTTTGGTGGGTTTTTCTCATTCTGACTTAAGATACATGTTTGACCTGCATGACCATTTTCTCAAACTCCACATTTGATACCTAAACTATAGTGACTCAAAACAATGACCACACATTTGAAAAAAAAAAATTAAACCACATACAAACGTAAAACCTACAATTTTATTTCATAGTAAAAAAAAAAAAGCTGAGAATGAGTGCATAAAAAACAAATTAGAACATTATTTCTCGTACAGTCACATTTTTCCAAGAAAAAAAATGCAGCAGTTTTTGTATCTCAAATGGGAGCCTTAACTTATTACAGCTATTACTGTGAGAACTAGAAAATGCTTGGATCTAATGTATAGATGTAAAAGTAACATAAGTATAAAGTCTATCCTATTGTATTTAGTACTAATATAAATTCTCCGAAGAAGGTAACATTAGGATTTGAGATGATAAATTAATACCTGCCTTCATTTTGTGCCAACTGAGAAGTAGAACGGGGATCAACAGGACAGAGAGAAAAATGTCAGCATAATCATTAATGGAGATTTTTGTATAGCGTTTCTTATGTGGAATAAAATGATGAGTAGTTTGGTCACTTTCAGAGATGTTATTGAAGGATTCAAGCATCAGATGAGACTATAGACTAGACAAATTTAATATTTCTTCCAACCATGTGAACGAGTGTTCATGAATAAATTAGCATGATTTTATTGAACACCTGGGTACTTACCAAAACGGAAGATTATAAAAGAATACATAAAGAAAATACCTAAACTTTTTTCAGAGTAAATACAATTCCTACCATCAAGTAGTTTCCGTTTAAGTTGTAGAGAGCAAGATATTAAACAGGTAATTAAAAATATTAGCCTCAACCAATGAGCTGACTGGAGGGACAAGAGAATATTAGTGAAGAGAGAAATGATGGTTGACTGCAGTAAAAGAAGAAGCCTCATATTGGGTAAGAGTTTTAATCTAAGTGCTAGAAGTGATTTAAGGAGACTAGAGAATACATAACAGAATAAAGAAGCAAATGCACAGATACATACATAGTAGGTGTTCAATGTGCACTTGCTGAATGAGTCAAGTGATACTTGCAAAGGAGAAATAATTTAGGCTAGAACAGAACAACTGTAGTGAGGACAGAGAGAAGTGAGCTGGACTATGTGAAGTGGAAATGAATTTACAGGTGCTTGAAAGGCAGAAAAGAAAACCCTCTTACGTCCCTGCCTGGGATCTTACAAAAAGAAATGATTTTAACAATATTGTTCGCAAGAGGAGAAACTAGAGAAGGAATAAACAACAAAAAGGCTATAACAGGAATGCAGGTCTGAAATAACGGGGACCTAGATTTGTAGGATGGCAGTGTAGACAGAAAGGAAAGGGTGGAGCTGAGAAACACTGAAGAGCCAAGAGACTCGACAAAGGGTCTAGTAGTCTATGCTTGTAGAATGAGCTTTAACTAAAGAGTCTTCTGTATAGCCTGAGTTCACAGCTCTGAGGGAAACAGATAATGTATAAATTTATAAGAAAGCTAGAGATGCAATCCTGGATATTTTTCTTAGCTGTGAAACATGAAATCTTGTTCAGAGTGAGAAAGGAAAAATTCTCTGACCCAGGAACAGGACTTGTTCATTTTTTTTTTAATTCATTTTTCTTCCAATTAGTTTCAATTGTATGAGTGCAACTATAACCAAACAGAAGAGAGTGCAGTGTGCCCAAATCCAAGCTGAAAAGGGTTAGAGGTTCTAGGATTAACAGAAGGTTCTAATTAGCTTTTCAAGATGGATGAAAGACTGAGGAACATGCTCTTTGCAAACTGAGGTGCCTATAATTATTCAGATAAAAAAGTGTGGGAAGCAATAAATTGCCTTTTCATTTTAACTTAGATGAACCAAGTATAAATCATTCCTGATCATTTGTAATTCTTTATATCTCCTTCTCACAATACCACATTGCTCATCATATCAGTATATTTATGACACCAACCTATGTTATTACCACATGTATCTGATTCAAAATATTTACACTGGATCTAATTTTTTTAAGTCTGACAAAAATATATTGTAAATGACTCCCTCCAGCCCTAAATGCAGTTTGATTGTATTTGCAAAGAAAGGGATTCTGTCTTGTTCCTGAGCAATCTTCACAACCACCATACAATTTATCATAATTCTCAGAGACAAAGGAAATGCACTTGCAGAGCCATCAGCTTTAAAATAAATACTACTGGATCTCAACCTTATGCAGTTTTGTAACATCTATGTTTGTATTATATATTTCTCTGAGAAATTTTAGCCTGAACTACTTCATTCATTCATTCATTCATTCACAATTACCTGAGTGAAATTTTAAGTATTTCTAACTCTTTAAAATGTAATGTAAAAGCCAACGGTGCCAAGAATTTTAATATTTTTAATTTTTATTAACAAAGTTTAAAACTGGAGAAAAGAATTTTCAATGCCTATTTCCCTCAATTGTTACAACTACCAACTGATTAAATTATGCTAATGAGAGAGTAGCTCCTGTAAAACCAGCACTGGGCATCATTTTGCAATAAACGGAAACAAAAGTCTATCAATTTGGTACTTGTCAATTTGTGTTCTCATAAACAACAATAACAACAAGGGGTAGGAAGAGCAAAGGTGAAGAATTTGCAATTTCAAAATTGTCTTAGTCGGGGTGTTATTTTGGAGCTCATTGGTAAGGTCAGCTGACGCAGGATTTCAAAGGCAATTAGAGTAAATCAAACTACAGAACATCCCCCTGGGCTAGTTTGAAGCTACCTTGGAAAGATGCTCTTTTTTTCCCTCTAACTCTGGTTGCTGCCACATCTAGCAGCTGCTTTCTTTTTGACAATTCGTCACTCCTGAAAAATGTTTGCAAGCAGTTTGGATAATTTCCAATTCATTCTTGCAGGAAATGAGGATTTGCTTCCTCACTTGGGATACCTGCTGCTAGGTTTATTCACTAATAAGCATGATAAATGTTTTAGCCTTTGATCAGTGCTAATTTAACAAGTAAGCTCCCCAGAAAAAAAAGTCTTTGAGGCTCAGGGGCTCAAGACAGCACATGAGTTGGAAATATGATTGATTGTGTTGCTGTGAGAAATTTCCATAAAAAACTTTTATCACACTGCTATGTTATGAACAATTAAATCAAAAATGAAAGATAGTTACCCTCCAAAGAAGGACAGAGGCAGCCCAGCAAACTTCACAAGACATTTTTTTTAAAAACTGGCTCAGACTAATTTCCAGAGAACATCAGTCTTTTTTATTATATTTTATCCACATTACTTTTTCCATTTCTTTTTTTCTCGTCCATACCTATCTTCCTTACACGTGCATCTTTTCTTTCTCTCCTTGCCAACCCTATAATTAATATTTTAAATAAACTTTAACATGAGGTATATTATGAAAACTGAGCAAGTCAAACAGAGGAGAAACCACTGTCTAAGGATTGTATTTAGAATCTATAGCTATCAAAAGTGCAGAGACAAAATCTAATACCTAAATATTGCTGCCATTTGTTAACTGAAGAGCAGTCCACACTTCTAATCATCAAAGTAGACACCAATAGTGATCAAACATAGAAAATGTCAAGTTCTCTTGGTTGTATATCAAATTTTAAAGTCTCCCCAGCATAAGGCCGTAGAGCTTTCTTTTACAGTTCAAAAAAATTACGTCTGCAGCTTTCTACGAAGAAGCAATGCCAGACTGCCTACTTTACATCAGTTCTTAGTACATCGAAAGTTGTATTATAGAATGCATTTCCAAATGACATTTTAAAATACCTAACTTTTATGAAATAAAAAATACACAAACAAATGAGTCAGTCCCTTGCCATTCGATATACTTAACAAAATGCTTTCTGTAAGAGAAATATGCATACAGATAAAAGTGTAGGTAGAATCTAGTCTGCAGCAATAATCATTTTATTTTAAGGTTTACACTAAAGGATGATAAAGTTGAGAAGTAATTCCATTTTAAGAGAAGAATCTGAAAAGGAAAGATGAGAAAGAAAACTATACCACCACGATCCAATGATATGAGAGTAGCTAAAAATATTAAGACAATATAGGTACTGTTTACTATATGTGGACACAAGCATATGTAGTAAAAGTTTAATACAGAAAGAATAGTGGTTATCTTAGGCTATAAAGAAGGGGAGGAGCTAAATAGTATCAGAAAGGGTTATGAAGGAGTGTCATCTTATATCTGTGTTGTTTTATTTTCAGAAAAACAATCAGAACATTTAATAGTTTTTAAATCTTGGCAGTTATACAAATATTCATTAAACTTTTTTACTAGATTTTAAATATTTCATAACAAATGTATCAAATGTTACTTTTATTATAGTTTATACAATCATTATTCTAAGTTAAAAAAAAGAAAATGCTGGTAGACTGTTATATTGGGGAAATGTTCTAAATTTATTTCATTTCATTGACTATATTGGTAATATTTACCTGTTTTTCCCCATGGGAAAGATAGGAAAACATGATTTTGAAAGTTTGTAAGTCGAAACGTCTTTTTGATGATGAGTTTGTCCTAAAATCATGTGTTTATTTCTATGTGCGACTTGTCAAAGGAAAAGACAGAGAAATTGTCCAGGCTCATATTGAAGTTTTAAAATTATATTTTAATATTGAATAATAATAAATGCCTAAGAAACTAGACATATATAAACTGGATTAGAAAATGTAGTTTTAGGGACGTAGCGTGTCTCTAAAAGCTTTCATGGAATATGTGAGGTTTTGACAAGTAGAACAGTGAGTAGAATAACTTTATGTAAATCCTAAGCAAAAATTAACACCATTGGGGTAAGTTACAATCAGATATATTTTGGGTTTGGGGTAAAATCGCAAAACCATTCTTGTTATACAATAATAAGATATTTTGCCTTATGAATTAGTGGGTCGTTAGACATATGGAAGAGTATAGCACTTTACATTCTAAGTCTATAAGTCAATGGTAATATTCATTTATCTAGAAATGAATATATTACGTAGTCTTTATGGTTTGATTATCATAAACTTGCAGTTAAATAATCTATTCTTTAAGATTATGGGCTAAATGTTCCTACACTTTCTACTACATTCATCATTCATTCCTAAATAAACTGGGCTGCTCATAGCTAACATGGAAAGAAAAGCCTGTGAGATACTATTGAAAACATATGTACTAACCAACATTATATTAACATTGAATATGTCTGCACATCTATTCGCTGTAAATTGATATCTATTTTATTTTTGGAAAATACATTAAATCTATTAATGTAAATTATTATTATTATTATTATTATTATATTATTATTATTATTATTTAGGCGAGGCAACCCTTGGTTGACCTCACAGACTGCATGGACCTTGTCAGCTTACAGTTTCTTATTTTTATTGTTCATGCCTACAGCACCTCCTATCCAAGTACTAACCAGACCCGATCTTGCTTAGCTTCCGAGATCAGATGGGATCGGACTTGTTCAGGTTGGCATAGCAGTAGACTTAATGTAAATTATTTTTAAACATGTAAATTAATACAAATACTTATACCACATAGTACTCCACTAGAGTTAAAGAATTTGACTTAACAGGAAGTTTCATTTATCACTTGTGTTTTCTACTGGACCTTTCAGCACATTTAATGGAGTAGTCGAACTCCTCAAGTCCAGAGCCATGACGCAGTCATCTTGCTGTTGAATAGTTGCATATATCACACTCAATTCTCTTAGAGAACTCATGGATTCATATTCTGTAACAGTAATAATATCTGGTATCATACTCCATTTTATGTTAACCTGATCACATTTATGTGTGATAACCAGTAAGGAGCTTTAAGAGAGCTAACAAACAGACATATTAGAATAAAATTCATGAGAAAAAATAATTTCCTTGGGATACTATAACAATTGATATTAATTATCAAATTGCTCTCATGTATGTTGCTTACTATAATGGATGTCGATTTGTGAGTTCTGGACACATTAAAAACTGTCTTCATACAAAAAAAAAATTTTTTACTTAAGAGAATATGTTGCTCAAGAGATTTTTCTGAAATAAATGACCTTTTGAAGTTGGAGAAGAATGAATAGTTTAATAGTATTGACTAAAGAAATGTTCTTTTAGGGACACCAAAGATATCTTCTTAGTCTCTTTGGCTTTGAGTCTTGAATTTCAATCACAAACTTTGAGTCTTTTTGTATGTTTTTATTTTTCCATTTGATAATAATTTTAATTTGCTACAAAACTGTAATAATACAAATAATATAAAAAAACACTTTACCCATTAACCTATTACAAACATTTTACTCCATTTGCATTATCATTTGCTCTCTCTCTCTTTCTCGCTCTCTTTCTCTCTCTCAAATAAAATATATAGAATACATAAAATATACAAACAAAAGTGTAAAATATTTTTCTTAGAGCCACTTGGGAGTGAAACTGCATACATCATGTCCCTTTACTCCTCAGTGTTTCAGGGGTGTTTCTTAAAAAGAAGGACATTTTTTTTATATTACCACAATATAGTTATCAACTTCGGTAAATTTAAAATTAATGTGACACCTAAAGTATCATTTTTCCACATTTGTCAATTGACTCAAATAATGATCTTTATAGTATTTTTTAACCTATCATACATTTATTATCAATCATTGCATTCAGTTGTAATGTCCCTGATCCTTGTGAATTTTATAATACTGCCTATTACTATTTAAATATCTCCTGAATGACACAGCATTAAAATAATGTCTATGATCTTTATTAATAAAATGAAGAAAAATGAATTTAAAAATCCCATAAAATCTTTAACCTCCCATAGTTAGATTTCTGTCTGTCACCACATATTTGATCCCTTTGACCCCATCTACCTCCCACCCCTCCCCCTACCCTCTGTAATCACTAGTCTATTGTCCATGTCCATGAGTCTCTGTTTGTTTGTTGCTTTTAGGTTTATATTCCACATTTAAGTGATGTCATGTGGTTTTCGATTTTTTCTGTCTGGCTTATTCTGCTTAGCATAATTATCTCAAGGTCCATCCATGTTGTTGCAAATGGCAGTATTTCATCTCTTCTTATGGCTGAGTTATATTCCATTGTACATATATACCACAGCTTCTTTATCCAATCATCTATTATAGGACACTTTGGTTGCTTCTACACTCCCCACATTATTATATGATTCAAAACTCAAAGCAAAATTCTCCTTAGTCAAGTTTCCTTTAAACTTGCCACATGGAATTAACCTCTCCATCTTGCATATATATAGATATAGATAGTTTTCATAACATGCATATATATGTTAAACTTTAGTAGATTTTATATATACATATATATACATATCTGTATATAATATGTATATACATATATATGTAAGTTTGTGTGTGTGTGTATATATATGTATATACATATAACAGCAGATACAGTCTGGTAGATTACAATATCCTAGCAGAAATGTCTTTGGTCTGATTCTTCTTTTTAGTGTCACAAAATCTCTTGCACACAGTAGATGTTTGATAAATATTTGTTTCTTAATGTGTTAATAAAGTGAATAAAATATCAGCCAGACTATAAACTTTTAGGTTGCAAAGTATTTACTCTATAGGATTTTTAGTTTAAAAATGATTTACTGTAATGAGATTTGAGATTTCCAACAAGTATGTATTATTATAGTTTTATTTCTGAATTATGAGTTTTTCAATTGCTAGAGGGCTGGAACTTATTTAACCTAACAGACCCCTCAGTGTAAGCCCTCTGCACTTCCAGTGGGCAAAGTAGAAAGACACTAGAGGTTCATTACATGTCCCAGAATCCTCTTGAGAAATTCAGCAGCAAGGTGGCTAATCCTGTTGTAAGAGCTCACTGACATCAGAAGCTGCAATTGAGACCAGATTCCAAAGGTTAATGAATTACACACATAACCATAAATAGCATGTTATCCTTCAGCAAGCAGCTTTTCTGTAGTAGAGAGACTTCACATCAGTACTTTCCAGTGGAGTTTCTTTGTGAAAGAACTTCCCCTAAGAGTTCACCTCTAAGGAGGCTTCTGGGTCAATAAGCATTTGATGAGAAGTACAATGCAATGACTGTAAATTACTGGTGGTGACATGGTAAAGATATCACAACTAGAGATTTTTACTCATCCTGAACATACTTATGGATTTACCTTACAAAGCTCATGTCCTTTCATTATAACTTAACCATTTCTCAGTTTATTCTGTGCTCATGGTGTGAGCATATGGTGTGAGATACTATGTAATTTGGTCATTCTCAAATGTTAGAGTGCATCAGATTCACTCAGAGGGTTTGTTAAAACATTGCAGAGGAGGGAATGGGATGAGTGGTACTCCCAGAGTTTTTGATTCAGCAGGTCTTTGGTAGGGTATAAAACCATGCATTTTGTGGGATTTGATAATTTGTGTTTTAGTATGCTCTTATATAATATTGCTGTTGCTACTCCAGGGTCCATGCTTTGAAAACCACTGTTCCAGTTCCCTGGTCCTCAAACTTGACCATATATTAGAATTACCTAGACAACTTTAATATTGCCACTCTCTATCCCAACTTCCCACTCCATCCCAACCCCCTGAAATTCTGAGTGGTATATAGGGTGTGGCCTGCTCATGGAGATTTTTAATGGAGTTGATTCATAGTTGCAGGTGTGATCCACTGCACTAGCTTCTGAGGAGTTATTTTAGGTAGAGATTAGAAAGTCGATCTCCAGAGTTGAACAACAGAGATAGGATATAACTCAGAAAAGTCAAGAGAAGGCTATTGCTATTCCACATCAGCAAAGCTCCTTGTGGGGCAATAAAACCTTTTCCCCCACAAAAAAAAAAATCACACTATCCATACAGAATGGCTACTCCTAATGTTTTTCATCTCACACTATCTATTAAAACCAAATAGACAGTCATTATCTGGCAGGAATTCATAGAAGCAAGTTTCCTTAGGTCAATAGTTCTCCCATCTAGAGGTCTTTTTAAAACGTTTTAGTGCTGGGGCCTATCCCCAGAGTTCCTAGGGGTGGGGCCCATGAATTTCATTCCTATTTCTAAGTTCCCTGGTACCATACTCTGAGATGAATCACTCTGAAAATGAGAAGTTCAGCAAGACCTCCAATATAAAAGCAGTTCTTGGTATGCCAAACAAGTAGACAAATTATCTTGGCGTTCTCCCCCTGTTTGTTCCAGGTTAACCAAGAATCATTAGTGAAGGTCACAGGGATGTAGGTAGATAAGATAAAGACATAATATAGTAACTAAATCTGTAGTAAATGTAAGCATATTAAAAGCTTAGTGTTATATATTATAACCTGAAGTTTTTCTTTTAAATTATTGGAACAACAAAGAGTGCCAAACATATATTGAATGATTTTATGAATTCTCTTTTTGTCCAGATCCTTTTGTTAACTCTTCAGAAATGTTCTGGATTCCTAGGCAAAGAAAGAAAAGATGCCTGTTGGTCTTTACCGCTGTCACGGTACCAAATCAGCAGAACTTTTTTGATACCTAAAATTGACCTTTTTTTTTCCCAATAAATACATGCTGAAATTTTTGAGAAGCTCCAATTTTGAGAATTTCTCTTTGGCATATAATTCACCCATTCATTAATCAATGAACCAGACATTCTGCTAGGCATTAATGTTAACATAGTCAATTAAAAAATAGATATTATGCCTGTCTTCATGGAAGTTACTGTGAAAGATAGGCATTAATCAACTAATTCACTAAGTATATCATTACAAAATGTGATATGGCAATGAGAAAGGTTTATAAATAAAACATGTTATGAGGAGTGTTTAAATACTCACAAAACCACCCAGTGCTATCAAACTGAAAAATATTAAGGAGGTAACAAAAACACTGAGAGTCACACTGGCTGAGTGCCTGGCATACCAGTCCAAGAGGGCTCAAATCTGTGCCTCAACAAACTACAAATCAATATGTGTCATTGACCTTCAGGGAATATTCCCAGTCATGCTAACTATGGATGTTAAAGTCACGTAGGCCAAAGGTCTACTGTGCTTAGCCAACCTTTTTGTTAAAGATATATATGAAATCTTGGTTAAAATTGTTTTTAATCAGTACCAAATTACGAGCCAAGTTTTTAAAATCAAAACCAATACATGTGTTAGTAACATTTTATCAACAATAATGACTAATTTAGGTTAGTTTTAATCCAATAGGCTATACTCGTATTTGTACTCTAAATGTCAGAGATCCCAAAGACAAGTAATTCATTATTACATAGAGCAATGGCTTTATAAATAGTTAATACAGAATAAGGTAGGTTTATAGTTCTATATTTTTATTCTCCTTTCACCACACACTTACTTCACATTTTGTGAAATATTCATTGAAGTATAATACAAACTGAGAATGGTCTAAAATATGAGTGTATAGGTCAATAAATTTTTACAAAATAAACATAACCATTTAAAGAGATTTAAAAGATAATACCAAAGACTTTCCATTTAGTTGTACCAATTTACACCCCACAAGAATAGATGAGAGGCTCAGTGGCTTAATATTGTTGCTAGTTTTTGATATTTTCTTCCATTTTAGTCATCTGGGTGAAATATAGGAGCAATGAATTATGGTTTTAATTTTTACCTGCCTTTGGATATTCTTTTTTTGAGAGTCTTTTACTTTTGCGTTCTTCTATTTCTTAATTGGCAAGTGGTTAATATGTAGTTTGGTACAAGTACACTATCATCTACATGTATTGCGAATCATTTTCTCCCTTTCTGTGGGGACTTTTCATTATGGCGACTTTGCCTTCCCAGCACTATATCCTCTACTCTGCTTTTCAAAAATTTATTGACTAGGCTTTCTAGGGTCCAAATTCATGAAGCTTCAAAATGTAGCAAATGCACTGAAGTCACTGGCTACCATTTGTTTGAGGCCCCTGAGTCACCAATTTTGCCACTCTAGTACCATGAACCCAGCAATGTTTTGTAGTCTTCCACCCCATATCAGTAATCTTCTGCTCTGGTAAATCTCTACTACTCATTACTTGAGCAGATCTTTGGTGTCATTAATCTTTTAAAAATTTCCCTTAGCTTTTCCACTTGTTCTCAATGATACTGTTGAGCTTTCAGAATCTATACTATCCTACCTGAAAGTGGATGTCCATACCATATACCAAATCTTAATTATAATGCACTTAAAATATCAGTTAAAAATAAGTAAATATGTGAGTGGCAAGGATTACCAACTCAATTTCTGACTTGAAAATGATGAAGAAATCATAAGCTAAATCAGATAGGAACAATCAAGAATAAAGAGAGAATTCGAAAAGCATATTTGTAGGGATTAGATTACAATTTGAATTGTTTGTTTTTGTTTCTGTTTGTGATTTCCTGTGTTTTTGAGGAATAAAACAGAGCAGCCAACAGGAAGCCAAGAGACTCAATTTTTAGAGCCTGCCCTGTTAATAAAACTGTCATTTCATCTCTTGGGACCTCCATCTTTTTGATCTCTGAAATGAGAACTTCAAGCTAAATCATCTGGAGAGTCTTTTTTTACCTTCAAAAATTCGTTTCTGCTATATTTCCACATGTTTCTCGTTTGCAACTTATTTTTGAATCTAGAGAGCTAATTTAAAAATATTAGTTGTCACTTTGGGCAAAAGAAGAAGCAAGCAAAAAGAGAGTAATTTCCTGCCAGCTTGAGATAACTGATAATGCAATATAATTATAATTCAATATAATTAATATATAGCATGATATATTAAATATATCACAATAATTAAGAGCAAAAATTAAGGCCAGTTGCTTAACCCTTAAATGAACATTTAATTACTTAACATATGTAAAATGCTTACTACTGTGTCAGGTAAGTAGAAATTAATATAAAGCATTTGTTTAAAAAAGATAAAAATTATATATATACACATACACGAGACACAATTCATCTGGTAACATCTTTTTAGCATTAAATTGACAACTAGTAAATAATTGTTCTTAGTAGAAATTTTTTTTTTTTGAGAAAATTGAACATAGACATAAAAATGTATTGCTACTCAAAGGAGTTTCACTAACTATGCATACCTGGGGTCAAATTTCCACTAATTATCAGTAAGCTTTTGTTTTCTAAGGTTCAGAATATGTTTTCATTGGAGTCATGATGACAAGAAAAATAAAAAAGCAAAATGAAACAGTCATTCTTCTGAATCTTCTGCCCTCAATATTGAGTAATATTGAAATAATTTTTCCCCTTAGGAGAGAATAAAATGTTTAGAGAGTTACTTTCATTTTTTTTTTCACGTCTGTCTTTCTGTCTTTTTTCAAGTCGCAGTCAGATCCCTAAACTAAGATCCAGAAATACATCAAGATAGATCGGATGTTGGGAATAAGAATAAGCTCTAAATCCTTGTATCTAGCCTTACTTCAAAATCTGTTGCAATGTTTCCCTTATCCCTTGTCCTTCTTTAGTCACTTGAAGAATATGGCATCACGGTCTGACAAATGATAGAGGAAAAAATTGAGGAGGTTTATGTAAAACTGAAGCTCAGTCTATATAGTCTGAAATATCGTATCAAAAATAAAAGCACTTTATGTAGAATGAGCAGACATTTTTGACTTTTTTTTTCAAAGCAGTGAATTAGTAAAACTTTCAACTTTAGTTTTCTGTTGTTACTGGGTTTCTTTGTTGTTGTTTTTTGGTTTCTGGATTTAAAATTTACCGTAGGCAGTCTCGGGATCAGTAGATTGAAACTTCATTCACTTGAACCTTATAATCATGGGAGTTGAAATGGCTTGTCATACTATTTCTTGTTTCCCAATTTTTTTTTGAGCCCTATTCCCCAGCAGCCCAGGATTTTCGTTATAAAATTTCTTACAGTGCATTTCCATGTCCTTAGTTTCCCCTCAGCAGCAATCTTTATCCCCAAACTCTTTGTAGGTTTCACTTTCTTTCCAATAAAAAAGGTTAAAGTTTGGATTTTCATATATATTGTTAAATTTGAATGAAGCAATTTTTGAGATCCAGAGTATCAGGCTTTTGCCTAAAATTTGATCTAGTCATACAGAATTCATGTTAACTTTTGTCTTTCTTTTTAATCAAAAGTATACTCTAAAAAACTGAAGCTCCTGCAGAGGAGGGTGTGTAGGAGTTGAATCAAATACATAATATGAAACAGCTGAGGATACTAGAACGTCCAGCCTATGAAGAATATTCAAGAGCCAATGTAATAAAATCAATACTAGATCTAGATCCCCTCAGATCATTTTCATCTTTTGTTCCTGCACTCCTACCCCTCAGCTTCTATGTGCTGTTGCTTTTAACAATCAATACCTGTGGCTTTCCTTCAGCCAGTGGGCCTCAAGCTACCAGAAGCAAGTTGCCCTTCACTCCTTAGGCACAGAGGGCTGGAAGTGCCTGAGACGCTACTGTCTCCAGGGTGTTCTGACTCTTAACCAATACCGATGTATACAAGGCCATGAAAAATCTCTCTTGCTTCTAGATGCACATCTCTTATCCTGACTGACACTGCAGAGATGTCCTGCAGGATGAGGCTGAAGCTTCCCCTGCTAGAACACAGTGCCTGAGATCTCACCCTCATGTGGCTCCTATCACCTCGTCCAACTTCCCTCACACTCATCATTTTTCCCTGGATTACTCTCTTAATAAACTACTCACAAACAAATCTCATTTCAGGGATTACTTTGCATTTACCCTACCTAAGACACAGGACAATATTAAGTCATCCACACATATTCGATGAACATTTATTAAAAGCTCTCTATGTACCAGGCACTGTGCTAACGCTGATAAAGTGATGAAAAAGACAGAAAACTGGAGGACATGGACATTAAGTCAGTAACTTCACATGTAGTTAGTTAGTTGCTAATTATGATAAGTGCTATGAAAGAGAAGATGGTGTGGCTTTCTAAAAGGCAATCATCAGAGGAAAATGTTTTACACATATTTTGAGAGGTTTCAATGGACTGATCTGGGTGAAATGAATGGAAGCTATAAGACAGACTTGAGCTGAGTACAAGAAAATTTTAGCAATCAGTCCTGACTAGAAGTGGAAAAGGGTCAAATAAGAGATGGGGAGTCTTCATCAATGGAGATTTTATATTTATATTTATATTTATATTTATATTTATTTTATAATCATTATTGTATACTTGAGAATCAATAATAATGAACTGGATGAAGCCTCAGAACCTATGACTCTACTCATTATGGTAACACTAGGTAGTGTATTAGAACAAATAAGAGAACAGATTAGAAGATACTGAAGGACTTCAGGAGCATGGAAGTAAATGTGAGGGGGAAGTTCAATAAAAGAGTTAGTTGTCATTAAGAGATTAAACAATCTTGTCTTATAGTCTTTGCCAGATTCAAAAATTGGTTTCTGCCATCATCATAGTCACATTCATAAAATAAAAATAAAATCTGTACTTATTTGTAGAGTTGGTTTCCCTCCATTCAATATATAGATATAACATTAGCTTATAAGACCCTGACAGAAAGGAGGTGTAACCTGAAATCTGAAAGTGTATCACTTTCTTTTATAAACCCATTCCACATAAATCACTGTCTTCTGTTGGACTTCCATGGTACATGAAGATGAATATACTATGACATGTCTTAATTGCTATAGGGCAAATGATCACTCTGGGTCTTCAATACAATAAGCATATTTAAATTAAAAATAACCTGTTATACCCATATTACATACAATATACATAGTAAAAATGTACAAAATGAATTATTTCAAATAATAAGTATTATGTAAATATCCTTCTTTATTAGTATGTAAGTTTCTTGAGAAAAGAAACCATGTCTTGTTTTTTACTGTATCTTGAACACCTAGAGTAGTGTCTGGCACAAAATAACTATAAAACAATTATTTGAGAATTAATGCAAAACAAAAATTTATGAATAAAGATGGCATGTGTGTATATACATATTTATCATATATAAAAGGAGTATTTTTGCAAGTGGCATGACTTAGTTTTATTTATTTATTTTTAGAGTAATTATTTATTCTAAATTAGCAAGGACTTTTCAATGCATGAAAACTTATGTCAGTTTCCTAAGACTGATCACTGATGTTTCATCTTCAGCTAAAATCATAGAAAGAAAAAATAATATTTTGTCACATTGTCCTGTATTTTAAAAGTATGATGTTATTTTAAAATATATAATCTTTTGAATGCTATAGAGAATGTAAAATAACTTATTGAACAAGTAATTGAACATTTCTAACCAAATGACTGCTTTGCCTAAAAGTCCACAATGAGATCATTTCTGCATTAATGAGACTTAGATGTGTTTACATCTTTGCCCCCTAGTGTTTTTTTACCACCTTCTTTGTCCATCTCTGGAGATAGCATGATCTTGCTCTAGTATAAATCATCTTCATTAGATTACGTTGATGAGTTCAGCTTGAACTAGATTTGCCAAGTGATACAAAGTCTAAAATCTCAATTTATTCCAGGCCTATGTATCATGTCCTGTGAGCAGTTTAATGATGTGGTAATTGGGCAATAGTTCTGCATTCTGATAGACTCAAGAGATATTCAATTCTACCATAATAAACAACATTTAAAAAGTCTAACCATTTTATTAAAGAGTGCCCTGAATATCAGTGCATTTACTTTACTTTCTTTTAATCTGAGAAACACTTCGATGCCTATATTTTTTTTCTTTTTATTCAATATTGTTCAAGCTTAGAGCACTGACTCACCATAGGGTGATCTAGAAGGCGTCAAGCTCCACTGGACTAGATAAGTTCTGTACATCACTGATTACCACCCTGATGACTTCTTTATTCAGGCCCGGAAGTCAGATTTGCTTCTTTGTAAAGAAACTACAGGACCGACAGCACACAATGAATCATGCCTAACAACATGCTGACAAGCTGGCAAGAGACAGCCTGTACAATGACAAATACAGCTGACAACAAGTGTACACATCTGTTTGGTAGGATTTATGAGAAAGGAATACAAACAAGGCGGAGATGGGTTCTTTAGTTTTATAAGAGAATTCAGAGGCTCTTTTTGTTCTATCCAAATAACAGCAACATAAGGAATACATATTAGCCCTCAAGATTTATTTATTACAAGCACAACCAGATTACAAATGGTCTGTGCAGATTAGCATTTTGATTATCAAACCACAGTTCCAAATATCTGATGAACAGGTATTAGAATAGTCCTTAAACATACTGATTAAACACACATTGATGCTGCTATTTTTAACACTTGCTTATATTCAGGTGTAAATCAGTTTTCATATCTTTCTTTAAAAACTTAAAGTAAAAAATATAAAATGTATATAACCCCATCAGATTTTTCTCAGGGAGACAAAGACCCAAGCTCTAATTTTTAGTTCAATTTTGGAGATTAAAAAAATAAATTTTAAAAGTAGGTCAACAGATTCAAATGCCCATAAATAGGTATTCAATTATCTTATGCAGTAATCAAGATGCTCCCACAAAACTTATCATTTCATAACCAGCCTGCTATCTCCCACATTTGTCTTTGTCTACTACAGAAATGTTCTGCTTTTAACACAATTTGTCCAAAGCACCATAATTTTCTCAGATCTGGAACAAATTCCCAATAAAAAATTTTGTATCTTAATAATAATAATGAAAAACAACAATAACTAATATTAATAATAACAATAATAAATCTGTTCAACAAATACTAGGAACCACAACCAACCAGCACCACCATCTCTACTCACCTTAAGGAGATTATGTATCAGACTGAGGACTACAGCATAGACGAACTTGTACAAATGGTAACATATTGCGTTCTTTAGATGATTAAGAAGAAAAAATAGAAACTTTGAATTTACCAATTTGATTTCACTATCTTATGTCTTGAGTCTTGATCTGGGATACTTATTCTTACAATTGTAGTTTTTGATTTTTTCCCTTGTATCAATATTACCTTAGGAGGTTTTTGAAGGTAGAGCTTCTACTTTTCACATAGTAAATGCTTATTAATGATTTGTTAAATAAAATGAAATTAGACTATAGTGTGATGGGCCTAGATGTGTGTCCCTACTCTGAATGACCACAACTCTGTACTTGGTTTCTGATGAAGCTTCTTAACTGTTAGTATCCTCAAAGAATAGAACTAGGAACAGAGGGAGGTTCTAAATATCATGAGCTATCGACTATAAAATCACACCCTTGTGCTTGTCCTCATCATTGTTTTAATCTCCAAATTTTGAAAACAGATGTTAGAAATATTATTCAGAAGCTTGGATGCATGTAAAAATGTTTTCAACATTGGGTGGTGTTAGCCACCTGAGACCCAATCATAATTGCTTATATTCTGTTCCTCCCTCTCTTGGAGGTGGAAATAAACAGGTGAACTAGTTACCAAGAAAAGACTGATGTGTGAGAGGCAGCCTTCCGCTTTTCAGATGTTGAACTTTAATAGTTTAGCCATTGCCACTGGTTGAGACTAAGAACTGATAAATCCTCTCACTTAAACTTATTTTTATTTAAATTTGCTTAGAATAATCAATTACAATAACAGTTTTCATGTAATCTCCATCAAGATACCGTGAGAAAAAAAAATGTTCCTAAACAAAAATAAGTACCTCAACTTCAAATCTATTGCCAATGTCTTTCTGCTGTTTTGTTAAATTTTAGAATTAGAGGAGAGCAAAATAGATTGTAGAGATAATTTGTTTAAGACCTTTCCATTTTCCTTCTTTTATTATTGGCACAGGGTTCTACCATCCAGTTCATTCTGCTTTTATTGAGTGAATTTCAAAGTAATATTTTATCAAATGTCATGTATTTACATAATTAGCATAATTACATATAAGTGCATAATTAGTGTAAATACATGTAATTACATTATTATAGTATGCCATAATCTTGCAAAAAAAAAAAGCTTTTTCTAACTTTACAAGCCAAAAATATATGCATTGTGCAAGCATATTAGATAATTTTTGATATCTAGTATCTTTCTCTTCTTAATTGACTTAACCAAATGCCAAATATTAATATGTGTACTTGAAAGAAAATGCTATCTTTATTTTTGGCAGTTTTATATTCTTTTAAAAAAAGAAAAAGGAAAAAAACAGACCTTGAAAAAGAAAACATTCTTTCTCTTTTTTTTTTTTTTAGTTTAGGATATATAAAAAACAAGCAATCTTTGAATTCAAATGAAAAACAGCTTTATATACAAATTTCATTTGGACAGAATTTAATAAAACAGAACTCTATGACTTGACAAATAATAGGTTGTTAATGACAGGCTGAATAGATGTTATCTCCACTATAGTGGTGCTCCTAGTGCACCTGATAAATACTGGATCAAACAAAGAGAAATGACCAGTAAACAGAGGAACCCACACCTGAAACACTATAACCTCTTTCTGCCAGTTTCTGTAAACAGTTCTAAATACGCCATAAAAATCACATAATTCCTCTACCAACACCTCAGAAAGATTCCAATATCAAGTATATCTCAAACTGAAACTTGAATTCCTTTCTTATTAATACCAAAATCCTCAGTCCATCACACAGTCCCTGTTTGAGAATGGTATATATAGTTATCTATGGTGATATTTATCTGTCTCTGCTTGGTACTGACAACTGGAGGATAGACTTATTAAGACAAGATAACATTGTAGAGATATTTTCCTTATCCCATTATCTTTAAAATCACCTGAAGTATCGAGAAAAATATAAAATGTAATGCAGAAAATATATTTAACCCCAAATCATAGTATATAATGTTGAAAAGAAAAGGCAAAATGGGAAACTCATGGAAGAGAGAAAGAATTATTTAATCTTAGTGTTTGAAGTCAGGTGAGTATTGACAGTATACAGGTTACTTTGCCCCCTAAAAATTACTCAGGAACTAGTGGCATCATCAACAGAGGAAAAGGTAAAATAGATGACTGAAAATAAAGATAGTATTAATATCTGTAACATCAACTAACATCCAGGTCCCCCACCTCCATACAACCTTATGTAGTTGAAGAACTATTCATTTCCAAGCTGGTTTGGAAGTCTGAGGTCTAATTACCCCTGTAGAAATTAAAACCAAAAGGTTCTGAACACTGGAACTCCAAGCACAGAGAGGGTTGAGGGTGAGATTTGTATGAAAAACAAGAGGATTAAGGGAAATTCTACACACTAAGTTATGCAACATTTAGTTCTCTTCCTTACGGAGCTCTAAAATATTTCCTTAGGCAGATCCTCTAGGAAAAAAAGAACTCATCTCAGGGAGAAGACCTAAAATTCTGACATTAGTGCATTTCCTAAAAGGATAGCTGGCCATCTAGCCAGCTTCAAATTGTTATGTGAGTCATTCAGCAAGCCATTGTCCCAACTGTATCTCAACACACACATTATTTGTTATATCACTCTGAAATATCAATGGAAAGACATTGAGAAAAGCTTTTAACTTGAAGGTATAGACCAAACAACAACAACAAAACAAAACAAAACAAACAAACAAACAAAAAACCCTACTACGCTCCTGAAAGAAAAAAAGTAAGTCAGTGAAAGTAAGACAATTCAGAAAGCAGAAACTTGCTCTAGAACTTTCAATAATATAGTCAAGGAGCTAGAATAGATATTGCACATTGCATCTATGTAACAAGAACAGGCCACCACGCAAAAGGGCACATCAGAGAAAAACAAAGAACTTTTGAGAAAAAAGATCTACAGCAAGGCACAATATCAAAATCCTGAAATGTAAGTGATAGAGAGAAGCAATTGGACATAAACAGAGGATAAATATCAAAATCACATTGAATTTCTCAATAGCAAAAATAAAATAGATAATAATGCAATGCCTTTCACATTTTGAGTTAAAACGATACCTGTAGAGAATTTCTATCTAGACAATCAAGTGTGAGCCTAAAATTAAGACATTTTATTTTATGCATAGCCTCAAAAAACAAAAAACAAACAAACAAAAAAAACATTTTCAAAGAGCTTCAAGAAACAAGGGCAAAAAACAAGAGGAAGATACAGGATCCAGAATGCAGAGAATTTACAACAGGAGAAAGGAAGAATTATTGACAAACACCACATAAAATCCCAGGATGACAGCTGTAAAATTGATGTACAGATCAAGTGGGCCATATTGGAGTAAGCCAATAGAGGGCTACAGCAGATATAGCTCCAGGTCCATCTTTGGCCATGTAAAAATTTGTCTTCAGAGATGTGTTACCAAATTATTAGAGGATTTAGTGGATTTAATCAAGCATTAAAATTTTTATAGATAGAATAATAACGCAATTATTAACTTCAAAAAATGAAAAGTTGTAAAAGAAAAATAGGAAATGTAAATATAGTGTAGAATTATAGCTCAACAGTAAATCAATACTATCAAAGTTCTAAAACTGAAATGAGCTAATAGGAAATTAACAAAAAATCAGTACATAGTCTTACTGGCAGGTAAGAAAAGTAAAAGGGATGTAAATTAGCTAAAAATTCTCATTTACAATATTAAGCGCATAGGTAATGTCTGTAACTAAGGAATCTGTGGGTAGAAACATATTCATATCATAGAAATATGTTGGTAAAATCCACAAGTAATAACTTAAAAATTATAAATGGCTGCCACTTAGAAGTGTAGATATATTTACTTATGTTTTTAAATATTATTTGACTTTAAAATTATTTACATAAAATACTTTCATAACATTTTGAAACAATAAACATATCACATTAAAAAGAAAGTCAATAAAATCCTTGAGAATGTGATAATTTACATTAGAAATGTTTAACTTAGTAGTGGGAAATTAAAGTTTGCTAAATTGTTAGGAAGAGATCCTACAAATTAAAAAGTGAAAAGGTTGGAATATAAAGGCAATCTCACTGAAAGTAAGACAAAAAGACAAGAATCAATATATTGTTTACTAAACCTCCTAATATCAGTTTGGCCTCCACCATCACACCTAACTCCTCTCCCTCTGAAGCAGAGAAGACTACTTTCAGGTTTCTCCAATAAACCCCATCTAGTTTCCCACCCTTTCAAACTTAGCAGATAAACTTTTCTTTTCCACAGAGAAAAGAAAATACACAAATGTAGTCTCTATTTACAGTTCTACTTAACAATAGCAGCTCTCTTCACCCCCCTTCCTTTCCATCTCAAAAGAATGGACACTGCTCCTTTCTTTGCCTAAGCATTTCATTTGTGGTCAGGACGTCAGTCAAACAAGGATTCCCTTGCTCTCCTGACTTTCCTGTACTTTAGGTTCTCCTTCCTCTTATGTGACTTCCCCTCTCTTGGCAGACATTACCACATGTCTTAATTTGGGTTCCCCAGAAGCAGACACATAAGGCCCTTTATAACACTGCTACTACTTCTTTGCCTAGTTTCTGCTCCACATTCCAATATACTATATATTTCAAGCCCCTAAATGTCTCTCTATAATTTGGCCATGTCCTTTCTTCCAACTCTAATCTCGTTTGTATTCCTGAAATGCTCAGACTTAAAGAGTCAGCTTGATGCCACATTCTTTATGAAAAGTTTCCTCATTCTTCTAGGCATATTTAAGTCACTCCTTCTTATGCTACCACATACAATGTTATTTTTAAAAGCATTTTTTAAACAAATGTCTTCCTCACTAGACTATAAGTTTCTCCGAGGCAAGAACAAAATGTTTACTTTTATATCCCTAGCACTGGATATAGTGTCTTAATAACAAATGTCTGTTAAATGAAGAGATAAATAAATAGATGACTGATAGTAAGTAGGTAGATCAGATCAATAGACACATAGATAGATGATAGATAGATGATAGATAGATGATATTATTTTTATTGTGTACTTCATAGTTAAGATACTGTGACTAGTGTTTGTTCTAATATAGAGCTGAAATGAATATTGATTTTCTAAGGCAAGTTTTTAATGCAAAATGCAGACTTTTCAATGTGGCAGGTTATATGTGAAGTATTTTTAAAATATGAATATGATTGAGTTGGCTTAGTTTCATATGTGCAATTAGCTTCTACTTTCAAATATGTCAAATTATTCAGTGATTGCCAAGATCACACTTAGTAACATGCCCTATAGTAAAGATTAAGAACTCTTACAACATTCATTTCTCTAGAGCCAATGAGCATGGCAGTGCAAAGTTAAATTCCATGTGTGCATCCAAGAAGAGAATGGCATAAGGGCATGCTAATTACTTCATAATCCGACCAAGGATGTATAAATACATTCTAGCTAAGATCTCATATATATGAAAATTTGAAAGTTTTGACCTTTACTATATTAGAAAGTAGAGCTAAAGAGAAACTTTCAAAAATCATTTAGACTTGTAAAAGCAAACAACTGATTAAAAGTGGCCAGTATATTTATATCCAGAAGGAAGATATTCCTTTTCATGAACTAAGTACAAAAATGTTTAGACGTTTCTACAGGTAAGCTCAGAGAGATAGTAGTATAAACAGTCCATTTATGGGGAAAAATGCTCTACTAGTCCCATAGAATAGTCTTGTTCTGGTGTATCCTTGGTTTGTGAGATAATCTATATATCCATATTCCTGATGATCAAGACCTTGCCGGTGAATTTAGAGGCTGAGAGCCAATTTGGCTCATCTGAGGAAGAAAAAATTTTTTGTGTGTTTTGAGTGTTTTAAAATGAAACAACATTAAAATATAAACCTTTTCTGCCTTAAGAGTCACTTATATTTAGTAGCAAGAAACAATTTTAAAAATCACTTGTTTGTAATATAAAAGTATCGACAACACAGGAATTGCCATTTAGAGTGATAATGAAGACTGTTTTCACACAATGGGAGTAATTTTAGTAGTCTTCCCTAGCTGCTTGCTGTTTCTGGCAGTTTACATTGTTAGCAGAGTTAATGCTGGATGAGGAACCTTGTTCTTGCTTTTAAAATCAAGTTCATAAACAAAGAAAAACTCAGCCCTTGCTCAAAAAAAATGGGGAGCTGTGACTTCTCGAACAAAATTTTTTAAAAAATCTTAAAGACAATTCAATTATTTAGAGTGACGCTCCTCATCCAATTCAACTTTTCTCTGATCTTATATAAACATTTCAAAAACATAGCAAAATGTCGATTGATAATTTTCATCCTAAAATCACCACACACTAAATTCAAAGTAAAACTATACTTTTGTTATCTAAAGTTAGGTCAAGGATGGTGGGAAAAAAGTCATATTTGTGCCCATGTCTTTCTCCCTTCATGATAATAGTTGATTTAACAGTTTATTACTCTATTTAAAAGATAATATGATAATAATATCTCATTGTATCATACACACCTGCCTAATAATCCAATTTTTAAAGGAATTATTAGCAATAGAAATTGCAATTTTTGAAATAACTTCAAACTTTGCTTTACCAAATGCATCGCAGATTTTAGACTGAATATTCTCACCTTCAAAGAGACACAGATTGATATTATTATGACATTTTTTAAGAGAGGGGGCATTTTGTAATTTGCTTTTGAGCAAGTTTAAAAGACACTTACATTTAGTCTCATTACATTAAAGGACTACTATTCTTTGGAGTCAAAGCCATGTTAGTTGAATTTCTACCCACTTTATTCAGAAAACTTGGCTCTCAATGGCTAATGTCTGTTTCCAAAAACCAAATCCAACTTTAAATCATAATTTTTCCATCAACCTGAGATATCCAAAAAATTCACCATGGAATCTTGAAGGCATTAACATAAAAGATACTTTCCAAAATATATTCAGCAGTAAGAAAATCATTAAAATTATTCCCCACATTCCAAAATAACTGTCTTAAGGAGGTCAATGTTTATTAGAAAATCTTAAACCTGGTACATTTAAAAAATAGCTGCATTATGTAATAGTCACAAACTCATGTAAATATACTGTGTGTTCCTTCCTTTACTTACTCTGAGCACTTTAAAATTCAAATTCCTTACTATGGTCTAGAATGCTAGACCATTGGGCCTGCCCCGGTGTCCTTCTCTGACCTCTGATAACTCTATTCCAGATACAATGGCCATCTTCAAAACCACATCAAACACACTGCTTTCTCTAACTTCTGCTTGCTGATTCCTTAAAATGGAATGCTTTATGAAAAATTGTTCTGAAGCTTGCTTTCTTACTACACTCAGATCACTAATCAACTGTCGCCAGATTAGAGAGGCCTTCCATGATCATCTACTTAAATACCTGTACCCCTAATCTATCTTTATTTTTTTTCTTATTACCACATGAGATTATATTGTTTATTATTTGACTTCTACCCAGGAATTTAAGATCCACAAGGAAAAAGGTTCTTTTACCACTGTATTTAGTGCCAAAAACAGTACATAGCATATAGTAAATGCTCAAGAAATATCTATCAAATATTGATTGATTAACTGAATGTTGTATTTAATTAGCACCTACCCACCCTATTCTAGATGGGGAAAAGGGATGAGAGAAGGATACTATTTCTTCAAGGAGTTCACAGTCTATTAGGAGAGATGGATATATAAACAAATAATCAAAACTAGTGTTAAAGATAATAAGCAGAATATATTATAAAGTAGACGGCACAAAAGAAATAAAGAAGAATTCCAAATAGTCGGAATTTTCCATAGAGAAGGATTATTTTGAGCTAAGAATCAAATGGATTTTAACAGTTGGAAAATGAAAAACAAATTTCTGAAATAGCAAGCAGGTTAAGACACTTTAACAAATGTTTGCTGTGCTTATGAGATAGCAGGTATTCTAACAAAAACCAACAAGAAACAAGAACTAATGCTGATGATCTTATAATATATTGGGTGGATAAATAATTTTATGAATATAAGGACCATTTTGATGGCAATTGGCATGGTGAACTTGTAGAGAATCAGATGCTTTCCTGTCAGATGACCAATAGATAGGGAAATCTACGTTTACCTTAATAAGGACACAGCTCTACTTATTTCATTAACTATCTGCTTCCACATGCTGAGGAAATTCTCTCTTCCATGAAACCATCCTAAATGGCAAAAGAGTCAAGTGCCATGGGGAATGAAGAGAAGAATAAAAAGATAATATATAAAATTTTGTCTCCAATAATAAACAATTATTATTCATCAAGCAACTTGAGGTTTTTTAAAAAAATAAATGTTTTATGCTAACTAGTTATTTAATGATATTAAATATACCAAGAGTTCTCATCAAATCTATGCATAATTAATTTGAAGAAAAGAAAAATAACAGGTCATAATATATTTCTTCCAATTTTGGTAAAAAAAATACTGGTCACTATTTCATGGTGCTACTCACAAAGAATTGTATGGAGGAAAAACATATCTTGAAGCTA
Source organism: Rousettus aegyptiacus (assembly GCF_014176215.1). Classification (NCBI taxonomy): domain Eukaryota; kingdom Metazoa; phylum Chordata; class Mammalia; order Chiroptera; family Pteropodidae; genus Rousettus; species Rousettus aegyptiacus. Next base: position 41,911,046 of record NW_023416306.1, on the reverse strand, counting down.
AATAATAACAGTATGGTGTTTAAAATGAGAAACTACAAAAAACTTTCAATATGTTTCTTTTTAAAAGAGATTGTGTTTACTTAGTTAAATACACAAAACAGAGATGAATGAAAAGGCCTATAAACTGGATCAATGGTGCAATCTTTATTAGAATAAAAATATTCTTCATAGCATCTTGTAAATTATAGTACAGCCATACGATATATAATAGCATTGCACCTGGATTAACAAAATTAGAACACTGACAAATGTGCTCTATGTAGAATAATTGGTTATGGCTATGAAGTGAAAAATAAAACTGACTTTTTAACACACTGGGATCGTGTTCTGAAGCAAAGGATGTCAAAATGACAAAATTATACATTTTATGAATATAGTCTCATTGATGACAAAATAGTTTAAAAATAAAAATTCTAAGACACAGCTTTGTTTAGTTTTACTTTTGGTGATAAACAGTAAAAAGAAAACTGTCTTTAGTTACTCCTTTTTTAGCTATCTCATCTAAAAAAATTTGATGAAACAACTTGTCACAAAATCCTACTTAATTGAAATCACTATTCCATCCTATTAGTATCAGTTGTATGCAGAATCAAGTGTGCCCATTCTTATGAGAACTTCTCAGCTCTGGAAAAAGTGTACTCTCCATGAGAGTATGGACTGATTGTGCATGAATTTGTACTGTTTGCTTACCTATAAGTTTCTTAAGGGCAGACATAGTCAATAAAAACAGTGTCTGGCATGTGTCTGTTATGTTGTAAATAGAAAAGGAAAGTAGATTAATGCCTATCATGTTATTACAGAGAGGAAAATGCCTTTAAGGAGAATATGCATCTGTAGAAGAATTCATTACAAAAATAATTTTATCTTACCTTGAATAAAGGAAAATGAATGAGGGTAGAATGTTAAAACTGTTTATAAATCATTTACTTTTTGTATAAAAGAAGTTCAAACATATCTTTATTCTTTTGTTTTAGTGAAAATATACTGAGTAAGGTAAAGCAGCTGAACCAATACAAACCTGTTGCCCACTTATAAAGAGCCAGTCTTAGCCATAAATAAGACAGAAGAAATAAGGCTTCACTTTGTGAAATGAGGAAAAATGGGCCAGTTTTGAAAATGGTCTTATTTATAGAAAAAAATAAATAAGAGGGATGACGATCATGAAAGAGACAAGAGGAAACTATTAAGACAAAACTTGGTCTCTAGATGGTACTATAAGGTACATATCCTGCTAATTTAGATGGTGCACTAACACCAGAGTTGACTCCCATTTTTTTCATGGACAAGTTACTGACTTCAATAAACTAGGAATTACAGATCATCTTCTGAGAGGAGTTACCAATACTATGTCTGTCACCAATCTCATTCACGCCAAGGAAGAACACACATTCTGTAGGCCGCTACTTCATGAAACATAGGCTATAAATGAACATAGGCAGCTAGTTCTTATCATTTTCTCTTATCATTTCCTATCTCGAAGGTCTCTTTTTCAAGATCTTTGGTAATAGGAGAATGTAATTTGGTTTGACCAAATGGGTAGACCAAAGAAGCAGGAATAGAACAAGTCTTGACTTCAGTAGTGATAACATACGAGGCCTCCCTATGAATCCAAGCAGAAACAAGTGACTACAGAGTATGTCTTGGCCCATCAAGAAGACGCCAGCCTGAGATCATAACTTTCACTATCCAAGCATGAACTTTGCCTTTAAAAAGGTTTCAGATGAAGAGACTTCTCGAGTGTTGTATGTGGCTTACCCAAAGTCTCTTTGAAAAACAGTTTATGTCACTCAGGTCTTGCCTAGACTTACAGTCTTTCTCTCGTGGCTTCTTTAGTCAACTCGGAGCCACATAAATATGCTACGTCACATAAATAGATCTTCAACAGCCTCACTTAGGAATGCTTCCCACAAGAATTAAAAGAAGTAAAAGCAGATAATGCTCAGAAAACAAGTTTCAGTAGTGTACAATAATTGTTGTCTTGATGTTGAGATTTTCTGTTTTTTTTTTTTTTTTTTTTTTTTTTTTTTTTTTTTTTACAGACCTTCCCAGACCCTCCATTTCTGTGTAACTATTATTGACATTTTTTTTGTCAGGCTTTGTGACTACTGACCTTGCTCTGTCCCTTCGACCTCTGACAATGTCCGAACTACTCATTAATTTCACAGAATTTAATCCTCTAGTTTTTTCCTGTCTGGATTGTTTTTGATTTGCCTCTGTGATCTCTAATTCATTACTATATTCATCATTTTCCTCATGTAACTCTTTAAACGCCCAAGTTCTATCTAAGTAGAACTTAATGAATATCGTCCAATATGACTATTGTTAATGATCAATTAGAAAACACACCTGATATAAAATGAAACACTCAAAAGTAATATTTATTTAAGGCCTTACTTTCCTCATTTTTTATGTTCATGGTATCTTTTGGTGTTTAACCTCTCCTAAATGAATCTATCTCATCAAGATAGTGCTGATGTCAACTGGCTAAGTACTCTAACACATGATCCCCACCACATGGACACCTTACTCAAGAGTAACCATTTCTAAACTGGCTAATAACTTATTATGGGTTATGGTACCACATAAACAGCTGCACTTCCCTTGCAAACCATGCCAAACAAGAAAAATCCAGAATCTAGACAGTACTGACTGTCACTAACATTTATCCAGAATTAATCTTTCACTGTTTTTAAGTCAGTCACTTTACAATGGTGACTCCTCGTTCTTCGGTCTCTGATAAAAATGTCTGGTTCGTTGTACTTACTAGTGGCTGTATTCTTCAGTTTGATATCATGTGTCATTTTCTTTTCTGGTCTAGTCTCCACGTGAATCTCAACTCTGCCATTTCCATAGTTTTTGCATGATGTGTAACTTGGGGCAAAAGACCCTCATTCTGGCAGTCATGATACTGAAGCCCTTTCTCAGACCAAGCTAACACCTCCTATCCTCACTACTAGTGTCATGAATTTGATAATTTCCTACTTAGTGAATAAACTATGTACAAAATGTCTATTGACAAAATGGGTATTTACCAGATGTATTTTGGGAGACATATAACTTTGCAGGTTTATATATATTATGGAATATTCTTAGAGACTTAGAAGTTGTCATACTGAGAAATTTATTGAGATAGATCAGACTACAAAATAATGTTTTAATTTATAACACAGACTTTTTAAATCAGTCACTTTGAAGTAGACCCTTTTCTTGCTTAAAAGTTCTGTTAATAAAGGATGTATCAAAGTGGGGGGGGGATCAGTAATAGGCATGCTTTCAAATGGCACCTTTAATTGCTGTTTATGACTTACTCGAGCCATTAGAAGAATTATTACAGTACCACGCTATAATTCAATAGGCACTTGCATTGGAGGTCTTAATCTAGGCCTTTAAAAATATTGAATAATCATTTCTCATTTCCTCTTTGCATGTAGTAAATCACTATATGTGGATGACTGGTCACGGTGGGAAATAGTCACATAATATAATAATAAAAATTTATATCATTGCAAGGCAAAAATAGCTTTTAAAACTGCTTTCTTGTTCTATAACAATTGAAAATGAGGCTGTATATTGCTCTCTAGAGTATTCATGCATGACATCAGTCTTTAGGTTATTAGCGGCATGTAAGATGGTGATATTATGGTTGTCCAAATGTCAGAATGAGATTGGCAATATGAACTTACTGTTCTAACAGACAACATTTACAAATTCGAGGGATTAAGATGTAGATATATTTGGGGGCCACCATTCAGCCTACCATATCCTCCAAAGCTAATTAATCTCCTTAAACGTGAAGCAGAATGCATTTAGGAAGTGGAAAAGGGCTGCAGTGGCAGCAATGGTAAAAAATAGTAGTAATGATCATTGTAATAACGATCATAGTAGTTGCTCCAACAGTAGCACTGGTATTAATTGTTCAGTTGCTCATGGGCCCCATTACGCCAGCGGGAAGATGGCTCAATACCTAAGATGGCCAACGGCTCAAGCCCAAAGTTACAGCAGAAGCTTCCCGCGCCGCGATATCAGCCAAACAGAGAAGTCTCCGCCCTGTAACCCCACCGACATCCTGGGCCAAAACCTTTAAAAACCGCGCCTATACCCCAGACACATGCGACTTCTCTGTCCCCTTCCCTCGGGACCAGAGAACCTCGGCCGCAGACCCTAATAAAGCCTGTTTTATACTTCGCTTTGGCTCAATCTCACCCTCATTTTCGTCTCCTCCGGCTGATCATTAGTAACAATAGCTAATGTAGCTTCTGCGTATATTGAGCACCTGAAAAATGTCACACCCTCTACAAGATTTCTAAACATGTACACCATTTAATCTTCAACACAGTCCTATGAGAAAGGTACTGTAGTATTTTATTGTCCAGATGAGGAAACTGAGGCCGAAGTCATTACAAAGATTTCATAAAATAACACTCCTAGAGGTTAACAGAACCTGAATTTGAAAACAAAAAAATATAAGACCTTGAAATCCAGACAAACTATTGCATTCTTCTGACACTCATGGTAGCAATAACAGCATATCTTCTAGGGTAATCTAGACCTTATTATTTCTAACCGTGAAAGGAAAATTTGATAGCTTTGGTATATTAAAAAGGGACCTTTTTGAATGATGAATGTTTCCATAAACAAAATGAAATGCAATAAGCCATGGGAAACTATTCTCCCAAAATTAAGATTAAATATTTTTATATATAAAGAATTACAAATTAAAAAGAAAAAAAATAACCATTAAACAATCCTCTTGAGTAACTGAAAGTTATACCCATTGATTGGCAGCTCTGTATTCCCCCCTCCCTCTAGCCCCTGGCAACCACCACTCTACTTTCTGTCTCTATGATTTTGGCTACTCTAACTATCTCATAGAAGTGCAATCACAGTAATTATCTTTTTGTGACTGACTTATTTCACTTAGCATAATGTTCTCAAGTTTCATCCATGTCATAGCATATGTCAGAATTTCCTTCTATTGCATGTTTATACCAATTTTGCTTATGCATTTATCCATCAATGGACGCTTGGGTTGCTTCCACATTTTACTTATTGTGAATATTCCTGCAAAGAACATGAGAATGTAAATATCTTTTCAAGGTCCTGATCTCAATTCTTTTAGATAAATACCCAGAAGTGGGATTGCTGGATTGTACACTTAAAAGTTTAAGAGGGTAGATCTTATGTTAAACATTCTAAAACAATTTTTAAAAAGGAAAAAAAAAGATAGTGCTCTGAGTCCTGCATTTCTGCATCTATTACTCCTCTGAAAATCTTATAGAAATTATTGAAAAAATATAAAAGGCAAGTAAAACCAAAATTATGAACAACAAAAAATGACTCTATCTGTCAGGTTATATCAAAAAGGAAAGCCATATGAGCTATTTTAATAGATTACTAGGGAATTTATTATACAGGTGTTGGAAGGTAAAAAGAACTAAAGAGATTCTGTGTTAACATAGATATTAGTAATCACAGGAAGCATTTAAAACTCCTAAGGCTAAGAATATAAAAAGGAATAAGAGGTAAAGTTATCAAGATCTAGGAGAATGAAGAAGAAACACTGCCTTAGCCTCCTCCCCCCACGTTTGCTATTTGAGATGGATAAGATTCAGCCAAAGCTCCACTCACCAAGGTGGATATGGCTTATCGCTGTGGCACTTCTGAGGGGACAGGGAATGGCTAGAGTCCCTAAGAGAAGCACCGATAGCTGAGCTGGAGGGGGAATCCCCAGAGTTGAAAACAAAAAGCTATTTTCTTCTCCCTCCTTCTGCCTTTCATGCTCCTTGCTCTCTATTTGCAGAACCCCACCAGAGAAGCTAGCTGATTATAAAATGTAAAAATTTAGTTTTGGAGTCTCACCTCTAATGTAAAAACAAGGATGAAAAAGGGTGGGCTTGCAGGTAATAAACAGGTAAGAATTAGCACAGTGACAAGAGCAGACAGCGAAATTTGAGCAAAATCTGGAAGATTGTGTGGTAAATGTTTAAAAATGGCCCCAATTATTTCATTCCTCTTTTTATTCATACCCCTTTCAATATGACCTTACTACTGTTCCCATCAAGATGTGAAGTGTTTCTCTTTACTCCTTTAATTTTGTCTGGTATTTTGATTTACTTTGACCAAAAAAAAAAAAAAAACAAAACACTGGAAAGGGCAGTGTGCTCATTTCAAGCTTAAGTTTAAAGGGATCTTGTGTGCTTCTGCTTTCCGTCTTAGAGTACTGCCTCTTCCACACGAATAAGCCCAGAAACTTCTACAGGAAGGTGAGTGATCACATGGATGAGAGACAAGTCATCCCCACCAAGGCCCTGCAAGGCCAGCTAGCTCTCAGATTAATTTAGAACCTCTGTCTTAAACTCTAGGAGAAAAAACAGGAAGCTTGCCTAGGCATCCTCCTACACTCTTCTTTACTTTGGCTCCTTGGCTTGCCTGGCCAGCTCCATGTTCAAGTAATTTAAAGGGAATCCTGTCTGTGGATGCCCTGCCCATTGCACATAGCCTGCAACTATTCCTCCTTTGAAGAGAAACAGAGCCACACTACTGCAGAGGAAATCCATATTAGTTGAGTGTAATTATCACCCTAGTCTTTCGATCACATCTACGAAATGAAAACTTCAAATGACGAAATATTTCAGGAATCCCATAGTAGGAAAAAGAACTAGAATGAACAAACAAAATTTAATCAAGAGGAAAAATATATAATTCAGTGAGTAGAACAGAACTTTAGAATGTATTCTAATAAACTTTTATCTTCATAAATTATGTAGAAGGTGTTATAAATATAAGAAGATGTAATATCTGATATTAAAAATACAGGTTTTGAATAACAGATTCATTGGAAAGGCGGCAGAAAAAACCTGTTGGTCTACAGATTAACCAATAATCAAGAAGAAAAGTTAAAAATGCTATTCCTAAATTATGTTCAAAAAGATATATTAAGAAAATCCAAGAAAAAATGTAGAGACATGGACATCAGATTTGAACTTCAGGCTCTACCTAATAGGAATTCAGAAGTTTTTCAGAATAGTCAAAATGAGAAGAAACAAACAAACAAATAAACAAAACTTAATAGAGTAATACTTCCTGAGTTTTAACTTTTAAAGGGAAAGTTTTAAAATAGAAAGGCCTACTGAAGGTCAAGCAAGATAAAAAAGACTCACACTAAGGGACAACCTTGTGAAATTATAAAACTGCATGTACAAAAAGAATATTCAGAAAGGTTCTAAAGAGAAATGCATACATATGTGCACACATGCACACACACACACACACATACACACACACACACACACACACACACACTCATGTCCCCACATGCACAGTCAACAAAGTGATGAGATTCATTCTGAAGAATACCCATGCTGAAGAATAGTAAGTAGAATTTTAAAAATTATGAACAAAAATGATTTTGAAGAGAGTTCTATATACACATTCCTCTGTATCAAGAAAATAAAAAATATTTTTGACAGTTAAGTCTTATAATAGTATTACCTATGTACTAATTTCTTAAAAACAAAGTCACTTAATGATGTATTTTTTAAAAATTTAAAGATAAAAAGATATGAGATACATTAAATTATTCAAGAAATAATTGTCTTCATATCTACGAGGATGGCTATAATAAAAATATAAATAATAGTGAGTATTGGTCAAGTTGTAAAAATATTGGAACCCTAATACATTGCTAGTGAAAATATGAAATGTGTAGCTATTTTGAAAAAATGTTGGGCGGCTCCTCAAAATGTAAAAAATGGAGTTCCTATATAACTCCTCAATTCCATTCCTAGGTATATATACCCTGGAATTGAAAAAATGTGTTTACATAAAAACTTGTACACAAATGATCATAGCAGCATTATTCATAATAGCCAAAAAGCAGAAACAGCTCAATGCCCAATAACCAATGAATGGATGGAAAAAATGTGGTATCTTCATATAATGGCATATTATTAAGCTATAGAAAGGAATGAAGTATTGACACATTTTAACATGTTGAATCTTAAAATGATGACACTAAGTGAAAGAAGCCAGACAAAAAAGGCCACAGACATGTATGAGTCTACTGAAATGTCCAAAAAAAGAAAATCTACAGAGACATTGAGTAGAATAGATTAATAGTAGAATAGATTAATAGATTCATGCATAATTAGAATATTATTGGTTTCCAGGGGCTGAGTGGGTGTGGAAATAAGGAGCTGACTGCTATTGGATATGGGTTTTCTTTTGGGAGCAATAAAATTTTCTGGAATTAGACAATGATGATAGTCACACAACTTTAGCATATACTAAGAACCACTAATTTTACACTTTTAAAAGGATGGCATGGTGGCATGTGAACTATATATCAATAAAAATTGGAAAAGGAAAAGTAATAATAGCAGTTGAATATCATCTAGACAAAGAGAATAAATCTTAAAAGTTATCAAAAGGTGCTTTATTTATACTTTAATCTCAAAAGATTCATATTTAAGGTAAAAACTTTGTCCCCACATTTTTTATTATAAATTATTCAAATATATATTTTAAGAATAAATACCCATACCTCCTTCACCAGATTCAGCAATTAATATATTTTATTTTGGCCAAACCATTTGACAGTAAGTTCCAGATAGAAAATTTCATTGTCAAATGATTCTTCAAGAATCTCCTTATAAGTACACTCTTCTATTTAACCACAACACCATTGTCACACCTAAAAAAGCAGCAATAATTCCATAATATCTAATATCAGCTCCATACTCAATTTTCCACAATTGTCCCCAAAATGTCTGTTATAAATGGCTTGTTTATATTTATTCATTTTCCCTATAAACAACAAAATGTGTTTCTCGCTGCTCTGGAGGCCAGAGTCCAAGATCAAGCTGCCAGCATGGTCGAATTCTGGTGAGAACCCTCTTCTGAGTTGCAGACTACTAACATCTCCTTGTATCTTCACATAACAGAGAATAGGAAAAGCTAAATGTTTCCTTCTTTAAAATCTAGAATCCAAATCAAGATTTAAACAATGAATACATTCAACCATTATGTCCATTTATTTCCTTTGAATCTAGAATAGCCTCCTACCATGATTAATGATATTGACTTTTTAAATAATCCAAGCTAGCTTTCTTGTAGAATGTTCAGCACTTTGCACATGTCTTATTGCTTCCTTTCAATATGTTTCCCTATGCCTATATATTCTACAAACTGAAAGTCAGATCTAAAGATCTAATTAGATTCATATTCAACATTTCTGGCAAGAATACTTTCCAGTTATATTGTATATTTCATATGTGCCATAGAGGGTTGTCCCATCATCAATGATAACATTTTTCATTTAGTTAAGCTGTTGAGAGCCAGATCTCTGTATTGTAAAGTTACATATTACCATTTGTAGTCAGTGAGTTGTCTGTGGGTTGAAATCTGGCACAGTGTAAATAAATTATTCCTCCATATTTTCATACCATGGTTTGACTAGTGGTTGATGAGCCTTATCTCAATCTTTTTATATATATATTGGAGATTGGAAAATGGAATGTTCTCTTTATTTTATTACCTTCTACATTTCTTAGCTGTAATTCTCTAAAAAGTTTTCCTTCTCACCTACTCTTACTCACTCACTTGATCACCCTCTTTGAATACCATTATAAATTATGGATTTTTAAATATGTACTATGTTATAATCAATTACCATCAATTTTCGATGCTTAAATTGTTGCAAATGGGGCAGTGGAGCCCCTTCATGTCAGTTTCTGTGTCCTTTCAACATAGCTGCATTTGTTTTAGAGCACTTCCTTGTTTTCTGGCACAAGACTTCTGTACTCAATTTGTATTATCTGGTCTCCAGATGTTAATGGCCACACTTGAAAATATCAGAAAAACAAACAAAAATGTCTACAGCTCTTAAAATACATGTAGCATACTTGTTTTATGGTACTAAAAGCTCTTATGCACAAAATTATTATAATTTCTTGAGTATTGACTCTTTTATTTCTCTCACTGTATTGTTAACTAAATTCATTTTCTTTCCACTGAAACAAAAAGTCTCTCAAGTAGTCCCCTCGTCTCTAGCCCAAAGACCATAGCCTTAGATGGCCCCTTAATCACAGGTGGAGTTAGCCTACATTTTGATAGAAAACAAATATATCAGTAGCCTGTTTCAAACATTTTGCACACATGATAGTATATAAGCCATTTTCCATGTGATCCAGAACTAATACACATACACACACTCAAGTGTATGTATCAAATAACAGTTTCATGAAACATTTGCATTTTCAACATGTGAAGTATTTTTATATTTTCTATTCTGTTCTATTTCACTTACAATCAACTAATCATTGCCCCAAAATTTAATACGAAACACCTAATTTAAGGCTATAGGAGAACTAAATTTCTCCAGCAGGAGAGTATAATCCAGAAAAGAAACTGAAGAGAATTATGGAATCTGAATCAGGAGATATAGGACTGAAAAAGCATTGACACAGAGTGCAAGTTACAACAGTGTACAGTGTATAAAAATATATTTACATGCGTATTATGTATTATATATTATGTATCACATATTTATTTTCTTTTATTAATGTGCAAAAATACCTTTGTTGATCTATGTGAAAGTACTCAAAGTATTCTTGAATAAATGTTTATGATTTTTCTAAGGTCAAAGAATGTTATGCTTTTTTGACAACTGTATCATCTCTGACAACTATAAACATTTCTCTCTGGAAAAATGAGGCCCATCAGTCCCTTTATGAATACCTCCCACATTGTGTTTAATCCCTTTCCATTCTTCAACAGAGAATGGAAATTGCCTTCTAATTAAGAGAGGAGATGAGGCATCTGAAAAATGCAAAGGAAAGGGCTTGCAGAAATGAAAGACTCAGGAAGTTAAAGTCCATTCCCTATTTCCCTCTCCCCCACCTCCGGGACTCTCCAACTAACATGTTTTCCCATTGCTACCTCCTCCACTTCAAAGGACTCTCCAGCTCACATCTGTTGATTCATGGCTTGCCAACCAACTAATGTCCTTCCTTATCTCTGTAACTGTGTAGAAATAACAAGGCTATATAAAACTGCCTGTTATGTTACAATTGGGGCTCAGCCTTTAGATAGGAATCCACTAGCAGGTGCTGACATTAATAAGGGCTGCTTCCTGCTTATAGATTCAGTGTCCCGTCTCCCTGTTTGAGAATCCTGTAACAGTGCTGATGATGCCAAGATCATGCGTTCTACAAGACAAACGACCTACAAGGCCAGTGGTCTGGAAATTCCTCCCCTTTTTAGCCCTCCTACCCGAAGCTTCCTCTCCCCATCCTGAGTCATGAGACACACATGAAACCTCAGACGAAGGAATCACGCACCCCTTGCGTGGACACAGCAGAGGTATATAAACTGTAATAAATCTACCCAAAGTGAGCTCATGCGCTCCACCGGCCAATAAATTCTCCTTCCTCTAACAAAGTTGTTTGAGTATCCAAATTCCTCCTTTGGGTGTCGCTTCCTGCAAAATAATGAGTTTCCTTGTCTCTGTTCATTGTCTCTAATTTCAGGTTAAGTTATCATTCACATTGCTGTTAACCAAGGTGAGGTCACTTCAAGCTTTTTAAAACCTCCATAAAATTGTTACCAATGCATAGAGGATTGTATTGGTTTCTTACTGTGTCCGAAAATTATCAGAAATTTATTTTCCTAAACATAAATTTACTATTATTAGGTTTTAGGAAAGAATCCACTCCTTAGCCTTGTCCACCTTTTACACGCTACCTACATTTCTTGGCTTATAGCCCCTTCCTCCATCTTAAAAACTAACAACATATAATCTAATCTCCCTCTCCCTCTCCTACTCCCTCTCTCCTCACGCACTCCCAACCCCCATCCTTCTTCCCTCCCTCTGGATATATGTGTCTGGGTTGTTTATGTCTATGGGGTGGACATATATGTGTGTATTTGTGTATGTGTATACACATATTTGATACTTCTCTTACTGCTTTTCTCTTATAAGGAGAGGTCCTTACGATTAGATCAGGTCCATCTGGATAATCCAGGATATTTCCATCTCAACATCCTTAACTTAATCACATCTGAAAAAGCACTTTGCCACGGAAGATAACAGACTCACAGGTTCTGGGGGTTAGGATATTGACAACATTCGGGGGATGGGACATTATCTGCCTACCACAAGGAATAAGTGGAAATGCTTCAGCATGCCAGACGAATCACTTCATTAACTTTTGAACTCCTCTGTTTCCTAACTCATCTCCTACCTCTGCCTACCACCAGTTGTCACCCCAGGATCCAGTCAACACATGGAACCACTGACTTTGTCAAATAACAACACTATTGTTTAAGTCATGTTTCTTTTAACATTCTGTTTCTTTTGCCTCTGAAATGCTCTCCCACTTCTCCATCTGCTGAACTCCAACTATGTTTTTCAAGACCTAGCATAAATGGTATCTCTTTGGAAAATTATATACTCCCATATGGAAGTCTCAGTCACAAGTAAGGTGCTCCTTATCATATTGCTTTGCTTTAAGTCTTTTAGAAATTTATAGCACTGGATTATAATGTTTGTTTCCTCGTCTTTCCAAAAGCAACGTAAGATTCTCAAGAGATTGAACTACTCATCCTTGTGTTCCAGAGTACCTCTATCTATCAAGAAATAGACTAAATAATAATAATAATAATAAATATCAAGTTAAAGCAATTATTTGTGGTACTGCAAAGTGTCTGATAGGAAAACCACTTGCCCAACTTCAGAAACAAATGTGGCCACATATTACTAATCTTCACAATTAGTACAACTAATGTGCAAAGTCTTCATTGCCAGAAGGTCTTCAGATTGCATAATGGTGTAGAGGTAAAATCTGCCAACAAGGAGTACAGCTGAGAGATATCAAGCCAAGGAATGTAACACAAAAATGTATGTTTACTGAGAGGAGATCGTATAAAATGGAAAAAGGAAGTTATGTCAGGATATGTGGCATGAAGACAAAAGAACAAGAAAGATGGAGAATGGCAGTGCAAAATAGAACAGGTAGAGAGACTTTTAAAAAGTCATTTGGTAAATTTTCTAAAAGTAGCAATAAAAAACATGGTATAACTACACCTTGCCACATCATACTTAGTCAAACTGCTGAGAACCAAAGACAGAAAGAAGGTCTTAAGGCAGATAGAGAAAAGTGACACATTATTCACAGGGTAATATTGATGTGAATTTTGAGTGACTTGTCAACAGACACAATGGAAGCCGGAAAGCAATGAAATAGTAATTTTAAAGTGCTGAAGGACAAACATATCTCACCTACGATTCTACAACCAGCAACATTTTTTATAAAAAATGAAGAAAAAATATATACACACATAATTATTAAATATATTAATTATAAATGTTAAATAAATATTAATATATTATAAATATATATTAAATATATGATATATAATAAATATGTTAATATTTACATGACTTTTCTTTTCTTGATTTCTTAAACACATTTGTTCACTAAAAGCAAAAAGTAATATTTTGTGAAGCTTACAAAATATGTAGATGTACAATGTATGTTAATAGTGGCACAAAAGATATGAGGGAGAAAAATGAAATAAATAACAAGAAATAGGTGAAATGAAGAATGTATGATTTCCTGTGCATGGCAGTAGAACAAATCCACTGTAACGAATGGCAGAATCACACTTATTAAAATGCTAGGCTAGAGCTAGCAGTAGTTTTGCACGTTCTCGATGCTGAGAACACTGTGTGCCTTTCCGGCTGTGAGTTGGCAGACAGAGACATGCCATCCCAGCAATATGGCCTCTACATGAGCAGTTAGAAGTAGCATGGGCTAACAGAGTAAGAGAGGCCTGTGTTTAAGACAAGACTCTGTTTATGGTGTGTCCTTGAATAATCACTTAACTGCTGCCATTTCTGTAAAATAGGAAGAAACACGCCTAATGTGAATGTTTTCTGAGGATTAGGAATGATATCCATAAGTGCCCAGCACAGTGCCTGAAATACAGCAGTGTGATTTGGAATGTAAATAATAAATACTAAAAGGAAAGATGACATTGAAGAAGGATGACTTGTACCTTTTAGTGAATTCATATCTAAAAGGAGGAATTTAAGCACGGACTCACATTTCTTGTCCTTTGATGACTTAGCATCAGATGAGTCTGATAACTTTAGAACAGTTCTGGTTATAAAACAGATTGTATCAGAGCCAGCAGGAGTCAGATCCAGTCGCAGATGTTTCTGCTGAAGGACAATCCAAAAGGGCAAAGAGGACAATGGCTGCCAAGTCCCCTCTCTGGTCACTCAAACAGGGAAAAGAAGACAAGAGCTTGGTGACAGAAGGACCCAGGTGCCACTTAATGTGCATTGTGGGGGATGCCTAAAAAGCCACCTGAGTCCTCAAACTTCCAAGTACTCACCCTATGGCTTGAGTAGCCACATTTCCAGGGCAAAAGCTGATAAAATAGAAATAAAAGAGAAAGGCTGAGGAGACCATGTGCCTTGGAATAATTGATAACAAAATTCGGTGCCAAGTGAGGGATGTACAGCTGTTCAATTTTGAGAATTATTTCATTCCTTAAAAATAAAACTTGGGTTTACTAAAGCCTAAATTTATATTTACCTGTATGTCCCTCATATTTTGTAAAACAAAGATGGATTGTTGAACTAAGATCTTGATTGCTCAAAGGTGTGATTCTTAGAATTTTTATTGGTTTCAAAAACACATATTTAAAATGTTAAACTAATAGCAAAATGCAATATTGCATATAAAAAATAAGCAAAAACCTTACCAGGAAGGTCCACACTAAGGAATAAATATTATTTTTTCCAGTTCTGCGAAACTCACTTATGATGACAATTTGAATGAAAATCTCACTTTAAGAAAATATTCATTATATCAATTTCTTCTTCCAAAATCAATATCATCCATGCTGCCAACCATTATGTGTAAACCCCAAATAGCTAAAATTTTCTCTATTTAGCTGCCTTTCCTTTTCCATTTACCTTCACAGAACTTTCAGGCCAATCACATCTTTTCTATAAGCAAAACTCAGAAATATTGAAACCAAGGCAGTGGTTATTATTTTGTATTTATCCATGTTTTTTATACCCACATAGTTGCTTTTAAGATGCAAAGATACATTAAGTTATTTATAAAAACATTATTTTGCACCTCCTCGTCAATAGCTTTAATGATAATATACACATACTTGAAGACTTTATGTGAATTGGTTAAAATTACTTAGTTTTCCCTTCACAAAATATTCCTCGTGCAACTCTAAGCTTTCAGAGAATATGCCACAGTGTCAGAATGTATGCAAACATCATCGTATTGCATATCTTAGTAAATTCTATATTTTTCTTTTGTCAACTGCAATCCTACTTAAACAGCATGCCTTGTAAAATATCTCTACGTGTCCTCACCTGAGCAGGGTCAAAAAGTAGTTCTTAGCTAAAACATTCTCAGCCAAAGTGCCCTACCAGTGAAGCTATTTTCTCAAAGTTAGTTAAGCATCTGGAGAAGTCACTTTGACTTTTTCAGGAAGATGGAATAAAATCTCTAAGCATAGACTTTTTTGCAAGGATAATTTAGATAAGCTGCTTGGAGATTTTAAATGCTTATTATTTTATTCCAATGGCTTTTGAAGTCACATAGGCTGGGAGAATAGATCAAGAAGAGCTACAATAATTTAATTGTAAACCATTAAAAAGAAGAAGAACTCCTTCAATAAGATTAAAGTCAAAGGGATCCCAATGCCTAACTTTTTCTTATTTCCGCTAAACAGTTCTGAACTCCTTCCTGTCATGTATTAGTTCAGTGTACAACATAATTTGCTTTTAATCCAGTATTTCTTTGCTCAAGTAAAAGTGACACTAACTGTGTGGATACTCACTTTGAGGATTAAAGAGAAAAATTCACTTTATTCTTGGATCTTTCACAGGCTTAGTCAATACAGGATCCCTCTTAACAGAATAACATTTTAAAGTAACCTAACTGCAAATCTACCAGCCTAGTGGGGTGGGGAGGGACATAGATGCTTGTTACCTGATATCAGAGATAAAACATTCCTTATCTTCAGTTTCCTGGTAAAATATCTTATTTTTGACTTGTTCTGTTAGCCAATTTGCTATTTTTTCCCCCAGTTTTACATTTCCTCTTTTTCAGTGCTTAACGATGTTTCACTTCCATTGAGGTGTAAGGAGGCTGCTCAGGGGTTATTGCAACTCTTCCTTCCCCAATGCAATGTTCAACATTTCTTCTCTCAAATCTTAGACCAAGGTTCTGTTGGTATCTTCTATAAAAGGGCACGACCCTTAAAAACTCTTTCTCATTAAATCTATTATAGACCTCCATTCCGACCTAACAAAGCTTTTATAAGGTTTTATTATACAATTTTTAAATTTTGAGCTTTGTTGCTCAAGTAAGATGGAGAACTGAGTGATTACCAAAATACTATGTATGGATTCTTCAGACAGTGAGACATAATTATGCTGAGTTTTTGTTTTGGAATAATCAGCACATGCTGCCACTTCACTTTATACGGATTTCTGAGGGCTGAGGCTCTGGCTACTAAATGAATATAATCGGAACATTTTGAAACTCAGTAAAGTATGTCAGATTGGGATTTTAGTATATCCCAGGTGTGAACACGGATTAGTCAGTCAACTTGGATGTGTGATAATCTTTCTGTTCATCTTTAAACAATCGCAGCCCAAGGTCCATGAGTTACACAAATATCACTGAATCAGAGATGCCAACCCTTAGTTTAATGTTTCCCTTATTGCAAAAGATCATAAACTGGTCAACTTGCTTTAACTTTCTTGATTTTTCTAAAATTCGGTTACTTTATTTTTAGAGATAAATGAAATCTTACCTTATCATGAGATACCTCACAGAAAAATGAGTATCTAAAGTATCATTTGAAATTACAGTCTGTGATTATGTGTGAGGGAAGATGCTGGGGGATTATTTCTTGTTCTGCTCAATACACCACATTGCACTCTACTTTGTATTGTAGAACTTAAATATGCTATCTAATTGATTGACCAAAGCAAACAAAGTTCATCATGTAAGTTATGCTCTTACATTTTCACATAAGGAAATCAATTTAAATTAATACAGACACATGTATTTAGCAAATGTATGTTAGAATTGAAACTTGAAGTCTTTTTCTTTTTCACTTAAATATTCTGCACAATTTTGCTAGTCAAAAGAAGTCATCATGAAAGTTAATGATCTTCAAACTGACAAAATTATAATAAGCCTCAAAGAGAAATAAAACCAAAGATAGTTTGGCAGATATAGGTAGAGCAACTCATCCCCTTTCAAACTGGCAAATCTCTAGAGTCAGAAAAACTATTCATAGTAGGAAGGAACACTTTTTCAATGGTATGATTTTTAAAAATCCCAATATTTGAAAAAAATCATGGAGAATGGCAAAATGCAAAAGAAACATCTGAACAAATATCCAATTTTTAGAATAGAAAATGTGGACTTCAGATAAAGAGATTTCAACTTATTCCCTTGCATACTTATGACACAGAATTTTAGAGATGCTCTTTTTTTGTCATTTAAATAGGTGGTTGTCACGTTCAATTACTTTTATAATAGAGAGAGTAATCTATATCAAGGACAGATTTCTTACAGAAATATTTTAAGCAAAAAAGATGACAATGAGTTGATGTATATTTAGAATAACTGTATGTAAAAAGAATTATTTAAAGATAAGATTTCAGCTGAGAGAGATTTTCCTAGGCACATGCTCTGTCCTCTCTAGAGCATATTTCAATCAAAAAACATGAATGAATGCATGATTTTCAAACTAAAAGACAACCTAGTACAGACAGGATTTTAAAAGATCATGCTACATGGAAATATATGATGAAACTAAGTGTTAATCTAAAAGGGATATATGTATATCACCATATTGATTTTAATAATCCACCGTTTAAGAACTTCATGAAGACTGAACTTAAGCATGGTTAATGTAAATAACACGAAAGTCTTTTAGTAGAACCAAGCATGTATTAATCAACAGTGATACTATGACTATTTTAATAGTCACTTCATTGTTAGTAATCACTAATAAAATAATATTCTCTAAAGGAATAGTAGCAATCACTCCAATATGCTTTTTGCTTAACAAAATTAGTTCTAAGTAGTAGTTGAGAGAAGATGGAAGGGGATCAGCTGGAACTCAGAGTAGTAGGGAGCACATTTTCCCAATAAAGCAATTTCTCAAAAAATTTCAAGGTTATGTGATGACATGTTGGCTGATGGTATTATGGGATAAAGGTGTTAGAGAAATCAATGTGAAGCAAGATCATTCAACTTGCTGAGTTCACTGAAAAGTGTACTTTTCTATACATTGGTGCTTTTACCAAGCACAATCTTGAGCCAAACCTCCCAAGCTCGGTCATTCTCTGTCCCATGCTCCACTTCCCCAGAGGTTTTAACGGGCCTCTTTTCCAGTTCTTGGTACAAAATTGTAAGTATAATATTGACAAGCAAGAATTCATTCTAAGTAAGGTGAATGGGTGCTACAGAATCTAAAACCTATGTTTATTGAAAAATGGTTGATATTCCTGTAGAAACTTAACCTCTAAAACAAAAATACAGGGAAGAGTGTTGTGTTCAGTGTTTAAAACATTTAAAAAACTGGCGAATAGAATAAGAATTCGTATCAATCTATGAAACTTCTATAAGGCCAGATCAATGGGTGGACATGGGAATAAAGTAGATTTTGTGCCAAATATAGGGATGAAATTTCTAAAAGGGAAAGAAAATAGTAAAATAAAAAGAACAAAGACAGGACCACATTAAAAAGCATTGACGTGGGAGCCACCTCTTTGCCTCAAGACTTCACAGCCACAGGCTTTGTGTCCAGTCAGCAGTTTACAAGTGGCAGTGGCAAGGCACCAGAGGAGGCATGGGAGCATGCAGCCCAGGTGGCAGAGAATACACGCAATGCTGGCATCTGGACACAGAAGGAAGATCAAAGGGAGACAGGTGCTATAACTGTGGAAGTCTAGACTATCACCCCAAAGAATATGAGCTGCCACTCCAGCCCCAAAAATGCCATTTCTACAAGAACATCAGCCACATGGTAGGCTTGTGTCCACCAAAGGCCCAGCAAGCCCCCAGCACACAGGGAAAGCCAGCCTGCGCTGGGGAAGAAAAAGAGATCCACAGCCCTGCCCTGCTCCCAGAGGCGTCAAAGTAAGCCACAGTGGGTGGGGGCTATCCTTTTGTCATCAGAAAGTTTCAAGAAGGAGTTATCAGTAGTCAGAGTGAAGACAGTGGGGACAGGGTGTGTAGGATAAGCTGACACTGCCATGTATCTCAGGCCAGGAGGGGGTGCCACAGCATTATCCCCTCTTCCCTCTTGGTGCAGAAGATTGCGGGGAAGAAGTGAGGCAAAGGAACACCAACCATGTTCTTTCTATCCAAATGCACATGACAGCTTCGAGGTAAATTCCTCTAGAGACTGCCTGTTTTATTTGATTCTCTACCACCAAAATCTCTTTAAAGTGTCCTACTTAGGAAGTTGTTTCCCGTTTAAAGAAGAATAGATGATAGTAATTTTTCAAAGGTCAGAGTGAAAAGATTAAGCATGAGACCACACTGATGGACTCAACCTTACAAGACCTTACTTCCGTGAGAAGGAATCCCACTTTTTCAAGGATGCCCACTGCACTAGCTGTGTGCAGATGATGTAGCTTATACATTTTAACTTTATTTTCTTAATATAAATATTCTCATTTCATTTTATTGTGTATTTTGATCTAAGGCCTCATTCGCTCCTGTGTTCTTAGGTACATGAGCAATCTCAGAGATAAGTGGGCAGCAGCTCCTGCTCTACTCAGCAGGAATACTTTTTGCTGTTGTTTTATCACCACAGAGAACAATTATTTGAAGTATATAGCCTATTGAATAACCCCTTTTTGCCAGTTCGGACTAACTTTTCTGCTATAGTGTCCTCCTGAAACCTGCCGCATTAAATATTTTGGGGAGACTAGGTTTTCACTGGGTGACCCCATGACTTGATCACCTACCAGAAGATTGAGAATTTGTCTAAACAGGAAAAGGTAGTACAGAGAGGTTAGAAGTGGAAGACCAGGTGAAAGGTTCCAAGAGGAAGCCAAAATGAGGTGAGGGTTGTCTACATGAGTGACAAAGAATTCCTGTTCTTTAACCCCAGGGACAGGATTTCCTCCCCATACCAAATCCATCCTTCACTAGATTGGTCTAGGCCTACCACACATAACAGGAAGTACATATGTGAGTTGGTAAAAAAAAAATGTGAATTGGTAAGGATAGATTTTAAGAATAATACCTCTATATCCAGCTTTTCTGCTGCCCAAAGATGAATATACAAGCAAGGACTAAAATCCTTAACCTTTAAAAGTTTCAGGCTTTTTGTACCGGGTTTTCAGATAGACCCATAAGCAAGGGCTTCCTTTGCGGTGCCTGAAGCTAGTGTCCTGCCCTGAAGCAGTGGTTAACAGTACAAGAGACTTCAGATCAAAAGACACACAGGCTGAAAGTAAAGGAATGGAAAAAGATATTTCATGAAAATGGAAACAAACAAACAAAAAGCTGGGGTAGCAATACTTATACTAGACAAAGTAGACTTTAAAAGAAAGGTTATAACAAGAAACAAAAAAAATCCAATAATCATAGTTATGTATATTTATTTATCTGAAGAAACACAAAACACTGCTTCAAAAGGACATATGTATTCATATGGTCATTGCAGTATTATTTACACTAGTCAAGATATGAGGCAACCTGGTGTCCATCAGCGGATGAATGGAGAAAGAAGAAACGGTACATATATACAGTGGAATATAACTCAGCCATAAAAAAATCTTACCATCTGCAACAACATGGATGAACCTGGAAGGTACTGAACTGAGTGGAGTAAGTCAGAAAGAGAAAGACAAATACCATATGATTTCACATAAGGAATCCAAAACATAAAATAAATAACCAAACAAAACAGAAACAAAGTCATAAAAAGAACATGTGAATGGTTTCCAGATGAGATGAAAAGAGGGAAAGGATTAAGAAGTACAATTGGTAGCTAAAAAATAGTTATAGGGATGTAAAGTATAGCATAAGGAATATAGTCAATAATACTGTAATAACTATGTATGGTGTCAGATGAGTGCTAGATTGAATGGGGTGATTACCTAATAAGTTATATAAATGTCTAATGACTGTTGGACACCTGAAACTAATATAATATTGTATACCGCTGTAATTGAAAAATTAAAAATTTATTAAAAATTTCTTTATTAAATGTTGAAATGATAATATTTTTGATAGCATGGATTAAATAAAATATATTTGTTTAAAATGTAAAAGTAGTGTCTGATGGCTAAAGAAGAAGAGCGCCCTTTGTTTGCATACTGTGAGATCACAGAAAACCTACCACACTGTGTCAAAACAGATCTAATGCACTAGAATGCATTGGATGATGTATGATCCTGGGTTCTTGTCTCCCCCACCTGCTGCCCCCTTCTGGTTATAGTATCTGTCTTGGTTTTGTGGGACTTCATGATTCACTGATTTGGACATTGCTAGGTGACATAGTTTGTGTAAACATAATGTATTGTTCTTTCTCCATGTTCTTTTGGGCATTTATTGTTTATAAACATCTTTTTGTACTGAGAGAAAAATAGCCAAAGCATCTTTGACAAAAGGTCCTGCACCAAGAGAAGGCATCTGAAACATAAGCTTAAGAGCCCCTCTTTTCAAAGTGAGGACCTTGACCCATTCTTTCATTTGTCTTCCCCTTCCCCTACTTCTTATTTTGAACCAGATCCTCTGCCCTAAACACTTGACTCCTATCCTAGTCCTTCCTCCATTCCTCCCCAAATAAAAGCCCACATGCCCATACACATTTAATTTGTGTGGTGTCTCTGCAACTCTTAAATAATTTGTGTAAAATCCTGAAAAAGCTAAAAACACTCCATTCTCTTATTCTCAACCTCCTGAGTCAAGAAAATTCCTTGCTGTGATTCGTACTAAACATTATCACTGTTGTATTTGGACGGATTAAACCTACCTTAATCTCTAATCGCAGAGTAGAGAGAAACAATGAGCAAAACTTCCATGTTGAAAGTGGAATTGGGAGACCAAGAAAGGGAAAATAAATATATACCTGTCATTCAGAAACTTTTATGTAGGTGCAAGAAACTTATCTCAAAGTGGCCACAAGATTGTTTAATAGGAGACAGATGAATGTAGCTCCATGTTTACTGCTGAAAAAACAAAACTTTGTGCAAACTCTTGAATTTATGGCAAGGGAGGGAGGGAGAGTAGAGAAACATGTACTTGTCTAATCCCTTCCCCTCACTCCTAAACGAGGAGATTGAGCCCCATTGGGCTCTGGTGACCCTATTTCATGGTTGACTTTGCTGTGATGGGTACTTCTTTACCATCTGTCATCATTTTGTAACATATCTGCTGACTCTTTACCCTTCCTCTCTCTTTTCCCAAGGAAAATACAATGAATAAATATGTATTTGTACCAAAAAAAAAAAAAACAGTGAAGTGAATGGGCTCAAGAAGACATTGTTGAAGATTTCAATATAGTATTGAGTTAGAAGATGTACTAAATCTCCTAAAGTATCCATGAACCAACCACAAAGATCCTAGGCTATATAGACAAGAACCACAGTAGTAGAAAACAACTCAGTGCAGCCTTCCATGGGCTCCATTGGGTGTTAAAATTCTCTGCTCTCTGCCAATGACATCTGGAGAATTACATCCCCACTAATTATATTTTATTCTTGGCCATGCCCTATCATGCCATAATAAAAATTGGTTGAATACCATTACTACATATGGGAGTCTGACATATGTCTTTTCCTAAGTAGAACTTCTCGTATGATTATGAATTTTAAATTCATGATGAATTGTGTGTGTACACAGCATGTGCATGCTTGAATCCTTTCAAAGCGTGTGGAAGGAAATGTGCAGATGGCATTCCGTGGACTATCACTTCCCCCCTCCTCTTCTTCTTCTGTCCTCTTTTGTTTGGCTGATGATAAAACTAAGTTTCAAAAATTGTGTTTTGGGAATGACATCACAGCCCCAGAGACTGGTAAGTCGAAGCCTGATGTAATTTATTATATTTGTTGTAAGAATCCCCATTGAAGACATCAATATTTATATCATAAAGGATTATCTTTATGATGATCGATGGGATAAATATCTCTCAGGTCTCAATCTTCACAACATGATTGTACTTCATTATTGGTAATATGTTTTTATAATGTATGGATTATAATAATGTTTGGTTCATATCTATCCCTTTTCATTGACTACCAAATATACCAGGGATAAATTGGTGATCTCCTACTCATAGCTTCCATTTTAAATATTATTTTACTCTGTTTTCATCTTACCCTTTTTTGGTGCTTATTCTTCCATTTGCTAATATTTTCACTTTCCCCAAAAAATTCTGTTAGATTTGGTTTTATTGTAACAAATATTCTTTGAAAAAGTTAGGCAATAACTTAACTAACTAACTAAATAAATAAACAAACAAACAAACAGCTTGTCAAATGAATGTGTCATTCTCAACTCTCCAATACTATGGAAACATTATATAAGCCTACCATAGAATCTAAAATAAAATTTCAATATTAGCATTTCTTCAGAACCTAGAGTAGTAGTTTTCTATATTCATCTTTTTGATCATGGTCACTTTGTTTCATGACTCACCTTCCCCCTCCTTCAACACTGATAAATATCTGACTGTGAAGACAAACATGCTTCTCTCTTACTTAGACTCTGTGGAGCTATGTTCTCCTATGAAGTAGTCTTCATGTGTATATGCATATATTACTATGCAAATTATACTGTCAAAGAGAGACGGAAAGGGCCCTTTAAATTCAGTCCCTGAAAACGCTAAGCTCAGCAAATCCAGCTACAGAATTCACAGGTCCTCCACACTCTGAAAATAATGTAATGAACTTGATGACAATTATAACTCTTTACAGACCATGCATGTCTCTAACTTGGGAAAAAGGAAAATGGTGGCAGTCATGCTGTTCTTGTCTTTACCCACCCTACCCAATCAAGGGAAGCCAAGAAAAATTTTTCAAAAGTTGCAAACAGACAGGAGTCAATTACTTTTATAGGAAAGCTGAATTGTCTCTTATAGCTTCTTTATAAAAGTGCTGATTGAAAATAATTCTACGTAAAAGCAATTGCTTATTCTGGAAAGCAAAGGATAAAGCCAGTAGGTTATAGCTTGTCCATTTCTTTTGCTTACAGGTAAATGGTTATTTGCTTATTTAACAAAGCTAATGTAACTAAGATGAAATATGTTTCCCTTTGGGGCATTATACTTTTCTATGAAGAAATATCAAAGAAATTTAAATGTGGTCTCAATTAAATGCACTGGCCCAGATTCCAGGGCTGAACTAAATTTCTCAAATAATAGTTCAAATACTTCAAATTGCCTGTGATGCTTATTGTTCTGTAGAGGACTGGGCTAAGAGAAACTCCAACATAGGTGGACTTTAAGGATGCAGTGATAACATCTGAATGACCCTCATAATAAGAAATGGTATGAGGTGCAGAAGGAATTTGACTTAAACTTCTTCTATATGCACAGGTCAGATGATTCTGCACAGGTTCCTTTAAGAACAAAATCCTATACAAAGAGATAATAACAAAACACTTGCATGAGAATGATGGCTGGCAAATTCCACCCAGTAAAAATACTATGAAGTTGAAACCCAAAGTGACTGGCAAAATATTCCTCATGTTGATTAAAATAGCACCCTTCAATAAACATCACATTATATCTCATTATTCTTAATTACTATTGTTTGTTTGTTTGTTTGTTTTTCTAAATTCGCTGTGATCATAATGCTTTGGATTTTCCCTTAACAGTGCCGCTTTTCTTTGCCATAAAGCCAATGCAGCCTCCCTCATTATTCAAGGTAGTGTTATTTAGCATCAACTTCAAAAATGGAGGCACACAAAGAAAGAAATGTCCCCGCTGTGTCTGTCATGGTTCCAGAGATTTACAGAGTTGATTCGTATGAAAATACAAACCATATGAATAACATTTCAGTTACAGAAAGGTGCAGAAAAATCTTTATCGATGAGAAGAGGGCTAAGTCATTGCTTTCGCATTCATCCCATTTCAAATAGAATTTACAATTTAAAAAATAAACCCTAAAAACTCAGCCATGAGGATGGACAGGCAGGTTCTGGCTGCCCCTCTGGGTGAGGCAGATATGTGAATTCCTGAGTTGTTTTCTACCCACAGAGATAGTACAATAGTGCTTTATTTAATTGTTTCTCATAATATCAGCTGCTTGAAAGTAATAACTTCTATACATTATGCTAAGTTATGGAGGATACCATATGTAGTTAGACTAGAATTCTTCATGGGCAGATATAAGCAGTAGGTATGTTAATACTTCTCTGTCATTTTAGGAAGAAATCATGAGTGACGGTGAAATTTCTGTGTCTTTCTGTTTCCACATAATAGTTAATATAAATTTTGAGAGTCTTTACCCAAAGTGCTTTTTTCGACAATGTGATGGTGTGTAGGCTAGTTTGTGATTGTACAATTTGATTGCAATTCCTCTTTAAAACTCACTGAAACATAGCTATTACTCTTAAGGAAGGTTATTAAAAGGCAGACATTTCTACAATGCAAAATAATGGCAGGATTAATAGGAAAAGGGGAAAATTCTTTGTACAGGTATATCTTGCACTATAAGTGGG
The DNA here is from genome assembly GCF_014176215.1 of Rousettus aegyptiacus. NCBI lineage: Eukaryota > Metazoa > Chordata > Mammalia > Chiroptera > Pteropodidae > Rousettus > Rousettus aegyptiacus. The sequence continues at coordinate 41,885,301 of NW_023416306.1, read as the reverse complement.
AACAAGGGTATGCACTTGATCTTTTCAAAACTTCACATTACTTCATATAGTTATCTGCTCGAATTGTAAATATCTTTCATTCTGGTTGAAACTCACTTAGCAAACTCACGTTGTCACTTTCTTACCTCGATTTGTCATTTTGAATATTTGTCATCAGTGAGGCTACAGTTTCCTTTCCAGTATTCACACTTAGAAAATTCTATGTTTTAATGCTGTCCTCCTACAAATAATTTGTTTCTGAAATAAATATCTAAAAAACACTCTAGTATACTCACTAGATACTCATTGTGATATAAAATATCTTTCAAAAGCAACATATGCCATTCAAATCAATTTTTTTTCCTGTCTTTTCAACATCTTAGAAGCTAAGCATAGAGGGAAGAAGTAATCACATGAAAGTAGCTTCAAGACCAAAGGATGTCATTTGGGGTTTATTTTCTCCCTAATGGTCAGCCTTATATTTCCCTAGACAAGTAGAATGCAAACATAAGCAAGCTTAATTGTCTTACTTGGCACCTTATAAATTTAGCATATTATGGCTCCCTAAGTGTGTAAGCCAATCCACCATGGTAAAGAGAGCACTGAAGAGGCAAATAACTTTTCCAAATTAACGGAATACACCTAACTTTATTAGAGCAAAAGAAGATTGACTTTATTCAATGTTGGATTGATTAATTAGACAAGAATAGGATTGCCATTTAATTAACTTATTATATTTGACTCCTATCTGACATGGCAAAATTTCTTGGCATATGGAAATTAGAGATTCTCTAATTTCTTTTCCAAAAGGAAGGAACAAAAAAAATGCATATTTACTGAGTAATTATAATTTGGAAGATAGATCGTATTCAATTGCACTTGAAAAAATATAATGAGCTCCCAAGTATTGAACACCTATGAGGTGAAGAATGCTGTTCTGAATTCTTAAAGATGTAGAAGAGAAATATTGAGAAATGTAACAAAAAAGAAAAGAGATGCTAAATTACATAGTCTGTAAGTTACTGTTTTCCACTGAAAATATTTGATATTTGAACTGTCCAGTGCTATATATTAATCACATGTAGCTATGGAGCACTTAAAATGTAGTCAATGCAATAGAAGAACTAAAATTTTATTTTACTTATATTTAAATAGTCACATATGGCTAGTGGATGCCGTAGTAAACAATGAAGTTCTAAGTATTTTAGGAGTAGATAGAATAATTTTCATGGAGGGAGGTTTGGGAGGAGCATTCCAAGGGAAGTGTTTATACACAAGCACAAAAGTAAGAATAAGGAAACAGAGATAGCCAATTTGAGAATAGCAGACATCACACACAGAAAAGTTTCAGAGGAAGAAGAAAGGAATAAAAGCAGGGAGTGAGTGCTTTTCAAGTACAACCTGGCTGCAGGTTTTTCAAGCAGATTGTTAATTTCCAGATAAAAGTCTGAACAGTTCCATCAAATTTCCAAGCTTCCATATCAAGCTTGTTCTAATTTGATATGGTTAACAAGTTATATGTATATCAGTGTTTAGAATGTCCTAGTTTATAACTTTAATTTATATTTGTTATTCAATATTATTCAAGTACAAAAAAGGAAGTTTTAAATACAAAACAGTTTCTTGGGGATAGTCATAATAAATCAAAGGAAATATCAACAATTGAAGCCCTTGGTTTTTAACATATCAGATGATGAGCGATCTAAAAGAAATCAATAAATAGTTTTTAGAATACTCTAATTCAAGAGTCCTTAATTGTTGAAAAATGGCTCAAAGTATTATTTTAATGCAGTAAACTTGTGCAAACAGGATTGCCATATAACATTAAAATGGAAGGAAATTATATCTCAAGATTCAATATTCTACCTAACGTAAAACTTAATTCAGTAAAATTATTCATATTAACTATAAAGGAAATGTACTGATCTCATTAAAGTGTTCTTTGTGCTATGTTTTATATCAATATATAAAGTGAATTATTTTACTTTATTTTGTCCTTTTTATTTATAATAAAAATGATTTAATGGTTCTAATCATTTTTATAATGTTTCTTAAAAAGCATATAAATCAGAGTTCAGTTATTTCTTATAGCAAAATAATTCATCTGTGAGATCATTTACATTGTCCATTTTAATCAAAATGGACATTACATCTCATGAGCTTTGTTTGATTGTCTGCCAACGTTTAAGTATGTTCTGTAGTCAAACAAGCTTAGGAAATGATTCCCCACAGCATGAAGCCTGGGGCATGGCTATGGGATTCTGACTACATGTTTGGTCACCACAAAACAGCATTCAAATAACTAAGATACAGAATTTTGTTAGTACTGAGTGCTTAATTTCCAAAGCTTTAAAAACCAAATCTGACATATTGCAATACGCTTGCATGGTGCACACAGAGAGATGAATGGAGATATTCAAACCAAGGAATTAATAAATGTTATATTATTTTTTAATATATATGCATTTGAGGTATAGGCAATAGTAAATTCTTAATTGCAATGAAGAATGGAATTTGTAATTGTGATAAATTTAGATCTAGAGAAAAGCTAAGATTTCCTGGATGTTATTTATGTAAATAAATTTACTTAATATATAGTTTTTAATTTCCACTTATTTTTCATTCACTGTGCCAGGCATCAGGGATACCAAGATGAGCTTTCCTGACCATCACCAAGGTCAATAGCGCTCAGTGTACAGTTCCCAGACCAGCAGATCAGCATCACCTGGGGAAAATAGTTAGAAATGCACATTTTTAAGCAACATCCTGATTTACCGAATAGAGAAAGTCTGAGAATGGTACCTAGTAATCTGTGGTACAATGAATCTTCCGGTGATTCCAGTGTATGAACACCAATGACTTAGCTCATCATTTGAAATTCTCAGCTGAGGAACTTGGGGAGATGATTTGGGTGTATGAATTAAAACTAAGGTTTGCTAGCTATCAGCATGTGAATAATTTCTCTTGGAGCCCTTTCATAGACACATTTGTTTGCCTGCCCAGCCTTTATTTACTTGTTTTTATTTCTATCAGACCAATGGTTATGTTAAAAGATCCACTCTATATTACATGTATCAAAGAAAAATGAACTTACTCTTAGCTTCTGTGGCAGCTCATAATGTTTCTTAAAAATCATGTTTATATTGTCTTTGCTATTGATGGGGATACAAAAAAAGATATGTGGCCAAATTCTCTCGAATGAGATATAAAAAATTGAGGAAAAATTTTTCTCACTCCTGAGAAGAAATTATAAGAAGATTTAGTATCTCTTCTTATAGTATTGCCATTTTTAGATAGGATGTCTAGGACTCTTACAGTCGTTTTGTATCTTACAGCCATTCTGATAGGTCCTGAAGACAAATCCAAAATACTGAGAATTTTACAATAATTAAATGTAAAGAAATTATAACATCCATGATATCAGTGAACTGCTGAAACAATCTGCTATATATATATACACACATATATATACACGCATATATATGTATATGTGTATATATATGTATATATATATGCATGTATGTGTGTATGTGTGTGTGTGTGTGTGTGTGTGTGTGTGTGTATATATATATATATATATATATATATATATATATATATAGTCCCTTTCCTGCTGTCCACCCTCCCTAGGGATTTGAGTTATCTCCAATAGTAAATGTCTTTACAGTTTAAGACATGAGTCAAAGTTCCTGTTACTTAAAATTGAAAACATTCTTGACACAGGACTTTTAACACTGTCCTATCACCACTCCTTAATATCTGTTTATACCCCATACTTACACATCATAACAGAAGTAAATACATATTTTTTTAAAAAGTAAAAAGCAAACTCTTTCGCCCTACTTCTTGTACTATTCTTGAAATGTAACCACCTTTAACTCCTTCTATTTTAATTTGTTTGATGGTAATTATAATAATTCTAAGTATTATTCTTAGCATTTATTGATTGACTAAATTCAGGTATCTTTTGATTTCCAGCTATAAATTATAAGTATCCTCTCATACATTTTCAATTTTTCCTTGACTTATCTACCTCTAGATTTTAAATTACATTATAATTTTAGTTGTTTTAATATTAGTTAACTTTACCATTTAACTAGTGAAGTTTATTCTCTAGTTTTGATCCAAATTTAAATAGTATATTTTGATTTCCCAGTATATTAGATGAAAAAAAAATGACTATATTTTTCTATTATCACTTCTCCCCTCACTCCTAATTTCTGTGACTCTAATTTTTATCTTGTCAAAGTTCAAAATAACTTTGAAAATAACTCTTCTGGAATTTTTCTAAAGTAATTTGAAAACGCTGAAAAGCATTAGTCATTTACATTTTGATGATATAAATGTTGATCTCTAAACAGTTAATTAGAATGAATCCATTCAGAAATTGAGACATAATTCTAAATTCATAATTCTATGCCACTTAACACAGACTCTGTCAAGCATTAAGATCAAATAGATTCCTTTTCATTATATGTCCTCACATGTCACATTTTAGTTTGCTTCATATTTGAATCATGATGTTTTTGTTTTTCTTTTCCTAGAAGACCCAATTACTTTTTCATTTCCTCTGGACTACAGCGTCATCTTATTATTAAGGGCTTCTCAGTATCCTTATTCCTTCTCCCCACACCCCTGCCACTAGGGTCAAAAATAGTATCCTTTTAAAAGCCCTTTCTACTTCCTGGTCTAAATTGAACAGATAGAAGTCGCTGTCAGTTGCAGAGCTATCTTTTGGGAATTTTTTTCAAATATAATTCTGGGTTCCTTCTATTGTTTTGGATCTGATATTTTCCTTTTTCTTGGGTTTCTTTCACTGTTGTTTTGCAGAACCAAAACCTTAAATAATGTTTTAAAAATCTATGCAGGACTAAATATTCTGTCCTTGTATATTGGGCCTCGTATATGATTTATAGTTTCCATATTTACTCACCTAGCTTCATTAGTTTCTGGAATTTAGAAGTCTGATGTTAATGTGAAAATTTGTCTTTCTAAGTATCTGGATTTCTTCTCTAGAAGATTTTGGAATATCTCTTTACACTCGAAGGTCATAAATTTCAGTATAATGTATCTAATTGTGGAGTTTTCTTCATGTATTCACTGATGCCTTTCTTCATTTGTTCTACAACAGACCTCAGTGTCTATTATATCAGTCAGACTTACTACGTATTTTTTACTTGCTTTGGCAACCATATTTTTAATTAGCAAGAATTGCTTTTTCTTGTCCTATACTTGCATCTTATTCATTGCACCCTGGTCTTGTATTTTGGATAGATATTACATGCTCCTAAACTACCTCTAAGACTATTTGTTGTAAGTAGTAATAATTCTCTTAGCATCTATTTCCTATATTTCCACCAGTCAATTGTTTTATTTTCTAAGTTCTATCTCTTTCAGCCCCTAACCAGAAGACTCAGAGATATCCTGGTAATTTTCTAATGGTCCCTCTCAGGTTACTTAAACAGATAAATGTATTTACACATGGTTACATAAAGTTGATTTTAACCAACATTAGCTGGTACCTACTCTGTGGCAATTTTCAAGTTTATATATTATTATTATATAACTTGTTAAATTTTATTCATTTTTCTTTTGTTCTTATAAAGTCATACCTAAGAACAAGGGGCTTGCTCCACTATAACATATGTAAGTCTGAAAGAGTGGAACAAAATATCATAAGGCAATACGATATTTTCATTTAAACTGGCATGTACATAAAAATCAAGACATTTTTTCCCAATGATTTCCTTGTTAATTATTATGTTATTTAAATTATATGTGAAGTTAACACTAGTAGCCAGATTTCATAGTAATCCAAGTCTGATAAATAACTTTCTGCGACGTCCTGTATTTTATTAACCAGACCACTGGGGCTCACCCACATCCTCCCTATAGTTGCTATACCTTTCCTGTAGACCTAAAGGCAACTATTTAAGGCATCCTTAATTGTTTCAATTACGTAGAAGACCCACTTTAACTCTGAGATTGCAGGTCTATCAGCCTTTCCAAGAGCTGACATATGTTTTGTCCAATCAGGAAGTCATGGAAAATAATAGTTGTGGGTCTGCTAATTCAGCAACAAACAACTGTATAAAACTGGAAGATATTCTCTTTAAATGCTGTTCAACTCCCTCCATTGCCTTGAATTACACCTTTGCACTTACCTAGACATTCTTAATTTAATGGCGTATGTCAGTTTTCTAAGCATTAATTTATGACTTAATAAATATCATGGACCAAAAAATAACCTTAGAATTTACACATTTACAAAAAGATTCTGCCACTTTGTCAGAAAAATTCTGAAGCTTCATTTAAATGCCCATCCTATTGATTCTGTATTTTTTATGACTTTCCTGAGAAGTATAAAAAACTCTAATAATTGTAAAGTATTAAGTTAGTCCTGAAGCACAGAATGATGGGAGAATGCGTTTAATTGCATATATTTCTTCCTAATGTATTTTTTTTTGCTCTGAGTGGAAGAAGCTGCACCTGTGAGTCAGACAAAATGAAGGGGAAAATTATTACTCTCAGATTTTTCTTTTATAAATAATTTTCTACAGAGAAAACATCATGAGAAGAGAGCATTCTCTATGATACTTCATACTCATAACTTATGTCAGAAAAATATATTTGAATGATTAGTTGCTAGTGAAAATATATTCAGGAGAAAACGCTCCATTTACCTCTCTGCACCTAGTGACAACACGGCACTTTTTCAAAAATTTTTCCAAACTTCAAGAAAACAAAAGTAACGTTAAATCATTATTTACATGATTTTACTTGAACTTGCATATTAGTTTAGAGAGATAAAATCTGAAACACAGCAGTCATGTTTTATGTTCTGTATACCCTTTGAGACTTTTAGGACTCATTGAATTAATGTGTAAAGCATGTACATGTATTCGAGGTAAGAGTTTTGCCATTCTAAGTGATTATGAATGTTTCTGGTTGATATAACTTTACATCTGTGAAATTTCTTTTTCTTGGTATTACCTCTGACTAATTTTGTATGTGTCCCATAACTGGCAATGGGACACAATCAATTTTATAATGATTTTAATTATGTTGAAGTTTCCATAAGAGAATTATGAGGAGGGGAGGGCAGCGACAAAAGATTTTTGGAACAGATATGATTTTTAATGAAACGGTAGGTCATTTTAATGAAATGGTAGGATTACTTGCTCAGGTTTCTTTTTATAAGCGGAATTAGTCACTAGAAACAAATCACTATTTTGCAGTTTTGCAATGAGTAAAATCCCAAGTACAATATTAGTTTCTATGGAATATCTCAAAAGATGTCCTGGGACCACTATAATAATAATGTATATGCCACTTATGAGCAAATCCACCCTGCCACCACAGCAATCTTTTCCATATTTGTTAGCACTTTTTTGTTACTTTGTGTTGTAATTATCTTTTTACATACTGTCACACCCATTAAACTCAGAGATCAGATGTAAAAATGTTTAGCACATAATAGGCTTTCAAGACTTTCTTTGGCAAATAAATAAATGAATATCAAATATATATACCATTTTATTTCATATTTAAATAAATAAAATGTGTATGTACTGTATATGGTATTTACATTTCATTTAGTTCACATTGAAATATATAAACTAGTACCTTCTGGAAGTAAAGAAAGCATATTTACTCTCAGAGATGATAAGATTATGAGGCAAGATTCTTTCCCTCTGATATTTCATCCAATACTTGACTCTTCACTTTTCTACTTCATCCTCGGTCTGATGACACATTTGCTCTTTGCCCTAGAACTTGCTCTCACAGTTTCTGAGTAGCCTTAGAGAACATTTTCAGATTCATATCTTTCACAAATAACAACTCAGTGATTACGCTTAAAAAATTTCCAAGAGCTACTGCCATATCTTTTCAGAAAATTCATTCTTACTTCTCTCATTTGAATTTTAATATATACTATACAAAAGTTTCTGTGTTAACTCTTATAGCTCATCATTTTAGTTAATGTATTAATATTCTTTAACTATCAATTCCTTCCATAAATCTCCAAATACCTCTTGCCAAATTCATGGGAAATCACTATATTTTTTTATATAACAGTAGGACTTTACTGTTCTAAATAATATATCCATGATTATAAAAATTATTGTTGCATTAAGTACAGAGAAAATAAGACAGATCCATTTTCTAGGGCCAGTTTATATATTGGTAGAGTTAATTCTCCATGAATATTTTACAGTGCTATGAAGTTTTAGAAATTTGGTAAATTATATTTTCTTTCTGAGTTCAATAAGCATGTATAAAATAACTTTTAGTAACTATTTTCTATTTTCCAGATTATTACTTTAAAACATTTTTTATAAGAAAATACAAAAAAAAATTATTTTGAATTCCATTATCTGGTCCATCACAGATATTAAGCTTTACATAAAATTCTCTTGTTCAATCACAAAATATTCCCACTCTGATGTAATGCTTTACAATTTATATAAATAACTCAAGTTCATTTTTCTAATAGCTATTCAGTTGATTTTGGAAAGAAGTTAGAATTTAGCTTAAATGAAATAATATTTTTCCTATTCAATAGTAAACAAAAGTCTAAATGTTTATATTGGTAAGATATATCCAAATCAATTTCCATTTTTTATAATTAAACTATACAAAGACAATAGCAAAAATAAACTATAGAACTTTTTGCTATAAAAGGAATGGGGACTGCATTCTCATACACCTGCCAATTAAGATTCCAACTTAGGGAGAAAAGAATCATGCATGCGTGTGCGCACATACGCACAAACCATTAATTTATAGTATATGTAATCTGTTTAGAAAGAAGCAAATCTATAAATACAAAAATGAAAATGGTTTGGGATGTGAGAAAATTGTATTTTTCTCTCCGTTGTTACCTTTTTTCTATGAACTCATATTGTAAACAATTTTATAAAAAGATATGCCAAGAAGATGACAAGAATAAGAGTTCTTTCCTGCATAAGATTATTTAACCTAAGCCACCTCAACTGTAAAAACTGTGGATGCAACTTTGAGAAAACATTTTGAATGTGACAGCAAAATTACTTTGCGATGTTTATACATTTTTCATAATGTTGTTCCCAGTAGAACTGATTTCTATATTTCTTACAGCGATGGTATGAAGAAACAGCCTTTTAAAAGGATCAGGATTTGCTGACGCTGCTGTTGGAAGGCCTTGTTAGCTAAGAGACAATGCTGTGGTTAAATGCAGCATAGTAATAACTTTGAGGAATTAGAAGGTATCAAGAAAGGGAGTTGTATGGCCATATGTACTCATATTTGTATGAGAAAAGGAGAAAAAAGAGAAAGAGGAAAACACTGAGGTAGACAGAAATGAAATGAGACAGCCAGAGCAGAGGACTCAAACAATGTGCCACTGAGTTCGATAAATCTATAGTTATTTTTCACATCCTGCAAGGTCATAGATGACGCTGACATTGGTCTCCTAGCAACCCACTCTACTAACCTACTTTTGTCCCAATCACTGGAGAATGGGTTTGGTGCTTTGAGCTGTGCTCCAACATGAAGAAGAAAGAATCAAAGTGATGCTGGGTAACTACTGATGAGAGAAATAAAAAATGTGTGTGCACACACACACAGACACATACCACTTTTGGTCTCTTTCCTATCTATGTCTACAAAGCTCAGAGTGGTCTTTCCATACATTTCCAGAAATGAAAATAAACTTCCAATAGTCACAGGATCATTGTGTTTTTTAAAACCCAAATACAAATTTTGATGTAGCACACCTAATAACTTTAAGATATTAATATGTGAGACATATTAAAGTAAAATACATTTCAATATACCTAGAACAAGAATATAATTGTAAATATGAATAAAGCAAAAATAAACTAAATTATAATATAGATTCTATCATTTTTAAGTTTTATACTGTAAAAGTTATATTTTATAAATATAATTGTAAATTGCCAATTTATCACATTTGTCTTTCAAGTTCAGAGGCAATACTCTCAGAATTGATTTCTTTGACTCTAAATTTTACAGGCTATGTTTTCTCCTGAGTTATATTTTTTCTTCCTTTTTTAATCTATATTTTTACATAATTCTTCAGTTTTATGATTCCAAGTTTTCAAATCACTTTCTTATCTCTACAATTATATTGTTCTCTTTCTTAATTTTCTTGGAGGTCTTCTTAGCTCTGTGAAAGGTGATGAATATATTTTATCACATTTTGAAATAGTAATATATTTAAAACAATTATTTCATTATATGATGAAAATGTTTTATCCTATTTTGTCCACTTGATTTCTTAAGAAAGTAAATGACATTGATTAGTGAGAGCTGATCTAGTACAATATGAACTTCAACTCAGGAACTTCTTCAAAGTCATTAAAGCTTAGACTATTTGCACAGTGGAGGATAGCTCATTTGTGTTTGCTTTACTTAATATGATTTACGTGTTTACCATTAATTATATGATATGAATTTTATACCTCCCATTCCTTTTATCCTTTCCTGTTCTCAACTCTGAAAAATGCACTCAAGAAGATTTTCCATGGTCTTTAGTTTCTCGTGGTTTTTTTAAAAAAATACAAGTCTCAGAACTGAATGAAATAGTCCTGATGTGGTCTTGCAAACGTGTAGGATAGGTGTTATCTCCTTGATCAATATATATCTTACTTTTTAAAAGGCACCTTCAAATGCCTTATTTTCTTTAGAAAGCATCACACACCATTACGGCAAATGGAAGTTCTATTTTTTCCATAATTGTTGCTAATCTGTCACCCAAAATATGCATTTGTGAAAAGATTGAGCAAAATTTTGAGTCTATAAGAAAAAAATCATAATACTTTCTGTTAAATTGATCAATTACATCTTGTGTCATGGTTTCAATCTTTTGAGATATGGTTTTGAACCATGATTCAGTCATGTAAGCAATATCTCCTGTTTTTTTCCTTTCTCACATGACAATGCCATGTACACCACTAAATACTATTTTAAAGCACTGGTAAAAATCTACTGATAGGAACTTTTTAATTTCAAGATGGTGTTTTGAACATGTCTATTTGTCTCTCCTGCTTTCCAAAATGTAAGTAAAATTTCCCTAGTAATCTGAGAAAAATATATAGTAATATTTGGAAGCAAAGAAATATATTTGGTGAAAAAATAAATAAAGCAGAAGAGGCAAACTGATAGATGTTAAGAACTGCTGTTCCTAAATCAGTGCAAGTGCTTGCTGAGTAAAGTGGAGAAACAGACATGGAAAATACATTATTTGGGAATAATAATTCAAAAATTCAATAACAGATGTAATATTTGAAAAATTGTACATCGAGTTTTAATACTTTTCATATATAAAAAGCAATAGCAAAGAATAGAAAATGAACATTTATTTTACTAGAAAAATAGACTAAGAACATGAATGTACAGTTTAAAATTATAAAGGTTGATAATAAATACAAAAAAAATTAGTTGTACTACTAATAAAAAAAAATTGAGGTATAAATTGTCCAATATTGATTGACAAAAGGTAAAAGAGCCCAAAGTTAACAAAGGGTGGGAAATCAGAAACTCATTAAATACTTGTGCTAAGAGTAAATCATTATGATAAATAGGCTAACAGTTTTTGTTAGGGCTTTGAATGTTCATATACTCCTAGTATAGTTTTGTTTTAAATATTCATGCACTTTGACCAGAAATTCTACATCTAGTAAATCATCCAAAAAGAAAAACAGACTGAATAAATTTATAGTTAAAAGGATATTAATATAATCATTTATATGTAAAACAAAACATGAAAACAATTTTCATCAATATACTTTTACTATGTAAAATAAGATTTGCTTACATAAATGAATACCTTAAAATTATTATAATGGATGTGGTAAACCTTTATATTTTCCCATGGAGAGATATCTATAATTGATGTTTATCCATTGCTTTTACAGTAAAGTTTTGTACGTTACTTAGACTATGATTTTATGATACTCACTGCCTGGTCCAAAATAAAACAAATGAAACACAGGTAAACTTGATCTTAATTATTCTAAGTAAACTCATGGTTGTACCCAGTGATTATTACTAACTCCCCGCTATCCTCAAATTGTTCAAAATCATCTATTTGTGTCATGGACAGACATTAAACTTACCAATCATTGGTTTCCAGAATCAACTTTTGCCATCTCTTTAAAATTGAATGTTATTCTCCCCATATCTAATAAGCTAGTGAATCTTTCATTCTTTATGTTATCTGATCCACCACATAAAGTACTTTTACAATTATATTATAGTTGTCTTAAAATGGACAGGCATAAATTTTTAATCAGACTAATTTCTTGGTTCTACAGGTGACTTCTGCATGACCATGAACAGTTTATTTTACCTCTTTAGCATTAGTTTCTTCAGGTATAAAACCAGAAGGGTAATATCTATCTCATAGGATCCTTAGGAAAGCTAGAGAGGATATATGAAAATGGCTGAGGACAGTTCCTGACACATCATAGGCACTCAATAAATGGTAATTACTATGAAAATATTTCCTCTTCTATTTGGTCCACATGTGCTGATTAGTGATATTGGCTTTAGCTTTGCAGTGTGAAGATCTTCTATAGAATGTACAGAACCAAAGTAGGAGCAAGTAGTTCTGCCTCTCATCTTCTACAATCGTTACAATACCTCTTTGTCAGGAGCCGGATTACATCTCCTGTTTGTTTTTCTCTTTTTCTTTCTATAGGTAGAGCTCTAAAACTGTTGCTATTATGTCCATTCATATTTATAGTGTTCAAGTGATAACAGACTTCTTGTTACTAGATTTTAACAGACTTTTGCCGTTCTTTCTAAAGATCCCCAAAGAATATGTCTCTCTCCCTTTCATCCACCTATGCCATGCTATAATCTGAGCTTTTCAAGGAATTATTTTCACAGTTTCAATGCTTTGTTTTTTTTTTAGAAATATTCTTGATTAAAATTTACTGTATTTATATTTTTTAATATCCTTTGAAATTTAGAGTCTGATTATCAACCACACCCACATTTTCTCAGAGCAATTTAACATTTGCTTTCCTTTAGAGTACATTTACTTAATTAGAATTCTTCCTTTTATTACTATAAAAGTATGATTGACCTGTAGAAGGATTGGCCATATGCATCTTTTACATAAGAATCTCTATATTGGTATAAGAGGAAGTGAAACATGGTGAGGGAGTATAATGTCTTTCAAATGGCAGTAGTAATCAGGATGGCCTGAAAATACACTAGATCATGTGGACTTATTTATTATTCCTTTTAATTGGTTGTTTGTGGAATGTTACTTGATGAGCGAAATGAAGAAATACAGTCACAAAAAGGTATCATGAAGTGAGAAGGTCCTTTTTGGTTCCTAAATTAAGAGACTATGATCTTGAATGGACTGTCCTAGAATTTAATCCCAAGGGAAAGTCATCTTCACCCTCAGATATTTTATCTTAGAAGACAATGGTGAAATTGAACAGGCTAAAAATGAGCAAGAAATGTAAATGAACTTCATCACTTGAAGTAGAATTTTCATTAAAAAATGTAGAATCCAGTTTAGGTATGCAAGATGGTAGACTAGGAAGCTGCAGGCCATCCTTCTGCCATCGAGACACCAAATTAACAACAATTTGTGAATACCTCTGTGAAACTCTAGAAACAAGTCGAAAAGCTTCAGAATCAAGCCACTATAAAACCAAGACAAGTTCTAGTGGAACAAAATGGGAAAATCTGTGGCATCTGTTTGCCTTTCCATGGCCCTTGCCCTATGCAACACAGTACGATGCAGTAAGAGGAAACCACCTATACAGGCTTTCTCTCTTAGGACAGAAACAAAAGAGTGGACCATATGTTCAAATCTCTGGCTGCCTGGGAAATTCAAGGATTCTGTAAGAGAATGTCTGCTTGTTTTGGTCTGAAGGGCTTGAAACAGGGACATGGAATAGACAGTTGCAGAGTTGGCCACATAGGTAGGTAGCCATTGGAGATGGTAGAGAAGAGGAATAGAAATGTGAATAGGGAAATAAGGGAGTTAGGGCAAAAGAATGGCAATGTTGGGAAGCAAAGTCCAAAATCTCCGACTTTAAATGTAATGTCAGCATGAGTCCATGATGGTGAAAATGCTGATAATAGTAATGATAATGAAAAATAAAGCATTAATGATATTAAGGGACACATTCCATATAAGATTGATCTGTGTCTATAGATCTAATAAATGAAGAAAGGAAAAAGATGAGCTGTATAAAATTCATAATAATAAAATGATCATTAATATTTCAACTTTGGAGTTGGTCAAGCATGGATTTTCCTTTGCATTTCATTCTTTCTCTCATCAGCTATACAACCTTAGAAAATTACTTAATCTCTCCATATCTAACTTCCTTCACCTATAAAACATATGTATATTAAATAATCATAATAAGTTTACCTAGTTTATAGTATTGACAGAATTACACAGAAGGTATTTGGAAAAGATCATTAATACAAATAAGTAAATAATTAATTATAAAAAATAATAAAAATTAGCTATTCTTTTTAACTGATAAATACATTACTATTTAGGATATTTACATAACTATTATGTTTATTATAGATATAGCAAATGAGATGAAATATGAGAAATTGCTTTAACTATAAAATTTGTAGTGTCACTTTTCATTAGCTCATTCAGAGATTTTCCTACCTTGTTCTTGGAAGAATGGAAAGAAAAATTAGCCTCCTTTGCAACTAGAAATGATTGTGTAACCTACAACTGATCAATAAAATGTAAAGCAAATCTACTTAGGGGTTCTGGAAAAGCTTTTTTTTCCTTATACCCCCTCAAAATACAATGAGAATAAAGCCCTTTCTGCTTCTCTCTTCCTTACTCTCTTTAATGTGACAAAATAATGCTGAAGTTGCTCCAAACAACTTGTGACCACAAGAAAAAGGCCAAGAGAATAAAGAAAGATAATGACCAAAGACTCTGACTTCACTGAATGGCTGAAACATTCTTACTATAATAAGAAGACCAACCTTGTTTTCTTCTCATTATGGGAGGAATCCCCCATTGGTTAGGTCACTCTTGGTAATTCTATTAATTGCAGCCAAATCCATTTCCAACAGGCATAACATTTTAATTATGATGATATTTAGTCTTCAAAGCTTATAATTTATATACAAGTCCTTGGGGGTTACTTACACATTGTTTTAAGTTTGCAATCATTACTAATATGGGTAATTCTCTGCTGGCCCTGACCATAAAATACCTAGAATTGAATGGGATATTTTAAAATGCATAAAAATGTACATAGAACAAAGTAAATGCTCAAAAAAATTAATTGTTTTATAGTCTGATAATGATCCTCAGGAAGTTACTGGGGTATAGTATAGTCCTTTCATTCCCTGTCTAGAAACATAGCTAGTTGTTAAATTGTTTGCTCTCTTACATTATTTATATCTGGTTGTAGCAGAAGATAAGTGTGATAGTACCATCCCTTGTGGCATGTGGCTGAAATTCCAATAGTTTGTAATTAGTGTAATATGGGTTTTGAATGAAGTGACTGATTATTAATATTTTCTATATGAGATGTGACAGATTTCTTCATATGTGTATAAAATAATTATAATAGTACTTACTTGGTTATGTGAATTTTAAATTAGGAGAAGCAAACAGAATAACTCTATGCCTAGAATCAGCTAGTTATTACTGTTAATTTAACTGTAGTTATATTTCATCTTCCCTAATAGACTAGAAGGCGGTGTTTTATAATCTTAAATAAATACAATATTAACAGTTTGGACTGGATACGTCTTTGCTGGGGAAGGAAGGAAGTGTCCTTATATTCTAAAATATTCAGCAACATCTCTGTCTGATACCCTCCACATGCCAGTAATACCTCCACCTCAGCTGTGAAAACCAAAAATGGTCTCCAGACTTTGCCAAATGTACCCCCAGGGACAAATTTCCTCCCAGATGAGAACAAATACTCTAATTCATCAAAGGAAGAAAGACAATACTGTGGATCTAAGAGGCTTACATGGAAAAAAAAAAAAGAACAAATGTTAGTTGAATTGAATATGTACAAAAAAGCATTTACATCTATATTAGTGATTTCACTAATACTATTTTCTTTTTTGGCACTGTTAGCAAGTTCTTGTTGATTCATAGATCTCAGAATTGAATAATGAAGTTTGGAACATCGAAGTTTAATTAGACATTAAAATTTATGAGCACATATAGAAATGTTTAATCGACACTGAAAGCTGAAGACATAATATTTAAGTAGCATAACTAAAATAGAAAAGAACTAATTTAGAAATGATTGTATACCATTCTATAATATTGAGAAAGCAGCCACAGAATGATTTCATGTAAATTCTCTAGGCTAGTAACTGATTTTTAAATAGCCAAAAAAATTAAATATCATTGTTAAGTGAGAAGATCCATTGTATAATTTGAAAATTTCTAATTTAGCTTCTATTTAGCCAAAAGGCAAAGATAGGAAATCTCTGATAAAATAAATTATGCAGTTTTATTGAACCAATGTGTGTCCATGTCAAAGATTAAAAGTGAACATTCTACAATAGTAGTGGCTACTGAACATATCCGCAATTTAGATAAATGTGCAATTATTTTAATTGGTACATCTAGAAAAAAGTTTTATATCCTCGTATAAAGGGATTTTTTTTCTAATTTTACCCCTTTTATCTATACTGAGTATAAAATGCGTCCTTAAAATTAGAAGAAAAAATTTTCTGTATTAACTTTTTAAAATAAATACATTGATCTTTCTGTAGTCTTACATCTGAATGTGTGTGCATGTCTGTCTGTGTGTGTATGCGTGTGTGTGTGTGTGTGTGTGTGTGTGTGTGTGTGTGTGTATGCTGTCCCTCTAGATCCAGATAATTCACTGACTCAGAGTCTGCAAACCCATTTCAGGATTTAAGCACTGAAAATTTTTTTTAAATGAAATCTTCCCTTAAAAAAGTATGAAATTTCCATGTAGGGAGAGAAACAGTCTTTTACATAAAAATATAAATTAAGTCAACCACTTTATTTTCTCTAAGGTAGGAGAAGTTGGAAGAGCACAGAGGAAGAGAGTTTTTTGAGGATTAGGCATGTTGGGGCTGGAACACTTGGGCAAATCAATGAAATGACAGATTTTCAAGCCAAATGTTTGAGATACTACAGAAAACAAACAGAAGTTAAGAATGTGCTGCTGTAAATTTTATTCATATATGTCTTAATTTAGCTAAGAAAGAAGAAAATAGAACTAATATTTAATGAATGTGTAGTATGAATGCATTATGTAATTTAATCCTTCCTGCAATCTATTTGTTGGTACATTTTCTGAATTTTATAGTTGAGGGAACTATAATTTCAACTTCAACTAATTTGAGCAAGATGATAATCTATGCTACTTACACTATACCACAGTAGTTAAGAATACCATGTAAAAATTCAACATAGCTCTTTCAGGAAGGTGGAAGGTTTTTAAAAATGTATCCACTGATTTTTATTAGAATCAAAAACTTAGTGTTAGATAAACATACATTTTTATTTAAAAAAAATAATATAATGTTCAGCATTCTGAAATTTTTCCTAATTAAAAATTATTCAATAATTTATTAGTTTCTGAAAGACAGTGTACATACGAATTATTGGTTCGATAGGTCCCTGTTTGACTCTAATTTGCTTATAAATCATTGACAATGGTGTATCACCATTTACTATGGGATAAAATAATAATTGCTTTTATAAACATAATGCTTAATAATTAACAATACATTTTCACTTACACCTACTCATTTGCTTCTCATAACAACTCTATGAGTAAGCCAAAAAGATTAATTTAATGATTGATTAAAGTCTCATAATTCAAAAAAATATTTAGAGAAACTTCTAATAACATATAATATATAATGATGGCCAGGATTATTGTAAGTATAGTCAAGGCAAAAATTAAGAAAAATATACTAATACAAGGGTAAAGTTAGCAAACAGAAAGCCCAACACACCTCTTAGAAATCAGTCACACATTTTACAAAAGGAATTTAAAAAAAAAAAAAGAGGAAACACAATCAATATATGATTCAGAGGACATAAAAGATAAGCAAGTTATTCAAAATCAACTCATTATTCTTGATTAAAAAACAGATTTTTTTTTTGTCCTCAAATAGGACACCGACTAAAGCAGTCAACAACAATCTCAAAAGATATCTTTCAATAGATACAAATTGGTTTTCTTTGAGCTATTTATCATAATGCTCCTCAATTTTGGAAGGTACTATACACATATATTTCAGTGGAAGTGAATGCTGTTTTCTGTAGATGGCAAATGTAAACCTTAAGGTAGTCAACATTTTTATTTGGCCAAACTTAGAAAGTAAATGGTAATATAAAGAACTCAAGATGTTTTGTTTCACCTCAGTTACATAATATTTCCATACAATGTGCTGTTTTGTCCGTATATACATAATCAATGACTGTGCCATAGCATTTTTTTACCCACTTGCATATACTGATTGCTTTATCTCAGGGATACAGGGAATACTCTCTCCATTCTTAAGAATATCGCTACAAGTAAGGCAAAATAGGCACATAAAAAATTTGCTATAAAGTCATGAACTATATATAATAGGGCATAAAAATAGCTCTGAGTGTTCAGAAGAAGAAGGAAGGATAGCACTTATTTTTCTTATAGAGGGAAACTTAGATGAGCTTTCGTAGTAATGCAAATATTTATGTAGGATTTTGAAAGATGAAACAAATGTATCTGATTTTCAACAAAGAAGGGCTCTATAGCAGAAACACCAAAAATAATAGTTGTTGAAAGATTATAACATATTCTGTGGAATATAGGAAAGAAGACAATATTTAAAAAGACAGACTGAAAAGAGATGATGAAAAGACCTGAATGCTCTGCTGAAGAGCTTGAATTTTATTCTGTGAGGAAGGGAGAGATCAATATAGATTTTAATTAGGAATAGAACAAAATCAATTTTCTCATTTGCAGTCATGTGAAAGATATATACTAGTGGCAAGAAGACTAGTGAAGAAATTTCTTAAAAATAAAATCAGATCATATTTTGTGCTTTAGCAATTAGTACATAAAGACTATACTAACTTGCAAGTTTAGAATAACTGTTCCTGATCCACAACTAGATTCCCAGATTGGACACATTCTCAGTGGCACTGCTGGTCTCCTCACACCTTCTGAAACAACAAATAAGTACCTCTTGCTTTATATAGGTGGGGGTAGGGAAATAATGTTGGCTAGAAACCCAAACGTCTGTGAGCTAAAGGCAAAGTAGAAGCACCAGGAATAGAAATAGGCCTGCAGGAGTTGAGCCTCAAAATGAATGAATGAATGAATGAGTAAGTAAAAGGAGTTAGGACTTAGGGTCTTGAAGCAAAAAGTTAAGTAACAGAACTGCCATGCCAATGATTAAAAATTTGCATGATTGCATATATACACACACATACAACACTCACACACATGCACATAGACAAAGCATCAATAAATACAGCAAATACTTAAAGTCAATATAGAGAAACAGCATAATATTTGATAACAAAAGACTTGCTAATATTATTATTATCCAATACAGAAAATAGAATTATATGAAATGTTTAAAGAAATAATGGAATAATATATAGATATAATGAGACTAGTTAACTGGGATAAATATACTTCAGAAAAATTATTTTGCATAATTAAAAAATATAACTGGTGCAATTTAAAACCCAATAGATTAGCTAAAGAGAGAACTAGTGACTTGGAAGATATATCCAAACAATCTACCAAAAAGTAATGAAATCAAAAATAAAAATGACAGTTTAAAGAAATGGAACATAAAATAGGAAGGCTTATCATAGAACTGTGCAGAATACATAAATTATCCATGGGTTAAAGAGGAAAAAATTTATGGGTCAAAGGATATTAGAATATATTTTGAACAAATAAAATGAAAAGAAAATATAACAAAATTTGTTGAATGCAGATAAAGCCATGCTTAGAAATTTATGGAATTAAATGCTCATATTAGAAAAGTATAAAGGTCTCAAATCAATAATTCATTTTAAGAATATATAAAAAGAAGAGCAAATTAAACACAAAGCAAGCATAAGGAAGGGAATAACAAAAACAGAAACAGAAGTCAATGAGGTTAGAAAGTCAAAATTAATAAATAATATCAATAAAACTAAAAATTAGTTCTTTGAAATGATCAATATAATTGAATATTCTTAAACCAGATTGACTAAGAAATAAAAGAGAAAATACAAATTACTGATAACAGGAAAAAAAAGAGGAAACCATTACAAATTCTATAGACTTTAAAGAATAAAAAAGAAATATTAACAAAAAATTCTATGCCCAGTAATTCAAAAACAAGTTTATGTAATTGAATTATTCAATTATACAAAATGGACAATTTTCTTTAAAAAAAATTAAACTACTAAAACTCATTCAAAATGAAATAGCTAACCTGAATAGCACTCTATCTATTAAAGAAATCGCATTTGTGATTGTTGAATTTGGATTTCTTGAATTTCTTCATGAGTTGGAGTGAGACACTGATTACTCTCTTTATTTGCATAATCTTCTCAAGTATCTTTGTATAGCAAATAGTATCAGAAGGATAACCATGTTTACTGCCTATTATAAAGATTTAAATTCTCTAAACTCAATACCTGTCTTTTGTAATGAAATCCTTCAAGTACAGGCATCATCTGGATCTTTTTATGTCACCTTCTGGGAAATGGGGTTCAGCACACTGAGGCAAAAATGATGATAATGTGCCATTGTTATTTTGAGAAAAAACTATGCTTCATCCATGAGCCAAGATTCTCAAGCCTTCTACTAGCATCCACGAAACTCAATATAATTTATTAACTTGTAAGTAGTGCAGAATCTCAGACCTTTCATAAAACTTGAAACTTAAGGTCTAGATCATTTCATTCCTGAATCTGCAAGATATTTAAAAAATAATATCACCAATTCTTCACAAAGTTCTCCTGAAAACAGAAAAGAAGGGAGCATTATCAAGCCATTTATGAGGCCAGCATTATCCTGATGTCAAAATACATCAAGGATATTATTAGTAAAGAAAATTATAGACAAATATTTCTCATGAACATAGACACAAAAGTTACCAACCAAGTATGAACAAATCAAATTCAGTAATATGTAAAGCAGATAATATACCCAGACCAAGAATCATTTACCTTTAGAATACAACACTGGTTTATGTTCAGAAATCGATTAATTTATGTAATTCTCCATATCAACAGATTATAGAAAACAAAAAATATTGTCTCAATCATTGCAGAAAAAGCTTCTGAAAAAATTCAATGTCTATTCAAGATAAAAGGTTTAAAAAACTAGAAATAAAAAAAAATTTCCCTTAACTTGATAAAGAGCCTACAAAAAAAACTTTCAGCTAGCATCATAGTGAACAGTGAAAGATTAAATACTATTCTCTAAAACTGGAAACAGGAAAGGATATACACTTTCATTCCTATTAAAGCATTCTGTAATCTGATGATTAAATTTCTATGTTTTTTTCTTTTAAGTTAGTGAGTACTTGGGCTGTGACCTTCAGAAGCATTTCTTAGCCTTGCCCTCCACTTCGCCCTTACATGAAAAAGAAAGGCTACAGCAGAATGGAGTTCTCTATGTCTTTTCCTAAAGGTCAAGAAAATCAGGATAGTCAAAATCAGTTTAAAAAGATAAAATTACAAGATTCACATTGCCTTATTTAAGATTATAAATCTACAATAATCAAGACAGTGTGGTATCACAAAAGCATAAGATATAAGTAAATGGAACAGAATAGAAAAGCCTGGGAGAGTCTCAATAGCTGAAAAGGCACTTCAAAAAAGAAATTATATAGCTTTTTCAACAAATGGTACTGGAGTAATTAGAAACCCATATACAAAGAAAAAAGTAACCTCAATTACTACCTCATGCCATATTAAACTTAATATTAATGGATAATAAACCTAACTGCAAAGCCTAAAGCTGACACTTTAGAAGAAATTAAGAGAAAATTCTTGTGACCCTGGGGTAGGTAAAGATTTCTCAGATAGATATCAAAAGCATAATAAATATTCTATTTCATCAAAATTAATTGTCAAAAAAAAACCTGAAAGACTTTGAAAAACATAAAAAATTAAAAAGCCAATACAGGGGACTCCAACTGAGACATGCAAAGAACTTGACTATACTTTTATACTCAAAATAAGAAATAAATAAATAAATAAATAAATAAACAAACAAACAAACAAACTGAAAAAGAAATGATTTATTCGATACATCAGGTAATTGAGAATACAAAGCAAACTGCCACTTCAAGATTATAGAGACAGACAAATACAGAGAATCATAGCTGACATCAGCTTACCAGAGAGAAGCTGCTGGAATCAGTAATAAGAACACTTAAATGGTAATTATGAATTGCTTAAGGCTAAAAGTAAATTAGCTTGAGAGTTAAAAACTCCTGGGGATCCAGTCCTAAGAGATCTGCCCCCACTCTGTGGGTTTTACCTATAGGAACCACACTAGGTCCCTCATGGTGAAATTCAGAGAAAAATCTCCTCTTTAATCAGGTATGGGAGGTGAAAAATAACCATTTTAAGATATGCCCGGGGTAATCACACTGAAGGCATGCCCTCCAGGAAAAACTACTTTACGAAAGCCTTACTGGACCTGGAGGAAGGACATTCAGAAAATACCATGCTGCTGTAGCTGTCCTCTTTTATAGAAATAGAAGGGGAAAAAAAGGCTAAGAAATACTTTATTAGGTCACAGCTCATGGCCTCACCTACTAAAAAAGATATGAGATTTAATTATAAGATCACAGAATGCTTCTCTTCCCCAACATCTTGTACCACATCAGCAGGACTACAGTGTAACAATGGTGCATTATAACTAAGGTGGCAGCAAGACATAGACCTTATTAAAGAATACATTCATAAGAAAACACCAACACTACAGTCGAGAGAAGAGAGAGAGATAAAAAAGAAGGAAGGAAAGTAAGAAGGAAGGAAGGAAGGAAGGAAGGAAGGAAGGAAGGAAGGAAGGAAGGAAGGAAGGAAGGAAGGGACACCTATAGCTATAGAAAACATTAAATATAGCCAAAACTCCTAGCCAGATTAACATAGACCTCACACTAAAAGCCTGATTATAGTACTAGAAACATCATGTTCAGATTTCATTAAAAAAAAAAAAAAAGCATGCTGAAAGGCAAGAAAAAACATGGTCTGAAGAAACAAAGCATCAGAACAAGACTCAGATATGTCAAAGAATTTGGATTATCAGATTAAAAAAATTCAAAATAACTATGATTAGTATGTTCTACTCTAATGGAAAAAGAAGACAACATGCAATAACAAATAATGTAAGCAGCGAGATGTAAACTCTAAGAATCAAAAGGAAATGCTAGAAATCACACCACCGTTACAGAAATGAAGAATGCCTTTGATGGGCTCATAAGACATGACCAATAAAAGAATCAATGACTTTGAATATAGGTCAATAAAAACTTCCCAAACTGAAATGCAAACAGAACATCAAAATTTAAAAAAAAAGAAATGAAACATTTAAGAAATTTCATTACTTAACACATACATAATACAAATACCAGAAGGAGAAAAAGAGAAAAGAAATATTGAAAAAATATTGATGAAAATTTCCCCAAATTACTGATGAATACCAAACCATAGATTCAAAGCTCAGAGAACATGAGGCAGGATAAATCCCCCCCCCCAAAAAAAATCTATGTATATCATATTCAAACTTCAGAAAACCATGACAAAGGGAAAATCTTTTAAAAAGTCAGAGAGAAAAGAAAGACCAACTGACTTATAAAAGGATGAGCATAAATTATATTGAACTTCTCAGAAACCACGCAAGCAAAAAAAGAATGAAATGAAAAATTTAGTATTGCGAGAAAAAAAAAACCTGTAATTGTGTATTTAGTGAATTATCTTTCAAAGGTGAAGGTGTAATAAAGATTTCTCAGACAGACAAAAAGGTAATTTTTCACCAATAGACCTACCTTGCAATAAAAGTTTTTCAGGGATAATTGAACTGAATGAATGACAGAGATATTTTAATGGGAAGGACAGAGGAGTTAGGAATACTGTGATCACAGGTACCTTCACCACCTGTGCACTGGTAGAGTGTTATTTGTAGATGAGTTTAAATTAGCTGTAAACGTACATTATAAATTCTAACTCGATCACTATATTTTAAGTGTAACTGACAAATAAAGAAAAAAAATTATATAAAATACCCAATGAAATCCAAGAAGGCAGAAAAAGGATAGAATATTAAAGAAGAAAAGAGACAAAGAAAGACTAAAACAAGTAGAAAATATCTTTAAAATAGCAGTTATTAATCCATTCATAACAATAATCATCATAAATATGAATGGTCCAAATAAACCAATTAAAAGATAGAGACTGTTAAGAGTGGATAAAAAATTTAAAAAAAAAAAAAAAAAAAAGGACCAAACTACAGGTTTGTTTACAAGAAAGCCACTTTAAATATAAAAACGTATAGATTATAATGGATAAACATATACCATGCGAACACTAAATCCAAAAAATAAAAAGCTACATTAATTCGGAGAAAGCAGACTTCAGAATAAGAAAATCTATAAGGGATAAATTGAGGCATTACACAAAGGAGTTAATTCTTTAAGAATACATAACAAATTTGAATGTGTATGGACATAACAATAAATCATCAAATACCTGAGGGAAAAACTAATAATACTAAAAGAACAGACATACCTAACACCATAGTTAGAGACTTCAGCACTCCTTTATCAGTAACTGACAAATCCAGCAGGTTTCAAAATCAGTAGAGATATATTTGAACTGGACAACACCATCAATCAACTAGATCTAATTAACATTTATAGAACACATCATACAACAGTAGCAAATTACACACATTTTTCTGAGGCTCACATGGAATATTCACCAAGGTAAAGTCCACAAACTTAGAATTCTGTGTACATTGAATTATCCTTCAAAGAAAAAGGTAATGAAGATCAGCCATAAAATATACCTTAACAAATTTAAAACAATGAAACCATACAAAGTATACTTTCAGATCACAATGGATTTAACTAGAAACTAATCATAGAAAGATAGTCAGAAAAATCCCCAAATACTTGAACATTAATCAACGCGCTTTTAAATACCACATGGAAATCATGTGGCATTTAGTTCAAAACATTTTGAAATAAAATAAAACAAAAATACAATATACCAAAATTTGTGGAAGGAGCAAAAGCAGCACGTAAAAAAAAAAAATCTATAGCAATGAATGCATACATATGAAAATCAATTAGCTCAAGCTTCCACCTTAGGATCTAGGGGGGGAAAAATTCATTTAAAGCTAAAGCAAACAGAAGAAAAATAATAATAAAATTAGCACAGAAATAAATGAAATAAAAAACAGGAACTCGGAAAACCAATGAAACCAAAAAACTTCCCTTTGAAAAGATCAATAGATTGATAAAACTCTAGCCAAGGTAACCAAGAGAAGAAGAGAGAAGAAACGAATTACTAATACCAGAATTAAAATGAGGGATCATCACTACTAATCCCAGGGACATTAAAAACATTATAAGGGAATATTAGGAACAACTCTGCCCAGAAATAAAACTTGTGAAAAAAAGGAATAATTCCATTAGCGGCTTCCAAAAATAAAATACTTAGTTATAAATTTTACAAGGTGTATATAAGGTCAATATGAGGAAAACTACAAATTTCTTCTAAAGAGATCAAAAAAGTTCTAAGGAAATTGAGATGTATTCCATGTTTGTGGATGGGAAGACTCAATATTGTTAAAATGTTATTTCTTCCCAGCTTGAGCTGATTCAAGGAAACCCCAACCAAAATCCCAGATGTTTTGTGTATATCAAGAAGCTGATTCTAGAATTTATGTCAGAAAAATAACAAAAGAAAAAAAAACAAAAGCCTAAAAAACAGAATACCCAACACATAGTACTGAAAAAAAATGAAGTCAAAGTAGTAAGACTAACCACTTTCAAGATTTGCTATAAAGCTACAGTAATCAAGATACCATGGTACTGGTGAAAGAATAGAAAAAATATTAATGAAAAAGAACAAAGAGCTAGAAACATAAGCATATGAAATTGATCTTTGCTAAAGGAGCAAATGCAACTCAGCAGTTTTTTCATCAAATGATGCTATAACAACTGGATATTTAGATGAGAAAAAGAATGAATCTAGGCAAAGACCTTACACCGTTGACAAAAATTAACCGAAATGGACCATATACCTACATAATGGTAAAGTACAAAACCATAAGAATTTTGGAGAATGTTATAAGAGGAAATATATGTGACCTCAGGTTTGGAGAAAAGCTTTTAGTTACAATATCTAAAGACACTCCATGAAAGAAAAAAATTATAGTTGGACTTTATTAAAATTAAAAATTTCTGTTCAGCCAAAAACAGTTAAGAGAATGAAAAGACAAGCTACAGACTGGATGAGATGGTTTGCAAAACACTATCTGATAAAATACTTGTACCCAAAATATACCATGAATCTTCTAACTCAATAATAATAATAATAATAATAATAATAATAAATAAATGAAAAGGACAAAAGACCTAAATAGACACTTCACCAAAGAAGATTTACAGATGGCTAATAAGCATATGAAAAGATGCTCAGCATCATATGTCAGAAGGGAGCTGCATATTGAAACAACAATAAAATCTACTGAGGACTCTGGCTCTTGACCATAAAAAAACCTAGGTGTAATTTTTCAGGCTCAATGATAAGCAATGTTAAAGGCTTCACCTGATAGGCCTCATGGAGAACTGCTCTCTTCCCATCAGTCATTTCCATCTTTGAAGGGAGCTGCAGTCAAGGTTTCAAGCTCCCCTGGTGAGCCATGTTTTTATGGATATTTGCATTCTTAGCCCAGGTGCCTTCTTTCTGAGATCTCTTTATCCTGGCCTTGGGCCCCAGCCCTCTGAGTTACCTCAGTCAAAGCCTCCTTATGGGGAAAGAGCTGGTACCTTCAAGACATTTTTTTCCACTAACTTAGTACTCAGTACTTTTCCACTCCTAGCCTTCCTGCCTCTCGATCCCCACCAGCCCCCAAGGTCCATTAAACTAAGGACCCTTTCATTCAGGGCTCCCTTGACCCTGAGAGGACCCCCACATCTATGCCGATCCATCTGACCCTGATGCACGGTGTTAAGTGAAACAAGTCAATATGAAAGGCTATACTATAGCTGCTAGTAGCCTATTTTACCTGTTTTGATTAAGTCTGTATGTATCTGGGAAAAATAAAATAGCGTTTGTCAAGGGTTCAGGGATATTGGGATGGGATAAGTAGATGCAACAGGATTTTTAGAATGGTGATACTATTCTGTATGGCGCTGTGATGATAAATATATGATATCATACACTTGTCAAAACTCACGGAACTATACAACACAAAGAGCAAACCTTAACATAAAGTACGGAATTTGTTTAATAATAATGCAAGGTTGGTTCATTAATTGTACCAAATATACCACACTAATGATATAGGATGTTAATAGAGGAATTATGTGCATTTGCATATAGTATTATCTTAATATCTGACTACTAATTTTTCTGTAAATTTACGACTGTTTTAAAAAATAAAGTGTATGTATATGTATGTATGCAGATAGGTCGATTGATCAACAGATAGAGAGACTATAGATATATGGTACTTTCTCCTACGTTATTCTCCAAAATTCTTATAGTTTTGTACTTTACCATGCTTTTATATAGAGGGGGGATGGAGGGAGGAAGGAAGGGAGGGAAGGAGAGAAGCAGGCCACAGATTGGGAGAAGTATTTGCAAAACATATGTCTTATAAAACACTTGTATTCAGGCTCTACCAAGGATACTCACAACTCACTAATAAAAAAACAAATAACCCAATATTATATGTGCAAAATGTTTGAGCCTTTCACCAAAATAGATATCCAGATGGCAAAAAAGCACATGAAAATATGACCAACATCCTTCCTCATTATTTAAAAGCCAAGTACAAATTAAAACCCAAATCAGTAACCATTACACACCTACTAGAAAGGCGAAAACAAAACCAAAAATATTTTAGCAATATTAAGTACTAGTGATAGTATGGAATAGCTGGAACTTTCAATCACTGAAAAATAGCTATAATAAAAACTAAGCAATACTCTTTTTCACTAATCTGCTGGTTGGAAAACAATATAGTGAGGCCACTTTAGAAAAGTTTGGCAATTTCTAATAAAGTTAAACACATACTTTCCACCCATCTCAACATGCCACTCTTAAGTATTTATTTGAGAGAAATAAACCTGATGTCTCACAAAATCATGTATGGGAATGTTTATACTACCTTTAATCACCATTGCTGAACAAATGTCCAACTACAAACAATACATTGTTACTTTAAAAGAGCCAGGAATCAGTGGCACATGAGAGTGGATGTCTCCCAGCTCTCATTATCCTCGCCTTAGGTTTTCAGATCAGTTAGAGGATTGGGAGGAGTTGGAATGAGCACCACTCTAAAACAATAATTCAAGAGAAAACTGGTGTAGTGGATAGATAAACCGATAGCATATATTTTGACCTCCTCCTACTGATTTCCTGTACAAGAGAGATGGCGAGTCATAAAATACATTTCTGAAAATCCCTTAGAACTAGCTTTGTGGTTGAGGTTACAACAATCAGATGCACTTGCATACGACATGAGTTGAATTAAGTAGAAAGAGAAGCAGGGCTTACGGCTTCCATCTTACTGATCAGGTTTTAGCAGATGCTAACTGGTCCAAAGCCAACAGCTATAGCTTAGGTTTCCAAATCAGGCGGGTGGCTTCCTGATGTTGGCAAGATCATTAACTCCCTTGAGCCCTGTGGGATGGCTTTGAGAAACCAATCTCCACATTGAGTCTAAAGCTTATTTCTTCAGTCTTCCAAGCAAATCTGAAAGCCATTTATTTCCATTTAATAAATTATTTTCTGTATCAACTAGCTAAGGTGAAGTGTGTCCTCTCCTAACTTGAACCTAGACTGATAGAGATGGAAAACTGTATAACTGTCTTTGAAAGAAACCTTGCTCTCTTTTGTGATATAATTTTAAAAAGCTTCTCTTCCCTTAATCATGTTTTTGTTTATTTTATAAGGTTCAATAATGTATAACGTTATTGCTAGGTGGCAACATGATGGATGCTTTTTGCTGGTTAACAAGAAGGCATCCATGAATGATAACAATGCTACCCCAGATTCTCACTATCCACCTTCCCTTACTCTATTTCAGTTTCTTCAGAGCAATTTTCAATACTTGATGTTACATCAACTGGCAATCACACAAATAACATAGATCTTAGGTATAAAGTAATTGCTGATTGGATTCCATCTTTGAAAAGGGAAAGACTTAAGTTCTGACCTGTGGGAGATAGGAAATGACTAGATTGGAATACCTTATTTAGGACTTTTTCACTTCTGTATACAACATGTATTTTGTCTGTAATAATTAGTCTACTTTTTAAAGTGAAACACAATGTTTTGTTTTGTTTTGTGTTGTGTTGTTTTGTTTTGTTTTGATTGAAATGGCCCATGAAAAGAAATTATAACGGTCACATAATGCTACAATTTTATAGCAATACAAATTCTTCTGCTTCAAAGAAACAGGTTTCGATAATATGCTTGGTGTTAAATTTTTTTTTCAAAAAAGATATAAGTCTCATACAACTGTAAAACAAACACATATTAAAGATTTTATTTAACTGACTAAATTAGGGACCTGGTTAAGATGTTATAAGCAGTTCAAAGGAAAAATTAAAGAAATACAAATTTATGTGCAGTAAAGAAATATTTAATGATTTACAAATGGACATGAAAAAGACTTTATCCATAAGGAAGAAGGTTAATCAACTGGCTCTCTACTGGGCAGAATTTTTTCTTGTGTCTAGATAATAATTATTTTGTATTGCTATCAGTTATCTACAACTTACAGATTATAAAGGAGCACAAAAGCAATGTCAGAGCAGAATCGAATAGCCCAGAAGGGTATTCAGTAAACAAAGGTTCGGCAAAGTACAGCCCACAGACCAAATTCTGGCCCTCACTTGATTTTTGTTTTGTTTTTTTCTTCAAATTTTTTTATTATGATAAAATACACATAACATAAAATTTACCATCTTAACCATTTTTAAGTATACATATAGTTCAGTGTTTTTGAGTACATGTATATGTTGTGTAACCATCACCACCATCCATTTCCAGACTCTTTTCAATCTTTGAAAATTGAAATCATATACCCATTAAATACTAACTCTCCTCCCCTTCTTCCCAGTGTCGGGAAACTGCCATTCTACTTTCTGTCTCTATGATTTAATGAGTCTATTTTTTGTTTTACCTAGAAAACAAACTACATTAAGTACAAACTCTTTTTATCTTTTCTTTGTAGAATGACTGGAAGAAATAAACAATATCCTTTTTCATGAACCTTATAATATGATAGTCCTGCAATTTATGTAACTGAGTATTTTTGATACCATTTTATACATTACAGTTTGGTTTTAATGCATGTCATACATTTATTTGTTTGGCTCTATCTTCACTTGGGTGTAAAATCCAAGGAAGAAAGACTTTTTTTTTTTTTAACACCATATTCCTAGTGCCTAGAACAGGGGCATGATAAACATTTACTGAATGAATAAATGAATGAATGGCAAGTTCCTCATTCACAGCACGCTATCCTTACAACACATTTATATTTAACCAACCTATTGCTGACACATTTTTAGTAAGAAACTTGTTTCTAAGCACACAGGCATTTGTATAACACTTCTTCGACATGTATTTCTTACACAGCCACTGTAAGAATTTTATCTCAGGTTCCTCAGTTGTTATCTCTGCTATTTTATGCCAGAAGTTGATATTGTGCACAGATATTTTATTTGGCTTAAATAATATTAAACAAAGTATATCAAGAGATTGGAAACATTTAAGAAGCAGAATATTTTCCCTGAAAAATCCAGATATCTGGCTTCTGTTGAACAATCTGATATTACAACACAGGACCTACCATTTTTAATGACAGCCATTAGCTGTATCTGAAGAGCTGCTCTACCAGTAGATAGAATATGTATTTCTGGCCTTCTTCCCTCATTTATGACCCCTGTTCCCTGCTTGTCCCCTGGGGGCATTTGACTTTTTGACCTTTGCTCTAAGTAACTTTTGGTAGTTGTAGCTTTCTTTTTGTTCTGATTTGCATTTTGGGATATAGACAAAAATACTGTAACTAGCTATCAAGGTCATATGACAGCTGTTTAAAAACTGGAGTCTCTTTTATTGCATCCCTATTAAAACCAAAGGATCTAGAGGAAGACACTTAATATAAAGTATGAGTTAGTGTTATGCAAAATCATAATGCTCTTGCATGTTGGAAATATTTGAGTCTTCGTTTCACCTGCAGTATTAGAATCACAATGTGATGATGGATGAAAGGAAAAAAGATATTTTCTTATGTATTCATTATGATATAGAATGACTCGACTCATCTTCATTTTTTGCTTTAATTTTGAATGATACACTCATTTTGCATCACATGTGTGTGAAAATTCTGAAACATATTTCGATTACAGGCTCACGGATTTTTTTTTAATTCAGTTAATTTAGTAGTAAGAGAGCTGTTATATAGACCTCATCAATAATTACACAGAAGGGTCTGTTAGACTAACAGATGCTCTAACAGTATAAACAAAATGTTTTGTTTTGAGTTCTTTTTAACTTTACATATTTAATTTTAATAATATTTTAGTTGAGTTATCATCATTTATAGCACTGTAAATTTAGTTTTAAATATATACAGCATGAAATTTTTATACTTATGAAATATATAGTATTTCAAGGCATAGTTATCCACGAATTGATTTGTTGGAGGACAGTTAAGAGTACAATCTTAAGTTCTGGATAGATAAAAAGGCAAAATTAGATATGGATGATCTTATTTAATGAGGCAAAATTGATGGAACCAAATCATTAGGACAATTAAGTATTTTTCTATTAAAATCTTGCAGCTTATTGTTTCAAAATAGTAATGACCCACCATACTTGGGTAGCTATTTAAAGTTGTCGAGCCATTTCCCTCTGTGTTGCCTTCAATCAAATACAGAAAGGCCATTCTCTCAACCTAGTTGTAACTCAGACTTATTTTTAAGAACTACAAGAAAAAATCCATATTATATTTGCACATTGATTATAACCAATATGCCATTTTCTTAGAAGTTCTCTGAAGCAAAAGCTTATACTGTGTACTTGGGCTATATTTGGCCTTAAAATTTTAATCTTTCATCCACATGGTAGTTTAATATTTATTTGAAATGGCTGTCAATATTTGAATGCTTATAGAGATTTCTCAAAATAATTGATCTCCATCTTCTTTCAAAACAATGTGAAGGTCAGCACAGGGTCTGCCAACCCCCATATAAACAATCTGCTGGAATGGGGAATTAATTGCTTGCTTGTTAGCTCTCAGTAGTTAGTCTCACTGTAACAGAGTCAACCTCAGTTATTTATATTACAAAACTGGTGGCCCTTCTAGTGTTGTCTTCATAGTGGTTTTCAAACTTGCACATGCTAATCATCCGGTAGGACTTTTAAAAGTATTGATTTCCTTTATCCAGTATGAACAATTAAATCCTATACTCTGAGGAAGTGATAAGGGGATGTTTTTAAGCTTCCTGGGTGATTCTAATGTGCATCCAGTTTTCAGAACCAAAATTCTATCCTGTATGTATACCCTCTAATTCCCTGGTACTCAATTACATCATCTGCATCCCTTAGGAGATTGTTAAAAATGTAAACTTCCTAGCCCATTCCGTATATACAAATCAAACTCTCCATAAGTGCAGCTCAGGAAATTACATCTAACACACTTCCCAAGGAAGTACTTCTCCAATTCACTACAACCAATGCATTTCTAAAGCAGAACTGCAAGTGAAAGAATCTCACCTTTAACTTTTCCTCTGCTATTCAGCATATTTCCCCAAACCTTCACAAATGCCCCAGTATCACTTGCTAATCTCTGATGTATTTAGTGCCTCTCAACCTAAGGCATCACCGAAACTTTTCTTCTATTCTAGTTCTATACACTTTAGATTTACCTTTATGTCTTCTGACCTTATTCAACTGAAGATCCATCTCTTTTTTTAGTGGTTGTAGGAGAAGAATAATTTGATATTAATTTTATGATGATTATTTCTTTAGTTATCCTTATAGAGGATATGACTTTTCAAAGAGTGGTTGGTAATGTAGATAAATCTCAAATTTCAGTAATTTTAATTATTATAGGGAAAATTGGAGAGGGGAAAACAGGAAATGCAACTAATTTTCCACTGAAATCTATTATCTGGTAACTGATCTAACTCTATAGTATAAATTTGGACTCACATACAAATGAAATATCCTAGACATGAGGATGTCCTAGTCCTGATTCTTTATGACTTTGGGCCATATTATATGTATTTGTGTGCTGTTTTCTTTGAGCCTCATTGTATATATCCATAAACTAAAAAGGTTGGGGAAAAAGCATGTTTCTTTCTTTTTTTTTTTTTAAACGAACTATTTCTTCAAACAAAGCTCATGAAATTTCATTATACAAAATAGCTAATGGAAATTAATAAATTCTAAATAAGGGACACAAAGCATGGCTGTTCACCAATTTTCCCTCCATCCGATTTCAAATAATAAGCAGGAAAAAATGCAAAAAAAAAAAAAAAAATTATTCTTAGGAAAAAGACCCCGTACATTACTTCCTAGATATTAATAAAGTCTAATTCTACATATATTTTCACAAATTGGTTGCATTTCAGCAGCCAGAGAAATTAGATTAGTAGCACAGGAGAAACAACAATTTGTACAATTGAAACTGGTATAATTTGTTCCAATATATTAAAAGATCATTTATTGAAACCATAGTGTTTCAGGAAAAGTGTTATATGATTAGATTGTTTATAAATCTCATAAAAACACTGCAATGTAGTTATTACTGCCTACATTTGTCAAATGATGGAAATGAAGCACAAAGATATATAATTTGCCTAAGATCATACATCTTCTAAGAGGCAGAGCCAGTCTCTTAACTAGTGTTTACCTACTTCAAGAGACCATGTTTCATCCATTGCTCCATGCTATTGCTCATCAGTAAAAACAAAATGTTTCAGACACACATTCCAGGGTAATTTTGTTTTTAATGCTCCTAGTTAGTGAAGGAATTTGGAATGTATTTTACTGCTGTTGGAACACAGTATATTGAAGTAGACCAGATCACCCACTGGAATCAGTTTTAGTTTTACCAAATACTCTGAACTTCTATTTTCTCACAAAATAAAGTTACAATTGTTACCTTGCAGAATTGTTGAAGGAAATATAATATTTGTAGGCAAGAAGAATGCCTGGCATATAAAAAGTGTTTTCAAATGTTAGTCTCATTTCTCTCCATCTATTTAAGGCTGTATATTTTCTGATGGCTTGGTGCCATAAGAATAAGCAAAAATTAAAGATTTCAATGGAATTTTGACACAATTAAATGTGGAGAGGTTTAGTACAAATATTATACACCTAATAGAAATATAGGAAGTTTATTAGTTTTACAAAGTTATTTGAGAACCAGCATAGATAGAGCCTAAAATAAGGAAAGTGAGTCAGGTTTTTTTTTTTTTTTTCCATTTTTCTTTTTTGCTGGGTGGTCCATATGTTTTAGATGAAAAATAAGTTATAAAAAATGATGAAGTACTTTTCAAATAAAAAAGATTAATTAATACTACTGCTATGAAAAGCTAAATCTCAAAAAATAAATTTGTCTTCAAAATGGAACTAGATGTTTGTGTCCTTATGTTATTCAATTTTCAAATTCTTTCCAGAAATTAAGTAGGTTGTATAAAAAAATTACCTTTCTGAGTGTTTGAAGAAAATAGGACTAAATATGAATAGGTATATTATTCTTCTTTCAATAATAAATACTTTTTTCTATAGTTTACAAATACATTTTACTAGGTTTTATTTTTCTTGATTAAACGTAATTTTTCAGCCACTTTGGAAGAGAGTTCCTTAGAAAACAACATATTCTTCCTATACAATCCAGCAATTGTGCTCCTTGGTCTTTATCCAAAGGAGTTGGGAAATTATGACCACAAAAAAACCTGCATATGGATGTATACAGCAGTTTTATTCATAACTGCCAAACTTGGAGAGGCAATCAAGATGTCCTTCAGTAGGTGAATTTATAAATTCATAAATTTTTATAAATTTATAAACTTATAAATTTATAAATGATACAACCAGAAAATAGAATATTATCCAATGCTAAAAAGAAATCAAATCATAAAAAGACATGGAGAAATATGAAATGTGAATTACTAAAAGAGCCGATATAAAAAGGCTACATACTGTATGATTCCAACTATATGACATTCCAGAAAGGATGAAAATGTAGAGTCAGTGAAAGGATCAGTCAGTGTTTGCCAGAGGTTAGAGAGAGGGAGAGATGAATTGGTAGAGCAAAGAGGATTTTTAGAGTGTTAAAACTATCCTGTGTGATACTATAATAATGGATATGTATCATCATATATTTGTCAAAACCCACAGAATGTACAACACCAAGAGTGAACTCTAATGTAAACAATGGACTTTGGATGAGGATGTGCCAACATAGGTTCAGCAATTGTAAAACAGCAGGTTGTTGAATAACAAAGATTCATTTAATGCCATTCTGTTATAATGATGGGATGTTATAGGAACTTAATTCTTGTTTACATTGATAGTCTATGGTAAATCAGTTTCATTATATGTCATTTTGCTTAAAATCATGGAACCTATCAACGATGCTAAGTGAAGAGTTAGTGCACTACTCTGGTAAGGATGTTGACGGTAGGAGAGGCTGTGTGGGGGGTTAGGAGGTTAGGTAGACCGAGAGTATGTAGAACTCCTTATACTTTCTGCTTCATTTTGTTGTGAACCTAAAACTACTGCAAAAGTAATTAACTTAAGAAAAATGTTTTGTATAAAATTCTCAAACTTCCCATCTCCATGGTTTGCTAAAAAGGAAAAACTAAAAGTACCAGTACATCTACCCAGGTCCCCCCAAATTTTCAGTTAGAATTTGCCCCTAGCTTCTTTCTACATAAATGTACCTCAAGATGGCTAGTATGAAATCTTACCTCCTTCAGCAAGATGTTTGTAAAAAGAAAAAGAGAGAAAAGTAAAAACAAATGCTTTGTAAAGAATTCTCACAGAGAAATGTTAACAAGAAATGAAAAAAAAAACATTATGAATTAAAGTAATAACAATAACAATAATAATACTCTCTGTGGGGCCAGAACAGAAAGCAGAATATAAATTAGAGCTCAAAATCAAAAAGGAGGTAGAAGATAATGTAATAATTCAAAGCGTAATTTAGTAGATATTGAGAAATAACTAAAAAAATAAAACTTCAGATTTGAAGATTAAATCAAGGAAAGCAAAAGGAGTACTAGCACTGCAATGAATGATATAGAACACAATAAAGAAATCAGGTTTTAAAAATGAAATAAAGAGTTTAAAAATAAGGAAAATTATAGGTATTCTTTATAATTTTAAAGAAAAAAAGAGAAAATTTCCTAGTTGGCCAAATTCTCATTCTAACACAAAAGCAACAATCAGTCTTGAGTACGTACATGCAAGAAGTGAAGGAACAATGTTCCCATGTACTCTTCTTAAGGAATAGAAGAGAGCCGGCCAAGAACTCAAAACTTTTCTAAGTCAATGTTAGTGAACATCTGTTTAAGTTTAGTACTAATAAAGAGAGAAATTTGGTAAGAAATAATAAAACTAAGAAGAATTGGGAGCTAAAGGAAGAATGAACATGAAAGTAATGAGAGTATACTGTTAAAAGTGAAATAAAAAAAAATACAAACCTACAAATTGGTTAACGGAATTATACTTTCAGATCAGTGTAAAGTTAAACAGTAAAATATTGTGATAAAAATATAACAGAAATGGATGGTAGAGGAGAAAAAGAAGGTAAAAGTTAGATATATACTAATTTCATCACTGTTTCTAGGGGAAAAGTAAAAAACAAAACTATATACAAACATATACATTGTGTTTGCATTTGTATGTTCTTAAGATTATAATATAAAATTAACCACTAGAAGACTTTAATAAAAACTTATTCTATCAGGACAAAACGAAGTGACCACACATAGAATAATATTTTTAAATCTATTCAAAAAAATAGAAGTCTTAAAACACAGCAACACTGAACTAAAAGTAATTATAGATCTTTTGGGCATTTATAAAAAAATGATCTAAACTCCTCAAACCCTGTTCTTTCGGGAATAAACATACCTAAAAACTTTGTGACCTAGAAATGTTGAAAATAAAATGATGGCCAAAGTAATCTAGCAAATAAAAACAAAAATAAATCATGTGTTGTTATCTTAATTGAGTTTAAACTCCTGCAAAGAGTCATTAAGCAAAACAAAAGAGGTGATTTCATAAAGCTAAATAATGCAATTAACTAAGACAATTCAGCAGTTATTAAGACTTAGGTGTTTGTTAATTTAGCATCAATCTTCATAAACTAAAACTATAGGAGATTCAAGTAGAAAATGACAGAAACATAGCAAACAGTAAGACAAAGACTGTAATTCTCTCAGCAATGACAAATCAAGTAAACAAAATTAAGAAAAATTATGAAAGATAGTTCAATTAATATTGGCTTGGTTTAGCTGCAGTAACAAACAGTACCCCAATCCCAATGGCCTAAAACAATAAATGTTTATTTCTTGCTTTTGCCACATATCTTCAAAGATAAGAAGGGGACCTCTGCTCAGAATATTCATCCAAGAACCCAACATGGCATATAAGCCATAACATTGCCAATTGTTATGCTTAATGAGAAAAGCATATTTTGGAGCGTTTCACCAGCAATAAAAATGAGGCATATCATTTTTGCTTACAATTCATTCCCTTGCCCCACCCAATCACAAGATGGGGGCAGAAAGATGGAATTTTACAGTATGTCCAGAAGTGAGACAAACAAGAAATATTCTGTGAACTATGTTAAAAACTACGAAATAATTAGAAAAGTGTATTTAACTGAGAGACAGATATAGAGAGATACGCTGTAGCTATAGATTTAGATACAACCATTGATCACTCACTACCCTAAGTGCAAATGCCCATGGAACACTCATAAAAATTCTAAAAATACAAAACTACTAACTGATACTACATGAATATAAATGAAGACAAAAACTAAAAATATTGGTAAAGAGAATTCAGAGCACATTAAAACAATAATAATCCTCTATGATTAATAGGAGTCTATTCCACAAATCAAACATGGTTCCATATTAGAATATGTAATACACATTACAATACGAATATATCTAATAAAAAACTTGTTAATCATGTCTATCGATGTTACAGAATTACTTGATATAAAGTCCACTTCCACGTCTGTCTTTATTAAACAGTAAGTTCTTAATAAAAAAGAAACAGATGGATATTTATCTAACTTATGTAACTTCTGTTACAATTCCAAAATAGCATCATTCATAAATAGGAAAACACTAGACATATACTAATTTATAGTCAAGAAAACACAAGAATTTCCACTAAAATCACCACTGTTTAATATTTCTCTGACTAATCTAACCAATGCAGTTAGAAAAGGAAAAAATAATAGATAAAATTAGTTGAAAAAAGAGAAAAATGCTTACTTATAAATTTCCAACTGCTTAGGAAACCCAAGAAGCCTACTCCAAAAGAATCATAAGCAAAAATGTAATTCAGTGAGATGGCTGGATATAAAACCAGTACACAGAAAATAATAAACTTCATGTATATAAAACCACCAACCACATAGAAGTAACAATATATGTAATGACCCAATTTATAATAGAAAAGCAATAATAAATAAAATTCTTAAGAATAAACTTTTTAAAAAATCTACATAAATAGAAAAATAGAGATAGACAGATAAAGTATCTAAGAGACAAAAGAAACCTGGAACAGAAAGAAAAGAATATGATGTTCCTAGGCAGAAAATTTCAACATTATAAAGATGTCGATTATCCACAATTTAATCAAAAAATTTAATGTAATCCTGATGCAAATCCATGTTTAGGTCTAAAGGTAGAAAAGCTGATTATAAAGGGATGCAAGAATAGCCAGAAAATTCTGTGAGTGAGTGAGTGAGAGAGAGAGAGAGAGAGAGAGAGAGAGAGAGAGAGAGAGAGAGAGAAATAAGATTAAAATTTTTCTATCTGTCAAATATATTTTAAAGCTACAATAGCTAAAATGTATATTATTGCCACGCATATAGATGACAGAGAAAAGGAACAAAATCAGAAGTCCAACTGACTTAAATGCATGTGATAATTATGCTTATAATTATGATGGTGATATTTCAATGCAATAAGGGTAGGGTTTTTTTTTTTCAAATAATGGTAGTTGGAAAAATAAATAACTCTATAGGCAAAATAGTTTAATCCATACTTCACATTTAACAAGGACAATCTCTACACGAATCAAATGTTAAAAATGAAAGTAATAGAAACACTAATATCGCTAAAAGAATCTGGAGGAATTTAAAAATTAATCTTAGAATGTGGAAGACCTTTCGAAATATGGCATAATTCCAGAAGCCATAAAAGGGATTGACGAATTTGACTACATTTTGAAAAGTTTTCATGCGAAAAGTCACAATAAACAAAGCCAAAAGACATATAGAAAAGTAAAAAAAGTTACTTATAAATCATTGCTATGAGCTAATTTTTACACATATAAATAGTTGTTAAAGTCTCATAAGAAAAATACTATGAATGCATTAGAAAAAATAGATTAAAAATATATGAGCTGATAATTTTTAGAAAAGACAATACAAGTGACTCTAAACATATGAAAAGGTAATTTCAATCATAACAAGAAAAATACAAATTGATCTTCCCTGATCGGTTTTCATCTGGCAGATTGTGAGAGAACAAAAAGTCTGATATTGTGGCAGCATGTAGGTGAGGAGCAGGCAGTCTCCTCCTCTGTAGCAGTAGTGTTAACTGGCCTATCAATGATAACAGGAAATTTAGCAAAATGAAGTACCTAAATTATAAGTAAGGTTGTCATCCCCATCCCTTAGATTCTACATCTAGAAATTATCCTGCAATTATTTTCACATCCACGTGAAATGGTATATGCTGGGCTGACACTGACCAGTACATCCGAATATGTCCAAACTGTTTACACTTAAATCTGCTTTGATTACCCTGCTCTGTGTCTGTTATTATTGGTTGGTAGCCAAACCATACCAGTCGTTTTTAGGATTTTGAAAATTACCTCAATATTTCAATATTATTTATAGAAACTAAAGACAAGAAATGATATCTGACATCATTTAATGCTAGGAAATTAGAAATTAAAACATTAAAATATCATTACATATCTAATAAAGTGGCTTACAAAAAAGTTGTGGAGAGGATGCAGAACTGGAACTGCTGGAGAAATGGAAAATGAAACAAACACTTTGGAAGACAGTTGGGCAATTTCTTGCAAAACTAAATATACACTTACCAGGAATCCCACTCCAAGAGAAATTAAAATTTACATCCGCACAAAATATGTTCCCAAATATTCATAGTGCCTTTATCCATAACTGCCAAACAGGAAACAACCCAACTTGTTGTTCGACTGGTTAATTAATATAATTTGGTACATCCAAGCAATGAAGCACTACCAGATTTTTTTAAAAGAAAATAGATATACACATAATATGTATTAAAAACAAAATGAAAATAAAAATTTATACTTGTTTTCCCATGAAAAGAGTCCAGATGGAGAGAGGCCAGGCTGTCTCACTATGCTAGTAGGAAACCAGGCTCCTTCTCTTCTCTCTCACTACATGTAGCATGTAGGTTTCCTTTTCATGGTTGGAATAAAAAGTTCAGAAGTCTTATCTCTGTTTTTATTAAAAAGCTTTTTGAAGTAAAATTTACATTCCATAAAACTCCCCCATCACAACTGTACAATTCAGTATTTCTGATGGATTTATGAGAAACACTGTGCAATCATCACCACGATCATTTTAGAATATGTTTTTCATTACAGAAAGATTACCACCCCCTGCCTCAGGCAACCACTAATCAGATGCTTTCTATATCTATAGATTTGCTTTTTCTGAATATTTTAAATATGTGAAATTATACAGCATTTTGTTTATTGTATTGGGCTTCATTCGCTTAATGTAATGTTTAGAGGTTCACTCATGTTATAACATGTATCCGAAAAATACAGCCAGAATAGAGACCCATTTTGAGGTCAGGAAAAACCTAGTGAGCAGAATGAGTAAGACAACAAAAGGACTTAACAACAAGTGAAATTGGGGCATCAGTCATGGTGTGGGGAAGAAAAAGCCAGAGAACTGAAGCAAAGGTGGTGAATTCTGAGATCTCCTAGAGATTGTCTATTATACAGAACAAATGCATCTCCTTGTAACAAAGACAGCTACATAAAGCAGCTCACAATGTCATATGGAAATTCTGCACCTCCCTGTGATGACTGAATCAGTGCAAAGTGGGTTTATTCACATACAAACGAAATAAATCAACAGCTTAGTTACAAAATCTTCCACTTTATTCCACTTAATGGCTTAAAATAACTTGATAATGATAACCCTCCCGATACATGCAAACACTTAGGAATGACAGAAAACATATAATAAAATTCTCTTTTACATGCACTTTTGAGCATATTTAGAAGAATCCCAGGTGTCAGAAATTAAGAGGCAACTGAAAACCAGAATTTAATGAAAGCCTGAATATTCATAGTAAAGAAACATAATTCCTAAAATGGATAAATAAAATTAAGGCAATGTAGATGCACTGTAGTATTTCATTGTGATATTATATATACTACAAAGAAAAAAAAAACTTTAAAAATAATCAGAAAAAGGAAACATTTATCCAGGAAAATAAATTAAATAAATCTGAGCTTTATAACAACTGTAAATACCAGTTATATTTAAAACATAAGAATTGAAAGTATATATTCCAAACTTATGAAATAAAATGAAAACAAAAATATCTAATGAAAACTTCATCAATCCAACAGCTAGAAAAGAAAAAGAAAATAAATAAATAAAATGGTAGAAATAACAACACGAATATTATAAATTACAATAAATATAAATGGGCTAAATGAACTGCTTAAAAAATCATTGCCTTTCAATCTATGATAAAACAAAATACAAATTTGACTGTAGAATATTTATGAGCAATACAAAAAATAAAATATATAAAATGATTGAAAACTAAAGGTTGAAAATGTTCTGTTTCTGAAGAAACAGAAACCAAAAGAAAAGATGTAAGCAGTATGTTCCATATAAGTTTGAGAAGAATGTGTATTCTGCTGTTGTTGGAAGGAGTATTCTATAAAGAATCAGATCAGTTGATTGATAGCTCTGTTCAAGTCATCTATATCCAGGTCGATTTTCTGCCTGTTTGATATATCAGTTCCTGACGGGGGGATGTTGATACCTTCCATTTATAACTGCGGATTTGTTTATTTCTCCTTGTGGCTCTACATATTTTACCTCATGTGTTGTAATGCTCTGCATACACATTTAGGATCGCTATGTCTTCTTGGCAAATGGACCACTTTGGAATTATGTAATGCCTCTTTTTGTCCTTGATAAATTCCCTTGTTCTGAATTTTGTATTGGCTGAAATTAACAGTTTCTTCAGCTTTCTTTTAACTAGTGTTAACATGATATATCTTTCTCCATAATTATTCTTTTCTTGTAGAAAAACTATAGTTGGGTCTCGTTTTATTATCCACTTTGACATTCACTGTCTTTTTACTGGTTTATTAAGACTCTTCACATTTACAACAATTATCAATACTGTTGGATTAATATCTACCCTTTCTGCAACTTCTTACCTCATTTCTCTGATGAATCTTAAAAGAGTTC
Source organism: Rousettus aegyptiacus (assembly GCF_014176215.1). Taxonomy (NCBI): domain Eukaryota; kingdom Metazoa; phylum Chordata; class Mammalia; order Chiroptera; family Pteropodidae; genus Rousettus; species Rousettus aegyptiacus. Next base: position 41,842,324 of record NW_023416306.1, on the reverse strand, counting down.
TTGATTTCCAGTTTCTCAGCATTTTTCTCATTATGAGAATAGGTATGATTACTTCCTAACCATTTACATATCAAAGTGGAAACAAGAGACCCCTCTTCATTTACTTTTAAAATAATTTGAAATTACACACATAACAGAATATATTCTCTTTATGAGTAAATAAATGTTAAAAGTAAAACAAATTCTCTGTTGACCTTCTTTCTCCTACTACTCTATTCTCTTCCCAGAAGTTATCATTGTCACCAATTTGATGTTTTTCCATTTAGACATTTTTTCTATATATGTATATTCATAAAAATGTCCCAGACATGGAGGAACCTTAAACGCACATTACTAAGTGACGGAAGCCAATGTGGAAAAGCTACATATTATATGATTCCAACTATATGACAGGCAAAACTATGGAAACAGTAAAAAGATCATTGGTTGCCATGTGATGGGGTTGTGGGGGTTTGGTATGGAGAGATGAACAAGTGAAACATAGAGGATTTTAAGGGCCACGAAAATATTCTATATGATATCATAATGATGGATAGTCATTATATGTATGTCCAAACCCAAGAATACACAAACAAAGAGTGAACAGTAATGTAAACTATGAACTTTGGGTAATTATGTGTCAATACAGGTTCACCGATTATGTTGTAACCAGTGTAACAGGTGAGTGTTGTTGAGGAGGCTAAGCGTGTGTGGGGAAAAGGAGTATATAGGAAATCTCTGTGTTTTCCTCTCAATTTGCTATGAACCTAAAACTGTTCTTCAAAAAAAATAGTCTTTAAATGGCAAAAAAAAAAAAGCCCATAAATATTTTCTATATCTTTGCATATTTTTACATAATCTCTACATCATAACTTACTATTTCTGCAATGATATTGTCTTTATTTCCACATGAGGTTTTAGGATAGTAACATAGAGCTTTAACTAATTTTGTTTCCTTTTAATTAATGCACTTTCTCATTCTCCTGTTGAGACGTTTAAACAATTTCCAAGTTTTCTCTATTATAATTGATTCTACAGTAAAAATCTTTGAACTTGCAGCCTTATCTTATTAGGAAGGTGAATTTTCAACAGAAACGGAAAACTCAAAACAAATAAATCTTTCCAAGAGTTTTGGAAAGGAGTTTCAAGGATCTTTGGATACCAGATGATGGTCCTAAAATAATTCAAGACCATTATATTATCCTAGATTATCTCTAGATAAAGATCCTAAACTGTTCTGGAACTTTATCAATCAACATTGTCTGCATACTAATCCTGAAAGCCAATTATTTCAGATGTCTTCATAAGAAATTTGTTATTCAATCAAATACAAATTGTTCATGGTTACTAGTTATGGAAAGAAGTATTTAAGTAATAATGTCCTACTATTGCATAATAGCTAATAAAATATCTGTTATATAGCCAAACATAATTAATAGATGCTGGTTATAATTATATTAAGATTCTAACAGAAAAGTCATTTACTTCAAAAACAAGAAAATGTTTTATATTAATAAACAAAGTAGAAATTGAATCATAAATAGAGGTGTGAGTTCTTAGCATATGTTTACTTTACACAAAACATGATGACCACAGATTATATTTAAAACCCTCCAAAAGAGTATTTAGCATCAAAGCAGGTGACAAAGTAAATAATAGAACACTGGCTGACTTTGATTAAACTAAACAATTTAATTTTGTGAAGGCGATAATCATTCCAGTACACGCAGGTCTATAAAAAGACTCAAAACTTAGCTATTCCATAGCTTATTTTTTAGGAGAAGTATTAAAACTGACCTTAAAAATTGCAATGTACCATTATCCTCTCTAACTTTCAATTTACTCAGAAGATGACTTAACAAGTGGCGCTGCCGCACGCTCCAGAGACTCAACACTGAACTGGAAGTTAAGGTAATAAGGTTCTAGATCCCACTGCCATAAATTAGTTATTTGAACTGACGGGAGTCTTCAAATCTCTGGGCTTCAACTTCTTTCTTAGTAAATTAAAGATACAGTGACCTCTAAGTTTTCATCTAACACTAAGCATTTATTCATCAAATAAATGCTTTGTGAGCGAGTCAGCAAATATTTACTGGGTTCTTGTTATGCATAGTTACTATGCTAGGCACTATAGATAAAATGATAATAGAAATAAAGATTTTGCTTTAAATAATGATAATTTTCATCCTCTGTTTAACAAAAGACACTACGATGCATCAACTTATTCAAAAACTTGGGCATCACCTGAAAGCCCTCATACTTCATAAACTCACACACATATATAATCACCAAGCAGCTGGATGGATTTTGGTGCTTTCATTGAGAACAGCAACAGAAGCACTGCTTTGATCTCTTCACTGTCATATCCTCAATGTCTAGGTCAATTTTTGCTTTGGTATATAGTAGATACTTAATAAATAGCATTGAATGAAGAACATGCATTTAATATTTTCTCGTTCTACTCGATTAAAAGCACAAGTACAAATGAGAACCTTTAATTCATTCACTGAGAAAATGTAACTACCGGCTTTTAGAAAAATATCACTATAATCACTGTAGGGTATAAGAATGAACAGATCTTGTATCTTGACCCCAAAGAATTCATTATATGCTGATGAACACAAGGCATGTGTGTAAAGAATAATCATTAAGAGTACGGACCAGTATCATAAATAAATTATAGATACAGAACAATGAGAGTTTAGGAAGTTTCTTTCCATTTCATCACATGCTAATCCAAAGTCTAAAATTTCGCTTTTGAAATGTAAAAACTTGCCATTGTTTTTTCAATGGGAGAAGTGTAAGGCAAGGAATAGGCCAAAATTAAAGGAAGCTTCATATATTTTGTATTGTTTCTTTTTAAACATCTTCCCTGGCTGACTCACTACAGGTGTTTAGCTTCTCTGCTCCGGACTCTTCCAGTGATACTCAGAGAATATGGCTATACTTCCCCCACCCGGCTTCCCAAATTGAAAACTATGTATTTTCTTGCCAAAGCCCACTGTATTAGTCTTGCATCTCAAAGTGCTCAAAATAAAAGTCAATAGAACCAAATTTTCTATAAAGACACATAAAACTTTAAACCATTTGTCTGTCAGAGCCTAGGACTTTCAAAAACTGTAATGTCTTTGGATAAATTGTTTATTCTGTTTTTGTTTTGTTTTGTTGAATCACACATGTAAAAGCAATTGTTAGCATTTGCAGGCAACTAGGAGTTAATTTGGCTGGACTGACCAATTCTCAGGGGAAATGGTTCTGAACTGGAGAATAGGAAACGACACCTTTTTTTCTTTAGAATATAAATGAACACTATTGAATGAAATCTATTTCAAATCCATAAAAATGTGACCTCATCAGAATAGTTAGTACCTGTGTTGAGACTTCAATTTGCAACCTAATTGTTTATTTAACTGCTAGGTGTTTTGTTTTGTTTTGTTTTGTTTTGTTTTTCCCTCTCAAGCTTGATAGCGCTTTTATAACCATGTTTTAGAACTGACAAATTAATCATTTCTTTAATCACTGGTTCCTAAGGATCAGGTTGTAAAATGCTATTTAAAAGACAGTGTAACAAGTAAAAATCAGTAAAAATGCTGAAAGAAGGAAAGAGAAAACCTGTTTTATCTCACCAGCTTAATAGAAAAATTCTTAGTTTTTTTTTCCTTATTTCTCTGTAGCCTCTGTCCCATGGGGAAGTATTTGTTTTTTCTTTTTTCCTAAGTTTTTAGCAATTTTACAATGACCCTCACAAATGACTGCTTTTGTGTTTTTTGAGTAAGCCGTCCTGCCAAATAATCAGCCCAAACCTCCTATGAAATGGTTTCCATAGACTTTTGAGCTTTCTAAGAGATATAATTTCAAATATAATAATGTCTCATCTGAATTTAGAGTTTTAGTTTGGGTAATCAAGAGAAAAAGCACATCCAGCTTCAACCAAATCTTCCCATCCAAACTAAACTTTCCCTGAGTGATATTTTTTTTCCTTCTCATTATGCATAGTACATGCTCATTTCTCTCTTATTGGGTCTGAGTACATACATACAAATGTAAATACATACATAAATACATTCATACAGAAAAGCAAGAGAAATTTTTCTCCCTCTCTTACCTATCCCTCCTTCACACAAATAACTTCTCCATACCTCTAACCAACACAAATAAAATGAAATAAAATAAAACAAAACAAAATAAAATAAAACTCAGGATAGGCAATGGAAAAGAAATACCAATAACTCAGAAGAACAGAAAAGACAAGAAGTGGGGGTGCAGTTCACAACAAAGGGATTTTAAAAGGTCTAGAAATCATGAAATGAATAAAAGAAATGGACTCCTCAGGGTGATGAGGGTATTAGAGATTTGTCAGGAGAACTCTATGAATGGCCTCAAAAAAAAAAAAAAACAAGCAAACAAACAAACAAAGTACCTGCAGTATCTACAGAGGAGCAGGTGAGGAAGGGATTGGATCCATGAACCCTCCAGATTTCACCTGGAGGAGGCTACTATGGTAATCACGAAAGGTACCTGAGCCTAAAGTCGAGACCTACTCTCCACATTTCTCTTAGCTCTCATTTTTAGAATTGGACTTTGCTATTCCATCCTTCTGGTGTTAAGAACTTGGCGAGGGAAATGGCCCTTCCCAATGCTTTCAACATTACATAGAACTGAGAACTGACATGGATGATTAGTAAAATGACAGGTAGGACTATTATCTAAAACAACAAAAGAGCATGGATTCAAATTATGGGAGAGGTGAAAAGTACTTTTTAAATTATAAAATGTTGTAAACATTTTATTAATATTATTACTCATTATCAGTGCATCTTAATGATCCATGGCCCAGCCTCTGCAAATTTCAAAGTCAGTGGGTCTTAATGTTTTGGCCTCAGGAAACTTTTAAACTCTGGAAATTAGTGAGAGTCCCTAAGAGCTTTTGGTTATATTGACTATATATGTCAAAATTTACTGCATTGTAAATTAAAACAGAAATTTAAAATTTGTTTATTTATCAGTTTAGTTTAAAATGACAATAATGAGTCCATTGCCTATTAACATAAGCAATATTCTTTTAGGAAGAATAATTGTTTTCCAGTATCCTATAACAATTTAAAAAGAATAGCAACTACTTTACATTTTAAAAAGCTACTTAATAGAAGACAGCTGGATTCATAAATCTTCTGTATTCGTTCTGTTGTGATATGACATGTCATATGGTCTTGGAAAACTATACTACATGTTCATGAGAGAATAAAATGAAAAGAATAAATAATGGCTCACCATTATTATGAAAATTATTTTGATCTCATGAACTCCTGAAAGTATTTTAGAAACCCACTCTTTGAGAATTGCTGCCCAAAGTTATTGTAGTTCCCAGACCAGCCCACATTTCTAACATGAAAAAAAAAATAACTCAGTTTTCCCTTTCTCTTCAGTGCAAATACATTACAATAATGAGGTTAATCCTTGAGAAAGAAAATTAAATCATATTTTTATCTGTCCCTTAAATATTAAAAATTATTTTGTAAGAACTTAAAGATTATAACAACTCTAATGTAGACCAACTACAGATGTACATAATAATCTTGGTCCGTAAGTAAGGCAGGCAATGTTCTTATGCCCATTTTAGTTATGAGAAAACTGAGGCTCTGTAAGGAAAAATGGTTTCCCCAAGTAGAATGTTATCTATGTATCTCTTTAAATTGAGAAGGCTAAATGGAGTTGAATATTGTGTTACCAGTGTATAATACTCAACATAGCGATCAGACAAAAAGAAAATAAAAGGGGAGAGAATAGAAAAGAAGAGGAAGGGAAGGAAGGGATGAGAGAAGAGAAAAGAGGGGAGGAGAGGAGAGAGGAGAAAGAAAAACCCTATTTTATACTTTTGCTTCTCTCTGCTATCAGTATTAAACTTCGCTTGTTAGGATCTCCTCTGTAAAAGAAGAAGAGTAAAACAAACTAAAAGTTTTTCCTATGCTAACATTTATAAAATTAAAAGAAGGATAAGTTTTTACTCTTAGTTATTTATCCCTCAGCTCTCTATAAAAAAGTAATTAAACTATCAATATTTAATTGGGTTTCTTTTTATTTTCTCTCTTGTCCTATTTTCAAGTCTTATTTTCATTAATATTTTGCTGCTCCTCAGGACAATCCATGGGGACTGACCCCAGTGTAACTAACTGAGGGCAGAATCACTGACTAGATCATCAGTCACTCCCTGTGTCCCTGAAACAGAAGAAATCGAAGCAGTAAAAATTTACACTTAACTTCTCTTTGGTGAATACTGAACTAACTCAGAATAAGCAAGTTCAAGCTGGAATTTATGATGAGGCAAAGTCCATTACTGCTACAGCAAACTCATGTGAATTCTGGAAGGGTTTTAGAAACTGAACTAAGCCTTCTAATTATCTTTAGACTGAATCATATTAGAAATTGAGCTTTATTCCCCCCTGTACCAGTCAGGCAGGCTCTCTGGTTGTAAGATGCTTTGGGATGAATGTTAACCCTTCAGGGCCTGCAAGGTCCTACTTAGAATGTATTGAAATGTAGCAGTAAAGATTCACATTTTAGATCAAAACCTCCGGGTCTCTTCCTGATGCATATGTACAATTGTGATGGATACTCGCCCCTATAAAAGATAAACTCCTTTGCACTGCCATTGACACAAGGCTGGCAGCTACTTTCGTCTCTCTCACAATTCCTCTGATCACCTAATATAAAAAGATTTCAGATCTTGCTTTGTGCTAATTTTTTGCCTCTAATTTTTTTGATATCCCTAACCAACTTAGGCATTTCACTTTATAGATTCTAAATGTACAAATTCAGTAGGACAAACACAGAAATCTAGGTCTTTTTCCAAGAAATCTTTTACAGCTGCTCAAATATTATTTTTATCAGAGGCAATATCAAGATCTCTTTCTCCTAAGCCAAATTTCAAGGTTAAGTTCTGATCTGTTTGCTTCCCTAGTTGCATCATCTCCCCCAACACAGAACTATTAAGATAGGCTTATTTTCTTTCTCATTACTAAATCTCTTGCTTGAATCCTCAACAATCTAGCCATGAAAGAGAAAAATCTATTTTCCGTTGAGCTTGACACACCAAATTTTCTGAGTTACTGATACATTCATTTCCATTGCTCTCCTGGTTTGGCCATGGTACTCTGCTACACTGACTTTTAATTCCTGGTGCCCAATTATTTTGCAAATCAAATTAATGACTACAATTTCAGTGTAGAATTATAGTACTCTTCTTTTAGTAATTATTTCAAGTAATAATACTTGGGTTCTTCTTATTCTCATTATTGAGAACACATTAAATAGTGCTACTAAATATTTTATATATTTTAGATAAAACTATATGTGTATATACCAAAACATAAAGAAAATGTAAATTTATAAGAAAATACAAATATTAAGGCTTCTTTACAATTATAAAATATTTTCTACTCCCTGGCTTTGGTGCTTTGACTTTGATCCTGTCTGCAACCAGGTCATTCTCACTGCCATGATCTCTGATGGAGACACTGTTATTTGCTTCAATAACTTTCTGTTCTATTCGGTGACCTTGAATGAAGCTTCTAAGACTATCACATCTGCAAATAGCAATTTTGATTTTTCTCTTCACCAGTCCAGGAAGAATAGTTCTCCCATAATGAAACAAATGCCTTTCCCTAGTAAAGACAAAAGTAAGGGTTCTTCTTGTCTCTGTTATGGCAGGTAGGGGTCAAGCTACATGAACAGAAAATTAATGGAAGATAGGACAATGAGTCCTAAGAACTAAGAAGTAGAGGGCTTGTGAGTGTTTGAAGTTATCAGAGACACAGGATTGGTATTGCAGATGGAGAAGCCGCTGAGCGATATCTTTAATAACGATATTATATCTACAAAAATGTTCATGTTTTGGTACTTTAAAAATCATGCTACACCAGAAGACCATAAAACCAAGAAGAGATATTTTAATCACTAGGTCAAAGCTAAACTAATAATTCAAATCTCTCTATGAGATAGCTATTAATACCTACATTTTGTAAATTAAGAAAACTAACAAAGAGATTAAATAAATTGCCCAACATCACAAGCTTCCAAATATCAGATATGAAGTTAAAGTGTAGCCTTGGCCCTTCATTGAATTTCCACCCCCACATTAATTCAGGTTTGATAATGCTGAAATTAAGGTCTGTAAGTCATTAGAGATGTATTGTATACAGTTGGATATTAATTAGTCTGGTGCTACAGAGTAAGGCCCAGACTAGTGATACAGACCTGAGTTTATTAGAATGTAATTGATACTTAAAGATGGTGAATTACACAATACTATCAGAAAAAAAATGAAATAATATTATGTTCATAAATAAATTTTAAATGCAACAAAATAGTTCATAGATCACAATCATCAATGAAGGGAGAAGGTTAGCAGTTTATCCTAAATAATGTTCTCTATACAAACTATGTACAGAACCAAACATTTGTTTCTATGAAAATAGCTCTCGGGTTTATCATCAAAATCAATCTTTCATTCTGTTTCTATTATTTGAGGGTGGTGAGTCCAGTAGGAAGGTCATGTCCTTTTCATTGTACAAATTAGACACAGGAGTATTATATCTCAAAGGTACTGACATATATAAATAAGTATTGAAGTTTTAGAGCATTTTTTGGAAAGATATCAAAAATCAAAGGAGTTGTCACATCGTTTGTTTTTTAAAACAAATGCAATACATTAATAGAATATTAATGACAACATCTTTCAGGTCATAATACATATATATCACTTTTTTCTTTTATATCCTATTACCATAATTATTCAATCTTCTATTGAAAAAAAAAAGTCATATAATTCTACATCTTTGCTACAACAGACAAACATTCTGATGCTATTAACATGGTAGAATAGCTTCTTTAATGGGATTCTGGGTCAAAGATTATGTGAAATATTAATTAAATGAAACTGCCAGATTACTTACACAAAATCTTGCAACTATTCAGCCTTTATACAATAACGTATTGGAGTACCAATACCTCTACCTCTTTTCCAACACTTAATTTGGACCCTTTAATTAAATATTTGCCAGTGTAATGAGAAGGTGAAGATGGTATCATTATTTAGTTGCACTATTATTTTAGTTCCTTTTTCATAACAACTAGAGTATATGTTAATTAATTATTTTGATTTCTTCTTATGTGTGTTACTTGTATGTGCCTGCTTATGGGAAATTCAATAATATGGTTGTCTTTCTTTTAAAAAATAATTTATAACTTTTAGCAATCTTTTGGCTCTTTACGAGATCAATTCTTTTAAAAATTTCCTTGGCCATACTAAGAATGTACAGTTTTTCTTGGAAAGATATAAATTTCTATATGTTTTTGTTGTTATTGTTGTGTATCCATTACTATTTTCCCATTGACTACAAAGTCCTTACCAGAGGGTAAGGAGGTAGGCGAGAGGGGGGAGGTAGATGGGATAAAAGGAGTCAAATATGTGATAACAGAAAGAAATCTAACAACGAGCAGTGAACACACAATGTAAATATATATGCCTTATTGTTAAAACATAAGGCTTAAATTTACTGGATTTCATTAACCAATGTCACCATAAAAAATAAATTATTTAATTTTTAAAAAAGTCCTGTGTAGTACTCTTTCTCAAGAAATATTTTTGAAGTTATTAATACATATATTCTTAACCTTCATTGTATTAATCAAGTTCTTATTTTTGTTTCATGAATTTGTATGTTCTCTAAATACATTCAGAACAGAAATATGACTTAAACATGTTTTGAAATTTTTATTAAATCTATTTTTATTCTCTTTAAATCTTTTTGTATCGAGTTACACTTTAACATTAATATATTCGCTCCTTTTTAAATTTACATATATCAGAAATAGCTTTTCCTGCCCTTTATTTTTGACTTTTCTTTGTCAATTTATTTTAGACATTCTTCTTGTAAATAAATTATAGTTGACTTTTTTACTTTCTTACCACCATTTTGTTGCTGGCTCTCTGTAGGAGAATTCAGCCCAGAGGAAATTATTCTGACGTCTCATATAGTTGATTTTTTTCCCCTCCCATCTTAAATAAATTTACTAATTTATATATTTGTATTTATTTCCCCTTTATCTCATTCTATTTTTCTGAATTCATCAAAATTCTTTGTGTTCTCTTTCATTCTCTACCTCACTATTAAGTGTCATACTTCAGCTCAAATGTTTTTATTTTTATATTAATTTTGAATAGTGATCATGGCTATTCCTCAAGATATTTTACATCATCTCTTGCCCAGAGTGAAGCCCATAATCTTCTCTTTCTCCAGACATCTCTGGAGAATTCTCATATGCATTTTAGGTTTCACCAACAGTTCTGTTGCTGCTTTGACAAGGAAAAAGTTTGTGAGAAAGAGTGGAAACACAGATACACACACAGCTAGCCTTGTTCTTTCTTGTAAATAATAATTTAAACTAAGATTTTTTCACTCCAACAGTTGTTTCAAATATTTTTTAAAATAAATGCTTTACCATGAAATATGTTGTAGCACATGAAGTAGTGGTTCACTATAGAGCCAAAAGATCACTCGTTTATTTATTTATTCCACAATAGATATTCAGGACTAATGATGATACATTGCTAGATATAGATATTAAAAACAAATTTTTTAAAAAAGGAAAAAAGGAAGTCTCTCATTGCTTCCTGACTAGAAAAGTAACACAGAATTAACATGAACTAAATTTTAGTAAATTAAAAAGGGTAGTGTGTCAAAGAAAATTTATACACATTTTATGGAAGATCAGAGAATGATGAAATTACTGCGAGGTGATTATATACAAGAGGTAAAAGAATTAAAGAATGAAATTTGTCTATGATGATGAGGCTCTGGAGTAAAGCATCCAGGTTTCACAAAATATTATGGATTTAGAAGAAAGGGACAGTGGATTTATGAAGAAAAACAGGAGAAAGGATATAGGATACAAAGGAGACAGATCACAAAGGACCCTAATGTGAGGTACAGGAGTCCTAGGAATTTTTAAACAAATGAGATGTCTTTGATGTTGATTCCCTCTTATCTTTTAAGAGCCTTTTGGATCTTTTCTAAGCATTTTTTCTACATCCAGTCCAATCACATACATATAAGTTTCTTCTTAAATATATTCTTTTTTATTTTCTTCCCTTCCTATACTTCCTATTGATCTCCTTTTTTAACTTTCTTAAATATACCAGTCTACCAACATTATAACTAAACTCTAACTTTCCAAGTCTATCTTATATCTTTAATTTACAAAGATTTTCCAATGTCTTTCTACTAAAAACAATGGTACAATGAGCCAACAATGAAATAAGGTTACCCACATTGTCATCTCAGTTTTATAATATCTTCTACCAATTTAGAAAGCCACTGAATTATTTTATATACTGGCTTCCTTATCTTAAAATGTTAACATTTATACTTGCTAAATAAATAAGATTAATGAATATGTTTTGGAAAATGTAAATTGTTGACTATAGTAATGTAAGTTTTATTCTTTTCTAAGAAGACACTGAAAAAGTAAATTTCCAAATTTTCCAACAGATTCTTTCCAACCCAGGTTTCTGAGACACTGTCTATTCTCTCTTCTCACCAACTGCTCCTTCAATAGTTCTTTCAGCTGTTCCTATTTTAAGTACTAATGCTGCCAATTTTGTTTTCCTTCTAATAATCCTACATCCTATTAATCATATCAATATGCCATCAATATTTTCTAGTCTTCACACATTATCCTAAGATGGGTTATTTCTTCCACCTGTTTCTCTGCATTGCCAGCATAGTATCTCTCTGATTCCAAAAGATCACACCTGTGCAATTTGGAAAGCATCCAATAAACTCTGTAGAATTTTAAATTACATTATCTCTAACTTAGCTCCTTTTGATATAGTATCAGTGGAGTCAAGTAGCCTATTCCACTGATTTTTCACTCCATTTTTTACATTTAATGCCCCATAACATTAAGATTTTTCTTTCTATGCCTTAACCAATTCTTCGAGAGATATTATTCTTCTTAAAAATAATGTATGTTTTTGAACTGATGAGTCTGCCTTCATAGTTCACATTTTTAAAAATTTAAAGCAACAGTAGACATATTATTCCAAATACTAACAAACCAGATGAGACTATTAATCAGTATGTGTATGCGTGTGTATGCATAGTAATTAGAAAATATAGTAAGCATAAGATATATAAGATATACAATGTATCTTATAAGATATAGCTTTTTAACTATGAGAAACTAAGTAAAGTACATTGAAAGAAACCTTTATGTCTCAAAGCTGTTTTGTATATTCTTTCTTTAAAAAAGTACTCATTAATTATAAGTTCAGTTTAAATACAGTGAAAAAGTATTGCTAAACTTGGCACATGTATATAATTTATCTCCCTAAATTTATTATTTTTCTTTAACTATCGAATCTTACCAAATATAATGATATAAATTAAGACCTGACAGCATAAAATGTTACAACTAGAAGTGATCCAAGAGGTAATTTTAATTACTTTATTCTATAAATGATGGTATTGGGGCACAGAGGGACTTATGTGTTATCAAATATCACATTTCTGGTCATCCTTTATAGTTCCCAGAGCTTTAGACTGGTGCTATTTTAAATATAGACCTGTCCATCCTTTTTCTCTAAACTTTCTGATAAATATAAAGATATTCATAGTTTTGTTAATCTTGTCTGCAGTTCTCCCTTCATTGATAGCACTGGATAAACTGATTGATCAGCATTTGCGAACACCAATCTGCCTATTTCATATGTCTTTTACTAAGTATCTTTTCCTTTCAACACATTTCAAATACTTTGGAAAACTGGAACTCTAATGACAAATAGAAAAATAAAATCCAATAACCCATTTACCATGGTCATATTAATGAGATAGAAAATTGAGGAATCTGAGATTTAATAGTAATATACCTAGTTTTGATTTGGGTATGTTTTTCAGGAAATTCTATGGACAAAGTCTCCTTGCTGTTTTATTACTAATTTAATTATAATAATTAGCTAGTATATTGATTTTTAACCATTCTTTCTTTTTCAAATGTGACCCATTTTCAGTACAATAGAAATAATTTCCTCTACTGAAATCAGTACTCAGTTTTTGACTTGTTTCAATGTAGAATAGGCCAGATATATTATTATACACTTGGAGCACTCAGATTCTCACAATTCGATAGAGCTGTTTTCTATTGTTATGACCTGTGAAAAAAAGTATGTATTGTGTTTTTTGTTGAAAATGTTCATGTACCCCAAATTCATATGTTGAAATCCTAACCCTCAAAGGTGATGGTATGAGTAGGTAGGCCTTTTAGAGGTGGTTAGGTCATGAGGGTGGAGCCTTTATGCATGGAACTAGTGCTCTTATTAAAAAAGGCTCTAGACAGATCCCTAGCCTCTTCTGCTGGGAGGATACAATAAAAAGTCTGCAACCCAGAAGAGAGGTCTCAGCGATCATACTGGCACCCTGATCTAGGATTTCCAGTCTCCAGAACTGTGAGAAATAAATTTCTGCTGTTTCTAAGCCACCCAGACTGTGGTACCTTGTTATAGTAGCCCGAATGGACTAAGCTAGGTAGGGTGATGAAGTGAACATATGAAGAGAGGAAGGAAGAGAGACCAGATCAGGTCCAAGGCACCCTGTCATGACAGTATTGTCATCCCTAGCTAATGCCAAGTAACAAAGGATAACTTAGAAAATTTCGAAGATGGCATTTCCAGTGACCATGACCCACAGCGGATTGAGTCTAGACTCAGAGAATCCTCCATGGGTGGTACTGCTGACTGGTCCCATGCACCAAAATATGGTCCCATGTTTCAGAAATTTAGAAAATTTCAAGGAAGACACTCCAAAGTGCATGAGTTCAGATATAAGGAAGTAGGTACAGAAGTTATACAGTAATTACTATTATCAACATTTTCTAGATAAGATACAATCTCTCAGAAGGTACCCACCAGCCAAATAGATAATTCGTTGTAGCACTTTCTAGCAGTTAGCAGATGACTACAGCTGCACAATATCTTTGGCTCATTAAACTCTAAAAAGGTGTGGCATATTTCTTGTAGTATTTCTAGCAGTTTTAATCATCAACAAATTCCTTTATTTCGAAATAATTAAGTATAGGCTCTCATTTGTTGCCTAAACATTTTTAAAAGTGTCAGAAGGCAATCAATGAACACTGCCTGTTCTCGTTTCATAACTATAAAAAGTAAGACCTCCAACAGATGTCTAAGCATAAAGCCCACTGTTCTCCTGCTCCTTATAACTTTTATACATTTATACTTTTCCCATTTTATAATCTGTATTAAAGTCATCCATATTCAAGAAATTATATTATATTATATTTTATATAATTATATAAAATTATATATATTTTTATAATTATATAATATAATGTAATTATTTTATATTTATACAAAAATTATTACTTAATTATTAAGAAACATTATTGAGATGAGCTTTTATAATTTCTATTATATTCTATTATGTTCTCATTTCTGTAAGGCCTATCACACATAATGCTCAATGATACCAAAAATACATTTTAAATCATGTGCTTTTCTGTAACTTAGTCAGACACCTTTCATATATATAATTCTATATTATTCCTCTAAGTTCTCAGAAACACAAATACAACTAAGGTCTGACAGAGGTCACATTTTCAAGGATTTTTCCTCACACAAAGGGTGTTGATAACTGAATTTGCATGTGATTAATTTTCCTGAATAAAAACCAGAAGGAAAATTTTTAAATTGCTAGAAAAAATTGTTTTCTGTTGTTAATTAAAGATACATCATCTATCACGTAGTAAAATTTGCATGCTAAGAGGGTAAGTTCATTTTATTTTCCATATCTTGCATTTTATTGAAAACTTCTTTAAAATATTTCTATAAAATATTATCAGAGACAATCCAGTGAAGTCTTTGCACCATTTTTTTTCAATTATGCCTGATCAACAGTTGACTTGCGATATTTTAAACAATCAATATTAACCCTCTTTATAAAATAATACTTAATAATATCCAGTTTTTTTAATGTTAAATTATGGTCATTTAGGTTGGCTCTAATGGGGAGAGAATAAATAATCTACGAGGTGTGCCTATCTGTAGATAAGTGGACTGGAGTCTTGAGAATTATATTTATACAAAAAAAAAATTATTACTTAATTATTAAGAAACATTATTGAGATGAGCTTTTATAATTTCTATTATATTTTGTGGTCTACATTGTCTAGGTGAATGTCATCTACATTGAACTAATACACTGCTAGTGTCTTCCCAGACTTTAAACTCTCCTTATGTGTAACTCTGCCTATTGACCTTCCTCCACAGTATGCTGTTAAAGTACCACGTTCATCATGCTATCTGCCAATTTGACCCTTCATTGACTTTCCATTTTCTGTACGATAAAATCCAAAAATTCTGTCTATCTAGCTCCAATTTACCTTTCAAATTCCAATTCTAGACTCCATATAGTTTGGTACACTGATCTTTTGCTATCTCCTTGGCATGCTTTCTTCTTTTCTACAGTCATAGTAATATAGCCAGCCAAACTATACACATCATTTGAAGCCAAGTTCCACTGCTTCCTTGAAATACAATGTCCTACTATTGAGCATAGATTTTATGGTTTACAAAGTATTTTCATAATTTCCTTTAATTCATTTTAGTTGAGTTGATGTAAATAGGCATTTTAAAGATAAGAAATCTGAGGCTCAAAGAGGTCTACCCTGATCATTTGAGTTCATATTGCAATGTTTATTGGTACAACCTTTTGCCAATGATTGTATTTACTCTTTTATATCTCTAAGTTATTTTTTAATATTCATTCATTCATTCTTTCATTCATTCAACACAGATTTGCTATGATCTTATAGTGTGTCAGACATTCACCTGGACAGAGGCACTATACCAGAAAAATAATTGCTGGAATGTCTAACTAAATGGTAAGCTCCTTCATGTCAGAGATCACAAAGTTTTATCTAATAGTGACTTATACAGACAATATGCAACAAATATTTAACGAATAAAGCAAAATTAAACCATTGCTTCTTTAGAATAATCACATTTTTAAATAAAAACCATGCAAACTTTTACTCTGGATTTCTGACATAATCCTTTAACTATCTTATGTGCACTTTGCTTTATTTGCTCTAGTTTCCTAAGTGTACAGTAAATGAAAAATATAAAGCAGAAAACACCAAACTCTTTCCGGACTTATCACCACAAGTGGTTTAGCCATAGGGTACCATTACTGTTTGCACTGAAGGCAATTTTTTGGGCCCTAAAATAATTATGCTGAGTATTCAGCATCTTTTGGGAAGGCTAATTGAGGGAAAATGAAATAGTAAGCTTCTGTGCTGTGCAACTGCTGTTATTAGGATGTGAAACTGCTGTCATTAGAGTCTCATTTGAACACCAGTAGAATGAATCTTTGTATGAGTGTGTGTCTGCATTATTTAAACACCTTGATTCTAGATAAAAAGTAAGTTGAAATTTAGCTTTGGGGTGCTTTAAGCTTAGAAACAGTGCATTTTTCGCCCAGTATAGAACAAAAGGATGCCTCTGGCTGAGCTACTCATAAGAGGTCAACAACTTGGTGAACGGAAACATGTAAATCCTGTCATCTGTTCAAGTGTGAGGAGCAGGACCCTGGCAATGTGTGTCATCATCCCTGTATTTGAAGATGAAGTCTGTGACCAGGCTTTTTCCTCCATGCAGGTGGTTGCTAAAAGAATCAACGTGCGACCCCAGACCTCTCTGCAGAGTACACAAGGGGTCTGTTCTTTGGTTACACTCGTGACCACCATTTGCAAGGCCTTTGTTGTTTTCAACTTTGTCTGTTTGCTACAGGAAAAGCTTGACCTCTTTTCCTACACTAAGTAAACTTACTATGCTGCAGAGCAGTAAGGACTAGATTTCCCACGACTGTTGCTTCCCCAGAGCTCCAGCTAAAAACCTTAGATAATGGATTCCACCACAAGGTTTCCCCTCTTTGGTTTCTTTCAATATCCAGCGCTTCAGGTTTTCAGGAGCACTATTATATAAGTAACATAATTTGCCATGTTAAACATTTGGTTCATTCTGAGGTAGTTCCTCAGAGACAGTTTATGAGAAGTATGTTCAAAAAGCTTGGTTTTTATACGTGTAAAAGAGGGGCTACATGGATTTTAATTTGAATGGACCTCAGGCACAAAACAGAGGTCCCTCTTGATGTAAAAGACTGTGAAATTTTTGTTCTACTTTTAGGATCTCTGCTCCATTAGGGACTTCTTTTTCTAAGTGCCCTACAGTAATCTAGTTGAATCTAAGAAGTTTCGATATGAGAATTTTTATAATTATTATAAAAAGGAAGGAATATCACTTCACTAACAGCTCCTCTTGGCTGAAGCTCTGAATGAAGCAGAATGTTTCCCTGCCCAGTACAAGTGAAAGAACCAACTTTCAGAATACTCATGTTCTAGACTGTTTTATAATAGGGTCATCTCAATCATTCTGGGCAGCAGATCCAGTGAATCTGTTTTATAAGTTGAATAGTTATAAATATATGTATATTCAGAAAGTGAAATCAATACTCAATTTCCTTTGCTTTTCTTTATCATTATTTAGTAATCATATTTAATCCTATGTATTAATGTTAGCAATATGAATAGAACTGAAAATTTTACTCCCTCTGCTTTTGCTACCAAAAACTCCAGTTGAGAAAATTTGATTAGAGAATCATTATTTTAGCAATGGAGAATAACTTTATTTTAAATAAAACTCAATCTGTATTCAGACAGCCTTATTTCTTTAAATCCTTCTTAAATATACATTTGAGTCCTTTACTGGTAAAATTATGTACTATGTGTAAATTCAGAAGACATATCAGCCAATGGGCTTTGAAGAAGTCACTTTACCCTCTGACCCTGTGCTTCCTGTATTACATAAAACTTAGCCTGTCAATGGACACAGAGTTGGTATGAAAACCAAAGACATTAGTGCAAATGTATAGGAGTTTAAAAATTTTAATATAGCACTGTATAAATGTAGAGTGTACAGTAGGATTAAAATGGCTTTTCATTCATACCAAATGAAGTTTTCAAAAATTAATTTATGGTTTAAATAGTAATCATTAATTCCCATTTGAGATCATTACTGTTTTCCTCTGAGTATCTCTCTTGAAGTATTATAGAACATGTATAGAACTACAAACAAGTAAATGATTTCCCTAAGATTTAGGGAAATTAATGGGCTAAAGAGGGTAGGAGAAGAATAATGGACAAAGTGAACTGAATTACTAAATCCATTCATTCACTAAGTAGACTTAGAAGAAGTATAGGCTCAGAGACAAGAATGAATGAGCCTTTGATCCAGGTAGACAGGACTGTGATTCGAGTCCTAACACTGATGCATACTCACCATGTGAGACTGAAGTCAAATCATTTATGCCACTACTTCTCAAAGCATGATCCCAGACTAGTAACATCAACATCACCAAGAAAAGATGAAGAAATGCAAAATCTCCAGCTGCACTTCAGATCTACCAAATTAAAAATCTTTGGGGGCTGATCCTAGAATTCATGTTTCAATAAGCACTCCATGTGATTCTGATTCATGTTCAAGTTTGAGAACCACTAACCAGAACTATCTGAATAGGTTTCTTTATCTATAAAATATAAATAATAACATATTTCTTATAAGTACAATTATAATGATTAGAGCCAAGGTTTATGCAGAGCCTAGTACATGTTAATTGCTCAATAAATGGAATCGATAACATTATTCTTCCAGACACATCTCAGATGCCATGCAGGCCATGAAACCATTCTTACCCTTCTATGCAGGCATCATCTCTTTACATTTATAAAAAGTATAATCCCAATTCTGACTATAGGCTATGTTGTTATTATTATATTATGTATATATTTATATATAAACGTAGGTTTCTTGAATTTAGAAAGAGAATATCACTCACTTTAGACCTCTTGGCATATTTATCACATAGCAAAATGGCTTTACTTCCCAAACAAGTAGAACCAATCATTTTATGTATTCTGTGAGATTACTGTGAAATGTTAAATATAAAGCAATTAACAGAGTGCATGGTACTCAATAAATGGTCTTTATTATTACAATGATAGTTTTAAAAACTATTTTAAAAGTACATATCCAATAAATATTTGTTGGATTGACTGGACTTGCTGGAAATAGAAGAGACATCTTAATGTTCTCTTTGCTATATGGCGTTAGGAGTTGAGAAAATGTTAGCAAGTATCAGCCTTTGTGTAAACCTCATCTACTAGTATCCCACAATAAGCTCTTTTATATTTTAATTCCTAGCAGTAATTAACATTTTCTCCTAAGCAAATGAAAATAATTGAGCCAATAATAACTGGGATAGTGCTTCTAAAGCATGAGTCTTAACAGAAAATGTACCAATGAGCAACTAGCTGCTACTTCTGATGAGTTTGGCCTAGACATCCCGGAGGCCCAACCTCAGTGTGATCGTTAATTTTATGTGTCAACTTGACTGGCCATGGGGTGCCCATACTAAACATTATTTCTGAGCATGTCTGAGAGAATGTTTCTAAGTAGATTAGTATTTGAATCTACGGACTAAGGAAAGCAAATTTCCTTCCCAAATGAAGGTGGGCATCATCAATTCTGTTGAAAGAAAAACAGGTGGAAAAAGGAGGGATTCACCCGTTTTCTTCCTGCCTGCCTACTTGACCTTGGGCAGTCATCTTTTTTCTGCCCTTCAACTGGGATCTGCAACATCAGTTCTTCTGGTTCTCATACCTTTGGACTGGAACTAACATTATATCATCAGCTTTCTTGGGTCTCCAGCTTGCAGATAGCAGATTATGGGATTTCTCAGCTTCCATAATTGAATGAGACAATTCCTCGTAATAAATCCCCATATATATGCACATGTTTATGTATATATACATATATGTATATATATGTGTATGTATATATGTACATGTGTATGCACATGTGTATATATATATATCATATATTTATATATCTGTATCCATATCAATATTAGTATCCATATCTATATCCTATTTCTATTTCTCTGGAGACCTGACCGCTGATAAACTTGGGTTCTGCCTATTAGAGCAGTAGTCAAGGAAAGACCATTACTAGAGGACAGAACCCTCCTACAGGAGTCAGTGTGTATCTTCTTTTCAGTTAACACTGAGACCCAAACATTCTCCATAGCTTTCTGGAGGATCAGTACCTTTAGATAGGATCTGATACAGTTTAGCCATGGTCCAGGAAGAGATGAGATTATGGGCCAAGGCTTCTTTCTCTGTTCACTGCATTTGATAAATAAGTGTCTTCTCCTCCCAACTCCCACTCACCTTTTTCTAAGAGCCTGGTGTTGAATGTCCAATTATTTTTAATCACATGGGTAGGTTAGTTTTTTAGTTTTCTATTACTTTCTCAGAGGTACAAATGTAAACAAATAAAGAAGTCCCATTGAATTTCCTTTTGTTTTATTGGAATTTACAAGGAAGCACATTTTTTTCTGATCTTTTTCCAAGACAGGCATATCAAAGAGCCAGTCAGCATACAGTCAAATAAAATGTAGCTTCAAGTGGAGGATTAGTAGCTGCTGTTCTTCCACCACCACCACCTCCCGTCCCCGACCCTGGAACACAGCAAGAGATTATCTTTCAGATAAAGGGCACAACCATCTTTTTCCACTTCACATAAGAACAGGACTATTAACCTATGAGTTTTGAGCATTTCCAAGAGAAGGATAAATTATTACATGACCCGATTGGGAATTTTTCTAAAGATTCCCCATAATACCATCCATCAAATATGTGAATCTTATTTAATAGAGTTTTTTAGTAACCATTTTTTGACTGATATGAAAAGAAAAACATTGTTTCTGCCTTTTAAGGGATTTAGCTTTTTATTTTCATGCACCATTAACTCTGCCTAGAACCATGAAGGAAACAGTTGACTATTTGACATGTGGAAAGGTATTATGATTTCTGGGTAAAACTGAAGACAACTGTACTTATCACTATTACCCTTCTAGATTTTAGATCATTTCTGGAGGCACTGAAAGGTATCAATTTAGTACTAGTGTGTTCCTATATCTACAAAATCTCCACCACGCTCTGAAAGGAAATTACAATTACATTGTTATTTATAGGTATACTTGTATCTGAGAGATAACTCCTCAAGTTATAGCTGGACTTCTTATACTTATGTTGTCCATTTATTATTTACTTATTTTACTTTTATACTGATTTATACATAAAAAGTTCATCTTCTCCATGAATTTTCAGGAGCCAGGTTTTTATTTCTTTGAAAATTCTAACTTATCAGTCTTCACAGTTAAATACCTGACAACTTCTTCCACCCGTTAGCCATTATTTGTAAAGTAAAAAAAAACAAAAACAAAAATGAAAAACAAAAAAAAGAACATTCTTATTAGCTAAATAATATCTCTAACTCCCCCAAAAAATAAAATAAAGGATATAATTATTAGATTTTATTTTAGTCCTTATTTTTACACTACTGGAGATCCAATTATTTTCCAAGCTCTGTTAACACAATGCAAAGTAGATTACATGTATTTTATCTTATTTCTTTACCTACTTTACAGTGACAGTGCTAACAACTCATGAAATAAAAAAAATGAAAGAGACACTAGAGGAAAAAAGTTTTCACTTTACTAAAGTATTAAGGCTAACAATAACTGCATATACCATGCAATGACTTTTTCTATGAAAGCGCTTTAACAAATCAACTATAACATTTATTGAGGGCCTATGTCCTAGACACTTGGGACTACTATATGACTTCTAATTTAATTCTCACAATAACCTTTCAGAAGCAGTATTATTTTCCCATTTCACATCTTGCATGTATAGTAAATGGCAGAGCTATAGTTTATATAACAGGTCTTTCTTTCTTAAAAAACAATGTGTTTTTCCTTTACACATATACTGCCTCTTACTAAACTGTAGAACTCTACAGAAATTCATCTCAATTTTCTTCCACATACCTGTTTTTTTTTTTTTTTAGTTTTACATTTCTAATTGGTTAGGTCAATACTTCTTATTTTATTTTGTTGTTTTTATGTGCCTACTTGTATGTGCCAGTGTGTGTGTGTGTGTGTGCGTGCGCGCGTGCACGTGCTTAATTTGCTAGCATGTTCTTTAGAGTTAAGTATAGATTTCTACTAAATAAGCCAAATTCATCTCAAGTCATTCATTCTTTTAGCCCTGGATAAGATACCTCTCAGAAAAAAAACTGCTTTTACTATGTCCCACCCTTCACTCTTCCCTGGAATAAAATTATTTGGCTTTTTATCCTGTTGATCACTTTGTTAAATCATCTTACAGTCATATTAATAGTGGTTTAATAACCCTTACCATGCACTACTAGCCTAGAGGGCACTGAGTAGAGAAATTAATCATAATAAGGAGCTACAGATCGGATAGATTGTAC
Organism: Rousettus aegyptiacus; assembly: GCF_014176215.1. Taxonomy (NCBI): domain Eukaryota; kingdom Metazoa; phylum Chordata; class Mammalia; order Chiroptera; family Pteropodidae; genus Rousettus; species Rousettus aegyptiacus. The sequence continues at coordinate 41,819,877 of NW_023416306.1, read as the reverse complement.
TTTAATGCTATTGAGAAATTACTCAAACAGGATTATTATGTGTTATTACCAAAAACCCAGGCAGCTATAATGCTGTCTCTGAGAACACAGACACTGGATGTCTAGTCATGGGCAGAGTCATCAATAAATTGTACTTTTTTAGAAGCCAAGAAAGCTGAGGAAACTATATGAAGGAACTGGGTTTAAGTGTGCTCTTTGAAGCTGACAGGAAATGATGTTCAGTGTGTGCCAAGGTTAAAATGCTCTTACTCAAGGCTAAATTGGATGTGGTCACAGTTAGCAAAGACCATTTACTATCATTTATGAACATTTCAGACCTTTCCAGTGACACATGGGTAACTATTATTTGAGAGTGCCAAAAGAAAAAAAGAAAAGTAAGTGGGAAAAGATGAAAAGATGAGTAACGCAAACAGGCTAGAGAATGCAACTTTTTCATTTCTATTACTGCTTATGAATTTGTATAAAAGCTAAAAAAGTCATATGTTAGTTTACCTGCTTTCATTTGTTTTATTTCTAAGTTAATATCATATATTTTAAACATATTTTCATGATATTCTTTTGTTTAATTCATTTAAAGCAGAGACAAAAAATGAGACAAAGGGGAATATTTGAGAATTTTTTTTTAGGAAATGTATAAAGTAACGTGAAGAATGGAAAACTGAGATCTTAAGAGGATAGATGCTGTCTGTTAAGACCATAAAAGGTAGGAATTCAGGTATTCCACTCACTCATTGATCCTCCACTCCATTCATTCAACCATTTTGTGCTTTATATATTAATAAGTATTAAACTGACATAAGCTGAGTGCTAGAAATATTTAAAAAGTATTTTGTTAAGATGAAATTCAATGCATACAATAAAGATTCCAACTACAGCTCATAATATTTGAAACATGTTAATCAACAACATCAACATAGTTACTTACTGCCAATACCCTGAAAAGGGCCTTGAAGGACAGATAAAAAAATTACATAATTTCTTCTCAAAAATGAAGGAAGAATTGTATAAAAATAACAAAATTGAAGATTGTATACTCATAAATCAACAAAATTATCATAAGTAGGTGTATGTGTGTATCAGTTTAAACTTATTTTCACAAAAACTATGAAACTTAATTCTCATCATAGTCCTACGAAGAATTTAGTACTATTATTTCCATTTTGTTTAACTACGGACTGCAAATCTTGTGAGTTTTCTAGTATATTTATCAAAATAAATAATACTATCTGACCCTTGCGTGGAGTTATAGATCTGAATGTTTTCACAGATAGGTTTTCATTTGATCTACAAGTAAGGACTTAGTAAGGACTCTATTTTCATTCTCATTTAACAGGAATGTCAAGAATGTGTGTGTGTGTGTGTGTGTGTGTGTGTGTGTGTGTGAAAGAGAGAGAGAGAGAGAGAGAGAGAGAGAAAGAGAGAGAGAGAGAGAGAGAGAGAGAGAGAGAGAGAGAGAGAGAGAGAATGAGTTTTAAGTTCTCATTGCTAACAGGTTAGAGTGTACACACTAAAACCCAGGACTTCAGACATTAACTTTGACATTATGCTGTCATGGATAGGCAGAGCAGGAAGTAAACTCTTTTTAAAGAGTTATTAGAAAAGCTTTAAAAATAGAGGCTTAAAATAGTTATTAAATTGTATTAAAATTATTTGCTTTTATATCTGTCTCTTTGTATTGATATATGTAACTCCTTAAAGGGTCTATGTCTTCACTTATTCCCAATTATTTGTAATCACTATTGAAATTTGATTAGACCACATATTGACTATATTTAAGATAAGAGTTTGCATATTCTGGAACTTGATATGTATATAAAAATGTTTACTAAAGAAATTACTTAAGTAATAAGTAAAAGTTTATCAACATTGCAAAAATAAAGCCCATGCCATGTGTCTCTGGATATGATGCACTGAGAAGGACACATTATTTCTGTTCCAAAAATGCATACCATAAATATAATCATGAAGAAACATCAGACTAGAATGTCTCAAATTGCAGGACATTCTACAAAATAAATGGCTTTTCCTCTTCAAAATGTTGAGGTCCAAAAAGAAAGAAAAGCTGAGGAATTGACCAAGATTAAAGGAGAATAAATAGATAGGACAACTAAATATTGCACGTAATCCTCAATTTGATCACAGACCTAGAAAAATTAGCTATAAAGCAGTATTAGAATAATTTTAACATTTAAATAACAACTTTGGATTAGATAATCATACTGTATCAATATCAAATTTCCTGATTTTTATTAATCGAACTGTGGTTATGTGAGAGAATATCTTTATTCTTAGAAATTTCACTTAAAACTGTTTAGGGTTAAATGGCATGGTCTCTCCAACATACTTTCAAATAGTTCAGAAAAATGAGTGTGTGTGTGTGTGAGAGAGAGAGAGAGAGAGAGACAACTGCTGACTCTGGATTAAAAGTATAGTATAGTTCCTTTTACTATTTACCAGTCTTACAGATTGTCCTGAAGTCTGAAATCTATCAAATTAAGAGATTAACTGAAAAAATTATTTGCATCTCTAAAATATGTCTCTTTCCTTTGCACCACGTCCTTCAAACCATAATAAAAGAGGATTCTAATCAGTACTGTTTTTCTTTTATACTCCCCTAAAACCTTACAGATTAACTCATAAACTAATAATAACTAATAAATAATGAACTAATTTCAAAATTACATTTTTGATTAAAATATGAAGTGATTAAACTATGACTATGAAAAAAATTACCAGACATTGGTTTTCCTAATCAAATGTTACTGTCATCATTCACATTCCTGATTTATAAAGTACCTGAGCTTTTTTTTCATTAACAATATCTGATGCTTTCATTTCAGGTGCTCATCAGTGATTTTTACATTGAGATGTTTAGAATACATTCATTACAAACTAGGCTGAAGCATTTGAAGTTTAAGAGGAACAGCTGAAAAGATCCTACTCATTGATTATTCCAGATTATAAAAGCTTTACATATAACCCAACCTACATCATCAAAAATCAACAAATATCATTTCCCTCAGAGCTACATTCGACTACTGAATACTATGTTTCATTCATTCCTGAATACATGTGTTAAACGAATATTTACTGTAGGTCCATTTTACTAAGAACTTAAAAGACAATGAGGTCAGCAAGAGAGTCTCAGCCTTTAACGATATAACCATATGGGAATAAGTTGAGCATAGTTAATAGTAAATTAGAGGATATGACATAGAATAATGCTAAGTTGGAGAACATGCGAGATAGAATGGGAGCTCAGGAGAGTAGCAGCAATCCAAGTGATAAAAAGCAAATAAAATAAACTGATAACGTAAAACCTAATAGAAATTAATAACTTGGCTAGAAGGGGGAAATGTATCAGGCTGAGAACTACATACATGGAAAGCCAGTAGGCTATAAAAGAGTATGCGTAATTTCTGAGAAGTTTGTTTTTGAGTGGAGCATGGGCAGAAGATGCAGATGCTAACAAAGGCAAAATCACTAAGATGTTAACAAAAGCAAAATCACTGGGCTAAGGGGCTTGGGTCTCGATGGTAGTAAAGAAGCACTAAGAGTTTAGAGGAGCAGACAAGTGGGGTCAGATTTGCCTTTTGGAAAATGTCAGTGCATAATACTCAGTTTGAACATTTGTTTTGGGAGAGATACTTAAAATACAAAGCCACAATCTCATTTTAAAACCCTTGGGACTAGATATAATTTAGAATTCAGAAGATGGAGGACTTCTGGAAAAGTAATAAGGTAAATGCACTGGATATCACATAATATCCCAGAGTGATCTGAAGCAACATTCAACAATCAAATACATGAAAATATCCCCATTCGAATGTATAAATTTTCATCTTAAATGACACTAACCAGTTTAGATCAGATTTGTCACTAAATGAATAAAGATAAAAGGTTTGGTTGTCAAAGCATTTTGATTTTAGATTTGAGGATGAGGGATCGTGGACATATATTAAAAATGTTAGACATACACGAAGGCTGTATAAGTTTGAAAACCAAAACAAACAATTTACAATTATGATGCTGACATTAGAGCAGTATAATATAATTTATAGTGACCAGAAAAGCATCCACGGATTGAATTTGATTCCTCACTGTCTTTTACATCTGTATCACTGTTGAATAAACTTTGTTCTCCTACTTCACTAAAATCAAATTGCTGACATGTACTAGTACATTAGATCTTTTTTCCAGTATAAATTCTACATTACATTATGGCTTATAGCAAATTGCACCCCACAGTTTTATGTAGCCTGCCCTGCAATGAAGAGATACTAAGAATAAAATTTAGTGTCTGTCGAACTATTATAGCAGTTTATTTCTAAAGCTCTAGTTAAAATAAAAATCACACGTTCATTAAATCTGGTGGCATAGCCTATGGATAGTCTGAATTATACTCTATGCTGCAGCCTAGCAGTTGAGAACAACTGAGGTAGAAAATGAATTGTTAGAAAGAACAAGATTTCAGCAAAGAGAACTAGTTAGAAATAAATATTCAGTAAGTCCAGGAATAGATGGTAGCTTTCTTAACTAGGGTTATTGCAACAGTGTCATTTGACTTTGAAACACAGACGATTTCTGTCCCACTACAGCATGAGGCAGAAACACACACACACACACACACACACACACACACACACACACACACACACACACAGTTGATCTGGGGAAAGGAAAAGCATTCTAATGAATGGAGGTATCTGGAATGTTTCTTGCAAGAAGAGTCTTTTGTCCTGAATCTTTAAGGATTTATACAGACAGTCCATAGGTAGAAAGGATGAAGTAGATAATCAGGTCTAAGAAAGAGGTAAGAACAAAAGCATTAAGATATATCTAGATAAAATTTGCAAGATAAGGGGGAGGGGGATGACACTATCATGAACAGTTAAAGTCAGATCAAGAAATTTTATTTTATTCTGTAGGTAATGGGGGCTGTCTACCTGGCTACAGTATAAAAGGTAGGACCAAACTAAGGAGGTAAATCTCAAAAAACCTTATATTCTACACATGAAAAAATAAATAAAATATATCATTAAAAAACGTTAGTCTCGATCAGATATGCTGGTTCTCTTCAAGAATAATTTTGTATACACATATGTACCCATAGTATTCATGTGCATGTTTGTATATGTAGCTTGTGTATATATACTGCAATCTCATTTTCTAGAATTTAAGAATTTAACTCAAAGGCATTTCATGCATAGCTACTCAACCATAGACCCTTTAGCATTACTACCCTTCAGCAATGAAAATTCAGCCATCTTTTCCTGAAATAAAAGCAACCAGGTGATGTGTTCCTTGGCTCATGGGGTGAGAAGGTCTCCTGAGGCCTTGTGCTACATTGCCCTGCCTCCTTACTAATTAGTGCTTCCCCCATTTGTAAATTTCTTTAGGCAAAACAATTTCCTTTGAAGGCACTTTATAATGTCATTAGATTTCCCACTTGTGTTCAACTGTACCACATTCATGAGCAGGAAATGCTAACGCTGATTTTCTCCAAACTGAAGGACCAAGAAGGAAATTCCTTTCTACAGAACATTCAGCTCCCTTCTCCTTATAGCTCTTCTCAAATGAGAGTGTGCCAGGCATTCGCTATTTTTTTCAACCCAACTTTTTTCCATGGGCATGAAGAAAATGCAATAAAACTGGTAGGGTATTGGGTTGCCCACACTTTAACCTAGGTGTCAAGACCATAACAACATAACAATGTTAGAATCCGGAAAGGCAGGTCTGAGCATTGATCACTGACATCAATATTTTGATATGACAATAACATTTCTTTCTTCTTTCCTTTTAGAAGTATTCACTGGGCACATATTTGGTCCACAAAGAATAATATCAAGGTCACACTTGTGAAATATGTGAAGTTCCCATCATTTCATGAGCCAAGTACAAAAATTTTCTACCATGGCTGCATTTTACTCTATACTGAGGCTTTTAGAGTGCAATTTAGAACAATGCTCTGAAAACTTCAAGCATCCTGGCATATATGACAATTTTTCTCCACTTGGCATTTTGTTTAGCTTAGTCGTTTGACTGTTTGTTGTGAACTGACAGGCAAATAAAACTTAATCTAACTCTCTAGCCTCAACCCTGTGAATGCTAATACCCACATGCACTCTGATTCTTAAAATGTTTCAGCATTGACACTTCTCAAAAGATTTTCTCAGTGAGTTTAGGATTTAGGGTGCAAATCTTGCACCTTATGATTAGAAACCTCTATGATTCATCAAAGAAGGGGTGTGTGTGTGTGTGTGTGGGTGTGTGTGTGCAAGTGTGCACACATGCATGCATGCATATTAGTAAAATAAATACTTGGCTGAACCAGGTACCAAAACCAAATATCACCATCATAGGACAAAATTTTGATGGAAAAAAAATGAATTTATAGTGCTATAATTCTAATTACTGTAACTATTTCATTGTTTGAATAGCTTATTTATGTTAAAATAGTTGATATATTAATGCAAAAATCTATTTTTCTGCTTAACTATTTAAAAGTTACTAAATAATTTGTAAGGGAAAAGCTTTCACAATCATCATTAATTACTGAAGTATTAAAATTCCAAATAAGGACAGAATTTCAAAATATAGACCACGTAAGTATACAGAATGTTTATCTATATTTCAAAATGAATGTCTTAGTCAGTTTGGGCTGCTAGAATAACTTACCATAAACCAGATGGCTTAAACAACAGACATTTGTTTTTCTACAGTTCCAGAGGTTGGAGGTCTGAGATCAAGGTATCATACTGGTCAGATTGTTAGTGAGTGTCCTTTTCCTGGTATACAAAGAGCTATCTTTTTGCTGTGTCCTCACAAGGCAGAATAAGAGCTGGCTAGCTTTCTGACTTCTTCATCTAAGGGCACTAATCCCATGCTTGAGGGCTCTACCTCATGAACTAATTTCTTCCCAGAGGCCCCACCTCCAAATACCATCACACAGGGATTATGGTTTCAACCTATAAATTTGGGGAAGACACAAATATTAAGTCCATAGCAGTAAATATTCCAGTTTTAGCCCTAAATCCTAATGACCTACAAATTTTTATTACAGATGTGATTATACTGATTAGATATGATAATAATCTATATGATTTTGTAATTATTCATCACTCACTAGTACAAGGATATCAGAAGTGAACTGGATAAAAAGGAATTCAGCTGTACAGACTTCAAACAGCTAAGGCCAAAGCCAAAAGAAAAAAAAAAAAAAAAAAACAGACTTTAGACATATATCACAACCAAAGCCAGAATTCAGAGCATTCCCAGTTGAGTCATTCGATAAAATAAGAAAACTATTATGTGATAGTCTTTAGCTTAATGCCTTCCTTTTTCAATTACAGTGAATCAAGGTTTTTGTGTGTATGTGTTTGTGTGTACATCTAGATACATATACAGATACATCTGGGGTTTGTATGTATTTGTGTGTATGTTGTGTATATTTATTTGTGTATGCAGGTACAAATGTATATATGTATGTTCTATTTGCTCCTGAGAACAAAAAAGAAACATTTAATTTTGATGCTTCCTTTTTTAGCATTAACTGTGATTTTCTCTCTAGGCCAAATCAGATTGCAAATTCTTCAGCGAATGGAATCATGCTTTCACAGTATTTTGAAGGTGAATATCTCATTCATATGCATAGAAGAATCTTGTCATTATAAAACTTTGATTTCACCAGTATCATCACCACTCTATATTTCAGAAATAATTTCCAAGTCAGGGGCATAGTTGATGATATAGTTTTATGAGGGATATATTCAGAGAAAAAATATTTACATCAAAATGTCCTTTCAGTTTTTCCATATAAAGCACAATCTCTGGCTTAAGGTTGTGCCAACATGACTGACCCATGAATGTTCCTTGTAGAACAGTGTGTTGATCACAGTAAACATTCATTCTGAAACTGTGTAGGTAAAGCTTTCAGAAGTTAAATACTCACAACTACTTTAGTCAACAACAGGCTTTGTGTAAATGGACCTTAGCCCAAATGAGCATGTGAGAATCCTGCTGATGGTGTTTGTGTGGGTGAGGTGGGAGGGGGTGTTGTTTTCCTATGATGTTCTTCCAAGCTGCTTAAAAATAAAAGTGAATAAGTAATTTGTCTGCTTTTATGAAGAATTAATATTTCATGTCTGAGAAGATGAAATTCATCTGAAAGAGTTGTAAGCAAGTAAACCCAAAATAAATCCACAGACGATTAGTTTGAAACATGAAATTGGGTCCCTATCTTCTCATTCTCTTTTACAGCAGCTGAGATCCGAAGGTACCCATGCTCTTGGGGGGAGTGTGCAACATGATGAGAGGCCAAAACCAGCTCTGTTTTCCTACAGCATGTCATCTCACAGATATTCAACTACACCAATGTTTCCCCATGCCTGAGTTAAGAAAGCATATCTCTGCCAAGGACACTGATTGCTGTTATTTTTTGAAAAGACATTATATTAACCAATTTCATGGCATCTTAACATCATTTTAGTTATAATTTTGACAGGTGAATGTGAGATCACTATGAAGAGAAAAATATAAAAATAATTCTGAGCCATTATGTGCATTTTCTTCTAATTTTTTATAAACAGAATTATAATTATTTTATGTCTAAAAATGGTCTATGTATAATAAAACTAAATGTATTTGTAGTATAAAAGGCTAAGGACTCTGATGAAAATGTTTTGAAAAAATGTGGTCCCCACTAATGGAATATTTAACAACCTTAACCACTCCTCCGCTTGGCATCGCTCTTAATTGTTGGCTACCACTGGACTCTTCCAGCTCCACGACTGTGTGTCACATAAGATATGATAGCAAGTCAAGGTCAAGATGTGCAGTAAGGAGTTAGAAGCATGCTCATACATGCACCATGCCCTGAAAGAGGACGGCAGGGGAAACTGAGAGGATGAACACATGTGCCTGATGAGACTTTAAGATAAGTGCTTTCATTTAGAAAAAGATAGTAAGCTCAGAGAATGCAATGAAACTCAGTAAACCTCTGACTTGCTAGAGCTTTGTGGTGATGTTTGTCAACAGTCAGTCCAGGTGGGAGATTCAGGAATGTGTCAACTATTCTGTTCATTCATGAACTTGTAAATATTATTACAATATCATATGATATTAAAATTATTTTATAATTAGGGATGTCGATTTCCCTTAAATAATTGCTAATATAATGAGTCATACCAGTAAAATTACATCATTTTCTGGCTCATTCTAAATATTACATCAAATTTATTAATATCTACCATGTTCAACTACTTCATACAATTATTTTTCATTTGTCCTGAGTTAAACTCGTAAACTTTTTAAAATTAGTTATTAAACATTCTTTGGACATGCAGACAAATGGCATAGAATAAAGGGCCTAGAAATAAATCTGTGCCTATATAGTCAATTAATTTACAACAAAGAAGCTAAGAATATACAATGGGGGAAAAAATAGCCTCCTCAATAAATGGTTCTGGAAAAACTGGATGGCCACATGCAAAAGAATAAAAATAAACCCCTACCTTAACTCATACATAAAAATCAACTCAAAACAGATTAAATACTTGAACATAGACCTGAAACCATAAGACTCCTAGAAGAAAATATAGAGAGTCAGCTCTCTGAACTGGTCTTAGCAATAATATTTTGGACCTGATACCAAAATACAGGGAACAAAAAAATAAACAAGTAAGACTATATTAAACTAAAAAGCTTCTTCATAACAAAGGAAACCATCAACAAAATGAAAAGACAACCTATGGAACTGGAACAAATATTTGAAAACCACATAACTGATAAGTGGTTAATATCTAAAATACGCAGAGGATATCTACAACTCAATAGCAAAAAAATAAAAAATAAAAACATACAACCCAATTAAAAAACGGGCAAAGAACCTGAATAGACAAGATAAACAGGTGCTCAATAACACCAATCATCAGGGAAATGTAAATCGAACCACAATGATACATCACTTCATACCTTTTAGACTGTCCATAATCAAAAAGACAAAAGATAACAAACACTGACAAGGAACCTATATATGCTGTTGATGGAAATATAAACAGGTCCAACCACTATGGAACACGTTATGAAAGTACCTCATAAAACAAAAATATAATTACCATATGATCCAACAATTCTACTTTGGAGTTTATATCCAAAGGGGGGAAAAACAGCATATTGAAAAGATATTTGCATTGCCATGTTTACGGAATCATTATTCGGAATAGCCAAAGTATGAAAACAAACTAAATATTGGTCGATGAATGAATGGATAAAAAATAAATGGTGTGTGTGTATGTGTATGTGTGTATTAGAATATTATTCAGCCTTAAAAAGAAGGCAATCCTTGTGACAACAAGGATGAACCTGGAGGACATTATGCTAAGTGAAATAATAAGCTAACCAGAGAAAAACAAATACTGTATGGTATTACTTAAATGTAGAATCTTAAAAAATAAATTTAAAAAACTGAATTCACAGAAGTAGAGAGTAGTAAAGTGGTTGCCAGGGGGTTGGGAGTGGGGAAAATAGGGGACGTGTGGTAAAGGCTACAAACTTTCTGAGGATCTGATGTAAAACTTGGTGATTATAACTGATAACACTGTACTGTATAATTGATATTTGCTAAGATAAACGTTCTCACCAACAAAAATAAAAAAGGTAAATATGTGAGGTGATGGATGTATTAACCTAATGAGGGGAATCCTTTCATAATGTATAATATACATTTATCAAATCATCATGTTGTCTACTTTAAATGTCTTACAGTTTTGTCAGTTAGACCTCTAATAAACCTAAAAAATATATAATTGGTGACAATATCAGTATATATAAATAGAGGGACATAAATCGAAGAACAGCTCTTTTAAGAGTTATGCCTTAGGGAATAAGTGCTAATTGCCTGTAATATGAAGATAGACTGAATTGAAGTATACATTTGATGTTGTATTACTTGGGAGGTACTTGTGGACATAATTTTGAAAAAAGTCAATGGTTTCTGGAATAATATACTCAACTATACTCAACCTATATTGTAATCCTGAATAATTTAGGGGAAGAATTTTTATATATTACCATTGTTTCAAGGTATATTAATTTTTTAAGATTAATATATATAATACTTCACATATAATTCCAGAAATATTTAACTCCTAGATGTGAGAAATCTATAAAAATCAACAGATTTTTTTTTTATGTTTCTTATAGGTGAATGTATTTCTATCAACAAAAGGTCAAAGAAATTTTGTTGTTTTAAATGCTAGGTAATACATTTCTTTTTAGAGTTTGAGAAGAAAATTTCAATAAGATATTTATATCTGTCAAACTCATGAACAAACCTTTATATTGCTTTTTTCCTAAAACTACATTCCTGCTTACTCTTGCCACTTCCTTTTATATTTTTACCTTTTACTTTTCATTTTCTTTCTTTATATCTCTATTAATGTTGCCATCTCTCCGTTCTCACCTATTTTTGGAATCTATCTATTTTAGCCTCATTCTCCTTCCTAAAGCCACATCCTTATTCCTCTAGATTTCTTTGACCTTGATCTATATCTTTTGTTGAAACATGCCTCAACTTTACCTCTTTGTAAAGGAATCAGAGCCAAGTGAAAATAATGAGGTATGAGAAATGGTGTTTAAGTTTATTAAGCAATCCTGAGATTACTTAAGAATCCTGCAGAATATATACATTCTGTAATGAAGACTTTGCTTCAATAATTTATTGTATTTTGATTATGAACTTGAGAAATGAATGGAGTTTCAGAAAAGCCATAATAAGGGAGCAAACAAGTCAGTTGCCTAAACTAGTCTTCTCTGAATATACCATTTAAGTTATTTTGAACTGTAAATTTAATCATTTTGACCGCAACTATTTTTTGCTAAAATATTATGTGAAGCCACAAGTAGAAAAAAAAAATAAGTATCTTACTAATTTCACCAACTTCCTATAATATCTCTCTGCCAATTTTGGTTTTCTGCTTTTCTTCACTAATTTTTAGTATGCTGTAATACCATGTAGTTAATCATTCATTTCTAAGCAATAGTTTTGCATTAAAATTTTATTAGATCACTTAAAATTTTTTATACGGTTATGGTAAGAATTTAAGATGAATTTTAGGAGAAAAATAGGTTTTCGATGTACTTTAACTCTCTAAACACAACACAATTTATAAATACTCTATAATTAGGAAGTATCGATTAAAAAAATACTGGACAGAGTAAAACTTATCATGTTTACACACTATTTTCAAAGACTTTAAGAATATTTATTTTGATATTCATTGAAAGCAACTCTATTACAAGATGAAAACGCTATATATTTCAATGCATTTTGAATAAAGATGACTATCATGATAGATTCCTTCCAGTAATAATATGACAGTGAACAAATAAATTAACCATATAATTTTCAATCAATTTTCAACTATTTTTCTTGTTGATACTATTTTAATAATAAGTCTGAATTCCAGAAGAAATGTGACCTCATTACACACCCCACAGCCTATATTTAAGTGACTTGGATTTAAAAATATCTTTTGATACGAACTCAAAAGAGTTGATTTCAATGCTATTACTATATTTGTGCAAAATGTATTCACAATCTGAAAAATAAATGGGCTGCATTTATTCAAGGAAATGTATGGCTCATCCATTAATGCCCAAGTTATTAGCGTATCATGACAGCTCTACAGCAATGTGGTCTGTCTTATAAAATCCAAGAAGAAAATGAAATGAACTTACTGCTCCATAAAAAAAGATTTGTAAGAATTCCTCCATCTATCTACTCATCTGCCACCATTCACCTAGATAGGACTCTTGGACTTTGAGAATACTCTGGGTATGAATCTGTGAAAACACCTCACACCAAAAACCCTAGGCCCTAATTTGAAATCTCGAAAACGGACCTTGTCTTAAAACAAAGTTTATATGTATTCATTTTCACAATTTTTAAAGGAACTAAAGATATGCAAAAACAAAATGAGGTTGACATTCTGGAAATGATGTGAAGATTTTGAGTAATTCTTTCTCCAGAAAATACTTATAAAACTGAAAAAGAAGCTTAAGACACAACTATTTGGAAGCAATGGGAAACACTAAAGGCAGTCAGAAATTGAAGTAGAGTTTATTCTTTAAAAATTCCTAATTCACTGAGTTAAAAACTGAAACATGTTGATTGCTTGGGGAAACACCCTACTCTCCTTAGTTCTAGGAGTAGAGAAATGCGATATTACTAGTTGGTAGATATAAGAATTTAAGAAGCAACAAAGCAGCTGAAAGTATAAAAAATGGAACGCTGGAGGTAAGAGAGCCAAAAAAGGACTGTAATACAAATATTTAGTGTATTTTTTCCCCCCAACCACCAACTGATTGCTAAACATTGTAGATTCAAGGGAGACTAAAAAAAAAAAAAAAAAAAAAAAAAAAAAAAAAAAAAAAAATCAGAGGCTGCAGTTGGGACACTACCCTTCAAAGACAGATCTGTTCCTAGTAAAATTTGCATGTTTGCTGTTTTTGAATCAGTGTCTTCCCAAAACTGCACAAAACTCAGTCAGCAGAGAATGGAAATTCTAATGGCTTGAGGTGTCAGAGACCAAAATGCAGCAATATGGAAGTTATCTGGAAATTCAAGACATTAGAAGTGATAGAATCAGAGAGGGTGAACCCCTAAAATTTTAACTGTAATATCTTGCTTCTACAATATTTCTATCTACCTTGTCAACTTTTACATGTTTTTAGTAAGAGCATGTAGCCAAATGTTGTTATTTTTTAACCATCAGAATAGTCTCTCTTTTAACTGATAAATTTAATGCTTTAAAATTTCTTGTTTACTAATACATTTAATTTTATTCTTATTCTTTTTTGGGGAGGGGGCTTGCTCATTATAATGCGTTTTCTTTGGTTATTTTCTTCTTTATTGCCTTCTATTGATTATATGAAGTTATTCTTTTTTTTCTCTTTTCCTAAACTATTATTTTGAAGGTTGTATATAATATTTCTATATTTTTAAGTATTGCCCTTAAAATGTTAACAAAATATTTTATATACAAAATCTAAAACCCTCAATTTCTCATATCTTCCTCCCCAAATCTGGCAATTCTCAGTAAGCATACTACTGTTGTCTACAATATTTGTTCCATCTTTATTTCTACTTCAGAGTTTATAACTATTATTATATTACCTTAATTATTTTACATAAGAATTTTACTTTGTCCACAAATTTGCCATTTTATCTTGCATATTAATTCTTCTTTTGAGTTTAATTTACTTCTTCCTAAAACACAACTTTTTTATTTTTCCCTTGAAGATCTTTTAATGGTAAGTTTTCTTAGCCTTCAATAAAAATACATTTGTTTTTACTTGTGGTAGATTATTTTGAGATAGGTGCACTGTTTTAGTTCAATAATATTTCCCTCAGTACTATGAAGATAATCTATTGTTATCTGATTCCTATTTTTACCTTGAGAAGGTCATTTTCAGGGTAATTATTCTTCCATTTTAATTGTAGCTGGCTTTGCTTTGTAGTACCTTTTAAGAATCTATTTTTGGAGGTCTACAATTTCATTACCATGTGTCCAGGTGTCAAATGGTTTTGTTTTTCTCCCCTCAATTAATTCTATTTCCTGAAATATGAAGGCTTTCATAAGTTCTGATGAAATTTTAGCCGTTTTCTCTGAAAATATTTTCTCTATTCTTCTGATGATTACTGCTAATAGATGGGCATTAGACTTTCGTAGTTTAAAAAGTCTTGTTTTCTCATAATCTCCATTTTATAATTTTCATGTCTTTGTTTCTGTACTCATTTTGGACAATTTCTCCACATCAATATTTCTATTTATTCATTCTCTCTTCATCTGCATCTAAACTTCCATGTGACTCTTTTACTATATTGATTTATGTTACTATATTTTTAAGTTTTAAAGTTATATTTAAATTATCTCAACATGCCATTACTTTTCTTTCCATATTATATTTTTTCTTTGAGTTCAATTACTTCAATTACCATTTTAGATATTTATTTTATAACTTTTTCTTTTAGCATTCTTACTTTCTGTAGCTTTCCAGATTATAATTTTCCCTGCCAAATCTTGCTTTTGGTGGAATGTAATTTGAATATTTTTAAATTTTGCTAATATGAGCTATAATATGTATCATGTGGGTCATGGGTTTTTGGAATATTTTCCTAAAGAAGTTTTGTATTTGCTCTCACTGACAGAATCCGAATGAATCACAACTCTAAGACCAAGACTGTTATTGTCTTCAGTTTTAATACTGTCTGAACCACACGAGCAGTATAAAAAATTGGGCCCCACACAAATAGAAAAACAGAATGAGACTTAGAATTTTTAGGAAACATTTTGGTACTTCTTCACTTCAACTAGGGAGCATCAAACTACATTGTCTTTTCCCTGTGCCGATAGGTAGAATTATTGTTGTTCACTCTTTATTTGAGAATATAACTTTTTAAAATCCCGGGCTTTCTGCTATATATAACAATGCTCTATATATCTTATATCATACTACATATTTCCATGCTTATTAAATTATCTGGTTCCCAAACTAATTTACTAGCTTAATTCACTTAGTCAATGAATGTTCACTATGCATCTACGATATACCAGATTTTGTTTAGGTGGGTCAGTGGTTAACAAATGAGACACAAATTCCTACTATGAGAATACTTTGCTTTCCCATGTAAATTCCCATTATCTGGCATGGTAATTAGAATTTATCAAATATTCAATAAACATGTATTGAATAAATGACTCATATCCAAGTATTCCATCAGCATGTAGAATGTGAACTTTGACCTCTATGCCATTATATTCTGTTGCCTTACTGAAGTTAAATCATAGAAATAAAATACAGGAAATCACGATAACATTTTGTGATTGTGTCAAACATATGAACTACCTTCTATGTTTACTCTCTCCATTGAGGTCAGAGAGCATACCATCTGCAAGACAGTGCACTTTGGTGTTGTGACTCTTACATAACTAAGAGGTAGAAAATAAACCACCAAAAATTACTTGGCAAGTTTACAATGTGTTTCTAAAATTCCAAATCTCCAGACATTCATTTTATTTTCATTTTTATTGCATTTTGTAGATTCTTCCCAAAATTCTTCACAGATATTCATAATTTTTCATCTGCTACATTATGTCTACCTCTGATAGCCTTTGTATTGCTTTATATTTAGCTTTGGTGGCTATTAATTTTACTGCCATACTCTTTATGTAAGCTATTATTTACAGATCGATAATACTCATATAAGATATAAGTGAACAGGTTATAAGTACAGATTACTGTATTTTATTTTTTCATCTTTACTTCATTCAAATTTGGTAACTATTTTCTTTTTAAAGGGTCTGAAGTCCATTTCTCCAGTAACAAGCTATTCGGTGAGCCCTGCTTAGGCCGTCCAAAGTTAAATTTTCTTGACACTCTTTGGGGATGCAGTTATTTTTATCCTTACTTATTTCTAGACCTTCTCTGGAAACCAACAACTTGGAAAGAGAAAACCACGATTTGCTTGAATAACAGCTTTTTTCTTTGTTCACATGTAGAATGTTTCATTTCTTCCCTAAAAGTTCTGTGTGAGGTCTCTTATGTTTACCAAAACTAAAGCAGCTACTTTCTACCTTTTTGTAATCCAGTCGCTGTCTTAGACATTTTTGCCCTGTGCTATTGTTCACCACCCCCTGCAGCAAAATTCCTTTAATATTCTTACAACTAGTGTCTGTGACATCAGTGGCCCCCAGTTTCTAATATTCTCTCTATTCATTTTTTAATATGTCATTGTTAACCTTCTCTGTTTCATTGTGGTAATCATTTCACCTTTCTCTCTCATGCTTATGAAAATAGTCAGAGGATGCCAGGTCACACCTCAGAAGTCTTGGAAATGCAGCAGTAGAACTGTTAGCTCCAAAGCACTGACATTCTGCAGTGAACAGATCAAGGAAATCATAGATCATTTTTAAAATCTTGATGCCTGCCCTTAAATCACTCATTTTTAAGTTTCTTGGAATATCATGTTTTTTTCCTTGCTTTTAAGGTAGTTATGCAAACAACTTGTTTATTATCTAAGTTTCTCCTTCCAAACCATCTTAAATCTCTTAATCTTGTAAGTCTATGTCCATTATCTATTATTCTTCTGAAAAGCTCTATAAATTAAGTCAGCAATGCTTTGATTCTGACATTTCCCCCTTCCATTATCATCCCTATACTTTCTAAATAAAATTATTAAATTTGCTATGTTTTACTATTATTCCTTTTGTACCTTATTTCCCTTTTACTTTACCTAAGCACTCCGTTAATGATTTTGCAACTGGGAATGTTTAATTTAGTCTTTAAATCCTCCAAATTTACTTCTCTCAAGAGCTTTCTTTACATCATTATTAACAATCCCTCACCTTTCTCTGACATCTTGAAAAGGCTCTCATATCCTTAATCAGTCCCACCTTAGATTTCATTTATTTCTATTCTAACAGGGATTTACTCATACTCCACACACAGCTGCAAAATTATCCACTTTGGGGTGACTCATCTAACATGAGAGAATCATGAGAAGACGACTTAAAAGTGATCTTTATTTGCACCTGCTACATTATGTCTACCTTTTTAATGTTTTGCTATTTCTATCTTTTTTGAATATCAAAACTGTTAACACATGTATTTTTTATAGAATTTTTTTATTATGGTGACATTAATTAACAAAATCCAATAAATTTCAAGTGTGCAATTCAACAGTAAGTCATACATATGTTGCATTGCGTGTTCACCGCCCATAGTTAGATTTCTGTCACCAAGCACACATATTTAAATAAGTGATTTTTATATCTCCATTTCTATATGCTATTTTAATGTCTGGTTTCAGAGATCAGTTTTAGTTATAATTTTCATTTACTTGCATGTTTTCTAAGAATGCTAAAATCTTTTTCCAATATTATCTTTCATGCTGTATGAAAAGTATTGCCATAAATTTAAATGCTTTTATTTTTTACATTATTTTTGGAGATTTTTGAGATTATTATACATTTTGTTTTTAAACTTTTTGAAAGTCTTATGTATAATCATATGCGTTCCAACATACTCTGAATGTTTCAGAAACTCGTCATATATATTAATATAAATCTCATATTTGCATGGCTCTTGTCCACTGTTAGCCAATGCAAAAAAACTCCCTATCTCAGTCCTAAAATGTGTAGAAGTGTTCCCATAATATCTAAAACCAGCTAAAAATTTTAGTGCTAAAATATGACGAACTTCATGTTTCAGAATGTACCATAAATAAAAAAAAAAAAAAACTTTTTCTTCGGTAGTCTTTAAAATTTTTCATTTTAACTTGTTATTTCAATATTTGTGTGATTTCAATTAATTTATCAATGCTTTCATAAGTTACTTCTTTCCCTTTTCCTCTCATGAAGTTCTCTGTTGAGTCCATTTTTCCACATCTTGCCCTCCTTTTTTTTTTTTTTTTTTTTGGTATTTGTTTACAAACATTGGTCCCATGTTCTCCAGGAGTTGTGGAACTCCATTTTTCTTTTATCTTCTTAAGCAAAGCTTTCTTTTCTCTAGGTATGTTCGACTCCTTACCTCTGTACCAGCCCACCTTCTCCATTATTTATTCTCTGGTTTCTTGTTCTTTTCCTAGCTTTCCTCCTATCTCACATCTCAATCCCTGGTACTATCTCTATAAAACCATTTCCCGCTGTATTCCGCCCTTACAGTCACAGAGGATTTCATAGAATATTTTTGAATCAAGATTACAAACTTAGTTGCTCCCCTCTTGTTTCTTTAATTTAGCACCCTTTTCATAGAACATGCTCAAGAGCAATTTGCATATAGTGTCCCTTTACATCTCAAACTTTTTGGGAAAATTCAATTTCTACTGTTTTCAGAGAAATATTTTCAATGTGAAAACAAATTTGTCTGTATTCCCACCATCCTAACTCAACAAATCTGAGTTTTGTGCATCTCTTTGCCAACTGTAACTCAATATTTCACATAATATTAATCATAGTCAGTACTCAAGTAGTATGCTTTTATTTCTTTATGTTAGTTTGGATACTTTTTAATGTGTGGCATGTTATTTACTATGATAGTCTATCCATTTGTTACACATTAATTTACTTAAGATGTCTCTTAATGATAACTTTTCACATTTATTAAGTGATTACAATATACAGATATTGTTCTGTGCACTTTACATTTAAAGTCATTTAATGTTCATGGCAACTCTATAAGAATTATCATAATCCCCATTTTAAATGTATTGACTTTACATATAACTTGCCTTCCCTACTTCATTCTCTATGCTTTGTTTCTTATATCTCTATTGAACCAATTGCCCAAACTTAAAATTGGTGTGTCCTCTCAAACTCCTTCATTTCCCACTGCCCCCATATTCAATCATCAAACACTGCCATTTCCATCTCTGAAATAGCTCATGTCTGCCCATACATTTCAATTGCCACTGTTACTTTTCCAGTATAGACCACCATACATGAGTAGAAAAGGGGCAGGCAAATGCATTCCAGCCAGAAGATACAGCACTTTCTACTACTCAACCCTCATATTTCAGTTTAAAAGTTATATTTTTAATGAAGTTCTCACTGACTCCTCTGGTCATGTTTAGTGGAGCATTTCTCCATGCTCAAATAGTCTAGAGTAACCACTCTCTTCTCAAGAACACTGGAGTGCATTTTTCTTCCAGTAAATCCATAGTTTTCCCGATGCCTATGTCAGAGACCTATTGGACTATTGCACAAGTCTGTGAATACTCTTATCATGTTAGGTGTCAACTTTCATTCCAGAGCCAATTTACAAAAGAAAACAGTATTTTATCTGTAAAAAAAAAAATTGCAGCATTATAGTGGCAAAGATAGCAACCCACGGTTATGTCATTTTGAAGTGTACATTTAAGGCAGCCAAATAGGAGTATTCACTCCTAGTCCAGTGACTCTCCACACAATGGCCCGCAGTAACCCTAGGGTAAAATGTGTATCTCATCAAAATATCAAATGTGTTCATTCCTTGGGCACCTGAATCCACCAAGAAGCATTAAAAACATAAATTTTAAATTGTGAATAATTGAATACAAAAATAAACAAATGTTTGTTTAATGCTTATAAGTAAGTACTAAAGAAGTAAATGAATATTTCCTTTATATAGAATAGAATCCTAAAAAAGTGAGATATCATAATAAAACTTATTATTTTTAATATTATTTCTTCACATCTAGAACCCTGCTTCTAGAGATATATTATACACACTTTATATACACATTATACATTATTTCTTAAATCTTCAATGGAATGACTTTGTCCCAGACACCCATCTTAATCTTTTTTGACCATAAGTGGGAAAATTCTAGGATTATAGCACACTCGTTCCCTCTTGCCTCACGTGTCTCTCCAGTGTATTATACTCATTTAAATTACAGTATGTCTGTTCCTGGTATTGTAAACTCAAAGCATCTTTAGGAACCATATCATTCTTGGATAAAATTCACAGATCATTTGGCCTGTAAAGACTCTAAATTCTCCAAGCAGTTTGATTTTTAATCTCTCATGCAATCACCAAATAAAGCCAGTCTTTCTGCTGACCTTAGACTCAGCTTGGGATCCTTAGTTCTTGGTATTTGAATAAACTCTAATATATCCCTTTGACTTATCTTCCCACCTGAATCAGAAATCCTACAACATAATGTCTTATTGGGAAACTGCTTATCCCTATGAAAGTAAATTAAATCTTATCCTTACAAATTATACTGTTATTATTTTTTGCCCATCCTTTTCTTCCTATAGTTGTTATGAGATATTCGAGAATAACAAGCATTTTTCCTTAATTATTCTCCCACTTGTTTTCTTACTCCCCTCTTTTATCCAATCCCATTGTAAAGGCTTTCCTTTTCCTTCTCTTCTCATCTCTTCTCTTCCCACTCTTCATTCCCTCCCTCTTTTCTTCTTCATTCTTCTACTATTCTTTCTTAATCTAATTCTCATTTGCTGCAGCTGCCTTGAACTTCAAATGGCTCTTATGGCTAAATCTAGCCTCAGATTATCTAAAATATGCTTCCTCTAGTTGTATTTACTTATTTTATTTCTCTTACATGTTCTGCATTGCTCCTCGTTCTCTCTCCTGCTAATTCTTTACCTGTGTACTAGAAGTAACAGCCCATATCCTGCTGAAGCTGATCCAACTCCTTACAGTACTCTACACCTAAAATCCATGCTGATCCAGTCCAGCATCCATCACTCACTGATCATGCTTACAACACAGCAGTTAAGTACACAGAATATCTTACACACACACACAGCTCAGTCAGGTCCAAAACCAAGCTCTGAATTTCATTAGCAGTATGAGCTTTGATCAGATATCTATTTTTTTTTCTGAGCCTTAGTTTTATTATTTTTGAAACTAGAAGGGTAATTGTACTAAGACATCTTGTTTCTGCTTTTTGAACCTCTGTATTTTCACCTTTTCCTACAATGCCACCTTAGAGCTCTCTGGTACATTATCTTTGAAGACTTAAGGAGACCATAACATTATCTAGCTTGAAGAACAGCTGACTCAACACAAGAAAATCAACCTCCTTAAGGTCACTATTTCTTTGAGCTCGATATTTGTGACATTAATCCTAGAAACAAGTGTCCATTCTCCTTTAAGAGACTATGAAAATTAATTCTACCTAACCTAGAACTTAGTCAAAAATCCATTCTTAATGTGTTTCACTCCAATAATGTATATTCCTCCTCTTATCTGGCTCAATCACCCTTCCCTCACTTAATGTATTAGTTTTCTATTGCTACATAACAAATCACCACACATCTATTGGCTTAAAGCAAGACATATTGTTATCTCATAGTTTACATGGGCCAAGGACCTGAGCAGAGCCTATCTGGGTCTTCTGCTTGGAGTCTTACCAGGCTGTGTCAAGATTTCGGCTAGGCTGAGTTCTCATCCATAGACTCACCCTAGGAGGAATCCAAACTCATTCAGGTTACTGGTACATTTCATTTACTGATGACTACAGTATGGGTAAAGGCTCTGGATCCTTATTGGCTGTTTGCTGAAGGTTGCCCTCAGGTCCTAGAGACTGCCCAAAGTTCCCTGCCATGTGGTCCTCTCCTTAGGTAATCTATTAAAATAGTGTCTGCTTCTTCAAGGCCAGTAATTGAATCTCTCTTTCCAGTCAGCTAAGAGTCTTACATAATGCAATGCTGTCATGGGAGTGACATCCCATTGTGTTTGCCATATTCTACTGTTAGAAGCAAGACACGGGTTCCACCTACACTCAAGAGGAGGGGATTATACAAGGGTGTGACTCATTGTGGCTCCCCTTATAGTAGACTACCACACGAGTCTTTCGACACTTCCTATTACTTTGCCTCTAGCATCCTCTATGTCATCAGAAAACTCTTTCACATATCCTCAATCTCCATATATTCAAAGTGCTCTCTCCATTTCATTCTAACCCAGAACTGGAGAACACAATTTATTCTGAAGATATCTCAAGAAGAATGTATCACTTCTAACATCCCATCTGAGTTAGAGCCTACAGAAAGGAAGAATGGTCCTCTTTGTTTCCTAGTGCCAGACCCAGATCATTTCTTCCCACTCCTGCTACAAAACCCTTTGTTCTTCCAAGGCTCACAGTATCTATCTGTACCTCTCTCTCCTAGTTACTACTATATCCTGACCTCCTGTCAATCATTTGATTCCTTCTCATTCAGTAAAAACTTTACCTCGGTCTTTCCCTATGCCTATCTATCTGTCACACTTAGTAGCTTCAACATTTGTGTGTAAAAAACCGCTTTTCCTTTTCCTCACTTTCTTATAATCCTTATCTTCAAATATATTTTTCTTCAGTCCACCACTCCCATGCTCACACTTTGGATAGTATTAATTCGTGACTCTATAAAACCTCTAAAATTTTGGTTTCATATATTTCTATTATCTGACAATCACTTTCATGTATTCTAGTTCACTTGTTCAAACATGAGACATTTTATTCTTCAATATACTCTCTTCTCTTTGCCCATGGCTAGCTTCTCACCATTTAGATCTTTGAGATTTTCCTGATTGTCGCAAGTAGAGGCAAAATATAATCCCTTTCCCTTATAAGCACTAATTACATACTCAGCATAATGCGTTTGTTTGCTTATATAGTCTAATTCAATGGCCTCAAAGGATTCTGAAGCCCATGAGGACAGAAATGATGCTTACAACATTGTGACAATAAAGACTAATACATTTTATGGTATCAAATATACATATGATACCAAAAAATTATATACTAATATGCATGTACATGTATATATGTGTGTACCAAATATATTTATATAGAGAGAATAAATAATCAAGGGTTATACCAAGAATTAGATTTTGCATACAATGATAGTGATGATGATGGATGATGTCGACTGAGTGTTTGCAATGTTCCAGACACTATTATATGTACTTTGTACATTATCTCATTTAGTCCTCCCGGTAGTAACTCCATGAGGTATGTTTTATGATTTACTCTGTTATACAAATAATGAAACCATGGTATACACAGGTTAAGTCGACTGCCCAATGTCACACAGACTATGGGTAACAGATCATGAAGTCTAACTATGGAACTTCTACTCTTACTCTCCATACTAGACTACCACCCAACACTAGCATTTAGGGCTCTAGCGGCACAAAATACTAGATAAATAACACCTTTAGAATTATCCTTGTAAGTATATTCAGTAAGTTGGAGTTTATGTACATATTATGTCTATAATGTAAAGATATATGTATGGATATAGATAATCTTTTCAAAAATATTTGAGGAGATAATAGTTACCTATTTATAATATAGATCTACTATTATTTTCCAGATGAGCAAAGACCAACGAGAAAATAATATACCTAAGGCCAGGAAACTTATTAATGGCAGAAAGAGATTTCCAATTTAGAAATATTTTGTTGTAATTTTCTATCAATGAGTCATTACTGCTAATGAAGATTTGTGCGTGTGTACATATATGCATGTGTATATATACATATAGGTTCACCGAATTTGAACTGATTATAAGTTGTTTATACTATATTTCAATGAATGGTCTTAAGATGTAGAATAGGACAAGATTTTAAAAAATAATTTATTGACTGTTGGTCTTAAAAGATATTTGTTACAGTTTAGTTTAAATGATTTATTACACAACTTAAATGTATAGCCAAGTATTTTGTCTATTATTGCAGAAGCAATAGGAAAATAGTATTGATTTACCACTGTGTACATGAAATGAATTTTAAAGTGAATTTTTTTGTTGACCATATGCCCTTGTATCTGCATAATTAACAGCCACAGATGAGCACATTTTACAATGTATATAGTACAGGATATTCTAACTCCAAATGGCATTTAAATTTGTGATATTAAAACTCTCTAAAATATATTTTGTTCTACGTACTAGAGACAAATTGCTTGTGATGTCACCTTGCCCCAGGAGATAACATTGCTTTTTCCACGGTTACAATATTTTGTTTTTAAAATGCCTCTTCTCTTTTTGGTTGTGAGTAGAGAATTTTAAAATTGTTTCTAATTTTTTATGGTTGAGAGACAGAAGTATATTTTCTAAAGCAATAATGTTTAACTTTGAGGCAGAATAACTTTGAAAGCCCTAAATAATTCACTTTGACACTCCTGGCTCTCTAAAAAGTGCCTAAGGCAAGAAGAGGTACCATATTGTCTTATAGAGTATACTGCATTGTTTTTTTTTTTTTTTTTTTTTTTGTCATCACTGGAGATGAATCCCAGGAATGTTAAGAAAGAAGTACACATCAAAAATTTTGCAAATTAGAATTATTCCCCGCTCCCCCCACCCCTCCCCAGATCTCTATGAGATGTGACATAAAAATACCTGGGTACTATATAAGTAAAAATATGATTATCTCTTTCTTGTTACAAGTCACCTCAATTTTTATTTTATTGCCCAGAACCCCATTTCTAAGACTGCATTATGTGCATTAACACCAAGCAGGCGGTTAAGAAGCGCCATCTACCGATTGTTTTACTTTCTAAATTGGAGACTTTATAATGCCCTTCCGTATATTAAACTATAATTAAAATAAAACACATGGGAAACAAACCCAATATCACTTCAATGGCTTGAACATTTACAGTTAGTGGTTAGTACAGTCAACATTTTTCTTTTTGTTTTCAGAAGCCCAAATATCCTAAATAGAATCCTGCAGCAAGTCTTGTGTTTCAACTGTATAAGAGAGCCCTGGACTGGGGAGTTGTAACAATTTCACTTCAAAGGAAAGCAGACTAGTCAGTGGCCCCAGTTTTGTTCTTTTGAAGCAATCGATAATAGACTTGTCAGTTTACAAAATGTGTCCATATGAGTAGTGTATCAACATTGTTAAATAAAAGGTTACTGCATTAAATAAGATGACCTTGCTACCTTTTAGTTGCAGTCTTAGAGAGCAAACTTGTTTTAATTAGCAGTCAGCAAGCAGACTGTAACTTCACTGAAGGAGCATTGAAGAATCACTGCCTATTAACAACCCAGCGGTAAGTAAGCCAGCACAAATACTTATAACCAAATAGTGTGCATTTCAGGAGTGGAGAGGATTAGCTATTGGGCACACAACACAGTGGAGGAAATTGCTTTATTCCCAGTACTGCTGGGTACCAGGAGGCAATCACTGTGCCTCCAGCCCATTAACAGCATTCAGAGTGTTGCTTCCCATAGAAGGGGTTATTGGCTAACCACTGGGTGACCAATTAAATGCTATGAATAAGTCCCAAACCCAGCAGCATGGGGCCTGTTTGTGGCACAGTGGTATCATTACTAAAGTGAAAAACTTGATGAGAAAGGAACATATTTAATTATAGAACTATACAAATGGCTAATTAGGACCATAAAGTGAAATGAATGACTTTCCAGTGGATTTTTGAATGTTACTGATAACTGCTCAGCTTCTTTGGAGACCATGAAAGTGATCTACAGCTAGAGCTTGCATGTCATGGTAATGGATGGATCTTCATTAGAGGAAGCTTTTTTGACCTGGTTGCTCAGGTAGCATGGGTTCTAAAGACAATCCTTGATTCCTTTCACTGCAAGGGTTCCTTCTTTCTAACCCCCTGGTCTCTCATGAGTTCCACTTGCTTTCACAATAATTCTTATGGGTTTAAATGCAGAAACATTATCTGCAATAGTCACTCCCAATCAGTTGGAAAACTGAGTCGCAAAAGGGTGTCACTTGTTTGTGGGAAACAATGATCCATGCTTAGTTTAGCTTTTAAACTCTGGAATTAATCCAAAATCTGCTGTTATACTTTGCCAATCCAGGCATCTCAGGACTGCTAAAAAGTCATGGGGCCTTCAAATTGAAGAATTACAGTTAAAGGTTTTAACTATTGTCAAAGTTTAAATTTAAAAAAAAATAGAAAAAGGAAGATTGAAAATTGATCTGGAGCCATGAAAACAAAAATAAATGTGATTAATTTCCAGCTATCAACTGTCAGAGCAAGCACTTATTTTAGGTGTGTTTGTATGTTTTATGCTAATTTGGTTAAGTATATGTTTAATAGAACCAATTTTTTTCATTTATCAAACATTTAGTAAGCACCTCTTCTGTGTAAATAACTATACTAAAGATGTATAGAAACATGGCCTTTATTTACAGAGTAAGAAACACTGAATGCCAACAAAGAACCATACACTTCTAGTCAGGTAAGTATAGAAAAAACTTATTGGCTGTCACGTAATATTATTAAATGCCTGCCTTTGTTTTTATTTTACAGTTTAATTTCATTTTCATTAAAAACATTACTGTTCTTTTAAACAATAATTGCATCAGTCAACAATGGTAGCAGTATATTCAGTAAAAAGTAAAATTTTTTCACCCTAATCTCTTTTCTCACAGTTCGTAAGCTACTATTATATTGTTAATAGCTTAGTAACCACCTTTCCGGTAATCAAGGTTTGATGGAAAATACTAGTACTAGATGAGTTTATAACCAAATCCGGCTAGGATTTCAAATGAAGATGCTATAAAATATCTACATTTGGAAATACTTTTTATATTTCTAGATTACTTAATTCCACAGTAAAAGAAGGGTCAAGATACCCATGTACCAATTCTGCTTCTGAGAATGCTAAAAAAGTGGAAGTGCTAAGAATATTGATTGGCTCCATCTCCACTGATCATAAAAATACTTGTCCTGAACCTGCTGCTGATTGCTTAATCAGAATTCATGTAAATATTATTTCATTTTTAACCTAATCACTGACATGAGTTGGAGAGTTCTAAAACTGGTAGAGACCTCCGAAGATCATCTACTGCAGACCTCTCTATGCAGGCAGGCAACTCTTTATGCACCCAAGGAAGCTATGGCTCCTTACATTTAAAATACCCACAGGTATGCATAGCCCATGATCCTTCTTTCAGGCTGATTCCCATCTTGGCCACACAAATGACCCCAAATAGATTCCTCTTCTTAACCCCAATATATCCTGCTAATATTTAAGTATGTTTGTCTACATCTGCCCTTGTATGGAGTAGAGAATTCCGAAAATACTTCTCACCAGTTAAAAGGACGCATAGCTATAAACACTGAAAATTCTTTAAACTTGTCTGGCTCTCTGATAGTTGTATTTCAAATGATTGCTATTTTGTGTCCTTTTCCCTCATTCCTTCCCTTTAAGCTGCAGATTTCAAAACATACAGAATGTAAAAATGTTGCATATAAATTTGCTATCCCATGATATTTGCTATTACCTGTAAAATCATATTGTATTTTAATTGCATATCAGATATCTTTCATGGTAAGTTTGTCTAAACAGTATCTCTACCCTTTATTCAGTGATTCCTTTAGTCATTCCTCTTTCTGAACTTACTGAATTTACTCCTGTTGGATTTATCCCTATCCTGTTCTTAATGAGGTCATTTTTAATTTCTCTGTTTCAGGTTATTTAAACTCTGCTAACCTTCTCCATATTCAACTTAAAGATGGTATGTTCAACTTTTTCCTAAAGCAAAATAAAAATATTAAAACATAATAATTACATTTCTTAAAGTTTTACTTAAAGCTGCAAAATAGTAGAATAAAAAAAAACACTAAGTGTAAACCAAATGTATCTGTGTATCCACATGGTATTTTTGTCATTTCCTAATGAAATTCAGTTTGGATTTCAAAAGCTTTGCTACTCCCAGTATTTTGCCTCTCTCCCTTGATAAAACTCTAGCCTTGAACAATTGCTCCACTTTCCTTCCTCTTTCTCTTTCTAACTCTACTTCTCTCTCATCCTCCCTGTTATATCTCTACCATATACTCAGATCACCACAGAAAGATTCAAAAGTCATCAAATAAGTTGAAGAAGGCAGAAATGAGGGAAAGCTTTCTGATACTATGTTTAATATTTTTTATGCTATTGATTATACACAGTACCTAACTGAAGGACTATAATCCAACCATGAAGGTAATAACTTTGAAGACTAGAGAGCCATGAAGATAAATATTTATGGCATTATAACAACTAAAAAAAAAAGTGACAGATTTTAGAGCAGAAAATTTACCAGGCAAGATTATAAAATAAATGAATACATATAGTATTAGGGTTTTAAAAAATGTCCATTAGCAGGTGAATGAATAAACACAATGTGCTACACACATATTCTGAAATACTTCTCAGCAATACATAAATACATACATATATATACATACATATACACGCACAGGAAATATAGGAAAAGTAAAGTAAAATGTCAAAATGAATCCAGAAGTGAGATTAATACACAAAATTACAGGTAACTCTCAAATTTTGGCAGTTAGTATAAAATTGGAAATGCAATCAGTTCCACAAATCAGTGTATGCGTCGGATATAACAAATTAGTTTCTTAAGGAAAATGTTAATTTTAAAATTGAGACAAGAGAAAAAAATCTCTTTTGGGTCACATTTTATACAATGCTATTAATTTCAAAAGATCTCTAACAGCATATATTCCTTAGATACAAAGACATATTTTACATTAAATTTTTTCAAAAAGATTCCTCAACATATTCCAAAATACAATTTAGAAAAAGAGTAATTAAAAGTGGTGGAATGATATATAGTGGTATTTGATGAATGGAGAGATATAAACAATGAGATCTACATATGTATCAGATGGCTAATGTTGTAGTTTAGTATAAACCACATTTTAATGCTCCTAGAGGAATGCTTAGATTTTATATACATTGGGCAATCAACCAGATTTGGTGGATAATAAGATCACTTAGGTCTATTTCCTGACAAGTATCTGAGATACAGCTGTTCTATATTGTCTATATTATTCTACATTGTCTATAACGAGTTAGGTTAGATTAACATCTTTTTTTGAAAACAGCAGGATTTAATACTAGTTTATCCCTAAGCAAGTGAGTAACTAAGCCATTATTGAAACATAGTGATTATTTTTGGTAATACTTTAAAGTTGCAAAATAATAGGAAAAAAACTAACTGTAAACCAAATATAGCTGCTATACACACACACACACACACACACACACACACGTGCATGGACTCATAAATAATCCAGACAAAAATATGGGGTGCATTAGTTTGAGTCCACTGACAAGCAGATGCCAAGGCAGGATCAGATGTGCATGAGGTTAAATGGAAGAAGCACCTCCTAGGAATAAAGTGGTGGAGGCCAGGGAAGGTAGATCAGAACAAAACAGACCTACCACAGGTACAGGAGAAATAACATGAGGATAGGTAGGAAAAGTTCCTATTACAACACAGTCCAAAGCGATTTTGGAGTTTTGGCCAAGCCAATGGAGAATTCTAGAGCTCAAGTCCAGTGAAAGGGCTCTCATATCTTACAGAAATAGGCTCGTATTAGTATTCTCTAGTTCAGACACTGCTTGGGAGCAGTTTTTGGGAACTGTAAACACACATGCGGATTCAAAAGAACAGGAAGAGAGGCCATCAGTCTATTTTGCTTCCTGCAGCAGGACATATGAGTAGGACATTTTCCTGGCCACCAGAGGTTTGTCATATATGTAGAAAGAATATTATTTCTTGTGATTTAGTGACCACAAGTAACATGTATTCAGTCTGAATTAACACTACCCATATGCTGTAAAATAAACTTATAAGTAGATTGGTAGTCTCTTGAGAATCTACAAGAAGAAAATCTATATCTTCTCTGATATGAACAAGAATGAAAGAACTTGATTCAAGTCCTCATTAGATTTTAGGGGAAAAAAATGAGTAACAGTAAAAATCACAAAGCACATAAGTGAGCAAGGAACCATGAGCATAAGTCAGTAGAAACTAGAAGCAGTAGAAGAAAATATTGAAAAACTTCAGATATTAAAATTATCAGAAAACAGCATATGTAATAATTATAATTAATATGCTTAAAACATTAAAGAGATGATTGAAAATATATACAAGGTATAAAAGACTATTAGAAATATAAAAGTAGGTTTGAAAAAAAGTAAATGATACTTCTAAAACTGGAAAATAATTTTTAAAACTCAATTGATAGATTAAAGTAGGGATCAGCAACTATGACCCATAGAAGCTTGGTTTTGTAAATACATTTTATTGGAAGACAGGCCCAATTGTTTATGTATCACCTCCAGCTGTTTTCATGCTATAACACCAGAGTACAATAGCTGCAACAGAGATCTTATGGCCCAGAAACATGGAAGATTTACAACCTGGAAAAAGTTTGCTGACTCCTGAATTAAACAAATAATTGAACCCAGCTTAAGAAAGAATTAGTTCACTGGAAGACAGAGTTGAACAATTTACCCTGCATACAACAGAGAGATGGAATATGCGTGAAAGGGATTTTAAGAGATAGAGACAATGAAAGGAAAAAAGATATGCCAGATATTTAAGTAAAATTTCAGAGAGGAAAAAAAAGGAGAAAAAAATAGGATAGAGGCTCTATTTAAAGAGAAAGAGGCTAAGCTATTTTTAGAATTGTTAAAAGAAAACAATCCTTAGGTCAAAGATGTCCAAGAAATAAGAAAACACATGATGGATCACAAAATAAAAAGTCTTCAGACCTGCCAAAGAGAAATGAGAGGTCAACTACAAAGGAACATTAATCTGACAGGTGGCAGACTTCTCAGTAACAATAATTATAACCAGAACACAATGAAATAACAGCTTCCATTGCTGGAAGAAACTATTAGCGAATATAGAATTCTGAACACAGCGAAATGATATTTCAATAAGAACAAAGTAAAGACTAAAGAATATACAATAGACCAGAAATATGATGACTGATAGAAAAGAATACTGAGCAAAGATTTTGGTAAATATGGGATAATGTAAACAAACCGACTGTAATAAAATACAGTAAGAATAATGTTTAATATATATTTGGAATTAAAAATCAGGATAAAACTTTACATGAAATACACTTTAAATAATAGTTTATAATAGTATTTAATATGAGGGGCTGATGAATTTTAAAATATTCTAAGATCATTAGTTTTCAAGAAGAGTGTAACATCATGCTTAATTTTAGCTTTTGTTTATTTGAGTATAAATGTAAAAGATAGCTAAACCACAAATTCATGGCATTCAGCCATGTACTTCCAAACAAGTAGAGAAAAAATGGAATGAAGAAAAAAGAAAATAAAAAGTGAGTCAAGAGATTTAGTGAAAGAAGAAATTTTTAAAAACTTGATTTGTTGAAAGTATGTAATAAGATAGAAGCAATCAATCCTATTATCAATCACAGCAAATATGAGACTAAATATTCCTGTTCACGAACAGATTTTCAGACTGAAATTTTAAAAAATCCTTTTATGCTATTTAAGCTATTGATACTTAAAATATAAGAGGAAAACTTGAAGTTCATAGGATTGAAAAAGATACAGAAAACATTATCTATCCAAAAGAATGCTACTACAGTTCTACTACTGTCAATTTAAGGTAAAAAAAAAAAAAAAAAAGAAAGAAAGAAAAAACAATATTGAAGATTAAAAGACTCATAAAGATTGAAGTTGAAATTCACTAGAAAAAATGTGACAATTATGAGCTTATAAATTATCTAATAACACAGCTTCAAAATATATAATGAAAATTTTACTACAAAGATAAATGGCTAAAGCCATAATTCTTGAGAAAATTGTAAACATCTATCTCTAAGTAAAGCACAAATCAAGTAAACCAAAACCTACAATGATATGATTTGAAGTACAAGATGTAACATAGAGATAATGACCACTGGACTTATCATTTGGAGAATAAACATTCTCTTCAGGTACATATAAGACATTTGCAAAAATTAAGCATATGCTAGCACTTAAACCTATCCTCATCAAAATCCAGAGACTTGAGATTAGTCAAACTGGGTTCTGAGAGAGGACGATTAAGAGCACTTATCAAAAATAAAAAGAGAAGCTTAGAAAACACAATCTATTTGGAAATTCATAAAACATACTTCCAAACAAATCAAAAGTCAAAGGAAAATATAATTAAAAATTGTAAATATTTAAAACTAAACAAAAGTAAAAATACTTTATATACATGAAGTTTATACATAATTGTATAGGGAATTTTACACTCTAATATATATTTAAATACATACAGTAGAAAAGGCTGACTCAGAATGAAAGTAAGAGAACAGGCAAGTTTCACTTTGAGCCTTCTTACACATAAGTACTTACTAAATCTTGGTCAGCTAAACCAAAGGACAAAAAGGTGGGAAGAAATTTATTTTTACCTATTCAGGATATTCCCTTTCCAGAGATGATAGTAAGGAGAAATAAGCTAACGCTAAGAGAATCTATTATGTTGATTTGACCACTAAATAAATATACAAAGGACCTGTTCAGCTTTGAAACACCACCAAGCTCTTTAATAAATAATTTTGGTAAGTAATTTACCTATGTCTAAGCATGTGCTAGGGAATATAGTAGTCACTAACCACATACAGCTTAGATTTAATTTTGAATTACATTAAATTTCAAATATGATTTCTTAACCACACCAGCTATCAGTGACTGAGAAACTAAATTTTTAAATTTAATTTAGTTTAAATTAATTCAAAATTAAGCTTAAATAGCCACATGTGGCTAGTAGCTCCTATGTTGGACACCACAGATATAGAACATTTCTACCACCAGAGAAAGTTCTACTGAACTGTGCTGGTCTAGAACAGAGGTCAGAGAACTTTCTGAAAAGAATCAGAGAGTAAATTTGTTAGTTTTGCAGGCCTTTTGGTCTCTGTTACAACTTGCAAACTTTGCCCTTGTAATATAAAAGCAGCTATAGGCCATACAGAAATGAATTAACATGGCTATGTTAAAATGAAATTTTACTTCTGAAAAATAAAAGGCAGCAAGGCTACAGGCTGTACTTTGCCAACTCTTGGTCTTGGGAGAATATCACAGAGGAAAGCACTCTTTCTCAGTTCATAGCATTCCAGGCAAGAATCTAGTATTGCTTGTCTAATGCAGTGGCAAAAAATTAAGTTTCCAATTTTTGTTACTCAGATGAAACATACCACTGGATATTAAAAATAAAAAACAAAAACAAAAACACTACAAGCTGCTCTACAAAAATAAATAAATACATACATACATACATACATACATACATACATACATACATACATACCTAGATAATAAATTAAAGAATCTTAGAAATAGACCCATTAAGAAGAAATAGAATCCCCTCAAAAAAGATCTGAAATAATTTAAACCACTTCATTAGTTACCTTAACATTTCCTTTTCTCTAAATCCAAATCAAATCCTAATACCTTATCCCTGGAATCTTAATTATAGTGGTGTCTCAGCTTCCTGTATCCTACATAAGTTTAAAACAAACCCCTATCTTCTCTATTTAACATAATTTGGGCCAATGTTAGCCTGTAAATGTTTAGATTTACCTTTGCTATACAGCGATGAAAGAAGAAAGGTGGAAAAGATTAGATAATAAATAAATTAAATAAATAAACAAACAAATAAATAATCTATTTAAGTGTAGAGATGAACAGTGAGGTGTCACTAAACTATGTGAAAGAGTGACTCCTGAGTATTATGCAGCAGTTAGAAAATAAAAAAAAAAAAAAAAAAAACTGTAAGGCACAGGTATATTAAGCCTGTGAGTAAAGAGTCCAGTTGGGTAGGAGGTATGCAAAGAGGAACTCAGTCTTTAAGGCTCTCCAGGTTTTCCTTTGGGACCTAGTTTGCTCAGACGTTTATAAGGAAAGTGTTTCTGACCTGCTATGCTTTTGACCTTCTTCTCCAATTATTC
This sequence comes from Rousettus aegyptiacus, assembly GCF_014176215.1. NCBI lineage: Eukaryota > Metazoa > Chordata > Mammalia > Chiroptera > Pteropodidae > Rousettus > Rousettus aegyptiacus. The sequence goes on along the minus strand of NW_023416306.1, from coordinate 41,785,619 downwards.
ACTCTCTCCCACTCCAAACACCTGATAATCTGACTCCAATTCTTACATGTTCCCTTTTTTCAGAGTTCTGTTTTATTTTCCTTAACTTGTATTCTGACTCCCATTACCCCTTGTATAATTTAGCAGGAGCTCAACTCTTTCTCTGAAAATTAATAATGCAGTGATTACCTCTGCTTTGATTATCATTACTTATTTAAACTACAGTTTTCTCCAGTCCTCTCTAATTACTTCTACCTACTGGTAATGATTCTCTACTTGAATTCCATGGGCCAGTATAATTGCACAAGCAAACAGAGCAACACTTTCAATATTTCACATAACAAATTTCTCATCAAAGTCCAGATTCTAAACTAAGCCAATAATAACTCTCCATAATAAAACAACAAATAGGACACTGGACATTAATTAATTTGTAAATAGCTGTTTCCTATTTATAGACCCAGCTCCTTTTATTTTTTCCCTTTAGTACAAACAATAAAATACAAACTATTTTGGCCATATGGTCACCAAAATATTATTTTCGCTAGTAAAAAATATGTCAAAATTGTTATCTGAGTAATGACTGATTGTTTTCTTTCTTTTATGTACTTTTTACACTACATAGAGCATGTGTTACTTTTATCACTGGTCAAAAATCCTAGATTGATTTTTCAAATGATATTTATATGTCGATATAACTAATTATTTTAATGCTGTCTTTTCAAATGTGTACTCCGGCCAATTTTTAGAAGAATGGTGGAAGTTGATGTGCAGATCTGAGCCTATAAAATCAGATTTTATATTTGTTTTCTTAACCATCACATGACTGTAGGAAAATTGAACCAATTACCTTTGAGAATGTAATACTGATATAGAGTGTATCATATATATACAAAATACATTCCTATGTATATGTGTATATTATGTGTGTGTTTCCATATAGGAAAAAAAAATATTTCCTACATTTTGTTTTGAAAAGCCATTTATTTGTCAGAATGACTTTTTTTTTTTCCCCAGCAGCAGGTTGCTCTGAAATAGCATTGCTTAATTCAGTACTTTTGTAGTCCACATATATTACTTTTGAAAGTGTCTCCATCTTACCAGGAGCACTTTCAAGAGAAGTGGTTTCCTAAACACACTTCTATGTGCTCACTTAGGTGTACCCACATGTGGTACAGCGGAAAAATACTGTAAAGCACAGAGAACTTCTCCCTCATAGAACGCTATATTATGCTTATCGGAAGCTAATCCAAAATTTCAACTTCCTCTTAGACTGCAGAAGATACAAAAATGACAGGGAATATCTTCCAGTTTCCAACAAAGTAGTCTTACCTTTTAACTTTCAATATATTACCATTTTTCCTCAAAGCAAAATATATATTCTTCAAAGCTAATAAAAGCATATCCTATTAATGGGTTTAAATTAATTAATTTTAATGGAGACAATGATCATAGATAGGGCCCACCGAAAGTTATTTACATGAAGATAGATGTATTAATTAAAGTAGGAGGAAATGTTAGATTTTATACATCTTTAAATGTAATACTATGTGCTATGGGTTCTTCAATAGAAAAACTGAGTTTCATTTTCACTGATTCAAAAATGACAATATTCAATCCTTACTTCCCTCATCAAAGTAGTGATGAATACTGACTGCCCTCTCCATTCTTAGAAGAGACCCAGAACTATCTCAGATATGTTTGGAAGGTTTTTGGTACCCCTTGGTAAATGCATATATTTCTCAGCATTTAGGAGGAAGCAAAAGCAGGACTAAGGTATAAGCAGAAGAAAAAAGAAGCTATAACTCTGGTGAAAGATATCCCCGGGGGCAGGCTAGATTTTAACATGAGAAATAATCTGCAGGAGAAAGAAAAAAAGATGTAAACAACCAATAATGCTTTCGATACTAATCAAACATTATGGTTCTCTCCACATTTTTGCTTATCCGAGCCATTCTACCTGTTTATCTTTGACTTTTTAGGCTTTAGCTTGTGACTCTTTCCCTTGCTTCATTATTTTAAAATAATTTTATATAAAGTTTTGGTCTTATCAGATGTATGGACTGAATTATGTCTCCACAAAGTTCATATGTTTAAGTCCTAATCCCTATACCTCAGAATGTGACTGTGTTAGTAGATAAGGTCTTTAAAGAAGTAATTAAGTTAAAATAAGTCCAATATGACCTGCATTCTCATAAGAAAAGGAAATTTTGACACAAACATGTACAAAAAGATGTGAAAACTCAGGGAGAAGATGGCCATTCACAAATAAAGGAACATATCCTCCCCTGTGGCTCTCAGAAGAGACCAACACTGTCGACACCTTGATTTTGGATTTCCAGTCTCCAGAACTGTAAGAAGATAAATTTAAGCCACCTGGTCTGTGGCACTTTGTTAACACAGCTCTAGCAAACTCATATGTCTAGTTTTCTGAATTAATTCAAATTTCCATGCCATAAATTGCATGTCCAATAGGAACCACTTATCAGAAGGCCTTGATTTCAGTAAGTGTTGAGGAGTCTGGATGCAATGAGTTGTTTGGGGCAGAAGGCAGGATTCTGCCCCCAGACGAACAAATGCTATACAGCATCTGCTATGTGAGCATGAGAGCAAAAAGCTGTCCAGGGGATAACAAAAATAAACCAGAAGGTTCACCATATGTTCCTTTTACAGGCCAAGGGAAAGTGTCTTCTATGAGACCTAAAAGGAGCAAATCTTAGTGAGAGAGGTTAGGTCTTGGAAAATGGCTAGTAATTCAAAATAAATTTAAACTTAAATGAACTCTCTTTTAAAAATGAAGAAAAGCAGACCATCCTTCATTCTAATAAATGGGGGGAAATAACTTTTCTATCTTCTTTGTTATATTACATGTATTATAAACATGAAAGTCTACAGAAAATGAAACAAAATATTTATTTCATAAATCAAAAAGGTCACTGACAATGTTTGATGGCGTCGAAGATTTGGATTATGATCAATTACCTCTTTCTCCATCTTTAGCATTATAGAAACACTGACCTAAGAAGTCTTTCTAACACACTTAGTAAGATTGTTATATTGTTCTGACTATGATTTATAGGAGAAGCTTGGGACAATGTTGGTAATCTTGCCATTGTCAAAGGCAATGAAGGTTTCTAAATTTAGCATTTAAAAACGCAGAATACCCACTGAAATTTGCATTTCAGATAAACTATGAGTACATCTTCAGCATAAGTATGTTCCATGAAAATTTGGGACATATTTATACAACTATTATTACTTGCTTATCTGATTCAAATTTATCTTGGCATTCTAATTTTATCTGGCAACCCTACATATAACCTCCATTTTGACTTGAAAGTTCTTCCACTATTTCCTCTTCAGGGGCCTCTCTATTATGTCAGCTGAAGTTTTCTTGCTTTGCACTAAAATCTTTAAAAACACTCAGAAAAATTTTGAATTCAGAGTTTTATCTTGCACCACCAGAATATTAAATAGTATGTCACGTGACAGAAAAATGAGGTGTTTACTCTCAGTGGGAAACCCCGAACATTCAATGGGCACTTTAAATAATGTTGTTCTGAAATTCATGTATTTTTCTAAAGGTGTTCATTTCTCTTCACTTTATTCCAAAACTATGTCAAGTAGCCACACAAAAATATGGATGTAAAGCATGCCATAAATTAGCTAGAGTATGTCATATTTTATAATCACATGCTTTAGGATTCTGAAAGTTAATATTGTCAAACTTGCCACTGATTAGAAATCTTTGATATCTCATACAGATTTAGTCTTTTATTCTCCCTGAAAATGAATTTCCTTATTGCAGGGGAAGAGTTTATTTCAATCTAGAATAGAGGTATCGTACATTTCCTTCCTCATTCTGGGCTCTGTGCTTATAGGTGAATTTTGATTTATCTCTTTTTATTATTTTATGTTTTCCAAATGTTCTATGTATGCATGCACTGAAATCACAGTCAGGAAAAATGGCTACTTTTAATTTTTAAATTAATTAAATTTATTCTGTATATAAAGTTATAATCTATTTTTACATAGCAACTCATTATGGTTTAATTTATGGCCTCAGAAACAAACAGGCAAATAGACTGTCTCCTTCATGTGATGATCCTTTTTAAATAATTAAAAACAATGTTTATAGCTTCCTCTTTAAATTTATCTTCTTCAAAATAAACAATTTCAGATTGTTCATATTCTTTCTGTCATGATTTCCACATGTTGACCATTCTGGATATCCAGGTTTCTCTTAAAACATGATGCCCAGAACTGCATGTAATACTTCCATTGTGCTCTGAGTAAAGAAAAACAGCAAGGAACTATTCCTTTCCTTTATCATTAACACCCTACTTTTTATCTCCGCACTGTTTTGAAGAGTGACAGGTTGACTGAGAAATCTTAATTCAGGAGTATACAAATATAAAATGATTTTTATTTGTCCTCATCAACAATGCTATGTGAATACCTCTTTCCCATTCCTTAACAGTATGTCAGGCCAGAATCCATAACTTTCTTGTCAGCTCCAATTATTAAGATAAGTAATCCTACCAGACTAAAAATGTCAAATCTCATATCAGATTCAAAGTTCTCTCTAGGTCTTCAGTGCGCTAAACAGTGAGGGGAACCAGAACTGGAACTTTTTCTTCTTTAGCCTCAATGCTCCTCTGGCTAGCCAAAAATACCTCTGTGTGGCTCATGTCAAGCCCATATGTCATTCTTGGTAGCATCGTGAACAGCTCCTTGACTGTGGAAATCTAACTCCGATTTATCCTCTCCTTAGCCTAGAGTTCCCTACCTCCCTCCACCAGCAGACGGCGCTATGACCTCTGACTCCTGGGGCATCCTCTCCTGCTAGAAAGCTTTCTTGCATGGAATTTAGCAAGACATTTCAAGCACACCTTAAGTATCCATTTAGTCAATGGGAATTCAACTATTTTCATTACACCAAATCATGGGAGTACAGGCCATTCTACTGCTACTCCCTGTTTTTGACCCACCATCATCCCTTTCTCTTTTCTTCTGTTCTGAAATGCACAGAGGTCCACTATTTAGAACACTGTCCAAACAGTAAAGAATATATCAATCTTTATAAATGAATCTTCTGTCTCATTGGTAGAAACCTTGGCCTTTCCTGTTCTTAATTATGTGCTTACCCATGATTCTGGGATGATAACCAAAAAAACAACAACAAAAACAAAACAAAACAAAACAAAACAAAAACTCTCAAAACCCTGATATATAATTTAAGAATAATTTTAAATACTTTAGAATGAGTTCTTGAATGAGTTCTCTTGCAACTTATGTATGTCAGAAATAATTTTCCCACAAGATACAATGATAAAAGAGATCATTATATCATTTTCAGGGCACACTGCCTTTTTCTAGTAGATAGAGGCAAGGAACAGCAGTAGAAGAGGAAAGAAAATCCCAATCCCATCAAAATTCAGGGAGGATATTTGAATTTCTGAAGCTGTTACAGTTAACACAGGGATAGATGGTGGGTAAGATCTATATCATTAGCACAGTATTAAGGGTGCTGTATTTTAGGTATAATATATACTGAATAAGCCTTTGCTATCTGGCTAGGAATCCACTCCAGTTGCTAAGCTGAAAAATAAGATTTAAATAACTTACTTGTACATAAACTCTTAGAATACATTTTTAAGCATGATTGATTGAAATGTATTTACTAATGCTTTAGAACACTTTTTTTCAGCTTTACTACTCTTTATTGGAAATAACATATAAATTTTTAGGAATATTGTCCAATTTCGGAAAGCACCTGTCAAGTTGCTTACACATAGGATCTCTTACAATTTCAAGGCATTCTTATGTAGTTGCTCAATTTTTAAATTTTTTTATTGAGATATAATTTACCATAAAATCAGACCTTTAAAGTGTATAATTGAGAAAGTTGTAAAACCATCATCACTATCTAATTACAGAATACTTTCATCGCCCCTAAAAGAAACTCTATACCAATTAGCAGTCACCATTCTTCTGCCCCGACTAAACCTTAGCAACCACTAGTTTACTTTCTGTCTTTATTATAGATTTGCCAATTCTAAACATTTCATATAAATAGCATCATACAATATGAAGCTTTTTGTATCAGAATCCTTTCACCTAGCTTGGTAATGTCAAGGTTCATCCATGTTGTAGTATGCATCAGTACTTTATTCCTTTACATGCCTGAATAATATTCTACTGTATGAATATTCCACATTTTGTTTGACCATTCATAAGTCGATAGACATCTGAATTGTTTTCACATTGTGGCTTTTATAAGTAATGCTGCTATAAATATTCATGTATAATTTTTTCTTTTTAATTAAATTATTGGGGTGACAATGGTTAATACAATTATATAGATTTTTTTTTTATGCCTACAGCACCTAGGTGATCTCCCATCCAAATACCAACCAGGTCCAACCCTGCTTAGCTTCTGAGATCAGACATCAGGCTTGTTCAGGGTAGCATGGTTGTAGACCATGAACTGTGGCTCCACTGGGGTGTGAACCCAGGACCTTCTGTGTGTAAAGCAGACATGCTAACTGCTGCACTATGAAACCACATCTAAATTGTATAGGTTTTAAGTGTACAATTCTCTAATATATCATCTGTATATTGCCTACTAAAATAAAATCTGCATTTATAAGTTGGAGTCTTTCACTTGTTATTGTTCATTTGTATAAATTATATCAGGATTGTGTGTATGTCCAGTCATGTGTGTTTTTTTGTTTGTTTGTTTGTTTTTTGTAGAGGAAAAAAGATGGATTGTAAATAACTTGAATTAAATGTTTATTTGTAGGTATGATCAATAGCGTGGGACCTGGAGCCAGACTGGAATCAAGTTGTGGCTCAACTACTTACTAGCTCTGTGACCTTGGACGAGTTTCTGAGACTCTCTTTTGCCTTCGCTAACAGTCCTTCCTTTTAAGATTTTTGTGGAGTGAATACAATGGTACATAAATAATACTTTTAATGCCACCTGATGCACAGAAAGTGTTCAATAAATGTAAGATAACACTATTGTTGTGGCTGTTGTTGTGTGGCCTGAGAGATCTAGTGAACCAAGAAGAGAGGGCCCAGGTGTTTGTACTTATGCCCTATAACACTTTCCGGTTTTTAGTGTATTAGTTGTGTTACCTAACCAGTAATCTCATATACTACTTTTTTCATATACTGAGCAACGGAAAGATAAGCAAACTGACAGACTAGGTTAAAATGTCTAAAAATAGACTTATGTCTTTAAAATTTACTTGAAAGTAAATTAAGAAAATACAGACCACCCACAATATCTTGAAGACAGAACTTGCTTTAGCCTTATTCTCTTCTACTCACTTGTTCATAGAGAAAAAAGGACATTACACTTGCATACCCTTTCTCATTTCCTAAGTCTCATTTAAGTAAACTACCTAAGGGTATATTGGTTAAACCATATTATCATTTTAGTAAGAATATCAGGAAACTCATAGTAACGTGGGAAGTCGAAGTTATACTTGAAACACTTCTAGATTATTGAATCTGGTAAATGATGAAATGTTGACTTTCATCACAATCTCTTCAAAGATACATCAAAGAATGTTACAAAAAATGTTATAATAGACACTATGATTACTTTTTCACATTAATGAAAAACCAAATCAAGTTGAAATTCTGCATTAGATCTCAACAGAAATAATTTTTTTTTTTGCTACTTTTAAAGAGCTCATTTTCTAGTTCCTATGACTAGAAAAACCACTATATATAATTAAATATAGACATATTTACTTGACTATTTTAGTCGAGTAAACCTTGTTTTTTCTTGTTTTCTTGTTTTTGATTGTTTAAATATTATATACCCTACATTTCTGACTCTCTATCCCCTCATGGTGATTTAATTGAAAATAGATGATGCCTGCACGTAGCTTACCAGAATAGTTTATTGTCATATTTTATGAATATTAGATATTGTCACATGAAAACAGAATGCCCAAGTCTGGTTTCAGTCCCAACATTCTATCTGTTGTTTAAATAGAAAGTAGTCATTAGTACGTCAATCTATGGCATAGTTCAGTAAATGTAAAGGCAAGAACTTCAGATGATAAGTTGGATTGGAAAAAAGAAACAATATTAAGAAGTGGTGTCCTTTTCAGTTCTATCCCTAAAAATAACACAATTCACTTGGTTACACACATCAAACTCCCAAAATTATCTCTTTTTTTCCAAAAAAAAGTTTATAATCTATATGTAGACTTGTTTATGGTATATTTAAAATAATTCTAAAATTCTTCTGCTTTCATATGACAATTCCTACTATTTATATACTTTTTATGACTTAAGAAATTGAAAACATCAATCCTAGTGCTCACCATTCTACACAATATTCACCCATACAAATAATCTATATCCTCATTTGGGTTGGATAAAATGAAAATACCAGTCCTTAAGCAATACCAGTCCTCTTGCTTTTAATTAATAAAAAATACTGTTTATTTTCTTTAGCTTTCAATTTTGCCACTGTTCTCAATTTGCCCAATTCAATATTCTGACTTATTTACCAATACATAAATGAATGGTAGAGTGAAGGATCATGGGTTTTTTTGTGTGTGTTTGTTTTATTTTAGAATAGAATATTCACTTAATTGAATTATTTTTTTAAATAAATATACTAAATACCTAAATGAGTGTATATTATACCTTAACAGAAAAATTATTTATGGAAAAATAAAACACTTCTTTTCATTTTGAGAAATAAAAACAAGAATTATAAGAAGCTAGCCATACTGCTGAGAATATTATAATCATTCAATAAATAAAATCTATCCTTTTATTTTCATTATTATGGTTAGTGTAATCACTTCTGTAGTAAAAGTTAGCATACCCAAAGAACATCAATAATCAGAAGTACAACTCTCCTACTAAAAATAATTATGACACCCGCATGTGGTCCTTATGGTGAAAACAGAGGTTAGAGTTTAGATATGTCCTATGAAAAACAAATTTTCATTAATATTAAGAAGACAAATTCTTACATTCTGCCACAAAAGGCCACTTCTTCTAGAAAAATAAATACACTTAATGGTTATACTATCATCTGCCTGTACTGTTCTTTCGATGTTCAAAAGAAAAGAGCTTAAAGTCCTCAAAGTTCTTCAAAACAGTAATTCTTTCTTGACTAACAATCTTTGCATCGTCTTAAAATTTTTGTCACATAAAATATTTTTTTCATGTAACTGTCACAATTCTTGGTGACCATTTAATTTGGCTCTTTCGTTTAATACATAAATGAAGTTCGATGAACAAAATTGGATTACTGTTTTATTGCAACACAAAATGGTTAACATTTTTCTCTTCTCAAAATAATAACGAATGAATATTCTTGCTGTTTCCTTTTCTAAAACAAAATTTGCAACATTTAGAATAAATTTATAAATGCTGTGTATTCATTTTATTTACAAATTCTAGTTAAATGATCCTATTTGGAGGGCAGAACCATAAGTAAGTTAAAGCCTGTACTGGCAGAGCTTCATATGGCTTTGTAATGCTGAAAAATCTATCAATTATTCCTCTTCCATTGGGTGACTGGGCGTTTTGCTATTGCTAAGCAGGTGAACTAGAATCATTTCCCACCAAGAAGGCTAACAGTGTGAGGTGCATAAAAAAAACTGAATAGTAGCCAGACTTTCTTACTTTATAACAACAAGTGCCCTTCATTTTCCCTACAAATCAATCTCCGTGACCATGTTCAGATACTTCTGCTGTAATACTGCTGAAGGATGTGCTTGCCTTTAAGGAGACTTGGGAGAAATGCATTAAACTGGCTGGGAGGTAATCAGCTTCCACATATCACCACTTACTGTGCTCTTCTCAAGAAACAAATATTGAATTTGTTATACTATGTGTTCAATTTGAAGAAAAAACAATTTGTATTGAATGAAGCACTTAGGAAGCAGAAAAGCATAATAAAATAATAAAACGGGGTAGAAGATCTAGTTTAGTAAAAATTCAGTGATAACGAAGTTCTTGGTTTTTTTTTTTAATCACAGGAATATAAATTCTACCCATTGGTGTGAGCTTAAACCAGCCAAGGGATTAGGTGTGTCACTTTCCCTTGTCCATATCAAAATATACAAATGCATTTCCACTGATACAATAGAGCCAGCTTCAAGAGACAAATATAAGTTGTCACTTTCTGTCTTAGGTTCATGACAAAAGTGTGACTTTGGGGGCTCTTATTATTGAAACTTAATGTGGTACCATGGCAAGACACTGAAATAAAAAAAATAAAAAAAGTTTCTTGTCCCACAGTGGATCATCAACATTTTCTCATTCACATGAAGATAGTAATTCCCCAAGCAGGAAAGGTGCCTCCATTAACCCTGACTTCACGTCCTTTTCCATGGCTACTACCAGATTGTTTAGGGAAAGAGAGGGCAATTGCCATCTGCAGAAAACAACAGAAGACACCCAGAGTACTTCCCTAGAGACAGCTTTAGTGGTGGGATATGACTCTCGATTGAAATTTGCCTAAGAAAAGTTATCTACACTGCAATATAACTAAAAATAACAAGGATGCTATGAATAACGATCAGCATTTCATTAACCCTTTCAATGTGCTGGCTACTAAGAAAAAACCACTACGTTGTTTCATTTAATTTTTAAATTAATTCTATGTGGTAGAAGCAGTGGATTAGTGTCATTCATGCATTTGACTTACACTAATTCAAATCTAAGCCAAAGCTATATGGGCTTTTTTTTTTCTTTTTCCTTTCTCTTTTATAGAATTTAAAATATAGTAAAGCTATACTTTACATATATGCTATCTTTTACATCAAATTTTCTGTATACATTTATATATGCTTACTCCTGCACAAAACTGTATGCACAGAGGCATATACACAGCACTTCTTAGACAATTTAAAGCATTTAAAAAGGTAATCTCGCACTATTAAATTTTTACTTTATTTACTCATCTTAGCACCTTAGCACATCATTGTAAGATCAAGTGAAGTGTCACACATTAGTCTGAGCAGTCCACACACAACTCACAAGATCTCCTAAAGGATCAAATATCTGATACCCCATTTTACAGGTGAAGAAACTAAGACACAGGTTACTGAATAATTTCTCCAAGATGACGGAGTGGTAAATTTTGCAGCTGGGATGCAAACCCATAAAACATTACTTCTAACACGATGCTTTTTATCATTTTCTTACACTGCCTTCTTTCCAGTGCTACTATACTATTATTATCAACTGTTTACACATGAAGACACTAGGCTTAGAGAAGTTAAGGGAAATTGCCTAAGGTCATGAAGTTAACAGTGGTGGGGCTGAGATTGAACCCAAAGGACACTCTGTCAAACATTACACCATAATACAAATTCGACATGCCCCTTTCCTCATCATAAGGTTAAAGTTTCATTTATTCATAGCTGCTAAGTTATATAATGTATTACCTTGGTGACAATGGACAACTTATTTTGCCTTTCATTCCCTCATTCTCTCAGGGAATAAAATCAGAGGTCCTGTCCTCTGTCTTAGCAATAGGATTAACACTAAATTAAAGTACTGTATGGCCATCACAAATATAAATCTGGCCTCACACAGATCAAACTGAGAAAATGCCCATTTCTTACCATCTCCTGGTTCCGTCACGTTAAAAAGACTGGTTTTAAGATCACGCCAAATAACTAAAAATATGAGGTTGACTCAAGAATTAGTTTTGAATATTTCCCACTTATTCTGAGTAGAATTTGAATCTGAAAGCACTACTAGAGCTCATTCAGCACCCATAGCCCAGTTCCTTTTGATTCATCTAGAATCAAACTCTGAACATGTGAAGTTGGGATGAAAGACCTTGGATCCTGCAGTGAGGACAAACACCAGTGATTCACTCCCTCCGGATGATGGAACAGGGAAGGAGAGGACAATCTGCATTTTATAAGGTATCTTTAATCCCCTTGCTCCCCAAAAAGATTTGGATGGAATTTGATTAACAGTGACCAAAAAGTACTATGAGATAGTAAAGAAAAATACCTTTATACCACAGTCCAGCGCTGTCATTGCTCCCAATGCTATAAATTATGAAGCTTTTGGCTGAATGATGCCAGTGATGAATTTGGAGCTACCTATATATTTCCTTTGCTACAGCTTCCTCTTGCTTACCATGGCAGGAAGCAAAACGTTTTATAGAGAATGATTCGAAGGGCAAGAACAGCCAAATACAAGGTTACAAAAAGACTGAGCCAATCCTTTATGTCAAAGTAATTATACAACACGTTTCTGTATTGACCCAATGGCTTCCATATAGAATTGAACAGTTACATTGATAATTTTTTTAAACCATTAACAGTATTATGAAAATCTATGTGCTATATATTGTAAAGAGACTTCCACCTCTTCATGAGAGAAAACAGTGTAGCCATAAACTCACTCATGAGAAATAAACCTGGAGAAATAAACTTCAGTTGTGGCTAAATGTCATGATGATTTTAGCTCGCTATCATTAGCTACTATTTAACAGGTACAATCTCCTAAGAATGATGTCTCTCAATATGGGAAGCCCAAATGTTAAGTGCAATAGCTTTGCCTAGATCCATAAATATAATAGCACTTTCATGCTTATGTATATACCTTATGATGCTTTATATTATCAGGCTATGGGATTGTAAAACTGATTTCACAGCAAGTGGCTTATTAAAACTCCGGCCATCACACAGCATTCCTGTGCACTGGATTTTCAATTTTGTTGTCGCTCTTGATTCTCTTTTGCATATGTATTTGCCGGGAAAACCAATTACCAGATGGCACATGGTTATTTTTACATTTTGTATGGAGGGCTTCCAGCTGATAATTATGACATTACAGGAAGACTCCTATGCTTTGCATTAAGAAATTTTGGCAGAGGCCATCATCATAAGCTTTTCCATTTGACTTTACACTGCCTGACTGATATTTATAAATTATTTGTAGATAAATCTCTTAAGATATCAGGGAAGAATTTCCTTTCTTATAAATGGGGTTCCACAAATATAATGTTCACAAAACAATGAACTGTTTTTTCCATTCCTTTATACTGTCAGAAAACTCATATATATTTAAAATTTTCTAGTTCAAGGTAACTCGGGACAAATTGTCAAAGCCATTGCATATCAGAAAAGCCACACTGTCCAGTGGTCTATGTGTGACCGAGGCTTTCAGACCTGTCAGGTGGCATCTGTGTTACAGTATCCAGTCATTTTTTTTTATTAGCTTCCTTGCTTTAATGCCTCTGAGGGAGGTTTTAAGAGAGAGGCAGAGAGAAAAGGAGAGACTGAAAGCAAAGGTAATAGTACAAAATGACTATAATTACAATTATGTAGTAGTAATAAATCCAGAATTGCGGTGTAACACACCAGAGTAGAGTCAGGCCTTAAAACACATTAGAATTAGAATTAACAGGCTATACTTTTGTTAGTTTATCAATCCCTAACCCAAAATGTACCTCAATTCCTAGAAAAACACTGTTGTGCTCCTGCTATGCTCCTAACTTGGCACTTCTTTCCAATTAATTTAATCATGCTACTTAAAATGTAGAGTGCATAAAATCCTATTTTCTTAAATATCATCAATGTTTCCTTTTGACTCACCTCAGTAATAGGAAATGTATTTTTCTCTTACATATGTGTAGTATTGTTGTTGCTGTTTTTTACTTTCTAATATAAGGAAAAACGGATTATCACAGTGCCACAAAGCTAATGTTGTTTAAATATACTGTACATTTTAGGTAAATATTGCTCTAATATTAATACATTTAAAGTGGGCTGTGAGGAAATGTTTTTAAACAGCTTAATTAAAATTTGGAAAAATTTGCCAGCTTGTTTCCCAGTTTCAGTGATAAAAATAAAATGCTGTGTGTTTGATATGAGAATTAGTCCCTAGAGAATAAAGGACGGACTCAGTAGAAATCTGTGCACTTCCAGGCTGTATTTCCTGCGCAACCCAGTGAACACGAAGCATGCATAATTTGGTACTGCTGTCTCTGTATTTGCATCGAGCATACATACATTAAGCTAATCACTTTACATCCTACTCGTCCCAACATAAATTAACCATTCTGTTAATTGATGACAAAAGTGCTAATTTTTAAACGATATCCATATCAAAAATTTTGGTTTGACTCTAATTTATTTTAGGTAAATGACTTTTTATTGACAGTCGATGTTTTTTCTAGAATGACTCTCCTCCTTCTCAACATAATTTGACCAAAAAAAAAAAAGGCATCTGCTGAATAACCTAAATCTATGCAAACTGATTGCTTGTACAATTAATACACTTACTCTCCATACAGAAACACACAGTGGTCAAAGTACCTGTATTAAAAGAAGCTCTTTATAAGTTGATACAGTTAAAAATTAGAAGCGGATGGAAGTAATGAAGTAAAGTATCACGATGAAAAACTTTTTCATAATTTCTGTATTAATGTGACTTCTAAAAGTAATTTAATGTTTTCTATGACTTGTGAAATGCGTACAGCCTCAATGCTGACTCTCATGAGGATGCTGACTCTCATTATGAGAACATGTCTTTAATTCTCTTGCTGTTCTTGACCCTGATTCTGAAGATTAGCATTCTATAAAAATGAGTCATAGGGTTAGTCTGGCAAGTTTAATAATCATTGAAATAGAGTGGGGTTCTAATCAGTGTGGTACAAGGTTAAGATAATTCTTGCTCTTCCTGACATTTTTCTTCTATCATTTTTTGTTAAGAACACAATCCAATGACTACAGAAGATTTTACAAGGTTCAGTGTTTGAAACTTTTCTCTAAAACCACGTTAATGGAACAAAATAATGGGGAACCAACCGAGACTGAGGCCTAATTTAAAGTCACTTTGCCAAATTAAGCCATAGCCTTTCACCCACAGCACTATACACTCTACCCGCATTCGTCTTTTCAGTTAACTTCTGTGGATCCATGAAACATTAAATATCAAAAACACCTAAAAGTAAGCATTTTAAATAAAACCTGGAAGAATCTCAAGACTAATACAGATGTTATCAACTTGGATAACACTTTTTTTCTTAAATGGTGGTGCCTGGAAGATAGGAAGAAAGCTGGAGTTGTTTTAGGAGAATGTGTTCCACATACTAAAGATGGCAAAAATGAGACAGGTAGGTAATTATCGCTTGGTAAAAATGGTTGAAAAATAGAGCATCTAACCTGATGGGTTAGAATTCACATAATAAATTAATTCACTATATAACTAAATTATATGTAATTCACTATATAAAAAATCTTAATTTTTTAACACCAAAAAAATGATTATTATACTTTGAATTTGCAGTTGTATCATTTAAGTTAAATTGAAGTCTTTACACTCAAGACATACAAACTAGTGATGTCCTCTGTGTTCTCTTCACTATCTCAGAAAGAACATATGCAAATTGAGCTGCCTTATTTCCAGTTTAAGATAAATTTAGAAGATCATCAAAATTGAAGGAAGGAAGGAAGGAAGGAAGGAAGGAAGGAAGGAAGGAAGGAAGGAAGGAAGGAAGGAAGGAAAGACAAAATAGATGGAAAGGAAAAAAAAGGGAAGATCTTTACTCAAATATCTTAAAGGGAAACAGTTAAATTCTATAAAACCTAAATATATATATACCATTACCAAAAAAAAAAAAAGGGACAGGAAATAAATCAAAAGTGTAAAATTGTGTCTTCTATAGGATTTTTACTTTCTCAAGTTTATGTGTATCCTTTCATTAACAAGAAGTTATTTTCCTTTAGTTTTTCCCTCTAATTATTTCTTGAAGACTCGTAATTAGAATTATGGTTGTAACTTGAAGCATAAGATTTATCTATTTTTTAATCCAGGAAAAAGTCCTAATTTTTCCTAGCACCCTAAAGGAGCTGATAGTTCTATCTCCCACACTATACATACATAAAATTTAGAAGAATAAATAGTCCATAAATTACAAAATCCTTTAAATGCTTCAGGGAAAATAAAAGGCATTGTTATGTACAGATATTCATGTATTGCCTTCTTTTGTATTTGAGAATGACAGTGAGAAGACAACTATCTTTTTTTCCACATGCATGGAAATAAAGAAATATAGAATATGTCACTTTATAGTATGGTTACAGAAAGACTGTCCTTCAGGTTAGAGCTTTTTCTCTTAGTCCACAAGTCATCTTGATTCCTTGATTAAAATGAATCAGGCCATCCTAGATGGCTGCAAGCTGGTTGGTCTGCTGCTGCTATTTCCTAACATCATATAGCTGTGCTGCATGTCACATGACAAGGTCACTACTCAGGAGATGTGCTACCCTGCTCCTCAGCCACTTAAGCAGCGCACATCAGCTGGCCTGACCCGTGTGGAAAAGAGACGATGATACATTCAACTGCTGGAAGGCAGGCAGGAGTGAAATGGGGTGTGAAAAAGATGCTACAAGACACAATCGAATGGTCTTATCTTCTTACTGGGTATTAAGACAGCATTGTGTCAACACTGCTGTAACTCTCAACGTGGTGGGAAGAGAATAACAGTCCCATCCTTTGAGATCAAGTAATTGAAAAATGTTTCCCCCACTTCTGTTCTCTGAAATTATTCTCATGTCTTTTTATTTAATATACTTTAAAGTGTAGTAGAGTGTGGAAAATGAAAGTACAGTATGATCTTAGATTTTTATTAGCCTTATGGAAAGAGATCCTTTATGAAATAAGGTTGTGTGAGTCCACATGTGAGTTAAAAATTAGGGTCCATCCCTGAAGAGAGTTAAGCTTCTTATTTTCTAGGAGTTCTACTTGGAGTACGCTACAGGAAAGAAGAGGAAGAAGGGGAAAGATTACTGAGAGAAAAACTGGTTTTGACTTAAGATGTTCCATATGGACAAGTACGTCATCAGCTTTAAAGTAATGGTGAAGAAAGTATGGCTTATTTACTTTCTGACAGCATTACTTGACCATGTCCAATATTTTTTACCAAATGTCACTGATTTACTTAAATCAAAGGTGAGATTCTTAAAATAATTAGATTATAAAAGGTAAGACTAACAGGGAAAAGAAATATTTTCATTCCCTTTATGCCAGAGTAGCATTAACATTTTTTTTAATTATATAAGACGATGTTTTAATGAAGAAAGTTTTCCAAAAAAATCCTAGTTTCTCCTTTATATTTGTAAATATTTAAAAAATACAAAACTAAATTTCAGATTAAACAAAACCTGGATTCTTGATCTCCAATGTTGACTCCAATCTGCTTCTCAACTTCTATTCAATATTTCAGTGTTAAATGTCAAACCCTCAAAGCAAATATACAGTTAATTTTGTCCTCAAAAACTTTTTTTTTTAATGAACACTTAAAAATAAGGAAGCAAATGAGTAAAGGTGCTGGTTGATACCAGTAACTAGAATATTTTTTGAGATAAAATGTGAGAGTAAAATGAAGCTATGAAACATAGAAAAAGGTAAAGAAAGTTTAGAAGGAAGAAGAAAAAAAAAAGCCTGCCTTAGAACAGAAGCACCAATTAAAAAGTGAAAATTTCAGCCAAATCATCAGTTTGAGAGTATGTGTTTTTTTCTCCCTCAGAATATATTTTGACATATTGCCAAATAACTACGAGTATGTTTTTTTTTTCTTACTGAACTGACCAAATTAACTGCTTTAGCTTTATAAAATTTCAACCCAAGAATGAAGAAAGTTTCAAACCTGCAGGTGGATTGTTTCTACTGTCTGCTAAAGAAATGTGTTGAACATCTTGCAATTTGTCCATCATGTGCAGCTTGGGTGTTCTTTTTCTTTCTGTCTTTAATTGCTTCTTGAGCTAAATATAAAACTAAGCCAGCCTTACTATTGTTGTGCAGTGTTAACATACCACCTTAATAAATTAGTTTTGGAGTGGAAATCCTGGCAGAGAGCCACACCTGTTACTGTTTTTGTTATAATTGTTGTTGTTGTTGGGTATATTGCCCCCAGTTCAGTATCCAGTTTGTCTTTTACCTGTCATTGAAATGTGCTGTCACTCAAAAAGCTGGTTCCTCCTCCTGGGCTTCTCTGCCTGAGCATACATGAATATTTCAGCTAAAGAGGCAGATACCAAGTGGCTACATGCTGTTAATAATTGTAAGTTTCAGGCTTTTACACTTTGACATGGTCTAAGATTTGAAAGGGAGTGAAATCATAAAAACAGAAATAAAACAATGTTTATTTATAGAAAACAGAAAATGCATGTGAAATTCACACATAAACATTGCCCAAGGGTCTGAGTTGACATTCCTTTTAATATTTAAGATAGAATAATATCGGTGATTATCCTTGAGGTCTTGTAAAATTAGTCTATCAAGACATATTTTTGAAGTTCTAGTAGATAGAGATATCATGCTGGTCTTGAGGAGGAAGAGACTGTAGAGTCCATCTTTGCCATTAAAATTTTTAAAAATATATGAAAAAGTAGGATCTGAGGAAGCTGTAGATGAATTTTCATGCTCTAACACCTTCATTTTCATAACATGGCCTTGGTAAAAAGTCTTTTGTCCCCATCAAACCTCAATTTCCTCATCTATAATGAGAGGAACATTTCTGCCTAACAATTACTTTGTGGGTATCAATAAGATAATGCATGTGAAATTGTTTTGGAAATGATGCTACATTATTCTAATAAAAATTATTATTTTTTATTGACATTTCTGGCCAAATTATTCTTTGTCGTGGGAGCTGTCCCATGCACTACAAGATATTTAACAGCATCACTGGCCTCTACCCACTAGATGCCAGTAGCAGACCCATGTTCTGGGTTATAACAACCAAAATTTCAATTAATATCCTCTGACAGGGTAGGAACAGTATTGTGCTGCTGTTTGAGAATATTTTATTTATATATACATATTACAATACAATAACATATATAATAATATATAATATACATGTAATATATATGTGTGTGTGTGTATACACACACACACACACAGAGAAAGAATTTCAGAAAGAAGGCCATAAAACATTAATGTGTATAGATGTCAATATGGTTCATATATATATATAATGGAATATTACTCAGTCATTAAAAAAAAATGAAATCCTACCATTTGCAACGACATGGATGGACCTAGAGGTTATTATGCTGAGTGAAATAAGTCAGACAGAGAAAGATAAATACCATATGATTTCACTTATATGTGAAATCTAAGGAACAAAAAGAACAAACTAATCTAAAACAGACTCACAAAAATAGTGGACAATTTGGTGCCAGATAGAGGGTAGGAAGGTTGGTGGGGGGGAGGGCTGGGAGAATGTGGGAGAATGAGGTAAAGGATTAAAGAAGTACAAATTGGTAGTTGATAGTTGGGCACAAGGATAGGGAGCACAGCACAGGGAATGCAGTTAGCATTAATATATGACATTATATTAAGATGTCCTAAGATGAAGGCTAGGGTAGGGAGGGAGCAACTGAGGGAATCATTTTATGAACAATATTGATGTCTAACCAATGTACTGTATACTTGAAACTAATTTAAATAAATTTATTTAAAAAAAAAACACATGGTAAACAAAGACCCACCAAAGAAGAATATCTGTTTGAAATTAAAAATATTTAAGTGGGCCCTTTCAGACACATTTTGCACTGTGCTACAGATGGGACCACTTAATTCTTTGATCTGCCTCTGTCCGATGTGGGAGAATCGTCTTCTTTGGCACATTCTCTATCACAGTGATATTGCTTGTAAAAAGGAATATTTTTTTTCTAAGTGATAACACAAGTTAAACACTAAATTTCTCATTTTCATCAGCTTTATTAAAATGTCTGTGAAATTGATCAAAATAAAGAGTTTACTTTAGGAAAACCATCTGGGAAAGTGTAATGTGAAAGGGGACAAGAGCTAGAACCGACCTGAAGTTGCATTCTATCATTCACTAAGTGTGACCTTGGGACAGGCATTTACCATTCTAAGCTTAGTTTTCTCAACTGTAAAACTAAGAAAATAATGGCATCTTTGTAAAATATGGTGCAACTATGCAGGGCTCTTAGAAAAAAGCTCCTGGAATATATTACAATACTGTCAATATTATCATGTCCTTTCTTTAATAGTAGTAAGCATGCTTTACAGTTTTCTGTAGTTACAAAATAATTGTACAAAACTTACTTCGTTTTACCTCCAAACGATTCATATTATATGTTAATATTCCCATTTCACGCCAAAGCTCAAAGAAACTCACAAATATCCCTAAAATGAAACAGCTAATATGAAGCAGAAAGAGATTCAAACTGTTACCTTCTAACTCCAGTATCCGCTAATTCTTCCTACATACACCATTCCTAACTGTATGATCTCCCTGGCTGTTTGCCTTCTCCAGGACTCAGTTTTCTGTATAATATAAAAATTAGATGTCATCGAATATATTTTCCAACTCTAAAGAATCAATTTTCTCTATTTGATATAATTTCAGTGTACACTAAGGTAAATGATGGGATTATGAACAATAACTTCTGACATTTAGTTGGGGACTAATTACAAGTACGATGCCAAGAGACTGAAAATTTATCTAATTATTTTGATTTTAAAAATCTCTTAATAAAAAAGGATATACTTAAACACTTTGTAAAGGGTACTCATCTATTTCTGAAAGAAATAAAATTAACTTTCGCCCCAATTCATAGTTATAGTTTTAAATTGTGCACCAGATAATTCCTTCCCATGAAAATGTGATGGTTATTAGGGAGTTAAAATCTCTCTCTTTTGCAGTCGTGACAATTTGTGTATTTCTGGTTTAATATGTGACTATCCCAAGAGACCTAAGGTGCCATTAGTGAATGCAGAGTTATTGCTGAGGAAATGCTAAATAAAATTAATGTCTTTGGAGTTACTAACCCCAAACACAGCTACATTCCCTGGGCATGTGACTGTGAAGATGCTGTGCGTATGAACCTAAAACCCTGGAGACAGCAGCATTGTACTATATAGAAGATCATGATTTAGTAACATCTGGTCTTTTTGTTAAGCTGAAAAAGGTAGTGAAGATGAAGGGAAATGCAGCTATTACAGCCATGCTAAAACTAATTTGAGAAAGGTGACACAATAGTCATGGTTGTTTCCTTGAAGAACTCTAACCCTACTAGGATTCTCATTCCTGAACTTGAACTGTAAATGAAGGCAGATTCCTTTTTCCCATAAGATCTATGCAGGTATGAGAAGGGATATAAAGAACAAGTTGTTACAGGAATCTCCAGTTCTTCCTTCAAAGCTCTGAAATAAAATGGTAAACTTGAACTCACAGCAGAAAAGCTGAGGCGATTCTCTAAAACCTTAAACTGCAGTCTCCTTTCCTGTAGATATGGGGGAAAAATATAGAACAAGTGGACCTTAATGGGGCAGAGATTTCTTCTCTACTTCCTTCCCTTCAGAGAGAATTCTCAGACTGAGAAAATGAAATATTCAAGACAGAGATACATGATCATGTCTCAGAGTCAGCATCCTCTGCCTAACGTGGTTATTTCTGCCTCTATCTTCCTCTTAGTTAGGGATTCTGATGCCCCACCTCATGCAGGTATAATCCTGCCCAGTTCCTAAGCAATTGAACAGCAAGCATCCTCAAGCTTCATTATTCGACAAAAAGAAAGAATGAGAGGCTTTTTAAAAACTAAATCATGTTTTCCAGATGCAGGGTCTGGTGTCTCAGCAGTAAATTTTGCACATGGAATACCAGCTATGCTTCACAGTCAATCTCTCTGCTAATCAGAGTCAGACACTACATACCAAAGACATATCATCTGGGAAAAGTTTCCAGTTCAAAATTATTTATACCCACTTATTTCTTCCTATGTGTGTTAATTGTTTAGCTCTCCATCCCTATTTTCTTCTCACTAAATTCTGAGTACCCTTCATAGTTTCTGTCCACTCTCTGTGCCTGGGTTGGATTTTTCCCTATCTCTCTTTCTTATTGTTCGGAGGTCCCATATCTGAAGAAATGTTCCAAAGTCTATTAGTGACTAATAATTACCAACATTCATCAAGTATATGCTACAAGCCATATATTACATGATGCTTTATATTTTCTTTTCTCCTTAAAATAATTAATATGTGCCATTCCCATTTTACAGATACACAAATTAGAACTAACATTAAGTATGTCACCATTATTATAAGCCCTTTATTCCCATCTTTAATAGATGGATTCTCCCTAAAGCCCCAGAATACTGAACTTAAGACAATAACCAAAAAAGCTCATAGGATCATTAAGTTGGAATATGTTAACTAGCCATGTAGGGGCAGGCAATTGATATTTAACACCCAAGCCAGGGAAGAAAACTTTTTACAAATGTTTTATTGGAACATCTATTGATTTCACATCTTTTAATTGAGCTTATCTGCTTTTCACCATAACAACCCTCACCCCTTATAAAGCAGGATTTTTATTGAGAGAGTGCAAAAGAATAAAGCTTTTGATGTTTATCCATGGAGGGAAAAAACGCTTCTGTGTCTTTACACACTTATTGTGAGGCTCTGACATTTTATAATTCAATTAGAGCTGAAAGATTTCTAGATACATCTTATTTTTCTGACATATGGAACTAAGCACAACGCTTGATCTGAACCTCTCTCTGTTCTCTCCAGTTTCACCTGCCACATATAAAATAAGGTAAGCATCTAGAGCCTACTCAGAAATAAAGCAGAGAAAGAAAGCCCTCCAATTTCTAACACCTTCACTGCATCCCATTTTTGCCCATATCTTTCCTTCTCTATTACTACCACTTACCTCAAGTCTACATCGGCTCTCCTCGAAGCTATGGAATATCTTCCATTCTAGCACAGTATCCAAGTGATCTCTAGAAGACATAAATCTTATCATTCTCCTACTGAAAATCTTCTTTTAAATTCCTCAGCACACTTCTAGTACAACACATACTCCTTATCCTGGCTTGCAAAGTGGTATTTGATCTAATTCTTACATCATATTGCCAGCTTGCCCACTGTGTGTTACCTTACCCACACTGGTCTTTCTTCTCTTGCCAAGCTAATATTTGCCTTAGGGCCCCTTTGCCACCGCTTCTGCCTTTATTAGTGTTTTCCATTTAAATGCTCCTAGAGCTGCTGCTTCTAGTTACTCAGATCTCAATTCACTCATTCTGTTTAGAGCTACCTTCCCTGACTTCCCAACTGGCAAGAGACAACAGGACATTCTCTATCATGTCACCTTATTTTAATCCTCTGCCTAGTCTCTATCACCTCTATCACTGTTTGGTCTCTCTTCACTTGCCAGATTTAAACCCCTTGCGAGTGAGGCTTTTCTCTGTTTCTGGTGTGTATCTAAAAATACACTAAGAGCTAACTCTTAAAGGAATGAAAAAATGAACGAAAGACTCCTAATCAGAAAAAGGTTGAACATGAACTAGGCTAAAAGAGAGAACATCCAGACCTAGACTAAGTAGAGGAAATACAATGAAGCTATTTTGGGAAAATGAACAAAAACCTCTAAGGAGTTTAGGGATAAGAAAGTATGGTTTTAAGGATTGCTTTCCAATGGTCTGCTTGACTGTCAAGTAAGAAAGCTGCTAGAAAGTTCTTAGAATAGTTCTCCAAATATTGGACTGGAACTCTTGCCCATCTCCACTCCAGATCTTGCCACAATCCTGCCTGAGTTTACAATACGCTTAATATTAGACCACCCAGATGCCCTTTTACCAACTTACTTTGCTTATTTTTCTGCTCATGTTACTGTAACTTAACTTTAAGAAGGGGAGCTCTGTTGGTGGGATTGCAAATTAGTACAGCCACTATGGAAAACAGTCTGGAGGTTTCTCAAAAAATTAAAAATGGATATACTCCGCAGTTGCACTTCTGAATATTTATCCAAAGAAAACCAAAACAATAATTCATAAAGATTCATGCACCCCTATGTTCATGGAAGCACAATTTCCAATAGCCAAGAAATGGAAGCAATCTAAATGCCCATCAGCAGATGATTGGATAAAGAAGTTATGGTTCATATATACAATGAAATATTACTCGGCCATTAAAAAAAATTAAAATCTGAGAAGAGGAAGGAAGATAGCAGACTAGGAAAAAGCAGAGTTCATCTCATCTCAGGTCTGCATTGAAATTACAACCAAATTATAAAATAATCAATGTGGAGAATCACCTGAAGTCCAGCTGATTGTAACACCTACGTCTGATAATATAAAGGTGACACACTGAAGTTGGTAGGAGGGGCAAAGTCACGAAACAGTTGTGGGCAGACCGCTGCTGCCTATACAAGCTGCTATATCTCTTGAAGGAATTGCAGGGGTCTGTATTGATCTGAGGGCCCTTGACTCCATGAGCTCCTGCCCCATCCAATACACAAAGGGCCCGCTGTACATTGACAGGCAGCTGCCCCTGCCCTAGGTTAGCAAATTCAGGCCTAAGGTGGGTAGCAGCTGACATTGCAAATTATACAGTAATACAGATAAAGGTTGGCATGTAAACTGACACTGCAGTGGCAGGAGGAAATTTACTCAGTAGATACAGGAGATTCCCGGGGTCCCTGCACCACACAACATGCATATCATCCAGAGGCTCTTCCAGTTTCGGAGACAGTGTCAGGCCTTGAGGATCACTGGTCCATCTTCTAAACTGTCCTAGGTCAGGGATGGGGGACGACCGACTGCTGCCTACAGCATTGTCTCTTCCACTTATCTATAGATCCAGCATAAGCAACAACCATCTGCAGATCACTTTGTAGTTCCCACTAGGTAGCTCAGAGTAATCAAAAGCAATGGCTCGCCTTGGCCTACAGGGGAGCCCCTCACAAGGGGCCACAAAACCAACATATTCGGAGGCTGGCACCAGACTATAACAGAGCAAATTCTGACTAGTTTCATTAGTGGTACACACAAAGAGTGGTTGCAACAAGTACACAAGCCTGTTAGGGCGAATCCCACTCAGTGGGGTCAATACCCACACAGCAACTCTTACCCTGCAGCCAGTTCCCACAATTATTCAGCCTGAGTGTTAATCCCATCCACTGATCTACTAACAACAATAAAATCTTATTGACAACATAAGATCACACACAACCCACACAAAGGTCACATCCAGAGCCCCAGCATAGGGGATCAGGGAGAGTGTGTCACTGGGCCACACAGGACACCTTCCACATTAGGCCATCTGGCCAAGGCTGAGAGACAAAACAAATATTGCTGACAAATAGAAATGAACATAGAGAGGTGAATAAAATGAGAAAATGAAGAAATGTGCCACAAATGAAACAATGGGAGAAAACTCCAGAAAATAAGCTAAATGAAATGGAGGCAAGCAACCTACCGGAGAAGGAGTTCAAAATAATTGTTATAAGAATGCTCAATGAACTTAGGGGGAGAATGGATGAACACAATGACAACCTCAACAGAGAGACAGTAAACATAAAAAAGAGCATAGAAACCATAAAAAAAAAACAGACAGAAATGAAGAATACACTAACTGACATAAAGAATACACTAGAAGGATTCAACAATAGATGGGAAAAGCAGAAAATCGAATCAGCTAATTGGAAGACAAGGCAGCAGAATACACCCAAATGGAATAACAACAACAAAAATAAAATTTTAAAAAATGAGGATAGTTTAAGAGACCTCTGGCAAAACATTAAAAGTAAAAATATCCTGATCACAGGAGTAACTGAAGAGGAAGAGAGAGAAAAGAGATTGAGAAATTATTTGAAGAAATAATGACAGAAAACTTCCCTAACCTGGCAAAGGAATTAAACATATAAGTTCAGGATGCACAAAGAGTCCCAAACAAGAAGAATTTAAACAGACCTACACCAAGGCACATCATAATTAAAATGCCAAAGGTCAAAGACAAAGAGAGAATATTAAAAACAGCAAGAGAAAGGCAGCTAGTTACTTAAAGGGTACCCCCATAAAAATGTCTGCTGATTTTCCAATGGAAACTTTGCATGCCAAAAGGAACTGGAAAGAAATATTCAGAGCTATGAAAAACAAGAATTTACAACCATGAATATGCTACCCAGCAAGGCTTTCAATTAAAATGGAAGGCGAGATAAAGAGCTTCCCAGACAGGAAAAAGCTTAAGGAATTCATCACCAACAACTCAGCATTACAAGAAATGTTAAAGGGACTTCTGTAAAAAGAGAAGGGGTAAAAAAAGAAAATAAAAGTAATGAATACAAATAATAAAATAGCAGTAACTATGAATCTATCAATCTATAATCACTGTAAATGTAAACAGATTAAATGCTCCAAACGAAAGACACCGGGTAACCGAATGGATAAGAAAACAAGACCCGTGTATATGCTGTCTACAAGAGACCCACTTCAGATCAAATCACACTCACAGACTGAAAGTAAAGGGATGGAAAAAGATATTTCACACAAATGGGCATAAAAAAAAAAAAAAAGCCCGGGTAGTAATACTTATATCAGATAGATAGACTTTAAAACAAAGGCTCTAATAAGAGACAAAAGGGGACATTACATAACGATAAAGGGATCAAAAAATCAAGAAGACATAAACCTAGTGAAAATATATGCACCAAACATAGGAGCACCCACATACATAAAGCAATTATTGACAGATATAAAAGAAAAGAACAGTAATACACTCACAGTAGGAGACTTTAACATCCCCACTGAAACCAATGGACACATCATCCAGGCAAAGAATTAACAAGGAAACAATGTTTCTAAAAGATACACTAGATTAAAACAGAAATAAATTAAATAGAGTCTAGAAAAACAGTACAAAAGATTAATGAAACCAAAAGCTGGTTCTTTGAAAGGATAAACAAAATTGACAGACTCTTAGCCAGAATCATCAAGAAAAAAAGAGAGAGGACTCAAATAAATAAAACTAGAAATGAAAGAAGAGAAATAACCACAAAAATGAAAGAAGAGAAATAAACATATGTTTAATTCCTTTGCTGGGTTAGGGAAGTTTTCTGTCAATATTTCTTCAAATAATTTCTATACTACAGGGCTACAGTAATCAAAACAGCAAGTACTGGCATAAAACTCCATAGAAATACAATGGATCATAAGAATATACTATGAGCAATTATATGCCAACAAATTGGGCAATCTGGAAGAAATGGGTACATTCCTCAAAACATACAACTTCTCAAGACTGAGTCAAGAAGAAACAGAAAATCTGAACCAACCAACTACCGCCAATGAAATAGAATCAGTAATCAAAACCTCCCAAATAACAAAAGCCCTGGACCAGATGGCTTCATAAGCAAATTTTAACAAACATTCAAAGAAGAATTAACACCTATTCTTCTCAAACTATTGCAAAAAATTTAAGAAGAGGGAAGGCTCCCTAACTCCTTTTATGAAGCCACTATTACTTTGATTCCAAAACCAGACGAAGACACTACAAAAAAAGAAAACTATAGGCCAATATCTCTTATGAACACTTAAGAAAAAATCTTCAACAAAATATTAGCAAACCAAATTCAGCAATACATTAAAAATATCATACACCATGACCAATTTGGATTTTTCCTGGGATGTAAGGTTGGTACAATATCCACAAATCAATTAATGTGATATACCATATTAACAAATCAAAAATAAAAACCATATGATCATATCAATAGATGCAAAAAAAATGATCAAAAAAATCCAGCATCCATGTATGATAAAAACTCTCAACAAAGTGGGATTAGAGGGAACATACCTCAATATTATAAATGTCATATATAAAAAAACCTACAGCTAACATCATACTCAATGGGAAAAGCTAAAAGCATTTTCCTTAAGATCAGGAACAAGATAAGGATGCCCACTTTGACCACTCCTGTTCAACATTGTATTGGAAGTATTAGCCACAGCAATAAGACAAGAAAGAGAAATAAAAGGTATCCAAATTGAAAACAAAGAAGCAAAACTCTCGTTATTTGCTAATGACATGATATTACATAGAGAGAACCCTAAAGATTCCACCAAAAAAATGTTAGAACTGATCAATGAATTCAGTAAAGTAGCAGATTACAAAATAAATGCTCAGAAGTCTGTGGCATTTTTATACACCAATGATGAACTTTCAGAAAGAAAAATTAAGAAAACAATTCTATTTACAATTGCATCAAAAACTATAAAATACCTAAGAATCAAATTAACCAAGGAGATAAAAGATCTGTAATCAGAAAATTATAAGTCATTGAAAAAAATAAATTGAAGAAGATACAAATAAATGGAAGCGTATACTGTATTCATGGGTAGGAAGAATTAACATCATTAAAATGGCTATACTACCCAAAGCAATCAAAAATTCAATGCAAACCCTATCAAAATACCAATGGAATTTTTCAGAGAGCTAGAACAAATATTCCTAAAATTATATGGAACCATAAAAGACCCCAAATAGCCACAGCAATCTTGAGAAAGAACAAAGTTGGAGCTATCACACTACGTGATATCGAACTATATCATAAGGCTACAGTAATCAAAACTACATGGTACTGACATAAAAACAGATACATTGCTCAATGGAACAGAACGGAGAGCCCAGAAATAAATCCATGCTTATACGCTCACTTAATATATGACAAAGAAGGTAAGAATATATGATGGGGTAAAGACTGTCTCTTCAATAAATGTGTTAGGAAAATTGGATAGCTACGTGCAAATAAAAAAAGAAAAGAGAAAAAATTGGACCACTTTCTTAAACCATATACAAGAATAGATTTAAATGGACTAAAGACTTAAATGTAAGACCCTGAAACCATAAAACTTCTAGAAGAAAATATAGGCAATAAACTCTCTGATATTACTAAGAGGAATTTCTTTTTAGATATATCTTCCCAGGCAAGGGAAACAAAAATAAAAATAAACAAATGGGACTACATCAAAATAAAAAGGCTCTGTACAGCAAAGGAAACCATCAACAACAGCAGCAATAACAAAAAAACCGACTGCTTAGAAGAAGATATTCGCTAATGGTACATCTGATAAGAGATTAATATCCAAAATTATAAAGAACTCATACAACTCAAACAAAAAACAAGCAATCCAATTAAAAAATGGACAGAAGACCTGAAGAGATACTTCTCCAAAGAGGAAACACAGATGGCTAATAGACATATGAAAAAATGCTCAAGGTCACTAATCATCAGAGAAATGCAAGTTAAAACCCCAATGAAGTCTATGGCCATGCCACCCTGAACAAGCCAGATCCCATCTGATCTCTAGAAGCTAAGCAGGGTCGGGCCTGGTTAGTACTTGGATGGGAGACCACCTAGGAAGACCAGGTGCTATAGCAATAAAAAATAAATAAATAAGGGATTGTAAACTGACAAGGTCCTTGCAATCTGTGAAGTCGACCAAGAGTTGCCTTGCCTAAAAATAAATAAATAAATAAATGGATTTTAAAAATTAAAAAAATAAAAAACACTGTGAGATATCACCTCAAACCTGTCAGAATGGTTATCATCAATTAATCAAAGAACAACAAATGTTGCGTAGGACGCTGAGAAAAGGGAACCCTTATACACTGTTGGTAAAATTGCAAATTGGTACAGCTGTTATGGAAAACAGTCTGGAAGTTTCTCGAAAAATTAAAAATGGATCTTCCTTTTGACTCAGCAATTGCACTTCTGGGTATTTATCCAAAGGAAATCAAAACAATAATTCATAAAGATTCATGCACCCCTGTGTTCATGGCAGCACAATTTACAACAACCAAGATATGGAATCAACCTAAATGCCCATCAACAGATGACTGGATAAAGAAGTTATGGTTCATATATACAATAGAATATTACTCATTGAAATTCTATCATTTACAACGACATGGATGGACCTAGAGGCTATTATGCTGAGTGAAATAAGCCAAGCAGAGAAAGACAAATACCATATGATTTCACTTACATGCTGAATCTCAGGGACAAAAAGAGCAAACTAATCAAAAACAGGCTCAAAAATATAGTGGACAATTTGGTGATAGACAGAGGAGAGGGAGGTCGTGGGGCTGAGAAAATGGGATGAAGGGTTAAATAAGTACAAATTAGTGGTTGATAGATGGTCATGGGGATGGGAAACACAGCACAGTGAATGTAGTTAGCATAAATATATTTACGAGGTGGAAATCGAGAGGATAGAAGGAGCAATTAGGGGGATAATTTATCAACTATATAAATGTCTAGCCAATGTACTGTATACTTGAAACTAATAATAAAATAAAATTAAAATTAAAAATTAAAAAAAGGGAGCTCTGAATCACTCCTCTCCAGCATGTTTTTCATTACAGAACTCAGAGAATGTTAACACCTTAAGTAATATCATGTAAATATTTTAATTTATTTTCCTGCCTTTCTAGCAGCCCTTCTGTATTTAGAATTAAGTGTTTCAAATATCCTGAAGAATTCAGAGTCCCCTAGGACAGGACCATCCTCAAGAAACAAATGCTTCATGAAAGTATTAATGGCCACATATTCCATGTTATTTTAATTAAAAATTTTATTGTAAAAATATGTATGATCTACAGTCAGTCTGGAATAGATGACCCCGGGAGGGTTCAGGAGGTCTCTCCCCAATCAAAAGTAAAACTACAACCTGTGGCTCTGAGATCCTTTTGACCTTGTGCATTTCTTCCTCTCCATAGATTTTCCTGACAACTGAGCCAGAAGCCCACCTTCCCATGGAATAAGGGAGGCCCTGAGGACTTGTTGACTTGATTGTATTATTGTTTCATGTATACCATTTTTATTTCTTGTTTGCTGAACAAGTAAGATAGAAATAAAAGTAACTTAACCATGGAGTCACCCTCATCACTTTTCAAAATTTAACCAGTCATGAAGGTCAGACCTAGCTCCTACATTTGTCTTTATTATTCTTAACATTTTAATAAAATAAATTAGCCTTTTCTCATAACAGGTACTGCAAATATATTTTCCCAGCTTATCTTTTGCCTTTTAAATATTGTATAATGCTTTTTAAACCTTTAATAAATAAAATTTCAATTTTTTTCTTTATGCCAGCTATTCGAATTATATGTTTTTCCTGCTCTAATACTCAAATATTTTCTTCTAAATATTTTGTTCGATTATATAATTTTTACACCTGTCATCTTAACTCCACTTTGGTAATTTCCAGAGTGAACCCCAATATTATTTCATTGAATTATTGAGTTTTTATTTTTCTGTAGTTGATGTTTAAGCAAACTTTGTTAACATAGGTTCCTTCTTATTTATTTTGACGGAATGATTCCTAAAACTACATAGTTAAAAGATGTTTCTGCCTCATTTTTTTTAATTGGTATAAATATCCATAATTTAAAATTGTTCAATCTCTTTCAAAAGTCTCTTTTTGTGCTAGCCCTTTTTACCTACTTCTACGTCCCTTCATCACTAACACCTGAAAACCAATCTTTTTTCCACCTCATAATTTTATTTCAAAATGTAATATAAATGAAATAATACAGTATGTAACTTTTAGGATTACATTTTTCACTCTACATAATTCCTTGCAGATTCACCTAAGTCATTGCTTGTATCAACAATCTATTCCTTTTTACTGCGGAGGAGTATTCCATAGTATACATGTACCACCTTTTCTTTAATCATTCATCTGGTAAAGGACATTTGGGTTTTCAATTTTTGACTATTCCAAATAAAGCTGTCATAAACATTTGTATACAGGTTTCCACGTGAATATAAATTTTCATTTCACCGTGATAAATTCCCAAAAGTACAATCGCTGGGTTGGATGGCAGTCAGATGTTTAGTTTTATAAACAAACTATTTTCCAATGTGGCTGTACTGTTTTACACTCTCACCCCGCAATGTACAAATGGTTTGGTTTGTTAGTAACCTCACCAGCACTTGATATTAGTATTTTAAAAAATATTTTAACCATTCCAATGACATTATCATTAGGTAGAATTATCACCACACCTAACTTCTCATTTTGGTTTTAATTTTAATTTCTCTAATGGCTAATTCTGTTGAGCATCTTTCTGTATGCTTATTTGTCATCTGTATATGTTCTTCAGCAAAATGTCTGTTCAAGTCTGTTACCTATTCTCCAATTGAAAAAAGGTTTTTTAATTGTTGAGTTTTGAGGTTTCATTATATTCTAGGAGCAAGTACTTCATCAGATATGTGGTTTAAAATATCGTTACTCAATTTCTAGCTTATCATTTTATTTTCTGAAAAAACAGTTTTAACTTTTTGTGAGGTTCCATTATTAAATTCACCCTTTTAGTATCATGCTTTTAGTGTCAACTCTAAGAACTATTTACCTAGTCCTAGGTTTTGAAAACTTTTTCCTATGTTTCCTTCTAAATGTTTTGTAGCTTTACATTTTATATTTAAGTCTGTGATCCATTTTGAATTAATTTTTGTATATGGAATGAGGTTTAGGTCAAGGTCTTTTTTTTCTTTCTGCCTATGAATGTCCAATTGCTCCTGTACCATTTGTTAAAAGGTTGTTCTTCCTCCATTGAATTGCTTTTGCGCTTTAGTTGAAAATCAGTGGATCTATTTATGGGTCCCCCTATTCTGTTCTACTGATCAATGGCTCTCCCCCTCTGCCAATATCACAGCCTTGAATACTTTATGTAGTAAGCCTTAATATCTAGCAAAGAGAATCTCTCCACATTCTTCGTTTAAAAAAATAATAATTTAAGCTGCCTTTGCTTCCATATTATTTTCTATAATAAGTTCGTCTATGTCTACAAAAATCTTTACAGAGATTTTGATAGAAAATGCATTAAAACTATAAATTAATTTAGGGAACATTGACATCTTTACTAATGTTGAGTTTTCAATTTGATAATCATATTGTACCTTCCTATTTTGGTCTTTAATTTCTTTCACGAGCATTTTGTAACTTCTAGCATAGAGATTCTGTATATGTGTCGTTAGATTTAGTTAAAATATTTCACTTTTTTGTAACAAATGTATTTTTAACTTCAGTTTGTACATGTTGTTAGTATGTAGAAATGTAATTGATATTTTTCATACTTGCTTTAAGGGTAATTTTTCCACTTTATTGAGGTATAATTAGCATATTGTACATAATTAATGTATACCAAGTGGTGTGTTTGGACATGTGTATATACTCATGCTACCATCACCACAATATAGGTAATAAACATATCCAATGCCTCCGAAAGTCTTCATGTGTACCTTTTTTTGTTTGTTCTCTGCTAAGAACATAGCATGAGATCTACCTTAACAAAATTTCAAGTGCACAATACCTCATTGCTAACTACAGGAACTATATTATACAGCAGATCTCTGCAGCTTACTCATCTTGTATAACTATAACCTTATACCAACTGAACAACAATTTTCTCTATCTTCTCCTCCCATCCTCTGATAATCATCATTCTATTATCTACTTCTATGTGTCTATTTTAGATGCTTTATATAAAAGGAAACATGTAGCATTTGTCCTTCTGTGACCAATCTTGCTCCTATATTAGTTCTAGAAATTCTTTTATAGATTCTTTTGAATTTTCTACATAGACAATCATGGCATCTGCAAATAGATACAATTTTATTTCTTCCTTTCCGATCTGCCTTTTTCTTTCATTCTTGACTTATTATGCTGGCTGTAATCTCCAGTACTGTGTCAAATAAGTATAGTAAGCACAGACAACCTTGTCTTCTTCTCCACATGATAAGGAAGTGTTCGGTATTTCAATATTAAGTATGATATAACGTCAGTATTTTAATAGTTTCTTAATCAATTCAAGAAAGTTTACATCTACTTTACTAAAAGATTTTTTATCATGAATGATTGTTAAATTTTGTCAAATGCTTTTTTGTATCAATTGCTCTACTCATAAGTTTTCTTCTTTAGCCTATCGAAATGATGGACTACACTGACTAACTTTTGTACATTGCCATGTAATTGCATACCTTGAAGAAATCTCTCTTGGTCCTGACATGGAAGTCATTTTATACTTTGCTGGATTCAACATCTTAATATTTTGTTGATATTTTTTAAATTAAGCTCATGATAGACATTTATCTGTTTCTTTTTCTATTTTTTATCAGATTAATACTGTCTCAAATGATGAGTCTGACTCAAATTTTAATCATCCTGTTATAGAATTTTGCTGACTCTGAGAATGCTATGTCTAGTTTATCCAATGAAAAATGCATAGTTTGGCCATGCCCAAAGACATTTTGTTTTACAGTGCTGTTTTAATTCTAACA
Organism: Rousettus aegyptiacus; assembly: GCF_014176215.1. Taxonomy (NCBI): domain Eukaryota; kingdom Metazoa; phylum Chordata; class Mammalia; order Chiroptera; family Pteropodidae; genus Rousettus; species Rousettus aegyptiacus. Next base: position 41,751,517 of record NW_023416306.1, on the reverse strand, counting down.
GGCACTTGCAGAATTTTTCTAGAGTTTCTTTTAGTGGGTTTATTTTTCTCATACCCTGTCAACAATCATGCTATAATAGTGTGTGTTCTTGACCTATTGCTCTATTTAACACCAGAGAGTTATATTTCAGTAGCGAATGAAGTGTTATCTTAGAAATCTGATGTACAAATGCAAGACAAAAGTACTAAACAACTGCTGTATTTTGTTTAGCACATCTAGATACAGCATATTTTTTCATGATATCAATTTCATAAAATTTTAGATTTCTTAACCTTCCAAAAATAATCAGAAGCAGTGAAGAATGAAGCAAAGTGCTTATGGGCGTAAGTATTTTATGTAACACACTTAAGTGTTAAGTAGTAAGTAGACATCACTGAACATGGAAATACAACATTTGAGTTCACATCCTGGTTCTGCCACTATTGGTGACTTAGGACAAATCACCTACCTTTTCATATTAATACTGTAAAGACATTGACATTAATCTTATATAAGGGAGTTTTATATAAAACCACTTTTGGAATCAATACTAAACTTTTATTCTCACTGCTTATATTTCATTGTACCTTTATATGGATCTGAGTATAAGTTTTAGTACACAGATATATAGGCTTGATGTTGACATAAACCAAATGATTTTTAAATATGCTCAATTTGTAGTGGAATTTTCAAACATTTCGAGTTGAGAAATCCAGAATACTATGAGTAAAGAAAATTCTGAAAGAATAATAATGTTTTCCATAGAAAAATGATACTGAAAAATACTTCTAGAAAACAAAGGGGGGGGGGAATGAAAGAACGTTTTGAGTTCAAAAAATGTTTATATATTTCATAATGCTATAGTTCCCATTTTGTAATTCATAATGAACACTAGTTACTATGATCTCCGGGAAATCTTGAAATAAAAAAGCCAATAAAGTTTAATTTAACCCAGCATTTAGCACTTATTTATACACTTATATTCCCCATAATACCCTGTAGGACACTTAGTAAGATAATCCTTAACTGAGAGGAAAGCAAAGCAAAGCAACCAATGCAAGGAAATGGTACTTTTGAAAAAGACAATATTCAACATTTTATTGCTATAATTTAAAAAGAACCTAGATCAGATAAATAAAGCCTAAATATTTAAGATTTGTAAGAAAGATAGAAGAGTCACATGGATTTATTTAAATCATGTATAGTTTACAAAACATTTAACCTACTGTATTTTTAACATTCTCATGACTACATATTATATATAACTTAATTTATAATAAATATCTAATATTATGTAAATGTACTTCTATATATTTAAATTTATAACAGCATAAATTAAATATATGTTAAATATAGTACTATAGTAAATAAAATTTTAATTACATTAATACATATATTTATATTTAATTTTATATATTATATACTAAATATATTATATGTAATATAGCAATAAATACTACATATAAAATGATATAAATTAATATTTTAAAATACATTTTGACTATTTAAAATTTGAAAAAAATAAAATATAATTGATATCTTATGTTATATAAATATTACATGATATATTTAAACATATATTTAATGTCTTATTTAATAATTTAGTACATTAAAATAACTAAGTATACATAGATATATTATATATAAGCATACAGATAGACATTTTTAAATTTATCAAACAAGTAATATATAAAAATAGTAAGATATATTTCTGTGCATATAACTTTAAAAAATTTATAAAAGCTAAAATATGAGATGAATGTGCGCACTTGAAATTAACTGAAGACATTAAATATAAAAGGTAAAGTCATATGAAGAATTTCTTAGGCAAATCTACTCTTTTCCTCTTACCATAAGAATTACATGGATAGATAGTTACTTGCGTCTCCTGGAGCATAGACTCCCAGGTTATTTAAACTATCTTTAGAGTGAGGGTTTTAAAATTATAATGAGTGTTTGACATAGTATTTTAGTCAAGCATGCTTTTCTGCTCATTTTATTGCTCACTACAAAAATCACAATGATTTCAATATAATTCACTGCAATGAAGAAAGAAGTATAGAAAATAAGGGCTAATATAAAAGAAACATCCTTTCCCCCTACATTTGAAAGCAATAGTTTTAGAATTGTTAAGTACCAGAACTTACCTCAAGTGCTGGTGTTTTGACAGTAGCTCTCTCTGGGATAACAAGAATGAGGGCTCTACATTCAGAGCCTGCTTTACCAAATTAAGGCTTGTCACCCTATGTTAGCTAAGTCTACACCCAAGCTAGACTATCTGCCAAATGGAGAAAACACAGAAGCTTTAGAAAAAACAAGGGGGGACTAGCTACATTCAGAGATTCTATCTGATTCCCTCCACAACCACCTGTTTTTTCATGCCTAAAATAAATCTCACATGATAACTTCTTTACCAGTAGTACCAGTAGTACCTCGTTCCTTTCTACTGCAGCAACATATGTAACAGGTAATGTTCACAGGCTTGCTATGCTTCCATGGACTTAGAAAACCTGAAAATATTTTTGCGCTGAATTTAAAATCTGTAATAATTTGCAATCGACACCACGACTAATGATAAAAAGCATTTAAGTCATATGTTCAATGAACATATGTTGATGCAACTATTCACTCAGCAAAACTGAGAGAGAAAAAAATAAAACACAATGAAAAATATAAACAGCATTGCAGATTTGTGCCCGCCATTTAGCAGACGTGGACCTCAGGGTGAACAAGTATCAGTTTGCTGTTCCTATGCACCTATGACTCAGTTACCACAAACCTCACCCTTCCACTCTGTCATCGCCAGTTCTTAATGTGAGTCTATCATCAGAAAGATGATTCCTGTGTTCAGTTGTGCACATATGTAAATTAGAACCTGGAATCTATTTCTCACAATGAAGAAAAAAATAACTCTCCCCGACTCAATAAAGAATTGTGTACGGCAAAATTAAGACATTTTACTGGCTACTTAAGGAGTTTTCAGAATAATTTTTTTATTATTCTTGAATGTAGCTTTTTGCATTGGGTGGACTGTATATTAGTAATAACTATTTATTATGAACTTAGAATAATTATAATCTGTAAGTTACATGTGATTTTCATTATATAACCTGCTCTGATTCCAATTTAAACTTTATCTATCTATGTATATCTACTTGACCTAGCTAAATCTATCTATAATAGAATATCAGTAATATCAAAGTAGTAGTTATTATAGAAATAATCTTGAATCCTCCATAATTTATTTTGAATTTATATGTACAAAACCTGATGATAATTTTGTTAACAGTAGTATAAATTCCCTTGGGTATATTGATGAAGACACTTCATAGTTGTGAACCACTGATCCAGAGCGAAAAAAAATTTTAATAGCGAATGACGTTTTAAAAAGGAGAGATAAAATATGAAAGAGAAAAAGTGAGAGTGTATCTTTCTCTAAATATATAAAGTTGTTTTTAACTCAATATTTTAAGCATATAAAAAGGCATTAATTAAAAATACATTTTTCATTCAATAGTTTACAACATTATGTTATATATTGCTTCCAAAATTATTTATCATAAATCCAGAATGCAGATGATGTAATCTTGTTGAAAATTCATTACTTCCCTTTCATTCTCAGTTCGTTCATCCCAGTTTAGATAGAGTGTAGTGTTGAAACAGCAGAAATGCATGTAGGTTTGCATTGAGATTGACTGTCTTAGGGGAATGCATTTCTAAAATTTGTGTTTTATTTCTACATGACTAGATAAAATACGTAAGGTCCTGGGAGTTTTTCTCATTTGGAAATAGGAAATAATGCTTATCGTATTCATCTCACGATCTTATTGGAATGGCCAAATGAGGTAATACATATAAGGATTTTGAAAAATTTACAGCAGTATCAAATATAAGCTATTGTTATACCTCGATATCAAAAAAAAATATCTAAAAGTGAAGCCACACAATTGCACCAATCTATTAATTCTATTTTCCTTCTGAGGTATTCTATATACAATGTCTTGAATATAAATAATGTTAACAAATCAGTATAAAAACCAGTTTCCTCAAGTAAGTTGAAATTTTTTTATTGCAATTGAGGTAGCCAGCCTTCCAGATTAATCCCAATGACCCATGTCTTCTGGTTTTCATGATCTGTGTAATTTCCTCCTGTTGAATGTGGCCTTGACTTAGTGCTTAATTTATAATGAACAGAATAAGGCAGAAGTGACCCAGAAACTAGATCATAAAAGGCAGTGTAGTGTAACCCTCAACTGCTCCTTGATCATGTGGTCAGAGGAAAGCCATGTTATATACGGCCTTACAGAAAGATCCATGTGGCAAGGAGCTGAGGCCATTTGCCAACAACTCTTTGAGTGAGTTTGGAATTAGATTCTCCAGCCCCAGGAAAAGTTTCAGGCGACTGCACCCCCAGCCAACATCTTGGATGCAAATTCATGAGAGACCCTAAGCCACCCCTGACCCTTATCCTCACAAACTGCCTTAAGTAATAAATTCTTATTCTTTTAAGCTCCCAAATGTTAGGGTAATTTGTTAGAAGATGATAGATAGTTAATGCAGATTTTGGTATCCAACACTGCTGAGAAAAAAAAAAAAATATGTAGGAAGGCTTTGAAACCAAACAGTGGTCAGAAGCTTAAAGTGCCTTGGATACAACTGTTCACAGAATTTTGAACATTGAACTGGGAGTAGGTGATCTTGCTAAAGAGACTTCCAACCAGACGGTGTTGAAGTTGCCATCTGGTTTCATCTTGCTGCTAATAGTGAAATGTGAGAGGCAATACATAAGCTAAAGGAAGGACTATTAAACCAAAAGAAGCCCGCGCTGGCTGGTTTTAAAAATTCTCAGTCTCTCCAGATGGCAAACAATGCTAAAATTAAGAAATGGCTTCTAAGTAAAGGTCAAAATCAGGCAAATCTCAGGAAATGATGGTCTAAAGATTACACTGAGATTGTGACTTTAAAATCCTTCATTGAAACCCCTGACAGATAAAGGTGGTACTCTAGACTACATTCTTTTAGGCAAAAGGCCCTCTGAATATTTTAAGGCTATAAATAACAGATCTTCTCAATCAATCAAGCTTCTAAGAGGTTTAAAGGCACTGTCCTTCAGCGGAAGCCTAAAGCAGAGAAGGGCATATCTCTAAGAGATTTGTGGTTTCCACCTAAAGGGTTGAACTCAAATAAGATTCACAGATGACCCATAAAAAAATTGTGTCAACTAAACCCTACCATTTTAGAGTGGAAGTAACAGAGACAGCATGACTTGAGATTGTTGGACTCCCAAAATTCTACTGGCAGAGAGCAGGCTGAGAAACTGTTCAGGTGATAACATCTACCTTCCATGGGAATGGTATGACTCAGGTGGGTAAGCTATAAAACAACAGCCCAGAATTAAGAATGATGAAGAATAACTCCAGAGAAGAAATAACTGCGTATGAGAGAAATTCTACGGTCCCAAGATTCTGATGTGTCGTCTTTTCCCGTTCTCATCCTTTATGAATAGGAATGCCTGTGGCAGTTATTCTATGTTTGCTTCACTATGTCAGAAATACATAGGGCAGAAAGCTTGCTTCTCTAGTTCACAGAGGAGCCTTATCCTCACTTGGACCTGATTCACATAAGATCCTGAACTTTGAGCTGACGCTGTAATGAGATGACTAGGGCTTTGGGCAGGTGTAACTATACTTTGCCTATGGGAGAAATATGAATCATTTGGTCAGAGAGAAGACTGTAGTAGACAGTCTCTGAGATGGCCCCCAATGAACTCTGCCTCCTCCAGGAGGTAGTAACGTATGACTGAGAGACTAGGTCATAAATAAAAAACAGATGGAATCATACTCTCCCTTGAATCTTTCATTCTGAGGAAAGCTAAATGCAATGTTTTGAACAACCCTGTGAAGAGGTTCACATTGCAAGAAACTGAGACCACCTTCCGGTAGCCACAAGAGAGCTTGGAAGCAGATTTTCTGGCTTTGAACAAAGTTTTAGATGACAATAGTCCAAGCCGACCGAATATATGAAATCTCATGAGAGACCCTGAGCCAATACTACATGTTTTAGATATTCCTGAATCCTTGACCTGTGAGATAATAAACAATTATTGTTTCAAGGTGCTAAGTTTGGGGAAATTTTGCTATGTAGCAGTAGACAACTAATACAACAATATATAGGTGAGTGGAGCAAATCTGAGTAAAGAAATTTGGTAGATTTAATTTTCAAGTCCAGCCATATGTCTCACCTTGAGAACTATTGTATGTGGTTAGCCAATGAGAGTTAGCATTTAGACACAGTACTGAACACTCTCATTCAACAGGCATTAGCTCATAATACAGCAAATATGTTCGGCCAATGAATTTTCTATATACTACCCTGAGTTAAATGAGTTGTCTGTTCCTTCTTAGCTGTCTGTTCCTTCTTTACCATTGGCTGTGTATTCAAATAAACAAATTTTCAAATATAATGGTTGACAAAGTGTATAAAAGTGATAGTTTGGACACTTCTGTAAAATGGCCAAGGAAGCACAGACAAGAAAAATCGACAAGAAATTAAGGAAAATTGGGATCGTGTGAGAATATTATAGTTCTACAGTCCAAAGGAACAATCAATACAACGGAAGGGCACAGCCTAGTGCAAAAGAAAGCATACCATGTAAAGAAACTTTTTAAATAATAACTCCAAGTGGGAAACTAAAGTTCTGATTCCTAATTTGGTTCAAACTCAGGGGTCCATAAAATTGTACCAGAATCTTATTTGGCCAGTATCTCATAAAAGTCCATGTACTTTCTGTTTTCGATCAGGCCAGCAAAAGAGAGGAAACATTCTTTTTCACAGCATTTCAACATTGTTGTTTCTGGTTCTAGCCATATTACAGAAATGAAAAAAAAAGGAAAAAAATATTAACCACAGTTTTTGAACCTTACTACCTGAGTTTTATTTCCAGTTCTTATTAACAGTGTCAGAAGAATTGTGTTCTGACATCCTGTTTCTTTTCTTTCTTAAACAATGTGTCATGAAAATGAGCAATACATCCAAAGATTCCCAACAGCAAAGGCAATTATAAAGATAAATTCAGAAAATAATCTCTTCTATTATTAGTGTGTGAATTAAATAAAGATAAATCCTTGCATTTTATAGCATCATACAAAACCACATATTTGCACAGAAGTTTTGGTCACCCACAAGGATTTTCCTTGCAAAAGATTTTTTTTTCAATTATAGCAAACTCAGGATACATATATATTCATTAAAGCAGAGCAAATATTGTGTGATAAAGTCATGGTTTGCTAGCTAAAGATTAGAGGCAAACGGTGACTCAAGCAACTGGCATGGCTGATCACAGTGACAATCACAAGGTCATATGATGTTATCTTTGTGGTCTTTCTATTCTTATATAATGCTATTCTTTAAAGACACTAGGATATGTCTTACAGTTTATTAAGCGTCCTTTTCATGTGGATCTGAGTTTTCAGAGTTCTAATATATTATTATAGCTAATATTTTATTCTAATGTAATTTATTCATGGAAACAAGCAAGCAGACAATTCAGGTAGTGAAAAGCTTAAGTCTAGCAACCAACCAGAAATTTCGAAACAGTCCCTGCATCTCAGTTTCTTCAACTTACATAGTATCACTCTAATTCCAATGCAACCTTACTGTCCAAGCCAGCCTCAACACATCTGATTTCCCTGCAAATGTCAGTTCTTTGGAATAACCCTCTCAAACTAAAATATTAAATAGACCACTATATTTTTGAGTTTTTATTCCCTTCTTTTAGTGCCTCTTCTACAAGGACACAATAATTAGAAAAGAAAAAAGGATGCAACTTGTTGCCTCTTTTCTCTGTGTATACTTGGTTTGCATACAAAGACAAAATGTGCACATGTAATAAATTTTAAGGAACTGAGGAAGTCTAACACTTTTACAGTGACACCCAAAAGATTAAAGGGTTTTGCTGATGATATTTATGACTTCAGTGCTCTGAGGAGTTCCAAAAGTCTATGAAACATGAAATAACCTCAGAATTAAAAAAAAAAAAAATGAATCTAGCTCCTAGAACTGTGGCATTTAATTTTTGATTGACTTCTCCTGCTTAGTCAGAAAAGGATCAAAGAAGAAAGACCATATTTTACATATCTGAATAAAATTGGCTGAACTGGGCTTCTGAATATCTGAGCTTTAACTACCACCTCGGATCTTGTCTGGGTATACCACTTTGGGCAAGAAATTGTTTTCAGGACCTCAATTTTCTCTTATCATAAGTGAAGCATGGTCTGGACTAGGGGTTCTCAAACTTTGATGTGCATTAAAATCAGGTATCACATTTGTTAAAGGTTCAGATTTGTAGGGCCAACCCACAAAAAAATTAGATTAAATGGGCCTGGGGTAGAGCCCAGGAATCTTAATTCTTGTAAATTCCTGGGATTAGAGGCAATATTTTAATAAATAATAGACTGTACCTTCTCTGAGGTTCCTTTCAAGATAAACAACCTTTCTTTGAATGGCCAAGGAACTGAGTTCAAGGACAGCTCTCAGCAATACTTTCAATCACCAGACTATCTTAGGCCAGGTATTTCCCTGCCACAGGCTGCAGCTGATTTTGAGTTCTGGACAGGATCTTTCCAGCCAGAAAGAATGCACCATGGTGCATTAGCACTTCATTGTCAAATCTCCTAATCTTTCATTTTATCTCTTTTCTGTTGGATAGGTCATTGCTCAGGTATGAACGTGATAATATTTGAAATGGTTGAAATAAAAGAAGTGTGTATTATCACTGTCTCTTTGGCAGCATGATTTTTTTTTTTTTTTTTAAATCTTTATGCTCTAAGGGCAATGTGAAGTTTAACTTTAGTAAGCAAAGACTTGGCATATGAAGGGTTTGGGGATATTTTATGGGAAGTAACAGAAGAAACAAAAGTTAGTCAAATTATTGAAGCTGTCAATAGCATTTTTTAAATAACATTTTCTGTATTTATTCATTAGGTCATTGTACAAAATTTTGCTATTGAATAAAAAATTCTTGTTGATTGATACCTTTGTAATGATGTTCGAGATGTTAAAGTCACATGAAACATATGGAATTTACCAGACCAAAATTATCCAGGAACCAAAGGAGAATGAATGAAAGAGAGAATGAACCTTAAGTTCCCAAAAATGATTAAAGAAAAGAGAGACAATTGGCATTTACTAAGATACTAAGATTTGGCACTTCAATGGCAATGTTGTTATATATTCATGAAGTCCAAGTTAAAACATCTCCATTGTGACTAAAGCTTTGGTTTTATGTCAGAATTTTTTGGGGGGTGCGGGGATGCATCAACCTTTTTTTACTGTTTATTAGGGTAACATTGGTTAATACAATTACATAATTTTCATGTTTACGTTATAGTTTGACATTTATATATTCTATTTTGTGGTTACCACCCAAAGTCCATTTTCCTTCAGCTATCATATATTTGATGCCCTTCACTCCTCACTGCACCCTCCCACTACCCCCCTACATTTCACCCCCTTTACCCTGTCTACCTCCCCCATACCTCCACCCCTACCCTCTGGTAACCACTAGTCCATTTTCTATGCCCCTAAGTCTCTGTTTGTCCTGTTAATTTTTGCTTTTAGGTTTATATCCCACATATAAGTGATGTCAGATCTGAGTTTTAGTCACCACCAATCACTAGCAGAATAGCTTTGGGAGTCTTTTTTAAACCCTCTGTACTTTAGTTTTCTTAGCTATAAAATGGGATTAACAAAGCATTCTATGCAAGGATATTATGAGGATTAAAGAGATAATGTAAATGAATGCATATTGACAACAATAAGGCACTATATAAACATAATATTATTCCAATTACTATCATTACACTTACTATTGGGGTGATATGAGACAAACATTTCTTAAATGTTGGTAAAAGCCAAGAAAGTGGCAGCAAGAGACATACAAATTTTAATTTAAGCAGCTCTTATTTTTCCAACCAAAATCATTAATAACCAAGATAATAATAAGTTCCATGATCTAAAGTGTAAGTATTTTTTATTCAATATAAAGTGATTAGTGAAGACCCAATGTTAAGTCTCCACTAGGAGTCCTTTAAAACGGAAACAAATTTAAATGAAATAAACTTCATCCCTGGAGGAGAATTTAACCGGGGAGATCAAAAAGATCCTATTCATTTGAAGAGAACATTGAAGCTAAGGGCTTAAGAATGGATGGAGTGTGGAAGAACATAGCTCATGATTTTCTTTGCCCTAGAGCCAACATAGGAGTCAAAATTATATAGATTTTTCTAGTACAAAACCTAGATTGCTGGTTTTTATAGACAGGAGGCAAGGGAAGAGTTGTATCAAAATCAACTGGGAAGGTTTTTTCAAACTATCAAATGTCCTTCACATCCTTCCCCACCTACCTGTCTCCAAAAGAGATTCTATATTCTGCTATGCACAGAAAGGCACACATCTGCAGATAAACCTGACACGTCACTGCCAGGGAAGACAAGGGTTAAGTTGAGATATTTGAAATGTTCTCAAGTTATTCCCACACACATCCTCTTTCATCCTCATTCTCACTCAGATTAGTAACACAGGGTAGAAAATGCTCAGCTTAGAATGCTATGTGGTCAACAGTCTCTTTAGAATGAATCTTTTTAAAAACAAAAACAGTGTCCTTTATACAATATATGGTAGTATCAAAGTAATATTCTCTTTTCTTCTAAAATGAACAACTGTATTACTTTAGGTCTGGAAACAGTCATCCAAATAGTATGAAAAATGGAAAATGTGTTTAAAAAACTAGATAGACATATGTAATATATATATACAGATTGAAGTATAGATATTTATATATTTATGCATATAAATATATTATGTATAGAGAGAGAGATAAAAAAAAAACCTCAACAATTGTGCCTATTTACAGTTTCTAGCATATATCCACCATCCTTCACTTACATTGGCATCAGAATTTGGCAGAGGGAAGTAAGGGTCACCATTGTACAAAAATGAAGACAGTGTGGGAGAAAGAAAAAAAAGATTCAAAAGAAAAATAGCATTTTAAAACTAACTATATTTAAGTACAATAAAAAAGTAATTATGCCTCTAGTAATTAGTATTAGTGCAAGTGTTGGTAAAATAATATACGAGCAGATTAGCTATTTACACAGACAGTACTGACAATTTACAGTGGACTCACAGAATGCTTTCTGGTAAGGATGGAGAAAAGAATCATTTGTGATTAACTTAAAGCAAGGATAATTATGAGGATTAGCCTCTATTAAGCACATACTACAATATGAACAAAATTTGCTATCAACTAGAAAAGGCCAGTTTACTGATTGGCTCTAGCAAGAGAACTAAGACTCATAGAAGGCTAGATTACTGGCCTAGTAGAAAAAAAAATTCATTTTATTTTTAAAATAAAACAAATACTTTCCATGAATGGCTCAGTTTGGTGAAGGAGGAGTGGAAATGAATTAGAAGTCTCTAAATATTGAGATTCAATTGCCATAATATGCTTAGGAGCATTATTGTGGAATTGAGTGCCTGGAGGCAGATGAAGGATTTGACCCAATGCCCTTATCCAGCAGTCCTCCAACTCCAATCTAATGAACACATACTCATAATTATTTCTCAAATAGTTTTTATCTAATTTTAAAGTGGATAATTTATACCACTTGTAGAAAAACGCATTAAGTTTCATTAAAATATTCAGCATTAGTAGAACTTTGAGCAGAATATATTTCTTACAGTTTCACAAAGTCATACATATTTATAATATTAAAACTCTTCAGTTGCTTTAATAATAGAATCTCTATCCCATAGATCTGAATACTAATTTTAATATGCTCATGTAGAAGAAAGCTATGTGCACAAGAAAATGCATTTGCATTTTATACTTTCTTGTTTTTGTGCTTATTTCTTTTTTATTATACTTTCTTTTAATTGAACTTTGTTTTTTAGCAAAAAGCTTTTTTTTTTTTTTACTTTATTTTTTTCTTCTCTAAGTTAAAAATACAAGTGCTTAGAAGGTATTTACCACATCCTGTTAAGGAAGTCAGGGAAGAATCTCATTTTAGCCTTCCAGCACATTCTGCATTATTTTGACTGGTTTTGTTTCAGTTCAAGGCTTTGCCTAATGGGTCATTCACTTTTGAAAATATAAGCATTTAGGGCAAAGAATCATGTATGCCAGTACACTGCTAGTCTCTCGTGGCAACTTTGAAAAGAGGAATGGCAGAACATCAAACTGGGAGAGATTGTTTTTAGTGCATGCTGCCTTCTACAATTCAGTCATCCCAGAGAGCTTTATGAAGTAATGAATTAAATATTCGTAATGCAATGACTCTGTAATCCAGTGGAGCTGTGATCCATTTATCATCCATCCATCTTCGGAATCTATATCTAAAGTGGTTGATACACAGGACTCTCAAAATGGGCAAATATACACTCATAATAGCTCCCATCAGCCCGAGGGGGAAAAAGAGCCTATTTTATTGAGGGCAAATATATATCAGGACACAGGAGCTATAGCTCATTCCTTCCTCGAAGTACTGCAAAATATTTAACTATTCTGACTCACATCCTTACAGTGCCAATAAGAATGTCATGAGAGATAAAAAAAAAAAAAAAAAAAAAAAAAAATCCATAAACTAATTCTGAGATCCTGTTATTCTGATCTCCAAGGAATGAATCCAGACACTGAGAATCTTTAAACTAAGAACCTTCAGTAGCCTTGTGACGTCAGAGTGTAATGGTTTCTTCTCTCAGGGAGGAGTCTGATATAGAAAGACATCGATCTGGGCAGTGCGAGTTCATGAGCAACATGTAGGTCAGTTGGTAGCCTGGATTTTAAAACTAAGAAGCCTTGAAGATTTCGCTCTAAATTAGAATTTGGACTTCCTCGTGAGTTAAGCTGGTAGTGTGGGCTGTCCTGTTCAAACAATCGCAGCAAGGTCTAGGGAAGCTAACAGTGGCCCAGGAACACAGTGATGGAGTGGCCTGCCCTTCTGCAGCTGTACATCGACTGTTTAACATAGTAACTTTAACTCTATGAGCCTGTTTTCTTTTATGTGAAATGTAAATAATGATTGCATCATATGATAAAATGGATTTTTTTTTCAGGTTTGGTTAACACTGAGGCCCCAAAACCATACAGTTCACCCACTTCTACCTTTCAAAGTGAGATGCCAAAACATCTAGATGAGACTTGCAAAGCAGGAGAGAGAACCTGGTTTGCAATATATCTGCCCTTGTGCAATCCTTACCAATGACCTTAGGGTATAAAAGGATTAAAGTTGGCCACTACAGGGAGAGTTGGAGATTACAGGAAGGATTTCCTTAGGGAAAGTTGTTAATATGAGAGGATTTCCTCCACTCTCATGGAGAATAAGATGGGAGACTTTAGTTTTACCTCAAGGTTAGTGGGAAGGGTTTCAAGGATACTACATAGTTGGTATGATATGTGTGCCTTACAGTTTAGGGGGATACTGTGGACTGGTATCTGGCTCCTGTCTGATAAATTAAATGGGTAAAGGGGTATCGCTGGAATTGTTGAAGCAGCTAAATAAAAACAGGGCTAATGGTGGGTCAAGGGAACCTGATTACTAACCTCTTTAGAGACCAACCGAGAAGGCCACCTATAGGTGAGAAGACCAAAACAACAACAAAAAATGTTTGGATGTATATACTGAACACCTAGATACAAGGAAGGAATGATCAACAATCAACTGGAATGGAAGTATTCACCTACTTTAAATGAACTGCAAGCAGGAATTTTCCAAGTTAGAGGAACTTAGAAACACCCATGAAAGTATCCATTGAGAGAAAGCATAAGCTATAAGCACCTGCCATCACCAAAAGAAACCTATACCAGATGGGTACCTGGCCAGGCATGTAAGACCTTTCCTGTCCCCTCAACTCCTTCTCTTCTTCAACAGCAGAGATATATACTGAGTAAATGCTAGACTGGGATTAGAGAAGATATGAACCATTTTCACCTTTCCCAGTACTGGTATCCTGCTTAAACATGAAAAGTTTGATTTTTTTTTTTATTATGATACTGAACTTGACATAAGTAAGAACATATTATGACTAAAAGTAATGAGTATTTTTTAAAGTCTACCAAATGACAAGAAAATCTGTGGTACCTGTTCTAGATTTCATCCAGAGGCCAGAAAAGAATCAGCCCTTCAAAGAGAGTATGTTTAAATGGTCAATATGGGGAAAGAATATATTTGGCTGATTATCCCCCATATGTCCTTCTTGGTCAGTATATCAGTTTCATAGCATTTCTTCTTCTAAGCTGTTATGAAGACAAAAATGAAACAATGAATATGAAAGTACAGTTGTACTATAAAGTGCTGGGTGCATGTAAGGCAGTGGTTCTCAACCTTTTTGGCACCAGGGACCTGTGCTCCTATGAGAATCTAACACCTGATGATCTAAGGTGCAGCTGAGGCACCTCCTGCTGTACAGCCTGGTTCCTAACAGGCCACTGACCAAAACAGGTCCACGGCCCAGTTGTTTGAGACCCCTGATGTAACGGACAATGTAGTTGAGAATGGAGACTGCTTATTATAGTTAAGATACCATTTACAATGGGCTATTTTGGACACTTGTGCATGAATCCTTTGGTATATAGAGTCCAAAGGAGACAATATGTAACATACACAATGACTACTCACTATAATGTAGATTAGGCTTCTTTATACCAGTTTTCTGGATGGACTTTAGTTAGAATGGTATTTACAACTAGTTTGAAGAAAAGGAAGGTCCACATCTTCAGCATCTTAACAAGAGAGTAAGGGAGTGGTCTGCTCTAGAGGGGAGACATTTTATCACTCCCGTTGTTTAGAATTACTAGAGGAAGGAGAATGAAAAGCAGACTGACTTTTTAAGTCAGATTTATTGTTGTTTTTAAACTTTCAACAGAAAACACACTCTCTTATCACCTACGCAGGGGATGAACTGTGCTCATTGCCTCTCCTTACTCTACCTTGGTATGCCACTGCATCAAATCATTGATTTCCTCTACTGTTCTAGTCTAAGAGATGAAAAATATTTGTATAAACAACAACCTGGGTGTGGATACAATATATGTCCAATTTTTGTTAACCTACCATTTATTAGGACTGATTCTAGCACCCATGCTCGCTAAGCAAGTTTCCCCTTGCTCTCCCACTGCTCCATGTATGTCTCTATACTGCCAGTATAAATTGCATTGATGAAGACAGTCTTCCTAGATAGAGAATAGCTGTCCTCAACCCAAAGCACACAGGCAGCTCCAAACAAAGGCTCAGATTGCTTTTGTGAGAGTCAGAAAACCTCCCTGCAAAACATTCAAGCTCAATGGCACTGCAGCCACCAGACCTGTGGTAAAGAAAACAATCCAGACACTAAAAAGACTTTTTTGTTTTATAAACTTTGCACATTCTGATGCAAAAATCTTGGCAGCACATAGGAAGGCCATATCCATTTTAGTACAGAAGAGATCTTGGGGGTTGTAATTGTTCTGAGAAGGGAGAGTCTGGGTGGCAGAAAGAACATGGACTACAGTGGGCATAAATTTCTAAGTGTAAATTCAGGTATTGCCACTTCCTGACACAATGAATTTGTGTTAGTTAATTCACTTCTTTGATCAGTTTCCTCACCTTCACAATTGTGAGACAAATGCTCATCTTGGAGCTATCTGAGGACTCAATGATAATGACCTGGGATGAATATCAAAATTACCAACATAATTGGCCCCACAATAGATGACCAGTGTGCATTTGCCTAATTAATTATATCTAAAGGACTCAGAATCATGCTTAGTGTAGATCGGGCACTCCGAAATGCTCTCTCCTCCAT
Source organism: Rousettus aegyptiacus (assembly GCF_014176215.1). Lineage (NCBI taxonomy): Eukaryota > Metazoa > Chordata > Mammalia > Chiroptera > Pteropodidae > Rousettus > Rousettus aegyptiacus. The sequence continues at coordinate 41,735,698 of NW_023416306.1, read as the reverse complement.
TTTTTTTTTTTTTTTTTTGTAGAGTGTATAATATATTGGATAGAATATAAAGACACAACATCTTCAAGCAGTGGTTTACAAAGGAAACGGCTTATATGTATAAATAGTTTTTCACAGTCAAGAAGAAAATGCATGAACTTTAAAATTATGATTCAGTATTTCTATCACCTTGTATAAATTCAACTATTTTAACAGGTGTTTTTTTCTTCATCTGTAAAACAAGAGGGAAGAATGAATTTTTTTCACAAAATTGAATGAGCTATATAAAAGTGTCTAACACAGTACCTGACTGGCAGAAAGATCTCAATACAACCTTTCTTTTCCTCATGTTTTTTTTTTAATTTAAAAAAAATTTTTTTATTATTAGTTTCAAATATACAGTACATTTGTTAGACATTTATATAGTTGATAAAATGATCCCCCTAATTGCTCTTTCTCTCCACCTACCCAATACATTAATGCTAACTGCATTTCCTATGCTGTGCTCCCCATCCCCATGACCATCCATCAGCTACTAATTTGTACTTCTTTAACCCTTCATGCCATTCTCCCAGCCCCCTAAGACCGCAACCTCTCTGTCCATCACCAATTGGCCTCTATATTTGTGAGTCAGTTTTGATTAGTTTGTTCCTTTTGTTCCTCAGATTCCAAATATAAGTGAAATCATATGACATTTATCTTGCTCTGTCTGACTTATTTCACTCATTATAATAACCTCTAGGTCCATCCATGTCATTTTTTTAATGGCTGAGTAATATTCCATTGTATATATGGACCATAACTTCTTTATCCAATTGTCTGTTGATGGGCATTTAGGTTGCTTCCATATCTTGGTACTCATTCCTTTCTTATGCTGGATAAGAAGGTTAGAAACAGGGTGATCATTGAAACACAATACTATTTTAAAAATATCTTTGTTAATAAGGTGATCAATTGGTCTATAGCTCTACCTTAATTCTTCTTGGTATACTATTAACCAAAAAGCAAAACCTAGAGGAGAAAAAATATGAAAAGCAGATATGTCTACAGGAAAATGACAGTCCAGAGACATAAAGTCTTATATTGAGATGCACAATATCAAAGCTATTTTTAACTGGTTCTCCATAAAAATAAAAGACATACTGATTACATCAGAACTGTCAATCATTGATGTAGTGAAATCATTACCCAATATATATGTTGATACTGACTTTAAATGGCCCTCTTCATAATGCTGAGTGATTGTTAAGCTACTTAGGGTTAGGGATGGAGGAGGGGTAGTGGTTAATTGGTAGTCTCACAATTGGGCAATTTTCAAGTTGCAAGCAAACTAGTCTAGTCCTCACTTTTCAAGAACAGAGAACTGTTATTATCATGGAAATCTGCCCCTTAGAGATGAAGGGGAAAAAGATGTTATCTTTGGCTGGAATTGGTCAATGAGGAGGCTACATTCAAACAGAAAGTCCATAGAATCTACTTCAAATGTGCTTTACAACTGAATTAAAGTCATTGTGATCTATTCCAAGTCAACCGCACTTCAGTCCAATTTGACTAACTCCAATGGGCACTTATAGAACACTCTTCCTTAGAGAAGAAAAATAGTGAAAGGCTTTCAGAAAGCATATACAAGGAGATCTTTATGACTGTATATAATACATTAATTTAGTTCTATTAAAGTCTTTAGAGTTACTTCTCAAAGATATGTGTTCACGCGCTGACGAGATTTTTGTTTGTTTCTCATGACTATTCTCCAACTGAGATAATCTCTTTTTTAAGAAAAAAATGTTGAAAACATGCAAAACCTAAGGTTCACCTCTGTTTTCTCTTTCATCAAATTAGTTTGCATGTGACCTTCCTGAAATGGATTGAGAATTATTAACTTTCTAATATTTATGGTATACACTTATTTCTTCAGACCTTAGCAGCCTCAGAGTTTGGGGGAACAAATATTTGGTTCTTTATTTGCATTTAAACTAACATATTTTAAATCCTTTAAGTCTGTACTATATATGATAGGAGAAAATTATTACAGAAAAAAATTATATATCCTCAATCTGTCTTTAAGAAATAGATTATGAAATCTAGAGAGGAATTTTTAGCCAAATACAAGAGAAGGTGAGAATTAATGAGATGTAGAAGGACTTAGAATGGGATAGCTGACAGTGAGACTGGAGTCCAAATGGAGTCATTTGGTGGGGAGGTTGAAAGAGACAAAACTTTGAAGGCTTTTGAGTAAGAGAAACCATTAAAATGATATTGGATTGGAATTTTCCAGTGTTGAGAAAGTGAAATTTTATGAGTTGAATAATATAACCCTTATTCTCTATGAAATCTTTAGTAAAATATGTTTCTCCAGTACCTAATAGAGAATATTTTCTTTGAACTGAAGTGCTGAGCCCTACTCTAAGACTGAGACAGAACTGTCATAGCAGGACCACACTTACTCAAATATTATATAGATAATCATTTGAAAAGAATACTTGATTATGACTAAAATCAGGAACTATATTCAAGAAGAATTTCAGTGATTTCTACTGGAATCCTAATATTTCAGTTGAAATTCCAATAAAATAGTTGGATATTTAGTATATCTATTCAATTATGTATTTAATTCACATATATTGAGCTTCTGCTATGTACTAGAAATTAGTAGTGCAAGGGCATCTAGTTGAAGTAGAGATAGATTTTAAATCTGAAGACAAAGTCAATCTCTTGAGAAGTGCATGGCTAATAAAAGTCAAAATATCTTTGAAAATCAATCTCCCTATACCAGGCAGTCTCATTGTTTTCCAACAGAAATGACTAAAACTTTTCTCTCCTTCAAAGTCAATTTCTGAGACTCCAAAATTCTTACCCAACATCAACCACATAGACTTTTCTCTTTCCTTCCCTACCCCTCTCATTGTAAAATGCTTCTCTTCCAAGAGCAAAAGGAAGCTTCCAAGAAATACTAATATTTGACATGGATAATGAAGGCTAAGTACAAATCTCTGGGCAGAGAAAAAGGAAGGGATGTTTACACCAGAGGGAACATCAGGTACAAAGATTCTGAGTATTGATGAACATAGACTGGAATGTGGCAGAAGTCTACATGTAGTGGTGGCAGATGCGATTAAAACTTTAGATTGGGGTAGGTATTTAATGACCTTGTATGACAAAAAGATTACTTCATCTTGTAGAACAGAAGCCAATGGAAGTCTTTTGTATATATTATTTTTATTTTTTTCAATTACAGTTGACATTCATTTTACACTAGTTTCTGGTGTACAACATAGTAGTTAGAGATTCATATAATTTAAGAAGTGATCCCCCTGCCTGACTAGTCTAGTACCCTCCTAGAATTAAACAGAGTTATTACAATATTATTGACTATATTCCCTATACTGTGCTTTACATTCCTGTGGTGACTATTTTGTAACTACCAGTTTGTACTTCTTATATGCCTTCACCTTTTCACCCAGACACTAACCTGCTCCCATCTGGCAACCATCAGTTTGTTCTCTGTATTTGTGTCTGTTTCTGTTTTGTTTGTTTGTTTTGTTCTTTAGATTCCATATATAAGTGAGATCATATGGTATCTGCCTTTGTCTGACTCATTTCACCTAGCATACCTTCTAGGTGAACTCGTGTTGCTGCAAATGGTAAGATTTCATTGTTTTTATGGCCAAGTAATATTCCATTGTATATATGTACCACTTCTTTATCCAGTCACCTATTGATGAGTACTTAGGTTGCTTCTGTATCTTGGCTACAGTAAATAATGCCGCAATGAACATAGGAGTGCATATAACTTTCGGATTAGCATTTTTAATTTCTTCAGATAACTATCCAAAAGTGAAAATTGCTGGGTCAAGGTAGTTCTATTTTTAATTTTTTGAGGCATCTCCATCCTGTTTTCCATAGTGGCTGCACCAATTTGCAATCCCACCAATAGTGCATGAAGGTCCTCTTTCCCCTACAGCCTTGCCAACACTTGTTTTTTGTTTATTTACTAATGATAGCCACTCTGACAGGTATGAGGTGATATCTCATTGTGGTTATAATTTGTATTTCTCTGATGATTAGTGATGTTGAGCATCTTTTCATGTGTCTATTGGCCATCTGTATGTCCTCTTAGAAGAAATGTCTATTCAGGTCCTCTGCCCATTTTTTAACTGGATTGTTCAGTCTTTTGGTGTTGAGTTGTATTAGTTCTTTATGAATTTTGGAGATTAACCCCTTATTGAATGCATTATTGGCAAATATCTTCTCCCATTCACTAGGTTGTCTTTTCATTTTGTTGATGGTTTTCTTTGCTATGCAAAAACTTTTTAGTTTGATGTAGTTCCATTTGGGTTTTTTTTCTTTTAATTTCCTTGCCTATGGGGGTATATCAGAAAAATATTATTTTCTTATAATAAGAACAATGTCAGAAAGTTTACTGCCTATGTCTTCTTCTATGAGTTTTATGGTTTTGGGTCTTACATTTAAGTTTTTAATCCATTTTGAGTTTATTCTTGTATATGGTGTAAGAAGGTGGTCTATTTCCATGTTTTTTTTAAATGTGTCTGTTCAGTTTTCCCAACATCATTTATTGAATAGACTGTCTTTACCCCAATGTATACTCTTACTTCCCTTGTCATGAATTAATTGACCATATAAGTGTAGTTTTATTTTCGGGCTCTCCATTTGGTTCCATTGAAATATGTGTTTGTTTTAAAGCCAGTACCATGCTGTTTTGATTATCATAACCTTGTAGTATAATTTGCTATCAGGTAGCATGATACCTCCAACTTTGTTCTCCTTTCTCAAGATTGCTGTGGCTATTTGGGTCTTTTGTGGTTCCATATAAATTTTAAAATTATTCATTCTAGTTCTGTGAAAAATGTCATTGGTATTTTAATAGGGATTACACTGAATTATAGATTGTTTTGGGCACTATGGACATTTTAACGATGTTAATTCTTCCTACCGGTGATGAAAGTCTTTAAACATGAAAAAACATGATCAGATTGTTTACTAGAGAGGTTATTGCCAAAGGATGGATGAAAGAGGGTACACCCAGAGGCACAGACCAAAAAGATAAGTCTCTAAAATAGTCCAGATAGTCTATAGTAAGACAGGAGTTACTGGAATAGGAAATGATTTAAATACTGAATATGAAGAATTGCTAATAATTGGTGAATAATTAAATGTGGCAGTTGAGAGAGAAGTTGAAGAGAATGGCCTGACCTTTGGGTAACTGGGCAAGCAAAAATATCAGTAGTAGAAGAGATTTTCCATATGCTGAATTATAAGATGAGGGTCCTATAACAAGATACAGTATATTCACACAGTCTCTAATGCAGCTCTAATATAAATGCCTACTCTTCCAAGTTGTGAGCAAAATTCACCTTTAAAATATATAATTTCTAAAATCAAACATTAGTTACCACTAAAAGAGAGAAAAGAGAAAATTTCTTAATTGGAAAAATTTATTTTCTAAAAAAAGAAAATATAATCTCTAAAAATATAAATGATAAAGGAGAAAAATTAAAAATAATAATAAAAAAAACCAATTGAATTTGCTTCAATTTTAAAAATGGATTCATAAACTTAGTTTTAATAATATGGCTACAATGATGCCTTTATACTATCCCCAAATATTTATATATTGTTTATCCTAAAATGTTGTTTCCTGCATTTGAAAACACAAGGTAAGTTTTATTATAAATATCTTGAACATCAATGGTCTGTAAGATACTAAGTGTTAAGCTGTAAAAGAAAAGACTATGCATGTTTTTCAAAAAACTTGCGATATTAAAGTAGGTTTTGCTTTTAAGTCAAAGACAGTGTCTTATTTCCTATTACTTTAAACTTAAATACAACATGGCTCACATTTTTAAATGAGTCATTTTTTAAAAGGTATAACAATTATTATTCTGGTCACAGTTCATTTAGCATTCTGTTCCTACTACAAAACAGTTCATAGTTACTGAGTGCCAATTGTGTGAAAAATGGCTATAGGACTATGCAATTAGCCATTGGGGTGGGGAGTGGAAGTCACTGTTGTTTTTGGTCATTTGAGGTATGTATGTGTGTGTGCGCGCACATGCGCGCACATCCTCTGCATGGCATCTGACACACAGTGAATAACAAATCATATAAATCATTTAACTTATTTCCTTTCAAAAACTTTAGTCCTTCCCAATTTTTGTTCTCCTAACTTTGTAAGACTATCAAAAGCATTGCTTTTATTCTCAAACCCTTAGCCACAAATCAGTTCGAAATCAGCAAATATCCTCAAGGGAAAAGTGACCCCAAAATAGTCTTACTTCTCCCTGATTTTTGTCTTCTATATATTTCTTCACTCCCTCATTCGTTCTCAAATATCTTCAAATCAATTTTTTAAAATATTTTGTCCAACTTTTCTAGGAGGAATCCTCTGAAATATCAGAAGGGGAAGTCCTGAAGTGTGTTTTAGAGTGAAGATATTTCTTTTGCCTTAACTATTATTTTTGTTGTTGTTGTTCCCCATAACTTTTTTTTTCCTGAAAAATCCTAAAGGCTTAAATTTCCTAAACCAAATGTCCTTCCTAGCAGCATCTTTTCATTTGCGGCATGCTTTTTATCTGCTAAAAATGTTTAGTTTGTTTTACCATAATTGAGGATAGAAATTAAGGTTCACTTTGTTCCTGACGTGGTCCACATAGTGTTTATACTAAAAGAATACTGAAAATTCTCAATTTTAAGAACACATCAGTTCATTCAAAAACCCACAGCTGGAGGAACATGCTTAAAGGGATGTTCTGAGTTGAACATCAGAAACCCAATGTCTGCAAGTTCTTTTTCTCCTGATTGGTTAGCCAGTTGGACACAACTGGCTTCTCAGATTCAGTATCTCTATCCTAAATGGACTTCCCTAGTTGAACACATAGGAACAGACAGACAGCCGTTTGCTGATTCACATAATCTGATCACTCTTTCACTTATATATGCCTTTAACCACTTATGATCTGAATATATTTTTGAATAATAAATAATTGAATTTTAATATTTTATAGAAAATTCCAAACTATACTTATATATACTTATATAAGCCTTTTCCTAATTAAAAACTTCATCAGAAATCTTCCAAAATGTATTTATTACCAGTAACTATTCAATAAAGCACTCTACCACTCTCAGGAAGGACTCACACTAGTCCACTACCATTGAAATCTTGAATAATATCCATCTATACTCTGCTCGGTAAATTTCTACTGAGAACCTAAGAGAATGATATAGTCAAAAAGACTAATATGAGATCTATGAAAGAAAGTTAAAGTTGATGAGTCTGGGGCCAAAAAGCCAAGTATCCCATATGGAATAGGACCTAGCAAGCCAGAGTGTGGGGAAGCAAAGTGGATATAGCAGAGAAAGGAAAAGTATAGAATTGGCAAGGCTAGAGAATATATTACTAATAAGACATATTTCCCAGCAAATCTTGTAGTCTGGGTAGACTATAAATAATGTGTGATCACAGAAATTCTCAGAGAGTGAACCTATAGCTTCTAAGTAGACGTGTGTGTGGTGAGGGGTGCTAGGAGTGGGAAGAGGGCTAAATTTCAAGTCAAATGACTCAGTTCTGCCACCAAAGATTAGTATGACCTTGGAAGGATACCCAGACTCTCTGAGTTTCAACATCCTCAGTTATATATTGAGGATTTAAAGGATCGTTAAGATACTTACTAGCACAAACATTTTATGTCATTCTCTTAAGTCCTTCTTCCATGAGGAAGAGTGCTCAAGAGCTTTCACTTGCAAGAACAAATTTCCCCACTGCCTCATATTATTTTACCCAACTATCATATTTCATGCATTACACACCTACCACCATTTTTTCACACATTATATACCTTGTATATCAATTCTATTTAAGCATAAAATAACAAAAAAATTATCAATATTTTCAAGACATAGGGCTCAATGTAATCTTAATAACAGTACCAAGTCCCAGGTATTAGCAGACTCATATGTTATATTACCTGGTCCAAGTGATTTCTAGAGCTCATCTGCAGTGTCACCACAATAAATGGACCTACTATGTATGATCACAAAGACAGCAACCCTATGAAAATGGCCAGAACATTATTATGGATGGAAAGAGCTGAGAGCAAAAGAGAAAAAGAGAGAGAAACTGCTGTCTTAGATCCCCCCTAAATTTGGCAAGAGGCAGATAGTGAAAACAAACCAAGAAGCATTGCAGTAAAGACAGGGGCCCCATTTGCCAAAGTCTGAGGGTAGTAAATTTATAACCACACAAAAATTCAGTATATAACAGAAGCTTTAAACCTAGGTATACCATTGATTGAGAGCAGTTTGGCTAAAAGGTCTCCTTCAAATAGTATTATTCAAAATAAAATAAGTGAGAAGTCTATAATATTTGACTTTTTTAAGGACTCAGATATAGAATAAATTACTTTACTGATGGATAATTTTAGAAAGCTATTTCGATAATCTATTTTTGAATAACAAATTATCCTAAAGTATAAAGGCTTAAAACAGCAACCCCTTTTATTTATTCACTCACACTTACAACTTGAGCGTTCTTAGTGGGGAGAACTTGTCTTTGCCATAGGTGGCATTTCTGTGATGGCTCTAATGGTTGAGGGCTAGCTGGGACTGTTCAACTTGGGCTATTTTTCTCAGGCTTTAGTTCTCACTACTGGCTAGGTTCCTCAGTTCTCCTGCATGTGGTTAGCTTGGACTTCCTTTCAGTATGGTGGTCTTAATCAGACTTCTTACTCAGCAGCCAACTACCCTCAGAGCACAAAAATAAACATTTCCAGGTCCTCTTAAGGCTTAAGCATGGAAGTGGCAAATAATTGCTTTCATTACATTTTATTGGTTGAAGCACATCACTCGCCCAGCCCAAAATCAAGGGGAAGGGATCATGTAAAGACATGACTACCCATAGGGATAGTTTTTGGGGACGTGCCCAACTAACAGTCAACCACAGAGGAAAAAAGTCCTCCTTTATATCAAAGCACAGATATATATAAACATTTGTCTAAACAACTGTATCTATATTTTGAGTATTTCTTTGGAAAGTACTGTTTTCTAGTACTCAAAGGCACAGAGCTAAATTTATGATTGGATATTAGCACACATTTTCTGTAGAAAGAGAATAACAATAAAGGTTTCAGACTGCACCGTACAAGTCAACCATTCTGGTTAAAAAATTAGACCAGTAGAAATTTAAGTGAGGCTCATCTTAAATTTCATTCGCAGCCTCTCAGAGAAGAATAAAGAGAAATGAGTTGATGTATATAACTTTCTAATCTATAGTGACCTAAAATAGAATGAAACTGAATCACTACAGATAACTTTAAAAAATATAATGCAATCCTTCCTGCCTTTTTTCTTTTTACATGTGTATCTTCGATTTAGTTCCCAGGAATATATTACCAGATAGCATTTAAAAAGAATATGTGTGTGTGTGAATGTATGCGCACGCACGTGCTCACACACACATGCACGCGCGCGCGCGCACACACACACACACACAGGTGTATATATGTGTATATATACATTTTAGGCCAAGAAGGAAATAGCCTAAACACACAGAAATCTATCAAAATCTTAAAGAAAAAAAATCAAACAATTTATAGTTATCTAAAAATATTCATTAAATTAAATATGTAGGCAAATAACACAAAGACCAGGCTTATGACCTGCAGTATTTAAGATAAAACAGTTTTTAAAAAATTGTGAAAAGATAAAAATTGTATTTTTAAGGGAAGCAAAAGTATTAAGCATAGAATAAACTTACCCAAAATTGTTGGGGGTTTTCTGTTCCTCTAAATATTACATAACTTAGATGACCCAAAAGTTCAAAAAGTCTCTGCACGGTAATTATAAACATTCATTCAAATTCAAGAACATTATAAATATATTTTAATTTGTAAGCAATTTCACTTATATCACCTACATAATTCTTACAATTACTTAGGGGAGTAGATATTTCCATTTTTGTTTCAGTGATCAAATGATATACTTTCTTAATTGACCAAAGTCTTATTTCTCCAATTTAGTTCTCATTTTCTATTATGAAATCTCATTAGATTATTGCTTGGTACGGTAGATTAAAAAGACACAAATTTGTACTAAATCAGTAGCACATTATGTGAAGTTGCTAGAAAGGCCTCAAGCATAAAGGCACAGTTTAGGTGACATGATAACAAGCTGCCAGCACACCAGCCAAATAATACCCAAAGTCCCACATGGCAACCACTGATTGAAATGGAGTGGTGACTGTTCCTCCTTCCAGATGGAGCATGTACTCTTCAAGGAAGGAGTTATAATTGCCCATTTGCTGTAATTCTTCCACTACATTCCCAGATACCTTGCCCCCTTTATTTACTTGTATTACTTGCCCAGTACCTACAGTTGTATAACTTTTAAAGCCTCTGAAATACAGTGAAAATAGCAATTGGAAATTCATTTATTGCAGTTAAAATATATAAAAACATTCATTACACTCTACAACTAGTTATAGAGATAAAAAGTTTTTGTCAGAGAAACAGATGAATGCAGGTTTTAAACACAGACCAGGCCCTAAAGGCCATAGGCCTGGATAATATGTCCCTAGTTATAGGTAGGCTTGGGGAAGAAGGCTGAGTTCAAGCAGGGGACAGCATCAGAATGTAAGATCCTAGAATAAGGGAGAGCTTCTGAAGTTAGAGTGAGGCATCTGCACTGATAGAATGAAGGCATTAGCTAATATCAAGTCTTTCTGAGACTGCTGATACTTGAGAGAGAGTCTAAGCCAGGGATAAAAGTAATACTAATTTCTCGTGATTTACCATGATATATTCCATGTTAAAAAACCTTGTCAGAAAGTTATATATTTCCATTACTTTCTAAATTTTTACTGTATTATTTTTCCCATGGGTGTTGATAATAGCTGTATACAAGGACCAGTTTTATATGGGCATTCCAGTGGGATATAAGAATTCTTTATATAAAGAATTTCTCTGAATTATTTTTCTTTCTCAGTTAAGAGTATCGTATATTTAACTATGCAATGCTCCTTATACAAAGACTCTATGACAAATTTCTTTCAGATCTCAATACCAACAAAATATTTGTTTCTACAGACAGGATGGCATGCTTTTTCTACTAAGTCCCCAAAAGCTTTTTTTTTCTATTTTCCTTAGTTGCTGAGAATTTTAGAACTATTTGTTTTATGAAAATACTGATTTTAAAAAGCATAGATTATTGAAGTCTTTTTTATTGACTGATTTGTCAACTTAAATGATACACAATTTTTTAAAATCTTGTTTGCACATCACCAAACTTCTGTTTTATTGTATGTGTAGTGTAAATAAATCACTTTCATATATCTATTTGTACTTTTTTCCTAGGGATAGCACTGATCTCAAAGTAACTTGTTTGACTAATTCTTGACAATCACTTAACACATTTGTCAAATTATATATTTTTTTCTGAGTATCTGAGGTTTGGAGTTAAAAATGAAATTATGTGTTATCTCTCATTCAGTATTTATTCTCTGTGTTATTGGATGAGTCATCTAATTTCTCTTGTTTTTGCATTTGTAACACAGGGTCAAGGATGTCTAGTTGTTGGAATGGTTGAGTATATCTTAGATAACATACATGAAACCCTTATAAGCTGTGAAGTGGTAGCTTAAATTGTTATTGTTATTCCTAATAAAGCTCAGGAAAGCTAACTTTTTGGTAATTTATATTCAGGATTAATTGGAATTTAAAATAACTGGAACACATAAGGACTTAAATGTCTTCTCGATATTAGCATATATACAATAGTTAAGTAAACTCTATAAGCTGCCTAATGTCTGTCAATCAAATAAATAACAACTTTTGCACAGGTTGTGCTACCTGGTCAGTCTCAAAGGGCAATGAATAAATTTTTATCGATTTCATTCATTTACTTCTCTTTTACTCTTCTCTCACCAAATTACACTTACTTTGGATGGTATTTCTGATATGTACTTTGTTTTTTTAATATAGTTAATATTGTGTTTTTCTCATATGTACATCGCTTTTGTCTGAATCAAGATGAAAAATCTCACAAGCAGAGAACAATTGCCAAAAACATCACTTAATAAGGATCTAAGCATAAATGGACATATTACAAACTCTATTTACAAATCATAGAAATATATAAATCATATAATCATAAATATACTTATAAATCATGAATGAAATAAAAATAAGATCTTTCCTCCTTGCTCTTCTCTGTAGTATTAGAAATCCAGAGAATTGAGACCTGATCTACTGATCTAACTAAAATACATTCAAGTGGAAGCATATAGCAATTTTAATATATTTTTACTACATTATTTTCAACTAAAAGTAATCTTTTAAAAATGCTTTTTAGTATCCCAGATGGGAAAGTAGAAATGGAAAATAGGAAAGATATTTCACTTGGTTTTGGAAGGAAAGCACATCAATTAACAGATTTTAAATTATTGGCCTGCTTTCACAAATTAATATATTTTAAGGCAGTGTGTGTATGTAGAAAGGAAGTTTTATAGTATCTGTTACTATTCCTTTAAGAACTGTAACTTTGGAAAGAAAGTAATGAGTTGAAAAAATTAAAAAGACATCAGGAACCTTCTAACAATTAAAAGAATCTGTTAATTAGCACAGAATATGAATCTTAAGCTGCCTTGCTCATCAAATTATTTTAATGAAGCAATGTTGATCAGAAATCTTAACACAAAATATAATTATAAGAAAAATATTTAAATAAGCAAAAGCCTTTATAGGAATATAGTCCAGGATTACAAGTTGTAAAGGCACTTAAAATTGGAATTAACACGGCATGTACCTTCTTCTTAGGGATTCTATCAGGATTAATTAACTAGACTTTGTTTTATGAGTATGAAAAAAGAGCACAGAGTATGTCTGCCATGCCAAAAATGGTGTGAATAGCCCAATAGGCTCACCATTTTAAGAGGTCAGGAGTGACACAAGGTCAGTTTAAAAAGAGACCATGAGAGTTCAATACTCAAGATCATTGTGATGAAATTAGAAAATAGTTTCAGCAGCCATTGAGAGTTAATTGATATTTCACTGGATTTTGAAATATCAAGTAGAAAAATATTAAAGGAATATTAGTGAATATAATGGAGCATTAGAAAAATACATGATAGAGAATGGTATGTGTGTATGCTTTCATACAAATTTATTACTCCATGGCTTATCTAGTTTCATCATCTTTTGGGAATTTACTTTATTTTATGTGCCCAGTCTGTAAAATTTTTCCTAGTGTCTCCAAACCTCAAGTAGTTTGCTCTTCCATTAGGAGCCTCTCATCTGTACTCCCATAATGTATATTTTGTTTTTCAAGTTTTTTTTTTCTATCTAATGTGCACTACAAAATATTGGCTGCCTGCTTTTCTTACATGCAGAAGAGCTCTTTGTGAATTCTTATTACCGCCTAACCTAAGAAGAATGCTATGATATAAATCTTGAGCAAGAGAGAAAGAAGGACAGAGAAAAAGAGGAAGAGGTAGAGCAGAATCAATTTATATTAGGTGCAGTAGACACAATGCCTAGAACCCACAATACATTTTGAAGTCCAAGAAAACATTTTTATTTCTTTTAAAATCAGGAAGTAAGTGAACTTTTAGTTTGACGAAAATGTTGTACTATATTAATATTTGGTTTTGATCTTTATACTGAAGTCATATTCTTTTTATTAAATTTTTTAATGAAGAGATCTATGAAGGCAAAAGTGCCTAAGCCCACCAAAGACATAACGTAACCCTGAAAGAGATGAAGAGAGAGAAGGAGAAAGGATCTACTTCCCTCAGTGAAAAGAATCATTTCCTGGTTATGTCATGAGATGATGCATTGTGATACTTCCCATATAATAATATTAAATGTCCTTCATACCCAGGAGTTCAGGGGATGTTTCTGTTTATCATTTTTCTACCATCATATGACTTAAATTGGCTATTTTAGACTATTAGAGTTTAGGTATTAAAACTAGGTGTAGAGACCTAAGTTAGGGATAAATATTAACTTATTTACTGAGCATTTACTATATGTCAAGCTTCTGACATATTGCCTCTTTTATTTGTCTCAAAAATCCTATGAGATAATGTTTATTACTAACAACCTTTCAGCTAAGAAAACTGAAGGCTAAAGACATCGAAGAGATAAAAGGATATAATGCATTCTCAGCTATATTAGGCCTCAAATGACTTTCAAGATTAGAAGGAAAGAATCATAAATTCATCTTATTATAAATTCATCTTATTATTAACCTACTCGTTGGAATTTCCAAGTGCATGTTATTTTAAAATTTTATCTTTTTAAAATCTATATATATTTCCCACCTAAAGAATTATGAATATAGCAGTTTAATATTAAAGTAGATTTAATAACATTTTAATTTCAAACTGCTAATGTTATATATTAAATTGATACACAATGGAGGAAGTATATAAATTGGTATAAGATCTTTGTAAAACAGTTCGGTAATATCTGGTGAAGCTGATTATATGCACACACTGTGGCCCAATAATATTGCTCCTAAGTATAACCCAGAGAAAAATGTGTACATGTGCACCAAGATATTTGAGAATACTCAAAACTAGAAATATTTAATTTATCCATCAAAGTGTAAAGTATAAATAAAGTGAAGAATATTCACACAATAATGCAGAAGCAACTAAACTAACATCCGTACATAAAACCATAGATGAGTTTACAAATATAATGTTGAATGAAAGAAATTCAATAAAAAAAAAGATGTATACTACTGTATAATCCCATTTGTATAAAGTTTAGAAACAGACAAAATTAAACAACAGTTCTAGAAGTTGAGATAGTGGTTTCCTTGGGCAAGGACATAGAGGTTCTTGGTTCCCATAATAATCTTACTTTTTGACCAAGGAGTAATTTTCCTGCTGTATTCTCTTTGCGATAATTTACTGATCTTATGATTTATGCACTTTTATTACATACATCATAGTTCAGTAAAAAAAAATCTTTTTAAAAGTCAAGGTAAAAATTCATGCAACTATATTTCTACATTGTATTTAATACACTGTGTTAATACTCCATGCAAATAAAATATAATAGACTGAAATTTTTCTTATGAGACTTGCTAACTTGTAGAGAAAATTACTAAAAAAAAGCAAATGTGAATTATTCTGACATGCAATACAGGAATAACTCCTATAGTTATAGAATAGGAGCAAACTTCTGAGATGATAAATGGTAACACGGAGAATTAATTGAATTAATATAAGAATAAGATCAATGCAATAGATTAACACATTCCCTGAATTTAAAAATCTATGTATTCCTTCCTTTTAAAGATTTAGTTATCTATTCTGAAGTAGTGTTCTGATTTAGTTATAGACTATTACAAGGTAGAAACTTATCAATATGATGATTGCTAACCTATTTTCTTTTTAACATGTGTTAAAATTATAATATATGAGAAAAAATTACAAAAATAATTTTAGAAATTAAAAGGAAAAAGTAGCTTAAAGTTAAAAAAGTCACGTTTGACAAATATTTAGAGCTTGATAACTAAAATAGTTTAATGCCTTCTGTATTCTCTCTGGCACATTTTGGTCTAAAATAGATTAGATAAATGATAAAATCCATACTGGGCTATGCTTTCTTCTGCATGCTACTGCACAATCATCAAAGTTATCCAGTAATTTAAGGGATAGATCTATTATTATCTCCTAATGATTAGGTCAAATCAGTCAGGCTGGAATCCTTATTAGTGATGACAAGGGTCTCTGTGCCACTGTCCCTTAATAACTTACAACACAGCAGTGCTGTTATATTTAATCAACTTATGAGCTATACATTTGTGGTAAGCCTCCTTCCTCTCCAGCATGAACGACCTGCTATGCTCAGCACAGCCCTTTTAAAAAGCCCCCTGCCTGGCAGCCGTATCTATGTTTTAAATAGAGGACAGATTTCTCTTCTGATAGCATCTCATCACCTGGCAGAGAAAAGTCACATAGAACTATTGAGAAAAATATATAAGTATGATTAGCCTACAATTTAGGCTATGTGGTATTACTTTTAGGCTCCCAATGACCTGTCACTTCTGAGTGATCCACTCATACAAGAAGCCTTACAGATAATCTTGTCCAATGCCAGTAATGTTTGTGATAAAGTAGAGAAGATAAGCCAAACTTTCAATTCATAGTCTATCCACCTACCAGCTCTTAACTGAGGTCCTCATTTCTCATTGTGGATTCTATTTCCATATCCCACAGAAACCCATTATCTCGTCATTACTTATCATATCAAACACCTCCTTTTAATTATAACTTCAATAGATTTCCTTTTTTTTTTTTTTTGAGTTGGGGGGAGGGGTTTACCCTCCCCTTTCCACTTTCCTTCCATCTATTTTTGTAAAGATATTTACAACCTTTGGGAGAAAAGGAAACTGTTTACACATATAATTGCAGTTAAAAATCAGATTACTAATTCAGTGTAAACTGTTTGATCCAGAACATTTTTAGAAATTTAATTACTTGTCAAAAAAATAAAAATATTCTTTCAGTTCTGGGTCCATTAAGCAAGTGAGGTCTGCTAGTGAGACATGAAAAAAAAATAAAATAAAGCTTTGATGGCATTAGAATTTTAATTGATAGATACTCAAATAAAGGAAATGTGTAATCACCAAAATAAATTCCACAATGGCTGATGTCTTTTTTTGAAAATTTTAAAGGGAAAATTAGTGATTAATTTGCATAGAGAGTAGAGATTGTGCTTCACTTTCTTAAAGACTAAGGCAAAATTCTTTATCCTGGAATTTTACCATTTGGGCTCTATGATTTTAAGAAAACACACTCTTCTTTACAAGATACACAAAAATTGGATAAACATAAAATGGATCACAGAACTAAATGTAAGATGTAAAACTGTAAAACTCATATGAAAATATAGAAGTAAATCTTCACAATCTTGGGTTTGGTAAAGGCTTTTTAAATATAACACCAAAAGCAAGAGCAACAAAAGGAAAAAAAACATAAATTAGACTTCACCAAAATTAAAAACGTTTATGCTTGAAAGCGAAACTATTTAAAAAGTGAAAAGAAAATCCACAGATTCAAGAAAAGATATGAAAATTATATATCTGATAAGGGATTTGATTCCAGAATATATAAAGAACCCAAACTTAATAATGAAAAGACAAACAAACCAATTTTAAAAATGAGCAAAGCATCTAAATAGACATTTTACCAAATAATGTGTACAAATAGGCACATAAAAAGATGTTCAACATTATTAACCATTAAGGAAATATGATGAGGTACTAGGCTGGCTATAATCACAAAAGGTAATAACAATTGGTAATGAGAATATAAAGAGATTGTAAACGTCATACATTGCAGGTAGGAATATAATATTGTGGTTGCTTTAAAATATTGTTTGATGACTTCTCAAAATGTTAAACATAGAGTCACCACATGACCCAGTAATTCCACTCCTTTGGGTAAATACCCAAAAGAAATGGAAATGTGTGCCTACACAAAAATTAGCACAAAAGTTTCTAGCAGCATTATTCATAACAGTGAAAAGTGGAAATAACTCTCATCAACTGGTGAATAATAAATAAATATGATCCATCCATTCTATAGAATTCTATTTGGCATTAAAATGAAATGAAGTACTGAAACATGCTAAAACATGGGTGAATCTTGAAAATACATACTAAATAAAAGAAGCCCATCACACAAGACCACATATGACATGATTCCATTTCATGAAATGTCCAGAACAGGCAACTCTATAGAGACAGAACATGATTAGTGATTGCTTAGGACTGAAGGGGAGCAGAGTGAATAGAAATGTGGAGTAACTGCTGATGGATATGAGGGTTTTTTGGGAGGTGATAAAAATGTTCTTAACTTGACTGTGATGATGGTTGCACAACTCTGTGAATATACTAAAGGCATTAAATTATATACTTTAAATGAGAGAATTATATAGTATGTTAATTACATCTCAATGAAACTGTTAAAAAAAAATAAAAGAAAATCCAGTTGGGCAGGCATATGTAGAAACAAATGAGTGTGATATAGTGCAAATGATTGTGATATAGTACAAACATACATACAAGATGCTCTAGGCATACAGTAGAGAAAACATCTAACTCATTTTCCATGTCATTCATTTATTCTTATTTACTCCATGTGTCTTTATGTGTGTGCTTTTCAGTACGTGTGCATGTGTGTGTACGTGTGTGTAACAGAGTGACCTAACTTAGACACGGATATATTTGGACTATTGAGTACTAAAATACCTCGATTACCCAGACATCTGTTTCTAGTCATGGTTCGGCATGGGGTATAAGCAGAGGTATACTGGAGACAGCTCATATTGTTTCATGAGAGCTGAACATAGGCATCACTTCCCAATTCCCAATACCCTGAAATTGGAGTATTTATGCCAAGGAAATCAGCAAATGCTACCTACTCCCTCCCCTGCCCCCAACTGCTGGCTGTTAAACATTTGTCAGCATGCCACTAAATCTAAAAGTCCTTTTGGAAAATAACTCACACAATATCATACTTGGGATTCAGATATATTCATGAATGCCTGGAAAACTGAAGGAGTTAATTCAGAGGCCAAATTGCCTGGGGGCAGTACTAAGTCTCTGAAAAGAATCTGTCATAAAGAAGTACAGAACCTAGCATGATGAGCCCTCCTAGCAACAGATGCTGAGAATAAGAAGAATCAAGAGTTCTGGGTAAAACTCAAAGGCACATCAGCACCTTGGAAGAAATGAGTTTTGGAGAAAACTAAAAAGTGATAGACACAAATTTCTGGAATGACTCAGTACTCAACTAATCCTGGTATGAGTCCTTTGTAAAATCCCAAGAGGAATCACTTCAGAAAGACTGCTCAGCGCTGGAATGTATTGTGAGGATGAGTGGTGTGGTAGCACAGGCTGCCCCTCAGCTTGAGTAAGAGTTACTGAGCTGAGCATCAGGGTGGCAGCAGTGGCAGGTGAAGATTGCTCAGAATAAAGTGGCAAATAGGATGATGTTTGGAGGAAAATGGTGGCATTTGCATAAGTAGAAGCCAGAGCAGGAGTGTGGCACTGAAGAAATAGCAGAGAGAAGAGGAAACCTTAACTAATGTGTAAACTTGCATGTGCTCCTCCTGGAGACCGAGAAAACCTGAGGATTAGGGAATCTCCACAAAGAATCAAAGCAAGTGAGGTGTGTGTGTGTGGCTTTGGGGCAAGTAACTGTCACCACAATAAACTGATCTTAATCTAGCATAAAACTCATACCATATGTTGAAATTCTTTACTTTCTTTTTTTTAGCCCATAATATACTGTCAAAATTTGTTTTATTCCATTTTAGTTCCCATGACGATCATAGGGTACATTTTGAACATGCAATGTTTAATAACAATAAGAGCTAATAACTACTCTGCATAGCATTTGCTATGTGCCAGGTACTGTTCAAAGCATCTTACATGCACTCATTTGCAGTTTATGAGAAGGTAT
This sequence comes from Rousettus aegyptiacus, assembly GCF_014176215.1. Classification (NCBI taxonomy): domain Eukaryota; kingdom Metazoa; phylum Chordata; class Mammalia; order Chiroptera; family Pteropodidae; genus Rousettus; species Rousettus aegyptiacus. The sequence goes on along the minus strand of NW_023416306.1, from coordinate 41,716,224 downwards.
TAATATTTTCCCTATTTTCCAGATTAAAAATAAACTGAGACAGAAAAAATAAGTAACTTGCTCATGGTCATGTCTGCCAGATACACAGATAAAGAGGCAGATGTCAGAGAACTTCATTTACCAACTAGGTCCTACCACTTTTTGATAATGTGCTCTAGGTTTTTGCATGCTATGAATAGAACGCTTTTAGTAGTAGGCCATGAAATTAATTTAGTGGATTGTAGCTAGAATTTTTTTTGAACGATTAGATCAGAGAACATCATGTGTGGCAAATGAGAGTTGTTCTGTGAAACCTGTTTCAGTTGAGAAAAGGTGGTGTTTGTATACACTGGATTATAATGTAAAATGTATTTCCTACTGTGGTTTGCTGTCAAAATTTGAGAAACTTTACCTAGAATATATATCTAATAGCCTCTGACCCTTAGTTTCTTTCCTATCATGGGTATGTAGTTTTCAGTAAAGTAGGTATTCTAGAAGATACTTAAATTCCACTTTATAGGCTTGAAGTTTTTCTAATTTAAGTAAAACATTGAGGAAAATAATTTAAGTTAATGAACTACAATATTATACAAGTAATACCACGATCTGAGATGTTATAGATATTATGATTAAAAGGGTTTTTTTAATTGCTGCAAGAAAGCTCTATCCAAAACGTCATGTCTCTGGTAATAACTGAAGAGAAGAAACTACCTATGAGACTATCTCAGATACACTACTGAAGCTATGATTGGATCACAATATTGCTTGAACTTCTATACCCAGATTGAGATCATAATAATAATAATAATGTCCGTCTCCTGGTTATAAGGGAAAGCCTCTTATTTACCTTCACCCAAGAAAAGAGAAAATCCAGAGCTGCTGAGACCTTTGCGGGGCGGAGGGGCAGAGCGGGGAATATTCCAAGCAGAAGGCTAAAACCAATACAAATAGTATAAATAGTATAACTGTTGTTTAACAGTGTTTTGGATTTTTTTTGAAAGGTAAGAAATGTGATTGTTATTGTCTGTTTTCCTAAAAATTTTTACACATCGCTCATTATAAAAGAATTAGAGTTAGGTATAGCTCAAAAAAGAAAATCGGTTCTCTTTTTTGCATTAAAAGTCACATGCATTTAAGTATTTCATAAATTATAAACTTTATGCAAATATTATTTCTTTTATCATCTAACTAGAATATTATTTCTACAAGGTTAAAGACAATTACTACTCTTTAAAAAAAATTTTTTCCTACAGCTTAATTAGTTGTCTTGGCTAGGAATTTTGTATATCTTACCCCATTTAAGTTTCATAAAAAGTCTATAAAATAAGAATTACTACCCTGATTTCAAGAAAAGATAATGAAAAGATATTTGGCTAGTAAACTGCTAAGTTAAGATTCATACTGAGGTCTCTATGTTTATAATATCCATACTCCTTCTATTATATTTAAGAGCAGTTAAGACATCGAACTAAAGGAAAAAGATAAGCATTATATGTTATCACTTCATAAAGCACAACCTAGGGATATTTTGCTTTGTTTTCAGAGGCAATATATTATTGCAATGAGAGGGACTGATCCATAAATAGGAGACATTTAGGCACAAGAGTGACATTTTCTTTCACTATTTTATTTCATGTCATTTGCCACATGTTTGTCTCTAATCCCGTGAATGTTCCTGTACCTATGTAATATTCAGTGTGAAATTCTATGTCAGTATATTTAAACTTCCTAAAGTCAGTAGGTTCAGAGTTGTGATTCCCATAGCAACCATAATTCCACCCCTTTGTTTCTATATAGCATTTGTATAACTGGGGAAGTTGTTAAGTTTTATATCTTAATATAAATATGCAGTCATGTTGAGAGTCTTTTTATAGTTTCTGTGGGAACCACAATTTAGACTTTTCTAATTTTCTCTGCATTTAAATTTCCAATCAGATTGTTGCAATCACCGGCATTCCTCTAATTTTATTGAAGAAGTGGAAATGGGAAAAAAAATAGTAATTTTATTATAAATTCCCATAGTGTTTATTTTAAGATATTATTTAACTGCCAAAGGGAATTTAAAAAAAAAAAAAAAGGAAGAAAAGAAACATGACATATTTTTAAATAAAATGGTAAAAGGAAAGAATGCTATGTTAAAGAAATACAAAGTAATTTTAAATATGTGTGATTTCTAAATATTTTGAAATGTTATGTTTCTTTTTGGTCACAGAGTAGTAGGTGTTGAAATGTAGAGACCTATAAAGTTCTCTGATCTTTTATTAGCTGTCATTGGTATGTACTTTACCAGTGAGAAGTGACATGAGTGTATGTGGTTGTATTGTGTGTGTATTTGTATGTAATGCATTTCTCTTTCCACTCAAAGGAAGAGTTTAGTTATCTTAATACACAGTATTTGCATATGATTCAGTATCCTTATAAATTCTGGGGGACAATGTAAATGTGTGTTTAAAGTCCAGGTTATCATTTATTTAATAACAGCTTATGAGGATCATGTATAAAAGTGCAGGTGCTCTGATCAAAGAAAGGAGTCTGAAGTCAAGATGGACATGTGGACAAATGTAGTAAAGCAAACTTAACTCGTAACACTCTCCTCCCCTAAAGCAGCCCCAGTGGGGCTTTTGCCTGTAATATATTCTCACTGTCGCTATGTTCCCTGGCTCCACATCAGAACAACAGGAATTCTCCTACCATGTCTATTCTCTTTGAGAATCCTAAAATGGAAATTTAACATCAACTTAAATAAAACAGAAATTTTGCTTTGAGAATTTATAATAAAATAACATGCAAAGAGTGCCCTTATCTCTTCTCTGACAATCTATGATCAAAGTTACAGTAGTACCATAATCTGTGAGCACAACTGGACCTTGGAAAAGATGATCTGGTAGATTCAGATAAAGCCTGGCCGCCGTTCTGGTCTCCTACATAATGGTTAATGGCCTGCACAAACATGGTACCAGCATTTCAAAGGAAAACAGTAAAAACTATACTTAATTCTTCCATATTATAACACCCAAGGATGCAGAAAGAAATGTCTGAGGTAGGAGAACCTTCATTAAATTGATGCTAGGTTTCTGATATAGGTACAACTGCTATTTCTAAAAGATGGAAATAGCACTGCTGTCAAGCAGAGGACACTGTCTCAGGGAGTAGTGGTCGCTGGGAAGACATTGCCATGAAAGGATAATTTTATACCATTTTTTGAGGATTGTTGCTCTGGGGCAAGAGAATTTATTGCCACCAAAGCACAGGCTGTCAGAGATGGGGGTATCAGCCCTTGGAGTGTAGCTTACCTGAGTGAAAGTTAGAGTCAGAGTGTGAACTTGTCTATCTTCATGCTAATTCATGTCATCTCAGGGCACAGTTTAAACCGATTGACATAGTTTATTTTAATTCCACAGATATTTTAATTCCAAGAAAGTTTAATGATAAAATCCCATTCATAAAACATCTACTAAAACAAGTAGGATTCTAACAGAAACTCTACAACTATATTCCACTTAACCTATATTTCTCTGTGATCTTTGTACTTTTACTTTTTACAACTTCTTTGTATTTAAATTAGATAAGGAATAAAACTGAAGTAAAAATTTGCATATTTAAGTGGATGTTGTTAAATTTACTGATAATGGGATCTACTGTAGATTATCTGTAAACTCTTAAGGGTTGTAGGAGACATTTCAAAAATCAAAAAGTTTACTGCCTTTGCTACTTCATTCCAATTTCCTAATTTTATCAGTCTCCCTATTAGGAAGAAATCATCATAAAATCAGTAAAAATTTTAAAAATTCATTGGATCTCTCAAGCAGGTCCTTCTTTTCTGCCTCTTCCTGTTATAGATATGAAGATTGTGCTATCGTTACATATACACACACAAATGTATATACAAAAATATACACACATACATAAACATATATACATATATGTGTGTGTGCATATATAGCTATATAACAAATTCACCCAAAACTTAGTAGCTTAAAACAGCAAACATTTATTATCTCACATGGTTTCTGAGAGCTAAGAATCTGGTTGCAGTTTAGATGACTGGTTATGGCTCAGAGTCCCTGATAAGGCTGCAGCGACAATGTAGGTCACAACTTCAGTCATCTGAAGGCTTGACGGGGCTGGTGGTGGGTGGGGGAGTCCACTTCTAAGTTCCCTCATGTGGCTATTGTCAGGAGGTCTCAGTTGCTCATCATATGAATTTCTCCATAGGCCTACTCAACCGAACAACTGGTTTCCCCAAAGTGAACGATATAAGACAGAGCATGTGACCAAGATGGAAGCTGTAGTGTCTTTTATCTTAATCTTGGAAGTGTCTTAACATGACTTCTGCTATATTTTTTGGCCACATACACCAACCTTGGTCAATGTGGGAGGTAACCAGACAGGGATCATTAGGGGTCATCTTGAAGACTATTATAGTTGTATATTCTCTCTCAATTTCTCTCTCTCTCCCCCCACCCCCACCACACACACCCCTCTTTCTCTCTCTAATATGTACTTGTTCTTCCTTCAAGGTCTTATACTATACAGCTCAATCACAAGTGATAAAATGTCAGAGTTTGGAATGAGTTTAGAGAAAGGGGGTTGAGGCTTGAGGTTGAGCTGTATAGTATAAGACCTTGAAGGAAGAACAAGTACATATTAGAGAGAGAAAGAGGGGTTGAGGCTTGAGGTTAATCTATGTGCTTTAAACCAGTTTCAACATACTTGTTCTCATTTTTGTATAGCTACCTTGATAGGAAGTTATTTATAGGACAGAATTGGACAATTCTAGATCCTTTAGTTAAAACTCATCATAAAAACTCTTTCCCTGAGATGGATGATAGATAGATAGATAGATAGATAGATAGATAGATAGATAGATGATAGATAGAAAAATATTTTAGCTAACATTCATTGAGTCAAAAAATATACATTGGATACTTACATTCCAGCCCTTTTCTATGTGCCTGTGATAAAACAATGAATAAAAAATTCCTGCTGTCATAGTGTTTACATTCTAGTGGGCAGAGGAAATAGATACCACAAATAAATAAATAAGTCCTGTATTATGTTAGAAGATAAGTCTTATGAAAAAAAAAAAACAGCAGTGAAAAAAGGAATTGAAAAGTCTGAGGGAAGGGAGCTGTGATTTTTAAACGAAGCAGTAAGGATAGGCCAGTTTAACAGGTCACATTTAAGCAAAAGAACTGAATGAAGTGAGACAGAAAACCATGCACTCATCTGGAGGAAGGGTTTTCCAGTGGAGGGGTAAATCAAGCCAAAGAGCCTGAGTAGAAGAGTCCTATGTGCTTGACTGGAGTGGTGAAAGAAGCAAGAGAAAGTAATAAGAAATGAGAAATGAAAGGTCATGAGTAAACACATTTTGACAGGCTTAAAGGCCACTGAAAACATTAACTTTTAGTCTGGGTGAAATGGAGAGACACTGGATAGTTTTTTGGGGGCAGAGGAGAGTAGATAAAAATTAATGAAGATATCAACTACGCATGAGAAGCAAGCATAGGGATATGTTTTCATTGTGTTTAGTGGTGTTTCCATGTCCGACTGAATGACATCTAAGCACAATCAACACTACTACTCTCTATTCCACTCTCAACATTTCACCCTTTATAATTCAGCTCAAGCATTATCAACTGGCTCTCTGGGTGAGGAGGAATACCTTAATGGTAGCATGTGCTTTTTTGTGACATAAATACTTCCTTCATGGCTGATTTCAAAGATGGTTGTGTTTAACAATCTAATCTTGAAATTTTAACAGTTAATCCCAAGAGCCTGTATGAGACAGCTCCAGCATGCCATTGTTTGAATTCCACAGAGCAAACAACAAACACAGTGACTTTTACAGTAGATATTAAATAAATGTTTAACATATCAATAACAGTAATTATCAGTTTCTCAGTACCTAACATAGACAAGCACATAACTCATTCCATATTAATCATTCTCTCAAAAACCTTATAATTACATTCAGAGGAAGTCATCATTTTTTCCATATTATAGATGAATATATTGATATTCATTGAGGTAAAATAACTTGCCCAAGTTCACTACCAAATGAGTGATAGAATCATTGAAACCACAAACCATTTATGCTCTTTTCATTAGGTTGAATGATTTTAATCTGGAATTCAAAATATCAAATGTGTCCACTGTTTATCCATTATATAAATTTTACATCACTGTGAACTTATTTCTTAAAGAAATGTAGCACTGTTATTAATTCAGCTGATTTCCACTAAATTGCATCAATTAATTTTGCATCATCCTATGGATACAAGTTGAGGTTCTATTCCCATTAACAATGTTACCTCCCTCTAGGATAGCCAATACCACAGCTCTTCATTTCCTAAAGACTGACATTTAAACCAAATACACAATACCATTCCACAATCCCAAATGTTTTCACTGCATCCTTTGATGTTCGGCTAAAGATCGCCTATCCTGAGAAATTTATTTCTAAGATCTTTTCCTTCCTAGCCCAACTCAGAATGGAAAAGGTGCCAAAATTTTGTGTTTTCAAGTATTCTGTCAATATAGCCAAGATACATTAAAACATATATAGGTGGCAAGTATTCACTTTCTTTCTCTTTTCTCCACTAGAACAAGAACTTTTTTAAGAAAAGGGATTGTGTCTTATTCATTTTATAACCCCAGCACCTGGTATTGGATGCAAAATATTTTCTTTTCTGATTAAATGAATGAATGATTAAACAAATGAATGCAAGATTCAAGGCAAATATCATCTTACAATTTGGCATTTATATTTAGTTTATGTAATTCCCTAATATCTAAAATTTATGACAGTATTTAAGCTATGATATATTTCAAAAACCAGAATGAAGTACTGGTTAGATGCTTGAACTCTATAGTCGTACTGCCTCAGTTCGGCTTTTATTTCACCCTTTACTAGCTGGGAAATTACTTCATCTTTCAAGGCCTCATTTTCTTCATCTGTGAAATGAAGGTTATTTTTATAAGAGCTAAATAACAACGCATACAAAGCACATAGAAGAAGCTTGGCAAAAAGCAAGTTCCCAAATAAATATTAATTATGACTTCATTGTTAATGTTAAGCATGTTAGTAAACATAAAATGCATTTAGTTAATTAAAGCATGATTTGTGTTGATGGTCAGGGCAATAATTAATTATTTTGCTTAACAAGGATTACCATTTATAATAAAAATAATAATTGCCAATATTAATTTCCAACAAAAATAATGTAACACCAAAACCTAACTTCACACTCATTTCAGTATTTTCTCTAAAGGAATTAACAACTACAATTTGATGCCAATCACATATTGAATTTGTTCTCTTAACTTTCTACTCTTTTCCAACATAGGAGATATATGAGAATTGGCATTTCCTTTTCAGCCCTGGGTTACATCCCACTGTAAGTGTCTGAAATCCAGTTAGTATAACACAAACAATCTAAGAAGAAAGAGGGAATGTTTTACAGCAGAAAAATAAGCTAGTAATGCCCACCATATTGGATCACTGGTTAAAATCATCAAGCTGATAGCCATTGTTTAAAGATATCATATTTCCTAAATTCTCTTATTTCTATTGTTTCTTTATTCAGTCCCACGTGAGCTTGAACTGAAAACATATAATTTTAAAGACAGATAACACTTATTTCATCCAATTTGCTTTCGTTTCCACGTTGTTTCAGCTAGAATACATCTTTGGTATAGGATATTCTTTTCTTTTTTTCTTTTCTTAATGGGATTTCATGGTTTCTTGTGAGTCTTGTGAATCTTGGCTCCAAATTACAGCTATTGTTATGTATGTCCACAATTCCTATGGTTGTATGATGCCCGCAAAACTTTTTGTGAGCCAATTTTGTCTAATACTTAGCAAAATTGGCTATATCGATGAGGGCTGATAATTTGTTGAAAGCCCTACAAAAATAATTCTAACAGTTGTCACAAATTCTATATTATTTTTCCCTTTATGAGGATATATTAGTACATACACAATCCAGGTAATTAACCTGAATCTGTGTGCACACCTGAAACTTTGGTTGATATAACACAGTTTCTACATTTAGAAATACAGCAGTTTTCAAGATTAGCTTTGATGATGATTTATTACAAAACATCAAAAATCAGAAATACAAAATGAGAGATTAAAAAGCTCTGGGCTTTGGCTTGATTATGGCCTTCTTCTTCCTACTTTATCACTTCAAACTCTAATCTATTATATTCTCGCAGTTCTTCTTATGCTCCTTTTATAAAAACATTTAAATAAAACATCAGATTGCTTCTTGCCTGACCTGGGCCCAGGCTGATTAATCTCATTCGTATACTATTCCTTTTACAACATATAGTGTCAGCTCCTTTGTTAATGGCCGATTTAAAGGGAGTGATGAGAAGCAGAAAAACTGAACATTTGCTTCCATTCATCTCTGGAAAAGGAGAATTGTTTATGTAGGGAAACAATGGTGCACTCTGCAATTCTTCAGTTTTCTTAGAAGTCTATAGTTAGGTCCACTTAAAACAAATGCTATTGAATAGAATTTATCTTTATTGAGATCTGTGTCTGAATGGGCAAACTTTTAGCACATGGCCCTGAAGAACACCAATGTCCTTTCTACTATTCCCAACACTGCGCATTGCGCTGGATGTGTGCTGTCACATTAATAGAGGACATCAAGTCTAATAGAGACGTGCTGGGGTTCTGCAGAGTGTGAATTATTAACTCTGGTATATGTGAGAGTATTAAATGAACCTGCAAGGCAGAAGGCACTGTTTAATGCTCTGCTTGTATTTGATTCTTTTTTGTTTTCATACATGGATGGAAACCAGGTAGGAATGCTAACAAGAAATTTCAAATAGATAAGAGAGAATTTTAAACTGTTGCCATCAGTCTAGGCTTCTGTCAGTGCATGAAGTAAACAACTTGAAATAAATTAGGCAACAATTGAGAGAGACAAAGGATATGGCAGAAAGGTAAGTCAGCACCAACACTATTCTTCCACAATCATTACCAAAACTCAATAAACTAAGTCTTAAATTCAAGTGAGACAGAGGTCCAATAGTTCCCTTTTATTTCTCTGCCACTTGATAGGAAATCTGACAGCTTATTAGAGAAAACAGTCTAAAATATACTAATCAAATTTTTATCACATCGCTTTTCTCCTGAAATATAGATGTCTTTATAAACTATCTCATTCTTATGGTAAAAATAGAGAGTAAACTAGAACAACAACACAGAAAAGAGCACTCTTACTAGGAAAACTAGGGTCATTCTGAGTATTTTAATGAAATGTTATTTAAACCAAGGACTCATAAAAGTAATTCACATATATCAAAATATCTTAAACATTTCATCTCAAAACATAAAAAACATACATGTTATTGCCAAAATTTTAACGTAGGTCTAAAGCTTTTTTCTCTCATATAGTTAAAGACCCATCCACAGTGTATCTTTGATGATTTTCAGGATCTAAGATGAGCTTTTCTCAAGTAGAATGGGCTTTCAAAGGCTATGAACAGCTTTTATAATGAGTAAAACAGCTACTCTAATTGACTAATACCCATGCCTTGCTACCATTAAATATTTTGAACATCATCTTTGCTTATAAAGCAATGTAAGTAAAACAAATTCCTCTAGATTTGTAAGACATTTTTCTCAAATATCCTGCAATTGTTTTATCCACATTTAGTTTAACTGCATTTTTAACAACTTAACTTTCATCAACTCTTTGCAAAATAACTACCTGTTTTCATAGAAGCAACTCTCTTTCTCTCTACACTTCCAATTGACCCATGTATGAAATAATTAAATAATCTAAGTTTAATAATGACTACAACCACAAAAAAAAAATTTTTGATGATATCACTGGCTCTTGGTAAGCATTCAATTAAACTTTAAAAGTATGAAGATGTTCCAGAAAGTACCTACAAGATACAAGTACTCAATGAGTCATAATCAATATGTTCACAAAAGGTTGAGGAAACTTTGATTAATCCAGAAGATCTGGAAGTTAGTTAAGAGAGTATACATTATATTGTCATATTGTTATATTCATAATTACAAAGATAAAATTGCATAATACTAAAATTTCCCAGCACATAACAAAAGTATACATAATATAAACCAGCTATATATATAGAAAAACTGAATTGGGTGCTCTACTTACCCCCTAACTCAAAAAAATCTTTGCATTATTCACATGGGGAAACTAAATTGAAATATGATTATGACTTAAGATCAGAGAGCAAAACCCTGTAGAAAAATAAAAACCATGTATTTCATGCTCAATGGAACGTAGATAGGGTGGTTTGGGTTACATATATTCTCATTAGAGACAATTTTAGCTGAGATATAGAGAACTAAAATAAAATGACTATATACCTAATCTCCAGTGACCTCTTTCAGTATATATGAAAAACCTGATAAATCAGAATACACCCATGGTAGAAAGAATTCTAGGATACCCTTCCCCCCAAGGTTTTCAGCTCCAGAGGTAAGCATACTTTCATTCAGGTATCAATCAAATGCTAATCTAGGTACTCCTCTGAAGGTATTTTGTAGCTGTAAGTGAAGTTTGAAATCAGTTGAAGAAATATCTCCTTAAAATAGATTATCATATTTGGGCATGCCAGCCTAAGGGGAGCACTGGAGCTCTTTAAAAGAAGAGTTTTCTCTGGCTGAGAACAGAAGAGGAAATCAAAGATAAGCACTCAGGCAGGCCTGAAAAAAAAATCAACATACATATTGTCAACTGCCTATGGTGACCTAGTGACAAGAAACTGCTAGAGCCATCTAGGGGCTAAGAACAGTCCCCAGCTGAAAGTCATCAAGACAACAGAGACCTCAGTTCTTAACGACTACAAGCAAATGAATTCTGCCAGTTCTTGGAAGACCTTGGAAGAGAACTCTGAGCTCTAGATGAGAACCGCGGGTCCCACACCTTGACTTTAGCCTACTGTATTAGTTTCCCACAGCTGCTATAACAAAGCACCACAAACTAGATGGCTACAAACAACAGAAATATATTATTATAGTTTTGGAGGCTAGGAGTCTGAAATCAAGGTGTCGGCAGGGCCATGTTCATTCTAAGAATCTAAACAGAAATCTACCTCATTTCTTCCTAGCTTCTGGTAGCAGCTATTGATCCTTGGAATTCCTTAGATTGCAGCTATATCACTCCAATCTCTATTTCTGCCGTCACACTGCATTTTCTATATCTGTCTTTAAATGACATTTTCTTTTTCTTATAAGAACATTAGTCATGTTGGATTATGGCCCACCCTAATGACCTCACCATTATTTGACTACCTCTGTAAAGACCCTATTTCCAAATAAGAAATACTTTCCTAGGTACAAGGTGTTAGATTTCAACACATCTTTACAGGAACAATTCTATCCCTAATACCTGCAGAGACCCTGAACAGAGAATCCAGCCATACTGTGTCCAGATCTGACCCATAGAAACTGTGAGATAATCAAATTATGTAGTTTAATCTATTAATTTTATGGTAATATATTTTACAAATAGAAAAGTAATACAATACCTAAACTTTTTAAGATTCTATATTTTTACTCTCCACATAATTATATGACTAGAAAAAAAATGTTTTCTGCAGCAGAAACAAAAGTATAACCTCCACTATTTCTAAGAAGAGCAGATCCTTGTAACTAGAGAATAATTTTTAGCAAGAGGTAAGGGGTGTGACAGTACAGGACCTGAAGGTCAAGGACAGAGGAAAATTGCTTTGCATGAGAAAAAAAGGAGAATAGACAAAGAAGCCTTCTTGAGTCAGGCTAGGTAGGGATCAGTTTAGAGAATGTGTAAGAGTTGAAAGAGGGGATACCAACAGCTGGTAGCCAAAATGGGAAGTAATGGGCAAGATCAATGGCTATTGACCATTAGGAATTTTTATTAAATCACTTGCAAGGTGTTAATCAAGTTAAATTCTCTTTCTCCTTCCCAATAAAATGTTCGATAGAATGTACAACCATTGCTAGAAGTTATTCAATGATTATCTCTAGATGTTGATATCATGGCTACATTTATTGTTATATTTATTCGTTTCTGCTCAAATTTTCTCCAGTGAACTTGGATAACTTTTATAATCAGAAAGTATAACCAATTCTTTTAATAAAAACCTACACTGTTTAATTATGGTAGAGTCGAGTTGCTTTTCTGGGGATATAATGAAGTACTGAGTGCTGCTTTATGGGTGGGCTAACAAGTCAAAAGCCACTTATAGATAGTTGGTCTCACATGGTCTATAGTTGTGCGCAGACATCAAATTAGGCTCTAAATTCCAAATTTAATAACTTAGTTTTAATGACCATCAATTTTTCTGTACTCTATTGAAATTATTAGCAGAAGATAAAATTGAACATAATACCGAAAATGTATTCAGAGTAGGCCCTAAGAAGAGGTGATTCTCTAAATATGATCTCCAGACTTGGTGTACCAGCATCACCAGGCAACTTGTTGAAAATGCAAACTATAAAGCACTACTAGAGACCTACTGAATCAGAAACTGGGTGGGCCCAGAATTGTGTGTTTTAATAAGCCCTCCTGGAGATCTTAACACATGTTCAAGTTCCACAACTGCTGCTAAAGAGGACCCTACCATTCCTATAATCTTAATGCCTCCTTCTAGTCACCCCACTAGGGCCATTTTAAACATTGTCTACCTCTATTAGAATCTTTACATGTTCATTTTTTTTGTTACACACATTTCCCTCCTTACAATGCTCTATTTCCTTATGGGTTTTCTCTCCTCTAGAATGTTGATGTGATATTGCTATAGAATAAACAATTTAAAATACTGTGTTTAAAGTGGTATTTTTGCAAAAGTCAATTTCATAATATAACTTAATAATCTGAAGATCCAGAATATCTGATCATCCTTGGGATCATATGAATATCTCATCTTCTTAATACAAATGTGCAAGAAAGTGCCTTTTGAGAGAACAATGGCAACACTTCCCTTAAGTAAATCAATGCATAAATAGCATGAGATTTCTAAAACCATTTCACTTGTGCATTGGCAGATTTGTTGCTATACTTCTGCAAAGATGGAGACTATCACAATAAAATATATTCTACCAGAACTTAAAGCAGCTCATATCACCCCATGTGTCTTATGGGACCATTAATTATAAGGGGGAAAAAAAGAGTAGAAGATAAAATGTGTTTGGGACATAAATGTTTAACTACCACATAGAGTTTAAATAATTAATGGCATGATACCCCTCCATGTAGAGCCCCATATTTTTAAAGTACAGGCAAATATAAGCGTACTATTTCAATATTTAAGCCAAAGTAAATGATGTAGTTTCTGCATGTGAACTATACGTCTGGGCAATGGACTGAACAAATGCTTCATAATAATAAAATGGCTTTTAAATGAGAATTGGTCTCATAAGGTAGAAGGATTTCCTTAACCAACACAATTTATTCAGAGTAAGATTAGCAAAGACAATTTTTGAAGCAATAATATTCATTACCTCCCCATTTTATAATATTGCTAGTTCAGTGTATCTGAAGTGGTCCAGTGTGTTTAGACTGAACTTTCATCATGTCTAAACAGCTTAACTGATAGTTACTTGATAACTTTTTTATGAAGCAGTTTTTTTAATAATGCTTTCATATATCTGGTTTATGATGCCATTAAAGTCATCATTTGTCACATTAGTAATAGAAAAAATCTTAAAATATCCCTAGCAGCAATTCAGGATGGCTTTTAATGTCAGCATAAATTCCTGTATTACTAAACAAGCTATTTGAAATATTAATAGTGTTGTTTGCAATTTCAAAATATATATGACAACATAAACATATAACATAGGTCCCTGGTTTAGAGAAAACCAGTTAGAAAAACTAAAGAAATGAAGCTAAAGTAGATTGGATTGACCTTGTGATATGACTTAAAAAAAAAAGTTCCTTTGATTATAGGATGGACCAGTGAAGTTTCTGCTAGAGCATTATTTACTCTCCATAAACAAAGCAATCTAACATAGGGAAAGAAGGAGGACTCTAATTTGCCCAGAATGTTATTTTATAGTGAATCTATCTCAGTTCAAACACTCATAGATACAATTTACAATTTTTTTCAAAAGTTAAAACACTGTATGGCATGCTTCCCCTCCGCCCCCATAACCCCCACCCCCACTCTCAGTGCATCCAACATGAGGAATTTTTCTAGAGGGCCGTGGATGAAGCTCCAGAGCTCTAAAATTAGACTATACCAGCTGTGCATAGTTGGTTTGCTGCCGCGGGCTTGTATGCATATGTAGCATCATGGCATCGCACTGTCAGCTGCTCTGTTCTTGGAAACGAATGGAGTATTAATGTCCCTGAACCCTGCTGTTGGGCTGCTTTGGAGGAAGGCTTCATATAACGTATGGCTTTGCTCTGTCTTCAACATCATTGAGAGGAAGGATTTATTTTTTCCTTCATGGGTGTACAAGGACCAAAGATCACATCTTCTAAGAGGTATTTATCTTCACAGAGGGTTAGTTAGCTCATATGCTTGGCAAGTGTATAATGAAAGCTATCTCAGGGGCCAGTCCACATGCTTAGGACTCTGAAATAAGAATACATTTGTAAAATAGAGACACTAATAGAAAAAGGCCCTTTGTTATGAAAATGGGTTATAATTGGACTCAGTTTTCCTTTCTTGGACTGTAGAGTATTGCTCTTGAAACTTCTATAATTTAATCACAAAGAACATCATCATAGTATAATAAAGACAGTACAGAAATAGAAATCAGAAAGTTCTTGTTCTAAATCCAGCCATGCCCCTTAGTATCGATGTGCACTTGTCCAACTACATAATCTTGCTGACCACATTCTCATTTTTTTAATTACTAATAATATGTTTTACCTACTGCAAATGGTTACAAAAATATTGGGGATAAGATATAAGGTATGTGAAAGCATTAATTAGAACACACTTGACATTTAAAATTTTTCGTTTATTAATAGTTAATTTTGCCTTGAAATTACCTACTTGTCAATGGTAAAATTTATCTATACATTACCACTATTAAAACTTTTCATTTTTTAGTGTCCTTTTGGACACGATATAAAGTAAGAAAAAGAGTGTCACAGTCAAAATGTTTATGCCTGACTACAGCAAATTATTCCCATTTCTGTAAGTGCTACATTGAAATAAACTGTTGACTGTTGTCATTGTGAATGGATTCTGAAATAATTTTTTTATCAAAGAAGTCATTTCTACACTTAAATGTATTATAATTTTCACTGGCATAAGCCTTGCCTTGCTCCAGATGATGACTGGGCCCATGAGGAGTAGAGTTTTCCTGACCAAGAGATTAGTAACTATCGGTAACTATTAGTAATTGTTAGTAACTACTAGTAATTGATAACGAGGAATGATTATCATGATTTTGCACCTACCTGTACTAGTAAGGGTTCTCTAGAGAAATAGAACCAACAAAATGTATGTGTGTTTAAATATATATATATCTATATATATCTATATGTATCTATATATAGATATATATATATGTATACACAAACACACACACATAAACACACACATGGAGAGAAAGAAAAGAATAAAATTTATTATAAGTAATAGCTCACATGGTTGATTACAGAGGTAAGTCCCAATAGCTGCAGTGAGCAAGCTGGAGACTGAGGAAAGCCTATGGTATAAATTCCACTCAGAAGCCAGATGGCTCAAGACTCAAGAAAAACCAATGTTTAATTTCAAGTCTGAATGCTGGAAAAGACCTATGTCCCAGCTTAAAGTCAGGCAAGAGGCCTTCTTATTAATGAGAGGGTTAGCCTTTTTGTTCAATTTGACTCTCTGATGAACTGGATGAAGCCTACCAATCTACAAATTCAAAAGTTAATCTCATCCAGAAATACCCTCCAGGACATTACTAGAAGAAGGTTTAACCAAATATTTGGGTCCTCAGGGGACTAGTCAAATTGACATATAAAATTCAGCATCACACTGTCAGAGTTAACTGAGGATGGGAAATCCCATATTAAATCCAAATACTCCTCAGTAGACTAATACCCCAGGTAGAGTGGAATCTGTCTCAATCAATCAATATGATTTAAATCTATTTAAATGCATACCAGAGGAGTAAGACTGGAGGCCAAATAATGGATAATCCTACACAAACCAGTATAAAAGATCTCTATTGGAGTGACAACTGGATTGAAGGTCTCTGAGTTGCATCTGTCTTCATTTGCCCTGAACCTTGTAGGCTATGGCTTCTTTAACTTGGGATCTTGCACCAATTCCTTCTCTGCGCCCACCCTGCCCCCAATAATCCTTGAAGTTTATTTTAAATGTTCTGAGAGCTATTGGGCAACACATCCAGAATTCATATTTGGCACACATATTTAGTGAAATATAGATTCTGTATTCTCTGGATTGCAGAAATTCTTCCTAGTTTATTAAGAATTTTCTTTTTAACCCATGATTATCAGTCCATATAGGAGTATTAATAGGAAGAATTGTTTTATGTTAAAGTTTTACTACATGTTACAATGAAAACATCATTAAATACAATTTGAAAAGCAATAATTCAACTAAAGTTATTATTATTGACTACTACATTGAAAATCTAATTCTGAGAATCTAACAACTATATTACCATTTGGTAAAACACATAAAGAAAATCACCATATTTGGTAAATACTTAAACTTATCTTTAACTTTCAACTAATAAAAATAATCTTAAAACAATATAGATATATAGATATATATATATATGTATATGTGTGTGTGTGTGTGTGTGTGTGTGTACTCTACTGGGAAAAAAAATAACCCTAACATTTGCTATCTTTATAAAAAAAATTATTCCCAATGTGTACATTTCAATGTAGAGTAATAAAACTGAATAAGTAAAAAACTTATACTGTGATGTGGATTACTTTTCTATTGCTGACATACCAAATTACAATGAACTTATAACAATATAAATATATTATCTTACAGTTCTCTAAGCCAGAAGTCCGCCATTGCTCTCATTGGGCTAAAATCAAAGTTTAGGCAGGGCTGCATTCTCAGCAAAGTAGTTTTCTCCTTTAATTGGGAAAAATAGAAAATAAAATTTCTTATGTTTTCATATAATACTTGGAACCAAGAATGTATTTAAAAGAAAAAATATCAAAATTATAGCATTAACTATATATACTAATTACTATCCCTTCTTAATTATTAATAAAGCAGTCTATATTGCACTTTGTCTTCATCTATTAAATTTTTAAAATAAAATAATAAATATTAAAAAATATTTCTCCACAGTTGTGGCTTGATGTTTAAAACATTGTGCCCAGGGAACATCTCCTTCTAAATCAGGTCATTATTATGTGGTAAAGTCATTAACTTGTATTAATTGAGTAACAGTGGTATGATAATCTGAGGATGACCTCTAACTCTTAGGAGAGCATTGAGAGACTTATTTCTGTTCTTTAAAGTGATATATAAATTTAAGCTCCATGAAGCCAGGCACTGTATTTCCTTTGGTTCACTTCTAGGGCAGTACCTATTACATAGTAAATGCTGAAAAAACATTTTTGAAAAAACAATGAACGAATGAATTAGTGAGTATATCGACCAAATGTATTGAAGTACAAGAGAACCCAGAAAAAGCTGAGAAGAAAGATAAGGTATGATTTGAATATTTTATATTAGTTTGATTTGCAGAGACTAATGGTATTTTGGGTGTTGTCCCTTACCTAAGGGCACAGTGGCAAGTTTGTAACAGGTTGGAATCTGTTGTTGATATAAACTCCTAGCTATTTTAAATAAAGGATTAGGATAGCTTAAAAGGCTTCAGGAATAATAAAGCTAATAAATGTAATAAAATCAAATTAAAAGTTTTTCTGATGCTCTATATTAGATGTTGCAACAAACACAGTTTGCCCTTGAGAGCAGTGTCATTTGAGGGAAAGGAAGTTCTCTGAAGTTCACTGAAACTAAATGTTTGCTGACTTTAAAAAGCACTGACGACTAACGTGGACCAATCATACCCTCAAAAACAGGCCTTCCAATTTCCCAAATCTGCCTTTCTTTTAACTCAAACACTATATATTCCTCCTTCTGAAGCAAGTCTTGTAAAGAGAAAATTCTTGGAAGAAAGAAAATAAATCGTACCAAGGTCTTTAAGAGAACTTGAGGTAGAAATGCCCTGCAAAGCCCCTTTGCTTGCTACCAGTTAATTTCATAGCAGCAGTTGAAGTCATATGCCCTTTTTCTTACTCAGTAGGTTTTAAAACAAATTTTTTTACTTACATTCTGACTGAATAGCTTGCCCCTTTATTATTAGATTGTCCACAGAATTAGTATGAATAGTTACTTAACACTGTACCCCAACATGATCAATTTGTACTCTAATTTAATGTAAAATTTCCTCAGTGTATTAAACATTTGATAACACACAGCAGCACTCATTCTCATAGTTTTTGCTATGAGTCCCACAGTTAAAAATCACAATAAGATGATAGTTGGAAAGAAGTGAAATAACTTTTAATAAAGAAGATGCAAAAACTAGGAATAAAGTCAAGCTTGGTCTTCTTTAATAAAACTAAAAGTGCCTTAAAAAAGACCTGGAAAAAGAATATTACAGAGAAGAAGAACAGTCATCTGAGAAGAACATTAGGCATAATTTTTCTCATGTGCTTAATGCATTTGGAATCTCTACACTCTTCATCATATTTAATGTCAAGAGTGACTCATCTAAAAAAAAGAACTAAAACCCATTCTCCACTGCATGTAGATAATCAGACAAGATGGACAATTTTTTTTTATACTTTGCCTTACCGAAACTCTTTGTGTCTCCACATTGACTGTATTATAAAAAGCCAAGAATGCAAATACACAAAGACTTTTTAATGTGTTTCTCTAAAATAAAAAATTGCTATTGTCATTGGAGTCTCTAGTTGTATTATAAAACATAACCTTACAAAAAAAACTAATAAAGAATAATGGCAGAATTATTGAAATAGACTTAAGAAAACATGAACACATAAAAAGAACTGTCCATATAATACTTTTTTGTGACATATTTCTCTGTGCTGTTTTACTCATCTCTGTGATTGGTCTCTCTGATATATTGATTGTATTCACAAACATTAGAAATAAAGGAATTAATTATTTCCCAAAAATATCCTCATTGATTCTGAAGGCTCCAACATGGATGTATTTGGAAAACTTAAAGTTCAGCATCCATGAAAAATATTTGAAAATTTTCTGTAGTAGAACAACTCCGTACTTCAAATTTCAGCACCATTCTACCTTTTTCTTCTCCTAAACCAAGTAGTACTCTACACATGCACTTTAAATAAAAAGAGGTAATAGATACTTGAGTTTTGATTGTCGATGATATCTAGAGTATATATATCATTTACACTAAGGTGTATATAGATCACATTGTTCAATTGAAGAGAAAATAAAACTATATTTTTAAAGTGTGCTTCTATCACCTGCTACTCACATAAGTTGATCATATCTTTATCTAAATATCTTTTCTGATCGAATATTCCTTTCAGTGTCTAGAATAATGTCTTGCACATAGAACTTGCTAAATATATACTTGGTAATTGACTACAAAATCCTATTTCTTCCCAAATAGAATTGTTCTTTTACTCTTCCAATAGGGTTAATATTTTAAAAGTTTCTTTTGATATATTTTTCACCTTGGCATTTGCCTTTTATTTTTCCTTCCCCTATAACACATCTGCTATTAATAGCAAGTCAGATATATCATTGTCCTAATGACGGAGAGGATTAGAATAGATTAGAATAAAGAGCCCTAGTAATTTTATGTCAAGATGCTAGTCTTACAATCAACACAATTAAAAAATGGACAACCGACTTGATAAAGCATCTCTCCAAAGATGATATACGAATAGCCAATAAGCACATAGAATGATGGTCAATATCTCTAATCATTAGGGAAATACAAATCAAAACTATGAGACAACATTTCACACCAGTGAGAATGGTTAATAAAACAAACGAAAAGCAAAAAAATAAATATTGGAAAGAACATGGAAAATGGGAACCCTCATACATTGCTGGTGAGAATGTAAAATTGTACAGCCACTATGAAAAACAGCTGGGTGGTTCCTCATAACATTAAAAGTAAAATTACCATACGATTCAGCAATTCTTTTAAGCATATACCTAAAAAATTGAAAGCAAGGATTCAAACAAATATTTATAAACAAATGACCTATGTTTGTAACAGCATTATCCACAAATAGCCAAAAGGTGAAATGTCCATCAACAAACGAAGGGATTAAAAAATGTGATATATACGTATGATGAAATATTATTCAGCCTTAAGAGGAATGAAAGTTGGATGCATACTACACTGTGGATTAATCATGAAGACATTATGTTAAGTGAAATAGGCCAATAACAAATGAACAAATACTAGTCCACTCACGGAAGGTACCTAGAATAGTCAAATTCATAAATAGTAGAATAGTGATTTACAGAGACTTGGAGAAGGAAGAAATGAGGAGTTATTGTTTAATAGGTTTCAATTAGGCATAATGAGGAGAGTTACATAACAACATGAATATATTGCATTTCATTGAACTATATACTTAAAAATGGTTAAAATGGTAAATTTGATGTTGTACACATTTTAGCACAACAAAAAAAATGCTAGTCTTGACAGTCACTCTTTGTCTAAATAAAAATGATGTTTTTACTTTATAATCAAAAATCTAGATTGATGATTGATTTTCCTAAGCCATAATTCTAAGAACTAAAGGGAACTCTTCCCCCTTACTCTTCCTTTTCACCTTCCCTTCCCTTCTAGCACAATTTAGTCCAAAAGACATCATATGAGCTCAAGCAAGGTAGGAGCCACAAGCCAAGGAATACAGGTGGCCATGGGAGGCCATAAGAGTCCCCTCAGAGCCTCTAGAACTGTAAGAGAACAAATTCATGTTGTTTTAAGCCACTCAGTTTGTAGCAACTATTCTCAATACAGGAGTAACATTTGGTGCTGATGAAATTATCCAGCAAGGATAAAAACATGACCATGATGGAAAGAAAGAATTTCAAAAGAAAAATATTTAGAGTAGGTGAAGGAAAATGGTATCTAGAGGACAAGGAAAGGTATTAAGTTAAGAAGAAACACACTGGATTCATACATAGTAATAGGAAGGAAGGTAAAGTAGCTCGGCAGAGTTGCAAACAGATGTAAATGTGGTGGTGAGAGTTCGTGGAAGCTCTCTTCTGAATGTCTTTATTTTCTTTCAGAAAAATAAGCAATGTCTATGGCTGAGAGTGAGAAATGAGAGGTGGTATTGAAGATTTAAGTAGAGAAGATAGTATGACACAGTCATTTACAGATATGAACAAGCCAAGAAAATGCTCCATGATTTCAGGGGAGTGCTACAGGCCTAGGTGAGATTAGTAGCCATGGATTGAAATCATGGCAGCCTGACTGTATTTCTCTAGCAAAATTTGGCTGTGCACAAGTATACACAGAGTGGTCAAAGAATGTTATATTAAAAAAGGTTTGGTATTTTGCCAGATAAGTACCACAAATCATGATATAGCAAAACACTTGAAGATGTAACTAAGGGAGGAATTAAAATGAAAGATCAAGGAATGAAAAGTCAATTGAAAAATTGAAAACTAGGAAGTGAAAGAGGAATTGTAAAGAAAATACAATAAAACAAGATAATAGGTTATATATCTTGATGGGGTTGAATACTTATAGCCAAAAAGATTGTGTGAGGTGACATACTTAAAGCTGAGATTATGGAGGGATTGAAGCTATTAGTAACGATAATATCTACAGTCTGTCATGGGATTGGTTAGTGAATGAGATGAGTGAAGCACAAGATCCAGTGGCAAAGAACATATTAATGATTTAAAGGAGTAGAATGTAGCAAAAGTATATATGGACATCAAAATTAGCAAAAATTACCGCAAGGGTAGTGTTGGAGACAGTGACCATGACACTAAGCAAAATCTTCAACGATGATAGGAAATGACATAAGAAACAAGATATGACTACAACAAGGCATTGTGGAGAGTAGTAGAGTCTCATGATGTGCGATTACAAACTGTGTGTGTTTTTATAGAGGAAAGAGAAAAAAAATGGTCTAGAAGTGGGTCTAGGTTCTTTTGCCAACTTTGGCCCAGTAAAATGAATGGGGATGAAGAGGAAAAACCTCTGCTGGCATCATTAAAAGAGAAAAATGTCCTCTAGGAAGTCAATTTCACTTAGAGGGAAATGTAGATAAACAAACAAGCAAACAAAGCAACATTCAGAGATTGCATAAATATAAGATTTTGATGACAAGAGATATCAGTTCCAGAGACACAGCAGAAGTGTTCCATAATTAATGAAGGGTGAGGAATGCTATCAGAAAAAGGGCACAGAATGAGCCATATGGGGATGACAGACTAGGGCATAAAAACTGTCTTTAGTGACATGGGCTTACAGTGAATGGTGCAAAGAAGGATATCACTCTTGGTTTCAGGAGATGGCAACAAGTCAAGGAGTGATGGTGGAAAGAAGGAGCTATAAGGAACTTGCTAGAAGCAAGTGGGGTTCTGGAGCCTCTTTTGTAACCTTGCTGGTAATGGTCTTTTGTAAGAAGGAAGGAGATGCAAAGTGTTAAAAAAAAAAAAAAAAAAAAAAAAACTTTGAACTTTGAATTGATTGAATACTTAACCAAAAGTGCCTTTTAGCAGAAGAAATTGAATTACCCTCAGAATTTTCAAATTTATGCTTTATTTGGCCAAGCACAGAAGTTTATTTCAGGTAAAATATAATATAGAATGCTTCCTCTCTTAATGAACATATGAAAAGTAGCAAATACATTTTGATCATATTATATGTGAGGACTCTTTCCAAGATTCCTAAAATTCTGTATGCAGCAAATATCTTAATATCATATGGTTATAAACCATGGCAAGAATAGAAACAGGGGACCTGTTAGAAGACTATGACATGCATCTAGGCAAGAAATTATAGTGGATCTGATCAGATATTTTTCATCAGAAGATATATATTTGAAGAGAAGAATAACAGAATTTACTGATGGACTTTATGAATGAGTCAGCGGTACTAAGAGACAGGAGTCTGAACACTCCAAGGTTTTTGCCCCAAACCACTGGGTAAATAGACTTGCCATGTATTGAGAAATGCTGATTAACCACACAAGTGAGGATGCTAAACTGGTAATTGGATACACAATTTTTAGATAAAGGTATGGCCTGGGGATATAAATTTGGGTATCATTGGCATATAGATTAGATAAAGATAGAGATAGATACACAGAGATAGACATAGAGATATTCTTAAGGAAATTGATATAATAAAAAGAGTGAGTATATATAGAAAAGAAAAAAGACCAAGTTCTCAGCCTAAGGCAGATCAGGGATCTGATGATGAACTCACTTCTTAGTGGTGAGAGACCTACCCAGTTATCGGATTATTCCTGGCTCTAAGATAAAGTATCCAGTGAAAGTATAAAATAAGGGGGAAGGGACATAGTTTCTATATTAGGGCTAGAGAGAGTGGGGGTGAAAGGACAGAGAGACAGAAAAACAGAGAGAGACAGAGACAGAGAGAGAGAGACAGAAAGAGACAACACCTAAATGGTCCATTCAAATATTACACAGACTTTAAATATAGGTTCTACAGAGGAAATCACTAGCATGAGAAAACTATCCTATTATAATGTAAAGATAGAACATTAAATGTAAAAAGCAGGATAAAGAACTATATGTACATTATAATCCCAGTTGTATTTGCACATATAGATGAGTTTGAGTATGTATATGTAAACATTATAACTCAGACACATTTAAATCATATATGTAGAAAATGGGATCTTATTTTGCTACCAGAAATCAATTTCTTTTTGAACCCTCATTCTTGAATAGTAGCAGAAAAACTAAATTATGTTATTTTCTGATTTTTTAGCCAATTTAAAATTTTGTCTCTTTCAAATAAACTTTTATTATAACCCAAGTATTATTATTTCCTCAGTCACTATTTGGTACTTCTTCTCTACCATTCCTCCCACTGCCAAAGATAACTTTCCCCAATTCTACTGGGAAAAAAAATATTTTCTGACATAACATAACTTTAGTAATCAAAAGAATGGGTCTAAATACTTACCGTATGTTCCAAAGTTCATATGGAGATTTAAAAATTTGATGAATTAAAATTTTAGAAAACTGTAATGTATGCAATAAATATATTCTTACATTTCCAGCTCGTTGGTATGTACCAAACAATCGTTTCAATTTCTGGTAATGTCTTAAAGGCTGTAATGATGAATACTGTACATGTTTGGGTCCATGTGTGAAAATGTGCTTACATGAAAAGTACATCTCTCTATGTATGATCAATCATCAAAATGTGGAATTTGTCTCTGCAAATGGCTGTATCAGAAATTCTCTGGAGATAAGAGACAGGGCAATGTCTGTAGTTTGAAAACAATTACAAGATAATACGGCCAATATGCCTCGTCTCCCCTACCAACCCAGATTATGAATCACTTCTGTTATCTACATTTTATTATTATATCAAATTAGGTCACCAGGAAGAAACATGATTGAACTGTTTTATCTCAGTCCCTGTAGAAGTGTCTTTACTACTATGGTTTCATTTTATATTAGTATTTTCTATAAAAAAGAATAATATAGAAATACTTCTGCATCTGCTAAAAAAAAAACTGTTAAATTGCTCAACGCTTTATCAAATGTCTTTTAAAATATAAAAGTATGAATGTTAGATTTTTCCCTCACTGGAATTTAATGCCAAAAAACAAGTTTATATCTGCTAAAGAGTCAGTCTTCTTCTATTTAGCAGATACTGATAGCCAGGTAATCTGTCATCTTTCCCTCTTTACTTTGACTTCCAGGAGACATTAAATTTCAGGCTTAATTATAGAACTGTATCATAATTCCCTTTCCTCTCTCTCTGTATATATTTCCCCTTATATCTTTTACATTATTTTTAATCTGTTACCTTTCATTTAGCTAATGAACATTAAAAGCATTTTAAAAGCATTTTCAAGTAGATGGAGTATAAATTATAAATAAAAAATAGGAAAAATTAAGGACCAGAAAATCTCAGTTGCAAGTGAATTGAGGGGGGCAAAAAGAGACACTGGATCAGGGCATTGATGGATTAGGGGCCACTTACGGAATGAGGCATGGATTAGGACAGGACCTCTTTTCCAATGGAGAGCAACGAAGGATAGGAGAGAAGGTGACCAAAAAGGATAAGAGAAGTTATAGGACAAGTTTTGACACAGCAACCTAGGCAACGCCATAATTCCTGATAAAACTATGAATGAAAATAGAGAATGCACAAGGACTATGTTCACTAAATTCACTATGTCCAAAATTTTCCCAGAAAGAAAAATCATGCTAACAAAGCCTGTGTGGTTGTCCCTGGAGCTCATGTTCCAGGTAGTACACTTGGAGGACAAGGGAAGCTACCTAGTGTAAGAAAAAACTGTCCTAAACAACCCACATAGCCTCCATCCTTAGGATACAGACTATTCAAATGCAAGCTATTTCTCAGATGACCCATACAAAGACAGGCCGGTAGAAAACACCTTTGAGTTTAGAGAACTCAGAAATGCAGAGAATAGAAGCGAGCAAGTTTCAGTGTAGTCAGAGATCTATTTGTTCTTTCTTAAATCCTAGAATAATTGCAAATTTAGATAATTATTAAACATACTACAAAAAGTGTTGCTATGACAGTTTCTTTGGAGTTGGCCTAATAGTTCTCTGAGTCTGGCATCCCCAGTGAAACTTGTCTGTCTGTATTACTTGTTGCCTTAAAATGGAAATAAGTTCCTTGATTAAGTGGCCATGAGTAGTTCTAGTAAACTGTATTTCTCAAAAAAGCCTACATCACCAATAGAAGATACCAGATACACAGTGCTCACACCTACTGAACTCCTTATAATGTACTCTAAATCACTATGAACGTTTCAGGCAAAACTCTAGTAATTAACATACTGACAATAAATTCTCACCATGTTATCATACTCATTTTGGACAGAGCTTTTAGTTTCAAAAAATTCTCAGTGCCCTTTCTCATCACTTAAGACCACCAGAGTCTTCTGAGCATTATATTACATATTTTATTGATTTTTCTTTTGTATGATAAATAAAACTTAATCAATAAAAGATTAATATGCTGCTAAAGTTATTTATACAGTATGCTTTACCTTAGGAAAACAAAAGGTTCTTCCTTTCTATCCCAGACTATTAGAAAAAAGAAAATCAAGGACATTACATAAAAGAAATATTTAGAAATTGCCTGTCTCTTACTTAAAGAAAATAAAGACAACTTTTAGAGGCAGCAGAGGCATTTTCTTTTTAAGAATTTTTTTTAAATAAACCCTATTATTAGTAAATATGAGTCAAAAAGAGAAGTAGCAGCACTAGAACACAAATATTTGTTTTAAAAATTAACATTCTAAATAAATCTCATAACCTTATGTACATGCATATCTTGTTTAGCTTTAAAGTTTGGTTGTTGCAATTACAGAATGCAGAAATAACTCAATGAAACTGCATAGGAAACCCTTATTCAACACTTTGCTTTGCTCTCCCCTTTCTTTGAGTAAATCTGACGTTATAAGCATAACTGGTTCTCTGTGGACCTTTTAAATAATTTAAAGATGCTGAGCCTCATATTCTATAGCCCAAAGATGCTGACATTATTTTAAATTAGGTTTTTACACTTAAAACGTATTGAAGTGCATTTGGGGGAGATGAAGTTTTGCTACCTGTGCTTTTTTTCTGTGAGAACAGTGTTCAGCAGACAGAGTAGGAATAAAATAATCTCCATGGTTTGTTTTTAATTCTTTACCTTCAGTCAAGTGAAATAAACTACAGTAACACATATGTGACAATCTGGTAGTTTCAAAACAATAGTTTGTTTTTAATTCTTTACCTTCAGTCAAACGAAATGAGCTAGAAAACACACATATGACAACCCGGTAATTTTAGAATAAATGCTGAATGCAAAGAGAGTTAGTTGTTCATATCAAGTGAAAGCAGCAAATCCTAAATATTTCCTAAGGAAAGCAAGAGTGCTCTCATGTGTCTCACTGTTCTATTCAATGGATTCGGATTTTGCCACAATTCAAGAGGTCTGTAGTACACACAGCCATATATAAGGTCTTTCCATAATGCTGAAACGTGGCCATCGCTTTACCCTGTGGCACCAATTTTAATGGCGTTCAGCTGTATCTAAAACATCTCAAATCTAAGTAGTACACTCTTCTTTATCGGCACCTTCATCTCTTTCTACACAGAGGCAGTAAGTCAGTCCTATCGTATTCCTATATGTAACTGGCACATGGGGTATTCAAATCCCTAGGTTGTATGTATCTGGGTCAGAGGCAAAGCCCAAAGCTGAACTAGGGCTTAGTACAAACTTGGCCTCAATCAGAATTTTCCTTATGTGATCAGGCATGTTCCCAGTTGCCAGTCAATGCAAGTTGGAAAGGGAGAAGGGGAGTAAAGAAAAAAAAATCAGGAAATGGGCACTTTGCCAAGTTTTCATATTGTGAAAAACTGGAGCCCCTGAGAGAAACAAATGTTTGGAACTGCTAACTCTTCTGCCCTATCAGATTCCAGCTCAGCCAGACGGTCACACCTATCTCAACGAGGGTATGCCATGTTATTGAGCACAGAGACAAGTTTCTAGCCTCACAGAACACGGTATTTGTGCTAGGGATTCACATGAGTTCATATAAAAGATTCTTTTTTTGGCTAGTACCTGTTACCTAGGTTCCTAATGCCTCCCGTTTCTTTTCCCTTGTCCTGCCACTCGTCTAGGTTTTATTTCCCACTGAAATATTAGATTCCATTCTCACCTGATTCTAGTTATTATATTTTAATTACATTAGTCAAATTCATGTGGTCACTAAACACAGGTTTAATATCCAATGAGCAAAACTTACTGATTGCAGAAAAGAGACATTCCTCTCAACAGAAAGAAAATAATAAATCAAGAAAAGATTTCAAACGTGCTGAGACTGGGTGTTTTGACTTTGGTGTAACAAGAAAACACCTTGGCTGGCAATCATTTTGGGAAAAATTCAAGTCAGCCAGACATTATGGAAGAATATTAGACTTAGATTTTCCGTATGCCAGAGATACGAGTTTGGGAAAACCACTTAATTCCCCAGACTTGAGTTTACTCATCTGTCAATGTGTACTATAATGACTGATATGCACAAATCACTAGATTAGAAGAATAAATTAACATAGCATATAAGAAAGCATGTTTTAGAGATGTAAAACACTGCATGAAGGTAAAGAACAATCAGCTTTTTCCTATGGGCCCTACGAAGGTGTAAAACTGTCATTTCCTCCAAGGGCAGTGCTCCACAAAATAGTGCAGTTAGTTCTTGATTTAAAGCCTTCAACAGTTGGTGGCTTTGTTATCTTTTGTTTTAGATCTGTTTTAACAGCTTTGTTGATACATAATCCATATACTACACAATTCACCCATTTAAAATATATAATACAATGCTTTTTTACATATATTCACGTTTGTGCAACCATCTCCACTATCTAATTTTAAAACATCTGCTCACCACAATCGATCAATCAACCAATCAATACCCATTTGCAATCACTCCTCATTTCCTTCTGACAAACCCTCACTCCCCAGCCCAAGGCAACTCACTCTAATCAATTTTCTGACTCTATAGATTTGCCTATTCTGGAATGATACAGTATGTGGTATTTGGGGATTGGCTTCTTTCACTTAGCATAATGTTCTCAAGGTTTCAGTTTGTGGTATGTATCAGAACTTCACTCTTTTCTATGGTTGAATAATATTCCATTATATATCCAATATATAGATATATCACTTTTGTTTATTCATCAGTTGATGGACATTTCAGTTGTTTCAACCTTTTGATTATGAATGTTGCTATGAATATCCAAGTTTTTTATGGACATATGGTTTTATTGCTGGAGTACATAATTAGGGGTAGAATTAATGGGTCATATAGTAACTCTATTTAGCTTTTGAGGAACTTCCAAACTAATTTTCAATCAGCTACATCGTTTTACATTCCCACCAGCAATGAATGTGTTCCAGTATTTCCATACTCTATACAATATTTCTTTTTGCTTCTATTATAGCCATTCTAGTATTTATAAAATATTATATCATCATGACTTTGATATGCATTCCTAATAATGTTGAGCATCTTTTCATGTGCTTATTGGCAATTTGTATATCTTCTTTGGAGAAACATCTATTCAGATCCTTTGGCTATTTGTTAATTGGATTATTTGTCTTTAACTTAGTTGTATGATTTCTTTATGTATTTTCAATAAATTCCCTTATCAGATATATTTGCAAATATGTTCCATTCTGTGGGTTGCCCTTTTAGTTTCTTCATGGTATCATATGTAGCAAAAAAGGTGCTGCGAGTTATTTTTTCAGTCGAAAATTATTTGTATGTAATACAAATTATTCTTTGTATTGCTTGTGATCTTATTTTCTGATGTAGCTCAAATTATTTTTTCTTGTTATTTCTGCTTGAGTTAAATGTAAGAAATTGTCTAACTCAAGGCCAAGAAGATTTACTCTTGAGTTTTTTGTTCCCCAAGAGGTTAGTACTACACTTTAAATTTAGATTTACATCTTTTGAGTTAATTTTTGTGTATGATTTAAGATAGGTGTCCAATTTCATTATTTTGCATTTGGATATTTAGTTCCCTCTCCTCTATTTGTTAAAAAGACTATTTTTCCCTCATTGAATTTTCTTAGCACTATTATCAAAAATTGACTGACCATAAATTATGGTTTTATTTCTAAACTCTCCATTCTACTTTACTGAACTATGTGTCTATTTTTATGCCGGTATCATACTGTCTTGATTACTGTAAATTTTTAGAAAGTTTTGAAATTAAGAAGTGTGAATCCTCCAACTTCAATTTTCTTTTTCAAAATTGAGCTATTCTAGATCTCTTTAATTTCTATATAAATTTCAGGATCAGCTTTTCAATTTCTGCAAGGAAACCAACCGGAATTTTATTAGAATTGGCACTGACTCTGTAGATCGATTCATGAACATGGAACATTTGCCCATTTATTTAGATCTTTATTTCAATGATGTTTTATAGTTTTTAGTATGTAACTCTTAGATGTTTTTGTTAAATTTATGCCTAAGTATTTTATTCTTTTAATGCTATTGTAAATGGAATTGTTTGCTCAATTTCATTTTTGGAATGTTTATTAATAGTATATAGAAATACAACTCACCTTTCTATATTCATCTTGTAACCTAAAAACTGGCCAAATTCATTTATTAGTTCTAATAGTTTTTAGTGAATTCTTTAGTATTTTCCATATACAAGATCATGTCATCTGCAAATAGAGATAGATTTACTTCTTTCTTTTCAATCTAGATGCCTTTTATTTCTTTTTCTTTCCTAATTGCCCTGGCTACTTTGAGAGGAGAAAATAGACTTAAAGACAGTCAGTAATGTCAAGTGCAAAGTAATGACTATATTTACTTATTTTTACATTTGTGTTTACTATGATTTTTTTAGCATATTTAGAATTTTAGTTTATTGGTGATTTCTATTACATTTAAATGTGCGATCTACCTGGAATTTGTGTGCTTGCTTGTTGTTTTGTTTTCTTGCTTAGACCTGACTTTATTTCCATTAGGATATTAGAGGACCTAATAAGCTAACTTTTGAAGAGAAAGAAGCAATGCTGCAGGCCTTGTCAGACTTTCGGGTTTTTTGAGTTGTCAAAACTGTGCTATGACACTCTTGTTTCATATTTAGATTAATTAAATGGTCCACTAAATTCTGATTCCTGGAAAACTTTCAACACAGAAACTGTATAAAATAAACTGGATCTCAGTAATTTCACAAGTTTATAGAAATACTAATAAATAGTAGAGAATAGTCAAGCCTACTAATCTGAGTGGTCACAATATGTACAACTCATTGTCATATGTTAATCATTAATTTTGAATGAACAAAGAATCTAAATTTGTTTAATTTTTTTGTTGCATTTTCATGTAGCATGTTGCTGGTTTTCACTAGTGCATCTATGTAGATAATTCATTAGCACCATGCTTTTTCCTCAAAGTTCTTCAATTTATCTTAATTTGTGAACTCATTCGACTTGCAGTTAATTAATCAAATGCCTCTAAAATAGGAGTCTGCATTTATTTTATTTTAATATATGTATATTTAGAGAACAAATATATGGTCATTGTAATAAGTGAAACAAAAGTAATATATATGCAATAAAAGTATTCTCATTCTTCTCTTTCCTTCCAATCACTGACCTGCTCCTTCTCCCACCTCAATGACAAGTAATTCCTGAAAGCAGCCTAGTTTATAACCTGTACTCATATAAACATTTATATATATATTTTTTGAGCTTATAGACTTGAGATTTCACAACAAAACTGTAATCACTCAATATACATTATTCGAATTGCTTTTGTCATTTAACAGAACGTAAATGTTCTCCCAGTTCAAAACAGCTAGCTTTAGTTCATTTTCTTTCCTTTCCTCTTTTTAAAAGTAGTTATATATTTAATAGCTTGCCATTCCTCAATGATAATTCATGCTGCTTATTTCTAGTGATTGCAAATTCATCTTTATACATACATCTCTGGGTTTTTTCTGAATTGTTTGTTATCTATTTTGTCCATCATTCTATTCTGTCCCCTGCCCCGCCAATCATTAGTTAGTAGCTCTTTGTATAATAAAGATACTTACACTGTGTCTGTCATAGGCATTTCATTTTTTTCAGTAAACTGGATTTTATAAAATGGTATCTTTAATCAAGACTTTACACAATTGTTACATATTCAAATGATACTCTATGCATTCTGTGCTTCCCACCTAAAAAGATGATCAATAGATAGACAGAGAGATAGATACATAATACATAGATACATAGAAGTAGATAGATGTATGTAGAGAAATTAATGAATATATATTTATGCTGATGAAGCAAGAATTTTTTTGGTAGGACACACTAGAATTTGAAAACAGTGGTTGCCTCTGAGAAGAACTGGAAGAAAGCTACTTCTCCCTGTATGCCTCCTTCGCTATTTGAATTCCTAGCATATCTCATTAGTATTGTATAATGGCAAAGAACAGAATCTCTGAAATCATATTGCTGAATTCAGATCTCTGCTCTGACACTTAACTAGCTGTGAGTATGAGACTCGCTTACCTTTCTGAGTTCAGACATTCCCCTAGAAATTTTCCTGGAAATTCGTCTCTCTAAGAACATTTTTAATGCTCTTAAGTATTTTTAATATTTTCTGTTCATTTTAGTTGTTTTTCAGTTGTATATTTTGTCCAAGTAATCAAATTTATCATTATTTGAAAAATCTTATTTTTGACTTAAATAGTAATGATTCTAGTGTTTTGAGAGAGAGTTTGTTACTGGATATACACACACATACATATACAAATATATTCATTAAATGTCTATACACATATTCATGCTTTACGAAAGTTTTTATGAAGAGTATTAAATTTAATTCAATATTTTTAATATCTATGGGAAAAACTGTAATCATAGAAATCTAAATCTTTTATTTATTGCTGATTACAGTACTAAATTTCATAATATTTACCCATTCTTAAATTACTAGCATGGACTTCACATGTCAACCTGCTAATATTTTACTTAGATGTTTACGTTAACATTCATAAGTGGTACTGGTCTATAGCTTTTATTATCCAGTTTCAGTTTCAGTTAACTAATTTCATAAAAAGACTGGAAAAAAAAGCAAAGAATTTGAATACTTTTTTCATTCTCTATGCACAGTAACAACTTAAACAACATTAGAGTTTTCTACTTGGTAATGATTTGGTAGAATTCACCCAACAAACACTGTGGTCTAATACTCTACTGAAAAAGACAGCCCTTTGAAAATTTCATCCTTTTTTTCCTATGGTAAGTTGATTAACTTTAATCTTATGTCTCAAGGTAAGTTTTGAAAAATTATCAGCATTATTAACTTTTTTATCATTATTTATTTCAGATTTAAATAAATTTTACTTGTATAGTATTAACCAAAGTATTATCTTACACCATATATATTCTTTCTTAAAATCTTTGATATCTTTCTTTTTCCATCTTTGGTCATCTAAAGCCTAATCTATTTAGTTTTAATATTTATAAAAGCATTGGCTCTTGGATTCACAAAATAGGGGTTTTTTAAATGTATTTTACTCTATTGACTTCTGCTTAAGGCTTTTAACATTTTGAGGATATAATTAATTTATTTTTTATTCCTTAGACCTTAATGATGCAGCTATATAAAGGCTCTTGGTATGATTGAGTCCTATTTCAGGGATTCTTCCATAGGTTTCTATACATGATGCTTCATCATTTATATTTTGAAATATTTTATAACTTTAACTTTTTCCTGTGGCAAAAAAAAAAAAAGTTGTTTTAAAGGATTTTTTAAAACTATTCTAATTTCCATGGCAGATTTTTATTTTTCTTATAAAAACAGACTGAATCATTGATCTACCTTAGAAAATTTAAATAGGATTTCATTTTTTTCTTTATTACTCATGATCTGAGAAAAGTAAATTAAAGCCTCCTTAATTATGACATGGGTTTATTCATTTCTCATATACCAAATCTTGTTAGGGTTTGTTTGTAATTAAATGGGAAATTTTTTGAAATATTATTTTAGAAGTTGAGTTCACTTCCTGTACAATATTTGATAGAACAGAAATATTTAGTGTTTAGTTCATGTCATCTTATTTTATTAATTCTCTTTTTAATGAAAATGAGGTTGACTGAAAGACTTTATTAATTCTCTTTTTAATGGAAATGCAATTGACTGAAAGATTTCATCAGACAAAATGAGAGGGTCAAAAGTACTTCTAATGGCAAAAAATTTAAAAATTTATGGAGATAGTTATGTGAAGCAGACACCTCCACAGCACGCCGCCAGTCTTTCAGGTCGTCACGCCCCCACTGAGACATAAAGTGTCTATGAATATCACCTGCATGGAGTGAGTATTCCTCTGGGTTTTTAAGAGAAAACTTTCCCTTTGCCAAGGCCATCCAAGCTTAGAATATTTGGCTCCTTTCCTGCCCGCTCACCAGATACAAGAACCTGGTACAAGACAGCCTTAGCACATCCTTCAGTGTTTAGGGAGAGGTAAGTAGAGCAAAGATCAGTCTCCCAGGTTATCATCCCTCAGTCCAACCAAACCCAACATCTGACTGAAGTTTATTTTGGCAGTCCTCTCAATGATTTCAACCTTGAATTCTGCTTTGTCTAAATTCTTTCCTTCTTTCCTTTTTACTTTCACATTTGCTTGTTACATGCTGATCAATTTTTTTTAGTATTTTTAGTTTTTTCTCTGCCACTTTGTTTTAGGTGTCTTTCTTAGAAACAACAAAATATTGAAACATCTTTGTATACCATTCTATTATTTGATATAGAAATATATGTGAATTTGCTGATATAAGAAGTATGATTCATGACATCTTGTTTACTATTTAGAACATACTTAACATTTTATTTAACCTATTTTATGATTAGTTTCCTTGCTTTACCTTTCATTAGTTTTGTCAGCTTAGTCAACTTTCTCTTCATTTCTTCTTTCTCCCTTTTCCTATTATTTTCACAGTACTTCTATGCACTTTAATTTTACTAACAGCTTTAATTAAGCCTATATTACTCCACTATTTTATCAAAAGTAAATAATAAATATGGTTTTCCTCTAATATATTTTACTTACTCTTCCTATCTCCCACAATTTCAAAAAGCTAAACCCTTTAGAACCAAGCTTTCTGTTACTAGAGCAGTCTAAGAAAGAAGGAAAAGATCTCTCCCCTTTCCAAAAACATGTAAATCTTAAAAAACAAAATCAGCACTTTTTTAAAACCTAGAAAATATTTACATAAAGAAAGTTACCAGAACTAGAGAACACAAAATCAGATTATTTAGTCTGGCAAAGCTAAGAGGCTCACGTGAGTGTAGAAACTGAGGTTTCGACACCTGATTAGAAAGGTTGTCCAGGGCACAGGTTCACTGTGCATAATGCTGCAATCACAAAGGTCAGCCTTGTTCTGAAATAGAGAATCCAGAACTCTTCCTATTTGCATGAAGAAGAAAGCTGAATGTTTCATTCTTCTCAGGGCCATAAGTAAAAATCTGTTAAAATTTAGAAACCCAATAAGTTTCCTCCATTGGAGAGCTTCTCAAACTGTATACAAACCACCTGAGGGTCTTGCTAAAATTCAGGCCTTGATTCAGTAGGGCTCAAGATTCTGTGTTTCTAACAGGGTGTCCACACTTTAAGCTATAAGTGTGAATCTGCATGAATACTACCCTTAGAAAATGGGGACTCCAAATTACTATAAGAATTAGGCTATAACTGGTAAAACCTAAAGAAACAAATGTAAAACTACCCTACAGGGCACAAAGGACATCCACTGCAAAAAAATCTTCTTCCAGGTAAATTCTGAGTAAAAAATAAATCACAATAAGGAACCAATGGTAGGCCTAACAAATGGAAAATGGATACCTCAAGCTGGGCACACTGGCAAATCAAATAAAGCTTCTATGTCAATAAGGATACTTTGGCTATAAGTAACAGTAAAAAAAAAAAAAATGACTAATAGTTTAAACAATCAGTACAGATTATTTTATATAACAAAAAGTGGGTGTGGCAGGTTAACTCAGCAGAATGGCAGCCATGGGACTGTGCTGCCATATTCATTCAGTACGTGGGCTTTTTACCCTCCCTGTTTTCCTCTAATGCTCGCCAAATAACTACCACCATTCCAAGTGATACATCCTCATTTGATAGTGTCCAAAAATAAAAAAGTAGAGAAGGGGCAATTCTCATGCATCCCTTTTCTTTTCATCGGAAAGGAATATCTTTCTCAGAAGTCCCTGAACTACCCTGAAAGTCTCATCTGATGTCCCATCAGAGGTTGTTGTACATCCATCTCTACAACAACCACTGGCAAAGGGGCACAGCATGACTCTGCTTGGCCTAGACCAGTCATGGTTTATCTCCTGGGGCTGGAGAAAGGTTGGCCTTCTGGGAACATATTTCTGACTTGCTAAACCCTTGACATAAATGGCATTCTGTTCTTTACTAAGAAGAGGGGGAATGGATATTGGTAGGGAAACCAACATTGTCTGCCCCAATCTAATGATCACTTAAATTTTAAGTCTATTTCGTCTATATGAGGTAAGAGTGGAGTTGTCTCAGGATGACAATAAAAATAAAATCTAGATTTCGGGTGAGAGCCACATTCCTATCTAATGCTCCAATATGTCTTTATAATCTTTAAAGTGAGATTTGCATACAATCAACTTATAGCATAAAAATGAAAAAGAATGCCTAAATTGTATATTTTTGGAATAAAAGAAAAGGAAAAGATAACATTTTAGAACTTTTTTAAGACAAATGCCAAAGCAAAATGTGATATTGCTTAAATTTTGGACAATCATATATATATATATATATATATATATATATATATATATATACACACACACACACACAAATTTTGGACAATCATATATATATATATATATATATATATACACACATTACATGACTTCTTTTATCTTTTTGATGAGATAAATTTTTAAAAGATGAATTTAGTAAGAGTATTTCAAGCTTTCACAGCAGTCAGATAACTGTACAAATCATAATATTTGAGTGTTAATCTAACAAGAAATAAAATTCTGGTGACAAATCATGAGTTAACTAACGATAATCACTTTATTAAAAGTAAAATGTCCAAGGGGGTTTCCTGTCTTCTACTCTAAGATTTTATAGTTAGAAAGATGATGATAGATCAATCAATTGATAGATAGTAGATAGGCAGACAGACAGACATAGATGATAAATAGATGATTGATGATTGATTGATTGATAGACAGACAGACGAATTTATTTAACGTGTAGCAAAGTATAACAGTAAGAAACAAACTTAATTTGGCAGATCATAGAGAGGTTTCAGCGGTTTTTGTTTTTTTGTTAGTTTTTTAAAGAATGTAGTTCTGGAACTAGAATTTACTATTAAGGAAAAAAACAAAATACTTTAGGAAAACTGCAATCTTTACCCCCTAAGAGTTTTGTTGTTGTATTTATCTATCTATCTATCTATCTATTTATTTATTTTGCTGTATTGTTTCTTCCATTTTATTCAGGGCTGAGTCACATGTTTCTTCGCAAAAGTCATGAAGCCTCAGAGATAGGACATGATTAAAATAACTCCAAACTCTTATTTGCTACTTCAACAAAAATGCAAGGTATTCTCATGCCTTTCCAATTTGATAACCTTCTCAACAGTTCAAATGATTAAGAACAACCATTTTTTCTGGCCCTCACAAATGAATAAGTAAAAATAAAAATCCAAATTTTAGGCCTGCTTTTAGCATATTGTCTCTTTTGAGTCTCATCATAAATTAAGAGTTGGCTAAATTTTCTTGCTCTGTTGAGGTATATAATAATAAGGAAACAGACCTTCAGATGGGGAAAATAGAACAGGTGGCTGTTGTTTCTAAAGCTGGAATATGTGTAGGCTGTAGATGGAGTTCAAGCAGAGGATGTCACTCGGAATGTGAGGTAGGATTTGAGGAAAGCTACAGGGGTACCTACATATATGGCAATTAGTCAAGAGCATTCAGGGAAGGCATGCAGCCATAATTCCATCTTGTCAAGTATCTGTGAGTTTAGCTCTGGGAAAACGTTAAATGAGGTATAACCCTTTTTGTCTTTCTGAAAAATTCAAATTTAGGTGTTTTCAATTATCACTGTAGTCAAACAACTAATTAATTATTAATTCATTCTGAATATGTATCCATGTATCATTTAATACTGAAAAGCTCCCTGACTGTAGATAAATATTTGGAGAAATGAAAGAATGCCTCATATTTATAATACTTTAGTTTTAGAAAGAGTTAAACAAAAATAAAGCAGAAAGGAGTTGCATGCCCATCATCATTGAGTCTCACGACGACCTTGTGAAAAAGAGGAAAGTGGGATTCCGCATGATTAATTCACTTTCCCAAGGTCAACTGACTAAAAAGGTTTCAAGTCAGGGACTAGACCTAAATGCTGCTCTTTATTTTAAAGATCTCTTGACCTCAGGCCTAATGCACTTTTTATTTTACGTAACACTACGAAGTTAGTATTTGAACATAACACATTTTGGAGAAGTGTACTCATGAAAAAAAGCAAAGCCATAAAAATGGCATCAGGAGTTTTTAAATTGGATTTCTTTTCCCCAGAGGTAAGTGGGCAAATGAGGTAGGAAGAGTCTTCTTATCTTCTTCTCCACGTCTGTTTCAGAAAGATAATTACCTCTGTTAATGTTACGGCAATGAGTGTTATCATTTGTATCATCTCAAATTTCTATACTTTGCATCATCCTATCAGGGTAAATTTCAAACTCATCACTAAAGCCTATGTCTTTGAACACATTTCATATTTTTTAAAAAAAGGAAAACTGCAATAAAAAGTTTATGTTTAAAAAAATTTTTTTAATATTCAAATTGATTAAGTTATGTCAAAAATTCCAAAAGAGATGATAATCATGAATCTTAAAATTATATTGATGGTGACACTCTATTTCAGAGATAAATTGTTGCTAAACTATAAGACACTTAGAACTAAGTCACAATCTCACATAGGTATTTCCATTTCACTTCTTTTTTCCTATGATTGGGGTTCATTAATTGTTTCGCACACTGAAATAGGCTTTATGCACAAATAAAAGAGAATTTCAATGAAGAATGCACTATAATCATGTTTATTTCCCACCTTTAATACTCATAAAACCTACTGTCAACAAAGTCAGGTTCGCAGTGTCAGGGACACACCTCAAGGGTGTCTAGTAGGAGAAGAGGATGGTAGAGTCAGCAAACCCTTTAAAATGACATTTTAAAAGAAAATTAGAAAACATTTTGAAATTGTTTAGAAAAGCAAAGCAGTCTTTGAAAGAGCATAAGCAAATATGGCTGTATCTTCTCAGAGACAGAGGGCACGCCTCACTGGGGTCAATAAAGAGAATGATATAATTTGACCACAGGGCCCAGAAACAAACTGATAAAAGATGAATCCATTTTCCCCGTGAAGTTCCCTTTACAAGACAACATGCTCTGGTCATCCAGAGAAAATCAGGGTAACTGCATGCTCCTCGAGGTTTAAGCAGACACCTGCCTGTGCTTTATTCAGGACTCAGAGACCTCAGAGAAGCCTGGGAGATCAAGGACAAACTGTGGAGATACCAAGAAGAGGTAGCTAAGTATGGGTCAGTGCACAACAGAGGGTGTTGAAGACTACTGTGAGGCATGGCGCGAGCCATTAGAAATCATTTTACCTCCTAAAATAAATCAGAGCATTCGATGTTTACTCCCATAAAAAGGGTTATCTCACACTTATTTCAGTTTGCTTTCTAAACAGGCACAGAAATGAGTAGAACATACCTAGCCTCCTGGATGCTTCTATGTCTGGGGAACTTTACCATCCCTGCTGCTCCTGGCACACCCCTGCACAGAACATCTGACAACCAAGACCAAGTTCCTGTAACAGTGAAGCACAAGGTAACCACCTGCAGAGCCTAAGTCTTTAAACAAAGGAGGTGGAAGAAGAAGAGGAAAAGTCTCAATGTAAAGAAATATAAAAGCACCCCAAAGGTATCACAGGGCTGGGGGAAGAGAGGAGAGGAGGGAAGGGACAGGGTATTAGAGCATGGTACTGGGGAAACAGTGTCCTGGTTTAGGGAGAAGTTGATATATTATGCAGAAATTAGAGTGTGATCATCTGCACCTCATTAAGAGACAAGGGAGAGGAGTGGTAACCACTATTGGAATGAAAATATACAGAGTAGACCCTCCAAATTAAAAGGGGAAAACATGAATGAACAGCATCTTGATAAAACCAAAAATTGAGGGGAAAAAGTACAAAACATAAAAAATGTTAGATAAGATGAAAACAAATACACTAATAAAGTAGACTGGATTCATGCATTCAAATATAGTTTGGTTAAAAAACAAAAACCAGCTACATCCCGGTTTTTAAAAAAAAAAAACTTAAAACAACTTGAGAAATAAAAGGAATGAGAAAAGGGATAATATTAGACAATTATAAACCAAAAGGGAGTATTCTGTTTATCTTAAAATTTTTTAAATGAGTTTTTTATTCTTTTATATGATACACTGTTTTCACAGAACCGTCGAACACTTAAAATTGATTTTTTAAAAAAGGAGACTAGAAGAATGCTTCTCAGAGTGTGATTCCCAAATTTGAGAACTCATTAAAAATGGAAATTCTAGGAAACCCCATCCACACCCCAACACTCACCTATGAAACCACAGACTCTGGAGTTAGGGCTAGAAATTTGTGTTTAACAAGTTATCCTGGTCTTTGTGTTTACTTTAGGACTTTCATGAACCTATAGATGTACTAGTGGTTTCAGTCACCTGGAGCAGGCCTCTGCCAAAGACAATGATCTTGGCTATAGTGAGGAAAAACATACCAGAGGGTAACCGGCAGGAAACGGCAAATAAATTTGAGTGAATATGGGTAAGCAACTAACTACTATCTGCTACAGCTCCCCACACAAACTTTATTTTTTTAACAGTGTTAGAGAAAAGAAAACATTGCAATATTCATCTGTTCAAGAAAATTATCTAAGACTGGGCTAAAGCAGTCTTGGATATGAATCCCTGCTCTGTTATTTATACATTGAGATATTAGGCATGTGACTTAATTTCTTTAAACATCGGTTCCTTAATCTGTAAAATGGAGAAAATAATCTTAACTCAGAACATTTTTGTGAGAATTAAATGAGAAATAAGTATGTAGCATATTGCCAGCACTGAGGCATCTCAAAAAGGGGTAGTTACAATAATAAACATATGATGACAGCTAGCCCAAACTTATCTTCTCTGAGTTCCTTTTGTTTTGACATTGCAATCTTCATAACAACCTCATGAGGCAAATACCGTTATCATCCCTATTTTACAGATGAGTGAAATATGGCATAGAAACACTGTCTGAAGGTTACCAGCTGGTAAGTGAAAGATACAAGATTGATGTTGAGTAGGCTGGCTGTAAAGCCTACACAGTAACCACTATACAACAGGCCTTTCCATGATGATGGTAATGATGATTATACGGCGCACCTCTCATAATCACTGATCAAAACATCCAAACTCTATTTTTCCACTTTGTTTCCCACCCATATACCCTTCGAACTTTATTTATAAAGAGTTAACTGCCCACTTGAAAGGTAATAAACCAGCAATGCCAGAGTTAGTTAGAGTCAGTTTTGGATTACACAAAAATCCTTCCATTAATACAAAAGACAACTGAAGATTTGTCCTCATAAATTGTCCTTTCATGGATGGTCTATTCAGCCAATGCTTTGGTGCAAATTTTCCTTAGCACCACACAGTATATTCTTTTACTATGTCTCCTAACTAGCTAAGATGTATCATCTCTCCTCTCATACCAAACTTTTCTCTTACCAAGAACACCAATTGCTTTTTAGCATTGCCCTTCCATTGCACCCACCTGACAAATATCTACACTTGAGTAAATTCTACACTCTGCCTACAGCGGTGCTGCCAAGGATTGGTGGGAAATTATCTAAGTATTTTTTGACAATGCATATAAAGCCCTTAGCACATCAGCAAGCACACAGTGAGTGCACAAAGAAAATGCCAGCTATTTCACTTATCAATTTTCTTTCATTCTTAATAGTGACTATTTTAGACATACTCTGCCCTCCTCTCAGCAGATACCTCTGTAATCACTTAAGAATTCCCTCAGCTTCTTGCCACCAAACCAGCAGGCTTACTTGCATCCATACTTACAACTGTATAATTTCCCTCCCATAAAAGGGATAGCATAGTCCTTTGTCCAGTGCTAATTTTCCCATGGATATTTTGTTCTAAATCCCAGACCTTCCTCTTTTCAGGACTTCATTCTTTCAGTCATCCCTTCTTATTCCTATAGCTCCTATATTTTTCTCTTGAAAATATATAAATATATTTTACTAATTCTTTGCCCCCATTTACTCTTCAATCCACTGAAGATTTTATCATATTCTCCAACATCCCCTTGTAATTGGTCTTAACAAAAGTCACCAAATATTTTATTTAAAAAAAAAAAAGCTATCATGTAATCTGGGAATTTATATTGAATTTACCCAAAATATAGAAAACACAATGATCATAAGATATTCATTGAAATGTGTTTCTTAATTCAAATTACATGCCCATAGATAAGAGACAGGTTAATTAAAGTATATGTACCTGATTAAAACCTACATAACTTTTAAAAATGAGTCAATACAGCAATACGCCGAAATCCTTCTTAAGCTAACTTTAAGAAGAAACAAGTTGTTATAAGCATGTTATCATGGCAATAATGGAAAACTTACCATTTGAATGAAAAACAAAAGGAAGAAAAGCCACAAATATTGTACTTGGTATAATGTTTGAGTGTTGGGATTATGATTGATATCTTCCTTTCTATTTGCCAAACTCCCTGTAATGTTGTGACATTATTTTCACAATTAAAAAAGAGAGAGAGAGAGACACACACTTTTATTCATAGACCAGACAATTCTTACATAAGTTATGACATATCAGTAAACCTGCCAAGTTTTTGCAGCCTTTCTCACATTTAACAAATGTATTAAGGGACTGTGCATCTTTAGCCTGAAGATGTCTCAGGGGGAAATCTTTTCTTCATTTCTAGCTGACATCTCTTAAGCTGCTTCTGTTTGCAGAACCCTCTATTAAGCTTGGGACTAGTCAACAAGTGAATTGAAGTTGACTTTGATTGGCATAAATACCATATTTATCTTCTCAGATATATAATCAGGAGACAGCTGTCTGGCCACACTTGATTACTAGCATATCTAAGGTTAATGTAATATCCAAGTTTGCAATCTTGAGTATTGGAGATAAAATCTGAAAACCTCTGAAACAGCAGGCCTCATTTACTCTGCCCTTATCTCTCACAAAAAAAAAAGGCTGCAATACACTTATTCATTAATTAGTATACCAGAGAAAATTTAAAGAAAAATATATTACATTTATCACTGTAATTAAAGAAGTCTTGTTAAAAGGTATATGCGCCATGTGGTATTAGCAACACTTTGATCAATGAAGAAGTTAAGAGGGGCCAAAGAGATTCACTACATTAAATATCGACCCATTAAAAATAAATACAAATAAATATAGTACATTATACAACGTAACTTTTATAGCTAACCAAAATTAGCCTTTTTGTTGTCTCCAAGTTTTATTTCATGTGTTTTCTGGATCGATTATGACAGCTGTCCCTACCTTCTTTTGGTACCAGGGACTGATGCTCCTATGAGAATCTAAGGCCTGATGATCTGAGGTGGTGCTGAGGTGGAAAGGCTAATACAGATGAAGCTTTGCTGATTCACCTGCCACTCACCTCCTGCTATGCGGTCCCATTCCTGACAGGCCACAGACAGGTACCAGTCTGTGGCCCGGGGTTTGGGACCCCTGGATTATGGGACAAATTTGCTCTCAGGGGCTCACATTCCTTGTATGTTACTGTTCTTTTCTTTATATCTACATATGCAAAGGGGGATGCAAAAATCCCACTACTATCTATAGCTCATCATTTTGATCTCAACTCTAAATTAACATTGCAGTCAAAGGACAGTGTGATGAGTAAAAAATGGTAAATCAGATTTTGCTTTAGCCTTTTTCAAATAACATGTACCCACTGGATGTTCTCATTTATCCCAATTTCTACAGTCTGCAGTGCCCCCCACTCCATTCCAACTCATCAACATCACTGCTATGATGGGTACGATTTCATATTCCTCCAGTGTGTTGATGGCAGATAAAAACTGAGAGCTCCTGATCTAAAAGACCAGAAGGATGTTAACTCTTTGTACAGTACAGAGCCTAGAGCTTTGGAGACATCAACAACATAGAATTAACGTGTGAAGGATGCAATGCTATTAAAGGAGATTCTAAAAGAATCTGAGGAAGATGGCAGTT
Organism: Rousettus aegyptiacus; assembly: GCF_014176215.1. Taxonomy (NCBI): domain Eukaryota; kingdom Metazoa; phylum Chordata; class Mammalia; order Chiroptera; family Pteropodidae; genus Rousettus; species Rousettus aegyptiacus. The sequence continues at coordinate 41,672,200 of NW_023416306.1, read as the reverse complement.
AGATTGAGCTGCTTTAGACGTTAGAACATAGGTGCTTATTCCTTTAGAAGCCTGCTCTATAAAACCATCAGTCATATGTTTGTTGCAGCCAAAGAGGTAATCAGATGGGTAAGCAGACAAAGAAGTTTACTGAAAGAATATTAGAGGCTTACCAAATAGATGAGAAGGCTGGGGTTTCAGATAAGAGGCTAAGTTTCCAGGAAAGATGTAGAAAATGTCCAGAACCAGTCTTATGATCATCTGCTACAACTGCCATACTGAACTAGATGCTGAAATTTATGTGGCGTCCAGGAACTTGACTCCACTCCCATCACCATGGTCACAGCACCAGTATCACTTCTACATTAGATCTGAAATTGGCCACAAATGCTTCATGCCAGACTCTTTCCTGGAAAACAGATTTGTACTACCCACCTCCCTATCAAAGTCTTGGATAAATGCACCTAATTTATACAGCCATGGTGACATACTGGTGTCCTATCTGCAAGGGTATTTTCTGGCTTCTACCTTAGTGGGCTCTAACTCACAAGTAAGAAATACTCTAAAAATGTAAAATGTACTCAACAGCAGTTGGACAACTAAAGGCATGGCAAAGATTTATTCTATCATTTTACTGTCATTTAATTGTTTTGGTTACTTAATGAAAAAAATTGTTTTGCTTAAAAAAGGTGAGCAGAAAAATGACATAGCTCTATAAATTCACCTATTTCTGAAGGAACTGGTTGCCCTGAGAACAAATATTCCTTGAGTCTTTCTATGTACCGAACAGTGCAAGATAATCCACAGACATGATCTTACTTAACCTTACAGCAGCTCCAACAGTTACTTACAGATAAAGTTCAGGGAAGCTGGGTGACATATCCAAGTTCACACAGCTAGGAAGAAATGGAGGCAGGAATTCTGACCGAGAATGAGGCCTGGGAGATATTCAGTATTTCCTCTGAACCCTCTCCCTCTCCCTCTCCCTCTCCCACTGCTTCTCCATCTCCCTCCTTCTCCCCCCACCCCCTTCCAATCACAAGCTCCATGCTGATATCAGGCACAGAGTGAGACAACTGTCTAGGCAGAGTAAAGCACAGCAAGAAGAAACACAAATTAGCAGCATTCAAAGAGATGATTTTGGAATAGCTGTGAAACAAACTTAGCCATTTTTTTTTGCTTACGTATGCCCTAAAATAATTTTAAATAACCATCTACCTATCCTATGTTTTCTAAGTTGATATCTAAAATTTTGTGTTTAAATTACAAGCATTCAATTTCCAACGTATTGTAAATATTAATAATACAAAATAAAAATTCCATCACTATTTAATATATCCAATGGAAACTACTCACATAACAATTTTATGTACCCACCCAATCATCTATTTTATAAATAAGCTACCTGAAATTTTCCCTTTTCCTTTTCTTTTTGAATTTATATTTTCATTTTACTTCTTTCAAAATTTTATTCTAATAAAGTATATTTTGTCCTTGAAAATATTTTATTTATCTCTTAGCATGATTTTCTGCACTGAAAGAATGTGTTTATTAATTCAAGTTTAAAGTTTATTTTATTCCCAGTGACCCTAAATTTCTACTATTTAAAAAAAGTCTGAATTAAGTGATCATCTATTAGTAATAAAAATTTATTTAAAAACTACACAAATAAGTGTTTTAAATGTTGATTTATCATTATTAAATACATCTATGATATTATTGGAAATACATGTGTCTTTAGTGAGATAAATAGGGCAGATACGTAGAATGATTCTTAACGGTCTTAAATTTTGCAGTTTCAACTGGAACTTATTGTCCTTTTCTTTCATATTTGCTCCTTTGGTCCTTACATCTTCTCTGTCTTTTCATAGACCCAGAGTCAAGGAAATTTCATGTTCCTCTCTCATCGCTGTCCACCAACATCAAATCAGTTTTCAAGTTCCATCTGTTTGGGGCCTATGCTGACTTTCTCTCTCTTGCTACCTTATCTCTGCTACTATCCTTAATTTCACTGATAGCTACTTACTGGCCTCCCTCTTTTCTTTTTTCTCCCCAGCTAATCTATCTTTGCTACCAAGTCAATTCTACTTGCTCAAAGAAAGCTCAGGTTTGTTACTGTCCTGCTTTAAAACACCATTTTCCCATTACCTAAAAAATTCCTCCCAAGTGCTTAAGCCCAGAACTGCTCGCTCAAGGCCAACCGCAATGTGGTGTTAATTTTCCTTTCTATTCTTATATATATATATGAGCAAGTACACGTCCTACTTCTCAAACTCAGGACTCATACATCTAGGGCTATGAGACACTCACTATGCCAAGGGGCATGTGCAGCCACAGGACTGTGGCATGTGGCATCTTCCTGAAAACAATTAAGACATTTTTTATGTTAAAACAAATATACTGGTTTTGTGGAATAAAATGCAAACTTTGTATAAATTCTTAGGAACAAAAGATCAAGCTTCATTTAAATCCTGCAGCCGGCTCTCTCTGGCTACACTAACAAGTTCCTCTTGGCTCTTGTATGCTGCCATGGAAGTTTGAAAAATCACCCTTAAATGAGAAAGATCCTTGATAAACTAACATCAATAATGAATATCATTATTTAATCATCTTTTAATCATCTGTACCACTCATTCTCCCTGCATACACCCTCTACCTTCCTGCCTCCTTTGAATGCACCTATGCTGTTCCTTCCCCTAATATTCATCTATTTTATAAACGTGCTATAAAATTCTATTTTTCAAGGCTTGGATTTAAAAGTAGACTCTTCCAGGGAGGCTTAGAGAACCACATATCCTCTCCTTTCACTAAGAAGTAATGCTCTGCTCCTTCCTCTCAGGTGGTACATGTTACATCATCTCCAGTAAGGGATTATTTTAAATAGTAATGTACTCGAGAGCAAGATCTGCATCTAAATAAGTGCCCTGCCCCGATCTTCCAAGAGTGCCTTGCATAATACGTGCTCAATAAATAAATGACTGAAGGAATGAATAAAGCACCACTTTGTGTCCAGGCGTCAACTTACTTTTGCTTTGTTTTCTAACCCTATGATCCCTTTTGTTGAGAACATATAAAATATATGCTCGCCTCTACTCACTCAGAGTAGCAGACTATGGCCTATTCTGAGTCACTGAAAAGTGAGTCTCCTGGTACAATCTGGTATTTAGTTCTAAACCAGAGCACTTTCCCAAATCTTTTCATAGTTTAGCAATATAACTAGAAGACTCACTTCAATTGTCAATATGCCAGCTTCGAAAAAAAAAAAAAAAAAACAGCGTTTTCAATGGCATTTTTAAAAGGTGACTATATCTAACATAAATAAAATCCTGAATTATTTACTAAAGCTTGAGCCTTATACATATATAAAAGAGAACATTAGTGTAGGGTGTCTTTGCAGCACAGCTGCTAGGTCATTGCAAAAAATATGGGTCTAACAGATGGAGAGAAACTAGAATTAAACCTGCAGGTATTTCTTGTTCTTTCTCAAGTCATGTTTATTTTAATTAAATTAGGGAAAAGAGAGTCTCATTTCTTAAAGGGAGAAGTCTTAGAGGACTTTCATCTCCCTACCATTTTTTCCCTATAGAATTCTGAATGGGGCAGGGCGAGGTAGGGTAGGGAGAGAAAGCCTGTGGCATTTTATGATTGGAATGAATAACTTTCAAAAAATATGATATAATTCTTTTTCCAGAAATGTTTAACAGATTATGCTGTATGAGCTGTTAAGACAAAGAGTCTTCAATTTGGACGTAAAATGTAGAAACATAAAATCAAATTAGGTATCAAACTAATAGAATCAATTAGTTCTTGCCAATAAATCCTGCATTTGTGTCTGATGCATTATAAACCACATGTTATTTTTAAAAGGTAATGATCTAATTATCATAGCAAGATATGAATTTATAGACACTTTGACCCACTTGCGAAAAATGGATTTATAGACACCCATTTCCTCTGATGTCAGGAAACTTAATCTTACCAATTCGACGTAAATTTAGTTCTTTCTGGTTTTAATTCCCTTCCATCTAGATAAATAGCTGTCAGTCCAATATTTCACCTCCCCATTATTCTTTCCTTTCTGCCAGGGGCGACGATGAGAGGATGACCTACATTTCCAATGGTCCTGATATTTTCTTCAATAATCACTGTTGTGAACAATCACTTAAATAAAACTATTATGTGTCAGAAACTGTTTTAAGTACTTTAAAAACTGTCCATTTTACAGATTCAGAAACTGAAGGACAGAGAGGTTAGTGGCATGCCCAGATCTCACAGCCAGTAAAGATTTAAACCTAGGCTTTGGAAAAGAGGCCTGTTATTCCCCATGGCTGATCACTGGGTCCCATGCCTGCTATGCATGCGCTCAAACTTCAGAAGCTCCCTTTACTGGCTGGTGAGAAATTCCACACTCTACATCCCCCTTTCTTTACCTAAAATTTAAAAAGCTTGTTAATAAAAGGCCACTAAGATTTGTGATTAAAATATAATTTAAGATACTAAAATCTATATGGCTCTTTTCCCGACTATATTATTTTTATTACTACTATTATTTATTAAAGCAAGTAACCTGCTCTTGAGGAAATGATAGGATTTCTGCATCTCAAGGAATGGTGGATATAAAAATTACCTACTGGCAAGTCTGTATGAATTTTTCCTTTCAAATGCATATGCCATTAAGGAACTCTGAAGTACTAGAAATAGAGGCGAGGTGTCCAGTAGAAGTAGAATAAGCATATATATCTCAGGAAAAAGAGAACCTATGTGCTGTTCCTAAAGAGGTAACAAGATTAGAGAGGTATTGCATAATGCTTCAAGTAATCGGGACCACAGACAGCCTGGCAGAGATCTCCAGGATATAAGCATGGCACAGAAAGAATAGAACAGTACCAGACTTGAAGAGACCATGTGGACAGGAACAAAAAACATCTCAGCAGTCATCAATGTAGACATTGTATTAGTCAGCTCAAGCTGCTATAACAAAATACCATAAACTGAGTGGCTTAAATAATAGACAATTATTTCTCAAAGCTCTGAGGCTGGGAAGTACAAAATCAAGGTGCCAGCAGATTCATTTCCTGGTGAGAGATTCTCTTCTTGGCTTGCAGACACTGCCTTCTTAGTGTGTCCTCATATGGTGGGTGTGAGGAAGAGATGGAGAGAAGGAAAGAGGGAGAGAAGAGAGACAGAAAAGGTGAGAAGAGAAAGGGAGAGATGGAGAGTGAGAGACAGGGTAAGAGAAAGGGAGGGAGGGAGAGAGGGGAAGAGAGAGCATGTGCCTTGTGACTCATTCTCTTTTTATAAGGACACAATTCCTATCATGAGGACCTCTCCTTCATGATCTTATCTCAACCCAATTATCCTCCAAAGACCCCATGTTGGGGGTTAAGGCTTTCACATATGATCTGGTGAAGCAAACATTCAGTCTACAACACAGATGTCCCAGGGTGACAGGCAGGGGGCCATCTTTCTAATACTTTATCTCTGCAAAAGGCCTCAGGTCCCAACTTGGGGAAGAGAGAGAAATTCCAAAAAAAAAAAAAAAAAAAAAAAAAAAAGAAAGAAATCAAACTTCCCATCATTACAGCAGGAAAGGTCCTCAGAATTTGGTTTTTAGTACGCCTACTGAAAAATAAAGACATAAAACATTGCGTGGACGCTTGAGTGTACAGATTGAGAGTCACTCCTACTACCAATTATTATCACTTTTTAACTTGAAGGTGAGTGTGTGTATATAAATACTAAGAAAACTAAGAAAGAGTACTTAGGAATATGGATCATTTCTAAAGATAAAAGCTCATTTTCTCTAGTATTTACAAAATCACAGCCAATTGGGAAAAGCTATCTGAACAGGTGAATTAGCTTTTTCACACTATCCAGATATCATTTACTATTTAGATTCACGGTTAACAAAGTTCTGTGTTAGTGGTCTAAAGGGACAATGGGACAATTGCTAAACTCGGAGACAGTTTGGACTCAATAATTAATATTTACATATCTAAGGGCACTTTGAAGTAGTTTTTGGTTTGGCAAAACTAGTCTCTTTGTAAATGTATCTTTATATTGTGAACTCCTTTCAATGTTGAATGATAAGTAAATTAAATCCAACTGGTTAAGGCACCATTTGGCCTAAACACACAGATGCTAGAACTCTACTATGTCTGGCAGAGATGGCTGGCTCACTCCTGTAGGATGAGCTCTACGTTGTTCTTTAAACAGGTGTTTCCTGAAAATTAACACCAAGAGTGTCAAAATAAAACCACAATAACAGGTTTAATCAGACACACCAAAAACATACACAGCAAAACAAACCTAAGCTAACAAATGATAGAAATTGCAAAGCAAGACAGAAAATAAATTCAGGGAAATATTTTAAATATTATTCTTCACACATAACAGAAATGGCAAAACATTTCCTGGCTCTTAACATGATGATGCTTTCAACATCTGGGATCCAACAAAACATCTTCTGGGAATTAGAACAAGGTGTATAATGTTATTTATGTGTGAATTCAGATGCTCAGAGTATGGCACTTAACCCAAAAGACCATGATGATGCTGTTAGGTCTTGGTCATGGCTTAAAGTCAGTTAAAATCATCTCATGTACTTTGGATCTCACAATAAATAAGCAATTCATTTGGGGGAACAAGGGGGAGGGGGGATACTCTCCAAGGTAGTTAAAACAGAATACATGAATGTTTTAGGGTTTCTTATGACTATGGAGGTTGATTAAGGAAATATAACTAGATATAGTCACAAGGACAGCACAGACTGGGTATAAGGAGGTAGGCTGGCTACTGCACCTCCTGAGTCAGACTATGCTGCAGGCCCCAAGCTGCACACCTGAGACATAAAAGCATGGAGGATTAGCCTTTTCATTTTTACACACCAAGGCTGTTGCAGGTTGGGTGTCCCGGGAAACAAACTCAGAAGGGATTAGTGTGCAGGAAGCTACTGGAGCATCTTCGTGATCAATACCTGTGGGAAGGAAAGAGGCAGAGCTGAGTAAAGGGAGAAGTCGAGCTGTGATGAGGTCTCAGTGAAAGCCACAGCTGAATTCACAGGAATTTCTGAAGACAGGATTAATTTTGGATCTCTCCCAAGTTGGTATGAGAGGCCAGGCCTTTACAAGTATCCCCTTCTCACACCCTGTCTGCATCTGGCCCCAGAAAGAATCATGACCTTGGACAAATCACTGTTCTTCAGCTGAGGCAGAGTTTCTTTGAAGGGGGTTCGCAGCTGAGTGCTACTGCTGTTCCTGTCAATCATGGAGGCCTATCCATGGTCATGAATAACTTTCTTGGTCTTTTAAACTAATTTTACATATTTTAAAAGACTCGTCTTTGAAGACTTTTTATAGTCCAACATCACCACTTTTACAATTTAACCAAATGGATAACATCCCTGCTTCAGCAAACTAGCCAATCGGTCTTTGAAGGTGCCCATTTAATGTCATTAATACAAAGAAAGTATAATTCCCAATCACAACCAGCTCTACTTTATTCACTGGAAGTTATCTAAAACGTGTTATTTTTTTAAATCACAGCTGACATACAGTATTACATTAGTTTCAGGTGTATAACATAGCAGTTAGACATTTATGTACCTTACAAAGTGATCACTACAATAAGTCTAATAACCATCTGTCACCATACATAGTTATTACAGTATTATTGACAATATCCCATGCTATATGTGACATGCCCGTTGACTTATTTTATAACTAGCAGTTTTTATTTCTTAATCTCCTTCGTTTTTTTCATTATCTTATTAAAAATATATCTGTATCATTGCCTATCAGAAGATTCACTGAAACTAAACCCCTACAAACCATAACCTAGACTATAGGAGAATGAATTCAATAGCTATAGAAAGAGGGACCAAGAATCAAAAGATTAAACTTTGTTTCCAAATAGAATTTATTATAAATCAAAAGGAATTAGTATATAATCTCCAACCCCATTTAGGGACAAGAAAAAATGCTGACAAAAGTAATCATAAGAATATAAATGTCAGAGGTACACTTTGGATCCCAGTTTATTACTTCCCTCCACAGACAATAAAACTCTAAATTATTACCCTCAGTTAATCAGCCAGGGTGATACAATTACTGCAAACAAGAAAAAAAGAATATTTAAGTAGCCTTTCAGCTCTCATGCTAGCAAACATATGACTTCTATTAGGCTTTTCACATATTAAGAAAAAAAGCAACTCTGGGTTTTATTAAAGCAAGCAACCTGTCCTACCTACTTTCAAGAACCTTTGAATGAAAACAGTGGATCAGACACAGCTATTCCCTTTTAGTTTACTTAAGTATCCTTCATGAATCCTTCACAAATAAATTAACCTATTTAGTTAGCAGTTATCAGAAAAAAAATCTATGAACATTTATTAATCTAAGAAGTTTCTCAGCCAATCCAGTTCTGAATTGAGTATTGATGAAGACTTAAAAGTAATGGTAAATGTTTAAATTAAAAAAAAAAATTCAAGTTTCATTTCACTCCTTGGTCCCCAGCTCTAAATGTTATAAGTTCTGTGTGTGCAAAGGTTTAGGATGGAAAGAGTTCATGCACCGACCTGTAGATAAAAAGAACAACGGAAACAGGCAGAAATGACATGTTTTGTTTGAATTGCTTCGATTAAAGTTAGACCCTATGCCCAGAGGTTTAGCGGCTTTGCTCCCCGTTATAAAAATGTCCTCCTTTTGACATCAGCATTTTGTTTCCTAGCAGAAGCATTCCGCTGAGATTTGATGCATCTCATCAACACCATTCCATCTCCTATGTTAAACGTGCTATTAGGAAAGGTTCACAGTATCTGAAAACTGGAAGGGGCTGTGCACAGGCTATTCCAGCAGCTTAGCTATTGCACTGGCGTATCTCCAGCTTCTCTGCTAAATACATAATTAAATCTCACGGTCGACATGGTGCGATTCATTCCCATAAAGTGTGAAAACAAACAACTGTGCATGCGCTGTCCCCAATTTCAAATTCAAAACAAAAATATCCTGGAATCTTCTATTTCCCTTAAGTTCCAAATGTAATTAGACCATTTTTAAAGACAAGTAGTCTTCCAGTTCCTATGTGTTAAATCCAATCTGTCAGTTACAAACAGGAGGGGGGTGGGTAGGATAAACGACTGCAAACGTAACATCTTGGTTTTCTCTTTATAATCAAGTGCTCAAATTGACTTTTTTTCCCCTAGAATTACCAAAATGTCATTGCTCTCTCATGCAGAGCCTTTGTTTATTTACCAGTTTACAGGCAAGAGTAAATGTTCACAAGTAAGTAATCAGACCCTCGGAGCACTGTTGGCTAATGCAAACTTATGAACTGCAGCACTGTGACAAGGGGCAGCCATGATGCTGGCTTTGGCTCCACTCCATAGCCCTAAGTCACGAGGACTCTAAAGGAGATGCCCAGTAACTCTCCGCAGACATCACCACCGAATTCTTCTGGAGGACAACAACTCTTTTCACTCTTCCAAATAAACTTCACATATAACGAACTAGATTATTCTGGCTGCTTCTTAGAAGAAATTTAGTACAAGAGAAGCTAGAGTAAAATTTCCAGTGCACAAATAGGTGTTTACAGTACAGCTGTGTCAGTAGAGCTCAGAATAAATCAGTAAATATTTCTGGGAGGAAAGTCATGAGTACATTTTCCATCTCGCTAAATATTAATTTTGTGGCACAAGTCTAAAATTAATAAATCAAGTAAACTGAATATAGATTTGAATTAATATATAAAAACAAATTTATGAAAGTTAGGTAGATTTTATAAAATGTGTTTCATCTATAAACATGGCACATATATACAACTTTCCAATAATCAGCAATTTTCTATCACATTAAGTTCTCCATTTTTCTTGTCTGATTCTATTCTACTATACTTATATACTTGCTTATGCTATATTAAATGTATATTTATATATAAATATTATATTTATACTTACAACATATTATTATTACATAGTATGCATACATATACTTTCTTATACTATATATACTTTCTTTATGCTTTTGCCATACTACATAACTTATTTTCTCGAATGTGGTATATGCATTCCTGACTCTATATAATTCTGCTAATTCTGTTCCCTCAGCTGGGAATGCTATTCCACAAACTGTCAAAACACCTCCCTGGTATTTCAGAGCCCAACTCAAATGCCAATGACAGAAAATATTTGTCATCTCATAACCCATTGGTATAATTTTTTTGATATATTGATTTGTGCACTGGTATAAATTTTTTTCTCTTCACCTATAAAATTATGAAAAGTGATGATGAGAATTATGTATCAGTCATTTTTTACTCTTTTTCAAAGTCAATAGCAGAATTTTAAAGATAGTCCCTAATCAAAAAAAGTACTGGCTGAACAAAGAAATGAATGGGCTAATAACATCTCTAGCATGTTCATTGTAGAAAATATTTTTAAACACAGAGAAGCAAAATAATAATATTTAAAAATATCCATAATCCATAAGAATACTGTATGTGGTTCCTGTCATATGTACAAATAACATATTCATTTTTGTATCTGTGAAAATATTATTTGCCTATTTTATAACCTACTACATTTACTTAACACTACCATATAGCATGACTAAATGTGTCATTATGACTTTTTTCTATGTATATTTTATGACATTTTACAGATACCACATAATTTAAATAATCTTCTACTGTTAAATATTTTGATTTTCATTTTTGTCTTCATCGTTCCTATCTTCAAACATTTTGGGTAATATTAAAAAAATTCAACGGAGTAAATTCTAAAGATCTTATTGGCTTTATTTAATGATTCCTAGCAGAGAGAAAAGAGCTTGGAGGAGCTGTACAAAATGAAAGACTTTTATAGGTAGAAGCAAGCAGGAATAAGAAAGTTATACTAGGCAAAAAGTGGATTGGTTATTGCAAGTTCACTTTCCTTTAGCAGGTGGCACTAGTCTATCAGGCAGATTACATAAGTAGTGTTGATAATGCAATTCTTTGTCGACTGGTTTAATATTCCCTTTCTGGGAGAGCCAAAACTGTAATTATGTTGCAGTTTGCTGATCTGGGGCTTAGCATAAGCACCTCCATTTTGGACCTGTTGTCTTATTTTTAACAATAATATATATAATTCTCCACATCACACGATCCCTCACACAGCCTCCCATACAAACAGGTCTGTCTATTTTCACTCTTGGTCTTCTCTAGACTACTCACAATTGAGCACACAGATCAATCATGTCACTTGTCAAATCATGTCCCCAATTTACTCAAATCATCCAATGTCTTCCTGTTTTAGTCAGAGTAAAAGCCAAAGTCCATATAAGAGACTGGATGACTCTATTTGCATTAGCTCTCCTACTCTTCCCTCTCATTATTATTCTGATCGAATTTATTATTTCCCCCTCTCTCACCTTGCTTCACATATGCTGGTCTCCTTGTGATCCCTCAAATATACCAGCTCCTCCACATCAGGACCTTTGTACCTGTTCTGCCAACTTGTTCCGTCCCCTACTCCCCACAAACTTAGCTAAATAAAAATTTTCTCCTTTGAACTCCATTGCATTGTGTTTGATTGTGTTTGTGTTAATGCAAATAAAATATATCCACTCTCTCCTCTCTTTCACATCTTTACTGAAATAGCAACTCGTGGGGCCTTAACATCACAGTCTCTCTCAAACCCCACTATATCCTTTCCATAGACTTTTTACCTTACACATTTAATTTCTTTAAAGTCTTTCCCCCCCTACTGTGGACTCTATTTCATAAGAGTTCCCAGCTCCTAAAATTATGTATCTGACACATAACTGGTACTTAATTATGTTTGTTTAATAAGTGGATATGATAACAGGACTAGCTAAATCTTGCCTATATTCAAGATTATTTCTTCTTAATTGCTCTTATATCGACTAAACTATTTATAATCAAAATAAACTTAGGCTTGTTCTACCATCTCTGAAAAAAATCTGTATTCTTTAGCACTTCTTTGGCACACTGAATGTCACAGGTAGCAGACTATTTGCAAGTGTACCTACACACTTCTACCCCAACCCATTGTGTTGTATGTTAATAAGAATCAGTTGTGTTTGTTCCCAAACTTGTTTGCATTTGTTGCACTTGTTATGATTATAGAAATTAAATATTCATATGCCAACAGACTGTCATTATGAAAATTCCAATGAAGGTTTTAGTAAGACCCAGTAAAGACAAGTTGCTACAAAAAAAAGATGCAAAGATAACAAAATATATATAAAATAACTATAAAAATATAGAAGGAGGCTGCACTCATTGCTTTAAAAATGTTTTAAGTACTTAACACCCCCGCCATTCCCCCAAAAAATACCTAGAAATTATACATGGTTCAATATGGTTGTGATTTATGTAAGAATAATAAAGCACAGGGAACTTTAATCAAAAATGTATGCAAATAAAAGAACTTAGCCCATGTCAAAAGGTACATTTATGTACTTAAAGTTAAAATGTTAAAGCAAAGTTATACACAGATACCAAAATAGATATATACATAGAAATAGGTGTACTTTTTAAAAATAGTCACATTTATTGTCTGACTCACCACCAGTATTAATAGTAATGATAAGTTTATATAAACTTTCTGCCTCTCAGTTTTCCTATCAACAAAATGGGGAAAATACGAAGTGTGTTGCCTACAAGGAAGATCTAGTGTGAGAATAAAATAAAGTTACACATCACAAAGTGCCCCGCAAAGCTATTAAAGATGTAAGCTACTATTATAATTAAATGGATTTAAGGAAAAACTGAAAGTAATAAAAGACACCTTTATGTCCTCATTCCCCTTAGACATATTCTTTTCTAGAATTATCAAGGCATTTTCACATAATACTGTTCTAAACTTGAAAATTCAAATGCATCAGACATTCCAAGCATAACTGGAACAAATTCAAATGAACATCAGATTTCCATTTAAATCCAATTTTACTCACTTTCTCCTTTCTCTGTTTCAAGTCTCAGAACACTCTTTCCTCTTATAACTGAGCTCATCTCTCAAGAGTCAAGGAACTCACTGGGGTCAACTTCCTACCTGGGGCAGCAGCTATCTTCAAGGGGTTTTGCCTGTGCCTGCATACCAAGGAGATTCCCAGAGCAGAGCCCTGGCAGTTTACTGAGATGAGTCCTGCAGTACTCCTGAATGTAAATGGCCTGAAACAATAGGACTGTGATAAGGAAGGGGGCCCAGGTTTCCTTGAGTCCAACCATTCTAACTTTTCCATCCATCGCCTGAACTGAGCTGGTGGCAGACCCTACCTGGCTAGGTAGCAGCTTTGCCATCCTTCTATGAGTGAGAACCAGCTCATTAACGGTGTGAAAATGAAGCCGTACCATGTATTTAGGTTCTGATTTGAGAAAATGAAAAGAGTTCTACAATTTTCCCAAAGAGAAGGAACAGAATTAGTGGGCAGGGCATGGACTTTGGGTTCAAATCTTTACTACTCAGCTGTTGTCATTTTGTCCGAATTATTTAAATTCTTAGTCTCAGTTTCCTCATTTCTATAATAATGCATAAAAATTCTACCTCAGGGTGAGGAGCTTTATTTTGTTTTGTTTTCAATAATTAAAAATAACGATTAAAACATCCATTTGCCAGAACATATAAAGTGAGTAGACATTTATTATTGTTATTTTTTAAACTTTACAATTTAAAGGTAAGACAGATTTGGCGTATTTCAGACTTAACATGGAGACGTTTCTCCTCTTTCAAATAAGAAGTAAAGATGTTTGTGTAATTTCCAGAAAGCTTTGTTCATTCCCTTTTCACACACTATCACACGTAGGGTTCACTTACGTAGGGGTGCAGCACCCCTCCTGCCAGTGTCAGGTAAGCATAATGCAGCTGTTACAAAATATTTTTAATAATAGAACAGCAACAAACATGAGTGATAGCCACACAAGTTAACTATTCTTAACCTCAACTCTGTTCTCAGCGTTCCACAAGCCCCAGATGTTCAACTCAGTCTCGCAGGGTTTCTTTTCTAGTTCTTTCTTTGGACTAAAGACATTTAAATGAAGAAAGGTTTGAATAAAACAATCCCCAAAAAGTATTTCTAAACATAATATATTTTGTGTATTATAAGTAACATCCTTTCTAATAATTTTAATAGAACATTTTTGTTGTGTCTGTTTTCAAATTACTTTTAAATAGATGTCAATTAAATTAATTTTAAAAATGGAAACAAATCATTATAATTACATAGCATATACAATGCCATAATTATACATAATCTTGATAGATATGTTTTCTAAGAAACTTTAAAAAGATTATCTGCTAAGAAAAGATGTTCGCCTACTATTTTAAAGTAACTGAATACAAAAATTCATTAATTACCTTTCTTCCAGAGACAAAAATGGTTTCCAAAAATGTTTTACAAGAAAAAGAAATATCTTTTTTTTTTTGGACTAGAAGCTTAAATTAAGAAAGACTCAAGCAAATCGTACACCAAATTAAAAAAAAAAAAAAGTTGATCCAAAGGACTTACATGTTTTGCATCTGATTTTAGTAGACTAAGCTGAAGATAATCGTTCCTCATCATCTTTATCAGAAACTTCAGAAGGCCCAGACTCTTGCAGAACTGGTAACGGAGCTGCTAAACTAAGTCGTGGTCTTCCCTTCAGGGGAACTCATCTATTGTCAAATCCTCAAATCTTTCCAACCCCTCCAGGTTCATAAATTTCCTGTCACACATTCCCTTTTGTACCTAGTGTGCTGAGAATCTTGTTAGCAGCTTTGGTTTACAGCTTGCTAGAAAACGTGCCTTGTGTCTACCCTTGGAAGACACAGAGGACATTCAATAAATATTCTATAAATGTAAACGATGTATAAAAAGAAACTAAATACTTTTGGGAAACAGAATTTTTAAACATTGTATCAAAGCATTCTTACATTTTGAACAAGGAAGCACTCAGATACCAGGTAATGTTAACTGTAAAGCTAAAGTGAAGAACATTAATCCTCTAGAAGAAATTTACAACTACCTTCCAGGTCTAGCAATAAAAATGCCTTTCAATCATTTTGTATAATTTTGTAGACAAATTTTCCAACTTTCTTTTAAAAAGTTAACAGTTATAGGATTTCTTCAGAGTAAAGATACAACCAGCCATGAATCTTCTAAAGGATAAACTAAACTGATTGTTTAAACTGCTGTTTTCTGGGAAATACTACTTAGTATAATGGAGTGGTTGGCACATGTAATTGTAGCCTGGACCTTAAAAACCACTGCATCATCACTAAGCAGTAAGATACAATGTGTTTAGAGAAAATTATTGTATTCCTTCAGTATATACACATCAAAGACTTAGAGAACTCCACCCAGCTGAATGCATTAATATCACCCAGTCTCAGAAACCAAAACTGTATACAAATTTTTAGGGTACAACTTACAGGTAAAACTAGTGAAAGTGTGAAGAATGCTATTTAATTTCCCCACTCATTTCAAATTAATTTATCTTTAAAAGAAGCAAAATAATTTTTTTAATTCATAAAGCCCTTATTTTAAGAAGATGTGTGCTAAATCTCTTCACTTAGACATGATCTGAATGATTTAGATTATTATCTATTCTGTTAAGATCCAGCTCAAATATTATTTCCTTCAAAAGTATATTCTGAAGGAAGTCATCTCTATCCCCATATAATATTTTCTATATCTCTCTTTTGCATGGTATTACCACTTACTGAGTACGAAGAACTTGCTGTCCATTAAATATCAAACATACACAAAGATAAAGCATTAATAAAATTATATGAAAGTATACACTTCAGTTTAAATATACATTTCTGGTAATATACAGAAAAGTATTATGTAGCTATACAGCAGTAACATTAATTAGATGCTTGAATTTATCTCAAAATAGGTAAGTATTGCTATTTTTAAGAGCCCCAGGGAAAAGCCCACAAGTGTGCGGTGAAAGTATTCGATTCCTTAATTCTCTCAGTGTTCAAAAATTCCACAAAACAATATACTTCATGAAGAATAACATAATTTTCTTAAATACTATTGGATACCCAATATCTTGTACAGAGCCAAGTAACAGATGCAAAACTGATTTTTACAAAAGATTATAAAGTACTATTTATAAAGTAATTATAAAATATCATACTATCTCATTTAAACTTTAAAACCACAGTAAGAGGAGAGATTATTTTCATCATCATTTTATAGACAAAGCAACAGAAATAAAGAAGTTAAGTAACTTGTCTGAGAAAATGCAGACAAGAATAGAGGATATTCAACACAAGTCCTCCTGGCTCTAAACCTTGCCTTAAACTACTCCACTATGCTTCCTATTATAATGATTAGCACTTCCTTCTTTTCTTCTGTGTATTAATTACATGAAAGCAGGAGATAGGTCTTTAAAACTCTATTCTATGGGAGCTTACATGTTGTAAACATCAGTAAATATTCCTAAATTAATGTTTGAATTAATGCATCAATCAACTCTAATGCATTCATTAACAAATTTACTAGTATCATATAGAAAATATTAAAAATAATATTTGATGAGCCCAAACTCTCTGCCAGATTTTTTTATTTTTAATTACACTTATTTTGAGACCACTGTAGATTACACACAATTGTAAGAAATAATAGATTCTTTTACCCACTATCCCATTTCTCACAATGTAACCTTTTGCAAAACCATAGCGTCATGTCGTAACCAGGATACTGACATTGACATACTCAAGATATAGTACCCTGATGGAGGGCCCCTGGTGTTGCTATTTTGGGTTCCTGGCATTACTATTTTGTTATAAAAAATAGTGACGCACAGACACCGCTACCACTACCAAAAAGATTCATCCAATTTGTCACATGTATTAAGAGGTCATTCTTGTTTATTAATGAGTAGTATTCTATGGTATAGATTTATCAGTTTGTTTTACCATCTGGCTTGTGTTAAGCACATCTTTTTTATAATGTCTGGATATCCGGGGCCTACGAATGCTGGGTAAACTGCTCCTAAGGCCCCAGGACTAGCCAATTCCGAGAAAGAGTAAACATTCATCAGCCCGTACCCCCACAGTCACACTTTCTCTACCAGCTTCTTAAAAAGCTACCCAATATTCAGCAGCCCTAACTGCCCCAGGGCCACGAATTAAAAACCCTAGGCATCCCCTACATCCCAGAGTCTGCTAAAAAGATGCAAATTAGCCAATCCTAAACCTGTTTGCCCTGCCTCTCCTGTTCCTTCCTGCAAAAACAACTATAGAGATTCTTGGTCATATTTTCTTCCCACTTTCTTTCCTCTCTCTGCCTCCTGACAAACCCCAGGAGTCTCGAGCAGGTGATCCCTCTTCTCATGACCTTTGAATTCTTCCAAACGCCCCGCTACCCTGAACCACTCGGTAAGCTCATGTGCAGTACTCACATGTTCAGCAGGCCCTGGACATCACGGGCGCTCCATGCCTGTAAGTCCACGACCTACCCGAACTTCCTGGAAATCTTCCTCTGCAGAGGGGCCCGTCCCCGGAAATATGACGGGATACTGCTACTTCAAACAGGGCGACAGTTTCCCATTCATTCAGTCGTGCTGCTAATGGAAATCCGGACCGCTATAGGAACCAGGGCTCCCAGGTGTCTGTTATTACAGGACAACCCAGGACCACCAAGCAAGGCTTCAGAGTTCCTGTGCTATCTGGCTTCAGGGTGAATAGGGGCCTTCCTGCAGGTGCAGTCTTGGACACTGGCAGATGCCTTGCTTCCCCCTAAGAGCCCCCTATAGTGATGGCGGCGTCTCCCAAAATGGGTCCTGGCATGGTTCGGGTCCCACTGGCCCATATTTCCGCCTCGTTCTGGGGTAATGCGCGGGACCCGCATGCGCGGTTCACAGTTCGCGCTCCTGCACGAAGCCCACAGCGGTCACTACTTCTCCAGCAACTCCGCCTCCCGGGTAGCTCTTAATGGAGGCTACACCGGGCCAGTGTAGCCTTGCCCAGCTGTGGCAAGATTTTCAAGTTCCCTCCAGGTCTGCCTTTAGAGAGAATGGGCTCCATTGGTTAGGTTCCTGCGTGGAATTAGATGCCCTGGGTGCCCAGAAACCCGAGCTAGTGAGCCTTCCTCTCATGACCTTTGAACTCCTCAGACCTCTGGCTACCCTGAACCTCAGGGCACAGTGCATGCGCAGTACTCATTCAGCAAGACTTGGGCTGCCCTGGCCCTCCAGTGCTATGGGTCCATTGACCGGCCTAAGTCACCTGTATATTCTGGATGGAGAGGAACCCACAATCCCTTCACAGTGCAATCTGATACTGAGGTTGCAAAGGCGTACCTGTATGGCATGGTATGCTCCCTCCTCCTGGGAACTGTTAGTAACGAGTTATCTTATGATAGTAGTTATCTTCTGATCTGTTGGCTACACCTTACCCAAATAACAAAAATCTACATTTGAAAACAAGGTTGTTCTAATTTGGGGCCATTATTGATAAAGTTTCTATGAACATTTGTATATTGGTTTTAGTGTGAAGGTAAGTTTCCATTTTTCTGGGGTACCTGCCTAGGAGTGTAATTTCTGGGTCACATGGTAGTAGTATATCCAGACTCTCTTTTAAGTGCTTACACAATTCTCACAGCAACTCCATAACATTAATGTTATTATTTTTCCCATTTGACAAATGATAGAATTGAGGCACAGAGGTCAGTAACTTACTTAAAATGTTACAGCTAGTAATTAGCAGAGTAAGAAGTCAAACCCAGGCAAGGTATGTATAGTTTCCAACGCTACCAATAAAATTAAACATTTTACTTTGTGGCGTAATATGCTAATTGTTACCACCATGAGGACACTATATCCTTTACCAACATCTCTTAATTAACATGGAAAAAAAACCTGCATATCTTAGGAAAACTTAAGGATCTCATGCAGGCCATTTGCATCTCAGGAATACAACATGAAAGCTTATAGAATAAATTTGGACAGTTTATATAAATATTTTGCCCATTCTTCTTATTGCAATTTTTAAATTCCCTCGCAATATTCATAATAATCCTATAATGAATGCAAGGGCATTATCCGGAAAGAAGAGACAAGTGGAGGTATTCGTCCTCGTGGAGTGAGTGCTCTTATCAGTCTCTTAGTATCTGTAGGAACGAAAGTAAGGACAAATTTAAAATATCTTCTGAACAGAGGCCATGCTCTTTTTTTTTGTAGATTGGTTATACCTCTCCTACTCTCTAAAAATATTCTTAAATTATCAATTACTTCTGGCAATATAAAAATTTAAAGTAATAAGACTATGAAAACACATGACTCCTCTACCATCTCAAAATGTAAAACATTACATTTCAACTGTACCGAAGACTATTATAGATACCTAAACAATCCCACTCTTCTTCCCTAGCGATAACCACTTCCCTTAATTTTGAGTTTATCATTCTCATGTATATTTTTATTCTTGTTATATACATATGGATGTGTGTATGTATCCTCAGAAAATAAAAGTGTTTTATGTAGGTATTATTTTTTACATACATGGCTTCCTTCTGTCTATATGCTTCTAAAACTTACTTTTTTCACTCAAAATTATATTTTTGAGTTTTATTCATGTTGGTTCCTTGGCTCTACTTTTTTCATTCACTGCTAAACAATGTTACATTGTATTATTACACTTCAGTGTATTGATCTATTATTTTTGGACACTTAGATTGTTTTTTATTTTTGCTGTTACAAATAATATTTCAGTAAATGTTTATGTATAACTGATTGAGCCAATGTACAAGAGTATTTAAAGGATATAGTCCTCATAATTGTTATTGCTGTATCATAGGTATACACCTATTCAGTTTTACCATGGATATCCTTTGGGATCCTAGCAAGATTCAGATGCCACATTCAAACTGGAAAATTTAAGGAGGATTTAATAAAAAATTATTTAATATGCATTGCCAATATTAAGGGACACAAGAAATGGTGCAATACCCCAGAATTAGCAAGAGCAGAAAGCTATGACCACTCTTAAGCCTCAAGTAGCAAGGGGGAGGAAGCAGTTACAAAAATCTGGAAAGTACACCTCTATGGAGAGAGCTGTCTGACCAGATCTGTGATTTAAGGCAGGGGTCCCCTGGGCTGCAGACCCTTACTGGTCTGTGGCCTGTTAGGAACTGAGCCACACGGCAGTAGATGAGCATCAGGCGAGCAAGCAAAGCTTCATCTGTATTTGTAGCCTCTCCCTAGTGCTAACATCACTGCCTCAGCTCTACCTCAGATAATCAGGCATTAGATTCTTATAGGTGCAGCAATCCCTGGCGCCAAAAATGTTGGGGACCACTGGTTTAAGGGATAAGGTACAGCAAATACATGTGGGAGAGGCAAGAAAATAAATACCATGAACTCACTTCCCTCTCATCCTTCAATCTCCAGTTGAACCCAACTGGAAGCCAAAAGACTTAGAGTCTTTTGAAGTAAAGTCTGCCTCTGAGGGCAAAAAACTGGGCAAAGAAAGATAGAGAATGGATCTAAAAGAATAACCAGAAAGTACTCAGCATAATAAGTGCAGCAAAATTCTTTACAAAATGATTGTATTATTTTACACTCCCAATAGGAGTATATGGGATTCCAAATCCTCATCAATGCTTTACTTTTAGGCATTTTACTTTTTGCTATTCTGATAAATGTGCAATGATATACTACTTAAATATGCATTACTCTTATGTCTTTTGTAGATGAACATCTTTTTTAATGCTTATTAACTAATAGTATTTCCTACTCTGTGAATTTCTTCCTCAAATATTTTGCCCATTTTTTAAGTTAAATATCCTTTATTAAAACATAACTCCAATGACTTCTTCCAGGTTTTTCTCTACTTCAGTTCGAATGAATAATAGTCCATTTTTTAATTCTCCCAAATATACTTAGTTCAACCTCTGGCATTCCCCAGTGGTAACTGCATAACTTCTGCATATTATCCATGTTTATGGGTGCTCATGGCAGGATCTGAGCACTACATGTTAGTTAGCTAAAGTGATCCCGTTAACATAGCAATTCCATCCATGTCCCAAATCAATGAGAACTAGTGAGAACAAAAATGAGAACTAATGTGTGCTTTTACTCAAATGTATATTCTTTTCAAAAAAGTATACTCTTTTCCATTAAGGAAATAAAAAAATCTATTTGAGGGAACAGAAGAAGGAGGATGTAGAGGAGGAGAAATGGAGAACTTTAAACACTTCCATTGAGAGAGAAAGACATGTTCTTTCCCACTGGCCACAACTTTATTGGTACTCACCAACTAGGGACTATTTGGTTTTTTGAGAGATTTTCATTTAAATAATCAAATAGATAAGCTGTAAAGTACAGAGATGAAAAGGAGTAGTTAATACCTTGAGCGAGGAGTTCTTAGATAGCAATACAAGAAACTACTTTGGCTGATAAAACATGTTCTTATTTCTTCTACAATTGAGCAGTGATTCTCAGGGTGTCAAATAATAACTGTGAAGTAATTGAAGAAAAAGTATGAAAACAAAAACTGCTTACATTTCACTTTGAACCAGTTGAAATAAACATATATCGATGTTTAAGAAAACTGATCATGGGAAAATCTAATCAAAGATTTGACTAACATTAAAAGATGACAGCCTCAAAAATTAATTTGACTTAGTTTTTGCTCCCCCTTTGGATCCTGTGTTAATGGAGAGCTGCCAGCTCACCAGGAAAAATTATAATAATTTATGAAGTTCACATGTAACTTAGTGACTTGTTATATTCTAATGTATGGTTTTCTTTTTCATTTGACTGAAAAGTATAATCATTTTCTCCCAATGAAAACTTCTTTACCAGAAAAATACACTAAGTTTTTCAGACTATTTTAAAAGAGCTGTTTGCCATGCCCTACAAGCATCACCATATTATGCATTTTAAATGTCAATGCTATAATTAAAGCCATAGTGTGAAAATTTTTATCATAGAGTAATAGAGCTGTGATTAAAAATAAAAGCTATGAAACAATTGATACAGCTGAAGCATCTAATGCAGCTAACGCATCCTTAGAGGGAAATTTATATCTTTAATTGCCTAGAGAAGAAAAGAAGATGTAAAGTCTATGCTTATATCTTAAGAAGTGAGAAACTTAAAAACAGAGTAAATTCAAAACAAATAAAACAGTTTACGGCCATGCTACTTCGAACAAGCCCAATCCCGTCTGATCTTGGAAGCTAAGCAGGGTCAGGCCTGGTTAATACTTGGATGAGAGACTCGAAAGACCAGGTGCTGTAGGCATAAAAAAAAAAATTATAATAATAATAATAAAATAAAAATAAAGGGAATTTGTTAAAAAAAACAAATAGAACAAAACTGGAGAAAATAATAATAAAAACAGAAATAGTAAAATAGTAAACAATATATAAAATTAATAAAGTTAACACTTGGTTTCTTAAAAAAAACTAATAAAATTGACAAAAATCTTTGAAAGATTAATCAAGGAAAAGAGAAAAAGCGCAGATTTCCAATACCAACATTTAATGAAGTATTGTAACTATAGATTGTATGGACCTTTAAAAGATTCTAAAAGATACCAACAAATTCCTTGGAAAATGGGAGAAAATATTTATGCTTCATATATGTATAACTTGAATCTAGAATATATAAAGAACTCCTACAACTCATTAGAGAAAACTTCTCCCTGCACATACCAATAAAAATGGGGAAAAAATGGCTTGAATAGACACTTCTTAAAATATGTAAAGAAACAATACACACAGGAAAAGTTGTCAATATCATTTTCACCATGGAAATTAAAATTAATTAGATGACACTCCAGTACCACTAGAAAGCTAAAAAGAAAACGACAACATTGATTGTTGGTGAAGATGAGGGGTAACCAGATGCTCACATATTTCTGATGAAAGGGTAAAATAAGTAAAATTGCTTTGGAAATCTAGCACTTTCTTAGAAAGTTAAACATATATCTACATTATGAACCAGTCATTCCAATCTTAGCTTTATATCTAGGCAAATGAAAACCTATATTCACAAAAAGCCTTGTACAATAATGTTCATAGGAACTTCTATTTTTGTTATAATAACCACAACTGGAAACAGCCTGTTTTCCAGCAATAGGAGAACTGACAACAATTAGTGACATATTCATACAATGGAAAAACTACTCACAATAAAAATGAACAACTACTGATATATGCAACTACACGGATGAGTCTCACAAAACATTTTGCTGAGTGAGAAAAGACTCATATAAAGTAATGCATACTTTATGATTCAATCTATATGAAAAGCTAGGAAAAGCAAAACTGTAATAAGAATTGTTAAAAACAAGACAACAGGCCCCAAATGGAGTCCCTTATGCTAAGCCCTACATCACCAAACTAAAACATAACTTAATTACAGTTTCAACTTTCCCAGAAATGGAATCTTAAACCAGTTAATGAGGAATCACCTGATCAGCACTAGTTAGGTCATCTGCCTGATAACCCCCTGCCACCCCCTAAAGGAAACCAACCCACTTTTTGCCTAGTACAACTTTCTTGTTCCTGCTCCTTTCTGCCAATAAAAGTCTTTCATTTTGTACAGCTCTTTGGATCATCTTTCTATCTACTAGAGTTGATGCAGCACAATTCTTGAAACATTGAATAAAACCATTAAGAGATTTAATACTCAGTGGAATTTTCTTTTTTATCAGCTTGGTGGCAGTAATGAGAGCCAAAGAAGACATCTGCTAACCCCAGGAACAACAGGAAACGTAGGCGTTGGTACCCACAAACCCTTTGAGTTCTCTTTCTCATCATTTCCAAGAGCCATGGGTAATTTTCTCTTGGATCTACACTTTTCTCTCTTTGAGTTGAGCTCCCAATCTAATTGACTTTCCAGTCTAGGCTAATGGGTCAGCCTAGGCTGACAGGAGGCTCTAACAGTACTTAGCCCTTGGTTGGTTTGCAGTCCCAGTCTAGGGCTTATCAGGTCAGCTTGACCTGTCAGATGGTTCCACCTAGAGCCCAAGCCCTCAGCCTTGATTCAGTTGGCAGTCCCATTTGTTGGGGTCTGCTGGTTTAGTCTGCAGTCTCCATTGGTTAGGGTATGCTGCTTCAGTTTGTACTTTTACTTTGTGGTATGCACTTTCTCTTGTCAAGTCCATAGTGCCATCTCTTTGGTTACTGCTGATGTGCACAATTCCATATCCTTGGTTACTGTTGGTTTCTGTTAATGTTCACATGAGGGAAAGAAACAATAGATCTGTTATTAATGAGAATCTCAGAAGCCAAAGCTGCAAAGTTGTTTGGCATCATTTGAGCACTTAAAAGCTGTTAGAGAGCTCATCACCTAACTTTAAGATTCAATGCTAGGATAAGTTTGTCACAGAATGGTTTAGATTTAAACTAAGTTATCTGCCGACCTCCAGAAAGTTTCCATGCAATGAAGTTGCAACTCAGAATTCCCAATCGAGAAGCACATAGCTCTGGGATATTAGTTTGGCTTAGCTAAAGAAATGGGATCTTCACATTTCAAAGAATTGAGCCTGTCATCTTCCAACACAACTGCTTATTTTATACATAAGAACGGTGGCCCTGAAAGCTATAGATATCTACAATAATGGCAATCTTACTAAGAAAACCTAGAATTACAATGGCCATTAAGGGAAATATTCCAATTAAGTAAGATCATCCGTTTAAGAGGTATATTTTAATGTAGGGGCCTCCAAATCAAACAAACAGAATGAGATACCTATTTTAATCAGCATGCGGAAGCCTCCAATATGCTTCAAGATTTCAAAATAATTTCATTAAAAGGTTCATTACAAAAGGCCAATGAAAAAGACACAGGGATATCTAAGACTATAAGACTCCCCTGTATCCTCCTTTACATGAGGCTAGTAATCATGTAAATAAATTGCCTTTTCACTCTAAAGAAGTAAAAGTCTACCAAGTTAGTAACCTTATAGATGCATTCATCTTTCTCCTTTAATTAGAGCCCCCACATGAGCCTCTTTCAGGGTTGACAGGTCTCCAAGGGATTCTCTGGTAAACTGCTACCAGTCACTCCCTTAAACAGCAGAATGGAAACTGAAATTAAAATTAGTGGAGAACATGGCCCAATTCTGGTAGATACCAGAGCTACACTCTCTACTTGAAACCCCACTTGCTCTGGAACCTACAAGTGGGACTCTAGAAAAATGAGCAGAAGCTAGAGAAGGGTGAAAATTCCTACCAGAGTCAGCTCTTCCAGATTTCTGTCTACAGTGCTCAATCAAGAGGAAGGTAAAATTTTACATTGCTTTTTCCTTTTCAAATACAAACCCATTGATTATGGATTCTGTCACTCAAATGAGCAGCTATTGCCTTATTTGTCTAGTTTTATGTCCTGAGAACATAGCTTAGCAACCATCAGGTCAAAGGTGCAAAAAGTACAGTTAGACAGAAATGTGGGTTGCACTCCAGTTTCAGCTCATGACCTCCCAACTGTTGCCAGCTAGTAAAGGAATTATCCAAGTTTTTCTTTTAGGGACTGCTGTTGGCTCTTGGTCTTGGGTGTATACTGTCCTTTGCACCATCTTTGGGGACGCCTCTTGAGTCTAAGGGATTGTTCAGTCCTGCCAGAATGTTTACTGTTTGTGCCAACTGAACCTGATAAAATATATTTGAAAGGATTTTTTTTTTTTTTAAGTAGAAGCTGTCCACATTGGACGCTGATATTCAGAGCCCTATAGGAATTTTCTTTTAGGCATTCTCCCCTAAGCTAAATGAAACTGCGTACCCAGAAGGAAAAACAAACATTCCAAAAACAAACAGCTCTAAATCTAGAATGTAGAAGTCTTTTGATTTCCACTTTAGTGGAAGCTCTTCTCCCTGATATAAAGAAACAAATGGAAGATAATGCAGTTGGATGGGGCCAGCGGGGCACAGGGGTGGCCCACCAAGATGTCATTTAAGTTACAATCCACTTCTTTGAGGAATTAAAAATAACTGTCCTAGTCTTATAAATTGAGTCTTTAAAAGAACATAAATGTGGCTCTGGAAGCAATTCAAAGCCTATGCATAATATCAGAAGGGAAAAAAAAGTGTCTTCTTATGTATCTTCTCTACAAATATTAGTAAAAAGCTTTAGCCATCTGAGCAAGTAAGCTTAACTTATTCCAGCTGCCAGAAACAATTGGATTTAACTATTATATAAACTAGTAGATTTTATATTATTGTGCTTGACACATAGCTAAAATTTTAAAACAAAATCTGTAAGATCCATTTGTGCCTGTGTGTATATTTATGTATGTCTATGTACATATGCTATACATGTGTGATATTTTTCTACCCATAAATAATATTGCCAAAATTAATTTGCAAAAGAGTTCTATTTATCTTTAAAAAATAAAAATTATCAAATTAAGTATTTCTAGACTCAAATATTGAAACTAACCCAAATGTTTTTCAAGTTAATGTGATCTGAGATAATGTTAAGTAAATAAAAGCTAGTTTAAATTTGCTGGTTTAATTAGAAGGTATGTCTTCAGAGTTATCAACATTAAACATAATGCAGACATACAACTTTTAATTCTACCTGGGTTTATTAGTCAAATAAATTCATGTTATCTCTGTTAAAAAAAAAATCGTGAGCAAGAAAAATAACTTAGTATGATGGCTAACTTTGTTTAATGTCTTGTGAAATTTTCATGAGTAATCTAAATATGTTGAAAAGTGATTTAAGTAGGTGTAAGTAGAATAAGAGTTTTTAGGTTAACTTTTCAACAATGATTATGTTTTATGGTATGTCTACTTAAATAGTTTCTAAAATCTTTCTGGTAACTTGAAATCTTAAAGTTATACTGAGATAAATTAAATGATGGATATTCATTTAATATTTAGATCATTTCAAAATAAGATAAAATACTGAAACATTAATTACTTACATTAATAAATGGATAGGTTTATCCACTTTGGCTTTCTTTTACAGAGGAACTAAAGATTCTGGGTCTATTAATAAACATGTTTTGTACCATATTGAGAAATTTACTATGAGGAAGAATATACTTATCAAAATTATGAAATGTATTTATAAATTTGCCAATCTATAGAATGCTAGTGTAAAAGTCAATTGCTTATTTCTTAGTTTTCACTAGAAATTAAGGATTCTGAGGAGTAAAAAGTTTAATAAATATATGTAAAAAAAATAGGACAAAATCAGAATGGATATAAAAAAGTTGTGAGGGGTTTGTGGAAAAGCAATCTTGGGAAGGGAATTTCATGTGTTGTCAAGCTACCTGAGATTGAAATGGATTTGTTTAAGTTTTTTTTTTTTTTTAATGAACTTTAATATCAAAAGCACACCAGTACAAAATTGGAATTTGTTTTTTTCTTGGCTAAAAGGACAAAGTTTTATTGAACTTCAGTTCTGCTTTTGATAAGAGATTATGAAAGTTTCTTCCTGGATAGCAAAAGAAATTGTGGCTTAGTAAATTAATTTACCATGCTGCACATTGTTTTAATCAGTCTTTGATTACTTAAGAAAACCCAGCCTTCTTAATATTAAAAGAACTAAGTTTCACTTCCAACTATGTAACTTTCTATATTTTACTTTAACATCTCCTATTATTACTTTGTTTAAATAGATAATTAAGCATTATTTCATAATGATCTATAATCCAATTTAGTCAATTCAAACCTTTCAATGTTTTAACAACTTCCCAAAATCAAATTCTGAATGGAATCTTTTGCCTCGAAATAACTTTCAGATTTTGCTCAGGGCCTCTGGAAAAATCTCAAAGAATTTGTCTCTCACCTGGTAAATTACTTAGGATTATTTGATATATTAAATTACATGGGAAGCATTTTCAAATAAGAAGTGATGCTAAACCCTCTTAGGTTTTGTTTGTTTGGAGGCATGTTATTAATATGTGTTCTAGAAATTGTATGAAATTCCTGGAAGTCTGATATGTCTGGGTATAATGTTATCAGTTATAATTCTAGTCATTATCTTAAAGTGTTCTATATCAGAGAAATAATCAAATTTCATTGTCAATTCTATTATAATAACTCTCATCAGATCTTTAACAATGGGTACTCTTAAGTCTTTTGTCATTTACAGTTATTGTTTTACTCTTAAGCTTTTGCAAAAGTGACATTCATAGAAAGGACCCTACCAAGTACTCTATACTAGTGACACACTGCCACATTACCAGGTGTTGAACCTTGGATACATATTTCACAACTAAGGAAGGCTCCACCTGATATCTGGTCCTGTGCAAAAGCTGGAGACTGCAAGATCAAATCTATTAGGAGCAAAAGTAGCCAACATTAACGTAGACTGCTTTTTCCAAAGACATCCATCCGATCAAGAATGTTACATTTCTTTCCATTCCTCCTTCCTCCTCTGAGCATCCTTGTCCTAATTCTTACACAGTGAATGTCTTTATAATTCTTTTGTCCACTTTTTGCTTTGTTCTGGCCAAGAAAGATAATGTCGTTGTTCACATATCTCAGGCCTTTGCAAAAGAGGGTAATCTCACCTCCAAATGACTGCTGGATTTGCCATGATGCTAGTGATTCTGTAGTTCTGCCCATCACAAACTTCTCCCTGATTTCTAATGCCTCAGTTTCTCTGGAACAAACTCAAGCCTCTCTCTATTATGTCAGGCTCCTTAATCCCATGGGTCTGTTTCCCTGCCTCTGGTTAATAACTACAAACCCAAGAAAGCTTGCATTCAGGCTCTATACAAAGAAAGGGACACAACGCAAGGGTAACCAGAATGAAACCACTAGTGTGGTTACTGGCCTCTATGGTTGCCAGCTTTCTAGTCCTGAGCCACAGTCTCAAATGAGAATTACCAAGAGGCATTCATGATTCAAAATTTGCTTCCTTTTGCAGATCCCTACTCCCCTGGCTAGGAGTAAGTACAAATAAGGCTCTAATCAGAACCTCTCCTTAACTCTTGAAGATATTGCAGAATATGTTGCTAAAGCAATAACTGGCCAACAAAATCCATAGACTAGGCCAAAATTCTTGATTATATTTCTGCAGAGCAAGGAGGTGTTTGTGCTATGGCCAATATCACTTGCTGTACTTGGATTGACATTTCTGGGGAAGTTGAGACTCAGCTACATAAGATCACTGAACAAGCCAGTTGAATTAAGAAACTGATTCTTACAATGAGGTCCTTTGACTTTTTAATTCCAATTGGTTTGAATCTTGCAGACCATGACCATGAAGTGAACTCCAGACATTAGGAATTATGCTGCTCATTATAATAATTATAGTACTCTCTCTGGTACACTGTATTCTCTTAGAAGTCTTAAATACATGTTAGCAGCTTCTAACCACCAGGCAAATGGCCTCCCTAAGACTAGAACATCAGAAAAGGATAGAAGAGAATGACCAACTTAAAGAAAGTGAACCCAATGTCATAACCTGTGAATAGTGTAAAAAGATTCAGCAGAAAGACATCATGACCTGTGAATACCACCCAGAGATTCAGAAAAAGAAAGGAAGGAAGAAGGAAGGAGGGAAGGAACCACGGAAGGAAGGAAGGAAGGAAGGAAGGAAGGAAGGAAGGAAGGAAGGAAGGGAAAAAAAATCTGAGAAGCCCAGAGTTGAGAGTAGTGCTGATGCCTTAAAATTTGATCATGAGAATCTGATCAAAAGCAGGGAATTGTCAAAAACAAGGTATTAGTCCTCAAATGAAGTCGCATATGCTAACTCCCACCTCACCAAACTGCGATATAACTTATTAGAATTCTACCTTAAACCAATCAGGAATCACCTGATTAGCACTAATTAAGTAATCTGCTTTACAGACCTCTGGCATCCCCAAAAGAAAAGTGATTTTGTAATAACCAACCCACTTTTTGTGTAGTATAACTTTATGTTCTTCCTCCCTTATACAAATAATTCTTTCATTCCATATGGCTCCTCAGAGCTCCTTTCTCTCTGCTAGATTGGATACTGCCTGATTTGTGAATCATTGAATAAAGCCAATAAGATCTTTAGAATTTACTGAGTTAAATATTTTTTTTAACAACTAAAACAGGGATTGTCTCTAGGGACTGGAGTTTGACTGGGAAGGGTCCTAAGGGAATGTTCTGGGATGATGGAAATATTTTGTTTCTTGACAGTAGTATGAGTTAAATTAATATTTGCATTTGTCAACACATATGAAATGTACACTTTTGATTGGTGTATTTCACAATATTTAATTTTAATTTTAAAAATGTATTTGGAATTTTTATCAATACCATTCAAAAAAGAACATGAGATTAAAATAATTATGAAGGTGTACATTAGCCTAAAACCTTATATTTGCTGGAAGAAATACACTTAGGCTTTTTAGCTTAATTTTTTGTATTTGGACACCTAATTTCATTTAGTCTTATGAACTAACCTTTTGAAATACATAATACATTAAAATTAATTTTCAGTATCTGGTTCAAAAAGATCAAAATAAATGATTCTAAATGTTGAAGATAAAATACAGATAGTACAGCCATAGAAATATTTACAGTTATTAAATTTGAGTTATAAATTTAGATTTTGAAATTCTTAGTCACTAAATGGAAAGAGAAACACAATAAATTATATAATGTTCAATAGCTAGCTTTTAAAAAGTACAGTTCCACATGGGGAGCAAAGTTTTTCTAGCATTTAATCTTGTTAGGTGAAGGAAAAAGAACAGGAAGACCAAAGAAAGAAGGCTCCTGTGTCTTGTAAGAAACTTAGCAGTAAACTAATGGAGACTTCCTCTAAAATTATAAGACAGGCAAACACACTAATTTCCCAGTAGGAAAAGATACAAAGAAAATACAATTTGACTGGAGAAAAAAGAGAGAGATGAAAAGAGTTCCAGGAATGAATAGGTAATGCCCAGCAACTTCATCTTTTCTAGATTCCATTTGCCCAGGACTGGAGGAAAGTCACGTGTCTTCTGCACCAACAAATGACATTAGAAAAACATATTCAAAATCCTCTTGGCCCAAATCCTGTATTTATAGGGACAATTCTTTTTCCTGAGATGTGTGATATATATTTATTTAAAAATTCAAACAATGCAGAAGGGAAGAGGGAGTAGAAGGGGTATTGGGCCAGGGATCTGGGCCTATCATTTGCAAAGAATGTCACCAGGTATTTTCATTTGCACCTCTAGTAAATACCCAATGCACTTGTTAGCTAGCTAGTCAGACATGAGCAACAGGGGGAACAAAGGGGTCCCAGCCCAGAGACCGCCCAAAGAACACCCTACTGGTAGTT
The DNA here is from genome assembly GCF_014176215.1 of Rousettus aegyptiacus. Classification (NCBI taxonomy): domain Eukaryota; kingdom Metazoa; phylum Chordata; class Mammalia; order Chiroptera; family Pteropodidae; genus Rousettus; species Rousettus aegyptiacus. The sequence continues at coordinate 41,641,027 of NW_023416306.1, read as the reverse complement.
AGAGAATTCCTCCTGCATCCCTGGAGACAGAGGAAAAAAGGGTCATAGCCTTAGCTGGCCTAATCTGGCTACAGACGCCTGCGCAGAAGGTACCACTCTAATTTGCCTACAATTTAAGCTTCATTATAAAGCTATGTTTATGCCTGGAAGTTCCCAAATCTAATTATAACAGACTAAATTCTGGGTAAGTACATGCACACTAGGCAGAGTTATATAGCAGGCAGGTGTTAATCAAAATGACCCCACTTGCCAATCTCCCAGGAATGCCTTTGGAACCACCCAGTCCTGAACCAAATATAAGGCAGACATTCTCACTTCTGGGCCCTTTTTTGCCCTTCTGGTCTCTTTTCTTTTGTGGCCCTCTTCTTTTGTGGCCATTTTGTGTTGGTTACAGTGCTGGGACCATGTCTCCTTGGGGCATTCTTTGTCTTTCTAAAATATACTTTTAGTAAAATTATTAAATCTCAGTGACCTGTGATTCTTGAGGAAGAACTGAGGGAAATGCTTACTATACTTCTGCACCATTTTTATCTCTCTCTGTACCCCCTGCTGTTGGGACAACACCAAACTCCTTAGGCTCCAACAGTGACACACTACATTAGTGGTTTGCAAATTTTGCTATATGTTAGATGTTCAGGGCATCTTAGTCACATGTTAACTTCCCACTCTCATAGCAAAGATTCAGATTCAGTAAAGGTCCAGAAATTTGATGCCCGGAACTCTACAAGCCTAGTGAGCTCCCTGCATAACTCTGATATAAATGGTACTAAGACTACACTTAATTAAAATAAGAGTAACTTGGATTATAGGGTCACAAATCCCAGTGCTACAGAAGCAGGTGGTGATGCCAAGGAGAGAAGCAGGTCTGACAAGACAAGGGTTGGGGATGAGCAACAGAGGAACTGTGGCCTAAAGAACGTAACGCGTGCCTTATCTAAAGACACTAGGCACTGATGGCTGAATGCAGGGCATGTAAATCTTAGGTTGCTAGCGCTTGTGGTTTTTGAAGAGACATATGTGAACATTCATGTAAAATATCCTGAGTTTTTGTTTGTTTGTTTGTTTTACATATAAGCAACTAATATTTTTAAAACAAGGCAAAACCAAATGTGGGTGTGGCCAGAGCACAACTTCTAGCAAATAGAGCCTAAGTAGGGCCCATCAGTTTGCAAACTCTACTCTTGATATTGGTTATGTTCCATCCACAGAGTCTGTATTTCAGATAGTAGTCACTAAGTATCTAGAAATTGCTAAATCGCAGTCAACAAGATTTTCCTTTCTGGTAATAGGAGAATTACCCATTTATTGTAGTTAATGAATAAGATCCAATGCCATTTTATACCTGATAATTCAGTGTTGTATCTGGCATTTTCTATAGAAATTATAATCCTCACTAACCTTCAACCGTTAAGATCACCAACCTCTGCAAAGGGATAGGTAACATAACTGACAAAAGACAGGGCTAATTTTGTCAAAAGGAAAAGAAGGGAAAGAAAAATCTGCTTAAATATGTAAACAAGGACTTGGTGGGGACCCAAGACTTCCATTGTGCAGTTTGAAAGGGAGAATTTGATGAGACAAATTTCAGGTCAGTAAAAGTATTTGTATTCAGCCCTTGAAATTCTTGCAGGAAGGTCACTGTGAATCCATGGAATGACTGATTTTTTGTAAACCATCTCCTGCTGAGCTCATTTGCATAATTAGTGGCAAAAATATAATCTTACCTCCCTCTTTAATTTTGACAATATTTTGATGCAAACTCTTAAAAAGTATTAATAGCTTAGGCTTTGTCTACGAATGGTAGAAAAATGTGGCAAAAATTTATATTTCTCCTAATTTCTCAATAAATAAAACTATATGTAATTGCCACAATGAATTGGTTATATGAAAAGCCCATGTTCTATAAACAGACTATAAATTCTATCAATAGTAGCTAAAACCAAAACTAAAGACTGACATGATCATGTCACTATTAAATAATTCATCTTTTAAAATTTTAAAATAAAAGTAAAATATCAAAATGAAGGAAAATCAAAATCTCCGAAGCTTATTTTTATTACTATATTTTTCTTAATATGAATTTGTCACTCTTCTAAGAGTTTTGCAAATATTGATTCATTAAAATAGTCCTCCATGCAGATCACATGATTGAAGAAATATAGACAAGTAATTGATCAATTTGAGCTATTTCTCCTTATATGAAGTGCCAACAGCTCATAATTACATTAATTTTTTTCTGTACAGTATCTACCATTACTGTTACATTTGATGTGGTGACATGAGTAGAAATTATACTCTTGGCTGGTAGAGTGATTTAATCTGAAATTTCAAGAATATAGAATGTTCATGTAGTTGTCAATATAAATTTGAAAACTTCAGATGAAAGTGAAGATTTTAGACATTTAGATAAGACTAAGTAATGTAAAGAAAGTTTCAAATCGGAGATCCATTCCACAAGAGTCTTTTACCAAGTTAAAAAAAAATAGGTCAAACGATATCCACAAAGATATTATTTATCCTCTCAAGAGAAATAGCTCACAATTTTTAAATACAAATGTACACCCTTATTATCTTATGAGGATGCCAACATATATGCATGCTAACAATTTTACTATTTACTAAGGGCTTCCAAACTGAACTGTCACTTCCATTCTTCTTTAGAAAACAATTATATAACTCTGGACAATCCAATTACAGCTTGTCCATCTTAGAATTCTATAAGCAAGAGACCATCCACAACACCAAGGCAATAATATAGTTTTGTTGTTTTAATCTATAATATACTCTTATGGGAAATATCTTGATTGATACACATTTCCCACTTTATAAAATTTATGGAGGATTGGGCAAGGGAAGTTGAGAGGATTTACAACACACTGGTGAAATTAATTTTTTTTCCTTTATGTCCTCATGGACTTAAAACCATATGTCACCTTCATTACCTAACTTTGAGTTCTCTAATATCCTTTATTAGTATAGTAAAATGTCATCATAATACTGATATAAAAGACTATTTCTATAGTCTAGAATATTTCTATAGGTTTTTGATGACATAGGCTCCTCTTCACTGTGCATTAATAATATCTTATATAAAGAGAAAATAGTTTAAGCAGGTCGTAAACTCATTCTCCGGTTAAAATCAAAAGATCATTTTATGATTTACACATCAAAAAACTATGAGGTCTTAGTACATTGGGGGAAAGGTTATTAAAACTCACCAGATATTCCTTGTGTTCCCCTATGTTTCCCAGTTTCCCTTGCTGTTAAGTTGTAGCCATAGACCAGTTTTGACTAGAACATGTACCATTTTGGAGCAAAGGTAGTTAAGAGTCAGTATGTCTCCATCATCCCTATCTCTTCTTACCATGGAAAACTTGGAGAGCACCCACTCCTAATAATAGGGCTGAAAGAGGGAGGAAGGCCTTTCTTGTGTTAAGGTACTGAAATTTCAGAGTGTACCATTACCACAGCATGAACTATTTAATTCTGATTAACACATGTGTAATATAAACCAAGGAAGATATGGGTAATAAAAACATATACAAGATTAGGAGTAGAAAATGAAGGGTAGAGTATACAAGCTGTGGTCTATGGAGAAACTGAGGACAAAATCAGAGAAATCAAAATATATCACTAAGTGTATGCTGTAAAAATGATGTTCACATCATGCTAGGTGGTCAGGACCTAATTGGTAGAAAAAAGAAAGTGGAGAATAAAGTAGTAGAAGAGTCAAATTCTGGGAATTGCCTTCAATAATGGCATTTTTTATTGTATCAGCTTTAGGGTTCTGAGCATGGATGGGGCTCCTTTCAAAGCAACATTGAAAAGAATCAGTCATGAGCTGAAAAAGAGGGACTGGGAGATTATTCCATTATGGAAATAAAAAGCATGCCAATATGTATAGGAAATGGATCATTGGGAGGACACACTCACTGAGATGTAGAGCATGAACAAAGCAGTATAGTGGAATAATTATAAGCATGAATTCTAGTGCCACATTATCTAGGTTTGAATCCCAACTCCACTGTTCGCTCTCTGTGTCACCTTGGATAAGCTGTTTAACCTCTTTGAGCCTCACATTCCTCACCTATGAAATTATATTTCTAATATGACTGCATTACAGGGCCTTTGTAAGTACTAACTGAGTTAACTGCAGAGAGCACTAAGCAGTGTGCAGCATATATCAAATGCTATACAAACATTTTCAGTTATTTCACTATCAATCTTGATAACAAAAATCACTTTTAATAAATCATAAGATTCATCAAGTTTGATGACATACTATCTAAGTACAGAATTAAGTATAGAGGCATTTCACTGCATTGAAGACCATTATTTAGTTTTCAAGTTGAGTGAAACATTTTCACAGGCACTGAGAACTCAGAATATTTCATGTTCTTTATTCAGTTCTCAAATGACTGACTACTTACAGTCTTTATTTTTTAAGTAGGAAAGAAAGAAAAATGTCTAATTCTTTCCAATTTCAGTGCTTAAATATTCTAAGATCAAAATTTAAATAATTATACTATAGTGACAATTTTTGGAATGAAATATTACTCAGGTTTGGAAGCTATTACTCAACTTTAGCTCAGTAATGTTAGATGTTTTTATTCTAAATATGGAAAATAGAAGACAGTGATAGATGATTATCTGATCTGATTTCCATCCCAAATTTGTAAAATAATTTGACAACAATGAGTTCAACCAGCAAAAAGATACATCAAAATAAGGAAGTCTGCAATATGTATCTCATTTTTCATGCACATCAAATTATCCATGACATAAGAAATTTGAATTTGTTGTATCTTTCCTTTTACATAGTGATTATTCTATCTTGGCATTGTTTGTCTTAAAAATAATAACTAGATATTTCAAGAAAATAAGGGGGGACATGCAAGCAGTCCCTCAGTTATTATAGATTTTATCACTCTTTCTATTAATTAATGATGAGGATATTTAGATAACCAGTAACAATGACTAGAATCACAGTATTTAGAAGAGGCATCATTCAAATCACAAACCGATGTAATGAATTCTAATGAATCCTTTCTTCCTACATCGAAGCATAATCCCTATTCAAAGTGGATTAGTTAGTATTTAAATTTATCATAGGATCAAGAGTGATTAGTGGCCTATCATAAAAAAGAATCCTACGAAACTCATGATTCTTTATCACATGCAAGACTGAGGGTGAGCTATTTGAAAAGTTCTGAGGATGGTGTATTGTACTTGCCAGTGATGCCTGTTCCTGAGGTGTTCTGCTATAGAATGGTAGCCCAGAAAGAATGAGGTCCACTTGTAAGAAAAAGTGTTCTCTAAGAAATGAAGCAGCTGCATGCTAATGGTTTGCTAAATTCTTATTATCCGTATATTCATTGACTGCTCAGCTTTGGAATGTGTGACTCTAAGTTTCCTTTGCCTGAGAGATTTTCTAAGGAGCTTTTGAAAGCAGTAAAGCTTCTGGAAGTCTTAGCTAAGTTTGAAGTTTGACTGAAATGAATATACCAGAGATATGGTTTAGTAGTTGAAATTGCCATTTTCTGTGGTTATGTTTATGTTCTCTCGGGATGGGTGTAGGTGTCAATTAGATTTTTTGATACATAGTGCAAACTCAAAGACACCAGAATAATCAGAGTAATAAAGACATCTGAATGCCGTACTTCCTTAGAACTACATTCTGCTTCTAGGAATGTAACTGATAAAAATATTGAGGTAGATCAAAGTTGCTTTTCAATGTATCATAATAAAAAAGTCAAAGCTCTTTTCCAAAACATCCAGGCTTTCCTTAATAAACAGAATGGAAATGTTTTCCCCTGAACACGCACGGTGTCTTTGGCTTCAATGAATTTACTAGTTTTTAAAACTAGTTTCATTTTTTTTTCTAGAATAACACAAAATGTTAATAGCGATTATTTTTAGGAAGTATGATTGAAAGGATAGCATGGCAGAAGCTCTCTTTTTCAAATGTTGACCCCATTGTGTTTGATTTAGATGCCCTGTTCATTTGCCATTTGAACTAGAAAGGCTCTACTATTTAGGTTGCCAAAATATTCATCTTTCTCTTTTTGACTAAATCCTCTGATTTGAGCATAAAATTCTTCTTATAGCTTATATCTTTTAAAGTCTTATATCTTTTTAAATGTACTTAATAATATGTTTTATTTTTACTTATAATTTTATACATATTTCTAGTATGAAGATCTAAATCCAGGCCTTTTCCCCCCACCCCCACCATTTTTTTTTACTATGATTGTACCAATAACGGTGGGAAAAAATAGAAGACTTGGAATTTTTATCTTGCACATATGTTATTTAATTATCTTTACATGTATAATGTAAAGTCCTCAGTATATACATTTTTCGACTTATTCTTTTTGAGATTTAATGGATATATCCTTCTTTGACACAGTCATGATTTGCGACTAAGTTTAACATCCCCTTATCCACATTCTCCATGATTTTATAAACACCAATTATATCTTCTCTTAGCCTTTATTCTGCAATAGCTGGATCACCCACATATAGCACAGTAATTTTTAGCAGTGACGCTATTGACATTTTGGACCAATAGTGCTATGTTGAAAAGGGCTCTCCTGTGTCTTATAAGATATTTAGCAGCTACCCTGGCCTCCACCCACTAGATGCCAGTAGCACCTTCCAAGGTGTCATGATCAAAAATATCTTCAGACATTACCAAATGTTACTTAGGGGACAAAATTGCCCCCAGTTGAGAATCACTGCTATAGCAGTCTTTGTAATTCCAAATGGTTTTATTAGGTGTACTTATTATTAGGTGTAATCTAAACATCATCCACTTAAAACAAACAGTGCAAAGATACTATTTCATTTTGAAGATGAGAATACTAAGGTTCACAGGTTACTTTGAATTAAGTAATATTGTTTTAACCACAGAAAAACTACAAGCAAATTTTATGATCACAACTCAATAAGGCTATAATAGAGCCGGGAACATTTTAAGGAAAAAACGAATCAATAATAAATGGTTTCCACTTTCAGTAATAGATAGAACTAGATGAAAGAGCAACAAGGAAAAAGAAGACTTGAACAATGCTGTAAATCAGCTAAAGCTAACAGACATCCATAGAACACTCACCCCAGTACAACAGAGTATGCATTTTCCTCAAGAGCACATGGAACATTCTCTAAGATATTCTAAGCCATACAACAAATCTTAATGAATTTAAAAGAGTAGAAAAAAATATAGAGTATATTCTCTGACCACAGTGGAATGAAATCAAAAAACCAATAGCAGGCAACAATTTGAAAGGCTAACAAATACATAGAAATTAAACAACACACAAATAATCAATGCATCAAAAAATGAAAGGAAATCAGAAAATACTTTGAAATGAATGAAAATAAAAATACAGCATAGTGAAAATTATGAGATGCAGCTAATGACGTGTTTAGAGGGAATTTATGGCTTTAAATGTTTATATTAAGTAAAGAAATATCTCAAATCAATTACCTAAATTAACATAGGAAAAATGAGAGCAAACTAAATTTAAAGCAAAAGAAGGAAGGAAGGACATAATAAAGATTAAAGTGGAAATTAATGAAGTAGAGAAACTATTTGAGAAAAATCAATGAAACCAAAAGCTAGTTCTTTGAAGGGATTGACAAAATTGACAAAATTTTAATTAGATTGACAGAGAGAGGAGAAAGAGGGAGGGATGAAAGGAGGGAAAAAAGGAGGAGAGAGAAAACAGACTCAAATTTCTAGAATCAGAAATAAAAGTGATGACATTACTGCTGACTTACAGAAATAAAAAAGATTATAAATAAATATTATGAACAATTGTATGCTAACTATTTAGACAACTTAGATGAAGTGAACAAACCCATATAAAGATACAAACTACTAAACTAACTCACGAAGAAATAGAGAATCTGAATGAACCTATAATAAGAGAATAGACTGAATTAGTAACTAGAAAACAACTCACAAAGAAAATCCCCAGGCCTGGATGGCTTCAAAGATGAATTTTAAAAAAATGTAAAGAAAAATTAATACTAATTTTTCACAAACTCTTCCAAGAAATCTAAAAGGAGGAAACACTTCTCAACTAATTATATAAATTCACCCTGCCATGAGAACAAAAGTATTCTTTTTCTAGGAGGTATCAAAAGAATAAAGGGACATAGAGCTCATAGCTCATGTTTTCTAAAAGGAGGAACTCTGGAAAAATATGTAATGTAAGTCGAAACTATGAGCAAAAGTGAATTGCAGGTATCTTTCAAATCAATTTACCTCCACTAAGATAAAGCAACAATGTAGTCCTAGTCACAACAGTAGACACTTTTAGGAAAGTACAAATCTAAAAGAAATTGGATTAGCTAATAAAATTTACAAATGTCTTATTCCACATATTATTAAGCTTACTCCAACATGCATTGACACAAACTTCCTCAAGCACAGACTATAAAAAGCCTTGGCAGCAGATACTCTAGGTGCCATACCTATACCAGCTCCTCCTCCTTACTTTAAGAATACCGGTTAAACTTCCTAGAGCTTAAACTTATTTTTCATGAGGCTTTTGCTGGCTACTGGCTCAGTAGGCCAGATGTGCTACCCACCTTCAGCATCCCTCAAAAAATGACCGATAGAGGTTAGAGTCCACATCTCCCAGCTTCCTCATCCCTTAGGTAGAACTCTGAAACATGTATTCTACAAAGGCTCCCCAAGAGTCCAGACAGGGTGGACTTGTGGGGTGGATTAGCTCCAGTAGCCCACAGGTTTGCTAGCTTGACCACAAACTCTCTTTTCACTTCATTTTCTTGCCAGTGTCATTCTCCCTCTCCTCTACCAGTATTTGCTGCACTTTCCAGCTAAACTACTTGTACCTGGTCTAGTGGTTTGCTTTCAAAGGACCCCAAACTAAGATTGTTATGCTTTGCAAGGCAGTATAAAAGACTGCTTAGCTAAAAACAAAGCAAACAAAAAAATCTTCTAGGATTGATAAAGTACATTAAGTTATGGCATCTTCTTTGAGAGTTTTGCCAATACAGCATCCTGGGAAGCACATGTGCAGTTCTGCTAAATCCTGCTAAAAAGCAGTGCAGGAATGATCTAGATCAACACCTGAGGTCCTTGCCAAATTGTAAAGCGGAATGAACTACAAGGAGCAAGTGAGAAACCAGAAAACTCAAGCTGTACTATTGTTTCTTCCTGAAACCCTTTTCATTGAACTAAAACAGCCAAAAGAGCTCTAATGTTGAAGTTCTTAATTAGGGTTCTACAGTTGAGTTTTAGAGGTTGCACATATCCCTAGAACTGTATGCCAAAATTGTGTGCTGGTTAATGTGTGAATTGTTATGGGAGTAGCATTCAAAGTTTCTGTGAGACATCTAGAGTGTCCTGTGAAGTAAAAATAAAACAAAAACCAAAAACAAAACAAACAAAACACTAGTAAAAAAAATATATATATATTATGAGCTCTTGATCCCATGACTTAGGTAGGCATTGGAGGAGACTCTTTTACCATGGATGCAAATAGCATAAACATCTAATATATCCTATTGTTACTAGACTAGCAGATATAAAATACTATTCTATGTTAATGATAGTCACGGTTATGGCCATCAGCAAGGTGTACATAGGAGAATAGACACAAATGCCATAAGTAAATAATAGACTAGGGTGTTGATGTGCATCATTAAATCACCTCGCGGAGAATGAGGAGTTTATCCCATGATCCCCTCTCAAGTCACAAAATCATAAAGCATAAGAGTTGGAGGAGCCCTGGGAAACCTTCCCCTCCCCCACCCCACCTCTATCAACAGCACAGACTCCTCCAGCATCTAGACAGAAACTCACACTACCCTCCTTCCCCCGCTTCAACTTCCCCTCTGTCCCAAGCACTTCAAGGAATTAAGAAGTCATTCCTTTCTGTTTTTTTTCTTTCATTTGTTTAAAGATCTAATTAATAGAAATATTTCTTAGATTAAGCTAAAACATGCCTATCTTAACTTTTGCTAAGTGGTTCTGGTTCTGTTCTGAGACAAATAGAGTTAAGCAGTGAATAATTTTATACCATGGTTGATGTAATTTACAATACCATCTTTGCTTATATTTTGGAATGAAATAGAGAGCCCTAATGCAGTTCGGGTCATCATCCTCATTTAAATTTCTGAAATGGTTTTTTCAAGATCAAAGCCCACTGACCTAAGATAATTATTCTGATTCTTAAATGTTACTATTATGTTCCAAGATAAACACCCCAATTTCAAGGTCTATCATGTCCCCCACCTCTATTTGCTTTCATTTATCATTCTCATGCAAGTTTGGACAGATAAGCCTGGGGTGTAATAAGACATTTATCATCATTAGTTTGGTCACTGTGCATCTAAGTAATGCAGAAGGTTATTATCTAATTACAAAGAGGGTTATAAACTGCTCTCCATTATAGAGGTTCTACCACCTAAACCAGGTTAGCTGTAAATCCAATCTAATCAACTAATATGAGTATCATCCTAAATAAAATTTTGGAAAACTTAGAGAGACACATAGAATATGTTTAAGGACACAAATTTGATTCATCAAGGAAGGTAAGGAGTCTGCTGTCTTGTAAGTAAACAAACTGACTTGTATATTATCTGTCGACTAAATAGAGCCAGATTGCTTTAGGGTACTAGACTTTGGTTTATTGCTATATCCTAGTTATTAGGAGCCATTGCAGAAATTTAAATAGGGATGATGACCTGAAATGCATTAGGAACTCTCTATTGCATTCCAAAATATAAGCAAACATGGTATTGGAAATTGCATCAGTCCATGATATTGTTAAAATTATTCACTGCTTAACTCTATATGCCAAAAGGCAAATCATAGCAAAAGGCAAAGTACTGTGTCAAACTTTTATTAAGCTTCTAGTTTCCCTAATTAACACAGGAAACTGCTTCTCTTCTCATTTGTCTAAATTCTTCTGCAGGGTTGAAGATGGGCCATTCATGAGAGGTAGAACTATGGTAAGGTGGCCCAGAAACAGATTAAAGGTTAACATGCAGGAAAGTCAGAAAGAAAATTGAGACCACAAAAGGAAGGGATTTTTTTTTAATAAAGAAATCATTATAGAGTACCAGGTCTAAAGGACAGTGGTCATATATTAACTGTAGAAAGATTAAACTAGTTCAAATCTAGTAGATCCACTACAAGTCAGAATACAGAGTGGGAATCAGGACTGTAAATGCAGAGAATGCATTAGATACCTGCTTCTTTGTATCTCTGGTAATGCAACTATGGGGTGGATTTAATAGCTGTAAAAAATCTTCAGCATTATCTATCTATATGTAACTTAATCTGTACCTAATCTTCACTATACCTCAATATCTCACAAATAATAGACTACACTTGAACAATTCTTATTCTAAAATAGAATTTAGAGAGTCTAGATATTTAGATGGGGGAAAATTACATCCTTATTTTCACTAACTTCTAAAAGTTATCATTTCCATCAGTTACGGCTATGAGAAGCAATAAAATCGCAGTGGTATCAGGAGATTCATGGGCTTCACCAGGCTGCCACAGTAATCTGTAGCACACCAAAATTAAGCACACCAAGTATAGTAAATTTTAGTGGGAAGTCATGACCCCAGACCTTAGGTTGAACACAAATATTCTATAGCATAGCTTTAACAGGAGGAACTAGAGAAACACTGATTCCAGTCAGTATTCAGCAGTTATTTTTTCTCACTTTCTAACCATGCGATAATCACATTCAAATTCTATTTTAAAATTTAAAAAATATATAGCCCCTAAAGTTGTTGTAACTGGCCTCTAGCTAATAATTCACCCAATATAATCCAAACTTAATCCTTATAATCACAATTTAATGCCTCAATCACAATTCCTTTAGAAACAGCATGAAGGAACATTTGTCCAACTTTCCAAAATGGAAGCCCTTCATTGTTAGAGTTACATCTTTGGTTCTTTGGGGAATGTGAAGGCTGGACAGCTATGATCTCCCTTCTATTCTAGAGTCTTGGGGATCCTCAAACTACTTTCAGAATTCAGAAAGATCTAGAATGTCTTTTCTCTTGAAATTTTGAAAAAAAAATGACTAAATTGACAGGATCCTTTACTGTTGGCTAGATTTATATCAACTTAGTGTGTTAATCTCCTGCATCAGAGAATCCATTTAGCAGTTATATTATGTCTGTGATTTTTTTTAATGATAAAATTAATTAGTTAACACTCAATACATGCAGATTTTTTTTGTGAAAGTCATGGAAGATTTTGGTGATAAAATGTTTGAAGAGCAGTGGTCCATATGGCTTTACAGGAGTTTCAAGTAACACTAATAAAATTTCACCTTCAAATTTCAATACATTAACTACAAATTTAGCTATAGTAAAAAATTGTGAAAATGGTAATATATTAAAAAAACAAAATCCGAATCAAAAATTTGAGAGAGCAGTTATTGGAATAGGCACAGGATAGAGAAGGGTTCTGGAGGAATCCTAGTATCCTGTAGTGCCCGAAGAGGTAGGAAAGAGACAAAATACAAAACAAAAATGTTAGGCATGCAAAATCCAATTTTGATCATGTCACAGTTCTACACAGGGCCAGCCAATCATGCAGGCAGGAAAGTTAAAGTAATCATCTCTCTCCTGGTTTGAGCAAGCAGGTTTCCTTTAGAGATGCATCATGTTAGTTTGCATAAATTACTCCAGCCTGGTTACATGGTAACGCATTGGCTCCACAGCTGGCTTTGCTGCTGCTAGATGTTATGGATTATCCTGTCTTTTGACCAGGTATTATTAGAGCTCTCCTCAGCAACCCACAGTGATCAATGAGGTGAAAAGATAAAATGCCCCACCTGCTGCAGTAGCCCTGAAAACAGAATTAATAAGAGAGCGAGAGAGGGAGAGAGCAAGAGAGAGAAAACTCCTGAAGCAGCTTCTGTGTACTACTATACAAGGCGGATCAGCTGCCTATTTGGCTTGGCTTCTAATGATCCTGTTTGTGAACAAGTTAGTGCCTTCTGAATTAGTGCACAAGGAGCAGCCAATTTAAGAGAAATTATATATTCCTAAAGTAATTACTATATACAGCAAGAAATTTTTACCTGCCTCTAAACTGTAATATTAGGGGGATAAAAACCCAATCCACATTACTCCATTTTTAAGCAAAATAAATTGACTATAAAAATTAAAAAGAAAAATCCCTGTGGTGAGAGTGCACTGAAGGCAAGTTCTCTGATGCAGAGCGTAGACAAGCTATCCTGGGCTGTTGGCATCCATATTTCGGTTTGTTATATTTCCAGAGAATGAAGCCAATGAACACTTCTAGACTATAGTTAGTAGTTCTATGTTCATGGAGGAGTGCAGCCCAAATGGGATGCATTCTTTTGTTAATGTGAATAAGAAGTCTTACATGAGAATGGCAATGCATGGGTTCTTATGTGACAGGAAAGGGGTGGGGGGAGTTTGCTCTCCCCACATTTCTTCTAACTCAGTGTCTCACCCTCTCCCGTATGCCAGTCTTATCTCAAGAAGGAATTGAAAATTCGATTGGTCCAGCTATGACACTATAGGGCCTGTTAATAGTGAGCAAGATCACTGCTACAAAACACGTCTCTGCTTTTCCTCTCTCCTGTGCCTTCGTCAGTTGAGCATGGTATCCAGCTGGAGGTGCATTGAAAGTAAGGATAAAAAGAAGAGCCAAGCCAGTTCTAAGACACAGATCTGCTTTGGAATAAGAAATATAAGAAATAGCCTAGATTGTTTTTCTAAAGTCACTCTGACATGTTCCATGTTATATTGATTTGCTTGCTAGAAGGTAAGCTCTCTAACAAGGCCTTTCTGTTGCTTCCATGCACTGCAATATCCCTAGCACCTAGGGCAGTGCCTGGCATAAAGTAAGTGTTCGATGAAGTTTCGAAAGAATGATACCTTAGTTCACATTCACACTATACCTTACAAGCCCCTTAGAAATCTCACAGAAAAGTGGCAGAATACTGAAAGAGGATTTAGGTATATCTGGGTTACCTGACTATACTGTCACTTCCAGAAAACCAAAACCTAAGCCGCACCATTAATACTCGATTTACTGAAATTGGGTAAGATGAGAAATCAGTGTTAAAGATGTTCAAAAGTAAGAGAAAATCTTTAATATGAAATAAAAGTAAAAATTTTATATTTTGCTCAATTAAATTAGATTCGGTAAATAAAACATTAATAATACTTAGGAAGGTATGTTACACTCCAAATTACAATAGATGGAGTATAAATACTAACAAGAAGCCCAGCACCTTTTGGCAGAACTTCTACTTTCCCTCTAGTCAAGTCCTACAAATAGTATAATATAGTCAATTCCTTTTCATGATTTTAAGGGATACGTGAAATTTTTGAAGACTAGAATGTTTCCATTATAAAAGAGAAAAATGGATGATCCTCCAGCTCTATTTCGCTCCTAAAGGGAATTCTTTCTTTACTAAAAATACATAGAAGAAAAAAAATATTTTCTTGTATGAAAATATCAGTTGTTTAAGTTGTAAATCAAAGTCCTTTAATTATAACCTAAAAATTAAATATTCAGCTTAGCATCAATAGGCAATTCTTTGTGGCTGCTTGTGTGTGTGTGGTGTTTTGTAATGCATTGCCACTGGAGACAGAAAATGATCTTTCTAGTATGTTTCCATTTGTTTTCTTAAATAGAACAATTATAAACTATTTTACAATAAAAATGCTTTTATTTTCTTAGTCTCTTAGGCAACGTGAGGTCAGTATTGCCCCAGTTTTGCCAACAAAAAAGCTAAAAATGTAGTCTAGGTTACTATTTGACCATCTGCTAGTGGAATAGGAGAGAATTAATTTTTCTTTTTTTCTTTCTGGTATTATAGTGTTTCTGAGTCATGACATACTTTCTTACATATATATATTATATATGTGTGTATATATGTATGTGAATATATATATATATATATATATATATATATATATATTCTTAGATTAATACGAAGTTTTTTTTGGACTACATTCTTTGCCCCTACATATATTTGCCATTATTTAATCCTACTTTAGCTTGATGTAGCCAAAATATATTGAAAGACTATATAAGAGACAGCATACAAAACTCTCTGCTGGATATATTGTTGAGAGAGTATTGCAGGTATATTTCTCTCTATTACAGAGTGTCTACTTTATGTAAAAATCCCTAAGAGACACTGTTCTGGGTTCTCAATACCAAAGAAAGCTCTGCTTCTTCTGAGCAACTGGCATTCTTTACTCTTTCAAACTCTCTGTCTTTAACTACCAGTAACACCATTACTCTGAATGCTAAGAAACTCAGAGGCAGCTTTTGGCTGCATTAGTAGAAGCATTTGCAGTTTTCATTCAATGCACTGACCCAAACTCTGTGTTCCACACAGTACAGTGGAAAAAGAAGGGGCTCTAGTAATTGAAAAGGTGGGGGGGTAGGGGGGCCGGAAATGTTATCTTTGAAATAGTTAAGATAGTCTTCAAACATTCTCAGTTAGTTATAATTTAATAATTATAAAAGTTTCATTCGTAAGGGCAAAATGCAATGATCTTCAACTTTAGGTATTGATAATGGACCTCAATTAGGGGAAAAAAAAAAGAGAGAGAGAGAAATTTAATAAGAGATAAACTGTAGCACTCATTATTTGAAAACCAAGTCCCATTTCCTCTGAATATGTACCTTCTAGAGTTTTCAGGCTCACGTTTTGCAAAGACTCTCAAAAAATATAAAAGCTGTGATGTAAAGAATAGTGTGATAAATAATAGAGAGCTCAGTGGGCTGTCATGATCATTTCTCCACCCATTCTCTGTTTATTTTTTCTTCCTGCAAAACCACAGAGTTCTCCAAAATTTGTCCCTCTTTTCCTTTTCATCATTCAAACTACTCTTCACTCTTATCCCTTGAGAAAAGGTGGGGGAGATGATAGGAATGGTTCTCATCATTCTGAAAACCGATTGCAAAGTGTGAATCAAGCTCCCAAAGGCTTCACCCTTTCTTTCCTCATGGTTCCCAAAAGCAAGCGCTCAAACAAGCCCCTTCGGTTTTAAAGGGACATAGTGTGGATACACAGACCCAGATGTGTACTCAAATTATAGTCATGGAGAGATTTGCATAATTTTTGTTTCTCATCTTTTATTTCCTATTTCTCTTTTTAAAAAATGATACCAGGAAAACTGTACCATTTAAAAAGTGGACAAAAAACTAAAATTTTAATCTGTTTAAAATTGGTAGTTCACTCTCCCTACAAGCCCTTCACTGTAAGCAGCCAGAGTGTGCCAGGGAGAACTTATACTCTCTGTGGCTGCCTATCAATGGCCTTTCTGCTCTTATTTCCATGGAAACTAAAGGAGTTTTGATAAAATAAAGCAAGGGAAAGTTTTCATACAGCCCTTCTCTCTTCATGTTAACAGTACCCATCCTCTGCTCAGCCCCAAGAATTGTCAGGCCAAGGAGAAAACTATATTTTGTTACCTCTCAACATCTTTTTTCCTATTCAATTTCCACTTTATGAGAAAAGAGAAACAGACAATTCAAAATGGAATTTGTCTTGGTTTCTATTCAGTGTTTTTAATCTCAAATATTCTAGCCGTTTACTGCTAGACGAAGTGATGCAAAACCTAGAATTTTGCACTTATAAATAAGGTACATGCAAAAGCCAAGGCATTTTAAGAAAAAATATTAATCTAGATACTTGCCAACAGTTTTCACGATGGTATTTTCTCAGGAGCCTTGTCCTGCAATTAACTTCAGTGCCTCTTCATCACTGGGCTGACAAACACAGCTTTTTCCTCTATGAGAACAGGCTTGATATTGGTCACAGATGGTTAATGTCCAAATTTAGGTGGAAAAATCTTCCCTCTGTTTAGTCTTCCAAACTAAACGATTCTTTATCTAAGCTGCTTGTTAGAGCTGGACAGATTAAATTCAAACAATCATACCCCTTTACCAAGATCCTTCTGTGATTCCATTTAGGTGTGAATCTTCATGCTTTCATTATTTCCTCAAATGCTGTTGAGTACCTACTATGTGCCAGGTACTGGACTTACTGTTAGTAAATGGAATTGTCAAAGTCCTGCCTTATGGAGCTTACAACCTAGAAAGTGATCCAATCAATCAATAAAACCAAAATTATATAATCACAGATTAATATAGGAGCTAAGATGAAAGTGGAAAAAAATACTTTAAGCGGGTACTGGTAGGAGCTTAGTAAGGCAATGAGGAAACATCACTGACCAGTTATGAAAGACAAGAAAATGGCACCATTTGAAGTACTAGAGAAAGGGAGTTCCAAGAAGAGAAGACAAAAGACTCTAAAGCAGAGAAGAGATTAATGTATTTGAGGAATTGAAAGGAGGCCCAGTGTGCTGGAAGGCAGCAAATAAGGAGGAGAATAAGACTGGAGATGAAGTCACGGAGATAGACCAAGTCTAAATCATGCACTGCCTTATAGATCATGGTAAGAGAGTGGATTTTAATTTAACTGGGAGATGATAAAACCTTGGACAAGTTAGGTAGCAATAAAAATTGAGTGGAATTCATAGAACATAGTGGTAAGATTAATAGGAAGGTAAAAGAATAAGTAAGGATAATTCCCAAATGTCTGGTTCTGCAAACATATATCATCATTTTCTGGATGGAGAAAGCTCTGAAAAAAATAGATTTAGAGATTTAGAATAGACTCAGTTTTAGAGATTTTTTAGTTGAAGATACTGGGAGACATTTAAAATGGAATCGTGCAGAATTTAGTTGTGTATATAAGACTGAAGCTCAGAAGCATGCTCTTGGCTGCAGGTTTATCTGGCAATGAGAATAACAAAGAGCCAGAGTTTGAAATAATGATGAGAATAGTTTTTTTTAAAAGCCACGATCTTGAGAAACAGATGTTGGGGTCCAGAAGGCTTCAGCCTTCAAGATGATGAAGGATTCTTTCTTGTGGCAAGATGGAAGGGAAGCTAGGTAAAGATGCAGATTCATGTAAGTTTTCCTCATGGAAAGATAACTAGAGCTTATAGCTGTTGGTTTCTTTTTTCCCAATATTATTGAATAAATTTTGAGAGGGCAGCAGAGATTTTGAAATATTCATTGCACAGAGTAGAGGAAAAGCTTAGTGTAGAAGTGCTGGGCAATACTGAATGCTTACTTGAGGCGGGTGATTTTAATTTTGACAAGTCAGCTAGTTTACATGTTTTTTTTTTTTTTCCAGTAAGGTATACCTGCAAAAGGAGGGGGTTTTGAAAAAATTAGCTGTCTAGAATTCATCTAGGATTGAGGTTTGTCAAGGAGAATAAAGAAAGTATGGGAAGTAGAGAAAATTTGCAAGGAAATGATCACAATGATGATCGTACAATGTAAACTCCATGAAAGAAGCAAATGAAGGACAGCAGAGTCTTTTAGATAGTTTATATAGCAGATAATTTTATAAAGCTGAAGAATACCAATGCTTTAATTTAGGAGGTCTCTATTTGTAAAAGTGATAGTACATCTTGTTAAATAAAGGTTCAGTGTTTCTTGTTCTTATATAAAAACTTAGGTATGAATAGAAAGGCATTTGTGGATGTCAAGTCCCCAAAGAAGTGGACTGAGCTCAAGAGTGTCTACTGTTTTCATCTCCATATTTGCCTTTTTGTAATCTCCTTTATACCACTGGGACTGAAAGCCTGCATACTACATTTCCAACCTCCCCACCCCTTGCAGCTGAGATCCTGATGGTTGTGTCAATGGAGGGCAATGGCAGGAGACTTATAATTAGGGAGAGTGAGATGCCATTTCCCCCTACTTCTGGTCAACTCTCCAGCAGCAACAATATCATCCACAGGCAACTGAGAATAACTCTAGGTTACTGTGGGTTCTAGCTGTGTTGGTGGCAGTTTCAGTGGGAGTCTAGCCTCCTGGATGAGTCTCAGTCAGATAAGTGTGATTCCAATTATGGCAGAGGCAATAGCAGCACCTCCTGCAAATCTGAAGGGTGGCTCCAGCTTAGATTCATTTAGCAGCTTCAGATCTTGAACATTAAAAAACAAACAAAAACCCTCTTTTTCCCCACTAGTTCTCCCTTACTTCTACTCTTTGCTTTCCAAGACTTTCTAAAACCTTTTAACCAATTCTATAAATTAAATCTTCTCTGCTTGAAATATCTTGAAACATTTCTGATTTCCTGATTGGGTACTGTTTGATAAAGAGTAGGAAAGTTTGGAGACCAAGAAGCTGAGTTAGGAAACAATTAAGACCGTGGCCAAAATCTAGATATCAAAGTGTGGCACAATCAGATAGAAGAATGCCTTTCAGTTACCATTTCATATTCCAGCAATTTTTTAAGATTTATATGGCAAATAGTTCTTAGAAATGCTATTAAATTATTTAATTTCAGAAAAAAATAAATTTGAGAAATGCTAGATATTATACACATAATTTCTGTTTCTTATTTATTTTCAAAGCACATTGGTAAATTAAAGGTTCTAAAAAGTCTTGAAGTAATAAATCTATTTAACTTCATTTAATCCAAATGTCCCATATATGAGTATAATATGAATATATACTCATATATAAGTATATGAATATATAGTGTATATACTATGTAGAGTATATAAATATGAGTATATAAATACATAATATGAGTACTTAAATATATATATATGTATATATGCACACATATATATCTTTGTCTCTCTCTGTCCTATCTCTGTCTCTGTTCCTTTTCTCATAACACCTAGTAACATCCCATTTAACACCCCATAAAACAAGTATCTGCTGAATGCACTTTGGGAAACTCTGCTGTGAGGGAAGTTGCCCATCTGGTCCATCTATTCTGGACTCTCAAATCTCAACTACACTTGGCAGTGCAGCACACTTTGACCAGATATCTGTATATAAAAATGTTCTAGAAACTTTAAAGGCAACAAAAAGATTTGTGGGAATGATTAAACCAACACTGTGAAATGAATAATTTTCAGTTTAATAGTTAATTTCATTCTAAATATACATGTGTGGATTTACATTCACAAGTACATACACAAACAGCAAACTCTATATAGTAAGCAGTGAGATCTAATGTTATCAACCTCCATAAAATAATTAGTGACAGTGTTGCTTAATGAGTAACCGAATGAATAAATGATCTAGAAATTTAGGCAATTCTCAACCTAACTAGATAAGATATTTATTAAATCATACTTTATTATACTTTCATTCATTTTTTTCACGTAATAAACATCTGTTGTGTCCTTAGTATGTACCAGGTCCAGTTAGATGTTGGGAAAATAAAGATAAATAGAATAGAGCCTCTACTCCCAGGGAGTTCAGGTTCAGAGAGAGAGAAAGTCAAGCATGTGAAGAGATGGGTATGAAAGTAGTGTGCCTACAGAAGAGCATTTTGTAAAGTGGCTGGAAACTATAGTAATAGTGACACCAGATGCCTAACAGCTTCGTACAGGTATGTTTGTGTACAAGTGTAAAAGGAGAGTAGATGTATGTCCAGGTAGGGGTGTGGCAGTAAAGAAAAAAAAGGTCTCCTTCAACGCCGTTTGCAGTGGCAAAAGTCAAACCAAGTAGAAGCAAGAAAACCGTCTTAGAGAGCTGCTATGTTAGCAAACCGCGTTGGGATAGAAACCAGAAAGTTATAAGAAAAGAGGCTGAGTATCATACAAAGCTGATTCTGAGTTTTGAGAGGGGGCACATTTCCTGTGCAGGTCCCCCCTTTAACAGAAGACATAGCTTAATTCAAACAAATACATGGTTTATGAAAGAATTTCAGATCTCGACAATAGGCACTTCCCCTATCTGCTCCTACCCTGTCTAAGACATACCAGGCAAACACTGACTTACTTCCTGTGCTCTCTGCTAGGTGTGATTATCATATTCAGGGGTCCAAGAATGAGAACAGAGCACTAAAATGATGAGAAAACTGTGAGAAGGAAGAGCATCATATAAATTATTCTCTGAAAGGCATAACCTTCTTTCGCGTTTCTCATGGAAAGCATTTTCCCTTCTATACCCCTTAAATTCCCAGCCAGCTAGTTCAAATATTTCTGATGTCATATAACATTCCCCTCTTACCTCTTACTCATGGAGCAGAAGGCATTTTCTGTTATACCTAAAGAATAAAAAGGAAATTTAAAAGTTTATATAAACTCATTTTAATAGACAATTAAATAAAATCTTGCAGCAAGTAGACATAAAGTTTTCATCACTGGATAATGATTCCTAAGTTCCCCTATCTTGGTCATGTTCCTAGAATCATGTCTCCAGAAATTGACTTGTGTCCCAGAGGGACAGAGGCAGATGGCCAAAAGTTTTTCTTATATCATGTATGTATATATGTATGTATGTATGTATGGATGGATGGATGGATGGATGTATATACATATATATATGTAATGCGTGTACATATATATATATGTACACGCATTACCAATATATTGTCTCATATTAAACCTTTAATGAGCAAAGATCATCTTAAACATAGAGATGAATAAACAGGTAGATTTCATAAAAGTAATTCAACAAAATCTGTAACAACCACATTGACCTACATTAATAGCCATTTGTGGAACGTCCATGAAATTTAGAGTTTGACCAGCAAAGAATTTCTCCAAAAAGGAACAATTTTCTATAATATGGCCCCTATAAAGATTTTGATAACTAACCATGAGTAACCTTGAATACTGATTGTGATTTGCATTAAGTCGATTCTGGAAGGGGCTTTAGAGATTATCTATTTTAACTTTTTTTTTTTTAATTTGATGTATGAGCTACTGAGGACCAGAAAGATGAGACCCTGCTGAGGATCATTAGCAGTATACAAATTAGAACTCATGTTTCAGTCCCCTTACAGATTATAACAGGCTGTCTCATATATTCTTCGGAAGTGTCATACTGTTGATGTGACATATCACTTCTGAGTACAAAGCAACAATCAAACCCCTTAATTTCACTTATTTTTTACACAGATATTACCATTTCAATGTGTGGTGGCTCATTTTGCTGAGAGGTTTTTCTTCCCCACCCACCCTTTCCTTAAATCAGGCAAAGAGACAAGTAAGTAACTGACTTCATTTCTCAAAAATGTAACCCACAAGTGCATGATTCTTCCTGTCAGATTTCCTTTTCTGTAAGTTGGTGAGTTTATTGTGGTAGCACTCAAAAGGCTGAGCCTGAAAAGTTCTATAACATATGGCATACATTTAACATGGCTTGTGAATTAAAAATAACAGCCTGCCATCTGCCTCTGCAAGTTGATTTTATCAAAGTCTAAATGAGAATCTCAAAGATGTGAATGTTGTCAATTAAAATAAGAAGTACTCAGGTTCAGTACAGAGTGACCAATCCATGTTCCCCCTCCCTGCACTAGATTAAAGTTACCCGTTCCTACCCCTTTTGCAAGTTAAAAGAGCTGCCTAATTTTCAATCTCTAGAACTGTTTGGTAGCCATTAACATCTTATTTCTTTCTTCCCCTGAAAAAAACCTTTGTCACAAATTTAGCTTTCAAAGTTACCTTTCTCTACAAATATGTTATGCGGGTTTCTTTTCTGGGGTTAGTACCCTCCTAAACAATTAATTACAGTTTATAAAATCTTCATATTTAACATTTAATTTTTCCTCTCCTGATCTTGAAAGTCTATTAAGTAATAGATGTTGGAAAGAGAGGGTTTATGATTTTTTATTATCATAACATTCTTACATCCCATAGGAATTTCTGTAAGTGATCTAAAGTACTGTACTCTCAGTCAGAAGCCCACACATCAATTTAGTTGGATTAGCATTTATTGAGCAATGACACCAGGAATATCCTTGGGGAGGCAATGATCAGGTAAAAGGCTTAAGGTAATTCCTTGCTTTCAGGAAGTTTATGTCATAGTTGAGATAAGATTTATACCCAAGAAGCAATTTGAGTTGAAGCCCGCCTTTATATTGCCAAGTGCTCACCTGTGTATACTGACAATAAATACAATAAGAGTCATGAGAAGAGAGAGTTCTCCTGAGTCCCTGTTATTCTTTATTTAAGGGCAAGAGGCTTAACATTGTCTATGTTTCCATTTTATTAATGTGTAAATTGACTTTGCAGAACAATCAACAATACAATTATATGAAGCACTAAATGTGTAATCATTGTATAAAAGCTAAAGGGACAACCATAGAAAACATTAAATGAGCTAGTGTGTAATCCAAGTAAAATGCCTAGCCTCAAGACTAATTTGTTTGAAATTTAACTAGAAAAGCCTTTTTGAGACCTGTGATCTCTTGGCTAAAGTTAAAAAAATAAATAAATAAAACTATAATACACAGATTCTGTGAATCGAGTACCATGATGCCAGCACTGGGGAGTAAATTTTGCAATGGAAAAGTGGGTACTTTCTGAGCATGAAGGCCAGGATTATCTGGTTAAGTCACGTAGGTGGCACATGGTACCAATCTAAGGGGAAACCATTCATATAGACTACTACATGAACATTGTATTAGTTTCCTAGGGCTGCTGCAACAAATCACCACAAAATAAGGTGTTGGCAGAGCCAAACTTCCTCCGAAAGGCCCTAGGGGAGGATATTTCCTTACCTCTTGCGGTTTCTCATGGCTCTAGGCATCCTGGCTTGTGGCAACATAACTCAACCTCTGTCTCCTTCTTCATATCGCTTTCTTCCCTGTGGAATTATTGGATTTAGAGTCCTCCAAATCCAGAAGGATCTCACCTCTAAACCTTAACTTAATTACATCTCCAAAGACTCTATTTCCAACTAAAGTCACATTCACAGATACTTGGGTTAGGACCTGGACATAGCTTTTGGAGGAACACAATATAAATCATTGTAAGTATGTAAATTTCTTTTGCTCCTAAATTACAATTTACTGGATTACAAATCCAGGACTTTCAGAATGTAATCTGGGACCTAGGAAGAACTGATATGAGTTAGTTCTACCCTTTTTAGTGTTAAACTTTGAACATCCCTCTGATTATAAAACTGCTTCCAACTCTAAGAGCAGATGTCTAAATAAACTGGCAATCACCGATATCGAGTTGAAGACACATCTAAATGTTAAGAATAATAATTAATGCTCATTAAGCATCTCCCTTCACTCCAACCCAAATAAAGCATTCATATTTTATTTCTTCAAAGGCATTATATTTTTATCTAATCAAGGAAAGTTTGTTGAAAGAATGAATGCTTAAAATTCCATTAATGGCAATGCAGAAGAGACCAAATGATGAACTAGGAACAATTTTAAAACGAAAACTCACACTACAGGAATGCCTACATATCAAATAAATCAGTGCAAGCAATCAATCATCTTAATGAAAGCCTGTGGTTAGCAGGGGTAAATGCCACTGTGATCTCTTACAATTACAAGAAAGAAACCTGATTCTGGACGTGAACAATTCGCTGTGGTTACATACAAATCAACCTCAATAGCATGAACTAAATAGAAGCATAATTGGAGTTGGTTAAACATCTACAGTCTCCTCATTTATCTTTCAAAAATAGAGGCAAGCTAGAAGGATTTTTCCCACCAGTAATTAGATGTTTTATCCCCTAAAAATGTGTCATCAATAATTGTTTCATACAAAACACTGCCTTCCATTCTAATTACTGCATTTGAGCGATAAAGGAAAAGAGTATAAGGGTAACAAAATGGTTCTATGCTCCTATCAACTATGATGGGCCGTACCTGATATTTCTTATTTTTGTAGACTTTGGGTTGTGGCTAGGGCTACACTGGACTGACTGGTGTGATAGTCAACCCTATACTTGGGACTAGTGTGAAACAACATCATCAAGTTCAGCAGGACTAAAGCACTATCATCAATAAGCCCCTTCAGTTAACCTAAGCCTGTGATTTTTCATATTTGACTACAATAAATTTTGGCAATATCATCAATGAAAATTTCAGCTGACGAATCACACCTGAAGTTTTTAATGTCACCAATACTACATAATAAATTCACCTCCCCCCCCCTCACTCCTCACCCCCCCCAAAAAAAACATCAGGACATAGCGCCATAACCGCCTATACATGTTAATGCATCAGGTGGAAGACTGACAAGAATTGGCAATGACATTTAAACTGCACATTATAATTTAAACAATCAGCATGACTAAATAGTAGGGGAATCCATCAGACTGATAATTTGACTTTAGGCTGAAGAAACACTTTGTTGATGTTGTAGCCGCCAGCCCCCGAAAGACACATGGACCACCAGAACTCAGTGAGTTATAGGAAACATTCTTTATTCAGCCAGCTGGGTCTGCCAGGGGTACACAAACCCCAAATTAAGCAGCCCCGAAATGTAGAGGTACAAGATTTTTAAGCCCAAAACTCCATTTCTCATTCTGTCTGAACACAAAGGGCTATCTTTCTTCTATTCACTACCTGTCAACTCATAGGTCAGGTGTGTAAGCAGGGTTACAGAAGCAGAAAGCGTGTTTAGAATGTTATGTTCCTATAATCAAAGCCCTATGTGTCCATAGCGATAGTCAAACAGTAATTTCCAGTAAGAGTCAATTTTCCAGCCACCACAGTTGACAAACTGAATTTTATTTTTATCCGGTTACCTCAGATGTGCTGTCTTACTCACCTAATGAGAACTCCTCCCTTGAAAACGAACTTTTTCTCTTTGGTTTTATGTTTCTGCTTCTCCATCCACTCATATTTTTATGTCATCTGAGGAACTTTAGGGTGGGGACTTTAAGAATTCATGCTGCATGTACTTAAGTGTAACATTGGCACCTCAGAAATATATTCTATAAATCTACACTCTACATTTTCAAGACTATACTTTTGCCTCTTCAATTTCAGACCATAGACTTTCTAGTTATTCCAAGAGTAATAAAGCTCTGTCAACAATTAATCTTCTGTTAATGGCTTCTACAATTATTTTCACAAAGAACTGGAATAAGTACCAGTTACTACAAAGCATAAGATAGATCTAGAACCTGGAGTACAATTCAGATCATTTTTTTTAATTTCCTGAAAATGGGATCTGGGGGCAGTGAGAGAAGGGAGTAAAAAGTGCTACCACTAAAGGGGCACCATAAAAATGAGGGGCGAGGTTAAGAGAAGGTACCAAAAATGAAAGAATAAGAGTTTAAAAAGCTGTCCTCATTGAGAACTTTAAACTGACAAGTACATAGATGATAATTGATTGTTGTGAGCCCTCTGCTTCTCCTGGGAATATGTCGCTTGATCCAATATTCCCTAAGGGATAGTCCTTGAGAAGTAAAATGCCTCAAGGCAAGTCTCCAAATAAGAAAGTGATTCTTTTCTCCTATTGAGCCTCTTGACTCCAAAATTGGAAACAGTTCAAAATGCTTTTTTTTTTTATATATATAATCTCAGCTAGATAAACTGTGTCCAGAATAGGCACAAGAATTTTGCACAGGAGATAGAAGACCATGTCAATGGCAAACAGAAATTGAATCTTGTTGTAGGTTCAGTACAAGCAATAGCAATATTTCAAGATTGCAACCACAGAACTGAAGTCCTCGGACCTGAACCAGCAATGGCAAACAAATTTAAAATAGCCACAAACTAAATGGTTTATTTCTTGGAGATATTTTGGAATTTCCCAGTAACCAAAATTATGCAGTCTAGAAAAGAAAAAACACCATCCAAAACAATACTAAAACTAGAAAAAGGTTTGACCTATTATTTCAGTAATATAGTACTTTAATAAATATATTTGGCTTTGCAGCCCATACAATTTCTATTGTAATTACTCTGAATATGGCTGTGTCCCAATAAAACTTTATTTACAAAAACAGCCTATGGGCCAGTTTGGCCCTCTGGCTAGAGTTACCTACTCCTGAACTAGAATGCAAACACTTTTTGTATATGACCATACTCTGACATTTTTCTCTAATAATTCAGTGTGTTAGTTTCATATTTCCTACAAAATGGTAAGCTCTTATCATATAAAAGAATGTATTTTGCCTTTTATTATCAGTGTTAGTATAATTATTACATTATCTATAGTTCCACCCTTTGTTCATAGTAAGCATTCTGTAAATATTTTATTTAACCTCCATTTCCCACCAGTAAAATATTACTATATTTAACTTACAGTGATTTTCTTCATTAATTGAATCTTACAGCAAAGATAAGATAATATTAATTTTGCATTTTCATCTTCAGATGAGATACAGTAGCTTTTAAAAAACCAATACTTTCACTGAAAATATTTTTTTAAATTTGGATTAAACAACAACAACGAAAAACTTGTTTGAAAGCATTGGAGAGCTGTCTTGAAACCCAGTATTAAGGGGTATACATTTCAGAGAGAAGGAAGTAGTAAAATAGCAAAGAGGTAAGCTGATATGCTCTGTGAGCTACTTTTCTGCTCAAGGCATTTCTGTATTTTTGGTGCAGGTGAGAGGCTGGGAGTCTGGGAAGCAAGACACTGCTAAAAGGGAGAAAAGCCAGAGGAGATTTTGATAATCTCACAGGGCTAAGGAGGTAAAATTTAAAGTTCAGGGCTTTCACAGGAGCTAGAGTCATGGAGCAAAAATTCAAAAGAGAAGGTAGATACAATGAATTGAGCCAAGCACTCAAGAATACTTCACAGAGTATTTGTTGAACTCTGTCTGCACTAAAAAGAGCCTAAGAAGCCAAATAGAAAGGCTCTGAAAAACAAAGATAATTTTTAGCAGTCTCACTGATGAGAATAAAATATTGTTGAGAATAGAAACCCTACTAAGCATGTCAGCCCCAAAATTTGGAATTCAAGAAGACTGCATCTTGAGGGGAGACCAACCAGAGGTAGACAAAAGCTTATAAAGTCTATAATTTAGCCCCTACTCAACTCCGTCCCTGAGTGAGATTAAGTGAAATGACCCCATTTAAGCTCTCTATGAGAAGGCAGAGTGAATGCTCTGTAAGGGAAGACAGCATCATCCAGAACTACTGTAAATTTAATATAAAATATCCAGTATTTTATAAAAATAAAAACTAGGAATATCAAGACAAAAGGCCAAGAGAAAAAATAGATGATAGAAATAGACCCATACCCAATTCAAATATCAGAGTTATAAACACTTGCTCTTAAATGTGATTAATAGGTACAAAAACATAAACAAGTTGCAAAAATTCATAAGTTACTACAGTTGACACTTGAACAATGCAGGGGTTTGGGGTACCAACTCCTCCTCACACAGTCGATGCCTTCAAAAACTTAACTACTATTTTGATGCCTTCAAAAATTTACTATTGACCAGAAGTCTTACCAATAACATAAACAGTCAATTAACACATATTTTGTATGTTATATGTATTATATACTGTGTTCTTATATTAAGGTAAGCTAGACACATGAAAATGTTATTGAGAAAATCATAAGGAAGAGAAAATATGTATTTACAGAACAATATTCCTGTATAAGTGGACGTGTGTATTTCAAACCCATGTTGTTCAAGAGTCAACTATATAAAATATATAAAGGAATCAAACATAAACCCAATGACTTGGTTTAAGAAATAAATAGATGGGCTTAATAACAAAGAGGACATGTCAGAAAAGAATGATTATAATACAGAAGGCAGCATAGTAGAAAATAACCAAGCTAAAGCATAGAGAGCAAAAGAAACAGAAAGTATATGTAAAAAAGATGTAAGTGACAGATGGTATATGGTGAAAGGTGTAAGATACATGAAATTTGAAATAGAAAATGAAGAGGGGAAATAAGCAGAAGTAATATTTGAAGAAAAAGTTGCCATAATAAAAAGACACATTACCTTTGAAGAAATAGATAATAAAACTAACAGTTTTTCTCTCAACAGAAACAATGGAAATACAAGTGAATGTATTTTTTACAAGTTGAAGGAGAATAACTTTGGGCATAGAGCTCTATTTTCTGTAAAAATACCCTTTGAATGTGAAGTTAATAAAAAATTCTCTGGGATATAAAGCAAGGAAATAGTTAAATATTTGATACAATCCTGTACTTAGAAATAATTGCATTTTTATATTATGCTTATAAATTAAACATTCAAATTAGAAGACAGATTATAAGAGTGAGGTACAAAACAAGACGATGATTATATGCTGTTTATAACAGACAAAGCTTGATTGTATGAAGACAGAAATATTGAAAATAAAAGAATGAAGAAATATATGCCATACAAATAGTACACAAAAGAAAGTCAGTATAACTATTTAATATTAGTTAAAGTGGACTCTGATACAAAAAATATTACTAGGGAAATATATAAGTATCTCATGATAATATAAAGGCCAGGTCTAAGGAATTTAAAATGCTAAATTCATATGCACTAAAAACAGCTACAAATATAAATCAAAAAACTGATGGAGTGTAAAGGAGAAATAGACAAATATGCAATGATAATAGAAAACTTTAATTCATCTATTTTATTAACAGAGACAAAGAAGATATAAAATCAGTCAGGAGATAGAAAATACAAAAAAAAACACAAAAATTTAGCTAATCTACATATATAGAAATATATGAAAATTTCACAGAACTACAGTTTTCCTTTTGTGAACCAAATTTGACTATATGTTGGGCCACAAAGCATGTATAACCAAATTTTAGAAGATTAAAGTAATATATATTATGTTCTCTGACCTCAGTGGTATTAACCTAGAAATAAAAGAATAACTGGAAAATAACCATATTAAATATATATATATATATTTCTAAGTAATGTGTCAGTCAAAAACCAAATAACAACAAAAATTAGAAAATATTTTTAACTGAAATTTGTACTAGGACTTTTGGTATTAATTATTTACATAGCTATTTTTTCCTATATACCTTTTAAGGTGAAGTTAGAAACTTAATCTAAAAAGTTCCACACCAGCTGCTAGATCACCTGCTTTTGCTTTGTGGCATAAAGTTGTCATAATTTATCCAGTTATATATTCTATAGACAATTAACTTTTAAATTATTTTTATTATGAAAATAATAAATACAGGGATATAAAATATAAATTAAAATATTTTCCCCAATCCCTAGTGCAGTCTCTAGGGATAATTACTTACTATTAAATTTTATTTAAGTCTTCCAAGTTTCCAATATAACCTAATATATATGTGTTCTTATATCTTGATTTGTCCACTTTGGATACTATCCATTGATAGTCCTTTAAATATAAAACACCTAGTACATTTACACTATTCCACTACTTCCCAAATTTTGCTTATGTTGATGTTTAAACTTAAACTTGTATTATTTGATTTAGTAAGCTTAGACAGTATTTACTGACTCCCCATCTAAATAGAGGATGATATTAGCACTCTTAAACTTCCTTCCATTCGTCTTCCATTTCTCCAAAGGTGCTACTTATAATATTATTTTTTAATTGTCAAGATTCATAATGTTTATATTCTATTCTCTAACAATAATTGTCTTCCATGCTTTGTAAATTATATCTAAAAATTAAAATTTAACATCATTTATAGCATTATGATTATATAAATATTTCAGATATATATATGTATATATATATATACACTAAGACATAAAGCTGCATCAATTATAAAAAGCTAAAGTAAATGAAATAGTGTGGTAGTGGCATCCAAGATATAGCTCAAAATAACAGAAGACAAAATCAAGACACATACCCAAATATTTTTAATACATTTTAAATATATACATGTTTTTATATAGTAGAATATAAAATGGCATAATTTCAAAAATGTGAGGAAAAGAGGATTACATTATACATATGGTTTTGAAACCAGATAACCATTTCAAATTACAACCCTACAACATACTTTACAGTAAAATAAAATTCAGATAGTTCAAAACATAAATGTGAAAAATAAAAACAAAATTATTCTAACATGTAAAAACATTCCAACTATTATGTTGACTGAAAAATTAAGTTGCATCATAATGCATAATGCAGTGCCATTTATGTAAAATTTAAATTAAAAAAATATATATTTTTATAAATTTTTATAACTTTATTACATGAACAAGAAAAATGCAAACCAATTTTAGTAAAGTGATTATACACAGGTTGAGAGAAAACTGAAATCGTAAAGTAAAAAGAATTCAGATGCCCTTAAAAGGGGCATCTGAAACAAACTTGGCAGAATGTTAAAAGACACTTTGACAAAATTGGGTAGTAGCTATGCAAATGTTCATTATAATCTCTATACTGCTTTCCATATTTGTAATAGTTCAAATAACAAACACTCTGTGAAAATATGATAATAAAAATAGCTAGTGTTAAGCCTTCTAATGCATTCATCAGTATTCTAACAACTTTATACCTACATGTTATCACTGTCTACCATTTAAGGTAAAAACTTTAATTATCCACAGGTTTTAAAATGAGGAAATTATAAAACAGAGATTGATTTGCTAAAGTGTAAACAGTCTTCTGATGGCTATGGTGCCAGAATCTATGTTATAAAACATTATGTTAAGTGGCTTCTGTATGAAATATTCAAGGTAAGCTTTCCTAGACATGACACAAAACTCAAAACCTGTGAAGAGAAAGATTGATAGATTTTGTCTGTAAAAATTTAAATTTCCATATGTCAAATTACCATAAACAAATAACAAAGGAAGATTATCTTTTTTAAAAGTCAGCTTTATTGAGTATATTAACTACATGCTATAAAATACTCCAATTTTAAGTGTATAGTCTAATGGATTTTGTCAGCTATAAACCGTACAACCACCACCACATTCAAGATCTATTTGCATTACCCCAGAAAGTCTCCTTGTGCCCAATCTCAGTTAATCACTCCCCTATCCTGTCATCAGCCCCTCATCCTGGCCTCAAGCACTTAATAATCTGTTTTCTGTTATTATAAATCAGATCAACCTTTCCTAGATGTGCATGTAAATAGAAACATATAGTATATATTCTTTTGTCTGTCTTTTTAACATAACGTTTTTGAGATTCATCCCTGTTGTATGTTTCAGTAGTTCTTTTCTTTTTATTGCAGATAGTTATTTCTCTGTTATATCACGATTTGTTTATCTGTTCACTTGATGTTGAACAATTGAGTTGTTTGAAGTTTTCAGCTTTTATAAAGAAATCTATTAGAAAGATCCCTGAACAGACCTTTGTGTGGACATTTATTTATTTTAGATAATTATCTGGAAAATGAAATGGCTGAGTGTTATGTTAGGAATATCTTCAGCTTCATTTTAAAAAACTCCAAGCTGTTTAACATAGTTACTGTACCACTGGGCATTTCCACCAGCAATGTCAGAGAGTTCCAGTTATTACACATACTTACCACCTCATGGTGTTGTCAGTGTTTCTAATTTTGGTCATTTTAACAGTGTGCAGTGGTAGCTCATGGTGGTTTTATTTTGCATTTTCCTGATAACTAATGGTGTTGAGCATATTTTTGTGTGTATATTGACCATCCATACATTTTTATTTGTGAAGTACATGTTCAAATTTTTCCCATTATTTAATTGGGTGATTGTGTTGCAAGTCCTCTTTATATATTCTAGATAAAACTCGTTTGTCAGTATATACATAGTGAATATTTTCTCTCAGTCAGGAATTCCATTTTCTTGATTTGCCAATACCATACCATCTTGATACTATAGTTATATAGTAAGCCTTGACATTTAAATATGTACACCTATGGCACCTGGTTTTCCTAGGTGGTCTCCCATCCAAGTGTTAACCAGGCTCAACCCTGCTTAGTTTCCAAGATCTGACATTGGGCTTCTTCTCCAGGGTGGCATGGCGGTAGACCAATGACCATGGCTCCCCTGGGGTGTGAACCCAGGACCTTCTGCATGTAAAGCAGACATGC
This sequence comes from Rousettus aegyptiacus, assembly GCF_014176215.1. NCBI lineage: Eukaryota > Metazoa > Chordata > Mammalia > Chiroptera > Pteropodidae > Rousettus > Rousettus aegyptiacus. The sequence continues at coordinate 41,608,285 of NW_023416306.1, read as the reverse complement.
TTACCACTACACTATGGAACCATGTTCTAGACCCTTTGACTTTTTAAAATAAATTTTAGAATCAGGTTTTTATTTTACATATATTTGTTAAAGATGGCTGAGATTTTAATTGAGCTTGCACTGAATCTATAGATCGATTTGGGAAGATTGGCACTTTGGTGATACTGAGTTTTCTGATCCATTAACAAGATGTATCACTCTATTCATTGAGATGTTCTTTAATTTCTCTAAACAATGGTTTATCCTTTTCAGTGTAAAGATGTGACTCATTCTTTGTTAAATATTTTCCTAAGAATGTCGTTTTTTACATTATGAATATTTTAAAATTTTCAATTTCCAATTGTTGGTAGTATGCAGTTAGTTTTTACACAAGTTTGCACAATTAATTTCAGGAGGTTTTTGTAGATTTCTTATGTTGATATTCAGTATACAAGATTATAGAGAAAAGTGAGCATCCTTGCTTTGTTCCCAACCTCAGGAACTAAGTGTTCAATATCTCATCCTTAAGCATGATGTTAGTTATAAATTATTATAGATTCCTCTCATAAAGTTCTCATCTAATTCTTGCTGGGGGAGAGGTTTTAGTCATTAATAGATGTTAAGCTTTGTCAAGTACTTTTTTTTTTTTCATCTATTGGAAATAAGCATATGCTTTTGATCCTTTTTTCTGTTAATATGGTGAATTACATTGATTTATTTTATCAATGTTAAAACAATCTTACATTCCCAGGATAAACTTGATCTACTCATGATATATTAAGCAGTCAATGATCTTAAAAATATTTTAAAATTAGAAAAAATAATTTTTATATATTTCATTTGCCCATTTATTTTTATGTATAGTATTCTTCATTCTTTTACATAGATCCAAATTTCGACAGTACAATTTAACTACTAAAACTAGTAATAAATCTGCTCAGCTCTTGTTTTTCTAAAAATAGTAATTTTATTGTCATCATTTTTTATTGTGGTAAAAAATACCCAACAAAAATTTACTATTTTCCCTGTTTTTAAGTACAGTACTATTAACCATATGCACATTGTTGTACAACAAATATCTAAAATTTTTTCATCTTGAAAACTGAAACTCTATACCCATTATACAACTCCTTTCTCCCCCTCTCATCAGATTCTTGCAACTGTTCTACTTTTCAATTTTAATAATTTGGCTCATTTAAGGTATTCTCTCATAAGTGAAATTGTGTAGTGTCTGCCCGATAGTGACTTTCACATGGTATAACATCCTCAAAGTTCATCCGTGTTGTAGCTTATAACAGGATTTCCTTCTTTTTAAAGAATCAATAATATTTTATTATATGTACATATTTTCTCTGTCCATTCATCTATCAGGAGACTTTCGGGTCGCTTCTACCTCTTGGCTAGTGTGTGAATAATGCTGCATTGAACATGGGTATTTTCAGTTCTTTTGATATATAACCAGAAGTGAAATTATATTGTTATTCCATTTTTACTTCTTTTGAGGAACTTCTATACTGGTTTTCTAACCTGTACCATTTTACGTTCTGACTGACAGTACCCAAAGGTTATAATTTCTTTACATATAGCAACCACTTACTTTCTTTTATTATTTTTATAGGGGCTATTCTAATGAGTTTGAGATGATATCTCATTGATTTTAATTTACATTTCCTTCATGTTTAGCAATGTTGATCATCTTTTCATGTGCTCATTTGCTACTGTATAACTTCTTTGGAGAAATATCTACTCAAGCCTCTTGTCCATTTTAAATCAAGTTTGTTGTTGTAATTGTTATTGTTGTTGAATGCAGGCATTCTTTATCTGTTCTGCATATTAACCCCTTGTAAGACATACTGTTTGCCAATGTTTTTCTCTAAGTCTATAGATTGCCTTTTTACTCTGTTGACTGTTTCTTTTGCTGCACAGAAGATTATAAATTTGATGTAGTTCAATTTTTCTATAGGAGTCCTTTATCCACTATTTCACTTTCTGCAGTTTTAGTTACCTGTGGTCAACCACAGTCCAAAATATTAAATGGAAAATTCCAGAAATAAACAATTTATGAGTTTTGAATTGCACATTATTCTGAGTAGGGAAATGAAATCATTCACAATCTAGCTCCTTCCCATCATCCCTTCATCCAAAGTATGCACACTGTATATGCTACCCATCCATTTGTAATTTAGAAGCCATCTTGGTGATCAAATTTACTGTCATAATGTCATTATACTTTTGTTCAAGTAACTCTTATTTTACTTAATAATGGCTTCAAAGGGCAAGAGCAGTGATTTGGATATGCCAAAGAGAAGCTGTAAAGTGTTTCTTTTAAGTGAAAAAGTGTATCTGTATGAAAAATAAAAAACATAGTATGTTTAGGGTTCAGTACTATCCATGGCTTCAGGCATCCACTAGGGGTCTTGGAACATATCCCTTGTGGACAAGGGGGGACAGCTCTGTTTATTTTTGTTGTATGTGCATATGGTGTCATATCTAAGAAATTATTGCCAAATTCAATGTCGTGAAACTTTACCTGTATATTTTCCTCTAGAAGTTTTATAGTTTCAGATATCATTTTTAGGTTTTCAATTCATTTTCAGTTAATTTTTGTATATAGTATAAGATAAGAGTTCAACTTCATCCTTTTGCACATGGCTGTCTCATTTTCCCAGCACCATATGTTAAAGAGACTATTCTTTATTTCTCATTGTGTACTCTTGGTACCCTGTCAAAGGTAATTTGACAAAATATGCGAAGGTTTACTTTTAGGCACTCTGTTCTCTTCTATTGTTCTATATGTCTGTCTTTATGCCAATACCATATTGTTTAATGTAGCTGTTAAATACATTTTGATATCAAGAAGTATAAGGACTTCGGCTTTGTTTTTGTTTGATTTTTTGGAGTTGTTTGAGATTATATTTGAATTTTAGAATCTTTATTTTTCTATTTCTGCAAAAAAAAATGCCTTTGTGTTTTGATAGGGATTGTATTGAACCTGTAGATCAACTCTTCTTTGTCTTATAGTATCCCTTGATTGGATAATGGGTAGTAAATGTTTTGTACCAAAAATATTTGCTACAATGATGGATCAGTCTAAATACCATATTCCAAGTTTCAGATCAATTACAGTTAAAGTGTGAATTTTTGTTCAGAACCAAAACTACAGATTTAAGGTGACTATAAAAGATCACTGTGTAATGAATACTAGGTTGTACCTGTTTCTTTAACTTCTCCCATCTCTTGTAGCAGTTCCAATGGTATTCACAATTTGAATTGGGTAAAATACACCAAAAATCATTTCCATCATACCAAAGCACTATTCCACCATTTACTATGCCCACTGATCCCATCTTGTTCTTGTAGGATACTAAGAACTAGAAATCACCAATCACCCTTTGTTTTAATAGGAAAGAGCCTTGAGTAGATAAATCCCAGTTATTTTCTAAATGTTTCAAATGAAATCAGACTGTACATTAATAAGCTAAATCAGTTTGGTTACCTATATTGGCCTAATATTCTATTAAACCTGTTGATATTCCATTGCAATTAAGAAGTACTGCTCAGAAAAATGAACAATCGCTGGTTTCAAAAGACAGATCTCATGTACTAACTATATACATTATTATATATATATATGTTAACTAACTAACTATATAGCTATATAATGTGCCAGAGAAGGTTTTATAGCTTTACAAGACCCACAATATATGGGACTAAAATATTCTCATAAAGGAGGAGAGTTGCGAAATAAGGAGAGTCCATAAAACAGAAGAAATTAATTTTATGCAACTTCTTAGAAAGAAATTTTCCAAGTTTCTGATACTAAGATTCTGTCGGATCTTTGTAAAGATGGTTATTTCTAAAGAGTTTAAGGGGGGGAAGTTGAGGAATCCTAAGATCAAATTGAAAAGAACACATACAAATATAGATAAATCAGAACGAAGGATAAGTCAAGAATAGAATGAGCAGATAAACAAAGACCTGGAAAAAAATCCTAAGACAACAGATATGTTGAAAGCAGAAGATAGGGCTACAACAATGTGATATTAGTGAATAACCGAATTAATTACTGAACTGCTTTGATTCTGCCTTCTTCACCAAGAATTATCTTCAAACTGAAGAAGTATAGAGCATGCTTTCATTTTCTAATGAGCGTTTCTGCTGAAAATGAAATATTGGATAAGACATAGAAAATATTGGATAAGACATAGAAAATTTATTTTTATAAATGTATCACCAACCCCAAAAATAAGATCTACACAGTGGTCAAAAACTAAGCAAACAGAAACCCAGAGAGATAAGCAAATCCCACAGAAGCCCACTTGCTGGCTGAAATGAGGGCATTTGCTGAACTCCAACAAACTTTTTCCCAATCCTTAAGGCATGAGGATAAAGTAGATAAAGGCAGGGTACTAAGGTGGGGAGTCAAATAGGAGATATACACACACTAAATTTGAGTCCCTCAAAGTACAGAGCCCTCAGCAAAATTGTAAACAAATGATACAAACACTGGCACTTCACCTAATGGGGGACTGCAGGGAAAATTGCCTCTCTTGGCCCTGGGTAGAGGGGCCAAGTTAGAGCCTGGGGTAAAAAAAAAAAAAAAAAAAAAAAAAAAAAAACACAATCATATCTCCAAAAGAGAAGCACGAGGGAGTTAGCACAGCAGTTTTTCTGATGGAGGAAGAAAGAGATGGAATTGGGAAAGAGCACCCAAAGGACTTCACAGTCACTAGAAATGTTTTAATTAGTAAACTGTTTGTATGTATACGGATATTTTTATATCATTTCCTCCATAAATTATGCATGTTTTTTAATATTCTTTTTTATCTATTCAGTATTTAATTTTAAAAATTCTTAAAAATCGAGAATACTTCAAGTTCTTTCAGTTCTGAAATCTGTTAGCTAGCTCCATCAGCTCTATACATTAAATTAAGCTTAAATACTCTAAGTTGTATCCACAGTAAGGAAGCCAGGACAAAGAGGGATCTAGAAACCTCATCATATAAAGAATTGCCTCTTTATAGTCCTGAAAAGGTGACTCAAGTGTGGTAAGAATGCACTAGTTAAGTTTTCTTTTGTTTTGTTTTGTTTTGTTTTTGTTTTACTCCATTTATATAAAGGGATGTTCTGTAGAAGAGAGATCTACTGTTTTTTTTGTTTTTTTTTTTTGTTTTTTTTTTTTTTTTGCTTTTACTGTAGAAACTACCTAGAGGCAAATTTTGGCTTTTCCCTGCTGTCACTATTGAAAAGCTTATACACAATAACTAGAAATATACAAGCAAGAATGATGCTTTCTGCCAGAAATATAAAAGGGTTCCTAGATGGAATCAGACTAGATGACCTCAAAGGTCCTTCCAAATTCTTCTATTGTTTTCTAGAATTAGATAACATAAAATAACCTAAAATACTGGGCCAGGAAATAAAGTTCCCAAGTTAGCCATGATTATCAACAGAAAGGTATTTTCACTCTGCTGCTTTACCCTAAGTGGCAACAGAATGAAACAAAGTGAACCGCTATGGATCACAGCAAAAAGAACAACTTCATGACATATAAGTCATTTTTTATCACATTAATAGCCCAAGGCAAAGGTTTAAAAATAAGGAAAGACCTTTAACCTTTAAAGCACAGTGGTTCCCTACCCTGATACCCTTCCTTTCCTCATAGACATTTTGGTCAGGAAGCCGGTATCTACAATCCTAAAATTAAAAAAAAAAAAAAAAAAAATCTGGTACAGTCACCATAAAGATGGACTTACTGCAGAGAAAACAGAGATGATTCTCTCAAGCTGACAAATCCAAGCTGAAATAAAGGCATGCCAGAGTATTACTCTTCCAGAGCAGATGCCAAACAAATCCAATTGCGTTCACCTCACTTGATTGATTTGTTGTTCTTCCCTGCTATATGTGTTTCCTTTACCTTGTCTTAGCAGATTGAATTTAAAACCAAAAGGTAAAATATTATTTTGGCATTCAGTCTGTATGATATTGTCGAAATGGGCTTCTTGAGGAAAACTTGTGTTGTTTCAACGGCCTGCAGTCATTTTGATGTGAGCAGCTCATGATTAAGAGGTCAGTTCTTACCAACGGCAGCAGATGTTGTTGGTGTTATCTGGGTAGACTGTTCGCTGTCAGCAAACAAAGTTCCCATTAAGAGGAAAATTCTAAGTGTATCTTTCTTAGAGGATTACACTCATTTAAATTTTTCCCCTGGCTTCTTTCCATGAGATTTGGGGTTGTTACAAAGATGTGCTATGGAAATTTTCTCCTCCCAGCAGATGCCCATCATTAAGTTGGATAAGAATTTCAAGATTTAAGGAGAGATTGTATCATAGCACACAACTGAGTCTTGTTACTTGACACTGTAAGCAATCAGCCTTCTTTATTATTTAACCATCACGAGGAGCTTTTTCCTTTCGTGTAAGTGAAGACGAACCTTAGAATAAAACATTACACCTCTAATAAGACTGAAAATGTCACACTTTTATCTTTTGCAAAATGTAACTGAAATAAACCTTAACAGAAACTCTTCAGCATAAACAGCAGGAACCAGAAAATTAAAATATTGTGGTTTTGTAACACATGGGCCTTAATGAAAGTGTGTACCGCATGCTTGATTACTTACTAGTTCTGTCCCCTGATTATGCTCTCTGACCTCTTCTGAAAATAAATGCCTCCCTCTGCTCCTTCAGTTTTCCATATGACATGAATGCCAAGATAGCTCAAAAAATTAAAAACAATTAATGTGATGTGAGGGAAAATAGAAAAGTCTCATTATGCATCGCATGTTTGGACAAACTCTTTTTCTTTTCTCTCTTTCCTAAAGATAAAGATAAAATAAAATTGTTAGGTCTAGAAGTTTATGGCCTATCTGTGAAAATTTCTTGGCAATGTTTACTTTGCCAATAGACAATAGACAATAGAACCAATAGACAGCAGCAAAACTATTGCAATTTTGCATTTAGGAAACAAGTGACAGCAGCAAACTAACCTTGGGTCAGATGAAATGAAGAAGAATATTCCTAAAACTGCTATTTGAAAACATGACAGTAGAGAAGGATACATTATTTAGTAAGTGCTTTTGTGACAGTTTTTCCCCATGCCCATCTCTCCTCACTTGTAAGAAATAAAGAAAATGAAATGTTTTTTGAAAACTAGAGGATTCTTTTCTTTGTCAAGCTTAGGTACAAAATTCAAATTTAGAAATCATCTGAGCCAGCATTTGATTTATAAGAGAAAACCGAGGCCTACTGAAATTGTCATTTTCTTGAATCACACAATTGATAGAATTTTCTGGAGCAAATATTTTAAATTGTATTAAATTTAGATTATTTAGCAAGTAGGCATGCCCTTAATGATCAAAAAGCACTTATTGGCAATTACTTAAGCATAGCACTAACCTACACAGGTTAAACTGGACTTCATCTCCCCCACTAAGTTTCTTATCTAGAATAGAAAATACTCTGATAAAGAATTGGCTTCCTCTGTCAACGCTGATTGTTAAACAGTAAAATGAAACAGTAAAGTAGAGAAGGATACATTATTTAGTAAGTGCATCATTTAAATTTGGTGAGTAATATCTTTTTAACCTGACTTCGCTATATGTTCTGTAGTTCTGAAAGCTGATGCTACTGTACTGATGCCTTCCACCACATGTTTTGGGGGCAAAGGAATATATTGTTTGAAAAAGTCCTTACAAAATATCTTAATCAAGTAAGATAAACTTACTCTTAAGCATTTATATTATCCAGCTTCTATCAGACTCTGCCAAAGTCATTAATATTTTTCACTGTCTTTGCATAGGATACAAATTAGGATGTTGATTTCTTATTTAAAATTTTTTGCTATTAAGAGCCCAAGTCTGATGGTGAAGAGGCTCCAATCTGATACTAATTGGCTATGTGACTTTATGCAAATTATTTAATGGCTCTGTGCCTTGATTTCCTCATCTATAAAATGAACCATAGTAATATCCAACTGCTTATCTATGAGAAAGACATCATCAATGTGAAACTGCTTTGCAGAATTAAAAGCATTTTTTGATTATAAAATGGTGGTGGTGATGATGATGATTAGTATAGCATGGGGATGCGGGTTCTGTGATCAAATACTCAGCAAAAGCTATCAGATGTCTGAGTTCTGCCACTTCTTTAGTGAGGTAACAGAATAATCTGCCTTTTTCACTATTTGAGTCATATTTGACTCATAACTAGAATTTATGGGTTGCTTCGTGGTTGTTAAAGAGTAGAATCTTTCTTAACTATTAGATTTCTGTTATGACCGATACCGGGTTATAGTTCCTAACCCCTTTTCCTACCCCCACCAAAAAACAAACAAACAAACAAAAAAAACCCCACAAACTCCTGTCTCCTGATATAGCCAAGGCAAAACGTAGAAATGACAGTCTAAATTTCCATGGATACAATCAAACATATACTAATCCATTTACATTCCTTTGTTGGGCAAACGATCATGTGGGATTGACTGGGATGTGTGTTAACCTCTTTCTCTTCCTGACCTCCTCCACAAAAGGTGCTGAGGTAAGAGATGACTTAAAGACAGGGTATTGTTGCACAGGACTCTCAAATGTGCTTTGTTAGGAGGCTGAGTCACCTATGTATATTTGCTAAAGTGACTAAAATTACAATCAAAAGTATTGGCCTCTTACAGGTTAGTAATGTTTGCAGGAATAAAAGCTCCTACGAGCAGGGATATCAGCGATGTGAAACACCTCATGAGCAAAAAAAGTTTAGATCATGAATGTCCCCAGATTAAGGGCAAAAAAATATTTCTCAAGGCTTGACCCTGAAAAAAATATATGTTTTCCATTCTCTTCACCCTTAATTTTATGCCCATATAATGTGGAATAACTATTCAAATCCTGATATCATCATTAAGTATTTTTTTAAAAACTTGCAAGTCAAATGGTGTTAGAACACAGAGATCAGCTTTTTTCTTCACATCACTGATGAGTTTGTGGCTGAATCTGACAAAATAATGAACCTCTTCTTTTACAAACAATTCTCCACTTCAAAAGTCAAAACTATTTTAAGGAAGTGGCCTTTTCTCCAACAACCTCAGGTTAAGGGCATCTGTGGAAAACGAGCTGGAAGTGCTGTCCAGCACAGTTGCCAAAATCAGTGGATCTACAGCTTAGTTTCATTTCCATTTTGCCCTGTAAATTTCCATCATTGTGGAAGGTAAAAGTGCTTTTCTAAGACTTCTACTCTGCTACTCAAGGCTTCAAAACTCAGAGGCCTTATTTTTGTAGACTGTGGATTGACGCAGTGCAGGAAGCTTAGCAGCTCTCCCTAGAGCCCTCCTTGCTCCTCCAGGTAATTTCTGAAAATTTCTAAGATCTTTAGGCCCCTGAGCAATTTGTAACTGCTGTCACAATAACTCATCCATACGGATTATAGTAAGATCTTGGAAGCAAGACAAGTTTCTCAGTTTATTACTTTTCTCATACACACCGACAAAGTATCTCTACCCTATATTGTCTCCAAAATACACCAACCATGGCTTAAATTTATGATAACCTTCGAACTACATTTAATCAAATTATCTTTTATTTAAAAATGAGTCCCTCATTTTATTTATTATTTTTAAGATTTATAATAACTGTTTCTATTTTTTGGATTGCCTCTCCCACCCCTGCCCAGAATTGCCAGCCTCTTTAAAGGAAAAAATTACTCTCATCTCCTCTGCTTACCTTCGGTACTTATTACTTCCTACCACCAAAGATTCCTGGATTAAAAACCCATAAACAATTGACCACAAACGTAAATCTACTGGCAGAAGCCTCTAAATTATTTCTTCACGAGTACAATGAATTTCCAATCTTAGTCACATTGCAGAGAGTAATATAAGTATGTATGTAGCACCTTTCCTTACAAATGAAGGGTCTTGCTATGTTGGTTCTGAATTTCTTAAAGATAATTAAATATATCATTGTATAAATAAATGCACTGCATCAACTAATACTATTCATTCCAGGAGTTAAAATGCTTTGTGAATATGAACTTAACCATATAAGAGCATACATTACTAATTAAATTAAAATTTTGACAAAGGAGAGAAAATTTTTTAAAAGAAATGCTTACAAGTGAAGAACTAGATAGAGTATGCTCATAGATTTTGTATTTAAAAACAACTTATAAAGTTGCTACCTATAATAGATTAAACATTTTATATTAGTAAAATAGCTCAAACTTTTGGAAAGAGAAGATGTATAATAAAGTATTTTAAAGATTACTCTTTATATGAACAAAGGATGAAGTCCATTAATTGCTGTTCATGTCAACTTTTGTATGTCTATCTAATTGAATATAAATTTCTCTCCCTATTAAGCTACTATTTATTTTTGCATTTAAATGAATTTTGACAAAATGAGTTGTAATTACAATAGTCATACTGACTACAATAGTAAACATTTTCTTTTCCTTATTTTCAGGAAAACATAGTGATTGTCCTATGCGGCTATGTATGTGTGTTTCCCCTAATACAGAAAACTATAAAAGACATCAGAATCACTGGTCCTCAAACCTGGACTGACCCTGTGGAATTCATTATTAAGACCCTTGGAATTCAGATTTCATTATAGGAAGGATTTCCCCTTTCTGGTCTCAGCCATAAATATATCAAGGACAAAATTGCTTAATATATTAATGTTCTCAGTCCTCTTCTATTGTGCAAACTGCACTCACCAAAGACAATGTTGCCAACAAATGTTGCTCCTCTGAATTGTAGTCTTTGGATAATGCTATAAATATTTCTGCCATCCTTGATTATCTGATGAATTCTTAGGCATCCTTTTTTACACTCTTACCCTTGCAAACTGTCTAAATCCTTATGTATATGTCTTTTTATTACAGCATAGAGTTTAACTTAAAAAAAAAATCTTCTGTGATCTCATTGGTTCTTTAATTGGAACATTTCATTCAATTATATTTTGTTGTATTCTTGACTTACTCAAATCTAATAGGTAGTCATTTTATCCTCTGCCTATGAAATGCAAGCACTTTGACTCCATTAATCCTCTTTCAGAATGAAATACCATAGTTTTTGTATATTTGCATTACATAAATATATACTATATAATTCAAGTATATGTTAATTTTGTATAATATTAATTAAGTATTAATTATATCATATACAACTATATATTGATTATATAATTATGCTATATATTATAAGATATACTGGGAACAATATGATTATTTATGCAGGCAGTATTTATTTAGATTAGCCCATGAATTCACAATTTTCTTTGCTCTTCAATTCTATCTGCATCTTTTCATTTCCTTTTGGGATAAAAAAGATACTTTTTAGTATTTCCTTCACTGTAAGATTGAAGTTGAGAAATCTACTTCAATCTACTGCAACAAATAAAATATTTGAAATGTCTCTATTTCAGCTTCATTCTTGAAGAATATTTTATTGGATATACAGTTCTGTGTTAGAAATTATATTCTTTCAGTATTATAAAGGCATCATTCAATATTTGTTTGGCATCCTTTCTTTCTGTGGAGGAGTCAGCTGCCACATAAGAACTGTTCATTTGAAGACAATCTTTCTCTTCTGTGGTTTCTTTCAAAATCTTTTTACTTCACTTTGACTTTCAGTACCTTAATTACATAAGCCTAACTTTGGATATTTCGCACATATTAGCTTCGTATGATTTCAATATTTGTTATTAGTTTTGGCAAATTCTTGCCTTTTACTTTGTATTTTTCATTCTTATGGTCTAATTACTTCAGTCTCTTCTGATCTTCAGATTACTAATTCTTCTGTTCAGCTATGTCTAATTTGCTATTAATTCTATCCACCGAGTTACTAATTTAAGTCATTACAACTTTCTGTTTAAGAATTTCCATTTGATTCTTTACTAAGTTTTCGAATCTTCATCTCCTTTAATTTAGTAAGCATTGTTATTTTAAAGTCTGTGCCTAATAACTCCGTAAGCTGTTTCTCTCATTTGTTGTATATTATGGGTTTTGTTCGTGCTGTTTCGCCTTCTTGAATACCTAACCTAATTATTTTTATTTTGTACTAAATATTTTATTTACAATTGTTTCTAGAAATTGTTCAAAAACTAGGATGTTTTCTTTCTCCAGAAAGGATTTACCTCTGCACTTGCCAAGTCCTAATGGGCATTAACACTCTGAGATCATCTCTATACAAGTTCAGAAACAGTATATTACTTCACCTTTACTCCTAGGATGCAGCCCATTGAGGTTCTTACCCTAAAATAAGGAGTTCTTCTGCCTCTTGACCCACAGACCAGGGGTCTGAGGATTGTCAGAAGTGATTCTCAATCCCTTATCCTCTCAGTCATATCTTCTGGAATTGACAGCTACCCCAAGGGGAAAGCAAACTCAAATGCCATGGCTATTTACCTAGACCTTTATCTTCCCCTGGATTCTACTTGATAAGCCTTCATGTTTGTTTTGCATTAACACGTCAATTTAAGGATTTTTAAAAAAATATTTGAGCAGGTTTTTCAAACTGTTCTCAAGAGAAAGTTTAATTTAAATTACCCAGCTGACCATCACTAGATAGAAGAACCAATTCTGACCATCATCTAAGGTCCAGTTTAAATTTAACCTCTTCTAAAAAGCACTTTCTGTCACCTTGTCTGGTAGACAGAATTAAATCCTTTTTTGTCTTTGTTTTCATACACACCATTTTAAACTAGAATTTAGAGTACTACTTGGCATTATGGTTATGTATGTGTCTCTTTAAGAGAAAGGTTAATATATTTTTGATATCTTTGTCAGGAGACCAAATATATATATATATTATAATGTACTTAGGTTTTTTTAATTTTTGAAACACTTTTGCACTGATTTTGCACTCTTTTTGTACTCTCTCAACACACATACTCTGGGAGTCCAAATAAAATAATTTAAAATGAAAAAATTTTAGGAAAAATTGTTATTTTTATTTTCGATAACAGTTTTCCAAATCACTTTCATCATATACAAAGCATCATGTGGAATTCTAAGTTAGATGGATATAATTATCCCATTGTAATTTTGCTTCAAGACTCTCACTACTCTCTGCTGGATTATCAGATGTACAGCTTTCACCAACAAAGTGAAAACTCATTCAGTAAATTCTGAAGAATATAAAGGTAAATCTTTCAAGATAAGGAAAAAAGACAGCTTAACTTCAGATATATTAGATAATTTTATGGACAGAAAAACTTGAAATAACTGCAGAAAGTACTAATTAGGGGAATGAAGAGATCTTGATCTTGTCCCCAGGCTTTCAAATTGCCTATGTTCTGTTCCATCATTTATATTTGTTTTCTTTCTTTCTATCGTAAATCTGTGCCTTTTTAACTTGAATCTTTTCCAGTACATTCTCTCAGGGGGTTCTATTCTTCTTTAATTTTTGTCAGCCTAAGTCCATGATGTGCTTTCACAAATGTCCCTGGTTGTGCATGTTAATGCTTATTATCCATTCTGACAAAAACAAATCTTACATGGATGGAGACAGATTAGTCTTTATTCAAATGGTCTAGGGTAGATACCTAGTGGTCTCTAAAATGCTGTGGGGCAAAATACACTCAAGACCAGGCAATTATAACCACAGAACACCATTGTCCTTTGGACTACAAGGCTCTTGGTATGGCCAACAGAGAGTGAATACTGAACTTGAGTCTGTGTCTCTGATGCTCTGAATTGATGGATGACTTGAAAAACTTTAGCTCTTCATAAGCACTACTAGTATGGCTTTCCATGTGCCTTGCTCACTTATGTTATTTGACTTCGGAAGGCACACCTCCAGGAGTACAACGTTCCAGGTTTTTTGTGCCCTGTACTTCCTCCTCAGTTACATGTGACTGACGCCAAGTTTGAAAAGAAAGCAGATGTGTGTGAATGTGTGTGATAGGGTGGTATGCATGGTGTGTGTGTGTGTGTGTGTGATGTGTATGTGTTACCTGTGGAATGTGTGTCACAAGAAATAGACACCACTTAAGAAAAAGGCAGACATTTTGTACCTCCTCCACTATGTAACCTTAAACTTGGAGATCATGAGTCTATGTCAAGCTGAAATTCTGGATAGTTCTCTTTCTTGTTTCCTAATGATTCTAGTTCACTTTTGGATCCACTAGATTCAAGCCTCCCTCTTATCCTAGATCCACAACTGATAACTGTATGACTTGGACAAATTGCTTAACTTTTCTGTCACTTAACATTTTGAAGATAGCATGCACTTCACTGATGTTGAGAGATTTAAGTAGGTAATTGATAAATGTTAGTTCATTTTATTTTTAAGACAAAAAGGCAAAGATTCTGTAGTACAAGACAGTTTAGTTTCATTATTTTATACTAGTAGTGGCCTGAATCATTGATCTATTTGCTGATTATTACCAAAAAAAGAAGCACAGAGAAATTATTCTAAAACTAAGATAGTTATCTTTGGAAGCCATTCTATTATTTTTAATTGGTGTATAAATAACAACCCCATACAATGAATTACCTCATTTAGTTATTTTGGTGCATTCTCACTAACAGTTTATCTTAAAGGGTACCAGGAAATAGCACTACTGAAAGCTTAGCATTTTATGGGGCCTTTATGAATATTTTACTTTTGTCCAGGCAAGCATGTGATTTTACCTACCCCTTAATTCTTCAGGTATAATTATTCCAGTAAAACAACATGGAGCATATCTTGGGGGGCCTTTATTGCCCATTTGTGAAGGCATGTAAGCCAATTCAAACTAACTTTTGAGCAGAATCCTTGCCCCCTGGCAAGATGATATCCAAGCAGCAATAGCATGTATATATTCACATTAGGTTTCTTAGTTTTTCCCCAAAGACAGGAAAACTTACCCCTAACTTACAGGCAGGTTTACTCACATTTGCCATGGAGCATAATCTGGGGCTAAGTGCTATATACATTGGCCTTGAAAATCTGGTTAAGAAAAATAAAATTCAGGGACAGATTTTCAGAACACTCAGTCCAAATACTATATCCCATATTCCAAACTATGAAGTCAGACCAGTTGCCTATATAGCTAAGCTACAACCATTCGTTCTCTGTCTACCACCATTATTTCCATTGTATCATATGGTGGTATAAAGCTATAAGCTGGTATGGAGAGATGGAATATAGGAAATATGTTACATATGTATTTTGTAACCTGTTACCTAGGATATTGTTTATTATGTCACAGTAGTTTTCTTTGTGAGCACCTATGAAAATACTTCTTGTTGCTTTTTCATTAGCCTTTCTCAACTCCCTTTTTTGTACCAGGTTCCCAGGTTCCAAAAAAGGAAATGCTTGCATCCCCAGCCTCTCTTGCAGGATCTAGTGGCCATGATGACCCAATTCTGGCTAATGTGACATAAATGGTAGTTGGGGGTCAGATTTCAGGAAAGATCCTTCTTATCCCAGTGAAAAATGAGAGACAAGAGGAAAATTCACCCTTGCTCTACATTTCCTTCCTTACTTCCTACTTTTGATTCTTGGAACATTGGCAGATAGCTTACCACCAAGAAAATATAAGATAAAGGATCAAAGACATCATATTGAGGATGAGAGAGCAAAAGATAAAAAGAACCTAGGTCATTAATGATATTGAAGGGCCACCAAATAAAATGTAGGGTATTAACCTCCATGCTTCTTATTAAGAGAGATCATCAAATATCCTTATTTTGAAGTTATCCTTACTCGGATGTTTTTTGTTATTTACTTCTAATAGTATTAGTAACTAATATAGGACTCAGGAAGAAAAACTTATTGATTTTTTAATCAAGAATTTGTAATTTTCCTAAGGATTCAAGTTTTTTCTTCTGATGCCTAGAACAATGTTTTCTTTTTCATGTTAGTTTCTGTAAAAGTTAAAATCAGTTTTGATTTCTATTTTATGTAGAAGGTTATACTATGCATTTAATTTTGTTTTAGTTTATGTCTTGGTATCATTTCTGACTTTATTTTGTTCTCCTTTGGCAAAAACTTCCCACTCTTCCCCAAAATTCTGGTTTCTCTCATTTCCTTTATTCAAAGAAATTGCTCCTTATCTCAAGTTTCATCAAAGAAAAGGGCTGATCAGCTCGATGTGAACGGATATGTCTTATCTCAGGTTCCCTAAAACAAAAGCCTAAATTAGAGATGAAAATGAAGATGCTTTCTAGGGGAGCTGTAAATTCAGGGGATCAGTGAGGAGGACAAAAGGAAGAGAAATATTCAAGAGGTAAAATGATGTTCAGCAACACACAGCTAGTTTCTTGAAAGCTGCATCTGGCCAGTACATTAGAACTTCTCCAGGTGGGCCAAGTAGCAGGCCCAGCTTTCCCAGGCTAAAAGATTGGTCAGCCCTAGGTGCCCAGCCACTTGACCTGAATTCAGGCAGGACCCTAGTGGACAAAGGGAAGCGAACAATCAAAGATCACAGAATGGTCAAAACTGACAGAATCTGAGAAGGTTCAGAAGATGTGTCTCCAACACAAATAGCGATGTATGCAATGTCTTAGTCAATTCCTTGAGAGGAAACAGCTTCCACACTCTAATTTGATCTTAATACAGACTAAAGTGTAAACACAGTGGTGCTAAAAAATGCAAACAGAGTGAATGAACCTGAGTCAGTGGATGCCCTCATGAAGCAGAGCTGCTACCTGCCCAGGATCACCTATTTGTTTCTAGACTATTACATGAGAGATAAATTTTCATCTCATTTGAGCAATTGTATAAAGGGGTCTTTTGGTTTTGATGGCATCAATCTTTTTCTTTCTTTCACTGTATTTTAACTTATGTTATCTTGTGACATCCATATATCCTTGCAAGAGTGCTTAAATCCTTTTTGAAAGAGTACACCTTGCATCATCTTTTTGCATCTTCAGGTCCCTGCCCACACTTCCCCACCCACCTTCTTCCTCATTGATTTCATCCATCAGTGACAACAATGGGCTTCCTTGCTTTATGGTTTCTAGTTAGAATTAGGCAGTAGGAACACTTGAAATAGAAGTGAGTAGAAAATTATACAGTTGTCCCTCAGTATCCATAGGTAATTAGCTTTAGGACTTCTACGGATATCAAAATCCACAGATACTCAAGTCCCTTATATAAAATAGTATAGTATTTGCAATAATCTACATACATCTCTAGATTACTTATAATACATAATACAATGTAAACACTATGTAAATAATTATACTATATTGTTTAAGGAATAATGACAAAAAAATCTCTGCATATTCAGTACAGCACAAACACAACAGTCATAGGCCTAACTACATAGTAAACATAAGCAACAACATAACATTCTTTTTAAAAATATTTTTGATCTGGGGTTGGTTGAATCTGTGGATGCAAAATCCATTGATACAGAGGGCTTACTGGATCCCTGGATCACTCACCCCAAGCTGACTGTGTTCCTCCACTGTAGGTCACTGCTCCACTCAAGGCAGCCCTTTCTGGAACATTCTTTTTTCCTAGGTTCTAGTAACCACTCTCTTTATCTTTTCAGGTCCAGGAGTGGTACCAGCTCCATGGTTACTAACTCAGGATTACTTCTCTATTCTTTGTAGTTTTATCAAACCCACACTTTAATAATTAGATCCTATAAAATAAATTGTCTTGTAATTTTCTTAATTTATGCTTGACAATTGTTTTCTGTTGGGACTCTGATTAAAAGAAAAAAGTGTGTACATATGTACAATGCCTAAACATCTCTGTTCTTATTCCTGCCTTGACCAGCCTTTCTTCTCTTTTTTTTTTTTTTTTTTTTTTTTTTGGTCCTTGATGGGTGTCAAACTTCATGGTTACTAGAAAGAACACTAATTTTGAGAGAGGATGGACTCCTGCTGCTTTTCCAACTCTTCTGATTTTATATAATTTTGTCTTTCACCCACATTTGTCTCATGAGGGTTCACATTCAACATCACCATAAGGTCTGCAAAAATAATGTGGTTTCCATTATATTTCTTCACGAAAGCTTTTTGTTTGGTTTTGTTTTGCTTTTTAAAAATAAAAGGCTTATATAACAAAATTTGTCTTTACTCTGCCTTAGCTTCTATGTGATCTTTAAGTCATTTAATCTCCCCAGGCCTTGGTTTATTCATTTGTTAAATAAGGTAACTGAACCAAAAAGACCTTCAATGTTCTTTCAACAAAAAAAATCTATAAATTTATTATTATCATTATGTTCTGAGAGAAAAATTGAATATATTTTACAGACCCTTGTTTTTCTAGAAACAAGATGCACATATATGCATGTGTATCAATATAGTTTTATTTATGAAGCAATGTGCAAAATACAGATGTGCAAAATAATATATCTCTAATCTCAAAGTCAGTATTCTAACAAAGTTCTCTAAAATATAATTTTATATCATACTTAAGTATAAAGGCCTCAAAGTAGTTGTCCCAAAACTTGTGTATATCCTCCCATAAGAAGGACAATCACTCAAAGATTATTTTTAGCCTTTAACTTTAACCAAATTATGATTTTATGAACCACTATGTATTGCCTGTTGTAGAGTCTATCAAACCCACAGAAAACACAAACTTACAGTGATTTTGTGAATTTGAAAAAAAAATAGATTCAGAAACAGTTTCTCCATTTTATTATTCACTCTATCAGCTGGAATGAACGGCAATTGTCAATTTCAACTTGGTATGGCACATATGGAGGAATAACTTGAAATGTATATGATTATAAATAATGAAAATAATGAAAAGTGCTTATTTCGAAGTTATCAAAACAAAATACTAACAAATTGCTAGTCTTTCTAAACCTGACTAGACACAGTGTTAATATCCAAGTTCTTGAATGTGGTGCTGTTGTTTTATCATTGTAACTCTAGCATCTAGCACAGCACTTGACCCAAATCAACAAATTATTGAATAAAATAATGCTCCCCCAAACCCCACTTAGACCACATGCAACATATATTGATCTTTCTGCCTAAAAAAAATTTCCAGAAGTTTAAGTTCTAAGTTTTATATAGATGAACATAAAATTAGTGATCTAATTTTCTAAGAGAAATACTTAATTGTTCCACAAAATGTATATCCAGATGCAAGCAAGTAATTGCATATGCAAAACAATAATTTGCAAGTTAAATGATTTGCTTGCATGTGTGAGGACATATTTTACAGGTGCAATTTAGGTGCAAATTTCTGAAATTTTGAAACCAGGCATCCAACCCATCTAACACATTTTTGCTGTGATGGAAAGAATAAAATAGAAAGGCTGCTTCGGTTCTGAAAGTGTACTAGCACCTAGACTGCTATATCAAGCAGCTTAATGCCTTGGGGTATTTGGGCAGGGGGAATTAAAAATAATAACACAGTTATTTCATTTGGGAATATAGTTCTTAACCCAGAAGTTACTTTCAGTTTCAATTCCAAATAAGTTTTCTCACTCGCTCACACATGCTCACATGGGGCTGCCTGCAGGCAAAATCAGAAAAAAGGAGAAATTTGTCTCAGGAACCCATCTTTTGTTTCTCTATTTTCTTCTTTTTTTACCCAATATCAAGGTCATTCCTTCATCTCCAAAGTTTTTAATAGTTAGCTGACCTGATAAACCAACTCAAATATGGTAGCACCTCATATTCCAGACCTTTCTGACTCTCCTTTTCAAGATCAAAATAAACTTGTTTATAAATGCTAAAACAATGGTTTACAAACCTTGACATGAATAATAATTATAAGGTAAGCTTATTAATAATATAGGTGCCATGTCCCAGCTACTATAGATACTGATTCTGTACAGTTATAATTGGGCCCAAGAATATGCATTTTTAATAAGCATGTAGGTAATCTTATTGCAGACTATATTTTGAAAAATATTGCCTTCAAAGCTCCGGTCTTTATTTTTCAAGTTAACTCAACTGAAATTTATGAATTGAACTATTAAAAATTGGTACTAAATAATAGATTTTTAACATGGAAATTAAAAAGACCCAATCAATACTTTTAAATCAGAACTAGCTCAGCATGTAGAGTTAGCTGGACTTTTTGACAATGTGCCTCTCCACTTGTGAAATAAATGGCAATGAGCAAGTTCCTAAACCTCCGTGACTCAGTTTCTTCCCAAGTGAATTTAATTAAGCTGTTTGTGTGTGTGTGCGTGCGTGTGTGTGTGTGTGTGTGTGTGTGTGTGTTATTGACTAAGGCTTCTGGTTTAGGTTTGTGAGGATTAAACAGCCTGAAAGGAAGGAGCCCAGGCACCTGAGGTGCCCCGTGAGAGCAGTGCTCCTTCCCTGGAGTGGTAGAGGAGCAGGTGAATATGTCCAAGGAGCCTGAACATGTCAGGGACTTGAACTCAGACTTAGACATTTTGCAGGGAAGAATGAGATAGGCTCAAATGGTGACTTGTACAGACCAAACTCTCAGGACCAGACCTGTATGAAGATGTTTCAGCAGATGTCAGCAATGATAGATGAAAATACCAGGAATTTGTTCCAATTCCTGGCACATAAAAATGGAAGAAAAAGAAAAGAGCCTCAATGATTGCTAATAATTGAGTGTAACTTAGTGAACAAGTGGTTCAAAGTAGAAATGAAATTTAATTACAGAAAAGCTAAGAAAGTTTCATCGATTACATACCTGAGAAGGAAGGCTGAGCTATTCTTCTTCATGCAATGTCCTGGACAAGATGATTTACACAGAGTACATTTTCAAGAAATGTTGGTTTGCTTCACTAGTCACCAATGGCAAGTAGCTCAGGGAATAAAAGTAAAAGAAGAGTAGGAGAGCAAGCTGGTCTTTGGGTGTTCTGACGTGGTAGCATCGGAAAAATTATTATAAAGAAAAAGTTAAATTCATGATATGTGTACTGGCTACTACAAAGTTTTATAAAACATTGTCCCTGCCCTCTGAAAATGAATAAGGAAGGTAGATGAAACTAGACCTCATGGAAGCTAGCTATTTATCAAGGCAGATTTCAGTGCAAAGAAGAACCTGGAGGGGACAACTTTGTTAAAACTAGAAGACTAATAGGAGCCTGGCATTGTGCAGTAGTTTAAAGACAAATTACTTTATCTAAACTCATCGGCCACACCCAAGAGAGTAAAGCTACTGTTTCTGTTCCTTTCCCAAATAAATCAAAGGAATAAAACACGATGATTTTGACTGAGTTGTCCCTGTCATATTAGTTGTCATCTATTGAGCCTTTACCACAGGCCTGACACTGAACTAGATACTCTGTACATGATTTTTATTATTTCCATAAGGCTGCTATTATTGTGTTTAGTTTAAGGAATCGAAGGCTGAGAGAAGTTAATGAATTTTCCAAATGTCATAGAGTAAATGGACTCCACTCTATCTGACTGCAGATCCTACTATGTATATTCTATGATCTCTGGCCCATGGCTTTCTAGAAAGTCACTGAGCTTAAACATAATCAAGCTACCTTCCTCCTTCTGCATCTTCTACCTCTTTTCTTCTCCACCTATCCCAAAATAATCACACCACCACTTTCCACAAAGAAATGTACCCTGTTTTATCTGTTAAAAAAATAATAATAATAATAAAGAATGAAGAAACTAAAAATAAGGAAATATTTGGGAAAATAATTTTGATGTGTATGTCAGGCCTTTTCATTTTTGATTGTTCTAAAATTTATTTAAAAGTAGCCTGTGGAGAATATTCCCAATTTTACTCTCTTCATTTTCCTTCTTTTCTAGCCTTAAAACCCTAGAGAAACTTATGTTTGTATTTTGTTCAAAAATCTTTACTTTCTTACACTAAGAACCTAATGCCAAATATTTGTCTTAAGCTGCTAAAAATAGTAGCTTAAACTGAAAACAGCATGTACCATAACTGTAGCCTTAGTGGTGTGGCACTTTGCTGTTAAAACTGCTGAATTTCATTGAAAATATATCTTTCCTTTTAGTACTTCAAATTGAGCCTTTTTTTCCTACTAGTTTTGCTGCGAGTGATATAATTAAATGTTATATAATAATAGTAAAATATTACACATCAAGCCTTTCGTCTTTTTACATTATTCAATTCTTTGACTGGCCCAAGATGAATCTATCTTATACCAATGAAAAGTTGATTCTTGGAAAGGGTTATCCACGTTGCCCAAGGTCACAAAGCCAACAGAACTACAAAGTTAATCATGGAATCAAGTATTTTTCCTTCCCTTGAGTTTATACTCTTATATGTCTATTTCTAAAACTTCTGTTTTAAAAAGACTATTTAGGACACAGTTCTTCCTGAATCCACCATTTGGTTGTAAACCTCTTGAGGGCAGGAGCAGTTCTATTGATTCTTGGTACCCAGCAATGTATACTAACAAGGATTTATTATAATTATGTAATTAATCACATATATGCCCTCCTTATTTCAGAAAGTAGAGAAGCTTTCAAGAAAATATAAACTTCTACGAGATAACAAATTAAAAGTGAAAAAAGAATGTTAGATGTAGATGTCATAAGATGCACATGTAAGATGTAAAATGAAGCCAAGGATATGACTAAAATATGTTAACCGCCCTGCAGAACATTATACTGGCTACAACTGGATCCCATATTTACTTCTAAACTTACTGACACCAAATGACAGTCTTCTAAGAACTATATATATATAGTTCCTCTAATACCTTCCCAGGGCTTCATGCCCACCTTCAAACTTGCTGTCAAGAGCTTTCTGAAATCATTTGTGTTTTAATCACGAGGAAGCACGAAATGGCCTGGGGAAAGAGAGCTCTTGAGGAAGACTATGTTAGGAGTAGCCGTACCCAGAAAGAACATTCCACCTGGTGTTAGCAACCTGAACTTAGAAAGCCTGAGGTCCCAGCTCTGCTGTTTTCAACCTGTGAGGCTATAAATTCTTGTTTTCTCATCTTTAAAATTGAGATTTTCTTTCCAGTTTCTTTTTACTTCTATTTTAACCTGACTTATCTGGTTGAATATGACAACATGTGTGACACCGAAAGGTCTGATACAGAAACAAAGTATCACTTTTATAATTATTATCTAATTATCCAATCAATAATAAAGGTTACTTAGTGGGTGAGCCAGATATGTGTTAAGTAACTTACAGTGATTGCTTTTGTTCTGGTTTAGTTTGTTTTCTATACATTTCTCTGCCTTTAGAACTTGACAAACCAACTTCCTAATAAATTTATAACCTAATAATACCGTAAGTTAAATAATATTTTTTATTCATAAATTTGAGATTAATAATACCAAATCATGTCCTGTTATGCCTTGTGAAATAGTAAAGATTCTCAGGATCCATTGATTAGAGTCATTCTTAGGATGTGATAAATAAGGAACATTCTGACCTCTGTATCAAATAAATACCCATTCCTCTCCCGACCAATATAGCTCTACAGCCTTCAAGCTTACAAAACCTAGGTTTCTGGAATTACGCCTGACACAGGTAAGCAGTAGCCAGAGGAGAAGGAAGTAGTGCCACCTGGTGCTCAAAGAGATCAGAGCTCATACATACCTACCCCCACCTACCACTTCTAAGATTACCAATAAACGGTACCTGCCTGGGCATTCCACCCTTAGCTCTTAGTATGCATTTTGCAATTCCTCCTTCCATTCATTCTCCCTCTCTGGCTTTCTTTGATGCTTATTTTACCAATTTTCACTGATAAACACATTGAATAGTAGGAGGGGAGTCACATGATATGAGTAACCCCACAATTCTGGCTGGTACCAATGCCAGTGTTAAAATAAGGATGTACCAAAGCAAAAATATTTATTGCATTTTTGGGCATTGAACATTGAAAGGATTCCAAATATCAAGGACCAGGGAGGAAATAAGCACAGATGCCACCATTTGGTGGGTTGTTGTTGTTGTACATTTTAAAGACAAAATATAGTAAATGTTTTATAGACATAGTTGCATTACCATGCATCCCCTAACATATTGTGCTTGTCACTTTATTATTTAGCAATTATGCAGTATTTTAACTGTCCTAGATGATTTTCACAAGCTTGTCAGGTAGATTAGTATTAACCATGTGTGGAACCTGATAACAAATGGCCAGAGATGTTAAATTTCCACCTCATCACACAGAAAGTTCATAATTAAAGCGGAAGGAAATTGTAGTGCCTTGTCCTTTGCCTTCTATTAACTTATCTCATTCATTCATATAATGGTCATTGAAGTCCTAACATACACAAGGAAGGGAAAGAGAGATGAAGAATACAGGTCTGTCCTCATGGAGCTTTCCACTCTGGAATGGACTGGGAATTAAAAGAAGGTAAAACAGAGACCCGCATCACAATGTGATTGAGTGCTATACCTACATTAGCAGAGTACAATCGTGTTACATGCAGTACAGTATAATAAATTTAAATTAACCTCCTGTATTAAACTATGGAAGCGTGGCATAGAAATAGGGAGAGGAAGAAAGAAAAGAAAAAGAAACAAAAGTGAAAGTAACAATTTAAACAGTGCACGTTTAATTCTTTTAGTAAGCACTTAACTCACAGTGTGCATGTAAGCGAAAACAAAGGTCAATATTTCTCTTGGCCTCAGCTCGGCATGTGTGTACCACTCAGTGTGGAGCACTGAATGCGTGTATAGTTTTAAAAATACTTTATATTCTGTGTATTTTTATGTATATAACATGAGACATAAGCTACATACAAGCCAACTGCTTTACTGGTGCTTAATTAATGAAAGCACAAACTGCTCTAACATCTAAGAAAAAACTGCTGTGTAGGACTCACTGAGTAGTATATCAGTCTCTGATGCGTCATGAATATAGACTTCCATACCCTACTTGGGAGCAACTTAGGGATTTTCAAGGGTATTGTAACTCTGTGATTTCCATCTTGCATTCCAATTTCAGACTCTAACACCCAAGGAGGTGTACCTGGAATGTATGAGTTGCTCTGAAGGAAGGAAAAAGGAGTTGCTGCTTGTTTATATGAGTCAGGAAAGGTTTGATAAAGGAGGTGGCCTTCATAGAAAAAGACTGACATTGCCAGAGGAAGAGGGAAATCTACCTGCAGACTACCTTTAGACTCAAACTTTCCTGGGTCTTTACCCTGCACTATCACTTGAGGCAATTTCTTAAAATAAATCTCAATTTATCTGTCTATCTATTGGGCCCTGATGGTTGATTTTTCTTCTTTTACATAATCCTGATTTTTTTTCTTTATTTTATGTTTTATATGTTTATCTTATTATATATATGTGCATGTATGTATGTGTATATAGCATGTTTGGAGGACATCTTTTTTAAAATTAGAAAATGCAATATGAACTTTGAACATATTAAAATCAAACTGTGCTAGGTACTTTTTTTTTTGTCAATCCTTAAAATGACCCTGTATGATAAATAATATATCCCTTCAATAAAGATTTTTTAAAAAGAGGCTTAGAAAATTTAAATGACATTTCAGACTTTCAAAGCCTGCAGGTAATGGGGCTGTGATGGAAACCCAGCTACACTGTGTGACTCCTCACTACATAATGAAGCCTTTACAAAGAAGAAAGCCTTAAATAACCCAATCTGAAGTCCTCCGTTAGACTCATTTTAAAAAGAGAAATCTCTTGTGACTCAATTTTTAACATTTTGTTTATATATGACAATTCTTAAAGGAAGCAGAATATCTTTGTCAGCTTTCTTTTTTACAAATAGCAGAAATCCATCACAGACCAAGTTAGGCCAAAAGAAGACAGTCTCACGGCTGTCTAATCTTCAAGATAGAAATACAGCCAGACCTCAGAAAGAGTGGAAGCAGGAGCTCATTCCCCGCATTCTCGCTCTCTCTCTCTCTCTCGCTCTCACATCTCTGCTCCTCTCTAAAACTGGACTTACCACTTACCTCGGCTTCTGGTTAGATGGTGGAGAAGGTAAACTCTGTATAGCATCCTCCCACAATCACATCAAAATTACAACTAAACTATGGGACAATCATTATTGAAAATCAGCTAAAGTCTAGCTGAACAGAAGTCCTACAATAAGGATATATACAAGAAACCACCTTGAGAATGGCAGAAGGGGCAGAGGCACAGACTGGGCTAATATCACTCCCATGTATGGTGATTAAAAATTGGGAGGGATACCTCAGCTGCAGAGGTCTCCCTGAGGAGGGAGTGGTCCCAACCCCACACAGGTTCCTCAGCCCAGAGCTCTAGTGCTAGGAAGAGAAGTTCCCATAACTTCTGGCTGCGAAAACCAGAGGAGATTGTAACTGGGTTAGAAGGGCTGCTGGAGACTCAGGCATTTCTCTTAAAGGGCTCGCACATGGACTTAATCACTTACAGACATACCCACTCTGGAATCCAGCACTGGGGCAGCAGCTCAAAAAATGCCAGGGATATACGGGGAGGAACTGAATTATCTGGCTTCAGAGCAAGAGCTGGAAGGGCATCTTTCTCCCAGATAGAAGTGCTGGAAGAAGCCATTGCTTTCTTGTTGAGCCCCTACCCCCACCAAGCCTGCACATGTAGGTGGGCACCACATGTGAGTGCACATCAATCTGGCTAACACTGTTCACTCTGCCCTGATGACTCCCTGAGACCCCACCCCACCCAACTTGCAAGCCCACCCAAGCCTCTTCTAGTGGTTTTTCCATACAAAAGGCCTGTGTTGGCTCATGCTATCAACTTTCTTAAAATCTCTCGAAGGTTCACAACTCCCAAACAAGAGGGAGGGAGTGCCATTTATTTAAATAGAAAAAATTTAATTTTTATTTTTAAAAATTTAAATAATTATAAATAGTAAAGCCTTTATAAGGATGAAGAAATCAGAAATCAACTAATTCTGGAGTTACACTAATCCTAACCGATGGCCCTTGAATTCTCAGTCTTTATTTTCTGAAGCATTTTGCAGATCTACAGAATCCACTTGAAGTTTCCTCCCTTGCATTCTTTCTTTACATAGTTTACTTTGAAAGTATTAATGGGAAAAATGTTGGCAGCCTTGTGTTTCTTCTCATTAAGAGGTCTTGTTGGAAGAGATGTTCCTTGGTCCTACATGGTTATGTATATATACGTAACTTAGTATATACAATGACTTCGCATCATAAATTAATCATAAATATCGCTCATTCCTTAAGTATGATCACCTCCCACTCAGTTCTGTGATTAATCTACATATGACATGGCTACTAGGTATGAGAAATGGAGTTCAGAGATTTAACTAGGTGGATCAGACTGTGCTCAAACTAGATGTATCTTTGGATCTTGTTTAATTCAGAGAGTGTCTGAAAATTTTTAAAATATGTATATATGGAAACTAACATAAAAATCGTGATTTCCTACTTCTTTGGAAAAATCAGAATACCTAGCAAACTTTAGTTAATATATACTCCACTCCTTTGCTCCAACTGACCCATTTTGTTTAGTTAGGTTGTTTGCCTGGAAAGCCATTGAGCTTTGTCCACTGGTCTCATCTCTGTTTGAACAATTTCCATTATGAAAAATTGTCTATCTTATAAGGCAAACCAATCTATTATTAGACTGTTTAAATTGTTAGAAAGTTTTTCTTCGTATTGAATAAAACTCCATTTCCATGAAATTTAAATTGAATTTTTCACAAGTCTACCTTCTGGTCTTGGTTTTACCTCCATTACTTTGGTTACTAACAGATAGTCATCAGTTTCCTGCAAGACTTCTCATTCCAGGCTAAACATCTGAATTATTTTAACCTTATCACCTTTGTCAATGATTCTCAACACTCCCCTTTCTGGTCATTTTCTTTTGGACGTTAATGACAAAAAGAAAATTTTTATAACCTTCTTTGTGATAGAATTAATATCCATTTCAAACTACAGTGAAAGTCATAACTTTCCCTTTTTTATATTAATATTTTTTCTTATTTTGATACATTTGACTATTACTTGATGCCCTGCCAGAGTAATACAGATATGCATTAGAAATTGTGAATGTCAGAGACAAGATCCATAATATATTAATTCTCTGCATTCTGCATCCATAATGGATTCATCATAATTCGCCCTCTGAGTGTGATATATAAATAATTAAGCAAGTAAGTTCTGCTTGTATACTGTTATTTAAAACAAGGTAAGTTGACAGAGCTAATAATTGACATGCAGAGTTAAAACAGGAAGGGTTTTTTATTTTTTTGTTTTTTCCATATGTGTGTAAATGAAAAAGCCTTTCCCCTACCCTTTTGTAAAACTTTTGTATGCATATAGGAAAATAAAATGTTAGAACCTTAATTGGGCTTAGATTAATTAGGAAAATGACAGCTTGAAAGCATAAATGACCTGCCCATGGTCCCAGAGATAACTGCTGACAATGCAGACCTAGGTTCCAGGTTTGGGGGCTCCAATTGCCTTTCTTTTTAACATACAAATATCTCCTCCTGATATACCTTTAGTAGTTTTTGAAAATAAATGTATACTTAATGCATCTTTGAGTATATTCACTTCCAGAGAAAGAAGATTAGATTGAATTTATCAAGAACTGAGCTACATACATGTAAGAATTTTAATCAACATCTTACGAATCATTCGAATTCAAAAGTTCAGGATAGCAGTTACCAGACTGTTTTTCAAAAGTGGAGGAATGTGTGAAATTTTTAATTTCTGGTAATAATCTTTATTAACTTGTACCCCAAAATGTAAATATTAAGTTTACTGCACTATATCGCACAAGTGAAAAGGTCAAGATTGCCCAAGGTTAGTGAGTTTTAAATTTCCATTGGAATTTTCTGATTTTTTTTTTTCTAAAATCCTACATAGAATTCTCATGCTGATTCCTACTTAGCTGAAAGAGAAGTCATTTTCTAACTGGGAGCCTGAATTGAACATAAATCTTTATTTAAAGCACCTGTGCTAAAGCAAACATAATGGAGATTTATAGACACCAAGATAGAGAAAACAACAAGTGATCAATTAAAACATACTTTGAGGTATGTGATTATAAGGCAATATCAAAGAAACGTAAACTGAACTCCTTAAAAGAAAAGGAAAACTGATCCCTCTGCTACATATAGTTACCTGAAGCCAAATAAGATCAACAACTACTACACACTAAGCTACTGCATATACCTCAAGGGGTACAACAGCGACAAGAGGTTTTCTGTTAACAACTGCAAGGTACCATGGGTAGAAGTCAGTGCAGTGGCCTCTGTGAGATACACTGAGGGTACCACACTTGATGGATACTGTGCATTTCAGTGCAAGTTAACACTGATTAACAAAATTTCAACAACCAAAGAATATTCCTTTGCTCCTCAAAATACGTCATGTTAGCAAGGAGTATTCCTTTGCTTACCTGATTGTCTTATCAGAGTTATCTATTCTATGAATCTCAAAGTAAAGTCTGATTTAAGATGAGAATCATCCCTGATTCTAGGTTAATTCTACTATCATATTTATACTGATGATGAATTATTTTCAAAACTTGATTCTGAATAACATATCAAGATATTTGCTAAAAGCAACCATTATACAATTAACAGAGTGAAAAAAAAAGACAGAATGGGAGAAAATATTTTCAAGTTATATACCTGATAAGGGGATTAACGTCTAAAATTATAAAGAATACCTACAATTTAATAACAGCAACAAAAATACTATTAAAAATGAGCAAAGACTAGACTAGACATTTCTCCAAAGAAGTTCTACAAATAGCCAATAAGCACATGAAAATATATTCAACATTAATAATCATTAGGGAAATGAAAATTTAAACCACAGTGAAAAATGCTTCACGCTCACTAGGATGACTACTACAGGAGAAACAAAAAAAAGCAACAAGTGTTGGTGAGGACATTGAGGAATTAGATCCCTTGTGCACCGTTGGTGGGACTGTAAGATGGTATAGCCACATGGAAAACAGTATCTTGGTTCCTCAATAAATTAAAAACAGAATTACCATATCCTACAGCAATTCCACTTTGTGGTATATAACCAAAGAATTTGAAAACAGGGTCTGAAAGTGATATTTATATACCCATGCTTTTAGCAGCATTATTCCCAATAACCAAAAGATAGAGCAACTGAAGTGTCTATTAATGGATGAATGGATAAACAAAATGTGGTATATACGTATAAAGGAATAATATTCAGCCTTAGAAAGGAAGGAAATTCTGACACATGCTACAATGTAGATGAACTTTGAGGGATCACGCTAAGCGAAATAAGTCTATCACAAAAATAGAAATGTATTATTCCATTTACATGAGGTACCTAGAATAGTCAAAATAGAAAGTAGAAGGCTGGTTACCAGGGGCTGGAGGGAAGGGAGAATGGGAATTGTTCAATGAATGTAGAGTTTCGGTTTTGCAAGATGAAAAGAGCTCTGGAGATTGGTAACACTATTGAACTGTGTACTTAAAAATGGCTAGGAAGGTAAATTTTATATTATGTGGATTTTACCATAGTTTTTTTTTTTAATCAACCATTAGTCTCACTAAAAGCAAAAAAAGGTTTATTATTATTGCCTGTAATAGTAATAATGGCTAGCATTTATTGAGCCCTCATATCTCAGGCACTATTACATGCATTCTCTTGTAAAATTATATTTTTTAAGCCAACAACAAAGGCATCATTACTGTTTTTACTGATTTGGAAACTGAAAATTAGAAATTAAATAACAGTCACATCTAACATTCAGGATTATTGTAATAAAAAAGACCCCATTTGACAAAATCTGACACCTATTCAGTTAACTAACTCAGAATAGAGAGGAACTTACCCAACTTGATAAAGACTATGAAAAAAATCTACAGCTAACATCATTCTTAATGGTGTGAAACTCAAAGCTTTCCAAGTAAGATCAGGTACAAGATAAGGATGTCACCTCTCAGCACTCCTTTTTAACATTGTATGGGAAGTCCTTGCTAATTCAACCAGACAAGAAAAAGAAATAAAAGATACATAGATTGGGAATTAATAAAACTCTGTTCTCAGATACAGACCATCTATGTAGAAAATTCAAAAGAAGCAACTGATAAACTCCTGTAACTAAAAAGTGATTATAGCAAGGTTCCAAGTATACAAGGTTAATGTATAAACATCAATAGCTTTTCTATATGCCAGAAACGAACAACTGGAATTTGATATTAGAAACACAATACCATTTACATTAGCACCAAAAAGTGAATTATTTAGGTATGAATCTAATAAAATATGTTCAAGTTCTATCTGAGGAAAACTACAAAACTTTGATGAATGAAATCAAAGAATAACTAAATAAATTGACAGAGATTTCTTGTTCATGTCATGGTTGGGAAGATTCAATGTTGTAAAGATGTTGGTTCTTACCAATTGGATATATAGATTCAGTACAATCCCAATCAAAATGCCAGCAAATTATTTTATGGCCATCAACAAATTGATTCTAAAGTTTATATGGAGAAGGAAAAGATGCAGGGTAGCCAACACAATATTGAAGGAGGAGAACAAAGTTGGAGGACTAATGTTAAACATATTCAAGACTTACTGTAAAGCTACAGTAGTCAAGACAGTGTGGTACTGGTAAAAGAACTGACAAATAAATCAATGGAATAGAGAGCCAAGAAATAGAACCACATAAATATGACAAGTGTGAACTCTAAATGTAAACTATGGACTTCAGGTGATTATGATGTCTCACTATAGGGGGGAAAAATGCACCATGCTGGCGAGTGATGCTGATAATGGAGGAGACTGTATATCTGTGGGGGCAGTGACTATATGAGAAATCCGGTCCACTCTCATATTTGGTACCTTGTCAAGGGACACTTAAAAACTGGGCTCAGAGGGGATTGTTAACTGGAATGCCCACAAGTGACCTTTCCACATAATATGAGTTTATTCAAAGCATGGTTTTTTGGGATAGTCAGACTTCCAGAACAGTGGCTCAGGGCTCCCAGGATGTTTCAGAAAATAATACAGAAGTTGCATTGTCTTTTACAACCTAGCTTTTGCATTAACATAATGTCTTTTTTATCATTCTCTATTGGTCAAAAGAGTCAAAAGCCTACCCAAATTCAAAGCGAGAGAACCTAGAGCCCATCTCTTAATGGCAGAAATGTCAAAGCACTCATGGCCATGCTTTAAAGCCATCATAGTCTCAAAAAGCTCTGTTTCAGGTTAATACGGAATATTTAGTCCTGGGGATTTATATATAGACTGTTATTACTGAAGAAAGGAAAAACAAATAATCGATACAGACTTTTACTCCAATAAAGCCATTTGGAAAAAATGAAAATATATCCAACTCAAAGACATTTTCATTTGAAACACAATGCCAACCTAAGATTATTTTTTAATTGTCAATTCATATTAAAGCACGAAACGTTTACACATTTTTTGCTCTTAATGAAAAATGCACCTAAAACAGAGGAAAAGTCACAGCAGAGAGTAGAACTGAGATTGTTGGCATCTGAGTAACAAAAGGACAAAGAGATGATGGATGGCAGTATGTATATTAGCAAGTACCAGGCACTGTTAATAGCCACTTGCCTGCTTTGAAGGGCAACACTGGATTTACACCAAAGTCTTTACAGGGAAGGAGAGCAATAGTGGATGAGTAAGCAGAACCCCTCAGGAGTTTAGACCAGGCTTGGAGGGTTATAAATAGAGATGCCCTAAACCTCTCAACAGATAAAAGTAAACCCATCAATAAAACTATGAGGATAAGAAACAGCCTGAAAATCTCAGGGGGAAAAAAAGCTTAGAATAAGTGAAAAAAGAAAAAATAACTCTGGGTTATTTTTCCATATGAAGAAGACCATCTTATCAGTCATAGAGAAAGGAAATGTACAGGATATTGTTTTCATGGCCCATTGAGGATATTTTCTTTAAGACGTTAAAAAATTACTATGAAGCCAAAAAAATAAATAAATAAAACCATTGAGGGCTATTATTGGTTTTTTTGTAACTATAAAAGAAACAATGAAACAGAATTTAGAAAAGTTGTAATTAGTAATTGAATTTTCTTGTAAATAACAATATAATAATTTATAGAGCAGAGTTGCTTTTTGTCAGTGAATATGACTATAAAAATAATCACGGCTTATGAAAATTTGTTAACTTCCAGATTGTTTCATGATTATTTTCCAATTGTACATGCTGTAACAACTGTTCTAAACTGAATTTGCCCTATAAAGAAACTAACTTACTTTTAAGATCTACTCTATAATTCAACATAAGCATTTAGGAAAGAGAGAAATGTGAATAGATATATTTTTAAGAAGTTTCTTTATCTAGATTTTATCAAATTGAAATTTGTATTGAGTTGCTTCAGTATTACAGTAAAAAAAAGTACAGTACAGATGTTTATAATAATGACTGCAAAGCTCTAAAAGATACTGAAGTAACTTCTGAGTCATCAAAAGAAAAATGAGAAAGGTTGGCTGGAGAAAGATTATGGAGGACATCATATACTAGCCTAAGTCATTTAAGCTTCATTTGAAGGACAAAAAGGAGGCGTTGAAAGTATTTGAACATGGCAATGACAATGACATTACCAAAAGAGCCCTATAGAAAAATTAATTTGATGTTCAAAGGCAGTTTAGATTTTAATAAGCAATTGCAATAATCCATAGTGAAAAAAGAATAATATCTAGGTTTTGTGATCATGGAAGGGAGAGATGACAGCTATATCAGTTCATGAAGAGATATAGAGTTACCAAATGTCCCAGTTTTCCTGGGACTGAGGAGTTTCCAAATGTGTGAGAGATTCATTATTTAAACCAGAACAGTCTGGGACAAACCAATATCGTTGGATGTTAGTAAAAGGAAGAAGAGTCATTTTTTGGTTACAGGGAGACAGGACTGGAATGATCATTTAAAAATTCTCTAATGTCTATGGCCATGCTACCTTGAATGAGCCAGCTCCTGTCTGAACTCAGAAGCTAAACCGGATCGGGCCTGGTTAGTATTTAGATGGGAGACTACCTAGGAAGACCAGGTTCTGTAGGTGTGAAAAATAAAAAAATAAGGGATTATAAACTGACAAGGTCCTTGAAATCTGTGAAGTCAATCAAGAGTTGCCTCACCTAAAAAATTTTAAAAATTAAAATAAAATGAAAACTCTGTAATAACTAGAACCTTAGGTTAACCAAAATGCCCTCATTTATTACCATTCCGAATAATCACAATATACCATAAATATGGAACAAAAGCTATGGACACTGCAAATGAATGGATAACGTATTATATTTCACTTATAACAAATATAACTCTGTTATATTTTACCTACAGATTATTGTACGAGAAGACAGAAGACAGAAACCTAAATGAGAAAAGTTACAAAAGAATAGAGAGGAAATGTTACATGTTGCCTAAAAGGTAAATCAGTAGGTCAGCAGATGAGGCAATGTTGGCTAAAGATACCAGGACGGAGAATGCAAGTGCTGAGCATGAATTGGGAAGCTGAGTCAAGAAAAAGCAGAGGTAATAAAAGGATAGGGAAATAGGACTTCAAAAAGAAATTCATGTAGGGACAGTCAGTGACCAAATCTTCCTCAATTTCACTCAAGTTAAAACCTTTCCTTCACTCAGTGTCATGCTCCAACTGTGGCCTATTGTCTACTCATTTCCAATGGAAACTGCTTAAAAGAATAAGTATATTTATCTTTATTATAATTTACCTCTCCACCCTTTACTTACTCCTTATGTTACCATTAATTAGCTCATCTTTACCCCCTACCCAAAAAGAAACTATTGCGGCAAAATTATATTTTAAAGTATTGTCCTTTATGTTACTTTAATTCAACAGTTTCTCCTTTCTGTTGGCCATTGCGCATTTTGGTTAGGACAACATTCTCCATTCACTGCCTCAATTAAGGATGACAAAATAGAATAACAGAAAAGGGTGAGTGGGATGGAGGATAACCGCATTTTTGTGTTTCAAATGTATAGATATCTGCGGAAAGGGGGAGATAATAGATTTTGGAAAAGAAAGGTGGTGATGATGATGATGATGACAATGATGAATTTGGAGGAAAAAGAGCAGCAAGAGAAGAGATACATAGACAGATATATATATATCGAGAGAGACGTGTGAGAGAGAGAGAGAGAGAGAGAGAGAGAGAGAGAGAGAGAGAGAGAGAGAGAGAGAGATCAATCTAGATCTAGATCTAGATCTATAAACTTCCCAGATCCTGGGACGTGAAGTTGAGAGAGGGAGCACTGTGAAGAACTAAGGAGGGAGAGGGGTAAGTAGACAAAGTGAGGAGCTCAGCCTCAGACCTACAACGATTTCAGTGACAACAGCAGTGTTGCATTCAGACATTTCTCAGCCTCCACTTAAGTGTTCGTTCTTTCAGGGCATGAGCTAGAACCACCACCTACCTCTTATTCTAGCCAGAAATGTGGGAAGAATCTTTCAATTCTTCCACTCTCCACATTCTACTCCTGTGGATTCTATTTCCTAAATATCTCCCAAATCAGTCATCTTTCCACCATCCCCACTGCCACTACCCTAGTTTACTCTGTCCATCTCATTCATCCATGCCAGCCCATATCTTGCCTGTGTTACAACAACATTGAAACTGTTTTTTCTGACTCTTATCAGTCTCCAAATTAAAACATTAATCTTTCTGATAGGTTTTGTTGTTGATTGGCACATCAGCCTTATGTTAGACTGGTTTACTACATGTTTCAGTTTAATTTACTCATCTGTAAATTAGGTTTAATAATACCTGACTTAGATTGTTTGGAGGATTTAATGAGTAAAGTATGCTAACATGGTACCTTATCACCCAGTAATACACAGTAAATAGGAGTTGTCATCATTGATGTTATATAACAATTGTAATATTTAAATATTTTTCTACCACTTACTTGTCAAAGTTCAAAGTTCGAAATTAACTTAGGAAGGCAGCTTGGTTGAATCTATTAAGGGTGAGCTAACTTAAACCAAAGGGGACTCTCCAGGAGTTCAAGGCTAGCAGTACCACTGGCTTCACAGTGCCCCAGAATGAGAGTCTAAGAAGCATTATGAATCAAAGTGGCTGCCTTCCTTTTTCTTCCTCACATCTATATTGCCTATTGTTCCTGCTTCTCACTTTGTTTCATTCTTCCTCTGAAGACTGACTTTCTCTGTTGATTTTACATGCTTATGAAATCAAATGGGTATCTTAAGATTCCCTACATATATTCTCAATTCAAACTTCCAATAGAAACACTTTTCAAAATTTTCGTGAGCCTAGAAATGATTGGTCATCTTAAGGCAGGTGGGAGTCTGAAAAGAACTGTAGGAAGGTCGGACAGCCTAAGTAATGTATCTGTTAATTCTGACTACAAACTATGCTTCCAACCATGTCTCCTACCACTTCCCTGCAAAGTGGATACTTCAGCTATGCTAGAGGACTCATTGCTCACAATTGCTGTCATGTGTCATGTCTCAGTGCCCTTCTACATTCATTGTTTCTTCTGTCCGAATTCCCCTTACAACCCTCATCTAATCAACTTCTCCTTATCCTTCCAAGTCAACCCAAACACCACCACACTGATGATACTTTGACTTCCCATGTGCTACAAATGACTTTGTATATTTTTTATATTCTCCAGTTACAGCTCATAACATATTGTATAAAATTTTGTATTACATGTTTTCTCTGAGCTTCTTTAGATCAGAGATTATTATTTTTACTTCAGCTATTTTTTTCCTTTTCAGTTGCTAATTCATTTATATCTTCAACATC
The DNA here is from genome assembly GCF_014176215.1 of Rousettus aegyptiacus. Lineage (NCBI taxonomy): Eukaryota > Metazoa > Chordata > Mammalia > Chiroptera > Pteropodidae > Rousettus > Rousettus aegyptiacus. The sequence goes on along the minus strand of NW_023416306.1, from coordinate 41,571,759 downwards.
TAAACAATCTATTGATTTGATTGAACACTGAAATAAAAATTAATTGTAATTTTTTATTATAAAATTCATTCAGTATACTCAGGAGAATCAATCTGAGCTTATGAAAAGTCTTGATAAATATTTTAAGTGATATTTTTAAAAAATACTTCAGCATACACAGAAGTGAAACTAAAGCCAATAATTTATTAAAGAATAAATATTCTGATAGATCTTTTTTAATTAATAGTCATTAGATAGAAGTATATTTCTTTAATATAAATAGACATTGCCAAAATGGTTCTACATTATGTGGAAATAGAGTATTTCATGTAAACTAATCATTTTCCTCACTTTCAATTCACCATATACTTTATTGCATGAAGAATATATCTTTTCAGAGATACTGTAAGAGTAACTAGTTTGTGCCTGAATAAGCTTGAATATTGAATACACATAAGTCCATTTTAATTACTCTGTCTGCCTCTATTTGTAAAGAAGTTAAATACACATGCTATTTCTCAAAACTAACTGCTACATTTAAAATCATTTCTATTGAGAATAAGTCTGTCTCTTTAGCATTATTGCATTTCACTCCTCAGAACTACCTTGTCTCTTTTCCCTCTCATAATTTTATTCTATTTCTTCTGAAATATGACAGATGTATTTGAATTGTTTATTTTACTTCTTATGCCTGGTAATCCACCACAAAAAAAAAAAAAGCTCACTACAGGTAGATGCTGCTCCTTCTGATAGGCCTCCAGATCAGACACAATGAGCCAACTTGAACTTAATGCACAATCTCGAGCTGAATCCAACTGACCTTGCCACCTAAACCAGATCCACAGATTCCGGTCAAGATAAAAAGTAGATGCTATGCTTGCCTCCTTTCATGACCACATCAGAATTACAACAAAACTTCAGAAGAACCATCACTGGGAATCACATAAAGCCTGGCTGAACAGAAGTCCTACAACTGGAGGCATATATAAGCGGTCATTTTGAGCATGGTAGAAATGGGCAGGTCCCACAACCCTATGTGGTGGTCAGAAATCGAGAGAGTTATCTCGGCTGCAGAAGCCTCACTCCACTCTAGAGAAGCAAGGGGTCCCAGCTCCACAGCAGGTTCCCCAGCCCAGGGTTCCAGTGCAAGGAAGAAAAGTCCCCACAACTTCTGGCTGTGAAAACCCGTGGTAATTGTGGCTGAGACAGAAAGCTATGGGAATTGCAGACATTCCTCTTAAAGGGCCCACATGTGGACTTACTCAATGATGAACTCACTCACTCACTCTGAGCTCCAGCACTGGAGCAGCTGCTTGAGAAGTGCCAAGGACATACAGGGAGGAACTGAGTTGTCGGGCTTCAGGCAGAGGACTGGAGAAGCACCTTTCTCTTGGACAGAGGAGCTTGCAGTATTCATTGATCTTGGCTGAGTCCTCCCACCTCCCAGTGTGAGGATATAGGAAGCTGCCATATTTGGGTCTCCATCAACCTGATTATCACAGGTCACCCCACCCACATGATTTCTTGAGACCCTGCCCCAACCAACTTGCAGGCCTACCCAAGCTGCTTCCACTGGTATTTCCTATACTAACAACTTGTGTTAGTTCATTTGTGGACTTTCCTAAAATCTCTTAAAGACTCACAAAATCCAAAGAAGCAGCATCCATCCTCAGCATACCCCATGCTTCTTGCTGAGCAACCCCAAGCCCGGCAATAGTGGCAGCTGGTCTCTTTCCGCAGCTTGGTCTCTCAAGGCACCTATAAACCCAGCACAGGTGGCAGTCATCTGCAGATTGCTTGATGGCTCTTACCGGGTGGTCCCAGAAGTGCAGAGGCTGTGGCTGACCTTAGCATACAGCTAGACCCCTCCTAGGAGTCCCTAAGGCCAGCACACCCAGTGGCCTGCTTCAAACAACACTGGAGCCAAAGTGCCACCCAGGGGTGCTTCTGAGGAGTACACACCCAAAGGGCAGACTAGGCAGGCATCAGAGCCCTGGTAAAGTGAATCCTCCTCCATAGGGTGATCATTTCAAAAGTTATACAAATGTCTAATAACTATGTTTTATACCTGAAATTAATATAATATTATATGACAACTATAACTGAAAAATAAAAATATTACAAAAAAAAAAATCAGAGCTGCAGAGATGAGCCTATTGTAAATCAGATTTACCTGTTGACCTGCAGACCTGAGAGCATGACAATGAGTTCCAAGTGTTGTCAATTACTGTGTTTTGAGATAGTTTGTTACATAGCATTATTGTGGCAGGAGCTGGCTAATATAAAATTTTTCTTAACACCACCACTCTGATTCTAAAACATAAGAAAAACATCCTCAAATTTATGAATTTTAAGCCTCTCTCACATGACAGGACTTACATAGGTAAGAGCTAAAAGAGCCAATTTTGGTTATGACTGAGCACCTGATATGTATCGGGCATTATTTATATGCAGTATTTGTAATCCATAACTTTACAGGTGAGAAAACTGATTTAGAAAGTTTAGATAATTGTCTCAAGGTCTTGATGCTAGTAAGTGGTAGAGTTATTAATAAAAACCTAGGTTTGTACCTTCCCCTCTCTTTCCCTGCACATTATCATTCATGCTGTCAATTAAAGGGACAGTCAATAATTAATGCAGTCCCTAGAATTAGTGTTATATTCAGATATACTTTCAATTTATAATGGCTATTTGATGAACAGCAAATTGTTTAGGCTTCATTCATAGAAAAGGATAAAAATATTTAGAACATTTTAAATATGCATATAGCACAATTTGATATTTTTTAAATTTAGAATTTCGAGCAATTGTGGAAGTTGTCAGAGCAGGTTCAGAAGATGACTTTTATTTGCAGTATCACAAAAATACTGAGTGTTTAAAAAGAAAGTAAATTTATCTTTCTGGGTTTTTTCCATATCATGTCCAGTGATGGATAATTGTATTGGTACATAAAACAACTCAGATTTTAAAAAGACCAAATGACCGTTATTTTACCATTATAAAGAAAAGAATGTGTTTGAAAATAAGACATAAAAATGCTCCAAACAACAACTTAGTAGAATTATAGTTGAAAGATAACCAATTTGAAGCAATTTACTCTTTGATTTTTATTCCTTTTCACCATCCAAACAAAAACTTCTGTTTTGGATGTTTTGTTTTGATTTGTTTTGTTTTTATTCAGGCATATTTTATAAATGTGACTTTCTTAATACAGAGAATATCTGGAAAAATAGAAGACAGTAACTTTTCTAACTCAAACATCAGGCCGCTGATGGTCACAATAGGCACAGAGTAGTTATATACCAAAGATCAAATTTATAATCACTCTAAGCAACAATCAAAAGAAACACTTCACAAGAATAGTATAATATTGTGATGGTCTTGCTTCATACCACCTTGATATGCGAAAAGGCAGAACACCTCAACAAGCCGATATCACTAATACTCCACTAGATTTGTTAACACATGGCATGTCAAAATCTTAAATATTTAAGGTGTCAGAGTTTAGATATCTAAGGTGTCAGAAGTTGAAATTTAAGATAAGAATAAAAGTTAAATTTAGCAGTGGAATCATGAATTAGGCTTGATGTTGAAAGCAACTCAAATTTATTGAGGGATGGGAAAATTCCAGGCAAATGAATGAAAAATGAGAGTTTTATTTCTTAGGTGATTGTTAGCCACTGTAACAAATAAATGCTGAACTTTCAATATCTTAACTCTATAGAATTTATTTATTTATTCATTACAGTTCAGTGTGAGTGATCCTAGTGGTGATTGAGACTTGAGCTATTTTTGTCTTATACCTTGACACTCCTCAGGGCTTCAGCATCTGAATCCAGAGACCTCAGAAAGAGAGAGAGCATGGAGCACTTTACCACTTTGACCCTGAAGCAACATGACCATTTCCACACAATTCTATTGTGAGAAAATAGTCACATGGCCCCCTGGATAGCCATACCCTTGGACAAATTTATATTATGAAAAAGTAACATAAAATTTGGTAGAAAGTTTTGCTCTATTCCTTCAAAAAATATTTACTGAATTTCATTGTGTTTACTATTATAGAAAGCCCTGTGAAGTTATGGATATTTTTTCCTACCATCAGCTTATAAATTAAATGGGAAAACAAAACCAATTGATAGTATATGCTTATGAGCTAATATAGAACCAATTTTTAGTTATTCATTTTGGATTGGGACTGTGCCAAATTTTGTTTTCTTTTCCTTATAAGCATATTTTTAAAGACAATTTTTTTCTGCTTGAAGTGTTCTGTTTTTATGCACACATGCACACACACACAAAATAGTGCAATCAGAAAAACTATGAGAAATTCAAAACAACCAATTTTGCTGCTTGTACTCAGTTCTTATAAAACACTTAGCTGGGAAAAGTAAATATTGATTCATTGAAACATTTCAAATAGTCATGTTCATCTTGCCATTACTACTACAAATATTCAAGATTTAATATACTAATAAGTGATATTTTCATGGCACAGTAGTGAAGGGAAACGTGTTTGAGATACAGAGTAGGGAGTTGGCACCAATAGCAATAGCACCTATCATTTATTGGCTGCATTTATATTTCTGTCACTGTATTTATGTTAAACTATATTCATGTGTCATTCTAATATAGCTTATAAAGTAGATTTTATTATTTGCATTTCAGGCAAGCATTAGATAGCAAAAATACCAACCCTTTTCATATTTTAAACTAAATGTTTAGGTGTTACTAATCGATAGAAAGAACATCACTTATAAATTATAATGAGGTATTTATATCAATATTTTTGTTTTCTTGATGGTCAATTTGTTTGCTTCTTGTATAAATGCTCTCTCTGTTCAGTACTCTACAGGAAGTAGTGTATAAATTCTGTTGTAATCATGAAAATTATAGAGTCAAATTTAGAAAACTGAAAATGATACATGTAAAGAAGGAGTAGGTCTGGACTACAGGGAGCATGCTTAGCCTATTTCATTGTTTTGCCTAGGGACACAAACACAACAAAATTGAAGTAGCTCGATCACAAATATTACTATCCAAAATGTATAGAGAGATACAAATAGTGTTCAAAGACAAATCCATAATTTGGGTGGAAAGTAAATGCTACAGATTGACAACTTTGGAATTTCAACTGAGTGAGGCCAAGAAACCATTGATTTTAGAAGGCCAATCCAAGGAGCAGTTTCTGAGTTGATTGAGTTTAATGTGTTAGAGAGGAAACTTGGAAGGTTAGAATGAAAGTGAACTTCAGAGTTTTCTTTCTGCATAGGAGGATTGTCCAAATAAAGTTCATTCATCTATCCAGCAAGCATTTGTCATATGCCAATCTATTATAGGCACCTCATTAAGCACAAAGACAAGGATAGCAAATACATAGCCACAGAGCTTTTCTTTCCTCACACGCCCATGGCACACATTGCTGATTAAACACTACAATTTTTCCCACCAGTGTCAGACATAGCCTCAGATTGCTTCTCAATACATCACTCCATAAAATAAATAAGTCCTGGATATGAAATGAATAACATGGATACTATAGTTTACAATACTGTATTGCATATTTGAATGTTTCTAAGAGATTTTAAAAGTCCTCATCACAAGAAAAAAAGATTTGTAGTTTTATACGGTGACAAATGTTAACTAGACTTGCTGTGGTGATAATTTTGCAATATATACAATATTGAATCATTGTATCGTATACCCGAAACTAATATAATATGTTGATTATACCTCGATTCAACTTTTTTCGATTAAAAAAAAATACATCATTCTAGGCAGTCACTAGCAATCTATCTGCAGTTGACACAAGAGATGAAACTTACATGTTGCCCCAGTACCAGACAAACAAAAATGATATGGTATTACTCTTCGAGGAGCATACATTTTAGTATTAATAAGGGAAGAGAAGATTAGGAAGGTTTGGGAGATAGTTGACTCAATGACTGTAGCTCAAAAGTGCAGAATCAACTGTACTTTAAGAACATAGAGACAAAAGGAAAAATAAACTATGAGAACAATAAATTTCATATGAATGTTACCAGCTGTGCAAACATAATTGGATTATAAGCCTATAAGAAAGGGTCAGGATTCTCTTTAAATTTAACAAAATTTTTCAACTGACTTTTGAGCAGTGGCTATTTTAGTTTAGAGATTATTAAAGAGCAAGCATTCTCACATAACTGAACTATTGTTCTAAGCTGAAATATAAAGGTCTTGTTGGTAAAGGATATGGAGTCAGTCACTCTGAATTAAAGGAGAAAAAATGTTTCTTCTTGGCCTATAAAAATAAAATATCTTATGGTTTATAAACCTTTACTGCTGATTTCAGAAGGCAAATTTTCCTAAGTCAGACAGCAATAGAGAAAATAAAAATCTGAAATCATGAAAATACATTTTAAAAAGTAATCTTATTAACAGGTAATAATTTTTTTCTGTTCTTTCAAAAATAAAATCTCTAAGCATTCAATATCAAATTCTTACCTGCATCTATCAAAATTTACTTTGCTTGATCTCCTTATAAACTTCTTTCAGATATTTGCATTCCTCCAAATGTGAATAATATTCAGTTTGCATATATACTATAATTTTAAGGTAATGATAATTGAGTAATAATACTATTATTTATTTATTAAAACTTATTGATTCATCATCTTGCCTTAAGAAATGGTATGAGAGAATGTTCCTTAAAATCAAGGAAACTAACATCTATTTAAGGAAAAGAAAATTAAAATTATTTTAATATTATAACAATTCTCTTTTCTAAGACCTAGACCTAACATTTTATCAAAAATTTAAATATTTTATTGTTCTCCCTGTATAAACAATACTATCTGTGAATAAAAGATTAAAATATTACTTCCATGTAATTAACTTTAAAAGAATATAATGGTGAATTTTAAGAACATCCTTGAATTACTAAAGTTGTTTGCTTTTATGTTCATTACCTTAAAAAGTAAATACTTATTTGAAACTTAAAATTGAAAATGATGGAATGGGGGAGAAGAATCAAGAAGGAAATACTGCCATTGAATATTTTAATAAATTGGACTGCTCATAGCTCAAAAATAGTAAGTAATATTTACCAATAGGCTGAAGCATGGTGGTAGTGGCTTTGTGATTTAAACAATAATGGTTTTAGAATGGACAATTGTTAAATTGGTTTTGTCTAATAGTTGCCTTAATACCTTGGTATAACCTTAGTTTTTTAACTCTTGGCATAAACCAAAATTTACCTACAACCTGGTTATAGCCAATGTATTAGTCAGAGTCCTCCAGAGAAACAGAACTAATTACATGAGGGTAGATAGATTAGATGGATGAATAGATGGATGGATGGATGGATGATCGATTGATTGATTGATTGATTGATAGATAAAGAAACTTATTATAGGAATTGGCTCACATAGATGCCAAGAAATCTCATAATCTGCCATTTGCAAGCTGGAATAGCAAGAAAGCTGGTGATATAATTTAGCCCACGGACAAAGGCCTGAGAATCAGGGAACCAATGGTGTAAGTTCTAGTTTAAGTCAGAAAGCCCAAGAACCAGTAGCACCAGTGTCTGAGAGCAGGAGAAGATGGATGTCTCTGTTCAAGCAAAGACCAAATGTGTCCTTTCTCTGCCTTTTGTTCTGTTTAGATCTTCAATGGATTGGATGATTCCCATCCACATTCTTGAGGGTAGTCTTTACTCAGTCTCATGATTCAAATGCTCGTCTCTTCCAGAAACACCCTCACAGACACACTCAAAAATAATATTTTACGAGGCATGCTTTAGTTGACATATAAAATTAACCATCAGAGCCAATAACTGGAAAATGTTTGTTATAGGCACAAATGATAAACACTAATGTACCATAAGTTGCTTCTGGAGAGGCTGACCTTGTTAGTAGAAAATTCTGCAAATCGATTGCAACCAAAAACAAAACAAAAGAAAAAATTCATTAGCAAACCTAACCCAGAGCTGAAATCCCAGCCTTTAGTGTTATGTAATTCCAAGTAAGCACAGACAAGAAAGGAGATGCGACTCCCTGTCCACTCTCAGTTCAGGGCATTGTTTCTAGGTCTGCTCCTTCCCCGGTGGAAATCCTAGGACAGTAGGGCTAAGGCGTGAAGTAAACAGGATGTCATGAAAAGAAGAAAAAAGTAACTTGATTTACCAGGTTGTTCAGATCGACTAGCAGAATCAGATATAAAGAATGCAATTCTAAACCACAAAAGGCACAATTTTTTTACAGTTCACCTTTGTTTCTCATTCTAATTCCAAAAATGAGAGTGAATTCCCAGATTCTAGTTTTTTTTTTGCTGCCAGCTATTATATTAGCCAGCTGATATTTTCTGTAGTGGCAGACCAATAAGCCTAATATTTCATTCAAGTCAATTTTTCTGTGTGCATGTCAATCACTTTTTATAAATTAAAACAAACTTCACAATGCAAAGGAAAAAAAAAATACTCTTGGGCGAATCACACAGGAAATAATCAAGTTGAAAAGTAAACCAGAAGATTCTTCTTAGGAGGAGACAAAAAATAAGTAAACAAATAATTAAACAAGAAAATTTTTAACGATGAGTTCTATGAAGACAACTCCTTTCTAACATGCAATAGGATGGAGAGTATGAGGGAATAGGAAGGCAATTTTGGGAAAGCCTCTCTGAAAAGGCCATCATTGAACAGAGACCTGAAGGATGAAAAAGCACCAGCCAGGCAATGATATGGAGAATGTATATTCCAGGCAGAAGGAATGTGTCTTTGAAGGCCCTAAAAAGGAATATTCTCAGCAAGTTTAGAAAACTCACAGAAAGAAGGACAGCAGCTGGAATACAAAGATCAAGATGGGAAACTCTAATATGAGGTCAGTGTGATAGGCAATAGTTTTCACGATCATTGTGAGGGATGTGCGAAGAGAAGACATTAGAAGATTTTTCGAAATAAGATAAATGAAAGGACCTAGTCTACATTTTTGCAAGATCTCTTTGACTGCCAGGGAGTATGAATTATAAAGGACTGCAGTGGAAACAAAGAGACCTTCAGTATGAGACTTCCAATTCAAATCATATGGATCTGTCTTCAAGCCTTTGTCTAATGTAGACAAAGTTTAAATGGCCTTAATAATGACTAAACTCTATGTATTTACGAGAGCATATTCATTTAACTTTTTCTTATTTACAATGCATTTTTATTGACCAGCCAAAGTGTTTTCACAAGCTTATAATTTCCTGATGATCAAAGGAAGCATGCCAACATAAGAGATATTCTCTGTTCTTTTGCTACTATTAGCAGGGTAGCATTTCCTCTGCGAGGTTTTGAAAGTGCATAAGACAGAAATTTTGTAAAATTGGAAAAAAAAAAAAAAACTCTTGCTTTCCACACTGACCTCAGCATTCCTTATTTGATGTACTTTTCATTATTAAGAAGTTCTTAATTCAGAGTGAAATAACTCAATGAATATCTTACTTGTCATTGACTTGTAGGAACCAACTCGCTAAACAAACAAACTAAAAATATATGTGAAAGAGCAGTAAATTACACAGGAGGTATGATGGAAAAGAACATTAAAATACACAAAAGATTTCCTGGATAACCTCTAAATACGGATTCTCCATTCTTTATTTTCTCAACTAAATGTTCTTTCCCTGGACACTTTGTATGAGAACATCAATAGAATCTAGCTTCCGTACATAAATGGAGATGGCATTGAAGTGATTAATTGTATTGAAACACATCCAATTCTTTACTTTCTCTGCTTCCCAATAATAGAGGTGGGCATGGATGGCAAATACTCCAAAACCAAAAAAGTATAAAAAGTACCTGTGACTATGGAGGTACAAAAAGACTTTCCAAGGGATTGAATTTAAAGTATTTTATTGATTCCTTTTTCATACTTCCCCTTACACTGTCTCTACCTTTGAAAATGGAAGATATAATTCTCAACTGTGCCTCATCTTTCTTTGACACATTTTTCTTGGGGGAAAATATCCTAGAGAAAGGATGGCCCAGATGTCTTTCATTTACTTTTCCAACACGAAGATTAATGAAGGAATTGTGTGACACTGCTATTACAAAACTTCTTCCATTCCTATTTTTTAAATTTATGCAGACAAATTTTTTCAGCACTTACCTTAAGATAGATTCTATCTTATTCTAATAATAAACAAGATACAGGATTTTTCAAAAAATACATTTCCATACATTTCATTAAGTTATGTACTTCCAATAGCATACCTTTTATACATGATTATTATCAAAATGTATGCTATATAGATATGTATTATAGTAATCACTCTTATGCTAGTAATTTCAAGGATAACAATTCATAGAAATAATCTTATTTATATTTATTTTATTATAACAAAATAAATAAAACATTTGCCATTTCATGTACAATTCAATGACTTTAATTTCATTCACAGTGCTCTGCAACAATCATCCCTATTTTCAAAATATTTCATCATCCTAAACAGAAATTCTGTAACCATTAAGTAGTAACTCCCATCTCTACCAGCCCCTAATAACCTCTTATCCACTTTCTGTCTCTGAATTTGCCTAATCTAAATATTTCATATAAGTGGAATAATACAGTATTTATTCTGGCTTATTTGAGTCAGCTTATTTCATTCAGCATAAAGTGTTTCAAGATTTATCCATATTGTAGCATGAATCAAGATTTAATTCCTTTAATAACTGAACAGTATTGTGTATAATACATTTTTGTTTTTCCTCTTTTGATGGTTCATTATAATGTATCTTTGTGTAGGTCTCTGAGTCTATCCTAGTTTGAGTTTTTTGAACTTCTTAAATGTGTAGATTTAGGTGTTTTATCAATTTTGGGAGCTTTCAGCTGTAACTTCTTCAGCCATCCTTTGTAGCCCTTTCTCTCTTTTCTCCTTCTAGGTCTCTCATTACGCATATGTTGGACAGCTTGATGTGGTGTCCCACAGGCACCTTAGGCTCTGTTCACTTTTTTTTTTAATTTTTATTTTTCAGTTAGTGTCGACATTCAATATTATTTTATATTAGTTTCAGATGTACAGCATAATGATTAGACATTTATAGAATTCACAAAGTGATCCCCTCAATTAGTCTAGTTCCCATCTGGCACTATACATAGTTATTACAATATTATTGACTATATTCCCTATGCTCTACTTTACATCCCCATGACTATTTTCTAACTACCAACTTTTACTTCTTAATCCCTTTATGATTTTCACCCAGCCCTCCAATACCCACTCTCATCTTGCAATCACCAGTTTATTCTCTGTATCTATGAGTCTGTTTTGATTTTATTTGTTCATTTATTTTGTTCCTTAGATATCACATGTAAGTGAAATCAAATGGTATTTGTCTTTCTCTGTCTGACTTATTTCTCTTAGCATAATACCTTCTAGGTCCATCCATGTCATTGTAAATGATAATTTTTTATGGCTGAGTAATATTCCATTGTATATATTCTTTACCCAATCACCTATCGATGGTCACTTAGTTTGCTTCCATATATTGGATATTGCAAGTAGCTCTGCAATGAACATAGGGTGCATATACCTTTTCAAATTAGTGTTTTGATTTTCTTTGAATAAATACTCAGAAGTGAAATTACTGGATCATAAGGTAGTTCTATTTTTAATTTTTTGAGGAGCCTTTAAACTGTTTTTCATAGTGACTGTACCAATTTGCAATCCCAAAAACAGTACACAAAGGTTCCCTTTTCTCCACATCTTCGCCAACACTTCTGTTTTTGATTTATTGATGATAGCCATTCTGACAGGTGTTTACTTTTCTTTATTTTCTCTACCCCTCTGATTTGATAATTTCAAGTACCCTATGCTCAAGTTTAGATTCTTTCTTCTACCTGCTCATATATGCTTTGTAAACCTCCAGTGAATTTTTTATTTGAATTATTTTAATTTAAGCTCCAGAATTTCAGTTTGGGTTTTTTTAAAAAATAATTTCTATCTGTTTATTGATAGTCTCACTTTGTTCATATGTCATTTTCCTGATTTTATTTAGTTTTTTTGTCCATGGTTTCTTTTAGGATTTTGAGTGTATTTAGGATAGTTGTTTTAAAGTCTTTGTCTAGTAAGTCCAATTTCTGGATTTCTTAAGGGATTTTTTTTTTCAGTTTATTTTATTTCTTTGGGCCATTCTTTTCTTGTGTTTTTTTTTATTCCTTTCTTTTGTTGTTGTTGTTATGGAAACTATACACTTGAATATTATAATGTGATAACTCTGGAAATCAGATTTTTTTTCTTTTCCCCAGTATTTTCTTTTTCTTTCTTTCTTTTCTTTCTTTCTTTCCTTTTCTTTTTCTTTTCTTTTTTCTTTTTTTTTCTTTTTTCCTCCCTCCCTTCTTCCCTTTCTTTCTCTCTCTCTCTCCCTCTCTCTCTTTTAGTTGTTGTTGAAGGATGTAATAGCCATTGCATAGTGACCTTCCCAACTATTTTTTGCAAAGACACAATTTCTTATCATGTGTAATTACCAAAATCTGTGATCTTTAGCTTGTGTTCAACTAGTATTTTGATAGATTTCCTTGACTGCTAGGAAATAAAAAAAAGAAAAAGAAAAATTATTAAAACTTTCTTCCATTCTTTGCATATTTGCTCTTTATATGGGTATTCTTTCAACACTTAACCAGGTTTACACTAAGTCTAGCGATCAACTTGAGGTAACAGCTTAGGATCTTCTCTGTATTTTCCTGTGCATGCATTTCCCTGGGCATGCTCATGGCTTTTTAAATGTACATATACAGAGTACCCAAATGCCCTAATTTTCCAAAGAAACTCTCCCCAACTTTTGCTCCTAGGCCTTAGGTGGTCTATTGTATGTTTTAACCATAATATTTTGCCCAAGGCATCGGCACTTGCTCCTAAAATTTGAAGCACTTCTGAGCAGTCAACCACTTTACAGCCCCCCAAACTTCAAGTTAGATGTAACAAAGACAAGCACCCCAAGTCAGCCCTTCATTCAGCCTCCAAACTGGTTAGAAGATTCATACACAACAATTTTCAAAAAAAAGAAAAAAAAGTCTGATGCTCGCCCTGGAACCAAGGACCAGAGTCCTACAGTAGGAATGCAGGATTCCATTTTTGGTACTTCAGCCATGTCAGGGAGGGGGTGAGGCAAGGGCAGGTAAAAACATCACAATCCTATTTTGAATGTTCTCCTTTCTTGATTCAGCATTCACTTGATTGTTGCAAATTTAGACCATTTTTCAGAGTTCTGACTAAGTGGGTTCTGATGCGTTCCACTTGTTTTTTGATGTTTGAAAGGGAAGAGGGTGAAAAGCTTGGAGCTACCAACTCTGCCATTTCACTGACATCACTCCAGAAGAATAATCTTGTCACTAGGATTATTCTTATTTTAACTTAATTTTTTATATATTTATATTGCATCTATGTATGATAAGATGATTAGTGAAAGTCTGTCACACATAAAAATATACCAAGATAAAATTCAGTGGAGGAAGTGGAGTTGAAACATATGTTCAAAGAGAATATTTTTAAAAATCCAACTGGTAGAGAAGACCTTTTCATGTACGTTTTAAATGAATGATAGGTTATGGTGTTAATATTCTAGTTGGTACATTGAAAAAGAGAAATTATAATTTTCTCTTAAATATAAGAGTTTACAATGTTTTGAAAATTATGTCATTTGCAACTATTATTTAAACTTATGAAAATCATATATTTTGACTTAAATATTTGCAAGAGGTGCCTATCTTTCAAAATTTATTTCAGAAGTTTTTAAGATATATTTTAAGAGCACTCTACTATACTATACCATTTCCTTAAATGTTTACCAAACAGAATTGAATTACATTGAATCAAGAATAAATACAAAGGAGAACTAGATTTGAGTGCTACTAATGTTATTTTACTCCGCCTTATAGTAGCAATTAACAAGTTGATTATTGCTTCCTTCAAACAGTTATCTGGGCATATTGTGATAATGCATTCTCCTGATATTCTTTCCATCTTAGTGACTATTTCTTCTCAGTTTTTCCTGGTTTGCCTTTACCTGTTGAGTCTCTAAATTCTCTAAAGGTTGCATTGCCCAAGGACTCTCTTTTAGGTTCTTTTTTCTAACAAAGCCAGGCTACTGGCCTTAAATACTATTTTCTGATAACCATCAATTTAATAGCTTCATTTCTATCTCTCCTCTGATCTCCAGATTCTAATTGTCTACTTTATACCTCTACCGCATATTTAATAGTTCCAACTTTAATATAACAAGTCCTAAAAAGAACTCTTGGTTCTCTCCACTTTCCAAACCAATTCCTGGTCCAGTCTTAACCCATTTAAACTAACGATTCCACTTTTAACTCAGTTACTCTTCCAAAAATCAAGATTCCATTACTTATTTCTTCCTTTGCTCACCCTAAATATATCCAATCCACCAGCATGTTAATTTAAAAGTAGTTTCAAAATATACTCTAAAGTCAACAATTTTTCTCTATCTCCACTATTAATACCTCATCTAAACTACCATCATCTCATCAAAATTTCTGACAGCCTCGTAAACAATCTTTTCGATTTACCATATAACACATTTCCCATATTGCAGTCAGAGTGATTTTATAAAACAAAGGTTAGATCATGTTACCTCTCTGCTAAAATTTTTTCAATAACTTAGAGTAAACGTTTAATCATCATACCCACAATGTGTAATACTCTACATCAGAGATACTCTATACTAGAATCTACACATTAGAATTATCCAGGGAACTTAAAAAAATACTGAGGCCCGTTACCACTCCAGAATCTTTGGGGCTGGAACCTGGTACTAGTATTTTGTTAAAGTTTTTCAGGTGAATCTAATGTGCCACCCTGGCTGAGAAAATCCATTCTCTATTTCTTCAATCTCATCCTCTACAATTCACACATAATCTCTGGGCTCCAATCATATTGGCCTTTTTCTATTCTTTAAACATACCAAGTTTGTTCCACCTGAGAGCCTTTTTACTTGCTGTTTCTGTGTCTGGAATGTGCCTTCCAAAGATCTTCAGATGACTCCTTATTGTCAATTTACCTCAGTTTAAATATCTAGAGTGAGACCATCGATGACCACCCATCCACTAGACTAGAAACACCATGAGAACAGGGGTCTTGCTCCCCATTCTGTCAGGACAGGCTAGATTTGACTTCAGTGACACACAAGCTCCAAATTTCGCTAGCTTAAAACAATTAAAGTTTACTTCTCACTCGTTCTATATGCCCTTAGCAGCTCAGCTGAGGTCACACTAGGACTAAAGCTGGTGGAACAGCTACTATCTGGAACAATCTTCCTGGTAAAGGAAAAAGAGCACTCAAGGATCTCAAATTGTCATTCAATTTCTATGGCTCAGAAATGACAAATGTCAGTTTCACTGACAACTCATTGGCCAAAAGCAGTCACACGGCCCTGCTCAACTACAAAGGGGCTAAAAAGTACAATCCTTCTCAGTACCCATGAGGTTCAGAGAGATAGAAACATTTGATTACTAGTGCAAATGACCACAAACAACATATTCCTATTCCCTAAAAAAACTTCGGTACTATAGTACTTAGTAAATATTAAAGTAATGAATTAATATATTCTGATACTGGACAACTCTGCCAGTAACAGAGCTATTATATATTTCTGTCACTCAGAAATGGGACAGATTTACAACAAAGTGGATGACTTTGATTTGCATAATTTTATAACTAGGAGATTAAAAGAAATTTTTATCTAAGCTCCTCAGTTTTATGGAAACTATGACCCAAAAGACTTAAAATGATTTTTCTAAATTTCTACTGTTAGTTTTTGCATAGTGAAACTCTGATCAAAATATGAAGACTTTGCATCACATTGATAATTCCTAAACTGTAGTACACTATTTGACTCGCCTTACAATGTTTTTAAATCTTTACAGTTCTATATGTTTTTAAAAGTCATTATCACTTTAACTATAACATAAACCATTTCAGAATCTTCAACCTATTCTACATAACACTGTTGGATGAACTCCTTGCTGGTCAATCTAAACCAAAGCATTGTGGAAAACTCACACTATTAAAGTGACTTATAAGCTCTTGCCCCAATACCATGTTACAGGCAAAATCAGACTGTTAGTTGTGAACTTGATCCACTTTAGTCTGAACATTTTTTTGCCCCAGTAAGTCATATTGTGCCTAAACACCAATATATTACTAGGTATAATTTGCCGAACTTTTTTTTTCTAGTTTATTGAAAATTTATCAAATTTTCTTTTTCAAAGTTTATTAAGGTAGTAATAAAAAGGCTAAATTTATTATTTCTGAATAGTAACTGGCTGAGCTTCAACATGATATTAAGATATAGTGTAAGCTCTTGACTTCTTAGTGTCCTAGAAGAGGTCACAGGGTCCTTCATGACCCAGTTGTTGTCTACTTCTCCAGGCTGGTCTTCCCTCTTCACCATGCCCACTACCAAAATGTGCTTGCATATTTCTCTAACACACAATACTTTTCTTGGCTCCACATATTTGCTGGTAATCGTTTTATTTGCCTGTACAATATGTATTTTTTTTTCTTTCCTTCAAGTCCTGGTGCATATGTTAGTCTCTCAGAAATCTTGCTCTGATTGCCTTCATTTTTGGAGATTGGGCATCTACTCTTTGTGACCTTTTACATGTCCCTTCCAATTCTGACAAGCCAAAGATATAATTGATGTCTTTCACTCTGTTATAGTGGATTCATTTCTTGGATTTTTTTTTTTGTCTGTCCCATTAGATAACATGTTCCTTAAAGACAGGGACTGTGCAGTATTTATCATTGAGTCAGTACCTGTCATGGTAGTCAGCACAAAGATGCTCTGTAAATATCTGCTAAACTGAATCTAAATTACACAGATACACCAAGAAGTCAGGATTCTTAATTCATGAAATCCTCACAGTAATGTTTAAGAAGGAATAGATTTGAACCAACGCAAATCTAAAAATCATTTGTGAAGCAAAACATTTTGTTCACCGAGAGAATTTAACAGTTCAAATGTGTTTTTGGTTGAAATGTTTACTTTACTAATAGGCATTTCTAAAATGTGTTTCTGCTGTTGCGGCTGAAAAATTTTGTTTTAAAAGCATTAGAACATCAAGTGTTAAAAACATATCTAGCACTTACTTAAACTAGAAAAGTGATTGTCAGTAGAAATGTTTGCAAGCAGTTTCAGCGTCACATGGTTTCAAAATGTTTTCTTGAGTTAAATGTACTTAGATATACTTTAAATGAAGGAATTTTGATTGCCAGCTTTGCTACTAACATCATTTCATTAATATGCAAGGCAATAGAAAGTAAAAATAACATTGATTCCAAATAATAACAGTATAAAAAATTAACAACGTAAAAATGAAAATGAAAGAAACTTATCATTATCCATTCTTTAAGCTTAATCAATTGTAAAACACTATGAAGGCAGTATTAAAATTATATTTCAAATGCCTCTTGATAAAGCATCTTGTAGAATGATGTACAATGTGATATAATTTATAGTTTCTACAGATGTTATATACATATATCTGTATGAATTAAAGATATACAAAAGATACACAATTGCATATCAATATACAAATCAACAGGCATAGTTCCCTCAGGGAAAGAGGGAAAAATAGGGAACTTCAGTACGATCCATAATATTCACCTTTTTACACAGAACATACATATTGGTATTATTTGTAACATCAGAAATTTCTGTTTAAAATATCTTTTAATGGTGAAGTCTTAGTAGAAATTAAAATATGGAATGAGTGATTATACTAGGTAATTTTTCACATCCCTTCCATTCTAAGATTAAATAATTTTATACTTCTAAAGGGAATTTAAAGAGAATCCATATAGTTAATAGAGTTAACAAAATAAGGGTTTTTTTCTTTTTACACTTTTACAGTGTCAAATGCTTTCTTCAAAATGAAAAAGATATGTATATAATTCTGACTTAATGCTGTTTTGTTCTAATATTATTTTGTGGGGAGGTAGATGGAGTAAAAGGGGTCAAATATGTGGTGTCAGAAAGAAATCTATCTATGGGAGGTAAACACCCAACGTAAATATATATATGTGTGTGTATATATATATATATATATATATATGCCTTAATGTTAAAATGTACAGCTGAAACTTACCAGATTTTGTTTACCAATGTCACCATTAAAATAATCAATTAATTAATTAAAATTATTTTTGTCATAATTTGATCTAAATTTTCTTATAGAATATGAAAGAATGACTTTCTTAATATTTTTCCTTGTGAGTGTGCTTTTTCCAATTTCTAAATGAATACTTAAAATATAGAAAATAAGATAAAAAGCTTCTAATTATATTTTCAAAACATTTGTCTAATTTAAAATTTTTTTACCACTAGAAGTATAGTGGCGAATTAATGACTATTCATTGAGAAGTATTTGAATAAATTCTGACAAATCTCTACCAGATAATATTATGCTACCAGCACAAACAGTGAGTAATATTTAGGGAAACGTGTTATATCATCTACTGCTGCATAACAAATGACCCCAAACTTAGTGGTTTAATGCAACAACAGTTGTCATCTCAGAGTTTCTCTAGGTCTGAATATCTAGGCATATCTTAAGAGTCCTCTGCCCAGGGCCTCTCACAAGGCTGTAATCGAGGTGTTGGCCAGAGTTGCAGTTGTCTGAAGGTTCAAGTGGGGCAAAATCTGCTTGTAAGCCCATGCAGTAGTTATTGGCAGGACCCAGCTCCTTGCAGGTTGTTGGACTGAGAAACTCAATCCCCTCCTGTTACTCAAGACCATCCTCAGTTCCTTGCCATTTGAACCTCCTCAAAAGGCAGTTCACAACATGGCACCTGGCTTCTTCAAAATGAGCAAGCAAGAGAGAGTGCCAGTGAGACAGAAATCAGTCTTTTATGACCTAATCTTGGAATTGATATGCCATTATGTTTGCCATATTCATTAGAAGCAAAGCATAGCTCCAGCCTGCATTCAAGGGCAAAGAATAAGCCAAGGACTTATTACCAAGAGGAGGGATCATTGGGAACTATTTTTTAAAGTTTCTTCCCATGAGTTTAATATGATACCATTTTCAATAAGCAAATAAGACCAAACCCCACCTTTTATTATACACAATTATACAAGTCTTATATACATATTATGAGCTTGGAGAAAATTAGAGAAAAATTCCACAGGTTAACAGGAAATCTAAGTAACAACTTATTGGGGAGATGCAAGAAATAAGAACAAAGAGACTTCACAGAAAAATAATTTTTAAATGCATATGATATGATCTATGTATGTAAAATTGAGTGTCTGTTTGTGTGTGTGTGTATCCTTTAAATACTGTTAGGTATTACATTTTAAAACAAATACTACAAGAGCTTTAAAAAAAAAAAAAAGGCAAGTTACCTTGTCAGCCAACAGAGTACTCCACAGCGAATAAAATTTACTAAGTGGAGAAAACCAGGACTTCCTAAATGTTATAGAGGAATTAATGGTAGTTATACAAAACAGGATTGAAAACTAAACTCTGGATAAGACTAAATGAGTCCATAGAACTGTTCTCCTTTGGTCAGAAAAGAGTCTTTAGTTAGGTCCACTAAGAGTCTCATATTCTGAAATCACTTAAAAATCATGGTTATTTATCAGTTTAGCTGAAATACAATATTCAGTTCTGTTAATCCAGTGCTCTCTAAAGGTGAATTTTGTCCTTTTAAAAAAAAATTTGGGGAAAAATGAATCTAGTTGCAAAGAAACATGTATAGTACACCTATATTTGTTGTATGTGTGCTTGTGTAAGCATTGTGCTATGAAAAGATGGGAAGGTAGACAAGTGAAATTAATTACTAGTTTTTTTTTTTTACTCTATTTCCCTAGATAGTGTGTTGTGTCCCAGCTTGCCTATGACTAAGAGGTTTCTAGGGACACAGAGCTTTCAATGCTAAAGCCAGGACAGTCCCAGGCACCCAGTTTCTTGGTAATGACAAGCATGTATTACTTTTGAACTTTAAAAATGTCAAATAAAGAAGTTATAGCTTTCTTTAACTAGATCTAATAATTTTGGAATGTTCTAAGAATAGAGTCTTAACTCCTTTAAAACTAATAATGTGCAGTGATGTCCTAAGGAAGTTCTTTCTGACTGGAACAAGAAGGCAAGGCCCACAGGCTGAGTGTGAGGATGGTGAGGCAATGCAGGAAGTTTGAGAATAGAAAAAAACAAAATAGAGTGGTCATTTGCGAGAGGGAAAAGTGAGTTGATTAGGGAAGTGAGATTGGTTTGCTGAGCTGTATAAGGCCCAATTGTGGTTTGAAGTTGTGGATTTAAAGTGAGACCATTCTGCATGGATGTGTTCTTTCCCCCCTCATCACTATGTCCAGCTGCACAGGCAGAGCATACAGACAATCAGAGTTGAGTTTATCTAGGGTTGGTTTTCTGCTAGGAGGATGATAAAGAAAGAGAAGAAAAAGGTGGTTGAGAATATATGCAAGGGAGGGAGCATAGTGATAGTCCATGGAGTATAACCTGATACGCAAGGAAATAAGGACATGAATTTGGATGAGAAACAGTAGAAAGGCAGTGGAATCAAAAGGGGTAGCAGAATTTGGGGAGATGGGAACTAGAGGGAGTGAACCAGAAAGATAAGCAGTCGTGATCAGAGTGAGAATGAGAACTGTGGTGTCTTGGAACAGAATTTCCTGGAGAACCAAGTTGGGGCTTTAGATGATAGCCATTCTGACAACATATACAAGTAATAACAGAACCTCTTCACTTTAACAAATCACCAGTTCTAGTTGATTGAGAGTGAAATGATGTAGTGATACAATTCTCCAGAGCATGTGGAGAAGAGGTGAAGGAGCTGAGAAGCCTGTTCCTTATGTCAAAATTAAAATTATCAAGACTTATGGCAAGTGGTAAGGAAACAAACACAAACAGAAAGCTCTGACTGAAGCTGTTTAAAAAACAAATACAATAGAAATCACAAATAATCAAAAGGGTGATATAAAGTGACCACTTGAAAAGGACAGTTTTCAAACTGCCAGAAACATAAAGCAAAATTAAGAGCAATGAGCACTCACCAAGGAAAAAGAGATATTTTAGAGGTTGTTTGTACCCTTCATTTGAATGGCTATTGAAAAATAAATATGGATCAATATGTGGCCCGGAGTTCTGAAAAAAACAGAGACTGCCTATAGATGATAGCAGCCAAAATTATAGATAAGTGACATGAATACCATTAAGATAAGCAAGGTCACCAAATGCATCTTTAATTGTTACCTTTTTTACTTTTATTTTTTTTTAAGTTTATTGGAATAACATTGGTTAATACAATTATATAATTTTCAGGTGTACATTATCATTTGACATCTGTATATTCTATTATGTGTTTACCACCCAAAGTCCAGTTTCCTTCAGCTACCATACATTTGATCCCATTTATTCACTTCACCCTTCCCTTAAACCCTATATTTGAACCCCTTTACCCCATCTGCCTCTCCCTTCTCCACCACCCCACTAGTAACCACTAGTCTATAATCCTCTGGTAACCACTAGCCTATAGTTCATGTCCATGAGTCTCTGTTTGTTTGTCCTGCTCATTTGTTGCTTTTAGGAGTATAGCCCACATATAAGTGATATCATGTGATTTTCAACCTTTTTTACTTTTAAACACATGACCTACTGCTTACAGAGTAATGTGGAATATACCAAATACAATAGCAAACGTTGAAATGCTGATTTCTAAGTGAAGTATAATTTTGTGCGGAAAATATACTTAGGTTCCTCTTGCTTGCTAAAGGACATATTTCTCTCTATTAATCCATGTCTAAAGAAAATCTATTCAGTAAATCTAAAAGAGGAATCTTCCCAACTGAAACTACCTACCCAAAGTGTGGCTTTAAATTACTTAAGCCCCTCTAAACTGCCCTTTGCCTATTTTAACTTTCTCTGTGTGTGAGAGATGAAACAGCACAGAATCACTGACCGTATTCATTAAATTTCTTCAAAAATTTTAAAGTCATGATGTCTTTAAGCAGAACATTTGGTTGGGCTTCTTTTTCAGAGAATCCAGTTGGGACTCTAAGTTGTAGCCATTCTAATAACATGAGCAAATAATAACGCAGTGGCTCCTTACCTTGTCAAATCACCAGTGCTAATTTTAGAGACCCAGATTTCCAACAGTGAACATTTAAAGACCCCATAACATTTGGAGACCTTCTGTAACATCTTATTTTTCTTGAAAGAAAAGGTACAAAGAAGAAAGATACATTAACCAAAATAATAATAATAGTAATGTGTTCTGAAGAATACAAATTGTTATTTAACCAGAGGGTGAAAATCTCCAAGGAAGCTCCTTAAAGAAAATGTTTACATTCATTTTTTTTTTCTTGTATAAAAGGATTCATCTAACAATGTATTACAAACAAAGCCCACAACACTGTTGATGATCTCAGCTGGAGTGAAAGGATAGAATGCAGACCAATTTATTGCCAACTGGTTTAAAGAAGTTATAGGCCGAGATCCAGGGAGAAAGGAGAAGGGAATGGGCTTAAGGCATACAAGATAGGAAACACATTTTCTGATCATCAAATATGAATAAGCTTTGGGCTTGGCATTTACAGAAATTGTCTTATTTAATCCTAAAACTAACTTTATGGTAAATAAACTGAATACTCTGTTAAAGAAAGTGAAGCTCAGTGAGCTTAGCAAATTTTTTGAGGTGGCACAGCTCATTAAAAGTGGGCCTTCATTTTTTTGGCTTTAAAGCCAGTAAGAGACATAAAGAAATTCACCAGAGTATTTTTGCATCATTATTTCTGAATCCAAAAATAGCACAAATGGAAGCAGTAATTTTAAGGCTCTATCCCCTGCCCCCGAATATTTACTTTGATAATAATTCACAAAGTCTAAGTACACCAGCCACACAATGTAACTTAAAGTCAATTTAGACCATTAGGCTAGGTTGGTGCCTTATCTATGACTTTTTCTCACCCTGAGCTATATTTCTGAATATTTATTTACATCATTAACACTGTTAGCAGTTCACTGTCAGACAATGGAGTGAGGGAATTAGAAAAACAAAACCACCGCAAATATATTACAATATCAATTAAGAACAAATACCTGAGAACACAGGTAGTATGACCCATGATTGATGTATTTTTAGTTAAATCTCAATCTCACTGTGTTCGTTTAGCAACACACACGATACCAAGTACTTCAGACCTCACCCTCTCTGCACTCACCACACACATACCTTTGGTATAAATGTTAAATACGTTTTAAAGAACCTGAATCATATATTTTAGGATTAAGTTCCATCAACTGCCATAAAATTTTTGCCAAGTGAGCTTGGCATTTCAACTCCCTGAAAAAGTGATAAGTGAAGGATTAAGTGCACTAATAGTAAAAAGTAAAGGATTAACCTCAGTGTTTATAAATAGGTAGCTGATGGACCAAATACAGCCCTCAGACCTGTTTTCTATGGTCAGAATTGGGTTTGAATTTGACGAGTTCTGCAGTCTCTAGTTTGCTACAGGCTTTGCTTTCCTCATGCCTGTGATCTTAAACCCAGTTAGATTCACATATTTATGTTACCTGCCCGATGCTTGGAGGCATTTGGGTCTGTAATCCCCAGACACAATGCTGCAGAATATTTCTTCCAGCTCTCATACACTATGATTATTTGATTTAGAATTACTGAAATATGTACCTAGAGCCATCAAAACTCTAACTCACAATTTGATATGAAGAAAGGATATTTATTTTTAAGGGAAAACTTTCTGGTCTTCAAAAGACATCAGATTTGTGTAAAAGAAAAACGGGAATGTGGCATCTCCTTAGCATTTAACCGTAGTGAAATATTTATATTTTTCTCACATGCCAAGAAATCAATGAATGTCTATTAGACATTCACAATGTGCATGGCACTAAGCTAGACACTGAGCAATATACAAAGAGGCATAACTCATGGCTATCGTCATCCAAGAGGAAGATTCTCATCTACTTTATAAATTAACAATACATCAGCCTTTAAATTTATTGTGTGCTTGGGTCCCTGAAAAGTGGTGAATAGATTTAAAAATGCTAAATCACGATTACGTTTCCCTAAGAAATAAATAAAATCAAGGAGATATATTTAGGGAAGTCAAAAAACTGCCAGGCATGTCCCTTTTGGCCATACTGAATTAAATGAACAGCAAAATAAATGGTTTATAAGAAAAGGGGATGTTTTTAGGTTTACTTAGGAAATAAAATCATTCACTGTGCCCCAGAGGTTCAGATGAGTTGAGCACATAATCATTTGTTGTCTCATCCTCCTTCTCATCTCCATTATGAGAATTCTTGCCCAGAAAGTCACATTATCCTCTAGGTTCCAAATGTAGTACTCTTCTAATTTTGATGATATCTGGGAAAATTTGTCTGTTCTGTCACAATGGTAAAGCTTGTGACTAAAGCCTGTAATTTTTGATAATATGCCTGATAACTGCTATCCAATGAGAATATAAGCTTCTAAAACAATGACCAACACATAGCGAATGTTCGATAAATGTTAGATGTTTATAATTTTTATTATTATCATTAATAATTTGGCTTTGATTGTAAGAGCCTACTTCTCTATTAATAGGCTCCCACTGTTGTTAACTGATATTTTTTTAATATGGCTTCACTTTCTAGTTAAAATAAATACTTGGGAAATCTCTAAATTCACAGGAGGGGAAAAAGGTTTAGAATATTGAGCAGTAAACACATGTCAAAAAAGTGAATACTGGCCAAGAGGATGGTTTATGGTGATTACAGTGAAGTACTCTATCCATTTAACTTGTCTCTGTATAATTTAACTACACAGCTGCCATACAGCCTTACATGTTATAGAGCTCGGTTTAAATTCTATCATTGTAAAATTAGCAAATAGCTCACAAAAACATTAGAAAGTGTTTATTCCTTCATTTATTCCCCAAATGGGAACATTTAAATCTTAAAGTAGTTGGGATCCAGGTATAAAGATAGAAAGTGATTAGGGGTAGAAGGAGGAGATTATAAATGGAACTGTGGACTACATTGATGTTTGTTGATTGCTCCCATAGCCCATGTACTTCTATGTGTTATTATCACTATAGGTTTGTTGTCAGCAACCCGGCTGTAATTTTGTTCACTCTTAGACCCCAGACTTTGCAGAGGTGCTAGCACATAATGGGTTTGTGGTACTTCATTGTTGAGTAAATAAATTAATGAAATTGCAAGCGGTATTTTCACTCTTTAGCTACAAAACTGATCTCGTGAAAATTCATCAAGGGCAAAATAGTTTCATGATCTCAAGTTCACTATTCAACAAGAAAATCCTTGATATTTTCAAGATGTCTCCTTTTAGTCAAATCATTGGTTATGTACCCTGACCCTAAAAAATTCTCTGTACTCTAGTATTTTGGAAGACATGTACTATAAGAGTTGCAGCTAAACGTATTAATTTGGATTAACATAGGCAATAAAAACTATTATAGATTCAAAGCCAGAAGTGAGTGTCTGACACTAGCAAAGCCCTGAGACAGCTGTTTCATGTGTTACTTTTATTCATCCTAACAGCAATCCCATAAGGAAAGCAGTGTGATCCCATTATGTATATGAGTAAACCGAGGCTCAAAGTGGTCAAGTTAGCCTGAGATTAAACAGCTAGTATGTGGATTGGCTGGACTTCAAACCAGACCTCTCTATAGTTCCAAAGTCCTTCCTCTTTTTATGATAACTTGCTAAATAAGAAAATAAAATCAAGTGAAAATATATTAACACAGGTTTGTAAATCAAAAAAGGGGTGGGGGTTCTAATAAGCATACAATGTAGTGATTTAAAATTAAGGATCAGCCTTAGAGTAGATAATCCGTCAGTTTTATTTCAAATTGTTACTGCTAAATAACCTCATTGCTGATGTGAAAATATTTTCCACTATCTGAAAAGTCCACTTCTGTAATAGAGATCAGTATGACGTACTAGGGTTTTGCTATAAGGACCTGAAAATTATTTTTCCCACACTCGTATTTTGAAAATAATCTCTTCATAAGGATAGAAAAAGATTTGACCCTGTACTATGTTTCAGGTGAAACAAATCAAATATAATTTTAGACTACCAGTATTCAAAATAAGAAACTTATTTCCTAGGACATACCTTTCCTAGAACCATTTCCATTTCCCAATCAGTAAATAAAAAGGGTTTTTAAAAGATTGGGGTGAGGGGCTTGAGGCATTTATAAGGCATTAGTGTTAACTACATGCCCAGTGTTTGGATGTAGATGCTATGTCTGCAGAAAGATTAGAGTCGCGACTATTATAATTATTGGGAGATGTCTATCATTTTCTACACCACAGAATTCTCTATTGAAATCCTGTTCAGAGAATTGTCTGTGTTAAACTCCCCCACCCCTGGGAATTCCTACAGCTATATTTCTACAAAGGCAATATTGTGCTTACCCATGGAGAGGAGGAAGTTAATCTGCTGAGCTGTTGTCTTATTTTTTTAAAAAATATGAAATCACTGACATATTGATTTTTGACACTTTATAAAACTTTAACTCTTCAGATTTTAATATGGAGACACTAATGTTAAAAAAATAAAGACCTTTCTGTTTGGACAACTACAATGCTTGAAGGGTAAACAAGTATTTTGTAAATTGGTGCACTGAATGACAAGCCAACAGATTTGAAGCCAGCTGTCACCTTTTATTAGTCACACCCATAAATCTAGCCCGATACCAGGATTGTTCCCAGTGTTTCTACATCACAGACAGGGTATTGAAGGGAGCCCATTGAGGGAGGGTGTCATTTCCTTTTTTTTTTTTGGAGAGTTTTATTTGGAAGTCTGAGAGATCGCCTGTGTTCTGTGGATTGATCCCTTATAATTTATCATAAGGAGAAATTGATGACATATTATTTTTCTTTCCCTCTCTAAAATGCCTACTTTTCAATCATATATTAAGATACTAGTCCTGACTAACACTTTAGATCTAAAATTCATCAGTCTCCATCAGTACAATACTCATGTTTTGTTCCTCCTCCCATAAAAGAATTCTACCTTCTTGTTAATGGATCTCACAGGCTGGAAACATCACTAAATAAAGTATAATAACCATAGCTGAGCCTTTATGTTTTATCATCAGTATGAATTTTAAAAGAATGTCATCAAGAAAATCATCTTCAAAGATATTTTCTTGCATGCTTAAGTACTGCCGCTGAGATGAAACCGGAATGAC
This sequence comes from Rousettus aegyptiacus, assembly GCF_014176215.1. Lineage (NCBI taxonomy): Eukaryota > Metazoa > Chordata > Mammalia > Chiroptera > Pteropodidae > Rousettus > Rousettus aegyptiacus. Next base: position 41,544,575 of record NW_023416306.1, on the reverse strand, counting down.
TGCAGCAGTTCTGCTATCCTGGGCTTTTTGGTGTTCTGATTCTTTCCTCACTAGCAGAGGCAGTGAATTTAACACTCAGATTTGCTCTGACAGGCTGACAACTGATATCACAAGACCACAGCTAAGAGTGGTTTATTACTTTTAGTGGGATTTATTTAATTCAGTCTCACAGCCTGAGGGTGGGGTAAAGATTTAACTTGAAATTAAATTCCAGCAGGAGACCTTTTAATATAAGAAAAATGGGCAGAAGGATAAATGACATGCTCAATTGCAATGATTTTTTTAAAGCCTATATTTAACATGGAGAAAAAAATCCCACAAAATCATTTCAGTTGTTTGACAGATATAGAGAGAAAAAGTGCAGATGAACCAGTAATGTATAACTTAAAAGAGAATAATCTAAAGGAAATTTTTTGACATACTAGAGTTTCTTCAATCCATCCAAAAAAATTTTCGTTTATGAATGTTTTCTGTCAATGTCTGGATAAGTTGTTAAGGAGTCTCAATTGTTTTTCTATTGGTTAACATTAAACTATACAATAATTCTTGATAAAACACTAGAGTTTAAGCAAAGCCATGGCTAGAAATTAATCTGCTCTTTAACCTGAGCATAGGGCATGTTTATACCCAAAAAGCTGGTATGTGAAAGTGGTACTCATATATATTATCAGGCTAAGCAAAATAGAGTCATATCCTATTAGCCATATCTTGATAGGTCTTGGCAATTGGGATACTTAAGGCTTATTGGATACTTATTATGATCTTTATCCTCTGATATCACTTACATGGAGAAAAGGAGATGCTTTATGGTTTATAGACATTTGAATATCAATGACATATTTTGCTTTCTGTGATAACATTTTGCTGCTTTGGACTTCCTCTAATAAAGAAAAATAAGTTTTATGAAAGTCTGTTGAACTCAAATATCTTCTATTAAAGACACATCTAATTTTGAGGCTTTTGGGAAATCAATGCCAAAGAAAGGGTAGAATATAATAAGCAGGATAGCCCTTTGCCTTCTTATGTGTTTAAATTCCAGTTCTGTTCAAGCTTCAAAAATGTGGTTCCAGATCACATGAGACCTGGGGTCCATCAACACAGTAACAAGCACAGCTCTAGACAAAACCACTAAGGTCATGACATTTTTGTTCACCAACCTCATTCCACCTTTTTTTCCTCTCCTCTTACAGAATCTGAAGTTTTCATGGCTTTCCAAGGAAGCCTTTTTTGAAACCTATACCCATTGTTAAAAAGTTTTTTGTTCTTTGTTCTGTTCAGAGTTCATTGGATCTAAGTGGTTAAAAAAATGTCAAATGATTAATAAGCGATAATAACTGAATGCAGGAGATCCCATATTATCTTGGTTCATAGCTTCCTAATTATCTCAGTTATCGTTTCTTAGCATCCTTGGGCCAAAAAAAAAAAAAAAAAAAGTACCTTACAGTCCCATTTATTAAATAGTTAGAAACAAGAACCTTAGTAAGCATATGTCCTAAAAACTTAGCACTTAGCGGACACTAAACAAACATCTCAAATTGTGGCATCAGATGGGACTGCACCACTCTCATTGAGAGGACACACGCAATCAATGTTAAAAGTGTTAACTACCTTGAGCTAATATCTCACAAGATGTCCAACAGATGTTAATGTGTTTTTCCTGAATTTTAAAATATCCTGCAGTGCCTCTTTGAATTTGCAGTGAGGCTCGAGGTTAACCTCAGTGCTCAATTTAAGAACTCTGAGCTTAATGTGTTATCTCTATTAATTCTGCATTTCAACCGAGCTGTTCATTCTTTATGAATTAGAAGTTGGTACCAATTCCATATACTATGGTAGACTCAACTAGGAGAGATATTTGGAGACAGCGATTCTTTTGGTACCTCTGATCTCACCACTCACCAGCTTCCTAATCCATGAAATAATGATAAAACCCTAGTCAGAATCTATCACATTCTTATTGGTTTATCCAAAGTCCTAAGATGCCAGGAACAATTCTGCTCAACCCAACTGACTTACAAATTATTTATACTTTTGTTTATAATGCTATTATAATTTATCAGTGATTCTTTTCTTTATAAAGAGTCTAACCAGTGATAATTAACCTCTGAACTGGTGTATGAATAAGCCCTCTTAAGTATGTAAACCACAAACAACGGCCATGATTATTTTGAGACCAAATATTTACCTATCTCTGGTTCCCAGCATTCCTCTTTCTCCTTTTGCTTACCTATCCAACCTGGATAGGCAGGATACAATGCAACGTGCATCTTCTCTTGCTAGAATCTATGTTTCTATGGGACTGTTTGTCCCTCAATTTGCCCCTGGTATGATTCCTCTGCCAGTGTTCTTGTCTAGAATCTTGCTTATATGAATTTGAATACCTTCAGCTCTATGTAACTTGATACAAAGTTGCCTCAATCCAATGGTTCCTCATTCTTGCATGAGCTTTTGTTTTGTCTTCCTAGGTGAGCTTCACCACCACACTGGTATCTGAAATGCCTATAATGCCTCTAGGCCTCATGGCCATGATCAATAATTCCCATAAAAAGAAAGAGAGTCATTTCCGAAAGCTCTCTCAGAAGAATGAGGAAGAACTTTCTCAAAAGCCCCTAGCAAACTTGTATATATCACTCTTTTTGGGAGGGTACAATGAGTTTTGCACCCAGAAACACTCTAAATAAAAACACTCTTAAGAAGTGATATTTCAGACAGTAGGTGTTTTCTTGTTTACTAATATTATTTTTAAGTGCATTGTTAGTGCAGGATAACTATCAACCAGCCCCCAGACAGACTGAAGAACTGGTGAATAAAACGATGCAGAAAGAAAAATGTCTTTTCAAAGGCCGACTCTTTCCACCTCTTCTCACCTATCACCAACCACTTGGAAGTCTCATCTCCTTGGTGAATTATTACATTGCATTTAAGGTGCAAACTATATTTATTTGTGTTTAAGTGATTATATCCTACCTATATAAAATTGGTTTCGTTGTTCAACTTTTTTTGTTTGTTTCTATTTGTGGTTGGGATAGAACTCCTTGTAAATTTTCTTACTAGAATTAATAGAATTTTTTTTCATGTAATAGCTTTTTACTTAGTGGAAGTTTTTACAGAACATAGTTAATGCCATTAAACAAAGGTGTATACTCAAGAAATTTACTTCTTAGGTGATTTGATAATTGAGATATCACCATTTTTTTCTACAATGAAGTTAAACCGAAGGCCCATCTGCTGATGACTAGCATAACCAGATTTTAGGTTAATTAGCTCCCAAGTGCCCTGTATGTATTTATACCATCAAAAGATCAAAAGGTACACATTTGAGTGTGCCTGAAACCAGAGCTCCTTTCTACTAAAATCGAGTGTATACATTTGACTATGCCCCTTCTCTGCCAAGTAAATAGTTAAATGGTAAGTTGTGCCTCCACAAATACATTCTATGGCAAGGAATGTATTAAATATGTTTTCTTAGCTTCAGATTCCTAATGATTATAAATATATTTATTTCTTAAAAAAAAAAAAAAAAAACCTTTATATTGGCACACCCTAGAACAAAAGCTCCTTGAATGAAAGCAATGCATCTTATATAGAGAATATGAATCTCAGGCCAAAAATTATAATATGCAAAAAAAATCATCCTTTTTGACTTATTATTCAACTCGACTTCTATTGTATTTCAAAGCCCCTTCCAAACCAGTTGGCATGAATTTTAACTTCACTTCTGCCCCCAAGACTGTATCAGGGCTCTAGGGGGATCTATTCAGTGCCAGGACATTGGCAAACAGGGACAGATTTTGTCCCTGAGTCATCTCACCACACATTTCCACCAACATAACCATAACCCCAACTCAAATCTGCTTTATTGTGCCACACTGAGAGGCACAGGTATCTCTGGCAAGGATGTGACATCTCAAGTCTCCTTACTACTAACCGGGAAAGGTCTTTTTCATCTGGTGGCTGATGCTCGAAAATGGTAGGCATTTCACCCACATTGCTTAAGACTGAACTCTGTTATAATGCAAATATACTAAACAGAAGAAAAGCTTTAAAAAGGCAGCCATTTTCTCATGGTGTGAGTTAGAGCTAGGGTTTTTCTTAGGAACATGCTCAGAAAAGGAAAGGTGCAATGTAAAGTTCTTAAACAGAAAAGGAAACTACCCCAAAGTGCTGGGCTCCCCACATAGCACACACTTCTCATCCTACTTTTTTAAATTCACAACTTATGATTTTTATTTAAAGCCTAATTAACTGGTAAAAATAAGAACTTTTTCCACTTTCTACTGTCTTTACGTATATTTTTAACAGAACGTTCTTAACTTAGAAGTTTCTAAATTTAATTCATACAGGTACTTCGACGTCATCAATTCTTAAGAAAACTCAATCATTTGAATAATGAATAATGAGCCTCACTAATACTAATTTCAAAAGAATATTGTTTCCAGACTTTTCTAACGTTTAGAGTTTTTTCCCTTCATGAAAAGGCTTAATTCTACACACACACATACACACACACACGCGCGCGCACGCGCGCGCATTCGCGGCACACATACATTCTCTCCTTTCCCTTTCTCTGTCTCTCTTTCTCTCTCTCAAGGCATAGATTAAGAGTCTAGGAAGTAAACATGTGGAGATAAATATTAACATGTTCATTTTTATAAAGCAACCGAAGCAGAGGATAAATAAGTTATATATTTCAATTTGCTTTCACTAATGGAAGATTTTTGACTGAAAAGAGAACCAGTTGACTAGAGTACTAGTTATAATTGCAATATAGTAGAAATCCATTTTGAATGAGTCATGAGAAACAGTAGAACAATGTACAAAAATAATTTATATTTTAATATCATGTTTACATTTACCTACCTTTTATAACTCATACCAGTTCTACACATGTCTACTATATCCTGAAAAGACTAATTAGGTCACATGATTCCCTCTGCCTAGATTATCTACCTTTGAAGCAGCACTCGGTGGGAGCATATCAGCCAGAAGAGTGGGCAACCTCAGAGTGAGTAGCGAGGGAGATCTGTTTTATCGCAGTGCTTTAAGTAATGCTATTGATTTAAATTATTTTCTTCTCTTGCCTCACCTTTGCAGCCCAAAGATTCTTTATACAGTCTAAACTACTTGCCCATAATCTGTAAATTAAGGTTAAGTCAATAATTATTTTCTACATTCCTCTTATACATTTCTACATGAATCTTCTCTCAAGTTTCCCTGTTTTCCTTAGAGTTAGGGAAAATGTATGAAGACTGTGGAGCTATGTTAGAAAGTAACCTTGAAAATAGCCACTTTCCAATTTGGGCTCTATTGTGATCTTGAGCAAGACCAGCCCTTGGCTGAACTAAAACCATAGGCAACACTCCATAGTGAGAGAGAGATTGGTTAAGAACCAGGTTCAGACTTTTCTGGAGGGCACCATGCATCATAGCATTGCAATTATATAAGAGTATGCTTACTTCATTGGGCTAGAGCAATAGTTCGAAAGGGTTGTTACTAGATAATTAAAATTTAAATATTCCAGGAACATACAGGCAATAGTAAACATAAGCAAAATTTATTTTCAACATGATAGCTATGTCAAAGCAGGGGTCTTTCTACAAAATGTGTTAGATGAAAGAAGAGTGTGCTACAGTTTGAGGATCTGTTGAGAAAAGACATGTTCGGATGAAATGCTGGAATGAGAGATGTGTAGATACCAATACACAGGGAACCAAGATCAGCAGTGGGAGGCAGAGGAGAAAATAATGGATAAGCCTGACTGAGTGGCCTATGGTATCACAAGATAAAAGTCTGTGTCTACCCCATTTCTTCCTTGAACCACTTGTTCTTTCTGAGCATGCCTAATACCGTTGATGGTCTTCACAGGAACTACTATTAGCTAGATCCCTGAACCAGCCCTTGTCTGTCTCAACCCACCATCTTGCCATACCAAATATAGTGAATTAACTTCTCTTCCAATTTTCTTCCCAGTGTATAACAGCACAGTACTTACCACTTTAAACTGAGCATTCCGCTGCAGTAAAATCAGACTGTGTAAAATCAGACTCATACAGGGAGAGACAGGAATTGAAGATGGAAGAAAGTTTAGGATAATTATCCCTCAATCTAATGGCTATTTAAAATTTTTCTAGTGATGACATTTTTCCAGTAACCTAGGAAAGAAATGTAGTAGTTTTCACTCTTTCTATCTTACCTTCCACATCAGTTGCTAAGTCTCAAGTCTTTTTGCATCTGTCTTCCCAATATCTCTTACTTTTGTCATTGCTTTCCCATTCCCATTCTACTGCGGTTTAATTAACTCATTCCGAGATATACGCCTACTTCATGAATGATCAAGGCCTTTGGAATTAAGTAAATCAGGGTCATAACCCAAGGGTTCTCTTGATAGGTGATGATGTTGAGCAAGTTTTTTCATCATTCTAAAGTTAAATTAACCTCTCATCTTCAAAGAAGAGTCTACTGCTTCCCAGAGACAGCAGCATTCATTCTCCACTGGAAGGTGAGTATGAGGATCTCCAGGGCTGTTAAATAGCATGAACATTTGGCCTGTCTATTTACAGTACTATAACAACCTAAGTAAGAATTGTGGGACATGTAGCCTCTTCTAAATTTGGAAGTGGGAGATGCCTCATAGGTCATGATTTAAAATTCTAGGTAACTGTATTTACAGTAGAAAGAAGAAGTCAACTACCTCCAAATTTAGTTTGCAATATGTCTGTAATCTTTCAGTGGCACTAGTTCAAAAATCTTCATTCATTGCCCAAATATTAATGGCACCTCTACATTCACAAACTCTGAATATCTTATCTAAAAGTGACCCATGAACTTCTTAAGAGAACAATAGTAAATAAACTTGTGAAAGTGCTAAACAGTGCTCCAGATATTGCCCCAAAATACTGTTCTTGAAAACTGCAAAAAATTATCATTTCTTGACCTGCAGCTTCCATGATACCAAACACTGAAGGACAAGTCACGATTTGCCTCATTCCCAGAAGCAAGGTCAATTCTAGATAATCAACTACTCTATTCTATGCCTGTATCTTTGTGTTATACAGCTAGTCTCCGGCATGCCCTAGAGAATCTCTGAGGAATACAATTTTTAGTGAAAAATAAAGATAATTATTGTTTACTGCCTTCATTGACAGAAACTTAATCTAAATCAAAAGGGAGAAACTGTCACGTAGCATGTCATGTTTTCATTCATTTCTCCTTCAGAAGGAGTGCCTTAGATTAGATTTCATTTCTTTCAAGGAGTAAACACACAAACTCCTAAATTGGGTTAATTGTCTCTCCCTAGACATTTGCATGGTCCTCTATGCAAAACTCTGATTTAGAAAACAATACTTTGGATGGTAAATATCTGTTTATTCATCCAAATCGCTAAGGCTCTCTACTTCTTCTCACTATCACCCTGAATTGTAATCTTTGAGGGACTGTTTCAGTTACCTATTATTAAATAACAAACCACTCCAAAATTTAGTAACTTAAAATAACAACCATGTTATTGTCTCACAATGCTATACATCGGGATTTTGGACGGGCTCATCTGGGCAATTTCTTTGTTCTATGTGCATCAGCTGAAGTCTTGCTGGTATCAGCTGGTGAGTGGGCTAGTCTGGAGAATCCCAGCTGGCTTCTCATTTGTCTGATGTCTTGAAGGGGATGGCTGGAAGTCTTGGCCCAGCTGATACCATCCTCTTTGGTGCCTACAAATGGTGTCTCTGCAAGGCCATTTCAAGGTAGCAAGGTATCTCAGGGCTCCCAATTGTTCAAAAAGGCACAAAGAGAAACTGTTTGGCTTCTTATGACCTAGCCTGAGAAGTCCCCGACTACCAGTTCCATCTCATTGTATTGCTCAAGCAAGTCACTAAGTCCATCCCAGGCTCAAGGAAAAGGAAATCAAAAGCCACCACTCAAAAGGTAGAAAACCAAAGAATTTATGGTCATTTTTGGAGACTCTCCTACATTTACTGAATTCACCTTATATTTACTTATTAAATGTCCCTTAATGTGTGGCAGGCACTGTGCTAGGCAATGTGGATAGAGCAGTGAACAACTAAAAGAAAAGTCCTGCTGTCCTGTTGCTCTTCTTCACATTCTCTGCACTCCAGCCCCAAGCACAATGTATGAAATAGTACAGATGCCCAATACATTTTTGAGGCATTTAACAGGGATTGGATAGTTGCAGACATGGACAGCTCTTCCTTTCAGGAGTGTTGAGAGTGAAGTGACTAAGAGGAAAGAATCACTACTTTCCCTTTTAGACCCTTTCCAGACAGCTGTCATATCTGCTAGTATGTTTAATGAGCATGCCTGACATTGCCAATCTAACCAGGTCCAAGCTGAGAGTTTGCCAGTGCTAATCTATCGTCCACTTTAGTTTAAAGCACACCTTAGAAAACATCTTTGTGCTTTAGATTGAAGAAACAACATTTGACATTTAATTCTACTCTTTCACTTTTCCAAAATGCCTTTATTTCATTGATTAAATACAGAAAGTTTATGGAACTTCCCATCTTCAGTACAAAAATCCACCAGAGTATTAAATCATAATGATAGCACTCTTATCTACCTCTTGAGAATAAACTGTGCACATATAGCCTATTTAGGGTATTCTCGGTGCTTTATTTGTTTTATTTCTGTGATACTTATCTTGGAATGACTTGGGGGAATTACATAGAATATGGGCAATAACTATCAGTTCAGATTCCTTCCATATTTTCTGACAGCATTATATATTTCAATGTTGATGCATTCCCCCAAAGAAAATCAATTGTTATGACAACATAGACTCAAGACACAATTTTAATGATACATTTCACAGAGCATGATGGAATGTGCAATAAAATGTAAAGGTAGTAAACTTATGAAGTTTTTCATAAAAGTCACATCATCTTTATAAAAGATTATTTTAAGCAAAACTCTTTCAAAGGAATTTACAAAAAGCAATCTTTTTTTGTTACAGTAGGGTTTCTTTATATAGGCAGTTTTTTTGTGTACAGCAAACTATCACCACAAAAAGGATACTCAGTTCAATCCAGCTCCCTCATTTATATAACTTAAGATAATCTTGCAAATAATAATGCATGTTGACAAAGTCAGTATATATACTTATTTTTACATTGCTAGTAGGTTGTCTAGTATAATGGACTTTAACGTGTCTTTCTGATTTCTTTTTTCTTCGCAAAAGCATATGAATCTAACAAAACGAATTTTTCTAAGAACATATTTTGGATATTTAAATAATATGCCAAGTAGTGACATACCTTTCTAAGAGGAAATAATATTCTATTTTCTAAGAATTCTCCTTAGAGAATACAAAGAGAAAAGTCGAGTGCTGAAAGCAAACTCTGCAAAAATGCATGTTCAAAGAGCTTTGATTTATAAAAGAGTAAGAACAAGATTGCTCCAGAGCCATTCATACTTGTAGTAAATGAAACTGCATACATATATATATATATATATATTTGTATTTAACAACTCAATTTCACTTTTTTTAATCGTCTATGTGGAAATATTTTTACAGATGGTTAAGAGAGAACTTCAAAGAAGAAAAAGTCATCATTTTCAGAAGTTACAATTTACTAGAACCAAATGTAATGAAACAAAGTAATATTAATATAATATTGTCAGTTTTAACCTCTATTTCCGTATCTCTGAAAAATGAAGTAATATAAAGTTCTGCACACTTCATGTCAGTTTATAGGTATGCAGTGACCTAGAAGACTCATGTAAATACTGTGGAAGTTATTAAGTAAATTCTCCCTAGATATTTGGCATGAATATCATAGATGATAGTTAAAATGGAAGTGAATTTTGACTTTTGTTTAAGAAGAATTTAAATGTTCATCTTTACATAGATACAAAGATTAAGATCTTGTCACCCATAGACTTTCTGAAAGAATCAATAAAGGATGTTCATCAGCAAAATGAAAAAATAAACAAAAGAAGTAAATAAAAGAATGGTGTATAATTACAGAACTGTTAAAAACGTGATGATGAATTTAATCAAACATTCACTATAAGGAATAAATATATTTATAACTAAAACATTTGTTCTTAGGAAAAATGTGAGGAAAAGTTTAAACAAGAGGTAGCGTGCCGTTCAGTGGATAGTTAAGACATGGCATATTTCTTATACTATTCAGAAGGATAAAGACACTGAATAATTTTGGATTTTGTTAGAAAATTTAATAGCTAATTGTGTATACTAAAAAATTAGAATAAACATTTAAAAATACAAATAAAATATCTGATTTCCAAAGTAGCAGAATGATGAAAAAAGTACATTAAACCAACTTAACTGTGAAGAAAGAATTTTATTATAAAAATAATATAATTTTGTTATTTTATAACAACAAAAATAATATATTATCATTATTAGAAAAATAATTAAATGGTGAAATACACATCAATAATCTCAACTTAAATGGAATAAACTGAGAATGATATAGACTATCAGATTCATTTTTAAATCTGGTTAAAAATTGTAAGAATCTTTCTTAAAACAGTACAACTAAAACTTTGAAAGGTATAGAATAAGTAATAAAAGGCAAAATTAACCAAAAGGAGATTTAGGTAATAATAAAAATTTCAAAATAAATATAATTTTTTTAAAAAAGCAATAAAGATAGAGACAGTACCCAATGGTAAAAAGAACAATCTACCAAAAAAGGTATAACTATTATGAATTTGTATATCTCTAACAAATTGTTTTAAAATATAATTTCATAATGTTAAGGAAAAACAGACAAATACGCAATAATAGTGTACCACTACCAAGAATTGATAAAGCAAAAAATAAATAAAAATATAGATTGCAACAACCCAATTAAAGAATTTCATTTAATAAGTATATGTAGTACCTTGTAACCTACAAATAAAGAATATGTCTGTTTTTAAACATATACAAACAATTACAAAACATGAATACAAAGCAGGTCTTAACAAAGTCCAAAGAATCACTATCATATAGATCATGGTCTCTTAATTTCATTTTTAAAATAATTGAAATGGTTAAGATTGCCAGATAAACAATTTTTAGTATGACCATGTTCCATGTGATATTTGAGATATGCTTTTACTAAAATATTATTCATTGTTTATCTGAAATTTGGATTTCACTGGGCACTTGTATTTTTATTTTTTTAATCTGGCAATATTAATCAATAAAAATACAGAAAATCAAAGCAATATAAAAAGGACATTATTTTATAAACTAAAAAAAATCACTCCAAATTAGCTCATACAGTCAAAATAAAATTACAAAGAAAAGCATAAAGTATCTGAAGGAAAAGGAAATAGACGTGGGAAAGAAGAGACACCTTAATAGATATCCAAAGCATTGTAAGGCTATGTTTTCTGTTTTTGTTTTTGTTTTTTAACGTGGTGGTATTGTTACAGAAATAGACACATAGGCAAGTGGAGCAGAATTGACAAAGAGCTGTATTCTTTTGTGGAACTTTGGCACTTAACAGAGGTGGTATTACAAGTCAAAGTTGACAAGTTATTCAGAAGTACTCATATTAACAGTTTACTTTTCAAATGGAAAATTAAGTTAGATTATTCCCTAGTGCTACATGAAATTTACTTTTAGAAATATTGAAATAAAAAAATCAAAACTTTAGATGAATATATAGAATATCTATTTGAACTCAGGTTAGGAAATAATTGTCTTGTGCAAAGTACAAAAGTATTAACCATAGAAGATATATTAATAACATTTTTACATCTGCATGAAAAAATATATATATATAAACATATCAAAAAGGCTAGTTACCGAGAAATGATACTTTCCTTACATGTGATCAAGTGATGCTTAGTATCTAGCATAACAAACTCCTACAAACAAAAGATGGTAACTCAGTAGAAAAATGGGCATGTGATATCAAAACACAATTTAGAGAAAAGAAACTTTAATTGCCAGTAGCTATGAAAAGATGTTCAATCTCACTAGCAATTAGGAAACTGCAAAATAATACCTATGAGATAGGCAAAAAAAAATTAATAAAAATTTGCAAATAACAAGTACTGCCTGGTTTCAAATCCTAACTTTACTTCTTATTAGTTGTATGACTATAGCAAGGCATATAACCTCTCTGTTTTCTTATCAGCAAACTGTCAGAGAATTATCATAATTAAATTCTCTTTGTCAGAGAATTATCATAATTAAATTATTTAATATATTCAAAGTTCTTAGAACAGAGCCTGCCCTCTGTAAGCATTATATAACCTTTTGTTAAACAAAAAGAAAATTGACAAAGATGTGGGAAAACAGAAACTCTTGGTTCCTATGAAGAGAGGTGGATATTGGAACCCCTACACTGAAGAGCAACTTGGCAGTGTCTGGTAAAATTTGAAATGTTTATAATTTGAACTTTCTACAAGCAGAATACAGTCATAAAATAACTGTTTTCTCCTTTGAAAAATTCTATAGCTCAGCCACACATTCCTGGTAAATCTAAAGTCCTCTGGCTACTTTAAGACACAGAATAGTTGTATTTCAGTATTTAGTTCTTGAATACCGCACACTTTCTACAAAGTTAAAGTCTCTTCTGTTTGTCCCCCAGCTCCAGTTTTGTAGGGGAGGAGTCTGCAACGTAAAAGGAAGAACATGACACTTAGTTTCTTTTTCTTTGTTATTTTGCTTCTATACTTTCTCCCTCAGTATGCGAATACCAGTTTTTGATTTCTGGAAGATCGTTTTGTGATGTTGGGATTGGTGATAAGTGAGCATGACAGTTTGGGTCCTATGAGAAGCAGAGTCAGAAGTACAAAAGATTTATTGGTGATAACACCTATGAAAGATAAAGAAGAGAGGAAAAAGGAGTAGACAGAGAAGGAGTTCAGACTTTGATATAGATGTTTAAAAGGAAACAGGGAAGAAAGAAAGATTGAGTAGGAAGAGACTCAGACTGTGGTGTTGATTTGAAAACTTCTTGGCAAGGCCAGTGCAGTGATCTGGCAAAAACACTGGCCGTTGATGAATCCCTTATTGGGCAGAATGGTCAGGCTAAAGCAAGGCTACAGCTCAGAAGCTGTGGGGAATCCTGAATATTGTGAAGCTCAAAGTTGTCATCTGACTGTGCTTCTCACAGCCAGTTCCCTCTGGAAAAGAAATCTGACCAGAGCTCTGCAATGGCTCCACAGAAGCATCCAGGACTGGTTGTACTTGGCTAGTACTATCATAAGTTGGCATCAATGCTCTCTAGTCTGGACAGGCATTTAAAGTTATTCTTTTTGTCATGGGTGCTTTTGTGAGTTCGTTGGAGACCCTCATGATGGTGTGCCTCGTCAGCCAACCCGTTGTCTTGGAACTTCAGCCCATGCTTAGACAGTAAAAGCCTCATTTAACAATTTTTACATCTATGTACCTTACACCCAGCAATTTCACTTCCAGAGAAAATGTATGCCCAAGAGTGTTCATTAAAGCATTGCTTGTAATATTGAAAAAAAAAGAAAAAAGAAAAAAGGAAATAATTTAAATATCCATGAATATGAGTGAATAAATAAATTTATATGATGGCACCTATAAGGCTTATCAAAACACAGATGGGTGGGCCCCACCTTCTGGAGTGTTTGATTCAGTGGGTGTAGGATGGGACCTGAGAATCTGCATTTCTAACAAGTTCCCAGTGATGTTGATGCTACCGGTTCAGGACCCACATTTTGAGAATGACTGTTTTATGGTGATTGAATAGAAAAAACTAGGTCCCTCTATAGCATTATGAATAAATCTTAAAAACAATTAAGCAATTTTCAGAATGATGCATATAGTCTAATACCAATTATATAAAGTTTAAAAACAAAATAGTTCAATGGGCATGCAAATGTGCAGTAAAAATATAAAATACAGTCAAAGACACATGCCAACTTCATGATAGTGGTTATCTGAAGAAGAAAGGATATCATATTGGAAACAAGCTGAAAATATCTAAAGCTGATATGCAAAGGTTAACATTTGTTAATACTAGGTACGAAAGAGTTATATTCCTTCTCGGTGGCTTTCTTCATATTTGAAATATGTCATTAAAAATAACTAAAATACATAAATTGTTTTTTGAAAGAAAATGAATTTTATCCACAATTTATTTATTTATTCATGTACCTATACCCTATCTTGTTAAAAAGTGATTTTAGGGAGCTGATACACAATGAAAATTTATATTTGATATAGTAACAGCAAAGATTATTATCTTTTATAAAACAAATAATTACAAATTATTTGGAATCTTATCCATTTGGAAGGTAAAATCAATAAAATAACCCCAATTGACAGTTTATTATTGAAATATTTACAACCATATTTAAGTAATTAAAAATAGTGATGACATTATTATTATTAATATTAATAGTATTAATTATAACTAGTTATTCTTTTGAAGTGATTCCATGGAGATAAAGGAGGAAGGCAGCAAGTATCACAGATGGAATGCCTAAATTTCAAATTTCATTATTAATATAGAGATAAGCTTAAAGAATCTTTTAAAGTATGGAGCTGTTTATGGTTTCCTTAAATTATTCATCTTAATGGTCAATTAATTGACTGAATGGAAACTCCGGTCCCAGATAAGTTAAACTTGAAATCACTGACATACTTGAAACACACGTGTTTTGTTCAGTGATTAGAGGAAGATCCGCAGGCTGTAGATAGCAGGTGCATAGATGACAAATAAGATTGTTTGTTTTAAAACTGTTATATTCTTATCTTAATGTTGTGGATAGTGAGAGGGAAGGGGATCAAACCCCTGAAGAAATGGGTAAATTTGTCAATTTATTCATAATACCGAAGCTTTTAATATTTCTTTAGAAGAGGTTAAATGTGCCAACTCTTTCTGACTATGAAGTCTGTATCTTAGGAAACTAATATAGATCGGTCCAATAATGACTGTGACTCATTGCTGTGATGCTAAAATGCATATTTCGTTATTCATAGTCCTTTTAAAAAATGAATAAGAACTCATTAATTTTCTCAATTATAGTTATATCTATTGCATTATGCCAATTTTGCTTGAGAATACAATTTAGTAAACTGTTCTAGGCTGGCAGAATCAATGGTTCACTACAATGTGCTTAGTCATTTCTATTAAAAATAGAAATTTGTTTACTGGCATCCTGGAGACCTGGTCAATTAAAGATTTTTCAGTGTTAGGCATCTACTTTTCCCACGGAAAAGAAAAAAAAATCTCATTAGACATGGCATTTTAATTAAAAGCTATTAGGTACCAATTCCTTCTAACTGAAGCAATAGTTTTCAGAAAAAATTATTTATTAAGGGATGAGTCCGTAACTTGAAATGAAGCCACATTCAGCTACTAATGATAAAAATCACTGTTAACTTCATTAAAGGCCATTCACCTTCATATTCTAAATCAAACTAGTTCTTTATTTTGTTTTGTTTTGTTTTAAACATCGATGTTACTGCTGGCAACATTCATCAATTGAATTTTTTAGTGTTTTTCACTATTAATCATTGCTCCTTTTTTTCCTCCATCCAGAAACTAGTGGGATGTTTCTATTGCTTTTGGATTTGATTCCAACATTCTAACTCAGCAGAAAGCAAAGCAGATCCACAATGGAGTATTTAACTCAAACTGGGGATGGAGGTGGGAGGGGAGTTGGGATTGGAAGTAAAAACGGGAAAATGCTTCAGTTTCTTTTATGTTTAACATCTCCATTAATTAGAGTCAGCTTATTTCTGTTCATTCATTTCCTCATTGCAAGTGGAAGAGATATTACCAGACAGAAACTGGTGTAAATCCCATGCAAATGATTTTTATTGAACATGTACTGTGCACGTCTTAGGGACTATATTCTACCTAAATAATGCAGGAGCATGTGATGCCTGCCAAATCCCACACAATGTTGAAACCCCAGTTAGTGTTTTATCTTTAAAGAGAGAGCTCTGCGTCCTTTTGGCAGTTGACGAGTTCAGATAGAAAACATGCCAGCAGTGTGGACCGATGCATTATCACACGCACACCCCTGCCTCATCACATGCCATAACATTGGCAAGCAGAGCCCAGAGCTCTTTAAGAACAAGAAGCTCATAAATAATAGTTGAATCACACAAGGGATAATTAAATGAGACAACTGAATGCCAATGGACTCCCCAGCAGAAAACACTCAGTGAGGATCATTCCTGCCTCTCCCTTCTTTCTTTTCTTTTCTTTTTTTCCTCTCAGTTTTAGTTCTGACTAACAGTTCATTATTGTAGATACTTTTCAAATGGGAGTGTTTTAAAAAATTGTCAAACTCTGCAAAACATTTGCAGGCATTTTCATATTTAGGAAAGTTTCTTCAATGTATATAAATACAGAGATCTATTCTTATTTTTAAATTTTTTAGCTCTAATTTTGTCATTCTAATGACATATACCTGTTTGACAAACCAACCACAGATAACATTCCTGAAAGGCAAAAGGAGAAAATTCCATAATGTGCAGAATCTTACTGAACTGCGCATCCTACAATATGAGTGGAATTCATTCATTCTTTTCATTTAGGATAAATACATGTCAATGTAATAGCTGCCTTCTCATTCTTAAAAAAATAAGATTCACAATGAATTTCAATGATTCTTCACCAACCTCCTCCAAATTCTTTTTCAGAAATGCTTAATGTTTCTGGCTTGACAGCTTTGTACTCAAGGTTGACAGGGTATTTTTAGTATCTCAAGTATTTTAAAGGCTTGAAAAAAATCTAGTTCTGGTTTGCTTGTTTATGAAATACATTTAGCAGACAATTACAGTTGGTTTAATATGCATTTATTGCTGTCTGAGGAAAAAATGCCTTCGGCTTTTTTGGCAAAAGGAAGAGAAATATGCATTTGCTTACAGTAAGCCACTCAGAATGTGGCATACTCGTTGATCACTAAGGATCATGCTTCTTGCAACAGTGAAAGGAAGAGCTATAAAAGAAGGTAAATCTAGCTTAGCTCTACTTCTTGATCAATACGAAGAGCCTGGGGTCCCCGTTCTGACCCATTTTCATTTAGTATCAGCAAGATTAAGTTGCATAGCAGTGCAAAGGTGCACCTCTCTTTCAGGCAGGGCTCTGAAAATTATGTGAAAATCTACTTTGTCACTTTGGTCAGTCATCCAATATTTATTTAGCACCTATAAAGTACCAGATCCTGTAGTCAGTTCTGGAGCTAAAAAATGTAAATAAAATGAAATTTGTCACTGCCTTCTTGGTGATTCGTATGCAGCAAGGAGAACAGACATAAAGAAATAATTAAAAGATCAGTGATATCCCTGACAGGACACAATATCACTTATACATTATTCCAGCCTGAAATACAGGACATAGATCTAAATATGATGAAACAGAAAAAAGCAAAATGACATCAGTTCTATTTAAAAGGGAAAAACTGACTGTATTCTTCAAAAATATTTTCTCGATAGACAAAAGCTATGGAAATTTTCTTAATTAAAGACTAAGAGATAACTAAATGAACCTAGACTACATTGTCCTAGAAGGTAAATTTAAAAAAAAAAAAAAGTATACAGATGGTGTAATGGAAAAACCTTGGTCTTCCACCTCTTGTATTGGGAAAAAACCTAGCTCTTCCCTGTGAGCCTCCTTTACTACTCACGCAAAACATTTCACTTCTGGTCATCAAATGTGTGAAGGATTTTCTCTACACCACCAAGCAATTCTCAGATACCAGCAGGGTGTCCAAGAATTCAACTCAATTCTGACACTATCTACCCAGAGATAACATCAGATTCAATGGGTTAAGGGCTGTCCCCCATCCCCTCCACTCACACACTTTGGGTACCAGATTATCACCTGTGCTTCTCACCGACTGACTATAGGTTGGAGGTTCCAAAGACCCCCTACTTGGGTTTGATTCATTTGCTAGAGTGGCTCACATAACTCAGGGAAACACCTACTTATGTTTACCAGTTTATTAAAGGATATGATAAAGGATATAGATGAACAACCAAGTGGAAGAAATGCATAGGACAAGGTGTGTGGAAGGGCACAGAGCCTTCCATGCTCTCTCCAGGTGTGCCACTCTCCCAGCACCCCCAGTTGTTCACCAACCTGGAAGTTCTTCCAACCCTATACTTTCGGGATTTTATGGAGGCTTTGTCATGTAGGCATGATTGATCATAAACTCCATTTTCAGCTCTTCTTCATTCTCA
This sequence comes from Rousettus aegyptiacus, assembly GCF_014176215.1. Lineage (NCBI taxonomy): Eukaryota > Metazoa > Chordata > Mammalia > Chiroptera > Pteropodidae > Rousettus > Rousettus aegyptiacus. Next base: position 41,526,424 of record NW_023416306.1, on the reverse strand, counting down.
AGAGAATGAAAGGTAGGGCTGAACATTCCAAACTTCTAATTATGGCTTAGTCTTTCTAGTGACTAACCCTCATCCAGGAGCTATCCAGAGTCATCTCATTAAAACAAAAGATACTTCTATCATCCAGGAATTTACAAGGTTTTCAGAAGCTCTGTAATCAGAAACAGAGGTCAAATTTATTAGATGTTAATATTAGAACAAGAAATGCTGTCTATGGCCATGTCACCCTGAATAAGCCCGATCCCGTCTGGTCTCGTAAGCTAAACAGGTTTGGGCCTGGTTAGAACTTGGATGGGGGACCACCTAGGAAGACCAGGTGCTGTAGGTGCTGTAGGTGTGAAAAATAAATAAATAAATAAAAATAAAAAATAAGGGATTGTAAGCTGACAAGGTCAAGGTCCTTGCAATTTGTGAAGTCAACCAAGGGTTGCCTCGCCTAAAAAAAAAAAATGCTCTAGTGTTTTTATCAGTTAAGAAATAATAAGGATTTTAGGAGCTCTGTGGCAAGAACTGGAGGATAAAACCAATATATATTTTCTATTATCTCACAGATGGTAATTAGATTAAAGTAACATAACAATGATAAGTTTACCAAAGCAGATAACCATTGTGGTTATGGAAGAGAATTTCCCTATTCGTAGGAAATACATTCTGAAGTACATTGGAATAAGAAGCTATGATGTAATTAACTTACACTCAAGTAGTTCAGAAAAATAATATATGTGTTTGTGTTGATTGTGTGTCTGTGTGTGTGTGCGTGCATGCAAGAGAGAGAGAGAGAGAGAGAGAGAGAAGGAAGGAGAAAAGATGCAAATGATAAAGCTAACAATCAGTGAATCTGGGTAAAAAATGTTCTGTTTACTATTCTTTCAATTTCTCCATAAGTTTGAAATTATAAACTTATAATTGAAAAGTTTTTTAAAAGATGTTTACTGCAAAGGAATTGCACAAGATGCTATGGAACATGTGCAGAGTAATATACACTAGTCTCTAAGGTGAAGTGCCTCAGATAGTAGTACTTAAGATGATTTATTAAAGAGAAAGAGGAAGTTGGTGTGAAGTAAGGAGTATGAGGTATTAGGACATCATTCTAGGCACAAACATCTATGAAGGCATTGAGTTAGTTAAATGTTCAAAACTGGCAAAGTCTAATATAGCTAGAACACAAAAGTGGCAGGGAAATGGGCTGATAGGAAAATGGAAGGGGTAGCAGGGATCTGATTATATAGGGTCTCATAAACCAAGTCATGAGAACTGATAAGTCTGGAACTAGCATGATAAATAATGTGATGTAATTTGAGGCTTAAAAAAATAAATTATTTTAGCCTAATAAAAAATAGAAAAGGTAAAGATCTTCAAAGGGCAAAAGTCTGTTTTAGTGAATCCAACCTGAGACCCCAGATAATGAGCGCCCACACCCTCTTTCCTCCTCCTTTCTCAGAATCCAAAGGACTCAACTCTATTCCCACCTCATCCATCAGTGAAACCGATAAGAGCCCCCATGCCAGGTGGAATGGTCATGGGAGGAGGAAATGCTAATGAGTGGTTGATTGGAGCCAACTAGCTAAGGAAGAGAGAGAGGAGCAGTAAGAAGCTACAGGAAGGATATTCTCAGCAAACCTCCACAAGATGTCCTCAGTGAATACAGGTTTAAGGTCACAACCCTAGGCATTTGTCTTAAAGGAAAGTCAGAGAAAATAATGAAGCCCTCTTTTAAGTATCTGTGACTTTATTTAAGCTTGACTGCATCACTTGAATTTCAAGTGAAAGGGTGACTGAAACTTTCTGTAGTGTTCCTGTGCGTTTCACCATCTACAGGTAAGACCTCTTTGAATGTCACTTCTTTTTCTTCCATGATAATGGGCTTAGTTTGAGATTACAGATATTTTACAAAGATACCTTGACCAGTAAGGAGAATGCATTTTGATTGGGGGAGGGGGGAGGGATAGGAGGATTAAAGGAGAAGTATAACTTTTGAGAAGCAAGTTAAAGGGCTGCTAAATTATCTAGATGACAATTATCCATGAATATCTAAGTTACACCTATGGTGACATTCCATTGTGAATATTTTGTAAGTCTTTTCCATTTAAATATTTTGGAGAATAATCTGTTTTCACATTTTGAATTTGCTTAAAATAAGATACCATTATTAATTAAAGTTCTAACCTCTTGGAATTTAATACCCTTCAACAATTTTACCTAGGTACAATGTTATATAAGTAATCTGGATCCCAAGAGCATTCTGCTAACTAGGAATTCACCTCTTATTGAAAGAAAAACAAATAGCCTGAAGTATATCCAAACAATTATGCTATCACCCACAGAGCCTCCCAGAACCTACCTAGTATACTCAGTGCTTTTCCTTAGGGCTACAAAAGGAGCTGCAAAATGAAGTTGGTATGGAACTGCTAGATATTGAAATGACCCTGACATCTTTTAAATTTTTTGTGTATTCCACCAGGTACTGGCTCTAAAAGATGGTCATTTAACTCAAAACATGTACTAGACTGACAGTTCCTTTCTTTGATTTTTAGTAGACTTAACAAGGTGTTTTATTTATTTGTCTGTAGTAAAAAAAATTCTTTTCAAAATGTTGTTTTGATTTATAAAACCAGAGAACCTATACCTCTTTTTGAAGTCAAAATTAATGCTTTAGTCATAAGTGAAAGTACTCTGTGTTCTCCAAAGTTGGATCTAAGAATCTTAGTAAATTTTGTAGTTATTCTCATGAAAAATGTGAAATATTAGCATAATTGGGAGAAATTTTCATATTCGCTTCTCTAAGACTCATATACTTATTGTTATGCAGAGCTGAAACAAACACATACAACAAACAAATTATCAGTGAATCTTTACATTACATCTTTAATTTGTTCAGATACCTTTAAAGTATTATCACAGATGCATTAAATAAGAAAAATGCAAGTCAAAACCTATATCTACGGGTCAAAGATTTTTCTCTAACAAATTTAAAATAGCCTGCAAATTGTTCAATGCATCCTCACACCTTGCCATGGAGACAGAGATAAGTATGATAACTTTGATTGTAAAGACAGAAGGCACAATGTAATAGAGGAATTGGGAACAGAACAGCAGCCATCACTGAACAAACATCACAGCTCAATTCTATACATTTTCCTCTTTAATTTCTATTCAATGAACTTTGATAACACTCACATGAACTTTGGCAATCACTCTTACAAACTAGAACCTCACCTCCACCCTGTCTCTCAGAAAGACCACATCCATTACATGAAGATTCAGCCCCTTTTCCCATAAGACTAGCTCATCCTTTCTCTGGGAAACTCTAGAGTAGACCATACAACTGCTCCTGAGAGCTTGCCTGGATAACCTAGATAATTTGAAGCTGGTCAGCAGCTCTAGGTTAGGCAGGAAGAGTCTATACTGCTGGGGTCATACTACATGTATCTGTGGGAATCTACATTTCGAGGAGGGGAAAGACATCCTATTTAAATTTGTTCAAATAATTAAGAGAATTTACTGGTTCACTGAACTCAAAATTTTGCAAGAGAGTTGGCTTCAATTAATGTAGATCAAGAGTTGTTTCTCTGTATTGTTCTGCTCTGCCTTCTGTTACATTGCCTTCACACTTTGATTCCATAGGCTGTTTCGATAGTTTGGGAGTTTCACCATCATTTCCACACGTTATGTCAAGATGGCTGTACCAGTTGGCTAAGGCTGCCATAACAATGTACAGCTAAAACTGCAGAAATTTGTTTCCTCACAGTTCTGGAGTTTAGAAGTTTGAGATCAAGGTGTCATCATGGTTGTTGGTTTCATTCTGGGGCCTCTCTCTTTGGCTCATAAATGGCCTATGTCTTCACATGGTCGTTCTTCTTTGTGTGTCTGTATAATCATCTCTTTTTATAAGGAGACCAGTGACATTGGATTAGGGCCTGCTTTTATGACCTCGCTTTACCTCTATTACCTCTTTAAAGGCCTACCCCCAAAAACAATCACATTCTAAGTTACTGCTAGGGGTTAGGATTTCAACGTATGAATTTTGAGGGGACATAATTCAGCCTTTAACAATGATATTTATAGGTGGTCAAATGAGCAATTTAGACCCATAGTATGAAGTTCCTGGAAAAGAGTGATGGTTACCTTTGGTACTTTCTGTGAAAGAGGGAGCTTCAGTTTTTCAGAAGTCTCAGCAAACACGTGGTCACTGATCTCACTGACGGCTTGGGATGATGGACTTCTTGAAGCTTGCATTATGGCCAGCGAGGTAAGATTAGACTGTCATCTGGGTCCATCCTTAGAGCTGAGTAGGAGCTCAAAATCACTTGCAAGATAATAGGAGAGTGGTGGTTTCCCAGAGAAATGTGGTTGGCACTAGGAAGGAGTAGGGATATTAGACAATCCTAAATAAAACATGTACATTAGTTCAACATAAGAAGTGGCAAAATCTCTTAGGCAATGGAAATAGAAAATCACTGTATTGCATCCACCATAATAATTATTGGCTCAGGAAAGAAAATCAATAGGTGTAGAAATGTTGGGGGGGGGGGAAGTATTCACTATGTCAAAGAATCACTATATAGACTACATATTAATTACAATGGAAAAATCTGGTAGATATCACCTGAACTGAAAGGGTCAAATTCAGCAATTGGCAAGGCACAGAAATTATAACACCATGTAGGTAGTGTTTCCACACCAAAATGTTTAACTTGGATCTAATCATAAGGAAAGAATCCAAAATGAGGACATTTTTCAACATAATTAGCTGGATGTTTTCAAAAATGCCAATGTTATGAAGGACTTGAAAAGGCTGGGAAACCATACTAAAGATAATAGAGAGACATGACAAGTGAAACGTAACATATGATTCTTGCTTGAAATTAGAATCAAATAAAATAGCAACAAAAAAATATAAAAGACCCCAATGGGTCAGTTCGGGAAATTTGTATATGAACTACAGTGTATGAAAGATGATAAAATATCAGTGTTAGGTTTACAGAGTATAGTATTGAATTTTGTTTTGTTTATGGAGGAGAATGTCTTTGTTATTGGACAATGTATGCTGAAATATATCAGTGTATATTTAGATGCTAAAAATATCACATGTCCTAGTCTTGACTTACTGTTAGGTAGTGAGATAGATGTTATTCTATCAAAAACAATAAAGGCTTTGATGTTTATTTTCTTGAAAGTTTCAGTCTTTTATGATGCCAAATAACTATTGATATTCCTTTGGTTCCTTGAATTTTTCTTCCTCTTTAAAATGAAAAGCATATAAAATATGAAGGGTCTGTCACTTAAAAAGTGCACTTTTTTTATACCATAGAGAAAATGAAAATGAAAATTGGAAGAAACTGTTTATAACCTCTTCAACAAAACTCATTTCTTTATGCAAAAGGCAACTGTGGCAGTGAAGAAAATTGGGGCATACCACAAAAATATATCTTGGATCTTTTAAATGTTAAAGATACAGCATTTCTAATGCTTAGATATGTATATAAATACATATATATATATATATATATATATATATAATCTTTCCCTCCCCCATGAAAAATAAAAATCTGGTTTCTTTTGTCACTTTTTTTCTTTAAGCAATAATTACTGAGCATCTTATCATTTATAAGAAATATTTTCAATTTTCATGAGAAAATAACCAAGAGAAAAAAGACAAATAGTTGAAGAGGTTTAGACTACATTTAAAGAACTCATTGTCAGATTAATGGCAAATGTAAGAAGTCTCACTTACTTCCCCCACCCCCAAAAAATGACCATCGCCTATAGATAGTTTGGATATGTGTTTATGAAAGGTTTCTACTTTGCTTTGAAAATTTTCAAATATATGGTAATTGATAAGTATTAAGATACTGATATGTTTCCTAAAGGTTTAAAGGTGTTTTGTTTTTGAGAAATGTAGTAACAATAGAGGCTCAAAACTATATCTACACCCCATGAAATATAATATGCACCTATGCTCATTTCTGATTTTATAATATGTGCCAGGTACATAGCCCAATTTACTAATAGTGTTTACCTTACTATCTTATAAGAAATAACAAATATGTTTATTATGAGTCCATATGTACATGATAGCCCCCTATCCAGAGAAGGCTATAATTGCATTAGAGAGCACAAAATGCTTCCTAGGGTTTCAAGTTCTTTTACAACAACCCAGTTAATTTTCACTCACTTTTTCTTTCATTAGTTTGACTTCTATTTCTTAATAAAATAAAGAGTTAACAAAAACTTATTAAGATCATCTCCATTATATCTTTTCACTAGTTTTTTTTAAAAAGGGGGAGAACCATGTATTTATTAATTCACTCAGTTCTTGAATGTCAGCTGCTATTTTGGTAAATTATACAATATTACAAACCACATTAAAACTTTGTGGCTTAAACCAAAAACAATGTTTTATTAGCTCACAATTCTGCAATATGAGCTGAGCTAAGTTGGGTAGTTCTTTTGTGCCACCAGCTGGTAGTGTAGTCATTATGCTCGACCAAACCGTGTTCAAGATGGCCCGTTCACATAGCTAGCAGGAAGTGCTGGTTATGGACTGGAAGATCAGATGGGACTGTTGACTGAAGTCCCCCCATCCTCCTCCACTTAGCCTCTCTGAGAAGCTTGGGTTCATAGCATGATGGCTGGCTCCAGAAAATTGCTTAAGTCAAGCCTTGAATGTTACACAATGTCACTCTGTCACATCCTGTTAGTCACAGTAAATTATAAGCATAGCCCAAATTAGAAATAATTATAGAAATAAAAAATCATAGTATTTGCTATTATTTATATATACATATATAAATAATATGTATATATAAATATTATATATACAATAAACAACAAACGTTAGAAGGGATAAATGTATTATTATATATATTTTATTTATAATAATATAGATGAAAAAAATACAAACCTGACAAGCTCAGGAGAGGCCAGTATGGCGGGCTCTACAAACTCAAAGACCAAAAGTAACCACATAGTAGTCTGAATATAAAAATTTCTGACAAAAAGCAGGTCACAGTGGGTAGTCATATCCTGGGCCTTTAGCTTTCTTGACAAAGGTCAATTGTTACCGTAAGTGAGCCCATCCATTGTCTTTTTGCATCTAAGATAACAAACCCTTGAAATGTTAGAGCAATCGCTTTTTTCCACCCCCTCCGGGCACAGCCCACTGCACCAGAGCTTGAGACCATGGAATCCCTCATGGTTATCTTGTGCCTCTCCCGTTCCCACACACCATCTCTTTGTGCTATAAATGTTAATCAGTAACTCTCCTGTACCCACCAATGTAAAAGAAGTATGTGTCCCTCTTTTTCACTTTTTATCCAGTCCCAAAGATTCCCTACTCTGCTTTCTCCCGCCCCCTTAATCTACTGCCAATAAATCTTCCTCATATCTCCTCCTTTGGTTCTAATGTATAAAATAAGCTGAAAAACTGCCCTTCTACAGAGCATTTTCTTAATTCATTGAGATTTTGCTTCCCGGCAATTGTCATCAGTTTGGCTCAAATAAATTTATTAAAATTCTCTACAGGTTTGGACGTTTCTTACGCTGACAATAGTAAATACTATGCTTTCTGTATATGTAATTCTATGTGTGTATCTCACAATAAATATACTTACACAACTATAAATATGCATAAACACAGAAATAGCCTATATGAAGTAAGGAGGGAGATAAATGTCATTAAAATGTCTTAGATTCTTTCCATTATGAATAAGCTCAAGTAGAAAAGCTGAAAATTAATTATCTAAGCATCCATCTCAAAAAAAAAAATTTAAATCAGTAAATTATACCCAAAGTAAATTGGCCCTCAAAAACTAGAAAATCTGAATAGTCTTATGTCTACTAAAGTTTTTGAATCTATTTTTATAAACATCCCCACTCTCACACAAATACACAAAACCATCTTCAGGTCCAGATGGCTTCACCAGTAAATATGGGACATATCAAGCATATAAGAAAAGAATAATACCAATCAATAAAACACTTCCAGAGAATTTTAAAAATTAGAAATAGTTCCAATACATTTTATGAGGCCACAATAATCTGGACACAAACCTGACAAGCACTCCTGAGAAAAGAAAATCACTGGTTAATCTCATTCAATACAAAAATAGTAAATCTAAGTATTAGCATTTTGAATTAACATACAAAACACATGATTCAATATATTAATACTGAATATGTATATGTATTTGTGTACATGTGTGTGTATGGGTGTGTGTCATAATTCAGAGAAACCAAGTGTAATTCATTCAGAAATGCAAGAACATAAGCCTGGTTTAACATTAGAAAATTAATCAGTGCATTTTACTATATAAACATAAAAAGGCAAAAAAAAAAAAAAACTATGTTTTCACCATACTAACAAAATAAACAGAAAAGCATTATGAAGGATTTTATAAATTTTAATATCATGTCACAGTAAAAACCCTTAGACAACTAGGAAAGGAAGGAGACTTGCTTAATCTGATAAAGTGGTTTTTTTTACAAGTATGGCATACACTTAATGATGAAATGTGAAAGCCTCCTCTCCAAGACTGAGTATAACACAAAGATGCCCTCTGTCACTACTTTGTTTAACGTTGTACAAGAATTTCATTGCTGCATAATTTGTAATCACCCCAAATGGGAAACAGCACTAACATTCATCAATAGTAGAATTGTCAAATAAGTTGTGGAATATTCACATAATGGAAGACTACATAGTAGAGGAAATGAACAAGTTGACACCTGCAACATGGTAAGTGTTTTGGTGAGTAGTTAAACAATAAGGTTGTCAAAGATTTCATGAAGATTAAATATGATTATCCCTCAGAAGTACCTGTTATTTAGACTCTAATGTTTCAATTTACCAACTGCTCTTCACTGTAAAAATGTATCTTGGTTACATTTATTTTACTTTTTTTAGTGAAATGATCCTCTTTGATATTCATTCTTGTGTCATTGTTTTGCATTTCCTGGTGTCCTTCTAATCTACCACTCTTAAACCAAAATGGTCTCTGGGAGGGACAAGGGAGCTCATGAACATTGACTCTGTGGCAGCTCTAAGTTAGGATCTGCAGTCTAAAACCAGTCAAAGGGTAGGCGATGTTTCTTGGGAACATCTGACTTACTAGCAAAAGAATGATCCATCTTACTGAATGGCCAAAGGGCATAATAAGGGTGCAGGGATGGGTGTCAGAGCGAACCCTAGTGGACAATGTATGACACACACACAACCTGCTTTCCTATTCTGGAGTCTTGGAAAGGGAAGCAAAGACAAACTCTTGGAAATGTAGAGACAGCTGGAAAAAGAGAGACCTGCCACACACAGATGGTTGGTTTGCGGTATCAACAGCTTCTTTAAATGTGACTCAGACTGTAACATCTCTAAATGTTCTTTGGTCTACATCTGGGGAAGTAAGATTTGTGCACAAGTAACTCAAATACAAGTCAACTTGTTTTTAAAAAATAATTGTTGACAGTTTAGTAAGTAAGGCTATCTCCCTTGGAGTCAGAGTTGCATATGTTGTAATCTCAGCATTTTGTTAGCTGAACATTTTTCTACCTGATATGGCTAGGTTAATTAATCTTTTTAGGTCAAATTTTATTTCAAAATAAATATAATAACATCTACCAAGGAGAATTATTATAAAAATTTAAAGAGGTAATATGTGTAAAATATATATCCCAGTGTTTGGTAAAAAATAATTACTGAGTAATGGTTCATACAGAGAGAGAGAATCAAATAGCTCAACGTCTCAGGAAAGAACTTAGCACTTAGTCATGTGAGAAATATAACCAGAAGGTTAGATTTGTCAACTAACCAAATCTAGGGACTGGCTATTAAGAAAGAAATTGTTGTATTGAAGGGAATAAACATTTTTGTGGCTCAGCAGTACATGCTTTGTGATATAATAATGCTTTCCAAATGGGTCATTTCAATCCACAATGCCACCAGTAATGTATAAGTGCACAAGTTTCGCCAAAAAGAAAAAAAAAACATATTTACATAAGATACTATCATTTTTGTTTTCTTTTGGCTAATTTTTAGTCTTTTAGGAGATGTTTGGTTAATTTACAGGACTTTAGGAGATATTCGATTAATTTTCATGATTTTTAGGATAGATTTAACTAACAAGCATGATAGAGCTATTCAACTATTTTCATCACCGGCATAAATTGATGAGACTCATTAAACAAAGAGTGAGACAGCACAAGAAAAAATTTTGTTTTCTAAAATGGTATATACTTAATCCAGAAGCTCATGCAGTTCTGAAGCTCTTTCACAAAGCATTTGCAATTATCCACAAAATGTGTGCTTCCCAAGAGCATTTTGAAAAGTCAAAATTGGGGGCTATTTTCACACTTCCCAGTGTTTTCAGGCTTTCACTGGTTTTTAAAATAATGGAAAAAGTGTAACAAAATAAACAGAAGTTTCCTTATAAGAACCTGTTTGAAAGCCCATTGTGCTGTTTGACAGTAAATACCAGATGGGAAATTCAAGAGTTTTTTTAATACAAATACATACACAATTTCTTATTTACTCTTAAAGAGTAATTTGTTAAGAAGTGTCTTTATTTGTAGTAATGAAATATGTCTCATCATCTCAAAAGCAAAATAATCATTATAAGTGACAATTATTTGACAAAAAGGATTAGGCCTTGAGAGAGAAAAAAACTAAGTTTAAATAGCTTATGATAGACTATTTTGTGAAGTAACATTGAATATATATTAAAATATATATGTGCGAATGTGTGTATGTTTTATGTTTAAGGGAACAGGGTCAGGAAATCATTGTTCATGTACAGGAAAAGATGTGTAGAACATGCACACATATATGTATTATTGCTACTGTCTGCCATCATTGCTGGCCATAATGTTTGTGATTACGATTTTGATATCACAGACATGTATAATCATACCGTGATAGTATTTGTCATTCTCTCCGTTGTATGGAAGGGGTGTAACAAGGACCCCCTATGTAGCTAATAACTTCCAAGTATCTTAAGATACCCATCACAACACTGAATTGCTCTTTCATTTTCTGTTTAAAAAGAGGAGAAAAAAGAAAGGATACATGAAGTATATCATCATCCCTTCTACAATTTATATGAAACAGCTCAATACAGTTGTCACCTGAATAATGTATGACCCTCTCTACCACTCTTAAAATAAGTCCATTTCTTGTACACTTATTTCTATTTTTTGGTAACTTATCTATCATTCTTGAGAGACTAGCACCAAGGATAAGTTTGGTTTTTAAAGCAACTCACATCTTTTGTACTTTAAGTATGGGATTAAAGATGTTATTTACTCAATCAAACATCATCTTCCATATAAAGACATCTTAGAAAAATGTCTTTCAAGTTTTGTGCCAGTAAGAATTGAGCTTCTCATTAATAACTTATTTTTATCTCATGTATGTTGATTACACTATAAACAAATTATTGTATTTCTCTCTTTGCCTTGGCTCACTATCAGATTAGTGGCCCACTTTTTACAGACATAAAACCAGGCCACACCTCATGGTTACTGTGAACCAACTTTACATATGAATTCATTTTATTTATGTAATTCTTTACTCTTATTTTCTTTTTAAAAGTTTATTGAAAAATTTGCAAGCTCTCCTAAACTTTCTTAACAATGCAAGAGAGACATAAATGAAACAGAACAACTAAATACATTACTAATATAATATTTCATTTGTGCATCCATTTTGATTGAGCATCTATCTTTACTAAAGAATTATAAAAGATATTAAGATGAATTTAATATGACTTATGTTTTATAAGAGACATAAGAGTTTTATAAGAGACACATTTATATAAATATGTAATAAGAATATTAATGTATAATAAGAATATAGAATATTTTGTTATGGAAGTAAATGAGATAATCTACTTGGCTTAGATTCTACCATAAATGCTCTCTATATTTTAGCTGAATTCAATAGAGATTATACTAAAATTTGACTTTTAGGAATAAGTATAATTTGAATTTTTGATATGAGAAAAATATACAGTACTTCAAAGAAAAAGGGAAAAGGGACAGGCAATCATTGCTCATGCACAGGAAAGAATGTGTAGAAGAGTTTGACTAGATCTTATGGCACTCAAAAAAAGTCAACTGGAAATAGGTTTGGAATGGTAGGTCTTGATGACAAGGGTTTGAATGACTAATAATGTGTTTGGGTTTCATTAAAGGGCAATGAGATATATTTTCAGGTTTTAAACAAAGACATATCATAATCAAATTAATTGGAGAACATATTAATTTAACAATGAAAGCAAAAAATAATGGTGCCAAGTGAGATGACTAGTACAGTGGCCCAAGAGGTAATGATCTCTAAAATAGGGTAGCTGCAGAAGGAATAGAAAGGAAAGAAGACCTGTGAGATATTCATAGACTGTAGATGGATGCCAGAGAACTTGACCATCTTTTGATTTTGGTGTACAAAACTGAAAAAAGTCAAAGTCTGTGGCTTTAAATTTAGTTGATGCTCAACATTCAAGCAACATCAAAACAGATAGGAAGTTAAGGAAAAAGAAAAAAAATGGTGAAATTGATTAATTCAGATTGGATGGATGGTGTTTGAGATCAAAAAGGATGTGAGAGGCGAAGTACCAGTGAAGTCAAATGAAAGCATTCTGAGGAGGGGTAAAAGTGGAGGTAAAGAATTGGGAGTCATTTGCACTGTTAAACTATTAGATTAGATGGAATTTATTGTAGAGAAAATAAAAAGAGAAACGAAGAGAGGTGAGGATAGGTCCTTGAAGAGCATTAGTATCTGTGACTCAGGAGCAGATGAGGACCGAAAAGTAGTCAATGAAGTCGGAGGAAAACCAAAGGAACTCGGTGCAGCACAAAAGATGAGAGAGCTTTATCCAAATGATGTGGTTTTCCTTCCTCTTTGGAGGAAAACCAAAAGAACTTGGTGCAGCACAAAAGATGAGAAAGCTTCATCCGAATGATGTGGTTTTCCTTCCTCTAGTTTTATTTTAATTAGAACTTGATGTACTTGGGAAAAATTTCTCTTCTAAAAACAATGTCATTAGAATTTTTCCTGAATATAATAATTATTATGTTCTGAAGTAGGTTTTTTTCCACCATGGAAAGTTCAGCAGAAAGTATCTGACTCCATAAGGTATCTTTCAAGTTTTATTTGTCACAAATAGCACTGCGATAATGAATTATAATTTTTCAGGAGAAATTAAATTAAGATATGTCATATGTAATGGGTCCAGATTCACAGGATGAAGAAATAGACTTCGCCTCTTGATAGGAGTTTCAAAGTCACACTATAAAGATTTTGGGTATGGGACTAGTGAGGATTAGGTCCATGTTTTCAATCTACCACAAAGGTTAGAAAATATTTTAAGATGATAAATGAAAAATGTATTGAGATAACAGAACAGACAAGGTCACAGGACAGTCCTCTCCATAACAGTGTCTATGGTAGATAATGAGGTAAGGATTCCTGGAAGATATTTCAAAATTGAGTGCAGTGACTGGCAAAAAAAAAAAAGGTATTAAAACTGTTGAATGAATAAATGATTTTGGAGAATGAACTTTCGTGGCAACTAAGCAATGGTCAACAAATAGCATATTTTAAAAATTTTATTACATCTCCTGGATGCCTGGCATTAATCTGAACAAAGAGAAATATATTATTCCAGGTTACAAGTGTTCAAGAATATAAACAATTTTCCAAAAGGCAAATGATATGCTAAAATGAGTAATGTACCTTGCATTTACTAGAGAGGAATGGACTAACCTTAGCCTCAGGTCCTCTTGAGTATACTTCCATCAAAGGATAAATTAGAGGATAGTAAACAGTAATGTATTGGCTATTGAAAGTTGCTAAGAAAGTAGATCTTAAAAGTTCTCATCACAAGAAAAAAAATGTGTAACTAAATGTGGTAATCGATGTTAACAACTTATTGTGGTGATCATTTTGCGATATATACATATATCAAATCACTATGTTCATCTAAAACTAATACACTGTTAAATATCAATTATATAAATTTTAAAAATTTTTGAAGAATAAAGCAGAGTTGATAAATTCTGCAAATAAATAAATAAGAGATAATTCTCAGAAGATGATTATTTGAATGCAACCACTTTGCTCCCTCCCTCAGACAATTTATAGTGAAGGTGACTCAAACAATAATAGGTGTGTAAGAAAGTGGTGATCAGGTGGAGGAAGTGTGGTCTATTTCTAAAGCCTGAAGGAGATCCTACAGACATCTGAGGATTTGGTCAATAGCACCCAGACAGGACTTACAGGAAACCCCTGTGCTCCACAAAACAACAAGAACCACATTGAGAGGACGTCTTCTCCTCAGGCAACGCATGTGGCAGACAACTTCCATCCCAACACTGTAAAGGTCCCAAAGATCAGTAAGATCATCCACTCAGTTCATGAAAAAAATATCCCACCCATCTTGCTTCTTAGTCCTGGGAAAAGGCTACTGAAAAAAGTCCACCAGCTAATTGGGAAATAAACTAATTCCTTTGTCTCCACTGCCTGCTAATATAGCACAGCCCAAGATGCTATGTAATCACCCCCAACTGATGTAGGTTTGCAAAGAAAATAAAACACAAATTATTTAAAGTGACTTGGTCATTTCAAGGGGAGAGACCAATTCTCTCTAAAGCAATTTATAAATGGAATACAATCCTAAACCAAATTTCTATGGAATTTAGGCTTTCTTATGGAACTCACCAAGATGTGTGTCTTACAGAACTTAAAAAGATAATTCTAAACTCATCTGTACAAAAAAAAAATAACCAATATGTAAGAACATCATTAAAAAGAAGAAGAGGTATATGCCCTTTTAGATAGTAAAAATATCTTAAAGTTATCATAATTAAAACAGAAGGAATTGACACAATGAGATCTATGAAACAATAGAACCTGAAAACAGACCCATTTATGTATATAAATCAGAGTAAATATATCAATTTACTAGAGGAGACATTAGATTTGTTTAATTGCTGTTTTTGGTTTGTTTGAAGGCTTTTTTGGATTGGTTTTTGTTGTTTGCTAGCATATTTTAAGAAGGGCTTACATATTCCAGGTACTGTTCTAAACGTTTTTCATGTAATAATTCATTTCATCTTTCCCACAATCCTCTGAGGTAAGTAAAGTGTTTGCCACATTTTGCAATGACAAAACTGAGGCTCAGGGAGTTTAGTAACTCAGAACTACAACCAAATAGCAAATCTGGAAAATGGACCCAAGCATTCTGATTCCATTATACCATGTAAAAAAAGATAAATTAGATTTCTACTTATACTAGATAATAGAGTTCAGATTCTGGGCTAAATCTAAAGCCAAAATATAAAGTATTTGAATAAAATAGAGGAGAATATTTTTATAATCATGAAGTAAGGGAAATCTTCATTTAAAAACACAAAACTCAGGAGCTAAAACATATGTATATTTTTTAAAGTCATTACATAAAAATAAAATCTCTTAAAGGAAAAAGACACTATAATAAGTTAAAAGGTAAGCTGTAGACAGAAAAAAAATGTTAGAGACTTACATGTTTGCAACAAAAAATTAATATCCATACTTTACAAATGACCCCTACATATAAGCAAAGGAATGATAAAGATAAACAATACATAGAACATGAATTCTGAAAGCCCATAAACATATGGAAAGGTCCTCAACATCAAAATGCAAAACAAAACAGTGAATACCAAGTGCTAAACTGAAGAATAACTCTGGATTGGTAAGGGTAAGGGAAATGAATATATTCATACACCATTTACAGTAATAAAAATTGAGAAAGGACATTTTGAAGTTTGGCATCTCCACTGAAATGTTAAATGTTAGATCTTAGATCTAGTAGTTCTATTTGCTATGGGGGAAAAACAATTTGTAGAATATTATATATTATATATAAATATAAATACTATACGTCTGCATATATAATGTATGTGTGTGTATACATATACACAGAGACACTTATATATACATATATATGCAAAAGAAAAACAAATTATGAGTATGAATGTGAAGCGAAATATTTTATAATAGATGCACTAATTTTTAGCAGTGGTTCCTGCTAGTGAAATGAGAGGATTGTGGAGGAAGGAAAAGGAGATTACAATTTTTACCCTACACATTTTTGTTTTATTTGAATTTTCCATAAAGCATATGTGTTTATGTATCACTTGTATTATTTAATTTTTTAAAGAATAAATCTTGGTTATTTCAGAAAATGTCAAAACTAGGTTCTCCTGTTTGCAAATATAACTGTATTTCAGTTTTGCCCTTTGCTTTCTCAGTTTGCTTTCTCTGAGACTATTTACATAATCTACACAGAGTTAATTTGACTTTTTTTGGCCATATTTACAGTGGTCTACTTAGGTAGTATCCCGTGGAATAAGGTCAAATCTAGCCCAACTTGTGAATAGTCAAAAGTTTTTGCACCTCTTTTCTCTGCAACGCTCTCTATAATTCTAGTATCTCTAGTGTTGTCCTTTCAGCTGCCAAGGCTTAGCTATGAGTGCCAGGCTGGCTCCTAGCAACACCAAGGCCCATTGATAGCACCAGGCCAGTTCCTTGCTGCCAAGAACTCCTTTTCTTTTTCTCAGGGAAGACCGTTAGCTGGCATGCACCTTTTGCCCTCTGCCTTCCACTTGTTCCCAATGTAATGCAGTTGGTGGAGAAAATATCTTGAGATCTCTAGGGGAAAAGCATGAAAACAAATCTATATCCTATAAGTGCCTGAGGAACACAAATAAGACAACTATATCCCTGGTGGAATCATGAAGACACCGTACTGGCCCATTTACCTCTGGCCTTCTCGTAAAGTAAAAAGAAAAGAACTCTTTATTTATCTGTAGTTAAACTAGTCTTCTTGTGACTCACAATTATCATTCTTACTTATAGAGAGCTCCTAGTGGAAATTTGAGGAAATGGGTTGGAATTGGACCAGGTAAAGAGGTGGGAAGGAAAGTCTGTGACAGCTCCACCCTTTCTACAAGAGTAGCTCTCTTATAACTCATGTGGCGACAGCAGTTGATTCAGAGGTTTTACTCTTCTTGGAAGAGAACAAATGGAAATAGTTGTGATTTTTTTTAAGTCTCCTTCACTCTTGCAATGTTTCTTAGAAAGGGTGACAAAAGTCATTCCTACAGGAAGGTTTAACACACATGTGCTATTTTGCTCACCAAACTCGGGTTTTTTGGCAGGGAATTCTCCTCTTACATAACTCCAGGAGGGCTGACCCCTCCAAGGATACCCTCGAGACCTGCCAACTAGGCCCACATCATTGATTCAAGGATGGGAACATGATGCGAGCCAAGCCAATTGATGTCAGATCTGGGACTTTTCCTGAACTGTCAGAAGAGATCATCTGTTTGTATTGATTTCACACAAGTACTAGAATGAAATCTGGGATGTCTTTACTATCCTTACCACCTGGTTGGTACCTGAGAAGGAAGTCAACATGGAATAAGGCAGATTTGAAAGATTCGAAAGTTGCAAGTTCGAAGATGTTATATAAGGGCCTAGATCCAACTATGCCACTTCTGGACATATACCAAGAAGTCCCCATTTTCCACAAGCCAGTGCTATTTCTCGAGTGCTTAAGAGCTATTTCTTTTACTTAAAACACACAGAATACTGATCACACAGATATACCACAGAATTGTTTCCTCAACAATTAGAAATTCAGTAAACCATGAATAGGGTGGAATAGGCAAGAGGAGTTATGCCAAGAAACAGATTAAGACTCAGATAATAATAATTGAACTGGGGTGCTTTTATAAATGATCTCATTCAATTCGCAATAAGTCCTGTTTGATTGGAATAAGAGATGAGGAATGAGGAAGAGAAGTCTATGACTGGCCTCTGACTCTAAATCCTTACTTTTTCCTGACCTCATCCTTCCTCTTGGCTGAGATTGTGATCCTGACTTGGTTCTTCTAGGGCAGTGAAGTATTCACAGATCTCCCCACTGATAGAGCGTTTTTGTTAAATCATAAAAAAATGTTAAGACTCTAATTAGAAACACTAGGAACACAGAGAACATATTAAAATTTCCAAAGCTCAAAATTGTGCACTTTAGAGAAGTTCTTCAAGGGAGTGGCAAGCATCAGAGCACATATGATAGGCAGAGTTGTATTTGTAGAAGACCCTTTTCCACCTTCTCGGTTCTGCATAACCACCAAATTAAATACCATACGTTGAAGGCTCTACCATTTAATAAAACCTTGTCAGCATTTTATTACATGTTAAATTTCTCTCTATCTGTAATCTCCTATTGATATCAAGAGATCTCATGGCCCTGGTTTTACAGGCAGCAACTCCATAATAAAATGTCTTCTACATAAAAATTTCTAGAAAATAGTTCTGCATTGCAAACATAGGTAATTTTATCTCCAAAACTATAAGAATTTATCATATTTGTATTACAATCAAGCATAAATCTTTAAATTTATTTTAATAAAATTTTTAAAAACATAGCATGACAAAGGAAATAATCTAAGTATTAAATACAGGGAAATGATTACAAAATTATAACATATCTAGTTATATATAATAAATTATATTAGTAACTAAAATATGTTACAATAAACTAGCATATGAAATTACATGTACATAATGATAATTATGTAAAATCCTTGTGCATTTGAAAAAAAGAAGAGAACATTGAAAAGAAAATAACACAAAAATGGCAATAGTTGTATAGTTAAATATGATTATGAGAAACTATTTTTTTCCCAAGCTTTCTCTGTTAATTTTCATATATGCTTTATAAGTTAAAAATTATCATTTTGGAACAATAAAAAGCTGAACAGACAATTTACCAATAAGACGAAGAGATGGCAAAGAAGCATATGAAAAGATATTCAACATCATATGTCATTAGGGATGCAAATTAAAACAACAATGAGATATCACTGCACACCTATGAGAATGGCCAAAACTCAGGAAAATAACAATACCAAATGCTGGAGCAACAGGAATTTTCACTTATTGGTGGTGAGTATGAAAATGGTGCCGCCACTTAGGAAGACAGTTTGGCAGTTTCTTGCAAAACTGAACATGCTCTTATGAGCAATTGCACTCCTTGATATTTACCCGAATGAATCAAAAGCTTGGAAGCAACAAAGATATCCTTCAGTAAGTGAATGGATAAATAAACTGTGGTATATCCAGACTATGGAATATTATTCTGTACTAAAAAATAGATCAGTTATCAATCCAGGGAAAGATATGGAGAAAGATACGGATATATGGTTTCAACTCTATGACATTCTACAGAATACAGACTACAGAGACAGTGGAAAAATTAGTGGTTGTCAGGGATTCAGGACAGGAGAAAGGGAAGGGAAGATAAACAGCTGGCGCAGTCAGGATTCTTAGGATAGTGAAAGCTTTCATAATAATGGATACATGTCATTATACATTTGTCAAAAACCATAGAGTGTACAACACAAACTACAGACTAAACTGCAGACTTGAATAATAATAAGGTATTAATATTAGTTAATTAATTATAAACACAGACATTAAAGCAAAATGTTATTAAAAGGGGAAACTGTTGTGGGAGTGGAGGGCAGGAGAACATGGGAACTCTGAACATTCTGCTTAATTTTTCTGTAAACCTGAAACTGCTCTAAAGAATAAAGTCTATTAAAAATAATAATTTTAATATGGTTCATAGAATCTTCATATTGGTAAATTCTAGTTTTGTTCTTATTTAGTTTGCTTAAACTTTTGGTTTTGGAGTATTTCTTTTCATTTGTAAATGTCCGACAAATTTTCTGCCTAAACTGTAAAGCAAAATTATATAAGCGACAATTTTTAGGCTTATGTATATCTTAGAATATTTTTAGAAGCATTCCTAGTTAAGTAAATATTTTATTATTTTAACAATTTTTATTGTCTTTGTAACAGATTTACTCAAGGTTTGATCTCTGTTGAAATATAATGGTGATTGAAATGGCAGATTTTATTTAAATTCATATTCATTGACTTTTTAAATGAATGAGAAACCTACTTGCAAATATAGTAATGGCATCATAATGTCTGCTTTTAAAAAATAATTCCCCTTTTCCTTCCTTGAATTTCATTTCAATCATTTGTAACTATATCATCCACATTTTTTCTATCAAATCCTAGATCCTTGCAGGCACTGCGATTGCCCACTCATCACAGTCCACAGGATGAAAACCTGCTTGCCTTTTCCTTAGGCATTTTAATGTTTCTATTTCCTGTCCTTTTGTTATTGCCAAATTCTTTAGTCATTTAAGAAAAAAAATCTTTTTTCCTTTGAAGACTGTAGATCTTTCTGGGACCTGGCATAAGAATCTTTATTGCCCAATCTAGGCAATATTAGCCTCCTATGGTAAAAAGATCAATGTGCGGCTAGGTTGATAAAAACCTAGCTATTTCAACATTTAAATGGGACAAACATAAAATGAACCAGAAAAAAAAAAACTGACTCTATGGACAGGAAACATGAGAAATAAAAGACATAGTGCAATGTACTAATCTTGATTAAAGGAAGCTATGAAAATTTAAAAACATTGGTTTTTTTCCTGATAGTTTTTTATTCATGATGCTCTACTTTAATAGATAGATAATAAATAAATAAATAAATAAATAAATAAATAAATAAATAAATAAATAAATAAAGAAATTAATTAATGACTTTAAGACAGATAGGTATGGTTGCTTTTTATATTTGTTTTGAGTTCAATGGACTTGAAGTTAAAGTATTTTTAGTGGTTAACAATTCGCTCCCTACGTATGAGAATGTGCTAGTCTATTTTAATACCATCACTTCAGTGTGGTCAGGTTCTCTGGTTCCTTTTACCCAGAATTAAGGAGGTTACGAAACCTAGCTACGCTCCTGACACTAGCTAGCACTGTGCCCTCTGCTGGACACTGTTCTTCCATTTCCAAATCTGTTGGTACAGGAAGTCAATACAACCCATCACTTGGAATGGAGCAGAGGCAATATGTTTATTTGTTGTTCTGAATCTTTCCACTTATTTCATTTCTGTCTCACCAGGATCTCCAGAAGCAAAAATTGTGGATAAAGACATCTAAGTAAATCTCTATAACTGTTTATAAACTTACCTCAAGTTTAAATACATGAAATAATACCAGCCTTCTCTGAGGACACACTTGCATGTGTGTTCAAATATGACATGAGCAGTTATTTTCAAAAGCTATACTTTTTTGTTTTAATTTTGATTACATAACCCTTTGAGACTTGTGACCAGCAAAAATTAGTTCTTTTAGAGAACACTTTTGTTCCTCTTCCTACTTTACTTTAAGTGTAACAACTCTATTAAATGAAAAAAAAAAAAAAGATTCACTTGTATTATATATACTTTTTGTCAATACATTGGTATTTGGAAGGAATTTTTTCTACCTTTTTAAGATAATAGCTGTCTCATAGCACTAATTTTATAATTAAATTTAAGGAATTCCAAAACAAACAGTATTAGCTTTACCAAAATTGAACACACACACACACAAACACACACACACACACACACACACACCTCATAAAATAACTAAGTTAATGGTTATGTATTTACTTTCCAGTAAAGAAAAACAAAGTCCTTTCTGAAACTTTTTTTTGGAGATTGTGATCATTGCTCTGTATTATTGGTTTCATATTTGTATGTTGTTCATAAACTTAAGCAGAAAAGTCCATCCCTCCCTTGTCCCATGGTGGACCATAATGGTCAAGATAGGAACTGATAGCTTAGAGGTGCCATTATGAGAACAACCTTGGAACTGAATTGCTACAAATACAAGCAAGAACCCACATACTATTCCTCAGGAAATAAGACAATTCCAGTCCCCAGCTTCTTACTCTCTTCTTCTTTTTTTTTTTTTATCCCTTCTTCTTTTTCTGTTCTCCATCTTTATGCCCCAGTTGTAGTTTTCCTCATTCATCATAGAATGACTATTCTGAAATATGTCCCAATAAAATACAATACACATTAGTTATCACTCTATTAAGTATATATACATACCTTCCCTAATTCTCTCAAGACTTCTTTAACCTCTGAATTCTCATTCCTGTACTCACACTCTATTTCTACTTTTGATCTCACTCTCACATTTTTTTTAATCTCTCACTTCTAACTCCTGGCTGTTGAGTTGAATAGAATTTACAATCAAATAAGATATAAACTTTTTCTCCATATTTTTACACTGGCTAGCTGAGATTGTAAGTGTCCCATTAGGGAGTTCAGATATACTTGTTTAGAGTTTTTTAAAAGCAAGCTGATTTCTTCCCTTTATTCACAGTATCCCTCCAGAGAGGGGGATGGACTATTTGAAAATTGGTTTGGATTGATAAAGTACTTTGCCCTTATTTAAAGAGCTCATCTTGCATCAACCTCTCTTTTCATTCACTGAACAGATTCTGCAGTCCTCCACATCTGAGAGAATTAGACCTCCCTTGTCTGCTTCGATCCAGAAAATTATGCTTTCATTAACACATACTTCTCCTGATCTCTGCCAATGTCTTTTAGATTTCCAAATTATGTATGTGTACCATTTATAAAAATGCCATCAGTCCCCAGATTTGTCAAACATTCCAACTGGGCAATCCTATGGTATATATGTGGATTCATTCTAAACAAAGAGCATGGTGCTTGTAATCTTGGTCCCCAGAGAAGTTGCATTAGCTGTGTATTCTTTATTTTAAGGGAATAAATTTTATAGTAACTTCCATGAATGAGGCTTCACATATTAAAAAGAAAAATGCGGATTCTCATCTATTCCTTTGAGCAATAAAAACAATGAAAACAAAATTTTGTCCTGAAAAATGGTCTGATTTTGGTGAGTTGAAAAAAAAAATAGTGTTTTTAGCAATATTATAAACATGCAGCAATATACCAGTAACAATGTTGATATTTAGGACATAGAAACACACAGGAAGTTCTTAAATCTTAATGAGAAGTGCTCCAGATCTAGTTGAGTCCATGTAGATGTCTTTCAACAATTTTTTTAAAACTCATCTTCTAATAGTCCTCACCTCTGTTTTCTCTGTCCATTACAATCTTTTCTAAAACAGAGAAAGATAAGCATCACCATGAAAAGTAGCATTTAAATGATAGAGGTACTCTATAATCACAGAATGTGTCCAGAATTTCACTGAAACATTCTGGAGAATAAATAAACAATATGTATATCTAACAGATGACATGAATATTAAAACCATTAAACATGGACTTTAAAGTAACTATATACTTATATGTTCAAAAAAACAGATGATAAGATGGAGAATTTTACCAGATAATTCAAACCTACAAAAAAGAACCAAATGGAAATTCTAGGACTGAAAAATATAATACCTGAAATGTTTATCTTAGTAGATAGGTTGAACAACGTACGGAAGATAGAACATAGCTGATAAAAGGATCAGAGAACTAGAAGTTACAGAAGAATAAAATATCCTTTTGGAAGTCTGGAAAGCAAAACAGATAGAAACTTACATGTAAGACTGAAAGTGACATATGGGACACAGTGAAAAGTTCTCACATACACATTACACTATCTCCCTTCATAAGAGGAAGAGAAAGACAATGAATGGGGCAAGAGTAATATTTAAGCATAAACATCAAGATTTCCAGTTGATGAAAGATGTCAAGTCGCAGATTCAAGAAGTGCTTCAATCTCCAGAGAGGGCAATTGAAAAGAAAACCACACCTACACACATCACAGTAAAACAGTGGAAAACCAAGACAGAGAGAAAATTACAAAAAGACTCCAAAACAAGGATACAATGTTTTCAAAATACCAACCATAAAACTAAGAACTGAGTCTTCAATAAAAAAAAGATGTAAGACAGAAGACCATGAAGTGACATGAATAGGGTGTGAAAAAAAAAAAAATCTGACAACCAGTGGAAATATCTTTTAAAAGTGAAGCAACACAGACTTTTCTAGATCACCAAAGACTAAGCATATTTCTTACGAGTAGCCTTTTATGAAAGGGTATGCTAAAAAAACAGTTCTTCGGCCAGAAGGAAGATCAACCCAAAGGGAAATGTAAAATGAGGAAAAAATTATAGACTAAATTTGGGGCAAATATGAATTAATCATGAGTATACAAAATAATAATATTTTAAAGGATTTAAAATATATGTAGAATTAAAATGCATGACAATAATAACAGTAATAACACCTGCAGGGTGGGGGAGTTTTAATAGAGTTCAGTGTCCTAAAGTCCTAGCATTGACTGCAATGTGGTGAAAGTACTAATTTATATTAATTCTAATAATCCAAGGACACAACTTTAATTCTAAGGAAATTACTAAAAGAATAGTGAAAAGATGGGTAACCAGCATGTCAAAAGAAGAAAAATAAATGGAATAATCCAAAACTGCTTAATTCAAAAGAAGAAAGAAGAAAAAAGGCGGGGTGGGGGGGATCATAAAGCATTTGGAAAAAATAAAATTAAAAAACAACTAATAATGTGGCAAATATTAAATTAGTTTATGTTCTGTGTGTGCAATGATTGTTTAGACATAGGTGGGAAATTTGATGGGTAAGCAAAGTCGAATTGACCTTAACTGAAATGTTTAGCTATCGAATTGAAAAAATTAGCTATTGCTAATTCATGAGACAAATTTTCCACTAGCAAATAACGAAAATTATCAGCAGTTGATTTTTGCATGATTATGATATGCTAAGCATTATGTTAGTATATCTCATTTGATCCTTTTAAGTTTGTTTATTATCCCTATTTTACACATATTTCTTGAAAAGTACATGTCAGGCAGGTTAAGTATCTGCTCACATTGAAAACAGCAGAGCTACAAATGGAAAACAATTTTTATTTGTTTTTGTTGTTGTTTTGTTTCACTTTACTCTAGAACTGATATAGTTAATCATCACTATATATGTCAATTGTTTTGAAAAGAAAAACTTAATATTTCCTGCATTTTTTAAATGTAGCAATAATGAGACATGGAGTCATCTTAGCAAATGTGTGAAACAAATTTTCAGAAAGAGAAAAAAGGTATTGTTTACATTGCTCAAATCCTAGCAATTAATCAAAATATCAATTCATTGAACAAACTTTTATATAGCATGTGCTAAGTATCAGGCATCACAGTAGGCCCTGAAGATATAATATAAAACAGCAGAGATGTGGTCCCTGACTCATGGGGCAAATAATATTAACTATAAATTATTTTATTTCCTTTATTAAATAATCACAAGAGAAGACAAACAAATGAATAATCATAAATTCTGATATGTGCTATGATAAAGAATATGAAATGAGCACTCTCGTAGGTGGTATAATGAGGGACAATTTCTCTAAAACATACCCTCTGAGCCAACAGAGCTTTATAATCAGAGTAACTATATTATGTAGTGCTCAGATCGGCACACTTTTGAGAATGGAAGAGGACACTTCTAATTGTTATGTAGGGTGTCGGTTTAAACCAAAATATGTGTTCACCCTATATCTAAGCCAAGGTAAGGAATATGGGTTTTTTCCTAAAAGCAATTGGAAGACACTAAAACGTTTTAGCAGAGGAATATGTATTGTCTGGTTTACCTTCTTAAAAGTTCTCTCTAACTTCCAATTGGAAAATTTATGTAGTAATGGGCAGAAATGAAGATAGAGAAAGACAATGTCTGAAAACATGGTACCTATGTAGGTAGGAGAGAGACAATAGGTTGCATTGATGAGGCAGGAATATAAAGTAGCCAATTCAAGCTAAAACTTCTAGTGTTATCAACAGCCAAGGTTAGGCAAAATATTGCATTTGCATTTTGATTTATATTTTAATAAACACATAAGAAATTCTCTTAAAATTTTGTCAGGTAATCTGGAGAGGGGACTTTCAATAGCATTAATAGAGATATAAAACATGAAAGAGAAATTTTGTAACTGTAGCAAAAACCATAAGTGTAAAAAAAAATAATTATATTATTCATTAAGCAGCTCCCCCTTCTCCACTAAACCCAGCTTTGAGCTTTTTGTCTAATTCTTATCAATTTGTAAGTTTATATACATTCGTTTATAAAGACTATTAATTTTTGTGCTGTAGTACTTTCTCCAGCCTATTGTGTGTATGTTCACTTTATTTTGGGATCTTTTATTTTTTTTTCAAAATATTTACTTTTAAATTTGTGCATAACAAAACACATCCAACTTTTTTTATAGAGACTGGGTTTCTTAATTTAAAAGTTTGCCCCATCCAAAACATTATATGAATATACACGCAAGTGCAATTCTATTGTCTTATGTATTTACTTATATATTTCATTTAAATCTCTAATCCATCTGACATGTACTTTTGTACATGAACTAAGACAGAAATTAGCATTACTCATCATTTTCAAATGTATCATATTTTCCAATCCAAACTGAAATTCGACTTTAGTTTTTATATACAGTCTTTAAGTCTTAAATCGATTTCTGTATGATCTAATATGCTCTATTATTTATCTATTTCTGCGCCAAAATATTCTACTTTTGTTGGAATGACTTCAGAGTAAGTTTTGGTAAGGAAAGTCTTCTGCATGAGTCTATTTTTTGCTTCTGATCCACTTGAAAAATATCATATGCATGCACACACACACACACACACACACACGCAGAGTAATATCTACTTCTTGTAAATAAATCAAACAGTACAAAATATATGACATAACGTGTTATAATCCTCATTCTCTTTGATTCCGCCAGTGAATTTTTATTAAAATGTTAATGTATTTTCTTTTAGCTTTTAGGCTAAGGATTTTCATACATTTAAATTCATGCTGGACTAATCTTATTTTTAATAATTTTATAGCTATTCACAGGTACTTATTCTTCTAAAGAAACTTTAAAATACTTTAATCTAGTTCCATATAATAAAGCATAACTCATCTTTTACTAGTGTCTGGCACTCAGTAGATCATTTTGTTTTTTTGTTTTGTTTTGTTTTTTTAATCAGTGTGTTCTGGTAGAGCTTGTATGGTTGCAAGAAAAAGAGATCTACTCAATCTAGCTCATGTAAATGGAGATTTGTCATCTATAAGTCTTCAGGGTCATGATAAAAATTGGAAGGGAGTTCACCAAAATATAATATCAGGATAAGCACTAAACTGAAACAGAGTTTCACTAATGATTCATCTCTCAGATTGAACTAAATCACTTAACAAGCAGTTTAGAATGCCAGACGCTCAATGCAAAATGAAAATGACAGAATTGCTATCTTCATGATGTTCACTATCTAATGGGGAAACTGGGATGCAGAAATAGTGTGACTTGCATGGTGTCACACAGGTAAGTTAATTGCTACCTGGGACCTAAACCTCAATATTTCTCCCTCTACTTGTGCCTCCAAACCCTGTTAACTCTACAAAGTGGTCTGTCTTTATCCATTCTCTGTTTCTTGATTTTAGTCTCAGAATAAGTGCCCTTCTCATCAAAGCTAACCTTTGACTCCTCATCTCATTTCTTCCAGCTCACTCTTTTTATATTCAATATTACCATTCTGTTCATTCCCAAATTTATATAGGAAAGAAAT
Source organism: Rousettus aegyptiacus (assembly GCF_014176215.1). NCBI lineage: Eukaryota > Metazoa > Chordata > Mammalia > Chiroptera > Pteropodidae > Rousettus > Rousettus aegyptiacus. The sequence continues at coordinate 41,498,915 of NW_023416306.1, read as the reverse complement.
GTGGAGAGGGAGGAGGAGAGAGAGATAGAGAGACAGAGACAGAGAATGAGAGAACCCAATGTCCCTTGACTTCTCTGCCTGACACGATAGATTATTCCTTCTTTCTTGAAACTCTTCCCTACTTTGACTTCTATGACACAAAACCATCATAGTTCACCCCTCCCTTCCCTCTTTCATCCATCCTCTCACTCACTGGCTTATCATCCATCCTCTACTGTATAAAAAGACATTTATTTTCTTCTCCTATTATTTTTCTTCTTCTTAGTGTTATTGAATGTCTCATAAATCTTTATTTTCACTTCTTAACAATTTCCAAATCTCTAGTTCTACATACTAAACCATCTGTTGGACACTGTTGCCAACATGTACCAAAACTGAAAATTAATCTCATCAATCATTTCTCCCTATTTAATCAAGAACCTGCTCCTCCTTACTTATTTAATGGTATTATGGTATATTCATTCTACCAGCCCCCTACTTATGAAGCTTTGGTTTGATTTCTTCCTTACCTTAACCAGCACCCTGCTTACCAGCATCACCATCTAATCATCCACTAGACTTCATAGTTTTTGCCTGCAAAATGTCTTGCATCCAACCTTGTCCTTTTTTTATTTTAATTTTTACTTTTACTGGTGCCAGTTTAATCCAGGAGCACATTATTTATGACCTGAAATTTTTATTACAAAAATATTTCCGTTCTCCGTGATGGCCCTAAATCGGGCATTAGATAATTATTACATACATTTTTCACTGTATCCTTTTATTTTCAAAGTCAAAATTCACTGTTCTTTATTTAATGACATTTAGCAAATAACTAGCTTCAGTCATAGAGTATGTGGAATGTAATACTGTGTGGTGGAGACAAGAGTTCAAATGTCCATTTATTCATTCACAAGTGCATTTTAAGTACTATTTGCAAAGCGAGATTCTAGATTCTGAGGATTAGGCATTGAAAAAGAATAAAATCAAGAAAGTCCCTGCACTCGTGGAACTTACATCTTAGTGGCTACATCTGGGTTTGAATACGGAATCCGGCATATTTAGTTAGATATGTGATCTTAGATAAGGAACAACATTTCCGAGCCTCCATTCTTTTATCTGTTAAAAAAAAAAAAATTGGAGGAAAGGAGGGGGAAGGATATATTACATACCTTGTAGGCTCTTTGTAAAAATAGAAATTAGGTAACTTGATAGTTCATGTGATTCATCCAATAAATGTTAGCTCTTTTTTTCGTGGCGTGTATATTTTGTCTTTTTCATAAAGTTTGCCTTACTCACCTCTTATCCCACATGTTAGGGTTCATTTTATGTTTTGACCCATAATACCTTTTCGAATTTATTACAAAAAGCACAAACTACACATTTTCAGTATTTTCTCCCTTTTGTCACTCTGAAGACTCGTTGAATTTGCATCCATAGTTAAAACTGAAGCAGAACTTTGAGTATTAAAAGATATAAAGACTTCATATGGAACTAAATTGAGAATAGTAATAAATATAAAAATAACTAGATTTCTCTTTCTTTTATAATTATGTAACCAAATTCAGATATCATTTTTCTTCCCTAAATTAGAAGAGTTTAAAAGAAAAAAGAAAAACCTCTCTCCTTCTCCCCCGCCTCCTCTCTCCCATCTCTGTCCCTATCTGTTTGTCTCTGTCTCTGGAGCTCTCCCTTCCATCCCTACTCCTATCTTATACCTCTTCCTTTCCTTCTCTCTCTGTCTCTCTCCTTTTGTCTCTCTTATTCATTAGAAATTTTTAAAAAGAGATCTTATTCAGGTCTTTGCTATATTTCTAGTTCATATCCAGTGTGCAAGAGAATACAAAGCATTCATTCAACTAATAATTATCAAGCATCTATAAAGCACCAGGAGCTCTTTCAAACTCTAGAGAAATCTTGGCTCCTGCTCTCATGGAGCTTGCGTTCTCAGGTATAAAGCATTGCTCAGTTGCAGCTATTTGGGTAGTGGTATTTGCCTAAATGTGAATATACTTGGAGTTACAGAATATATTGGAAATAATATAGACAATTTCCAGCCTACTAGAGAAATCTGTATACTTGTCTTTCATTCCACCTTTACTTGGATGCCTCCAGCAATAGAAAGCTCAATATTCCACCCTTTCCATTTTTAATAGGTTCCAACATTAAAAGTTCTTATATTTTCTGGCTTTCCCATTATTCAAAGGTAGGTTTATATCTCTTTTTCAACTTTCGCAGCCACACAGCCCCTCTAAACTGGCCTTAAAACCCCAGTCTTTTAGTTGTTCTAAATGTAATATTGTTACCAGTATTGCTAATGTGCCTCCAAGATTCATAACTATTTTAAATGGTCTCTCTACATATAAATTGACAAACTCAGAATATAGTGAATCTTTTACTCCTTTTTTGGTTCAAGCATTTTAGGGTTGAAATAATTCTTAATTCTAAATGCCTTAGTCACCTTTAGTAGTTAATTCATATTAATCTTTTGTGTCCACGGGATATGTCTTTTCATTATTACTCTATGGTCTTATAGCTAAACCTGACAGGTGCTGATATGTGGGGAAAGCAGATAAGTAGGCAAGCCTAAGTAAATTTATATCATATTTTTTGAGATTAAGTACAGTGCTATGTGACTTAATGATTTTTACTTTAATTTATCAAAATTTAGATATCAATTTAGAACATCCTCCAGGCCCAGAGCCAAAAGTGGAGTTTCAAGCTTACAGGAAACCAAACAGTTCCATACTCATTCAAATAAAATTATTGACACTGTACTTCATGTGAACACTATATTAATATATTATTTTTATGCTACTTGAATCATGGATGTTTCCTGGCAGATTGGTTACAAAAACATCAGATTATACTAAGTATTTTATGACTTCTTGGAAAATACTGATTTCCTTCATATAAATCCTGAATACTTGTTTTATATAAATATGTTCCATTCAGTTGAAATAATTTAAAAGTTATTAGAAATACTCAAGAATTGAGCTTTTAAATTTTTAGGAAAATTCAAAAAGTCCCAAATCACCACCCTATGACCAATGATGAACATTTATTCACTTTAAAAGAGAAAATATTACTTTGTAGTACCATATATATAACATATATGCACTTTTGAAAAATGATAGGATAATTAAGTCTTTATTTCTTATTAACAATTATATTCAAAAGTTTTCAGGAGAATTAGGAAAGATGTGATTTACTTCTAAGCAAAATTATATATTGTTGAACTCACAAAGCAAAAGATTTGCAAAAATGTATAGATGGGAAGAAAAGTAATTTTCATATATGTTGACTATCTTTTTTAAAGAATTGCAGATATAGTAGAAGTAAAAAGAAATTTTAGAATTCAATAAATGTTTAGAAATGTATGACTGAATTAAAGAGTTAAATATTTTGAATTTTGAAATTTTTCTTTAGTGAAAAATAGAAATCTAAAATAATGACAGCAACAATAATAATTATAATGTTTACGAAGGCTTTGGAATTTTCAATATTCCTATGTCTCTGCTTGAAGCACATAAAATTGAAATGATGCAGTCACAATTTGTTTCTTAACTGTTTTATATTCAGTAATTTTTAATGAAGCAACTAAATTAGGCATAACTTAGTGCGGCTTTAATGCAGTTATGATGAATCTATTTTACTTGATTAAAAATGATAAAACCAGGGAGCCTTAAATATTATCTTAAAAGATTAACTACTGTGTCAATTACAAATCTAGGGGAAAGGTATTTATAAGGAAATAACTATTCTGAAGAGTAACTTCCTTTTGTTCATTTCATTTAATTAAAGACTCAATCAACTTTCATTCTTAATACTAAAACTTTCTTAAATTACACATTGGCTTGCAAATGGAAGGGCATACAGCAGAGCTAAGTCAATTTAACACCAGTGAAGATTCAGCAAGTAAGCCATTTTTTTATTTAATCGAGAGAAAAAAAATTACGTGGCAGTGTAAAGTTATCTAATTAACTAATTAAATGCCAATTTTACATTGCATTTTGTGTTACATGACATAATATGGATACATACCAGTAAAAATCAAATTATTTTGGTACCTAAAGGATGATGAGGCCAGCTCTGCCAACAGGTATACTCATGAGTAGACACTTCAATGCCTTAAGACTGAGTTGAGTGAATGAGACAAATTTTTTGTACCTCTCTATCTTTTAGGGTGACCAATTAACCAAATTATTTACGAGTTTCCTACTGTGGAAAGTAGATGCGATCATCAGTATGATATGTTTATTTTGTTCAAAGAGAGGGAAACTTTCAAAGGAACAGTTTTAATATGCACATTAGATTTTTATCAAAATACAAGTGGTCACAGACAACAATTTTCACCTAAGGAATATAAATAACTTAAGTTTAATTGCCAATCCCCTCTAAATTAGTAAATGTCCTCTCCGAGCAACCAGAATTAACAGTCCCTCTTTCCTAAAGCTCTGCACTTTTATTAAATAAACAGCACCACACAATCATATATTCTGGCCTCTGCCCTTTACCTTGCATCACTAAGGTAGACACACTGCCAATTGGGGTTGTTATTTTTGAGTTGTGTAGCCCATCGCCAGGAGAGTCTCCAAATGATAATAAAAATCAATTTCCTTGACGAAAGCATTAAAAATTTTAAAATAATGTTTAAAAACAAACCTCAGTATTTCGTTTTTGTTTTTCTGTTTGGAAGCAAGAAGCATCTGAAAGATGGTTTTAAAGGAAGTGGACTCCTATTTGCACGGGACTGCATTTTAGTTGAGCTCAAAGTGATGGAAGTTAATTTGCATTATTCTGCCACTAGAACTGAGGCGTCCTGCTCAGGGAAATTCCCGCCAGACGTAAGGAGTTCAAGGGAAAGGGACTCGGCAGAGCGCTGCTATAAATTCAAAACTATCTGGGGCCCACAGGCTTTGCCAGAGAGAGAAGCAACGTGAGACCCGAAGAGTCCGCATCTCTCGCCTCCGAAGGACACCTTAGTGTCTTCTCCCTCCCCCTGGAATCGGAAGTGAATGTCACCTGCTCATCTGCCCGATTCTCGCTGTCGGCCCTTCTCCTCTGCACAGTTAGAACAGTCTCTAATACCCAGTCCCAGCTCCGGCCGCCTTCAGTTCCAGTGTCCCTAACACCCTCCCCTTGCCTCCAATCGGGTCCCCTGTCCCTTGGTCCCAGCCCCTCCAAGCGCTGCCGGGCGCTGATTGGTGGTGGCGCTGACAGGAGGCGGGGCCTGGCAGTCCCGGCCAAACCCGCCCCCGCGTATAAGCCCCTTCTCGGCTTTCTCTCTCCATCTCTCTCCTCTCTTTCTCTCGCTCCCTTCCTCCCTGTAAACGAACAGTGAAAATTCACATTGTGGATCCGCTAACAGGCACAGATGTCATGTGAAAGCGCACATGCTCTGCCATCCACACAGCCTTTCTTTTCTGTTTCCTCTTTTTTTCCTTGCTCCTTCTCTCTCTTCTTTGTAACTAACAAAACCACCACCAACTCCTCCTCCTGCTGCTGCCCTTCCTCCTCCTCAGTCCAAGTGATCACAAAAGAAATCTTCTGAGCCGGAGGCGGTGGCATTTTAAAAAAGCAAGCACATTGGAGAGAAAGAAAAAAGAAAAACAAAAGCAAAACAAAACCCAGGCACCAGCCAGACAGCACATTTTTTTTTCACCCTTCCGGAAAACAAACAAACAAACCAAACAACCATAAAAACAGTCACCATCACCGTCGTCAAAACTGTTAGCATAGCAGCGGCGGCAAACGTCACCCTCCGGCCACGGCGTCCGCCTAAAGGGATGGTTTTTTCAGCGGAGCAGCTCTTCGCCGACCACCTTCTTCACTCGTGCTGAGCGGGATTTTTGGACTCTCCGGGATTCCGGCTGGGAGCAGCTTCATGACTACGCGGAGCGGGAGAGCGGCCACACCATGCGAGGTAAGCGAGCCCGCGGGCACCGAGGCTCCTCGGGTCCGGTGAACTCCAGCCAGACGGGGAGAATGGGGGAGGGGAGCGCACCAGCCGAAGGGGAAAGAGGTTGGCGGGGCGCAGTTCCCGACTTCGTGTTGGCAGGTCGGCTACAAATGGTCTGGGTGTAGAAAGTTGTGGGGAGGTGTTGATGCCTCTCGGGAGTTCTGGAGGGACGCGGGAGGGCGCTTTTGGAGAGAGGGGCGACGCTAGTTGCTTCTTACCAGTCGACTTACACTGAACCATTTTTGCGTGCCACTCTCGCGTGCGAAAGCGGGCGCGGGATAGAGGGAGAAGCCGGAGAGGGGTGCCCCAGAGCACTGTGGTTGCCAGCTGGGGTTCGGCGCGCGGGGCGCACCTGCGGATGGAGGCGCGGGAGCGCGAGGGCACACACGCTGGCCAGGTTTCAAAGCCCACGAGCACTCTGGCTGGTTAATGCGTCCCTTCGTGGGGATGGTAGCCAGAGGGGAGGTGTGGCGGGCAGGACGCCCTGTGCGGGTCTCTCGCTCTAGCGCTGCACCCTGACTAAGTCCGAGTGCCCGACCCCGCACAGACGAGGGACAAGCGCCACCCCGAAAAAGTTGTGCGGAGAAAGTTCCAGAGGATAAGAGAATCTGCGCTGCTTGCAGTAGGGAAGGCTCTTTTTTCAAAGGGTCTCTGCAGTAGGTGGTGCTGTATGATTCCCTTGGGTCAGGGCCTCAGGTGGTGACGGTGGCCGCAGGAACCCTGGGCGAGCAGGCTGCTGCGAGGCTGCGCTTGAGAAACAGGGGCGAGACACCTGCTCCTGCTGCACTTTGGGCTTCTCGAGTGGCTGGCCTGGCCGGCTTTAGGGAGCCACTTTGTTCGTCTCTCCCTCCGCGGTGCTGGGACCTTCAGGTTTCCTGCGCGTTGTTCCAGGACCCGCTCTACCCCACTTTCCTCTTGGCCACAACTTCACTCTTTTCTCGGAGAGCGGGCCGGGTGCCCGTGTGCGGTAGGGGTCTGTGCGAGCTTCTGGGCGCCCGCTCCCACCCCCACTCCACCCTCAGTTTTAATTCTTGGCCACTCTGCCGTCTTTGTGGAGGAAGGGGAGTCTCCTCTACCCTTCGCACGATTCTCGGAGTCCAGGCAACAGAAAGTTGGAAACCGCCAGCTCCAGACCCTCCGATATCAATGCCCCCGCCACAGGTGGATTGGCAGGCGGGAAGATCTTGGGAGAGCTGAGCTCTAAACACTCATCGCTTTCCCCCCGGCTGTGTTCGCCTGCCACCCAAACCCCCAGTACCTCTCTAGGAGAGCCCCGAGGGTGCAGTGTGCCTGCTCCTCCCGCTCCGCTGCGGTGAACCCCAAGCCTGAATGCTTAGGGCAGAGACTGGGTTAGTGGGCTGGGCGCTGGGATGTGGCAGAAAAGGAAAGGAGGAGGAACCAAGAGGCTGTACAGAGAGGTGGTTGGGAGGGAGGTAGCTGAAGATAAAGAACAGGTACGTCTTGGTGGGATGGTCTTGACTGACCCAGCGCACTGGGAGTGCCCCCGTGCCCCCCGCCCCGTGAGTGCGACCTGGTTCCAGTTTAGTGTCCCATTTGGGGGTTTGGTCACATGTTCCACTGTCCGAATTGTTTCAGGATACTAGTGTGTGTGTGTGTGTGTGTGTGTGTGTGTGTGTGTGTGTGTGTGTGTGTGTTTCTGTCCCATCTCGCAGCCATCCACTCTTTTTTAGATTTCTTCTGCTGGGGTCTGGGGCTGCTAGTTCGTCCCTCATTACTTCTCCCCTTCCAACACTCCGATGGCTGAGTTCTTAACGTTCTAAAGGTTTGAAACCACGCACCACCTCAGCTCGGTCTTTGGACCTGGGACATAAAAGCCGCTTACTCTCTCCTTAAATTGTAAAAATAAAAAGAGTTCGGGGGCAAGAGTGGATGTAGCTTGATCGCGCTGCTCCTGAAGGAGCAGTTTGCCAACAAAAGTTTGGGTTTGCCACATTGCTCGCTTTGGGGACCCAAACATTTTAAAAGATTTAAATACAGGCGCTCACCTCAAACTCACCTCGAGAAACCAGTCTGAGCCCATACCTGCGTTCTAGAGGGCGCTACTCTCTCCAGGTTGCCCAGGACCCCTTACAAATTCTAATTTAAGGAGGTGGTGGGACGCGGTGGAGAAAAAGCAAGCTTAAAGAGTGGCAAGGTCCTTCTCTCGCTCTCTTGGTCTCTCCTTTCTTGACCCCTGTCTCTCCTCTGCCATCGCTTGGCATTTCCGCACTCCTTGACCTCCTGCGACATCAGGGCTTGTTCTTTAAGGATGGGTTGAGAAAAGAGCCAGACTACTCAGACATCTTGTGAGAGTCAGGGGTTGCCCTTGAGTATAAACTTCAGAAGTGAGAGCGGAAACGAATCTGCTTTCTCTTGTGCTTGGGATGCTAAGCAGCCTGTACTGGAAGGAGGAGGGCGGTTTTTGAGTTCAGCTTTACAGTGTGCCCACTCCATTTCCCATACCCCCCCCCACACACACACACACTGACACATAGTCCCTATCCCCAGACGGTCCCCATCCCTAGTCAGTACCTTGGCTTGGGCTCTACGCTTTGCAGTTTGCGACTATCTTAAGTCGGGGCGTCGAAAACTTGATCCAGGAATGAGTGGTTACTCTTGGGACCAATCCAATAAACTCACCCCTTACCTCTACCTTACCCCCTCCAGGTCTAGGATAGTTAAGAGACTATCCAGAGGGAAGCTCCGGGGTAAGAAAGGGGTTAATCTTTGAGGTCATTGTCCTGCTCCATAGAGAAACTGAGTCTCGGCCGGCCAGCGCGGTGGTTTACTCTGGGCTGGCCTGGGGCGGAGGTGGTTGTATTTGGTGCCTCGCAAAGCATTTCACCCTTTGTCTGCTAAAGGTACTGCGTCAGTTCTAGAAACGCTTTTTCGGAGATTGCATTATTGAGGGGAATAACTTCTGAAGGCAGAAGGAAGGACTTGTAATTGGGTCCGTCCGTAGGTGAGAAACGAGTGAGCCGAGGTGTGGGTTTCAAGATTCCTTCCTGAGAGTCCTGTCAGCTGTTTATTACTCAAGGGCACAGATACGGTCGGATTTTCAGCCCTGCCTCTGCAGAAAACCCTGCTTCCAAAAACCGGCAAAGGTGTCCTCGCAATCAATAGGTGATTGTGGCACCGCGAATTAGAAATGTGGTTTTACTTGCTGTAAACAAAGATGGGACTTGGCTTTTCTAAAGCCCAGTTTTCGTCTATTATTTTCAGGTAGTTAATTTGTATCGATTGCTAACTTTAGAAAAAAGGCTGCTTGCTTTCAGAGGTATGGTAAGCCCTCGGAAGTCTGGCCAGGCCTTTAAATCTCCTAAACAAGTTCTCGATCTTAATTTCCTGCACAAATTCCACTTAAATATTTCTAACAAACATTCGGCCTCCCACAATTAAAAAAGAAAGAAAAGAAAAGAAAAGAAAAGAAAAGAAAAGAAAAGAAAAGAAAAGAAAAGAAAAGAAAAGAAAAGAAAAGAAAAGAAAAGAAAAAACATTAAACATTGCTGGAAGGACATCTCCGTCAGTAGTCCATTAATAATTGTTTGTTTAGTAATCATCACAAAGCTGTCGTTATCCCCCCCCAAAAGTAAACATTCAAACACTTTAAAGAAAAATCCTAAAGCTATTTCTCAAGTATTGTTGAAAAACTGTATAGTCACAAAACCAAAATATTTTCTTAGGTTGGTTACATCTTGGAATGCTCTTCTCCCTCTTCCCCCAATATCCTGGGTCAATTTGTAGCAAGTACATATTGTTACATATTGCTGTGTACTTGTTGCAGAAGTGCTTGATACATATTAAACCACTAAGGCTTTTTAGGTTCCTGTTATTTCAGAAAATCAGAAATTGAGAAACCAGGATGGAAATATAAAACAAAAAATTTTGAGCAGCCGGCCTCATAAACATGAAAGATAAACATTAAAACTCATTCATTTAAAACTTAGAAATCTTAGATCTTCCATCAGCATCAGTATAGATTTCGCTCATTAGATAATCCTTAGAAAATGGTTGCTTGCATCATTATTAAAGTGGTTTGCGTAGTTTTACTTTAGCATGAATAATACTATTTTATACTCTTAATCTATAAAGACTGTTAACATTTATTTATTTTGGTAACAATTTGTTAAATACTAAAGTATTAATTGCCTTAAAAGCAATTATTTAGGGTGTACTTGCATACATTGTATTTTAAATTTAAGTGTCTCAGGGTCATGAGACCTGAAACAGCTTTTACAGCACCAAAAAATATAAAGTTTCAGTGTCAGTCTTCATGAAAATAACACTAGAACTATGTAATAATAGCTACTATTTTTCTAAAAGTAGCATTTACAAATTTGTCATCAGATTTCAAAATGATTCAATAAAGGAAGTTTATCTAGAGAAAATATAAGTAAAACTTTTTTTCAGCTATTAGTTCACATTTTATAAACTTGTATCCACTTTTAGGAATGTCATGTGGCCTATGTAGTTTCTATACTTTTACTACAATAGTCCTAAAAATAAGTGTGACTCACAACACATTAACTCGATTTTTTTCAGTATAACGAATATTATACCTTTAACTTAAAGTATATATTATAGCATTCAATTAATACAAAGTTAAAAGTTATTCTAGTAAGTTATTAAATTTTAAAGGTCTGCATATATGGGTCTGCTGATGTTCTAGAAATCAGTAAATTAAATAAAGTTTAAAATTGTGAACAATAATATCAGTGCCACTGTACACTGGTGAAATCCAAGACTTACAGATAATTATATAAGGAAGTAGGAGAATGAATGCCAAAGTTAAGACCATCAAATTCTAGACAGATTGAAACAAGTCAAAGGTTATAAGCATGTATACTATTGGTGCAAAAGTTATTAGTGATTGGGGTGACTTAAAATACATATCTTTTATCATTCCAGTATTATGAAGAGAATTTCTTAAGTCTAAATCACCTCTGTCTTTATCTCATAAAGATAAAGAAACACAAAGGCTTTAAATTATATTGTCATTAACCTAATGTAATTGGTATTAACAAATCATTTTATTGTGATGTTAAAATATACAGAAAAGTAAGTATTATGAATGGACAGCGTTCATAATAATTAATACAGGGTTTTTTTTTAATTATAGATATAGTTTTACTATTCCATCTACTCTTATCTAAAAGATAGAAATTAAGTAGATGACTAAGTCTTTTGTAATGTAATGAATGATGACCTTTCATAAAATGAGCTTTCTACACATAAAGTATTATTCCTGTAATATTGTAATCATCTTCCAATTACAGCTTCTTGCAAATATTTAATCTTACTTTGAATAGATCTCTGACTTAACAGAATCTCTAGCAGATAATAGCAATCTTTGGAGGCGTCTGTTGATACACATTGATACACAATATGTATATGTATGTGCCTATAACCACCCACTCAGACAAGAAGAATGAATATTTGAGAGAGAAAATCATTCTTATCTTTGCTTTCACAATCCAGACTTTCAAATTCAAACATCCTTAGAGAAACAAGAAACTTTCCAGAGCATTCAAAAAGAAGAAATGAATACATGTTGTACTGGAGTCGAATAAAAAAGAAACTGTTAATAGCATCTATTTATAAATGATCTACACAAAACTCCATTATACTTCCTAATGATAATTAGAGGGAAAAGGAATCAAAGAATTCACGTCTGCCAAATAAATAAAATATTCCCTCTCAAATTAAGCAACAAATTTATAGATAACAAGGCTTATGCCATGAATTTGAAGGATGTCTCCTTTGTAGCAAAAGACAAAGGGAGCATAGAGGAATAAATATTGATTGAACTAATCATCTGATGAATAGAAATGAGATTTACCAGTGCACCAATATAATAGGCTATGTTAACTAGTTCTTTCATAGCGCATATGCTGCCCTTTCAACCCCTGACCCCATCCATTCACTTCTTAATGAGGGAAACCACAGGTGTTATAACGGCATTTATAGTGAATCAAGCTAAATATAATAACCATGTGGTTAACTAATGACATTGGGGGGAAGAAAGGAAATATTGTAATCCGAGTGTCGCAAAATTATATTGCATTTCAAACCACTTAGAATTTTTGTTTGCTCTGTTCACTTTTAAAATATACCTATGAGGACATCAGTATTTCAAGTCCTAAATGTGTTATCTCCTTAATAAGCACAGTTTTATTAATGCTTATCTGAAGTGTTAAAAATGCTATTCAACATACATTTTACCTACCTTGTTTAATACTTTGCATAGTAAACATTTAAAACATTTTAAAATGACACAGAAGATATAATATTTTAGACTTAAGATTGCACACATTTTTCTTGGCTAGTGGCTATTTTATAAATGTTGCAAATAGAATATAACTTATAATAATTATAAAGGTATAATATATGATAAATTTTGTTTGAAAATTAAATTGAGATACTCTTAACTTAAGCATATCTTTCCAAAGGTCAAATGAACGTGTCACCTTTTGCCAAAACCCGAGGCTAAAATCTTGTTCAAAACATGTTCTTATAAAAGAACGAAAGTAATTTGCTTTGACTTAAATGTGTTTACCTCCACATAGTGAATATTTTAACTGGCTGGATATTCTGACTTTGTAAATTACTTTTACAAAAATTACTAGACAAGATGTTCGTTGATGTCATTTCGTATGTGTTTAGTTATTATATCATGTGGTCATGGGTTATGTTTCTCTAATTTGCAGAAATCACAGGCATAAGCAAAGAAAGAGCAAATCAATCTGATTGTTTACTAAATTTTTTTTTTTTTTGTTACTAGCCTACTTATTACTTTGTACTCATATGATCCAACATCCTGGCACCGTGGTTCATATGAAAGATTTAGGATGCTTAAAGGAAACTGTTACATAGATTTTATCTCATAGTAAAGTTTTTTCTTAATGAATATTGCGATGCCAATTTTAAATCACATTTAAAAATTTTTCTATATATGTCCAATTAAGCATCCTTTCTTTTAACATGAATTTCATTAGGATTATGTTGTTATCATGTGACAATAGCAGACATACAATATTGTAATTACAAAAGTACTCTCTGAATTGGGGCACAAAATTATCCTTAAAAAAGAAACATCAAAAGCTTTTTTAAATGGCCTTGACATTTATAAGCATTACTTGGCATGAAATAAATGAGTACTACTGGCTGAAAAAAAATGCAAAATATTATTTTACTTTAGTTTTCTTACTAATTTATAAAAATATTTTCATATAAATTTCTCTGCTTCCTATTTGTAGCCAAATTTGATTTTCCCATTCTGAAAATTTTGTCAAACTCATTGATCAACTCATTTCTAGGAGATTAAATGAAGATAATACTCTTGAAAATAAAAACAAGATTAGCTTCACAAATGTTTCTATTTCCTGTTTTAATTTTAAAAGAACAGACTCAAAGATTTGATCTTTTACAGATATATATGTGATATATATATCATATATATGTATATATATCCAAATAGAAATAATTTATTAATTAATGGTTTATTGAGCATCTACTCAAAGCCAGACACAGAACTGGGCCCTAAAGATGCTCAGGTTGATAAAGCATTGTCAACTGGTGAGGCTATAAAAGCTATGATCAAAGCAAAAGCAGAACAAAATACAGTGGGACTCAATCGGAATGTCAGGACAGCTCTCACAGGGGAAGTGATATCTGGGATGAGACTCTAAAGATGAGTAGAAGTCCATCTTTTGGTTAATTTGTCCATCACAAATAATGTTTATTAAATTATTGTTTGTTGTATTCCTTAGTTGCTTTTTATAGTCGGTACCATGTGAAATTTAGTTTGTTAACATAGAACCATTCTAAAAAGAACATATTCTGTTGTAGAATAAACAGTAGTATTATTTTTAAATAAAACTTTTATTTGTAAAATAATTTTCAAGTGACAATTCTTAAAAAATAACTCTAGGATAATTTTAAATTACAAAAAGAAAATGTACTGAAAGAAACAAATATTGGTGTGAGGAAAAGTGTAACTTGTAAAAAATTTTAAAAGTATCACCGGGAAAAAAAATGGGAAAATACAATATCTTTATACATTTGTTTTTATAAGAGAAATGCTTATTTTTGCGAAATAAGGAAATGGCTGATATATATTGAGTTTTATGTTCTTTAACAGTTAAGGTATTATCTGAAAATAGTGATATCTGCTCTAGAGAATATCCTAGATTACCAAGTATCAGGGAGAATAATATTCATTGAAGTAGTGGGCTATGTTGGCAGTGTCTGCGGACCACAGTAATATTCTTTAAACTTTTACATTTCAAGGACTTGGATATGAGATTGAACTCTGAAAATTAAACTATATAATTCACACATAATGGTCTTTCCAGACTTAGGAGCTATTCTCTCTCTTAAGCATATTTAAAGAAGAAAAATTCCTGAACTCATAGACATTTAAAAAAGAAAAAAGAAAAAAAAATGTGACCCTGAGAAGCAACTAATGGCTGTCAGGCTGAAAAAATATCCACTACAATTCACAATTAGGCTCTTCATTTTGAAGTGACAATTTGGCGTTCCGGTCTTGTACGTTAGCTCTTGTGAGCTTAGTTAACTTGAATCCTCAACTAAGGCTGAATCCACTCTGAAACACTAGTGAGATCAGGTTTCTGAGCCCACAAAGCTGAAAACCAGGCCCTGGGCTGCAGAGAATTCACGAAAATAAATGTCACCATTTGAGATATCCACGCAGCCAAACTGTCACTCTTGGTCATAACCCTCTGCATTAGCATGAACCTCGTCTTCAAATAGCTACATAGTGAGCAAGACCACAGAGTCATGCATTTTCAGTCTTGAAAAATAGATATAATTTTTTAAATGCCGATTATTAATTAGAATTTATTAGACTAAGGAATGGTGCTCTTCTACTGTAACACATCCTGATAATGAAATGGCTATTATAGTTGATCTGTTTGTTTATTGGCACTGGGAGAATTTAAGAAATGACTGAATGATGCCATTTCTTGGGGCTTTTCTAAAAAGGCGAAAGGTTGGAAGAGAGGGCACACAAAGGGCCCTCTAACTTTTAGAAACCTTGATTGAACAGTTATTTAATAAGCCCCCTTATTACCTCTTTCAAGATACCCCCTTCCTTACCTCTTATTGCAATTTCTCTGGTGCTCATATATTATATGACAATAGGCACACACACCCACTTTGTGTTATATGTGCTATTCTGGGTGTAAATGTAGACCGAACCTTTGTAGAACAGTGGTTTTACTTGCAGTGCTATATGTAATACGAGTCTAGATATTCACTCTAGCTTTTATGGAAATTTGTCTTCTACTTAATAAACATTAAACCACTATTTTGATCATTCATTAAAAAGACTTTTTAAAGGCAGTCATTAAATAGGATCAAAATGTGTTGTCGCCTACAATTAATTCTGAGAATACATAATTCAGACAATAGTAGTATTTTATTTGTATCGTAAAAATAATTAAAACTACTTATTTGTCAAACTGCATTTAAATTATGTTTAATTTCACCTGTCCAGGGCATGGTTCTCAACAATGCTTCATGTTGGTTCCATAACACTGGATTAGCGTGTTCTAAGTTTCCCAAGTAGAAGTTTCGTTATATAGCTTGAGACAGAATGAACACTCAAGTCAAATTTTACTATCCAGTACCTGCTGGCTTCTAGATTCCAGAATCTAATAATGTAGAAAGTTAAAGAACTTAAATGTGTTAAGTTTCTAATGAATAATTGGTATCACTATCATTGTCAGTCAAATATTAAAATTATTATACAAAACAATTCCTACTAATTTGTACATAAGTTGTGCCTGGCACATAGTGAAGGAATTAAACACTTTTTTGTTTAAAAAAAAAAGAAACCTTGTTCCTAATTTCTACTGTTTTTGAATATGAACAAATGCCAGAGTCTGGTAGAATCGAGTAACATTTGTTCAGAAAAAAACATTGTATCATTAAGGTGCTATGTTTCTTGGCAATAATTTGTTTGTTTGTTTGTTTTTTACAAAAACAAAATATTTCCGATAAATTTATTTAAAAATTTTTAGGATCCTAACCTATTCATCAGTTTGCTCTAAAATTAAATATAAAACAAACAGGTCACTATTCTTGGTGGGGTTTTTTGTTGCTTTTTTTCTTTTTTTAATGCTGAGTACTTTTTAAATGGCTTAATTCTAAGTACTTGCACCCTTGGACATAAATTTTCATTCTTGTGATTTTAAAAAATTAAGAACCAAAGGAACAGGGCTTGTGGAATATCTTTCCAAGGGCAGCTCAAAAATATTAATAAGAATGCCAATAAGGTGGCATTAATACCTTCTAATTATTTTTTTATTTTGTTTTGTTTACTAATATTATTAAAGGTCAGTCAGTCTACCACACATGTCACAGTAAATTAAAATTTGTTTTATTGGTTATAGAAAATATTCTTTGATAATGAAATAAGTTGATTCTTTCTACAGCCATGCCACTCTGAACAAGCCCTATCCTGTCTGATCTCGGAAGTATATTCACATTTAGGCAAATACCACTACCCAAGTAGCTGCAACTGAGCTAATGCTTCATACCTGAGTACTTACACTGTTTAAGAGGTGAAGTCCTTTTAAGATAACAGTTTTAAGCTGGATTTTCTTATGAAACTCCTGAAGAATTTCTTAGATACTTTTTGTTTACTTTGAATTTCTAAATGAGAAAAACAGATGACTTGTCCAGAATTATTTGTTAAAGAGGTTGAGACCAGAATTTGACTCCAATCAAGAGCTTCCAACTCTGAGTCCAGGTCCATTTTCATTACTCTTTTCTTTCTCTCTTAGGCTGTACTATTTTTTGCCACCCCTGCACCCATGGCAGACATCACTAATCAATCATACCATTAATACTTACTAAGTCTAGATGCAGCCTCCACCACCATTTGACCATTGCCCCTCAAGATAAAACTTTTTACCAAAAAGTCTCATGAGTGTTTTGATCATATAAAGAATAGATAATATTATAACAAAACCATTTTTATTCAATCACATGATTCTCTTGAGCAAACCATAGTTTTCCATAGTTCTCACTCCTAAAATAATGATAATGACATTTACCAATTTCAGAAAAAATTGAAGTAAGTATTATGGAAAATCTACAGATTCCGAATAGAAACTTTCCAGTAAAAATAA
Source organism: Rousettus aegyptiacus (assembly GCF_014176215.1). NCBI lineage: Eukaryota > Metazoa > Chordata > Mammalia > Chiroptera > Pteropodidae > Rousettus > Rousettus aegyptiacus. Next base: position 41,481,818 of record NW_023416306.1, on the reverse strand, counting down.
TAACACAGTCAAAGTATACATAGTAAAAATTTTTGTTACCATAATTATTCCCTCAAAGTATCTAAAATTTAATTTTATAAACTCAAATATGCCTTCTCTTACGGAGATTTCAAGTTTTTTAGTAAAACCGCATATTATGGATGTTTCCTCCACTAAGATTCTAACCCAGCTGCATCTATTTTAAGGAAGGGAACAATTTTATGGGCAGTAGCTATAAAGATTGTTGATGTCTAAATATGGCGTCCCTCTTCATTCAACAACTAGCATGCACTTGCCTCATAATTTATAATGTTAATCCACTCATTTGTCCATCAGCTTGTCCGTTCTTTCCTTTGGATTTTATGTTTGTCAAGAGGAGGGTTATCTATCTTTGGCTATAAGAATTTCAAGCAAAGGAATGAATTAAATAGCATAGGATACCATCATTTACCTACCTGGGTTTAATTAATTTTGTCTGATTGACTGGAATTGAAAGTCTCATCAGCATGTTATTTTATCAAAGGCCTATTATCATCCTATCCGATCCTGTTTTGTACAGCATAAAATATTTTCTTAAGGAAAGAACCTTGACAACATTAAAAAGGTGCCACGTCTAATTGTGCCTAGTAATATAAAGAAAAAGCCGATTAGATTTGACATTAATTCTAAATAACTGCAGCGTTCTGCTCCTCCTTAACAATATTGCAATTTAATGTGTTTTGTAGTATTCCTATGCAAAGCTATCATTTATATGGTTAATTTTTATGCTTTCAAATTAAGTCCATTCACATTTCTTTAAAAGCACTTTTATTAGTCTACTGTTACTGATTTTTTTGGCCTCTTTAATGTACTCCGTCCTATACAAATATAGCTCAAAACCCTACCCCATCATTCATTCTCCAGGACTCAAATTGATCTTATTATATCATTATATAATAAGATCCTGACCCCCACAACTCAAATGAATTTGACCACAGATACTGTTAGAAAGAAAATGGACTGCATCAGAATCTACATTGTCTTCATCTTATATTTAGTTATTTAGTATATTTAATAATACTACACTGGAAAAATTGTAGGCTTATCTCAGGTGATTCTGTTTTATCTCATGTAAAGTACCTTCTTTGCTTACTCTTTTATAAATAGCCATATATTACTTCATACTCATTAATTCTGTCAGTCTTTGTACTGTGGCTGATCCTAAGGAAAATTCTGAAAACATTTAAAAAAGAAACTATGTAAACCTGGGAGGAGCTGATAAATGCAGTTTCATCTCTTTACAAATGTAAAATTAATAATACTATATTGCCTATGTTTAGTGCTTTATAATTCTCAACAAATCTCTGTAGACGTTATCTAGGTGATCCATGCAGCAGTCTTGTGAGATATGCAGGACGGGTAACAATAAGAATGTGCCCTGGGCTGCTAAGTCAAAGAAAACCCCAAGGTGCAGTTTTAACACCTTAAAAAATATTCCCCAAACAAAAACGTAAACAATTGTTTTATAAAAAAGAAATATGAATAGTTAATAAACAATTGGAAAGGAAGAGCTCAATATCACTTATTAAAGAATTAAAACAATAAGTGTTATCTTCACTTGTCAAATTACAGCATAGTGTGATGAATTGGACACCGTAATACTCTATAGCAGACATTTATATCAGTACAATTATTGACCCTACACTCTTAAAAATGACCATGCTCTCGGCCCAGTAATTCACCTTCTGAGAATCTTTCCAAAGGAAATAAAGTAACAAAAGACTTTATACCTAAAGTCTTATGCCTAAAGACATTATGATATTTTCAACAATATAAGAGCAATTTCTGGTAATGCTCTTTATGGCACACTTTCAGTCAGTATGTACTCACTGTTTTACCAGTATGTATTCAATGCACATTACTAGTATTAAGTGTTTATATGAACCTGACAGTGTTTTTGGTTCTAGGGATAAATCACTGAGCAAGAAAATCATCATCATCACTAAACCTAAGACTAATAAAAAAAATTGGAATGCAAATTTTATATACTGTATGATCTAAATTATATAATTTTTTTTTAAAAACATATAAAAATGTTAAAAATCACCTCAGGATATTAAGATATCAGGTAATTATTTTCTTATTTATTACCATTTCTGTACTTTCTAACTTTCCCACACAGTCTCTGTAGATCAGTACTGTGTCAAAGTGAATGCTCACTCTGGCATTGTGATAAGTCTGTCCTTTACCTATGACTCATTGTTTTTTAGCTCATCCATTTTCCTGAGGTCATCTAGTATTATAATAGGGTTAAGGTTGAAAGTGTAATGGCTCATTGAGAAAATTAACTTATTTAATATTTGCACAACTATTTACTCATGCATTACCAAACGTTTAATCAGAGACCTATTATTTACTATGCATTACCCTATGTTTTGAAGATATAGGGTATATAGGATTCAGTCTCATTCTCTAAAGAGCTTAGAGTTTCATCTTCTTAAAAGCCATATGCTGTAATTCACAATAAATACTGGAAATAGCAATAATAATATGCAGTTTAAAAACTTTCTCCATCATTGGGAAAACAAGCGTTCTGCCTTAATAATTTTTTATTAACAGTAGGTTAATATTGTTCTTTTTGTCTCTGAAAGCTCATATTTATTTGAAAAATTACTTCAAATGTTAAAGGAAAAATAAAGATAGGATACTTATATAGAACAATTAATCACCTTACCTTCATTTTACCTTTGTCAAATTAGCCCATATCTATCCCCGACTGCACTGTGGGGCTTTGCAATTCTAGAGATGTTAAAGAATGCCAAAGGACACACTCAGGTCTCAAAACATAAGAAGCTGGAGGATAATTGATTCCTGTTGATGGATTTGTGGGAAATTTTTAAATATTCTATGCTCTAAAGTAGATGAAGAATTTCAGGGTTTTTTTTTAAGGCTATTGGAAACTCATTGGTATTTAGTAGGGCAGGATTTAAGTATGACATTCATTGTTAAGGCGGTCTTTATTCATGGGTACTCATACCCCCTAGGCAGTAGTTTAAAACAGGTCACTTTGACATATTTGGCAATGTCAAGAGCCATTCTGCATTGTCACAATTGAGAAGATACCACAGGCATCCAGTAGGTAAAAGTCAGGAATGCCACTAAACCTTCTACAAGGTACAGTACAGTCCTCTAAAACAGACTCATTCTGCCCTCAAATGCCCATAGTGCTAACGGTAAGAAATATAGCCCTAGAAGTATATAAGGTCTTTCTAAATGGAATCACATTACAGATCTTCAGTTTTCCTATGTATCTCTGAGAAACCCGGTTCCCCTCTTCTACCTCTTCTTTCACAATAACCCCACTTCCACGTCACTCTCACGCATTTTAAATGTTTTCATTATGTACATGGTCCTCAAGATGAAAAAACTTCCATTGCACTAAAACAACAGAATAATTTGAAATATTGATCTTGATGCTGAGAAAGTGAATGATTCTAATGAATGGGTAAAACATTCTTTTGCAAGTCAGGTAGTTTCCATTTCTTTACTGTCAACAAAATTGAAGAAAGGTCTAATCAAATTGTCAGTTATAACCCATTAAAAATAGTTTCCATGTTAGAATGCTGTGTGATTTAAGGCATATATTTCAGAAGGAGTTTAAAGAAGTGAGTTAAATTGCTATGGCAAAATTAGTTTCACTTCCATCTATATATTTATGTGAATACATTTTCCAACACTTACGTTTCCACAAACAAAAATAGGAACAGAAGTGATGCTAAATTTCATTATAGTCTATTAGTAAATAGACAAGCATAGGTACCAGAATTGTTTGGAAGGGGAAAAAAAGCCCCATCTGGCTTATTATGAGATGAATTTCCTTTAAATATTTATTTTTTGTGTTTAGTAAATATAAAATTTGTAATATATTTGTGTAATTCTTATTAATTGTGATTTAGTGATAATAACAAATCAGTCCAGAAGAAATGTTACTACTCAGAACTCATATTCACAGAGAGAAAAAAATGTTACAGTTAAATATAAATACATATTTTTGTTGAAGAGAAGTGAAACCAGGTGATTAATAAAAGACTTTTAAATATGAAAATTTTGACATTAAAATAAAATTCTGTAGGGGAGAAAAATGGAAGTACAAAGTTAAGGAGAAAATATATATTATAAAATTCATGTTACAGAAGAGCTTATTTATGATATTTTTAAAAACTGTATAATATGGTATCAAAACATTTTGAGATTTAGATTTTATTAATATAATGAAAGAACAATTCATCAGTTTTATTTTAAAATCTAAAATCTAAAATGTCTCAGAAATCACATCCTTTACAGTGATATAGTATGTACTATATAATCAGCTTTTTTACAGTGGTTCTAGATTGAATGGGAATGCTCTAGGACCTATGATTTCTAGTTCATGGTACTGTTCATGTTTTTTAGGTCCATATTAACCTGGTATTATAATCACTTAGGAATTGCATGAGAGTGAATACCTAGGCAACAACCATTTCAAACTCTAAGAAGAACGAAGAGTGGTAACTTGTTATCTTTCAACTTTTCTTAGGTGACCAGACACGATCATATCTGAGAGGCTTTGGACACTAGCCAACCATTCATTTTACCCACGTTTCTAAAGTGCCAGTTCTCTGTAGAAGTTCTAGATGACCACCAACCTCAAATCAGCAGCTATGAGATGGAAACAATATCTTTCTCAAAAAAGAGGGACTTCAGGACATTCCGCTAGGCCAGGGGCCTACAAACTTTTTCTTTAAAGTCCTAGATAGTAATATTTTAGACTTTATGGTCCATGTGGTCTGTTGCCACCACTCAACTTTGGCACTGGAACACAAAAGCAGCCATAGTCAGTATGTAAAATCATGGCTGTATTCTAATAAAACTTTACTTACAAAAACAGGCGGCAGGCTAAATTTTGGTGGGCAGTTGTTTGGTAACCTCAATACTGGACGGTCAAGTCCCTAAGAACAGGATCCATTTCTTACTGAACTTAGTATTCGCATCACCTAGGACAACATCTGATATTCAATAAATGTTGAATAGATGAATGAAAGTATTCCAGCCATAGAGGATAATAGTATATTAAAAATATGCTGAAATATAATGCACTGTAAAGGAGAATAAAAAAGAATTATAAACCTCATAAAGCATGGCTATTAGCCAAGGAGATCTATTTCTAGAAGTACCAGGCAGCTTGGCCACAATTAATAGAATGAGTCTGTAGTACATTATTTATACACATTCTCATATTGAATCACCAGTTAATATTTAAGTATAACTTTTTATATATTTATCTTCTCTATAATTTGAACTTGAAGTAAGACATCTTTGAATCCCGATCTCTAAACTCTACCTTACTCATATGTAATCAGTCAGTGAAACTTCAAATTAATTACGGACAAAGAAAGGTAACTTAAAAAAATGGACAATTAACTAACTGGTCAACAAATATTTGGTGTGTCTGGTGTTCTAAACATTATGTAGTTGTTGGAAGAGATCCAATGAAGAAAATTTATTCATTTAAAAAGTAAATACTATATAGCACCTATTATATGTCATGTTCAGCTCTAATTCCTAATAAATGTTAACTCAGTTAATCCTCACAGCAAACTTGTGTAAAATAGTGTTTATTATTAGGTTCCTTTAATATGTGAAGAAACCGAGATATGGAAAGGTTAAGTAACTTGGTGAAAGTCACACATCTGGTAAATGGCAAAACTGGGATTCAGATCCAAGCAGCCACCTACTGAGTCTGTGTTCATAACCATTGCAAGATGCCATCACTTTTCCTAAGTCAACTCCTGAAGTTTCAAAAGGACAGATGTGAATTGTTAACTAAGAATACAACACAATATTGCATTGCCAGAGGACCCTTGTAACAGATGAGTTAAGAAGTGAGCAGGTTGATGTTACAGCAATAGGACAAATTTTGTGGAAAATCACTTGAACTAAACCTTAAAATTGTGCAGAATTTTATTAGCAAAGAATCACAAGAAGCTTTTCAAGTAGAAGGATGGAGTGAATGGAAGCATAGGGATAGACTTGTAATTCGTATGTGTATACCATCCCAAATGAAATAAAGAGTAAGAGGAGAAACTAATACTTATTCTGTGCTTCCTATGTGTCATATATTGCATTAAATGCTTGACCTCAAAGGGGGCTATTTACAATTCCAGGCATTAAAGCAGGACTGTCAGTTCTAATCCAGCTTCTACTACTTACTGTGTGGCCTTGGGCAAGTTACTCGACTTCTCTGAGCCTCAAATTTTTTGAAAAATTAAGCTAGATACCTGCATCATAGGGTCATTGTAAGAGTTAAATTACATAGGATAACATTAGAAAGGACTTACATAGTCCCCTGATATTTAAGCCTCATAAAGTGCTTTATAATCATTCTTGAATTTTTGTCACACACACACACAAAAAAATGTGAAGTGTTGTCTCTATATTTCAAATGAGAAAGCTAAGGCTCAAATAGTCTCCAACCAATCTCTAAAATATATGTATAATTCTATAAGTACAACAGGCTTCCCAGAGAATTAGTTTTCATTGGGAGAGATTTGCTTAGATATAGGAAAGAATTAAGAGACGCTGAAACGTCGAGCTAAGATAAATTTAGAATGTTGAGGATTTAGCGTTTAAACTTTTGAAAACCCAAAATATATGACTATTCTTATTTAAAATTTTCTCCTTAACAATTTAGAGGTCATTGGATAAAAAGAGGAGTCAAACCAAAAGCAGAGAGGAGGCCTTGGTCTGGCATTTGCCAGTGTTACCAAGTTTAGCTGATATCTCCGTTGCCCCCTTAAACCTGTCTCATAGTAAGTGTCCTCAGTCTCACCTCGCAGGTCTCACTATACTTGTCAACTTAATTTCAAAACATTAATTAAGTAGAGCATTGCATCCAGTTATAGGGAAGAAACTCATGATTGTTATGATAGTTTGGTGGGTTTTTTCTTATATTTATTTACATTTGTTTAGCACAATTTGGTTGAAAAAACAAACACATTTATCAGATATAAAATGCAATGTTTCCCTATATACCATCTCACCGAATATTATTATATCCAGAGCATTTTTTTCGTGTTATGGAGGGTTGATCTGTTCTTCGGGAGAGTGTTTCATGAAGGTGCTCACCACTTTTTAAATGGGAACTATCTAATGTTTTATTTTATTATACTTTACATGCAACTTCAAAGATCCCTTCAGGTATCTAAAATAGTTGAATCTTTCCTTTTCTTCCTACTAAAAATTATAATTTCCATTAAAAAAACTTCAATAATTTTACCTGAATTTCCTTTTAAATACACACCTGCAAAATGTATGTATGAACTTTAAAAGAAAAAAAAACCCTTAAATTCTCCATTATTTCATCTTAAAACAAATAAATGCTTGCTTTTATCATTTTATTTTTAGAATTTCTGTTGGAGGGGTCATAATTTCAATGGCATTTTCTGCCACGATAAAAGGTACTGACATCAGGAGATCTAAATTGTGAAACTTATATAACTTGTACTATACTCAGCCCAGCATCTTACGGTCTAATTAAATACAAACCAAGTCAGTTGGCAGAAAAATTGTGTTATGGTGCAGATATTAGCACCTTGTTAGCAGTCCAAAACCTGCTTTCTCAGGCAGAACCTATTTCTGAATGCAAAGTTTTATATAGATAAAAGCTGTAATGTTTTAAAGGCATTTGATAAACTTATATTTGAATCCAGAAAACATTTTTTTCACCAACTTTTTAAAATCACATGGGGCCAGTTTATTGCAATTATGTATCTCTCTCATCTATTTTTCCATAAAGAAAATTAAAACACACACACATCACATTATTGACATTTTTAATTTAAAAAGAAGAGCTATTTTAGTATTCTTATAAAAAATAGGCATTTTCCAAAACCATTATTTCACCTTTTTCAGGTTTGATTTCTAGAAAAAGTAAAGAAATTTATTTTGAAATGCCACTACATGATAACTGCTCATGTGAAGTATGTTATAAATGTGTCACATAAATGTGTTTTAATATTTGTGTTCCCCTAGCATTAATCTATATTTCTTCTTATTATCATCATAGTTAATTCTTATTGATCACTTAATATATGCTAAGCACTGTTTTGAACACTTTATATTAATTACCCCCATTAATAATCAGAATAAATCCTTAAAATTTGTAGTAATTTTTATCCTCATTTCACAGATGAGAAAAACGAAGCATAGAGAGGTTAAGTAACTTGTTCAAGATCACCCAGCTAGCACTTGGAGGAGCCGGGATTTGAATCTAGGTTTTTAACAGCTGTGCTGTCCCCGTTACCCATTACTTATGGCCAGAGGATGCTGCAAGCTGATTTCATCCTCTTGACCTATCTTGTCTGTCTTAGAGGCCCTTCCTGGCATGCACACCTTCAGACACGTCCTTGACTCTAGCCAGTGCAAAGCCAGGTGAATGGTTTGGCGAAGTGATCTGGTTCACCTCCCTCAAAAAGCCATGCACAATATTGAAGCATCTCTCTTCGGTCCCATTAATGATACATCGAGAACGAGAGGCTGATAATTCAAAATCACTCGAAAGCATGTCTTTCTGTTATAAATGTGCATTTTTTAAAAATTGCCACCATACACTGCACCTGACTCTGAAGCAATCTGTCTTAATTTGAGAATGGGTGGCTCACACCCAAGTGCAAGCAGTATCCAGCACTATGATAATTTGCTGTCTCACAAAAGATAGACCGTCTTCTGGGGATTTAGTGGAAAGAGTTCTAGATTTTAGGTCAAGAGGCATTTCACTGACTTTGTCTGACTATGACTATGTACCCTTGGCAAGTCACCTCTGTGGCCCACCTCCTCATCTCTAAATAAGATTGTCTCCAGGGTCCCTCCAACTTTCAGAGCCCGTGAGTTCATGCCTTTGAGGATACTACTTTCTCACATTGTTACCGGGGTCGTTTCTCAGTTGTTTTAGTCATTGAAGAAACAGAGACTTATATTATAGATTAGGTAACTAGTCCAAAAACAAACAGGTATAAGGTACGTACAGTGGAAACACATGCGATTCCAAAATCCTGGACTGAGTTGTCCTTTGTGATTCTAAAATCCAATAGGTCTGTTCCCTACAACATGCCTGGTCTCCAACTTACTAGAATTGTAGTGGATTTCTACATAGTCCTGTAATCTTACAATACACCAAAAATACAATGTTTATTAGGACTATAGTAAGGTTCACAAATATTAAAAAGAAGCGTCTGATTGTTCTTGAATTCTATCAGGCAAATCACTGAGAAATTTAGGCTATCATTTATACTCCAGTCAATTACTTTACTGAATCCTTTTCCAAGAACACAGTTTCCCAGAGACATAAGCAGAGACCTCAAGGGCCTGAAAACTTGAAAGATCCTCCCACCTCCTCTAGACAGAGCTAAGATAAGGAGAGCACTGAAAGGCTGTGCTGATTTAAGATAAATAGCGCACCTCCGGCACAGTTTCGCTGAAGGCTGGTCGTAGTTTGTGCGCTCGCGCGCAGGACCACGCGGGCCCGTATTTAGAGAAGTCAGGGTGGGTAGCTTGTGTGGGTGATAGGGGAATTCAATGAAGGGAGATACTTTAGCCCTTTCCTCAAGTACATCTCCCTCCTGAGTACATTTACTTCCATCACAACGGACTAGAGGAGATCCTTGCTTATTGGTGCGGAACCCTTGAGACCTAATTTAGCTTTTATAGGAAATTCAAAAAGAGAGAGACCTGCACGAGAGCAAGAGAACGGAACGAAGATATGAGTTTGTACGGGGAATATTGATACTTTTGGACTGCCTCTGTAACTCTTTTAAAAGAAATTTCTAAGTAAATGCTGACTTAGACTTTTCAGTTAGTGGAAGAAGGTCTGAGCTCCTCACGAGGGACAATGCACGGCCCGAATCATCTTTACAGTTCCCGACAGTCTGTCCTCTCTGCAGCTGGGGTTCATTCGTTTTTACGCTGTGAAGGTCAGCAAACATTTTGGAAAAAATAAATTTCCCCTTTTTAAATTTCTTAAATGTGCCCTCACAAGGATGCCTAGAAATAGGAAAGTTACATAAATGCAAATTTAAAACATGGCCCGACAAGCTGTGCCTGTTGGTCCCGTTGATCATTTTTTATTCACATTTCACAGCAATTTCTAAGAACTTCACCACATCTTTTGTTAACTACATATCAATTAAAATACCTCTGAGAAGCAGGTACAATAACGCAGTATTTGTTATCCTTCTCCAACAGCGAAAGGCCCACTTTTTACTAACTGCTAACGCACAGCACATAGAGACCTGGGGGGGGGGGGGGGGGAAGCCTGCTCTTAAGGATTTCACAGATGAAGAAAGACATTTTTTTTTCCAGTGCTGTAGGGGAAAAAAATAATCAGAAGCTTAACCAGGCAATCAGTGGGAGGATAAGACCAGAACTTAGACATTCGTATTCCTTCTCATCATCTATTGCAGCCACAAAGTCTAATAAATTGTCATTCACAAGCAATTTTGCTACACAAATATGAATTGTTAATGCAAAGAGCCCAAATTACTTTTGTAGATGGATATAGCAGTGTAGCGATGGAAGGCGGACTGCTTTTAAAAAGAAAACGGAAAAAAAATTGTAAAACATGGACCTTTGAAATTAAGCATCATTCTGCCCTACTTTCTGAATCAGCTAAGATCATTTTCCTACCCTTCTGAGTCTCAATTTCCTCACCTGTCCAATAGGAGAGAGAGACCTACTTCCTTGGATAGGTACAAGAATTAAATAAGGCAATAAATGTCAAAGCTAGCAGATAATTAGTAATATTATTATTATTTTCTGATAGAGAGCAATTATATATAGTTTTTGCACTTTCAAAAGTTGGTCTTAAGTACTTCCAATGGATTTAACATGCCTCCCATGTGTAGGACTGGACTGCTTTTCTGAATAATATGAACCTGCCTGTGGTTTGTTATGTTGATCATGCATCCTGTCTGATAACAAGCTAAAATAAAGCATTATCACTAACCTTAGAGTCTTTCACATCTTTTAGTCTATTTTCTACCTACAACTCTACATCTGTAAGGTATGACTATGAAATAAATGTATAAATAGTATATATGATCTGTTAATTAATTTATACAGTCACGAATTCTGTGATTTAACATATTAATTAACCAGGTCAAAGTGTTAAATGGAGGCAATGACCTTCACATAACTAACCATATATTTAGTTTATTGGGCAACTGAATGCTAACTGGCATTCCCTACCAGCTAGAAAAATACATTAACGTAACAACTTCTCAGCTTCCAAATTCTGCCATTAACTAAAACATGACTTACCACTGCTTTGATCACCGAGCTTGAGTCAAAACTCTTGTTTTTATTCAGAAAAGATGATTTATTCCAAATAATGTTTTCACTTAAGAGTCTAATCATAACCCCAAGATGATTCAGATGGTGAAATCCAGCTGTAACAACAACAATATCATCCAGAAAAATAACCACATGTATACTGAATCCCTTAAAAGTTTTCCATAACAGATCTAGGGATGATAAATCATGCCAACTCATTTTATAATTAACTAAAGTGTTCCTTTTCCTTCAACATAATCCAAAAGGATTAACCTACGACCTTTAGTTGGATAAATCAGGAGGTCATAATTTACTCTGCTGTGCAAAATTAAATTTAGTTTGTAAAATCTGAGCAAAGAAAACATTCCAAACACATGCAAAGGTGAGCATTTTCAGAAATTTCAAAAATAATCTTTATAGCAAATAAAATATTCAATAATATACAATATCTCTATACTAAACAGCACGGCTTTCAATAACCTATTTTAGAACTTTTGCATAGGACTCTCCTGAAACATCATGGTCATATCATCTGATTTTTGAATTAACAACATGGATAAATCAAGAGAGCCATGTTTCTACAGTTTATTCTTAATCTCAGATTGTCACAAGGCAGATTTTTCACCATTTTTCCTTATTTCCTAACATGGTACCTATCACAATGGATATTTGTTGAATAAATGCACCCAGGAAATAGACTCTATCTGTAATAGTATGAAAGTACAGTGAACCTCCTTTGGATGGTTTACTTTGAAATTATAAGGACTGGTAAAGCAACATTGTTGCATAGTTGCATGAATATGCTCCTTATGTATTACTTCCTATGTCTCCCAGTTTCTGCTCCCAGTTATGCAACAGATCTTGGTTCTGTTCCTGTCTGACTTCTGTTTTCTGTTGTAATACCTCTGATAACATTTCATAAAAAGTTACCGAGCAATCACTTAAGACATTTTTTGCAACAAAGCAGAGGATAGATGAATGGATGGATGGATGGATGGATGGATGGATGGATGGATGGATGGATGGATGGACATATAACTCCCTTCGCTGAACATTTCTAGTTGCTGAATTTTAGTAGTACATTTTAATTTCAGTTTTACATTTTCTGCTCTCCTAAGACATTGATCATCTTTGGAAAGCTGCATTGTGCCAAATTTATTGATTTTCACTGCACATGCTGAAAATGTTCTTGATATATCATTAATATAACAATTGAGATCAAGAATTTTTAGATTCGAAGTAACTGACATTAGAAAAATAGAAAGTAGAATTCACCTTCTCTCCATGAAATACTGACTAAAATGATTCTATCCTGTGACTTTATTGCATTATTTTATGACTTATCAGTACATAGGTCAAATAAAGGCCAGGAAATTGAGTTCACATTATTAACCCAGGCACAGATCACAAGATGGTTACCTCAATAAGGATAAAGCCTCTCTTTGATTTTGCTAAGATAAATCATGTAATGTAGTGCATTGTCTGTGACTTGTTTCCCTAGAGGATGGTGTTGATACTCAGTTCTTTAAACTAGTTATCAAAAAGAGAAACAGCATAAATCAGAATCTTTGTAGGTTATTCTTCACAAGGAACAACCTATAAGCTGAAGTTATTGACTTTCCACTGTACTCAGATAATAATAAACCAAAGAATGAAGGAAATGTTTGTGATGAATAAGGGCATTACGGCAAATCACTATTAATATAAAATATATATATATATGAAAACATAAAAAAAAGAGTATCTCCTTTCTAGCTTCCAGCTCTATCTAATCCTTACTAACCTAACACATCACACTCATTCACAGGGTAGGGATGGTGCCATTTGAATTTAGGTGTTTGACAAACAATAAGCTTTTAGTAAGTATTTCTTGAGGTTTGACTTGGGCTGTTAGTTGATTCTTTCAAATTTTCTTTTCTATAATCATCTTTTAATTTGCTATAGCCTTATGTTTTCACTTCATTTTCTCTTACAATTTGATCTTTTTGTTCCCTGTCATCTCTTAGTTCTTCTATCATTTCATAGTTTTCCCCCAGGGGATTGATTCCTTTGCTCTCTTCTTTTGTCATAGTCCTTTCTGTCGTCTTTTTCTTTTTCTATTCTCCATTCACTTTATCTCAATAGTCTTAATTTTTTCCCATTTCTTTTGAAAGAGTTTGCTTGATTCATATTCCCTTCTTTATTTCTTTAATCTGCTCATTTTCATTCTTTCCTTTAAATGACTCCACCAAACTTTGCCAAAAATGCCTTTGGATCAGGGAAGAAAAGATCTCAAGAGCTCCTTGTACTTTTGTCAGATGCAAAGCATAAATCCATATTTATAGGGTATGGCTCTGATTTTAAAGAGTATGTTTGTCAGACATCTGTGTTGTTTTACATATATGAACATTTCACGACGACAAAACTCCAGCCAGAGCTTTCAAAGAACTCTTTAGCCTAATTGTTAATGTTTCACTATCAGAAGTTAAGAGAATATATCACCTGTGATGTTCTCCAAATGAACTTTCCAGCTAGACTCTTTCTAGGAGACTATTTAACCAAACACTCTTTCAACTTAATTATTTTAATAAGGATAAGTAGTCTTTTGCTTCCTTTTGAATCTTCCTTCTACAATCAATATTAAGTGTGGCCTGACAATTTTGATGAATTGATTATTCAGCTGAAGTTGTTTGGGTTTATGCTCTGTCTTTAATCCCTGAGCTATGAAAAATGTAAGAACATCTCTATGGTACTCCACACCAGAGTTCACAGCATGGAAATTATTGCCATTACTTTGTTCATTGGGTCAACCAAAATGTTTTTAGCAAATATTGTGTTCCAAGGCCTGAGATAGATTTTGAAATGGTAAATGGGAATAAAGTGAAGATATCAACATATACAGAGAACTAGAGATACAACCAACCAGTAATTACAATGTGGTGCAATATGCCAGTGTAATGTTTCACATAAAAGGCTCTGAGGTCATAGGAGAGGGGAAGCGATCTGCCTTAGGTCTGGAAAGGCTTGAAGAAAGGTGGGATATCTTCAGAGGGAGGAAGAGTTAAGGTCAACCCAAGCAAGAGCAATGTCTGAAAAAGAATTCAGGTTTACTAGATGTGATGGATAACAAAATTGGTGAAAAGCTTGCTATAATGATTGATACTACTGCTGTATAATTATCATCTTACGGATACTAAGTCTTAAGAGATTTTGAAGGAAATCCAAAGGTCTTGACTTCTGCTGAAAAGCTAATTAACTTTATTTTTTGCTGGCCTTTCGTTTCTTTCCCATAAGATGAGCTGGTGATTTAAATACATGCATGAAATTTATAGGAGAAGATAATGTTTAAATATTTATTCTATTGTTTGTTCAAACTATTCCTGTGGTCTCTTCTCTATTTGCATGATGTAAATACTTTTTTCAACCACTATTGATTCTTCCCATGCTTGGTAATCAAAGCTTAGATCAACCATCATAGCTCAAATATGAAAAGCTAAACTCCAAGAAAATTATAATATTTGTCTTTATTTTATACTCAAATAATGAAAAAGAAAAGACAGTATTATATATTCTGTGAAGAGCACATCTGGAAACCTAATGATCTTTTAAAAGGTTATTTTGGAAAATATGTATTTGATTCTAATTACATATAATAAGGTAGAATTTACAAAAGGGAATTATTTTTCACCTTGTAATTGCTGTAGCACTGGCTAAGGATATACAAAGTATTCAAAAATTACTTATTAAATTACATTTAATTTTACTTAAAACTGAGTCTACTTAGTGATCTATGTCCCTGATGCTGATAAGTAAACACAAAAGATTAACCCAAACCATATCATCTTTAGATTGAGAATGAGGATGTTATATTTCTGATTTTCAGAAAACAAGAAATATTTCATTTTGTCAACTGAATGGAGAAAGAAGAGTGTGCTTATGTGCCATAATCCCTACTGTGACTGATTAAATCCTTTGAAAGTAAAATGTAGAAGTTATAAAGAATTGGAAGTTATATTGATTTTTCATTACTAGCTAAAGGCTTGCATGCCATATAAAATGGATTCTAACATCAAGGCAGGGAGAAATTGTGTTTCCAAGATCCTTTTGTAGAAATCAGTAGGAAACCAAACAGTTGTATGGTCTAGTTAATAAAGTCAGGTGATAGGGTAATGGGACTTTATTTTACTCTTCCTTAGAGAAAGCTAGAGATTTATCTTTATAATTGGTCAAATAGTATTCAGTTTTCTATCTTGCATCCACATTTTATCAGACTAGTCAGGATGTTCTTCCTAGTTTGCTCTTAAAAGGACAAAAGGATACCTCCCCATCCCCCACCCCCACCCCCCCACACACACATTACGATTTTCACTCTGTCAACACAGCAAGTTGGCAGGTATGTGGGAAACGTGATTTAACTTCAGATGTTACTATGGGAAGATGAATAAATTAAAGAATACCTGTTTTCAGTTTTACAGTAAGTATAGAATTCTGTCGTTTTTGCTCTCCATTCCCATTCTAACAGCACCCTGATGAATGTTCACCTTTGCTTCCTGAAACCTACTACTAAATCAGAATCTCTCATTAAACATATCCCAAGTAATTTCAACACAGAACCAGGGCTGAGAGACAGTGAGAAAACAAATGCAAACATACAGTAGTTGATCACAAAATTTTCAAAAATAAAGGGGAAAAATTGCAAAAAGCTAGTTAGAAAATACAAGAGGTGATACAGTAAGTTTAATAAAAGGTAAAGTTTGTTCCTAATTTATAGCTTCTTCATGCATTTTATTTTCACACTAAGAAAACCAAAATGGACTATCGAAGACCTAATTTGGAATCACCCAAGTTGTGATCAGCACCTGACTTGTGTCAGATCTACCAGGGAATATATTTAAAATGCAGATTACTTAATCAAAATCTCTAACCGATGGGCCTAGTAGTTTAACGAACATCTATTTTAACCAAGATTCCCCAAATGAGTCTACACTACAGCTTGATATTCATTATTGTAATTAACTCACACACTTTCTCCTTAGGAAAACAAAGGCTTGCATTTAATTTTGCAGTTCAAACAACAAATAATAAAAAGCCTAAAGACTTATCCAGAGTCAACTGGACAGTCAGCGACAGTGATCCACCTCAGCATGGAGCTATGGCATCTTTTGCAGAGTACCTCCTCCATCAGATGGCTTCTCCTTTCTCACCTCTGAAGACCAAAGCTGCAAAAATTCCATGGGTCCATTTTCTTCAAACACTTGTTATTCAGAGTTTTTCATGACTTTTCCAAACTACTAAAGATACATGTGTGCAACATCCAATATAAAATTCCTGTCATCTACCAAAATTAAACTTTGTTCCAGAAATTTGGGGAAGGTATATTTTGTTAGATGTGTAAATGAAGTGTTAACCATGATTTTTGGTCTTCCAGCCACGATTTTTTTTTTCAATTAAGTAATTATAATCAATTTCAGAATAAACATCTGCAATAATATCGAAGTGGCACTTAGGGTAAAGTAGGAGACTCATGACTGATCAGAAGGAAAAATAAGGCAAATGTGCATTTTTAGAAATTTATGCTTTAATACTCCCAAAACAAATAAGACAAAAACAACAACAAATAATAATAACCAATATCCCTCATCCCCACCTCCCAAAAAAGGCAATAAAGATTAAATGTTAGAGGAGAGACATTCTGTGACACTCTGTTAGAACAGGACTGATGAGTCAAAGTTACTGGAAAGCAAATTTCCATTCATAATAAGGAATAATTGTGTTGGGCTCTATCATTGACGTGCTCAAGCAGAGCTCAGAATTATTGACTTTCAGGGTGGTTTACAAACATAAGCCTTATAGAATGGAAGGCTGGGATTAAAGATCAAAATTCCATTCCTGTGTTAATAATATTTTATGTTGATATATTTACAGATATTCACAAAAAGCACTTTGGGAAAGACCTCCTAATTAATTCAAGCTAGCTGTAAAATTCAGAATTTGGACCTAGAAACCAGAAGCATGAGCAGTTGAGCATTATCCATTACTAGCAATATATCTTTCAGTGTGAAAAGACTGACTGTTAATTAATTTTTTAAATTAGAAATTTATTCTCAAGCATTATTTTAGATAGAATGCAAAGAGAAGTTTTAATTGTAGTGCTGTACTACAAAAAAACAGGATGTTAAATTATGCACAGTTAAGAGAAGCATTCATTCTGTAAGTATTTACTGAGCATCTATTATGTGCCAGTCACTGTTCCAAGATCTAGGAGCACAGCATGAACAAAAGAGACCAAAATCCTTATCCCAATGAAACCTACATTCCAGAAGCAGAGACAGACAACAACAACAACAACAACAACAACAAAAACAAAAAAACAAGTAAAATCTGTAGTATTTGTAATGGTAGTAAATTCTACGAGAAAAAATAAACCAAGGAAGAGGATTAGAAGGACTAGAATGATAAGAAGCTGTGGGGAATTACTGTTTTTCTGTCTATGTAATAAAAAATACATATATTGCCAAGAATAATTTTCGAATTCAAAGACTCAGTGTCATAGAGTTCGACTCCCTGGTTTTACAGAAGATAGAACAGACTCCACAGAAGTTCCTGTTTTGTCTGAGATTTCCAAGACCTGAGTTCAAATCCACTCACGTTTAGGCCAGAGCTCTTTGCAATATATCATGTGCATTTCTTAGAAGTTTAGAAATTGTCCTTCAAATCCATTTTGTCGCTGCAAACGAGGCCAGACTTTGACTAAGAATATTTTCACTCTTCCAAAATATTTCTCTGTGTGTATGTCTCTCCAGCAGCCTGTTTATAGGGTAACCAGTTGACTTCATGCACTTGAAGATAGATGGCTGTTAACACCATGTTGTGAGTGATGATGTAATTTCACATGATTTCCAAATGGAGTTTCAGAGCTACTTTTCCAAGACTAAGATCTATGTAGACTATCAACAGATGACCGTAAATATAGTTTGCTATACTTTATTTTTAAACCATCTATCTGCTTTTAAAAGACACTCTAAATCTGTCACTGCCTTTTTCCTAAACTCCAGTGACATAAAAGGAGAGAAGATCATTATTCGGGGTGGGGGAAATGTCGGGGGAGGACCAGAGAGACCAGAAAGGAAGAGGTGAGCAACAAATTGCCCTACTTGAGTGGGAGGTTCTTATAGTCCAAATGTTGAAAACACTTTTAAAGTGCAGTTATTACTAGAAGTAACTGTGAAAATACTATTCTCTTCATCCAGCTGCTCTCTTCATATTTGCTTTACTGAAAAAGAAAAAATGTTTATTATGGTTAGTA
This sequence comes from Rousettus aegyptiacus, assembly GCF_014176215.1. Classification (NCBI taxonomy): domain Eukaryota; kingdom Metazoa; phylum Chordata; class Mammalia; order Chiroptera; family Pteropodidae; genus Rousettus; species Rousettus aegyptiacus. The sequence continues at coordinate 41,463,211 of NW_023416306.1, read as the reverse complement.
ATGAAAGCCTCAGGCATCAATGTCTCAAGTGTCTCCTAATCTCTCCTCCCACAGACGTGCGTCTGACGGTGGGAAAGGCAACAGCCCTAGATGTTTCAATCCAGGATTTAGTGTGCCAGGCCGATGTTTGTAAACTGCGAACAAATGAGAGGATGAAAGAGACAGTCTGTGGATGGACCTAAAGTAGTTTTGACACTCGGTGGGTTATAATTGGGTTTTCAATATTATTTAGGGATAAACTGAAAATTATTTTTTCTGAATGTACTCTGTTCTTCTATTGTAATATTACTGAAATTATTTTCTTCGTTGGTAGTGCTGCACTAGCATTTATTGAAGAGCTACTAGATGCTACTTCTATGTCTATGTTCTATACATTGTTTAAGGTTTTGTTGCACTAGTGAGAATAGTAATAACATTTCTTATATGCCTACTCTATCCCAGGCACCATGCTAAGAGATTTACATTTGTTATCTCATTCCATTCTCACAACAATCCCATGAAGTGGATACTGTTATTACTGCCATGTTTTTTTAAACAAGGAAATGAAACTAAAGTTAAATAACATTCCCAAGGTTATTCACTTAGTGAGTAGTGGAGCTAGGATTTCAGACAAGCAGGATTCAAAATTGTAACGCTTCTTTCATCAAAGTGTTAACCGAATTTTCTTTATTTGACCACTTTTTCAAGGGTGTGTACCATGTTTCCTATCCATGAAAATGATTAAATAATTGTGGAAGTGTTTTTGGAAATATAAAATATTTCATAATTAAGAAAAATTCCTCGTGCTGTTAGAGAATTTAGAAGCATAGGCTTTGAGACCATAATATTTATTTTCTTCATAAAGGGAAGAAATATTGAAACCCAAGGATTTCTGAAGGTTGACTTGTTATTGAAAAATTGAGGAAGAAAGGAAAGAAGGGTAGTTTATAGTGGGAAGAGATTGAACAGAAGAATAAAGAAGGTAAATAAGGAACTAATAAACTGAGAACAGTTAATGCAAAGCTTAAAAAAATAGAAAATGAAAATTAAATTTAACAACTACTTAGTTGTTAACCACGGGGGGGGGGGGGGAATAAACATCTCTATAGTCTTGTTAACAAAATCTTTGAGGTCAACAGTTATCCTTAAAGGAAGAGTTTATTGATTCATATTAGCCAGAAAACGGACCAAGTCCTGGGCTATGCAGTCTAAACCACCAGCAGCAGGGCTAGATGGGGAAGACATGGAGTTGATGGGACTTTTGTACAATGAGGATGAAAGATGCAAGTTGTTTTGAAAGAATTTATACTGACTATAGATAAAGGGGGCAGGAAAAGGTGAAGTGGGGGCAGTACTTGGATAGGCAAACTGTCCCTAAGGAAGAAGCATTTCCTGCTTCTGGATTGTTCTTATCCAGCAATCCAGAAAGTTCATGCATAAGCCAGATGGTGGTCGGCCATTTTTTTTAATAGCTACCTAGAAGTTGTTTCGAAGTTTTTACATACATTTCGGAAATGTAAGCAGTTCTTTGTTGGTTTTAACTAGTGACTCTGTTAAACAATTAATCTCTTCCCTCTTCCTCCCACCCTCTAGCCTGCTATAACTTAATTTAGGCCATCTCAGAATTTTTCTCTTGCCAACCTCTGCTCCTTGTAGGATCATGGCAAATTTCTCCAATATTTAAAACTTTGAAAGTTGAGGCTTTTTTTGCCTCAACTTCTCATTCTTAAAATGGACGTAATAGTACTGGGCTAAATAACTAGTTGTGAGAATTAACATAGTAAATAGATTTTAAAGAGAGAATACAAAGTATTTTTAAAAGTGCTTTGAATAGTGTTTAGTACATAGTAAGCACTCAAAAATGTTGGATACTGAAAAGTTTTATTATTATATATCATGTAATAATATGATAACTAGGGGAATGAAAACTAATTTCCAAGTTTCTGCCTTCAATATGAGGACTTATTATTAAACTGGTATATTATTTAGTTCAGCAATGCTCCAGGGCTATATCCGGTGGAAGTGTATCAGACCTAAGGCATGCCCAGGCAATGTTCTGTAATGTAAACATTCTTTTACCCCAAACATATGAGCACCCCGCATCTCCTCTGAAAACTGAACTTTTCTGTTTCTGCAAATCTCTGAGATAAATCCAAATCACAGCCCAAATATGATGAAAGGTTGTACGCATAACCAAAATATTTTCCAAATAGAAGTAAAATTTTACCCCTATTATACTTTTCAGTGATTGGAGAAGACAAAATGATATTCACTTCTTTTGAGAGTTGACAGAAAATTCTCAACCTTTTCTTTAGAATCAAAACTATCGTACTTGCTATATACTGAGTTTGAAGCTGAATGAATCCTCAACAATTACAATGAAGCCCATGTCTTTAAAGGTGACACCACCCCGGTTGTGGACACTGCTGTGAAATTCACACAGCTTTCTGCAAGTAAAATTGGCCATATGGCCACCTAAAGAGGAAATTTGATCTTTCTTGTCATGTAGACCGAGGGACTTTGGACCAAGCAGAGGAGAAATTGTCAAACCTTGCCATTTATGCTGGTCATCAAAAGACACTCATCTGCAAATTGGAAATACCTATGGCCTGAAATCAGTCATTTTCTGTTATCTCACCCTTCCCTGTTGGTATAAATTAAGGACATCAGCCCTTCTACCCTGGCCTTAAGGTGACTTTGCTTCTAATGCAGGTTAATTGTTTATTTCCCAATGTCATTTTCCTTCTTATCATTGCCATTTATAAAATGTGACTCATCCCAGAAATCAATTTTTACAATCCTTCATTTTTCATTGTTCTAACACTTTGCTAGGGAGGCGGTTTACTATAAAGTAGAGTTGTTAGTAGGTATGAGTGAATTCACACCCTGTTAAAGATGTAAACTGACCACCTAAACCCAAGGGTTTCACTGATTATTGTATCAACAAGACAATGACTGATCAAGGTAAAATGCTAGTGTTAAGCTTTCTGGTTTTTCAGATGCATCCATAACCCCAAAACTACCCAGCTCCCATGGATACAGAACTCTACTTTCAGACTAGGACCATGTACATAGCCAAATCAAAAGTACCCCCTAAAAGCTCCTAGTTGTCTGCATTTTATATCTAAGTATACAGTGAAGATCTGGAGGAACTGGAGAAGCTGAATTTCCCTCCCTGGGTGAATGGCATTCACATTCAGAAACACCAAACTTGTGGTTTTATGCCATTTTATGCCCCTGTAGAACACAATTCTATTTATAAGATCAATTCATAGGACTCAGACAAATAAGGTTCAGACATCTGAACTTCAGATATGTATAACCACCGCATAATTGCCTTCTTAGAATAACAATCACATTTTATTGTTATTTGACTTCTTAATATATGAGAGAAAAAAATAAGCTCTACATTACATGCTAACCCTTGCATGAGAATTTTTTTGTAAAGCCTGCTAAGTTTTCTTGCAGATGAGGTAAAGTTTATATGGAGTGGGTGTTGAATTCCCAGTCTTGAAATTCAGTGTCAAAATTATTGCCATTTAAAGTCATGTCTTGAATTTTTTTCATCTGAATTAATGCTATGTGATATTTGAAGCCCATGAAAGACCTTCAGTGTTTCTTTTCATCTAAGCTGACGCACTGTCACTGTGAATAAAATTTTTTAAAAAAACAGCATATAATGCTTTGAATTGTTTGCAATCAGAGATTTGCTTTCAAGCTTACATATCCTTGATCATCTATCCATGACCTCTACAGTCAATATTGGTTTCTAAGAATCAAAACCTGAATATTTCTGTAATTCTTTCTTGTGCTATTCTGCACATAATGGAAATGACCAAATGTAAATGCAATCCTACTTTAGCAGCGGTCATATTACCTAGAAATGCATGTCTGTGAAGATCATTCAAAATCTAACAGATTCTCCATTCTACCCGCTTTCCCCCTTTTTCTCAGGGATCAGGTCTAATGTTCATCCCCCAAAGCACCACTCTACACTTAGGTTTTATGTTCTTTTTCCAATCTCATTCACTCCTCTCGGTTTTTATTTCTCGAAAAGTCTAATTTACTCTTATTTTTAGTAATTAGAAAAAAAGAGCAATGCTATACTGTATTTTTGCAGTACAGTTTGAGAGCTGCTTTCTTTATTTGGTCCAACTCCCCAGGTACACATCATACTCTTTAAAAAGAGTAAAATCCTCGCCCTCGACAAAAACAAGTGTTTTTGAGAGCATCGGTATTAAACTTCACATTCAGGAGACTCTCAATAAACATGGATAGTGTGACGACTTCCACCAGCATTTTTTCTGGAGTGTGGGGGGGGCCTAGTTTATGGTTTGAACTCATTCTGAATAAGCGCCCTTATTTCAAAAGCAGGACACTTCGCAAAAATCCAGATTTCCAGTTTCTGTGTAAAAAGTGCCAGGAACTTTGGGCCTCTGTTCCCACAGGGCAACAGCTGGAACGGAGCAGTGGCCACCCTCCTTCAATGACCACGCACTCTGTTCCCCGTGCTCACTGGACATGCTCCACGAATTATGCTACCTGCCTAGCCATTTGAGTTTGCTGCATCTGCTCTGCACAAGCATTGTTCAAAGACTTTCTAACCCATTTTATAGAATTATCTCACAAATGCAATTTCCCCATGAGGCAAAATAATAGATGCTTTTTTCTGATAGGAAAAATGCTGTTTTTTGACTTATTCCTCATATTTATGCAAAATTTTGCAGAACTTTATAGTTCTACAGGAGTTCTCCTTCAGCTGTTCCCACCCTGGGAATATGATGAGAGCTGCATTTTTGAAATGTTCTGTAAAATGTCCTGAAAAATTACTAACAGTGGCAGTGACAGCAACATCCCTACCAAGAATAATGCTAATGGCAATAAGACAAAAGTAGTTCAACATCTTTGTTTTTATCACAATACAGTTCTCTAAGGGTTAACAAACTCTGATGCTTATTATTATTTTTTTTTAATCTACTGCCTAACTTTTCAAAAATTCATTTAATCTGTATGAGCCTGTCAAGCTTATTTAAATTGATTGCAGGACTGAATGTCAGTCCAGGGAGATAATGGCACCAGTTCTCTCAAGTTTGGCTTTGTTATTATATCCATGAGCTCCAGTGGTTATGATTCTTTAATCAGGAGAAACCTGGAGAAATGATTTTAGTTCTTTTTCAATGTATGCGTTGCTGCTGAAATTTCAGACTTTTAAGAATTTTTTTGTTCTCTTACCAAAAAATTTAAAGTTGATGACATCTGGGGGAAAAAATTGCCCAATGAGTTTGGTATAAGGCCCATTAAAAATGGACACTGTACCACTGACTCATTGATTTAGTCCTGTGGCAAGGAGAACAATAATCCATCCAAACGGTGGACGGCCACTGTGACAGCGGGATAACTGATCTGTTGACAAAATTATTCATTTCTCTTCTGGGGGTTTTCCAACAGACTGAGTCTAAATGTGACTTTTTTGATAAAGTTTCTCCTTCTGTTTCTTAATTATCCCTTTTCTGTGTTTGCCATTTTCATCCTATCGTTTAAATGACCAGGTTCTAAAGGGATAAAGAATAAACAAAATGCTTTTTAGCACTCCCTCAGGGAGTGAAGAGTCTTCTGAGAAAGAAGTTTCAGATTCGGAATACTGAATGGAGGTTGATTGTCAAAGGGCACCAGTTAAAAATGATTGATAATGGCTTGATATTATTTCTTTGATCTTATTTCTTTTTTCTCTCTTTAATCCACATGAATAGTAATGAACACAGTTGAGTGAATGAATACAAAAGCAGATAAGCTACTGTGCACATTTTATATGCTCCAATGTAATGAGCATGTTGTCTTTAGCATCATTAATGAATTTTGCAAAATCTGTAATGATTTCATATAACACTATTGCAGATTGCTTGCCTAAGGGTTATTTGACCACATTTTGCCCCTGGCACCAGAGTGATGGCTTAATTTTTATTTGCAAATGCTAATATTAATTAGCAAGCCTGGAAAAAGTCAGACTGAGTTCTGTGTGACCCTGTCCACCCACTTACAACCAGATGCTAACTTGAACCCCAAAGCCACAATGTATGAATGTTTTCTGTGTTGCCTGAGAAAAGATGTTAAAGTAGCTGCTGTACCCACTACGGTGGCTATGGAGTCAGAGAATATTTTGATGTAATGATCACAATAACATTTTCACTCAGCAGTTACCGTACTCCAAAGTGGCTATGTCAGGACATCATTTCTTCTTTCTCTGTTTTCTCAGCCACAAAACCAGGCTCACAATTGGATTTGGCAGCTGCCGAGCTACCCTAATATAGAAACAGACGAATCCAGGCGAAGAACAGATCTATCACTGTATCTGACTGATCTTTCTGTTTATGCATAGTGACAAATTCTCACCTCTCCATATAGATCAGCAGGCTCTGTAACCAGTCAGTCACGCATAAGTTGTGACAGCGCATCACAAGATTGGCATTTTGGAGCCCTGAGAACAAGGTGAAACATGCAGTTATTTTACATGAAACTGCAGTCTTTCCCAGGACAACATAAGAATATGAGAGAGAAAGAGAGTGTGTACGTGTATACGTTTTACAGAGCCATACTGTTCTATTCATTTTATTAAAATACATAAAGAAAGGAGGTGGAAAAAGAAAACTTTGTGCTACAGAAAAGGGATTTATATTGTCCATTGGATAAAGGTTACCTGGATTTCTTTTCTCACCTGCTTCTAAGTTACTCAGAATGGCTAAATCACGGGAGTCCCTGGCTAATGAGAATGTGTGTCCATGTCGCTGGGATTCCAGTGCTATGCTTAGGATGACAAATGAAAAAAATCTTAGGATAAATTTTCCAATCTTTCCCCTCCTATTTCCAGTGAAATACATTCTCTAGAGGCTTCTGTTTACCCTCATGAAATCAAAACCTCCCACTTTATTTCTCCACTTAAAAACTTAGAAAAATAGTTTTGGTATTTACACAGGTTTGAAGGAAACCCCCCTTGTCATTTTATGGCAAGCATTTTCACAAAATAAAATGCCTGGCTTCCTCTGAAATGGTTTAAGGTACGAGGTAGAAATTGTTTCCATGAGCTACCCCAATTCAGAAGGCAGTAAATTACTAATAAATCTACTAATAATGTATGTATGTTGTAATGTATAGGTTAGAGGTGTATAAATTAAATGTATTTTAACATTAGTCATTTATATGCAACTAAATCCAAAATCAAATGGCTCAATAAAATAATATAGGATTTTCAGATTATTGTTGATGATTATCTATACATTACAGGTCTAAGAAAAAGTGAATCAGGCTCTTAGGACAACCAGGTCATTGACTCAACAGATATTCCCCAAATGGAAGCAACGAAATCATATTTAAAAATAAATTTTTTTACAAAGTCTCATAAAATGTAACAAATTTCTCTGCTTACATAAAATATTAAATTCTTCCATTAAATTTACTTACACTAAGAAAAGACAAGACCTTATTCAGTCTGTGGTTTATTCTGGTTTAGATGGTTTAAAAAAGCCTTTTCGTTTTAGGTTTAAAAAAACGGAGGAGTCAGCCGTTATGCTTTCTGTCCTTACGAGGAACTAAGACACTGTATTAAAATTGAGAAGGAATTCAGTAATTGATGATGATGATGATGATGACGACGATGATGACAATGATGACAATGATGATAGAGGAGGAGGAAAACGAAAAGAGGAGGAGTAGAACAGTTAGAGGAGATAGAGGAGGAAGAAAAGATTAGGAAAATTATATTAGCTGATATATTTCTGTGGGATAATAAGTAAGGAAGACACTATGTCTGAAAACTAGTTCTCTAGTCATCTAAATTCTTGGAAAGATATTCAATGAAATCCTTTACCTCTTTGGGGGACGTTAAAGTACCATTTGTTCAAATATTTGATCAATTAAGATTAGAGACAACTCAAAATCTCCCTTTCATTTTCGGTAGCAAACAGATTGACTATATTATTTCAACTCAATTTCTCACTCTGATTGTCCTGACCAAGTCAGTAACTTCAGGTTTCCAAAATGGATTGTGTAGCTGAAGTCACTTATAAAATTGTTCCCAGAACATGAAAAAGAAAAAGAAAAAAAAAACTGAAATTCCGAAGATGTAAAAACTACAAAGAAGAAATATCAACTGACTAGCTCAAGGTCACCTGGTGAGCCAGTGATAAAGACAGCAGTTTAATATCTGTCATTCACAGAGCTTTAAACTTGCATAGAAAAGGAAGAATTTTTAAGCTTTCCTAAAATGTGTGAACATTCCCATGACCCACATAAGGAAGAATTTTTTCTTATATGGATACTGAACTTTTATTCTTTGCACATGCAGTTCACTTATTTGAATTGATTCCACAACCATGTGGTGATAGCTATAAAAGACCCATTTTATAAGTAAAGAAACAGCCCCAAAGATGCAATGACTCACTGCAAGTTACAGAACCTGTTAGAAACAGAGTTGCAAGTAGAATGTAGACCTTTATTCTCTTAATCTAATGTTTTCTGGAACATCGTAATGCCTCCTTCATCATTACATTTCCGCATGCTTTCTGGCATAAAAATCTGTTTTTGCTTGGGGGATTTAAAGAAAAAAAGACTACACATTCTCTTACTTATGTAGTAAACAGAGGTGAATGAAGCATTAATGTATTAAGCGTCTGAAAGCAAGCAAAGACATTTTTCTGCACATGGCTTTCTAATTCTAAAAGGGTTTATTTTTTTCTCTCTTACTTTTGTCTACTCAAAAGAAAGTCCCCATAGCATCTCCTGAAACTTGAAAAGGCTAATTTGTTTCCTCCACACGAAACCCTCAACTCTGTTTAAATATAAGAAATCTTCAAGCAGGTGTTTGTTTTCTTAAAAACAAGAATGACATTTTAACTTTATTCATTCTGCTTCAAATGTAAGCATTTTATTCATTAGTTCAAAATGAAACATTTTCAAAGAGCTTCACTGCTGACTAGTTTCATGCCATTTGAAGTTTTAAATGTCACTTGATGAGTTTTAGCAGGACAGACTAGAAATGATAAAAAGATTTTTGTTAACTGAAGAAACACACAATATTCCTGTTCTAAAGAAGAACACTTGGACCATTTTAAAATAGTGAAAAGAAATGTTATCACTGGAGAAATTTAAGTGTATTTGCCCACTGTTCACCCCCTTAATTAAAAAATTAAAAAATTAAAGATGAATAAAAGAAAACAAAACTCTAGAATTTGAAAAGCAGAAAAAACATTTTCACAAAGTCATCATTTGGCACAATTTACTGTGAAAATGCTTCCTCTGTTAGTGTTTTGCTTCAGCAGTACTATTATCAATACTGTATACTTTAATTATTATTTCAGTCATTTATTAATATTATCAATTGTTCAATTAGTATGCAAATAAAATTATAGAACTTGGAGAGACATTTATATGTATGTATTTATTCATTTATTATATATTCAAAAATAATTTTGAGTAGCTTACAATAAAAAGCAAGATACAAACAATAAGTAAATAAACAGCGTTAAAAGGAAGAGTTACATAGTAAAAGGAAAGTAGTCTAGTTATAATTAAGAGCATGGACTTTGGAGTCAGATAAAACTGGGTTTGAATCCAAGCTTGGCTTCAAGACTAGTGTAACCTTGGGCAATTTACTCAACCTCCCTGATCCCCAGCTTTTGAATCTGTAAAACAGAGATAATAATGACGACCTCAGTGAAGATAATGGTGACTGCTATTGTTCTTATTTCTGAAATGTCTTTACTAATGGACTCTATTGCAATTAAACACAAAAACAAAATTCTTACCTATACCCTCTGTCTCTATTCATGATTACATAGAAATGTAAAAACAAATGCTGAACTAAGGTTTATTTTTTTCTATAAGGTTAGAAAGATCAAGTTAAATTGTTAAACAGATTCTATAAAGTGGTATTCATGAATACATTTCATATGTCAATACCTATGAAAGTAAGCAATCAATTAAGAACCACAGCAAAAAAATGTTAAGCAAACATCAGAGATGACTACATACCTTTATTCTTAAAGTTCTAGCTGTGTTTTGCATTAGAATTCATTTAAACATTTCTGGTTTCTATTAGTAACACCCCTTGAAATGCAATGTTTTTAGAAAAACTAGTTCCATAATAGCATGAAAATGAATGCACAGCATCCCAAATTGGTTGTTGTTTGGATAAGAACAAATAAAGGAAACAGAAAATGATGTAAGAAAAACTGTTTGCTTTGAATGTGTGTGCATATGTGTATATTTAGATAGATGCGAGAGATTAAACTGAAACTTTTTATATTAGTAACTTTAACAAATATTTATTGAAAAGGGGCCCACTGTTTCTAAGTGTATTGGGCTATCACATCAGTAAGTCAGACGAAGTTCTTGCTTTCATAAAGCATTTTATTCATTAGTTCAGTAAAGGAGACAAACCATAATCGAATAAATATGACAACAAAAATCATACAAATGTCAGTTGTTGATAAATGCCATGAACTAAAATAAAACAGAATAAAAGAATAAAGGGTGGCAGGAAACCAGAGGCAGTGGCACATTCCATGTGTGGATAAAAATAAAATATCATTTTAAGCACAATTCCAGAAAACCTTAAGTTTTGTGGTGAAATTACCAGATTATCTACCCACTTCAACCCCACCCCCCAAAAAAAATTTCTTAAGAAAAACAAAGTAAACGAGCTTCTTGCTCCAGCCCTTCAGTCATCTCCCAGACACAAAATCAGTCATCATTTTCTAGTTTACAACAGTAAAAGAAAGGATATTTTATTCGAATGAAAGATTTTTTTGTCAGTGTGACAGAAAGGCACGACTGGAATAAGCAATGTTTACAAACTACCCTTTGCAACTTCCTCTTCCAGCAATATGGCAAACAAATACCTTCCACTGAAAACAACAAAAAATGTTGGATGTTTTTTGAAAAATATACCTTTCATTTGAATATATAATTCATCTACACAGTTTGAAAACAAAACTAAACAAAAATATTTAATAGGATAAATACCTGAGACAGTTTGGTTCTACCCCTGTCTGCCCCATCCACTCCCACTGTGCCCCAACCTGCCTCTCCAGTTTATCATTCTTATTAGTTCCTTGTATATCCTTCTTCTTCCTGTGACATTGGGTGTGTTATTAAACCTCTCAATGCTTTAATTTCCTCATCTCTGAAAGTAGGGATAATAAGACCCACCTAAAAGGTTTTAAATGAGGATGCATTCTGTTGCTATTCATAAAAATACAGATGGTCCCTGACTAACAATGGTTTGACTTAGATTTTTCGACTTTATGATGGTGACTCAATGGTGGTGACTTTACAAGGGTGTGAAAGCGACATGCATTTAGTAGAAACCATAGTTCAAATTTTGATTTTCGGTCTTTTCCCAGGCTAGCAATAGGCTGTGTGATACTGTTTCATAAAGCTGGGCAGCAACACTGAGCTGCAGTTCCCAGTTAGACACACAGTCCTGCGGATAAATAACTGATACTCTACAATGTAGTATTAAATGCATTTCTGACATGATATTTTCAATTTGAATGCATTTATTTAGACATAACTCCATCATATGTCAAAGAGTATTGTACATAGAAGAGTTCCTGGCAAATGAAAAGTATTAGGTACATGTTTGTTAAGTAAATAAATCAATACATGCAGCAAATAAAATATTAGTAATTTCCTCCTTGATTGTACAATAGGTAGAATTTAATATACTCTTATAATTTGTTTTTTTTCACTTAACATATCTTAAAAATTTATTAATAGTACAGAGAACTTTCTAATTTTTTTTTACATAAAAGCTGCATAGTATTCCATTGAATAGATGTAGCATAGTTGGTTTAACTATTTTTATATTGATTATCATTTGGGATGCTTCCAGTCTTTTGATTGTACAAACAATGATTCGATGAAAAACCTCACAACAATTTTGTAGATGTGCAGGTAAATCTGTGGGACAAATTTCCAGAAGTAACATTGCTGGATCAAAAGGTAATTGCATTTGTTATTTTATCTCGCTGTCATGTTTGTACCGTGTTGTACCCCAACCAACAATCTCTGAGAGTGCTTGAGAAAACATCTTTTTACAATATATTGTTGAGTCGAACCAAAAAAAAGACTTCTAGGAAGCAGAGAGAGAGAGAGAGAAAGAGAGAGAGAGAGAGAGAGAGAGAGAGAGAGAGAGACTGAAAAGAAGTGGAGTCAATTATTATACTATTATATTTCAAAAGTTTAAAATGATAAAATAATTCTTAAAATAAAAATTTAGGTAGTGAAAAGGACAACCCCCTCTTTATGCAACCATCCTATTCTCCAACCTGCCTTACATTTTATTAAACTGAATTTATTCAACCCGTGATTTATTCTTTTTCTAAACCACATTTTGTAGTTTTATCTATGATGTTGTTCTATAAAAGTGGTATTTATAATTTTGATGTGTATTGAAATTGTAAGAGATTTTTAAATGTAAAGTTTTGTGCAGAATATATACTTTCCCTTCAATAAATTTATAAACATACCTAATCCAGAACAGAGAGAAAGAGGCGGGGGCAAGGGGAGACATTTAAGCTGTCTTTTATCCCTGAGCCATCTGCCAACCCTCATGAGCTTCCATTTTGGAGACCAAGGAAGTGGGGACAGTTCAGGAGACAGGACAGCAATCTTAGGACCTCCCCAAAATGGAGATTCTAATAGGCACCCACACATAAAACTGAAAAAGACCAGTGATTCTTTAACCTTGACATCAGGAAAAAAAAAAATCTTTCTTGAGAATAAATAACTGCAGAGTAGTCCTCTCATGGATTTGCAGCCCAAACATATACTACCTACGCGTGAAGAGAAAAAGCCAATGTAATCTAAAATGTGTTTTAAATAATTAGTAGCACCCACAGATACTTAAAAAAAAAAAAAAATGAAACTTCAAATCAGGCTTCAAAGAATTCACACAAAGTTCTAAGGAATATAAGTTAATAGTCAAAAATGTCCAAAACACTAAAGAAAATAAGATACTCTGACAGAAACACTAGATGGAAAAATTTGATTCACGAACACTTTAGTTACTGGAATTATAAGATTCAAGATATAAAATTTGAATGTTAACTATGTTTCAGGAAATAGTAAGTGATATATAACATGTGAGTAATGAATAAGAAACAATAAATAAGACCAAGCATATTTGAAAAAATACCTTATAAAAATGAAAACAAATTGATTCAGAAGTCCAATGAATTCTGGTTTAAAAATACAAACTTTAGCTTGATGAAGGAGGAAACCAAGGAGTTGAAACTGTTGAAATGATGCATGTATATTCAAATAAAAACTAATTGAGTCAATAAATAATATCTCCCTAATTGCTTATATCAAAAGCTAATATAATCCTCTAATCAATGATCTTTAAAAGAGAGTTGGGAGATGTTTTCCTTTGTAGTAATGCAAAGGAAATTAATATGACTTCATCAGAGCATGAAAGGAAATTACTGAGAAACAGTCTCAGCTAAATGCATATAATATGAAGCCTCGTTTCATCTATATGTATAAACTAGGATGTGGGTTTGCAATTAAATTGAACACCTTGAAGCTAAACTAAAACTGCTAGAGAGTTCTGTTTCCAATCCCTTGACCTAAGGCTTAAATTGGATGAAATCTTTCAGGATATTGTGCCACTGACTCTCTTTGGTAGAGAAGAGCCATGAAACGTACTGTCAGCAGACACAATATCTTTTTGCTTTCTTATTTTGTCTTCATTACTCCACCTCTCCCCTCCCCCGACTTCCACCCCGCCATCTCCGCCTCTTCCAAACACTCTCATGCTTGCCATTTGCCTTGGTGCTTCTGTTTGCTCCATTCTCTATCATTATCCTTCTGATTTGAGGACACAGCTATTGATGTTGATTGCTATCTGGTCACGTACTGGAGGCTGAAAAGGCACACACAATACAGCAAGCCCTCTTTCACACATTTTCTCTCTCTCTCTTTCTCTCTTCCTCTCTCCCTCTCCCTCTCCCTCTTCCTCTCTCTTTCTCACTCACACACACAGTTTTTTTTTTCGTTTCCAGCAACTGCAGGATGTCTGTGTACAATTTTGTACTGCAAATTATTAAAAGCAAAGATGGGGGAAGGGATTTGCTCCATTGATTGCTTTATAATTCTCTAATTTGCATACAATGGGTTTAAATAAGTAAGTAAATACATATATACCCACGCACGCACACACACTAAGGGATATTGTCCTGATTTAGAGGACTAGTTCTGTGCTAAATTATATTCATCTTCAGAGCCTGAATCTCTTTTCCCACCTCTCTTCATACTTATTTTGTTTCTTCAATTCTTGCCTCATCAGGCTTTCATGTAATGCTATATAGCTCATGGAAGTCCTTGGCTTGAGGCTGCATCACCACCAATTCTCCTCTGGGAGAATTTTTCTACCATGAGCATCTGGCAGAAACAGGTACAGACATCCTTCTTTTCTCAACATGCATAGGGATCTTGAGGGAGGAAGGCTTTTCCCACCCAGCCGGCTTGATCATCTGAGTCAACCGCACCATGCAGAAGGATGACAGATGTCACATCCAGGTCCCTATCATCCAGAGGAGTTAATGTAAACTTTGAAAATAGAGCTTTCAAATATGCATTTAGCATGGCCACTAACTAATTGTGTACAGTGAGGGCAGAAGTGGGTATTGAACTCCTCAGAAGCTCATTCACTTCATCTTAAAATTGGGATTAATAATACAGAGAATTGTGGCGCTTCCATGTGGAAATGTACCAAAAGTGCTTTGGAAATTGTGATGTACTTCATAAATGTGAATCGTTCCTCTTCTACTTCCATTGTCACGGGATTTCTTGTATCACTCATTTTGGGGGTCCTTCCTACTGCTTTTCAAATGGATAGCTAGTTAGTGTTAGATTGGATGGAACTCATGGTATCATTTACTTAAAGCTCCTCCCTCCCTTCCAATTTTGTGCTTCAGAAGGTACCCTTTGGATGCCCTGTTATAACCCAAAAGGTTATTCCAGTCATGGGGATTTCTGTCACATTTGTATCAATCAAATCTCTTTATTATTTAATACAAAAAAAGAATTCTAGCCTAGTGGACTCTTTGAAACATCCCGAGTCTATGCTTACAGTAAGTATGTATATAACATATTATGACTAAGTTATTCTTTGTTCCAATAGATGGATGAACCCAGTTCTCCAATTTGGGTGATCAAGAGAGTTTTAGTGAAATAGGTAGTGTTTGAGAAAAACCTTAGGAAACCAGAGAAAGTGATAATGTTCCCTCAAAAAGAGAAACAAGCCAGGGAAAAAGCAGAGAGGTGAGAAGGTTGGAAAGAAGTTATAGTAAAATAGTGTGGTTAAGTTGAGGCAGTTCCCCTGGAGGGGAGAAAGTTCCTGGGTCAATTAAGTTTGGAAACACTTTGTATATTCCTTTTGGAGATTAACAATGAATATGAGAATAATAATCTGTAATATGGAAAATAGAATTAAGTCACTCTTATTTTACCTGAAAATCATTTTTTTCCAGGGGACATATGTCTATTATCATTAGCATGAACCAATGATAAATAGATCATTGGTAGACCTTTTTAATCAAGGAGACAGCATTATATTTCAGACATGCTCATCTAACAGAATGCAAATAAAAATAAAAATAGAGGAACTGGCAGTAGGAAGATATTTACAGGCTGTATTAGTCCAGGAGAGTGGTAGTAATGAGAATTTTCATAATCATAGATAAAAAGGAAAGACATGGCAGAAGGAGAAATTATGGGCTTTGGTCTCTGTGTAATTATTGGAAATGATCCTAATAAAGTAGTCTGAAAATGAATTGGAGGTTTCAGACTGGTGTTATGGGAACAATAATGGGTTTGATTTTAGCTGTGGTAAATTCGAAGTTACAGTGGAAAATAGTAGAAATTTGGGTGGAATTTCTAGACGGAATCTTGAAAGGAGAGGTATGCCAGAGTTTGAGGAATCATCTTCATACATACATCTCATCTTCAACAATGAGAAAGATCATTGTTGACATAGATGAAGCAGTTGCTATTGTTGATAAAGGATATAGTGAGATAAAACGTAAGGGCTGCAGTAAGAACCTTGTGGGATTGTCTGCATTTAGGAGGCAAGAGGAAGAGGTGCTGTTAAAGGATGTAGCAAGAAAGAGAAGAGCCAGTGTAGTACACTTTCATATAAAAGCAAATGAAAAAAACAAAGGTGGTGTGGGCAGTTAGAAGAAGGACATGGTCAATGGCATCATAAAATGATGGAAGTTTCAGGAAGAAGAGAGCTAAGTAAAAGCCCCTGCCTTTGACAATTACAAAGTTAATCACTGACAAGCTCAGAGGGAAAAATGTTGAAACATGGCAGACAGACTTCTAGGAGCTGAAGTAATGGTTCTCAGCCCAGCCATGCATTTGAATCATCTGTGGAGTTGGTGATAGTTATTCTTTTTGTTTAATGCTTGTAATCAGAATTCACACTTAGAGGTTCAGATTCACCTGATTTAGGATGGGCCTCGATCCCTTGTGAATGATGTAATGGTGATAAAAATAGAAGAAATGGCTATGTTCTGAGAATTATGACAATGATAATGAGGAGAAAAGAATATTAGAATCAAAATTGTCAGGTAGTCTTTGTGTATTTTGTTTTAGGAAGAGAGATCTAAGTATGTGAGTAGATTGGTAGAGAGGATGGAACCTATAAGAAAATGTGAAAGAGATCACTGATGAAGAATGGTCCAGAAGAAGGGATGAAGGAATGGGATCTGAGCATAAGTATTGAGCATGACCTTAAATAAAATGTTTTGAGTTAGCTGTTGTTCTTGTGGCTTTGCTTATGATCACCTTCTCTTCTCTTTTTGCATTAAATTGTATTACCTTTATTGAAATAACAAGTTAGTTTTGTTTTTATTTAGAAAGTATCTTCACAATTTCAGCTTCTCTAATAGAGCAGTTTCTGTTGGTTGAGAAGTGTAAAAAATATATAATTCCAAGATAATACAGGGACAAACCATACACCGGAAATGAGCTTTCTGGCTAGAAGAGATTTTCTTTATCCCACGGAATTCAGTATTTTTTTGTACAGATTAATTTTTTGTGTTTCTTATTTTGCAATTTATTGTTTTAGAATAAGTGGATTTACAACATAATCTGAGGTGCTGCTTACAGTTAGACAAACGGCACACTGTACAACTCCAGGGGCCACCATTTACATTGTGGTCTCCTGCTCCCCGGATTGGCACTAGGCAATGCCTCTGAAAGCAATGTGTGCTTCAAAAGTAATAACTAGTCATTGCAGAGAATGACTAGTTATTCTCTGCAATGCAGAACTTATAAAAGAAAAAAAAATTAACAAGAATTAATTAACACTTTGAAATATATTGGAGAATTTTCTTCCAGGTTTTTTTCTATGTATGTATGTATACTGTTTTTTAAATTCGAGATCATACTGTAAACAAATTTAGTATCCTACTTACTGTCCTATGTTTCCATTTAAAATATTCTAAGGATTTTTCCATGACCTTAATTATTTTTTTTTATAAACTTGCATCATAGTCCATAAATTGAATAATGGATATATCTTATTTGTTTAACAATTACATATAATTACATATTTAAATGAATGTAAATATTGATAATATTGAATATTTATGTTCTTTCAAATAAAATTCTATTACAAAAACACTATTCCAGGCCTTTATTTAAATTTCAAATCCTTTATTTAAATCTTTGGCCACATTAAAGTGAGACTACTGGACCAAATAGTATCAGTATTAAAAACTTTGAAATTTACTGTTAAATTTTTTTTTGTGATAGTTGTACTTGTTCAGAGTCTCATTCACATCCTTTGAGATTGTCTCATCTCACTGCTTTAAGGATCATGTGCTTCTTCTAATTCCCTTCTTCTGGCCACACTCTGTAATTTCATCAATTTTTTTTATAAATATCAATTCGAAAACACAATTATAAATATTTTCTCAAGTATTTTGAATGTTTTAGATCTTCCCACTATTTATTCATTTGATGTTTTTAAAGTGGAATTTCTTTTTAATCTCAGGTATTTTTTCAATTAAAATAGAAAAAAAGCCAATCTATGCTTTCAAAATATAATGAAAGAAACATCACCCATCCAGATGACGGTAAGGAACAGAACTCACTCTTTTGAGAAATATACCCTAAATGGCTATAAGTGGTTCTTGGCCTAGACTGCAGGATCACCTGAATTCTGCCTCCAGAAATTCTCATTTAGCAGATCACAGGTGGGGTTTGGGTAACTGTTAGTTTTGAAAGCTCCACCACTGGTATTTTAGCCAAGTTGAGAACTACTTTTCTATTAGTTTCCAATGGAAGAGAAGTAGTTGTTAATTCTAGCTCTCTGAAATTTCATCATAATTGGACAATGCTAATTATGGTCCCTCCCACTTTTTAATTACCACTTGACAGTACATTTGACAGAAAAAAAAATGTCACTTAAACCATTTTCTCCTCTCTTATATAGCTACTCAGGAAGAAAGCAGTTGTCAGGTTAGTCCTGTATGCTTGTAATCATGAAGAGCAAAATCTAAAGGGCGACCCACCCTTAGTCTAGGCTTCTTCCGTCACCATGTAGTTGACCCTCTTTAACCTTTTTGTCCTCCTCCAGCTCCATTACCCCCTAGAAACCACCATTCCATTGTCTGTATCTTTGAGTTTGTATTTTCATTTGTTTATTTACTTGTTTTGTTTGTTAATTTGTTGCTTTTAGTTTTATATCTGACATACGAGTGAAATCACATGGTTCTTGTCTTTTCCTGTCCACTTTTCACTTAGCATAATACTCTCAAGATCCATTTATGTTGTTGCAAATGGCAATATTGCATCTTTTTATGGCTGAGTAGTATTCCATTGCATATGTGTACTACATCATCTTTATCCACTTATTATTCTACTTTTTTAAAAAATGAGGCTACTAGAAAAGTTTAAATTATATACAGGGCTCACATTATATTCTATTGGATAGTACTAATTTAGAGATAAATTATACCCATTGAGGCGAATTGTTTATTTTCACATTGTTGAAATTTAGGCATGCAAAATTATATAATATAATTAGAAACTAGAGTAAATAGTTTGGTTTAATCTTAGTCATATTCATAATGTATTTAAAAATCTCTCAAAGTAATTGCAACACAAAAAGTTTGCCCTGGAAAAAAAAATCATAGTGGTTACCAGTTGTTTGATTTTCAAAAGTTTGTTGCAGCGTACTTTTCAGGACATGAATATTTTTTATTGATTTGATAGAACTAATGAAGATTTTTTAAGCACAGAACTAGTTGTTCTACTAAATATATTTAAAGTAAAACTTTTTCTCTTTCTGTTCCTTGTCATGGAGAGTGGCCAAGAAGTAGCACAGTTTTAGCCCAGAAGAAGACTGTTAAGGGCATATTAAATTGGAATCACAGGGAAGTAGCAGGCAAACAAGCCAGCCTGGATGCAGTAAGCTAGACAGGGTGCTTGTTACAAAATAAGCTTTGGAGGAAGCACGAGCTTGATAATCAGGGTTAGCAGCAAACTTCGCAAGCAGTGACAGCACGGCCATGCGGGCAAGCTATCTGGTTGGACAGGACACTCCAGGGCACACAGCAATGATCACCAGCAATAATCAGTGGGATGTCCCCAAGTTCTTATTACTGCCTCAACCAACAGGATAATTCATGGTGCAACTGTGGGAGAAAGCAGTTGTCTCTTTGAGGTATAAATCTCACAACCAAGTACAAGACTATGCATTTGATTTTCTTCACAGGTATCTTTCTCCAATGAAAGCAATGCCTTTCCAGCATACAGACCTTAACTCTTCAGTATCATATAATGTGAGAACACGGAATTATATAAAACATTAGAACTAGAAGGGGATTTACTGAGATTATCCAAGGGTATTGATGAGTGTTATGAAAGAAAAGAAGTTGGGGTGGGGGCAGGTTTAAATATTAAAAGGAATTCCATTCTTTGTGAGTCTTGGTAAATGCTAATATGCATTATGAATTTTCAAATTGATGATATGGTATATGGCATTTCCTATCCAGTGGAGCCATTGTTCCAAATCATAATTTAGAAAACTTGAGTTAGTTCAACCCACTTATTTACCAGATGAGGTACCTGAGGCCTAGGGATATGTAATGATTTGCCAACAATTATAAAGTGAGTGAATAGCAGAATCTAGGGCTCATTCTGTTAACTCCACCAGAAGACAAGGAAGGCTGTGTCAGAACTAAACTCAATAGGAGATTTTAATATATTGGTACATAGTATTGCTATACATCTGGAGCTAGATTTTCATTTTTTTTCACTAGAACTCACGGCTGCAAATAATTTCCTCATGACCCAG
The DNA here is from genome assembly GCF_014176215.1 of Rousettus aegyptiacus. NCBI lineage: Eukaryota > Metazoa > Chordata > Mammalia > Chiroptera > Pteropodidae > Rousettus > Rousettus aegyptiacus. The sequence continues at coordinate 41,442,864 of NW_023416306.1, read as the reverse complement.
TACACACACACACACACACACACACACACACACACAGACAAACCATGCACATAAATAAAACTAAAATGTTGTAATATAGTGCTGACCTATACTATGTGTGGTGGACTCTGATATTTAATTTTTAATTCTTAAAATGTTGATTGTATAGATAATTAAGGTATTTATAAGAACATTGGGAATATGAATAATGACTAATATGTGATGACACTGAGGAATTTACTTTTAGATGTAATAATAAAATTTGTAGTTATATAAATCAGTCCTTATATTTTATTATTTTTAAATTAAATAATATGGTTCCTGGACTTTATCTCACAATAATTCAAGAGGAGAAGGGGTAGATGAAGTATAGATGGGATAAGATTGCCCACAAGATGATAATTTTTGAAACTGGGTGATGTATGCATGATTCATTATGTTATTCTGTCTACTTCTCTATATGTTTGACATTCTCCATAATAAATACATATACATATATATTTTTTAATCTTAAGGATAAACATGTGATCCACTAAGAAAATTTACTGCCTACTGATAGATAGTAACCCACAGTTTGAGGTACACTCTTTTAGAAGAGGAAATCATGTCACAGGTCCCATTTTTAACAAATTAATTTGTTTGAGAAACTAATTTTATTTTAAAAAAACTGAAGTATAATCTTAACACAGTTATACAATTAAAGAAAAGAGAATTTTCCACAGTAAATAGAAATTTCAAGTAAGCTAAATTTTTCAAATAAAAGTTGGAATCAGTAAGTGCTTTGGCCATATTGTTTTTTCTATTAATCTCTATTTATAGATTCTATTAATATGCATTAATAGAATTGCATTATCAATCATAATGGAGAAAATTTTTTCCACTCTCTTGTGTTCATCCATCCATAACAGAAATATTGTATCCAATGCTGGCATCTAATTTTTAAAGGATATAAACTAGAGCAACCAGTATAGCAAGAGGACTGAATTATAACTATGAAAGAGGCCATTAAAGGAATAAGGGATGGTCAGATTGTAGAAGATTCAGGAAGGCAATGCTAAGAAGCATTGAAAATTTAGAGAGATTAAACTTGTTCTAAAGGCCTCAAGGAGGACTACTGGAACCAAGAGTGGAAGCAACATTGGGAGAAGTTTGGGGTCACAGAAAAAGGGAGAACTTTCATCAGTGCCGAAAGCATAAGAAATGGGCTGATTTTGAAGTAATAAGAATCTCATCAGCACAAGTGAACAAGCATAAATGAAATAGTTATTTGGAATGGATATTTTTGGGGAGGAAAGGCCACATTTTTGGGGAGGACGAGGCTATATTAAGAGCCTCATCTTACCATCTACAACATAATGGTTAAGAGCACAGACTCTGAAAACAGACAACCTGGGTTCGAATCTTGACCACATACTTCCTGGCTTTCTGACTTTAAGTAAGTCAGTTACTTCTCTCTGCTTTGGTTCCTCATTTGCAAAATGTGGAATATTATAATGGTACCTTAAATTTGTTGTGAGAAGTGTTAAAATATTAATAAATAAAACATTTAGCGACTCACACGTAGTGTAGACAATACGTTTTTAGCTTTTTTAACGTAGGCTCATGATTCTACAGAGCAAAAGGATTTCTCCCATATCATGTTTATAATATTATTTATTCATTCATTCAACAAATGAATATATTAAGGATATATCATGCACCATGCATTCTGCTAGGCTCTAAAGATAAAGTGGTCAATACAGAGAGGATTCCTTCCATCACAGAACTTAACATTTTCCAGAGGAGATGGGTACAGAGACAGATAATGAAGATATAAATACCCAACAAGAAAAAAAGCCATAACCAGTGCTCTACTTTCCATCATTAGACAGTCATGTAAGATCTTTCTGAAGGTCTGAATCAAAAGAAGAACTCAGCCCATAGAGAACATTTAAGACAGAAGGTGCTATTGGTGCAAAGAAAGGCCCTGTGGAGGAAATCAACTTGGCAAGGACCAGATGTCCAAGACAAAGATCATAAGGAAGGTCACTGTAGAGTTTAGAAAGGCATGGGAAGACCATCTAGAGTAGATGGGATTGGGGAAGAGAAGGAGCCTTGACCCAGAATTTGGCTTTTATTCTGAGAGCAATCAGAATGCTTTAGAGAATTTTATGCAGAGTGGTAGGGAACAGGAAGATCAGTTTGGGGTAGTCCTGGTGAGAAAAGATGTTTCAACAATCGTTCCCCTAAATTTAGAGCTACCAGATGAGACTAACAAAGTTTGCCTCTTTGTTGATTCATATTTTGGTTCTGAAAGAGATCTACATTTCATGTAGTTACATATTTGGAAATTCAGAATCACAAATAAATATTGTTAACTCTAGACAAGTATGCTGTCAATTTACAGACGATGATTTTGAGAACTAGAGTAGCAAGATGACTTCTCTATAGTCACATTTGATCAATAACAGAACTAGAACCAGAATGAAAGTCATGTAATTTACCAGTTACTACAAAGACCAGCATGTATTTACCAAGAACTAGAATTGCATTCTCAACTGTGAGGTGAAAATTTTATAACAAACATGATTTTATTTATTTTTTATTATTAAAAAAATTTCCCAGCTTTATTAAGATCCAATTGACATATAATATTATACAAGTTTAAAGGTATACAATGTGTTGATTTTAATATACTTATACATTGCACATTTATTGCCACAATAGCGTTAGCTAATATCTATATCACATCACATCACCTAATTACTATTTCTTTTTGTGATGAGAACATTTAAGATCTACTCTCTTAATAATTTTATAATATATGAGAGTATTATTAACTATAATCACGCTGAAATGTATATAACAAACATGATTTTTAAATACAAGAAATAAACAGATACAAAGAGAGAACACAGATTCTATTAACACGAATTTATCAACAAATGAATTTCCAACTATGTCTTTGTGGGTCAATTTGTAAAACTATTGATTGATAGATTGCCTTTTTGAAAAAATATCATCTTGCACTTTCATATAGACACTTGTAATCACTTTCTGTTTTAATTATCAAACGAATGACTTGATAAGAAAAGAAAACTAAAATCTCATTATTTTCCACTAAAACCACAGGAGGCTGAGTTATGGCCACTCCTGAGTTCTCTTGACCCAGACACAGACAGTATACAACAATCTAAGGTAATATAAAATGATGCGTAGCACTTTAGAACTCACAAATCTTTTGGAAATCATCTAGTTCAGTAGTTCTCACTGAGTGGTTCCCTGACCTGGAGCATCAACATCATCTGGGAAAATATTAGCAATGCAGAGTCTCAGGTCTCACCTCAGACTTGCTGAATCAGAAACGTTAGAGGTGGCAGCCAGCAATTTGTGCTTTTGCAAGACTGGTAGGTGATTGATCTTGACCTATGCATTTGAGAAGCACTAAGTTTGAGAAAAACTGATCTAGGTCAAACTTTTTATTACACAGGTGAGTTCAAACTCCTTATTACACAGGTGAGGCAACTGAGAACCAGAGAAGTAAAATGATTTGCTTCAGAGGACCCTGGTTAGCATCACAACCATGACTAGAACCTGGGCCTCCTGATGCCTAGTGTAGTGCATTTGCATCTTAAACTGCACTTCCTTCTTTTCTCTGCAACTGCAACCTGAGAAGCCTAGGTTGAGCCCAGTCGTCATTGCTTTTTGTCTGTGCCCTCCTATCCTACATCAGAGAAAGGTATGCTTCACTGAAGCACCTGGGCTCTTTCATTTCTTTTTGGACGGTTGCAGGGGTTTGTTGTTTGGAAGCTGCATAAATAATGAGCAGGCACAGCCAGCCCTGTTTAGCCATGGCTAAACCTTAGAAGGGAGTGTCGAGCTACCCAACCCAAAGTCCATCCTCTTCCAGATGCAATTTGAATAACTTAAAAAAAAAAAAAAGAATAGAGGTTCACTATCTATTTTCACAAGCATTTATCTGATCATAGCTTCAATACAAGCTTTCTGTTTGTTTGTTTGTTGAGGAATGAATTAATACAAAAGTCTCAGTAGAAGTGGAAAGATAGTTGAAATACTAGCCTGAAAATTCACATAAGCAGTGACTATTTGGTAGCACCAGGCCATAGCAGTGTACCCCCTGCTTTCTTTGCTAGTAAGATGGTATTACGAATTCAGTCCTCACTAAAAAGAGATCTTGTCATCCTAGAACTTTACCTGGCATCTCCTTTCTATAGTTGTTAATATAGCCAAATACGATACAGTTACCCCAATGGTTGGGTGGTGTTTCTAGGGGGTGTGATTGCTAGTAAGTCTCTGTGCATAAGAAGTGAGCAAAGAAGGAGTTCGAGAGAAAAAATGGGCAAAGAAGCAGATCGACATTGGGAATCGTCTGAGGAAATCAGTCATTCAAACTAGGCACATGCTAATTGCACAGCCCGGCCCCCACTCATCCTCCCTCGTGGCCCTTTCCGATTCCAGTTTATTCTTCTAAGCACTGAGGCTACAGCCCACTGGCCTCTTATGTAAGTCTGAAATCAGATCTGGCATGCGATTTGTTTTAGCCTGTCACAGACGCAGGGCCCTGTGTTGCCCTGACAAGGCTGTTCAGCATAGCATATGACTATAAATCTTCTTTTTCATGCACCACAGTGGGGACCTTTGTCCTAGCAGTGATTTAGCAGCTTTTATTAGCCTGAAAGGCAGCCAGTAATCAGGAAACATTTAAAGTGAGAGCTTGCTCATTGCAATGGAGAAGAATCCAAAAACTAACGGTTTTTAAAAATTACTTTTGAGTTAAGAGAAATAAGACCTTAAAAATCTAAACATGTGGTATGTTTCTGTTTTAAATCTTTTATAGTTCAAACCGAGCCACACATAATTTAACAAAGATTTGAACTCACAACTGTTAAAGGGTCTTTAAAACTCTGCACTTGCCAAGTCATGAAGCATGAGGGGTTTATTTAACTGTTAGTTTTCAGAAGTATGCATTTTGAAAGAATGTAAGTCTTGGATGGTAGTCCGTGTATGTAATTCAAATCCTGGAATATCCACTACTTTTAAATTCACTGTAATTCCAATTAGAGTTTGGGCTCAGGGATTGGCAGCAGCTGCAAATAAGAACTAATAATGTTTCATTCCACTACTTATGCATTCTACAAATGCGATCTTGACATGGTAGTTTGCATATGATGTCAGCGTGGGAAAATAAGAAGGTATTAGCATCTGTAAGCCCAGTAGAAATTTCTCAGAGAAGTCACTTCTCAAGCTCTTACAGCTGATTCCACAATTTAAACAGTGTTTGCATTTAAAAAAATAATGTATTTGGTTTTTTATTAGTTGAGCCATAAAATTTCAATGGCTTTTTATATTCATGTATTTGCAAGTTTTTAATTCATTTTCATTGAGCAACTTTTCCAGTACAAATTGGTGGTCTTATTGCCTTCTGCCATTGTAATTTTTTATACAAATATAAAATAATTATTCTCAGAAATTTAAACATATGTATGGCCATCAGTGTGAAAGCTTTTGTTGAAATGATTTCTGTAAGTTCTTGAAACTATTTGTAGGAAGACAGAAGCATTATATGAATTCAATTCATTTATATTTTATACTTTATTATTGATATATGCTATTGTAGAAACACAAGGGCCTCTGCTGTAGGTCGTAGAACCCTCTGGGATAGTGAAAGAGTGTCATATGACACTAGAGGAAAATGAGCCTTTCAAAAGGAACCCTTGCTTTTTAAATGTAGCATAAATGATCTTATCTCTACAGCAAGGAGTTTGATCCTGATTCACAAAGAGCTGGAGTTATGCAGCCAAAGAAAAGTGGAGGCCTATCCATTTATCTGAGGATTTGGGGACCATCCACAGCGACCAGGCAGGTTGCTCAGGAAACAAAGCCCACCCTTCCCTGCATTATCTGATGGCATAGATGGTCTTATATTTCCCAGATAATTGCACCACACACTGTTTTGCTTTGCTGGGTCATAGCAATTGGCTGATCTGCCATGAGATAAATGGGGGGAAAAAAATCACCAGGAAAGTCATTCCTTTAAAGGTATTTACCTATATGCTGTAGTGGGTGTTTTGTGTGCCCTGGGAGCAGGCAGCCAGAATGGGGGAGGGAGGGAACAAATAACAATCTAATAATGTAGCCGAATGGGACCAGAGAATTATTTTTACACCAGCTTGCTGTTGCTACCATAACTGAACCCAGAAATTCTGTGGTTCTTTTCAATAAAATGGTTTGTTAAGTCCATTCCCTGAAATAGATTCTGGGTGTCGTGGCTCATATCTTGATGATTTTTTCCCACTGTGAATCTACTACCATGTAGTAGATACTGTTTCTTGCCTACCCAGTATTTATTGCCTGCTTTTTATCTATTTGCTACAACCTCACCCCACCGAACCCCCTGCCATTTATTTTTCCAGGAACAAACTCCCCATGTAGTACATAAGGCTCAGGCACAGTTGATCCTATTCCCATTTGGAGTCTGAATGAATCATGGTAACCCCCATCTCCCTTACCTGGGATTGGTCCTGGAAACCAACTTAAGCTGATCATCACAGGGCATTCTCTAACATCATTATCCACCCAGATAAACTGACGAGCAGGACTTTTATCCCATATTTGAGGGAGAGGTTTTCTGGCTCTTTCATAGACATCAATAAGGGGGCAGGCAGCCCCAGTTGCCACTGGCAGCCATGTTGAAACTGTGTGGAAAGTTGAGGAACATGCTTTACAAACAGAGGAGGGCAGTACCAAAAGAATATCCAGAACGCTAATGGTATTTTGCTTTGAACTTGTCCTGCCTCTGGATATTTCAGGCAATCTGAGTCACAGTTTCTGTGACTTGCAGTTGAAGACATCCTACCTAATAGGCACTAATGCGTTTAGATATGTGAATACACCCCTATATATGATTCGACCTAATGAAAGGGTTGTGCTTTGACATAAGATCTCACTATCATTGTTAAGACGACCTTCCAGAACTTTGGCCTTAATCGTGGTAATGACAGAGACCTCTTTGCGACATCCCTTACAACTCAAGTAGCTTCAATATATAAAAAAGATCGGAATTCAGTCTTTTTTAATTTTAGCTTTGGTTTTGATTTCTTAACAAAGAGAAAATTCCATATTTGATTTCTTTCAGATTGCTCATATGAGGAACATTTTGATTTATGTTGTATTTTCCTATAAACTTTAAGTTTCTAGAACTTAAGATGCAATAACTAATTATTATATAAAATGTTAAAAATAGTAAAACAAGAAGAAAATAAAAATGAGCTATCATAAGACCACTGTCCAGAGCAAACCATTGCTGGCAGATAAGCACACATGCTACTACTCTTTTATAAAGAAATATGTATTTTCCTTAAAGTTATATGTGTTGTTTATGTACATATTTACATAAATGTTATATTTATATAAATATTATTTTATTTTTGGAAGAATGTGACATCTTGACTAATGCTATATTCCATTGGAATTATAACATCCCACCAAGCTACCTTTTCTTTTGTGGCTGTTCCTCAAGTAGCAGCATGGAGCTTGAGTGCCTATGGATTGAAAGGATGTCAGTTAGGCCTAAGCAGGAGCAGATGACTGTCAGAGCCAGGGAGTGCTATCACTCGGCGCTCAGAATCTTCTGTCCTTGGATCGGCACCTCTTACAGATATGCCCAACACCTCCGTCAGTTTTCCCTCTTTCTTTGCCTTTTTATCGTAGCTTTCATTCTCACTTTAAGACTATATTTAAATAGATACATACATTGATTTTAGAAGTCTAATGAACAAAAGACTGACTTTTTATCATAAACTGCATTCATTCACTCACTTAGCACATCCTACTATAGTGTAAATGGATCGGAGTACCTGACCAACCTGGTTCCCAATCTACTGGAGAACATAGACTATAAAAGTACTGTGCAATACAATGCAAGGATGGTAAGAACATAGAGCTGAGAAGGAATAGAAAGGGAAACAACTAAAATCTCTAACCCCCACTTCTCTTCAAAAGCTATTCAAGTTTGTGTAGTTTTAAATAAGGTTTAAGACTGGTTAGTGGTCAGTTATCCTGGTTCTTAGCTCTAGAAGGATGCAGACAGAGAAAGAGAAATTCTGTGTGATTTCACTTATATATAGAATCTGAAACAAAACAAAACAACAACAACAACAACAATGAAAAATGACCTCAGAGATACAGAGATCAGATGGTGTTTGTCAGAGGTGGGAGATGGGGCAAAATGGGCAAAAGGGGTCAAAAAATACAAACTTCCAGTTCTAAAATAAATAAGTCATGAGATATAATGAACAGCATGGTGACTATAGTTAATAATACTGTATTGCATATTTGAAAGTTGCTAAGAAGTAACTCTTAAAAGTTCTTGCCACAAGAAAAAAATGGGTAACTGTGTGATGATAGATGTTAACTAGACTTACTGCGGTGATCATTTTTATTATATACACATATCGAGTTATTATGTTGTATACCTGAAACTAACATAATGTTATATGTCAATTATACCTCAATTAAAAAAAAAAGAGATGGTTACTTTCCAGTTATCTTGGAAATTTAGCTCTAGAAAAGATGTGAGCGCTTGTCTGCTATAATAAAAATCACCCTTGGAGAGGGTTCATTAAAAGTAGAAACATGTAAATGGTCATTGTTAACAACAATTATGAAAAGAAAATTCTAGGGAGGGTGTGACTGACCCATTTAGTTAAGACTTCAATCTCTTGAATTGGAGCATAGTTGTCAACTTTAAAATTTTGTATTCGGTAGCCATACTTCCCAAACTCAGGGCATAGGATTTGATAATTGCCATGGGCAGTTATAACTGCCATAGAGCAGAACATATGAAATCACTAATATATTGACAGATCCGAGGCACTGGATCTCCGTAAGCCATATTTCCTTTCATATTTGTGTGTTTTGAACAAACCATTTTATTTACCTTCTGTACAAGAATGCCAAGTAGTGCCTTCTAAAACTCCAAAAGAGGTAGAGGGAGGACATTTAGACATGGGCTTCCTGGCTCCAGGGTGCAGAAATTAATAGAAGACAGACGCTTCAGAGCTGCTTCTGACACTGTGAAAATGAGGCCGGTAGTTATGGGGTGCGGAGTTATGGGGTGCCACCCCCTGCTTATGATCCATGAAACCCATTCCCAAAATCATTGGCCACCATCTTTCCTTGCCTGTTTTTTTCTATGTGAGTTATTTTTTCTTTTTAATATAGCCACAGTTTTACTTTTGTGCATATAATTGATAGAGCTAGTTGATGAAATTTGAAACAAATCCAGATTTTTTCAAATTGGAGTTTTATACAAAGACAGGACCATTGGGCTTTAAAGTTCACTCAGGCTAGATGGGATAATAATAGTAATATTCTGGTTTTTAATGACATCTTCCCACCAACGAGATGAATGCACTCTGATAGCAATATTAAAATATTCATAAAATGTCCATAAAGTAGATATAATACTGTTATCTGACTTTATTTATGAGGAAACCACGGCCTGCTTTTTCTGAAGGCATTTTTCCAGGTTGTGTAGAAAATGGCTAAGTTGGGACTTTCAGTGTCTTTAAAGCAGGGACACTAAGGAAAGATTTAAGAATTCTATGTAACTGTCATACAACCACATTGCAAACCATTTACAAATTTGAACGTATTGACATTTAATAGTCATATGGAGTAAATTCTGCTTCAATCACATGTCTCAAAAAACTATAGAAAAGGTATTCAGAAAATATTAAGAGAATTGGAGCATTCGTTTCCTCTACAATTCATCAATTTCTGTTTACTATTCTTCAGTGACATGTGGGAATCTCATGGTTCTCATAAATGCATAATTTAAGAGCAAAAATCTATCTCTGAAAGCATCCTTTGGCTATTTTCCTTTACAAAGTTCAAATTGCAGTTCACAACTTCAGGTACAAGATATTTCTAACCTATTGTGTGCTTGTGGTGTGGCGTAATGAAAGCATTCAGAAACCTAGGAAGGTGTAAGGTACATTGTGGCACAATCCCTTAAGTCCTCCCTCTGGCAACGTAAGAACATTATCCTACACAAAGTGTCAGAAAGCACTGTGGTCCCACCTATTACTACTTGCTGTGCCCTGATCACCTCCAAATCTAAAGCAGCTTATTGAACTGAAAATATTAGCAGGAAAAATGTGATCAGAGTTATTTAGTCATAAATTTAAGAGAATACATATATTCTCATAAGTTTTTAGCTTTGGTAAAAACATTTGGGATCTTTCCAAAAAGAGACTGAAGGTTGTTGGGTTAAAACTTAAAGCATATTTGAAAGATTTTGGTCATCCTTTTGAAATTTATTTAAAATGTGAATTAATCCTAAACGCCTTTTAGTATTGATGATATCAATGATTACCACAACTCACCTATAATTTCAAAATTACTTGCTCCACTAAAAGTCAAAAGCAAGCCACATAAATAGTTTTTTCCAACAGCCACATAGGGTGCAATTTCTCTTAAATGAGCTTCTTGGAGTCATCTAAATGTGCACTGTTTGCCATGATGCTATCTGAAAATACATCTGTTATCGGGATTAGGCCTGAAAACTAATATGAGGCCATGGTCTTAGCTTTCAATCTGTGGAGTAGATGTGAAGCTGTTATTCCTCAGTTCCTGAGTCAAATTAAAGATGACGCTGCCTCCAAGAGATGCAACTCCCCTTCCATTCTTGTGTAAGAGAATAAGCCATGCTCTTCTACAAACTCCCAGTGGATAGACCCAGAAGAAAAAATATTAGAATCTAACTTCCTAGGATGCCTTCATTAAGTCTTTTCCAGAAATGTGAGGAATGGACTGTGTTTACTCAAGCTACTCTCCCCAGCATTGTATTTCTCTAGCTCTTGTCCTAAATGGCAATTAAAAAAAGATTGAAATATCAGGGGAAATCGAGGATTAAATTCCACATTCTTTTGAAAGATACTCAAAGTAAATATTTTATTTTTGCATAAATGCTATGAGCCTAAAGTGCTTTGACATCTGTCTATAAATACCAACTAAATGAATACCAGTTTAAAATTTGAAACCATTTGTGTCTGTATGAAATAACATTTTAGGATTTAATGTGTCACGCCTATGCACAAAATTGGAAACATTCAAGACAGAATTGTAATAGTTGAATGAATTCTTGTAATATTTATTTTGTATTTTGAAATAATTTTAGATTTACAGAAAGGTGCAACAATAGTACATAGAGTTTACATACACTGTTTACCCAACTTTCTCTAATGTTAACAATTTATATAACCACAGTACTATGATCAAAAGCAGGAAATCAGCATTGGTACAGTACTATTAACTAAATTGCAGAACTTATTCAAATTTTACCAATTTGTCTTCTAGGGTCTTTTTTCTCTTCCAGGATCCAATCCAAATTTCCACACTTTATTTCACTGGTTTGCCTCTCCAACATGTGAAATTCTCTTTCTTTCCTTCCGTGACCTTCAACACTTTTGATGACTTGCTGGTCCAGTATTATGTAGAACATCACTCAGTTCAATTTGGCTTGGTCTGATATTTTCACATTAATAGACTGATTATATGCCTCTTGGGCCAGAATATCATAAAAGTGATGCTGTGTTCTTTTCAGGGCATTATATCAGAAGCTAGTACATGATTTCAATGTCATATTGCTGCTGAGATTTACCTGGATCATTTGGTTAAGGTGGTGTCTTCCATTAATAATCTTGTCTCTACTATCTTTGAGCCAATAAAACTGTCTATCCCCAAATTCACACCTTCTATATGTTGCATATTCAAATCCACTATCCTGTCATACACCCAATTATGTTATATGTGGCTCCATATCTTACCTATAAGGATATGCTAAAATTTTATTCTTGGTATCTCAAAGTTAGATCCAGTGGAACAGGAATTTAAGTCAAAGACGTCATCATGTACTATGTGTATACATTTTTATATATGTTATACCTGACATTACATGATACATTTATCTCAAGAATATCAAGAAATTTATAAATTAGCATTTGTTTGTGAATCCTAACTGAGAGCAGAGCTTCGGCTTTGAATGCTTTGGGAGGCAGCTTGCTCTCTCTCCTGCTGGTTTACCTTTTCTTAAACCCGATGAGCTAGGTGGTTATCTTTTCTCCTCCCCAGCCCTTCCCACAATGGCTCATGTGGCTCGTGTGGCAATCAAAGGGCAGAGTAGTAGATCATCATTTCTTAGTAGACTGTTGTTAACATGGAGATTCAAATCATATCAGTGAGAGTACTGGCAGGAATTAGACAGAACGCTCAGCTAGAATTTTTTATAACAAAATTTAAATTATTTTAATTTTTTAAAATTATTTTTAATTTTTATTTTCAAAATTTTTTTAATTTACAGAAAAGTTTCAACAATAGTGTAAAAATATTCTTGGTATACTTCACCCAGATTCCCAGCTGTAAATAGTTTATCACTAATGCTTTTTCATTCTCTTTCCTTCTCTCTCTCTCCCTCTCTCTCTCTAACATAGGTAAAGACATGATGTTCTTCTATTTCCCCTAAATATTTAAATGTGCATTTCCTAGAGATAAGGATGTTATCTCATATGACCACAGTATAATCATCAGAATCAAGAAATTAGCAATTATATATTACCAATACCTAATGCACAAATCTTATTAATATTTCATCTATTTTTCCGATAATTTTCTTTACAGCAAAAAGTTAATAATCTTGTCTGGAGTCCAATCCTGAATCACACATTGCATTTAGATGTCGTGTCTCTTTATTCTCCTTTAATCTGGAATTTTCCTCAGTTTGCTTTTTTCTTTCATGGCATTGAGATTTTAAATTGTCAAGTCCAATTATTTCATAGAAAGTCCCTCAATTTGGTTTCGTCTGATGTTTCCCCATGATTAGATTGAAGTGCATTTTTGACAATGATGTGTCTTGAAGAGACTCCTAGTGACTGGACAATGTACACGGGGATGGTAAAAATTAAGGAAAAAAGCAAGGGATGCAGAGGGCACTTAAAACTAGCAAAATAAGACTGTTATGAACTAGAGCTAGAACCTGTGGGGGTGTGGGTGAAGTGGGACTTAAGAAAAGCAATCGTCTTAGAGAGAGGCAGATACTGCGAGAGCTATGCCAAAGCATGATGGGAGTGCAAAGTGGGTGCCTTCCAATGGTTGAATACCATGAGAAGCTGGAAGGTAAGAAGGACTGGTGATGTAGTTCATAAATGCCAGCCACTTGAAGCCCAAAACAAAGCAAAGAAAAACAAAGAATTCTATACAATAAAATATAAAGGATTTTGAACTATGAATCAGAAAGCTTAGGTTCACTTGCTAACATTACCTCCTGGCCATGTCTCCTTAGACCAGACACTTATCCCCTCTGAATCTCTGTAAAATCGGCATCTTAACACCTGTCCTTCTCCTTTATGCTGTCATTGCAAAGATTATTATTGTGCTATATAATGGATGTAGGACTATAAAGTTTGTTATCAATTTGTTAACCTAGAGCAAAAGTAAACGAAGTATCATAACATTTGTTTGTGCCTCATGTTCAAAGTGAGGATGCCTGTGCCTCTTTATTAGACTTGTTTTCCAGGAAAACCATTTTCTTGTGAAGTGTGCCTTTCTTGCAGCCACCATATTACTACTTCTCTGTGAGTGACATAAATTATAAATAGCTGTAACTTGCAAGCCGACCATTGTCTCTCATTTAAGGCTATTGAAAAGAATTGAACTTTTTGGACTGCTCTTTTGTTTTCTCTGGGTTTTTCCCCCTTTTGCATTTCTGTAGTCATTTGTATAGTAGACTATGATTCTTTTAATAGTCAGTAGATACATAGTTGGTAAAAGGTAGATTAAAAGAATATAAAAGGTTTTTACGTATCATTTTTAAAAATGGCATCCATGAGGACTTAAAAGAACTTAGAAATGAATAGTTTTTTTAAGTGGGATGGAAAATAAAATAAAATATGATATGATCAAATAAAATAAAAAAATGAGACAGGAATAAGCACTGATAGGTTGAGATTTAAAGGACTGCAATCTCAATTCTAGTGCTTTTTGTTTTAAGGGTGTAAAGATGCTAGGAGTTTAGGTTTAGATGAGTGGCAATAGAGAAAGTATGCCTATTTGATGGGCAGCAAACATTCAGAACATCTTTTTACTTAACATCTTCTCAGCGTGGGTTGAATAAATATTGGTTCACTGGTATCTTCAAGCAGTGGTGACTCTCAGAAGAATATACCTTTAATGTAATGGGCACTTGTCAGAATCATGAAAAGAAAATAAGTCATCTCTTTAAATTTTCCTATTTTATTGTTAAATGTCTTTCAGCGGTGGTTTTTATTTTGTGTTACCCAAATCTGGTACCCAAATCTGGTATACAAGAGCTAATAATATATCAGCATAACTCTCAGCTGAAAGCATCCACACTTGCAAGACACACCACAATATATGCCCTCAGAAGAGAGCTTCCCATGAAAAATCTATTTATTCATGAATTTGTACAACAAAAATTACTGTTTGAGAATTTCTGGAAAAAACCAATGGGTTTTTCCTTCTTTGGTTTAATATTTAGCAAACTTGGAGTAGAGGAAGAATGAATTTTTGAGACATATCCACATCAAAATAAGAAAGTTGATTAAAATCACATGACTGATTAATTTGTCACTGTTCATTGCCCATATTTTACTTTAGCTGGCTAACATCAGCATCAGAATTTATCATAAGCATTCTGTAACTTAGAGATTAATGTGGTTTTATTTTTAAAGACACTCTACTTTGTGGGCACTCACATGACCTCAGTGGTTAAATTTAGAGAATATGAAGTCAAGATAAAGATTATTGATCTTTACATTTCTTCAAAATGTGGAATGTAAAAACTTGTCAATATCTTAAAACATACCTTTCCTTTAAAAGCATCTTCTTTTTCATAGATTTTTATTTAAGCTTTTTAAATTTTGTGTTGTCAAAATAAGCCTCTTTCAGGTTATATGTGATTCACCTGTGGACATTCTGTGAGATCTCCTAGTTTTGTCATTTATCCTTAGGCTTAAGTCACAGTCCCCTTCATGACATTCTCTTACATGAATATCAGAATTGCCTAATTCAAACAAAACTTCCCTGATTAGTCACAAGTGCTCTTTGAATAAGATGTTCTGATGATCTCCAATCCCAAAATTCTCCCTTAAAAGGTTCTGTAAAATACTTCATGCATCGTAATCTTGCTCTCAAGCAGTGACAAAGTATTAGTGAAAAGGACCATAGTTATCTTTCTATTTGTTAACTACTTCAGAGAGGAGGAATAGTACCCTACCCAGGGATAAATCTGTTACCTTTCTCTTCTGTCCTTTACCAACCCCTATCACACCTCAAAAGTTGAAAGGAGGAGCAAGGAAATGATAAAATTCAAGACTAGAGAAATTTATTAGCCAGAATATTCTCTCCATTAATTCCTTTCATTAAAAACTTTTATAGTTTTTCAACTTTTCCTGACTTTATGAAATCTCAACTTTTAAAGTTATAATCTTAAAATAATCCTACTTCAATTCATATTGCTGTTGGAAGGTTATAAGGTACTGCATATACATATCTTGTCATGTTTTAAGAACATGTTATTTGTTATTTTTCATTATTTTATTAGCAGTATTAGCTTTATTACCTTATCTATACTATCATCAACGGTTTTATATTTCTACAATGGTTCCTTATAACATCCTCCTCAATCTTCACCTTTCATAAGTCTTTAAGGCTTTCAATGACCCCTTCCTAAGTTACTGAATAAAGTAGGGTAAGATGTAGAGCTAATAGCCCCAAGTAAATCAGAGAAGTCATTAGTATTCAGAAAATCGGTCATACCGATGTTGCCATTTGATATGAATTATCTTTCTATGTGTGAACCTGAAATAATCCAGAAGCTTCTGCCTGAAGAAGTATGGTCTGTGGGTTATTTTGGTTTTCCAGAAAGCTGTTGCTTACCTACCTCATTTGGGACAAGGGATGACCTCTACTGACAGAACCCTCTAGTCCTAGGAAAGCTGGGTAGGTTCCAAGAAAAATGAAGTAGAGGTTCGTCTGAGACAAAATTGAATTGAACCTTCACTTTTTTTTTTTTTTTTGATAATTAGGCTCAGATGACAAAGATAGGAAAAAAGGGGAAGAAGTTAGCAGGAAGTGGAAAGGAAGGAAAAGTGGATTTCTTCAATGGCTCAGAGGAACATGATAAATGTGGGGGGAAATGACGATGAAGATCTTCACAGAAACCATAGCGTTCATGGGTACTGTCTTTTCCAAAGCAAGGGCACATATCAGATTTAATTCAGCACCATAACCTCCCCTCATTCTGAAACTTTGCTACTTGTTTTAAGGAAAACAGTTCCTTTAATGAAATATAAAGACTCAGCAGTCCTATTTTCAGTACTCTGAAATAGCATATCCCTTTCCTTGAGTGTGTGGGTGCTTTTATTCAACTGCATTGCAAATATCTGTGCTTCCTTTGGAATGGAGTGCCATGAAAGAAAACATTTTGACCAATTACAGAGCAAATGTCAGAAACTGTCAGATGGCTTGTCATAGAGCCTTTAAGCCTCCTGTCATTTTATTTTTACAACCCAGGGTTTTAACAATTCAGAAGGCTTTCTATGTGTTTATTAACCATAAATCTATAATATAAATATACAAATTCTCCTGTTTAATAATCTATCACATCATTTCCTTTAAATATTTTCCATTTCTTCCTGCTCTCAATATTCTAAATAGAGTCTAAATATACAAACTCTTATAACACCTTTCTCATGTTAAGTGTGCAGTTTTGCTGAACAAAACAAAATAAAATAAAATTCAGCACTGGACAGCACTCCCCAAAGCTACTTGATTCAGGTGAAAAGTATTGTTTCCATATTTGCTTGCTGTACATATTTATGTAAATTTTCTGAAAATAGAAACCTAGCTATATTATTGTGATTTTTTTCTAGGTCATTACATTAGGGATAGAGAGAAGTCACCTAATAATGATGAAAACTAATGTGACCATGAGAGTAGCAATCATTTATTTTTCATTTAAAAAAACATTACTTAAAAAAAAATAAGCTAGAAACTTGCCTTTAAAATATTAGAGTAATTTGAATTAGTATTTCAACCTAGAGTGAATGAACAGTTAAAATATAAATCTAAAATCATATTTCTAAATATAAATATATATTAAAATAATTTTCTCAGGATATTTCCTCAGGATATTTAGAGTGTCAGAATTCTACAGCTATGAAGATCCTTCATCTTTCACTAAATATTAAATATCTTAAACCTCAAAAAGTCCTCGTTACAAGCAAAACTCTCCTAAGAATACATAAGAGATACACACACGCCCAGCTCAACATTGTAGTGAATGTGCCAATATTAAGGTTTTTATTTATAGAAAAGGTTGTTCCTAGAATTAATATGAATCATTGAGATGTTATTGTATGAATAAAGAATATATCAATCTACTTCAGTCACAACGTGCAAGTAGTAAAAATTTCAATGTACCCCAATAAAATGAAATTATTATAATTCTTATAGTCCAATTATTCTTGATTGTATTAATGAATGCAATGACCTAATCACCATTATTTCAATATTTAGTTTATAAAGTTCATACTTGTTTTTCTTAGCTTTTATAAACATGTAAGATTCATTTTCTTTGTTGTTATTAAAAGGACTGTATTCAAAGACATTAGGAATATATATATATATATTAAAATATATCGTGTAGCCACAGTCTAGGTTTATAAAAAATGTCAACACTATTTCTGTTAAAGTTCATTATGACGAAAGTTTTAAAAAGTGAGACCAATTCAAGAGCATTTATTACATGTAAAAATGTTAATTTCTTTGTAAGTAAGTAATGTTTCACTTTATAGTATCTCTGAGAATAAGATTATTTCACAGATTTTATGTGCTACATTAAAATACCATGTAAAAATGAGTACAGGTATCTTACCTCAAAGTTAAAACATTGCTGTTTTTGTGAAACCTTATTCATCCTTGAAACAATCTGGAAACTTCAAAAATGGTCTATAAAATTAAGAAATTTTGATTTTTTTTGTTTATAAATAATTTTAAAATGCCTCAGGAAACTTATAAAAACTATATGCTTTTCACAATATGACTCATTGACAACTATAATACAAATTCAAATTTCTTTCTTTGATTGTATATAAATAAAGCCAAACATGTAGCATATTCAATAAAAAAAAATTCGGTTCTGTGTTTTCTCTGCCAAATATTTGGAAACGTTCAAAACTTTTATTCATTTTTTTCCAGATGTCATTAAAGTGTTTGATTAAAATCATTTTTTTGTTCTTTCTTTTTATCCTATATACCTTAAAAAGAAATAGTACATACATTCCAATAATACAAAACTTAAGTTGATTTTTTTAGGGCTAGTCAATCTATGTCAATCTTATAACACTAAAATCCTTTCTTCCCCTGAAACCTTTTTAGAAATGACATAAAGAATAATCATCAAAATATAATTCCTTGGAAGTTAAAGTTATTTTTAATAAAAGCAATTTCTACATAAGCTCTTGTCAAATAGCTTAGTTTCACACTTTCTCACTTTATAATGTATCATTATATGCTATTATTTGTTAAATTAATAGAATTCTGCATGAAGGCATATATGTGCTGAATGTGTAAATGAATATGTATTTGTCATCTTTAATGTACTTGAATTTGGCTGATGCACCCATAAAAAAGCCTCTAGCATATTTGCATAATTAAGCATATTATTATGATAAACCATTTCAAGGAAGAAAGTTTGTCTTATAATTATAATATGTTTATTTTTTTAACCTTGTATATTCAGAATACATCCGTGAAAAGAATTTGAGGTAGAAAAGATTGTCTATGATTCATGATGAGAGGTGAAATGTTATTTTAATTAATTTTCTGTTATGCCAAAAAACGTAATTATGTAATAAATATTAAAACATGACTGGTACAATTTTGAGGGGCAAAATTATCCTATCCTTTCTAACTTTCCTGTAAGAAAAAATTTCTAGAATGTGGTATTGATTGAGACTATGGTGTAGTACAGCCATTGTGTGTGCGCATGCATGTGTGTGTGTGCGTGTGTGTGCGCGCGTGTGTGTATTATAAATGCGTCGATTTTTGAAATTCACTATGAGGACTGATAATGTTCAGTACATATTCTTTGATTATTCTCTCTTATTCTCCTTCCAAATTATATCATCATAATGTATGTGAAGGTTAATAAGCAAATGGATATTTTGAAAGGATATTCAAAATTTTTATTAGTAGTATTTTTAAAAAATAAGCAGAAATGTATAAATTCAGATAATCACACTATAATTGTAAACTAATAAATAATAATACAGTAATCAATGACTATCAAATGTTTTTTAGCTTGCTGGATAGAAAGAAAACATGAACAAAATAGAAAACAATTTAACCTATGGAGAAGTGCCTGCATTAAAGTTCTTCCCCAAGGCTCTAAGTCAGTACTGTAGTTATTGGTGACATCATGTGGTTGATGTTGGTATCGACAGCAAAGTCAGGGAGTTCCCTAAAAACAGTTAAATTACTCTCTCAGTAAATTTCGATTATTCAGTAAGTACAGTGTTATCAACAATAGTCACTATGTTATACATTAGATCCTCAGATCTTGTTTATCTAATAACTGAACACTTGTACTCTTTTAGCAAACTCTCCCTACTTAACCTACGTCCCAGCCCCTGGCAACCACTTTTCTTCTCACTATTTCTAAGGTTTAATTTAAATGGTCTCCCTCATCCGCCCAAAATAGGAAAAGATGCGAGGTGATGGATGGGTTAATTAACTCAATGAGGGGACCGTTTTCACATTGTAAAAGTATATCAAATAATCACTTTAGATATCTTATGATTTTATTTTATTTATATATTTTTTATTTATTTATATTTATATTTTATTTAATTATACCTCAATAAAGCTGAGAAAATACTGTTCAGCAAAATAAAAGATCTTAAATATAGATTGTCTAAATTGAATTTAAAACAAAGTACTTTACCTGTTATGACTAATAATTTTTTCCTCAAATTATAAACTTCCTATAGAGTAATTTGGTATGCAGGCCCTGCAGTATACACAGAGGCAGTATTTTCTACTACAGCACTTGCTCCTTTTCTTTAAAAAAGAAACTAACATTTTTAATTACTAGAGTTGAGTAGTAGATCTCCTCAAAAGAGAGCAGAATTCTCTATTCACGATCTCATATTTTTATGTGAAAAATAGTACCATTATTAAAAGCATTTTAAAAACTAATTTTTTATCCAATTTTTGGATTAAATTACCTATCATATTTTAATCAAATATTATAATTTCTGGGAAGTGCCTAATATCACCCAAAACTTAGAAGTGTTTTGTCATCAATCCCTTTTCAGTCCATATTAGGAAAAAGAGTAGTTTTTTTTTTTTTAAACTTTGAACTTGAAAATTTCTTAATGAAAGTGAGTCTCTAATAAAACTTTCACTTCTACAACATCATGCACCTGCCGTTTGATGAAATGGGAGGTCACAAATGTTAATGTAGCCCTCTGTTCTCCTGAAGGAAAGGAAAGGCTTGAGTACAGGGTGGCCAGTGCAGGGACAGTACATGCTCACAGAGCCATCTTCCTCATGGTAGAGTGAAGAGTTGATGATTTCTTCAGTCAATATTCCTGACATAGACCTCATCTTTGCACCTCTCCCTCCCACCTGTGGCTCTTACTGGTTCCCACCTTACATTATGTTGTACAATACAGAGCCCTCTAGGGAACCTTCTGTCCCTACCTGGAGAAGGACTTTTAAATTGTACCATGTCTCCACCTGAGATATCTATTTGCATCTCTTGCCAGGGTTTAATGAATGCACATTCCCTAGAGGAACCCCTATTATGCCACAGGATACTAAATGAAAAACTCTTTTCTCTCTCTCTCTTTAAAATTCAAGCCTCTAAATTCAATGGGATGGGCAAGAACAGATAACATTTATTTATACAGGTGGTTGTTGCTGGTTTTAAAGGAAAATGGAAGTGATTTTCTTTAATACTGTTATTAAAGAAAATGTTATTGTCAGTTATATCTCAAGACCAAGGTCACAGAACATACAATCTTTAGTTGGCTATGAAAGTGTCTTAAAGAAAGCACAGAGATGAAGTCTTTTTCCGGAGCTTGGATGACTGCGGAAATCCCGGGTGCACCTGGTACTGTAGTGCAGGCTATTTTTGGAGAGAGCCAAGACCTGTAGCTGCTTCTCATCAAGGAAGATGCCCAGCAGTGATAGCCGGTTATTGAACTGGTGGCATTGGCAATTGATGAGGCGATGGTATCATCCTTTAAGTGTAGGTCACAGGAGGAAAAAAGGGTGATCTTAAGGGCAATGAGATACAAAACCAGTGGAATCACACTGCCATTGCCCAGAGTTAAATTAAAACCGGTAAGGAAAAACCGCCTGGAATATTTTTCCTTCTACGCTTGGGGCCAGCCTTGGGACTAACTAGCTAAATTGGGCCGACATCCCTTTTTCCTCACTAGGTTTCCTTAATTACTTCATATATTTCCTCATAGAGATGTAACACAACAAGGTTAAGTTCCAGCAAGTCTCAATGCCACTTTCTAAAATATATTCCCAGCTTTCCCTTCACATATGTGGCACAAAGGGTGAGAACTTCTAGAATGTGAGGAAATTGTCTGCAGAATGACCATTTAAAAATTAGAAAATTGTAGCTGAATTTGAAAGGGTAATTTCAACCCTTCAGAATATTTTGATTGTAGATTACCAACATCTCACCTCCTTTATATTAAATTATTTTGGCAATTCAGCCAGGAGCCCCACTCTCCCAACCTATAAAACGTTTAACTTGAGGTAAAAGTAACAAAAGTTTCTCACGTATTTCGATTGCTGAAAAGATTGGCAAGTTTTTAAATGTGATTTTCCTCATGTTAGCTCTATCAGTCTTACTTTTTTTTAACAGTATGGTGCCATTTTGGACATTTAATTAACTGGTGCATCTTGTAAAGAATTCAGGCGTAATCTGTAACTGTTTTTGAAGGGGCTACACATCAGACACTGACAAGGGGCCAATCAGCCACTTGTGAGTGTCATTTGTACAAGTGGATTTTCCCATTCGATTTTGGTTCCACTCTAAACGATGACTTCAGCGCTTGCGTTCATTCGATGGAAGGCCAGAAAAGCACTGTGTTTTCTGCGCTGCATGCAACAACCTTCTACAAAAGGCTGCGCTTTTGTGTGAGAAAAGCTGGGCTTAATGATTGCAGCAAACAGGGTTGGAATTTTATTGGTGTACTCTATGTGACTGTGACAGTGTTGACATTAAATCAAATTCAATTAGCATGGGCTTGCTAATGACTTACACTGCTTCAAAAAGTAGCAAGGACAAAGCACTTGGCAAAAAAATCTCCCAGTTACAGTCTGGTTTCCAACTCCTTTCGGTTGCTTTTCAGCATGATAGCTAACTGCCAGCTTGTCTCCATAGATGAATGTTAAAGAACCCCACTAATGAAACTCTTACTATCTGTGTGTGATGAGAGGGAAAGGGTAGAAAGGGCAGTGGGACTTCTGTCCTCAGGTGCTCTCAAAGCAATTGCGAAAAAACCACTGTGAAGTGTAGCGAAAGAAACAGGAACTGCGTCCCTAGAGGATAACTTGGCTGGACAAGGTATCAAAGCTGCGAGGGGAAATAAGGTCTGTGGTCAGGATAGGGTTTCAGTAAAGCTAGAGGCACCCTCTCGGAATGCGTGGGAGGCCAGGCCATTATCTAAGCAGCATTTTAAAGGAACAGAGGAACCATTATGATACCTGCATCACCTCAGCAAGACGAAGAAGATGTCCATTGTAGATAGCCACAGCTTTGATTGACTGCTTCCCCATTGTTTCTTCCCTGACTGTCTGGCACTATCATTATTATACTCACCTCTTCCTCTATAAGGGGCAAGGACAGCTTCGAGTCACATATACACACACATCCAACTATGCTATCAGCAAATAGTCCCAGCACTGAATCGGTGTCAGCAATGCTCACACCGATTTTACCCTCAAATTATCTTCTCCCTTTCACCTCATAGATATTTTCCCTTAATGTCTTTTTTCCTATTCATTTAAATATACTATTAATAACAATTGCATAAAGAAGTAGCATTAAAGAATGCCGAAAAGGAAATAAAATAAAGCATGGTATCTGGCGAAAACATGCATATCTCATTAGTCTTCAGGCATATAACATCATCCACATTGTAGTGCAACCTGATTATTGTAAAAGAGCAAAGATACGAAGTCAGAACGGGGCAAAAACTAGCTTTTGTAAAACTTCTGTAGCTGATAGGTAAGTTTATCATGTAAAACTGGAACTTGGAAACCCCGTACAATTGAGAATCCAAGCCTGCATTGAGGTGATTTTGGCATTAGCGAAAAAGAAAGAAATCTTTCAATTCTAGTGACTTATGAGATTACAAACAAGGAGAAAAAGTTAGGGAGCAATGCTCCAGAAAGTATTTGTATTAAGGAGAGCCACCCTCTTTGGCCAGTGCCAGTGATGTTGTTCAGGACTAAGCTTGTCTGGAACTGAAGCTTGGCACTGGTTGGGGGCAAAGGAGTATTTATTCAGGAGAAATATGGGAGTAAAGAACAAAAAGAAATACAAATTACTCTATGTGTCCCAAACCCTTTAAAAGCTAGTTGAAAGTGGGTCTGGAAGCTTGAAATATCTGGAAAAGGCAGAATATGCCTCTCTCTTTAACAACAGCTGTAAGATTACCTTTTTAATTCCTCTACTCTAAAAGAATCATCTTGTTTATTCTTTAAAATGACCCTGTAAAATAAGTATTATTCTTTCCATTTTACAAACAAGAAAACTGAGCTCCGCCTCACACGCAGCTCCAGAATTTCTCGATGAAAATGTCCACTTGTAAGAAATATTTCAAGGAGAAAGGAAAAGCTGGAGGACCAGCTTCAGCTGCATTTTCTTAGCAGGTACACTCTTCTCACTTAAACTGATTGTTTATTCACATGCCTTAGCCCTGCGACTCTCTTCACCAGAGAAAGGAAAAACTTTTCAAAGTCCACCACCAGAAAGTGTAAAGCCATGATGAGTTGAATGCATCTTTTTGACAACATAACCTATGCTCTTATAAAGTATTTGCAAAACGTTCCATCAATGATACCTTTATTCACTATTACAGGCTTCCAAAACCATTGTACATGCCTGAACATTCACCCATGAAAAGGCACAATTTTTAAAGATCTCACTACTCCAGCTCACAGGGTAGTGACACCAAAATAAGTCACATAGTTTCTTGTCTACAAATTATGGACCTGCCTTCTGAAATTTTGCACAAAAGTCAGAAAGGGATGGAATACAGAGCTGTCTCCTACAGAATGGAACAAGGGTAGGAAGGACATTCCACAGAGTAGGAAGGACAAATTGGACACAGAATTTTGTGAAGATCAAATGACATAACGTATGTGAGAGCACTTTGCAAATGAAAGGCACTGTGAAATGTAAGCTTGGTAAGCTTGCGTTATTAATAATATTATCACACAAGATTTTTCTGCCTCCATTTTTAATGACATAATGGTCACCGTCCCCAGAAGCCAAAGGAACGTGTTTCCAGAGAAACGAAATGTAAAGGTAATTGTGGATGTTCAATAAATATTAAACAGTCTCACTATTTGTGGGAAGCTTCAAATGCATGATTAAGTTGCAGGTGATGGTAAAGGAAACCAGCGTGATCTTTAATTATAAAATACTTATTAGGTTTGATTCCAGTAAAATGCAATTACCTTGAGACTTCCGGTTATATCTCATAAGAGGTTATGTTCTCATGATGAAAGCTTTTGTGGACAAATGTTAGAGTTCATTGTTTGGGACCATCTACCCTGGTCCTGGCTCCTGTCTGTAGCAGCTAATCACCATTAACGTGGCGAGCCTTGCAGGAATTCCCAGTTGTATGTCAGCCATTCTGTGGCCTGCCTTGAAGTATGGAAACATCACAGAAGTGGGGATAAGAGCAACAGTGGCAGACCAGAGCATTAGCTAGGCTTGGGGAGAAAGGGACTTAAAGGGAATTCAAGATTTCATAGTGGACAAAAGACAGCTCAGTAGGAGGGACAAAATGGAATTGTCCTTTACATGTCACCATGGTTATAATGCAAACATATTTTTTTGAAGACTAGCAAGGAAACCTTGGATTTCATTTAGGAAAATGATCCATCAGTCTGTATAGCTTCATTTTAAATTGAAAATTTTAATCAGTGTCTATTTTTTGAACATGCCTGTGGAAGCAATTGATGGGCTAAGAAAATGCCATTTTGAAAGCCTTTTTTAGTTTGATACTGGTGAGGTTCCATAAGCCTCTTATTAAGAACATTCTTAGGTAATAATAACGATAATAGCTAACATTTAACTGGTGCTTGCTGTATGCCGTGTACTGGCAAGTGCTTTATATGTGTTAACTCAATACTCTTAATGAACCCATTGGGAGATCGAGGCACACTAATTATAATTAACCTGCCTCTGGTCACACAACCTATAGTGGGAGGAGTCAGTTTCTGTGTCCAGGTGGTCTGGATGCAGAATCCGTGCTCTTATCCACCACACCCTTCTACCTCCCATGCCAACAGAGATTTCAGATGCACACAGGTTACGAGGAAGGCTATATGTCTGCATATCTACATAGTCTGTATATTTTATGCACTGAAGCAATTGAATTTTTCTGGTTTTCTCCTCTCTGTGTTCTTTAGTTTCTTCCTATACAGTTGGTTCTATCAAATGGATTTAGTTTCTTCACTAACGTCTGAATGGTTCTGTAGAAGGGTTCCATCTTCCCTTTAAGAAAGGACTTCTCTTTTCCTTTCCCTTCTAAATTATTGCTACCTTGCCTAACTTTGCAATGTTTCTGTAAGTCCAATATTATTGCATAATAAAATGTTTAAAAATAAATAAATAAATAGATAGATAGATAAATAAATAAATAAATAAATAAATAATTATTGCCTTAGAGTCAGGAGCTTAATGCAGGATGATTATCAGTCTACTTTTAGAAATCTACCTGGTTTCAGGTGCCTCATCCTACAATAGCAGGCATCACAGGACATCAGTCTTCACATGGAACATGCTAGTCAGTAGACAAAGTAGTTAGTACATTTCTATTTGAGAGAAACTGGGTGCTACGGATTATAAGGTGAGTGGCAGAGCATCTTCAAAACCAAGAGCAAATGCTTCCCCAGAGGAAGTTACTCAAGGATGACACTCGTTCTGGATGGAAAGTAAGATCGAGCAGACTCCAAAACCAGATAAACCTGAGTTTAAGTCCCAGCTCTCCTACTTTCCAGTTACTTAGCCTCACTGACCCTCAGTGTCTAACCCTGTAAAATAGGAGCAATACCACTGACTATATGTTTGCTATGAAAACTGAGTGAGAACCTGCATAAAGCACCTGGCACATAGTAGCTGATTGATTAATTTTAATGCCTAGCAATAATTGTTCCTCTTCAGTTTGGTCCCTGGACGAAAGGAAACCTTGTGATTCTCCTTGAGAATGGCTTCACATTTACAGAATCTTAGAAATCCCAAAGTATTATCTGGCTTGGCCGGATAAGGTATGAATCCCTATCTGTTCTCCCATTATACAGATAAAGAGACTAAAGATCTGAGAGGGTAAGTGGCTTACTCATATATCTAGCAAGCGATGAAGATACAACTGGACCTAAACATTCCGCCTCCTTTTGGGGCATTTTCCGTTATGCTTGCCAGTTTTTTTTTTTTTTTCTGTACTGAAAGTCTTAGGCCAGTAGGGGTCAGCCAAGAGCAATTCTATTTCTAAGTGTTTAGCTTTGTTTTTAGTGACCACCACCATCATACTATAAAAATAGGGGTTCTAAGAAGGGCAGAGGATGTATCTATGATAACAGGCCATTGAATGCTCACATACAAAAGAGAGCAGTAACAGTTAACAGAGAGCCTGATTAAGATCCAAATTGAACATATTCTTTATGCATGATCCTTTTGCCTCATTATTTGGTATAGCGAAGTGTGTTCAGGTCCAGGGCATGGAAGACTCTGGGAAGTCAGTTATGACAACGAGGTAATACAATTGTCTTGAGAATGGATTTATAAAATTGATTGTGCCATAAAATGCAGTAAAAGAATTTTACTTTGAATATTAGAAGTTTGCTTAAAGCAGTAGATTCTTTTACAGATACCTTATCAATGCCATTGATTAATATGAAATGGCACAAGCCCTTTGGCTATTATGGTTAAAATCACCACGGGGCTTCTATCTTTCCTCCAAAGGCCATCTAACTCATTTGCACAAGTTCTGATTGCCAGTCAGGTCCTCGGCCAGTTAATGTGTTTCAGCATATCCTTTTCCCTTTCCTTCTGCCCGTCCTGCCCTACTTCGGCTCAGCAGTCAGCAATTGTCTGCATGTGAAAAGAGAGCACTCACTGACCTTGATTTTATATATATGAGTAGATGATATCTCTTCCCAACGAGCCAGATTATACCTTGCGTTCATTATATATATGAATATATACATTTTATACATGATACGAATATTTTTAACTGATCATTAACTTCATATCTTTTTGTGATTTTCTAATGCTTATTTCATTACTTTCTAATCTAAATTAATAAATAATAATTTAGCACATAATATTTTGTTTTATAAGAAATTTTCAATTTTAACTTCCAGCAAGTCAAGCATATGGACGTGGAACTTAAAACTAGATAAATATTAAATTCCAGGCAATAAAGATTTATTAGATTAATAAAGATTTACATATTGCAGAGTGTGCTTTCACTTTATTCTTTTTAAGTTTCTTTCTTTTGTTTATTTTCAGTTGCTCACAGCATCTCTTAACATTGTTAAAGGGCTGGATTCCCAAAGTCTTTTCTCCCTGAATCACAGCAGAACTGGCCGAATTCTGAGGGGCGGACCATTCCTTGTCTCATTAAAGGCTGCCATGCACAAAATCAGATTGACACACAAGAATAAAATGTTGATGCTAAATAAATGGGAGATGAAAAAAGGAGTTTTTGCCTAAGAATGTAAGTTGTGATCCTTAACTTGAGAAGCACTTTTCCTATCATGTCAAATTCATGGCAGTGGAAGGGAGTATCTTTTAAAACACCAACTGTAAGAATCTGAAAATACTAGATTTAATTTCAATTTGTGCCTGTCAGTCTTGGCTCTCTTTGTCGGTGGGCAGCTTGTGTTCTCTTTGGGTAGACTTATTTGTCCAGAGAACACTGGAAAACATTTTAGAATAGACTTAGAAAGCTTTTATTTAGGAGGAGATTATATTTGGGAAAAGCACGAATGTAGTAAACCTCAACAAGAACATAAGTGGAGGGATGAGGAAATCATCAGACAGTGTAAGATAAACCTCCCCGTGACACAAAACAGATCCAAAATACGTACACGTGCTTGAATGTTTCTCAATGCAAATTTGCTAAGCCAGTATTACCTCTGGACAAGATTTTCATGAATATCAAAAAAAAGTGAAATTATTTTGGTGGTCGTGCCCATTTTTCACCCAGTTACACATAACATTGTAGAAATGTAAGGTGTACAATGTGATAATCATACATGTATATATTGTGAAATGATTACTACAATGAGGTTAGTTAACATGCCCTTCACCTCAAATAATTACTATTTTGTTGTTGTTATGGTGGGAAAATTTCTTAAGATCTACTCTCTTAGAAACATTTGAGTGTACAATATAGTTGTGTTAACTATAGTTGCTGTATTGTACATTAGATTCCCCAGAACTCATTCATCTTATAACTGGAAGTTAGTACCCTTTGAACAACCTCTCCCCATTTCCACCCCCTCCAGCTCATGGCAGCCACCATTCTACTCTCTGCTTCTATCAGTTGGCTTTTTTAGACTCCACCTATAAATGAGATCATATTTCTCTTTCTCTGACTTATGTAACTGATCTCATCCTTTGATTGGGATCCAGAATCATCCAAAAAGTATTGCCTAGCAAACAACGTAAGACCAATACTGAAGAGTTTTTAGTATAGTAATTCATGGTAGCTGTGGGAAGATTAGAGGAAGAATGTCACTTCTCTTACCTGTGATTGCAGCTCCTCCCAAAGAATTCTAAAATAATTTTTAAGGAATATATTATTTTTCCAGGAAAGGAATTAAGGCAACCAAAATTTATTCATCAGAGATGCTAGATCAAACAGCTAGTTGTATGTTCCTCTGGGGACCCAGGGAAGCTGTTGGTCCCAAACAGTTTACAGAAATGAGCTCAGTCATTGGAACACTCTAGGTACCAATGATTCATAATGATATCATCTTACCTTGAGGAAGCCACTGAAATAAACCATGCATCAGTTACTTTGACTGTATAATGGGAATTTCTGTAACAGAAAAAGTTGTAGAAAGAAAATTTCTCTAGTAAGTCCACAAATAAGTAATGGAAAATCATGGCTTTTTTAGAATTAAATAATTGACTCTCCAGATGTGAATGAAGTTTTTCCTCTCTGGGATATGGAGAGGAGTCAGAAGTTCATATGGGGAAAATGCCTAACTCTTTCCCTCTACTATAAAGGCTCAAGTCCCTGACCTTGGTAGCACAAAATCCTGGAGACCTCACATAATTCCTCTGGGTCCCTAAGTAGAAAAAAGGATATATTCACTAGTTCTCCTCTCCCCTTATAAAAATTCACCATCATTTTTAGGAACCTCAGCCCATACCTTTTAAAGAGCCAAAGCCAAAAATAAATAAATAAATAATAAATAAACAAAGAGCCAAAGCTCCAGAGAAAAGGTTTATGCATCCTCAGGCACCAAAAGGGTTACCAGGCCATAGAAAACTGACTTGTGGGGGCATGGAATTGGACCCAGAAGCTCTTCTTTTTCTTGAATTATAAAACAAACATTTTCTATGTGCTCTACTCCTACATCAGCTGATTAATAAAAGTAAGACTAGTTTCAGGATAGAGATGGGAAGAGATCATTTGCTAAGGAAACCAGACTTGTTTTGTTTTGTTATCTCTTATCCCAGGAACTTAAGACCAAAGGAGGGCTTCTATTAGCAAACGAGGTTTGCCAGCAATTAATTGATTGACTTTGCAGCCTCACCAAAATGATAGGAAATATCTCCATCTGCCTGAGAGAGAAAAGTTGGTAGACCTCAAGCCAAAATGCAAAGGAGCGAGGGACATTAACCATAAAATGTGAACTTACATCCTTTTTCAAATATTCCACTCTCCCTGCAAGTGTATCTACATGAATCTGTTCAAAGGTCTCTGGCTGTGTAACCTGCAGTGACACTCTCTCTTCATGAACTGATCCCCACCCCTCCCCACCCCAAAAGCCAAACATCATTTGATATTGAATTCATAACCACAAGTAGGCATTAGAACATGGGGTATTCCTCTGATGGACTATTTGATTATATATTTTATGCTACTATTTCTCTAGAGCTTTAGAAACTCAAAGACACCTGCTATACACTTTATACATATGTAGGTTGTTACTTTACATTTTAAAAACTAACATTGTTATTTTAGTTCTTAAAGTCTGTATTCATGAAGTGAAATAAAGAAGTCTCACCCACATCAATCGGTTCAAAGAAAAATCAGATTCCTTGGATTTGTGGTGACAATATAAATATTCTATCATCTATTAAGTCTATTTATATCTTTTCTTGAACTTAGCAGGATGAATGAAATATTGCATTTCATCAGAAGAGATAACACCCAAAATAGCATTGCGCTTTAAGCGGAATGGGAAAAGTTTATGACTGATTTGCTTAGTTAGTTAGGCCTTGATATTAATAAGACCAAGGTTCGGTGTTGAAATTATGATCCTGTTAGCCATTCTAGGTTAATTTACTCTCTGCTTATCTCTAATATCAATTTTCAGCTGGCTTTACTGTATGTACAAAAAAGAATGTAGCCAAGAGAGAAAATGGACCAGTGGAAGTTGTCAGTGAAATTAGAAAAATAGTTCAGAGACCATATCCTAAGAATAGCAGGTAAGGAAATGCTAGTATCACTTAAAAACATGAGCAAATTATTTAATTGAAGAAAACCCAAAGATTATAAACTGGCAGGCTGAATGCCAATACCCCCACAATATTGTTTTTAAGGACCCTACAGTAATTTTCAAAACACCTGAATTAATTACCAGCATTAAACAATTGGAAGATACAATACAAAAATAGGGGTCGCCCCTTGTGCCTACACTCTCATTTAGCAACAGTCAGCTGGATCTGAGCAGCTGCTGCTCCTTCGGACAGAGCACACGCTAATGAGTTCACCACAGCCCCAGCCCCTACTCATCTCCCTTTAACTATGTCTGTTACCTACCCAATCCTCGGAAGGTACTTGAGCTTGCAAACTTCTAGAGTTCTTATATGCTCAAGATAAACAGTTTTAACATGTGAGTAGTTTATCTTTTTTAAGTAGGAGATCCACCTATTTGGTGTTAAAAGTTGCTTTGAGAGGATCAAAAAACGAGAGCTGCAGTATCTATAAGAGAAGACTAAGAGCCTGTACCACTGTGGCTCTCTTGCTCAGATCTCTGCATGGGATTGTATGTCTAAGAGTTCTACTCACATGAAAGGCAACTGTGTAGCACATGGTCTGGGCCCTGGTGTGCTCAAATGAAAGGGTAGGGAATGTATATCTAGCTCCCTCTACCCATCCTATTTCCCCCAAAGTATGCAAGGTTTACCATTTCCAAGATTGATACAAATCTATTTTCTAATCCATAGGTGTGAATCTAGGGCTCATCTAAGTGTTTCTCTTTAGTAATTTACTATTGCCTCAGTAGATAGTTTATAGAGCAACTTATGGACCAAAGAAGAACTGGTATGCACCCATGCAGGCAATTCCCAAGCAAGCACCTGCCCCAAGCATCTTCCCTGGACATCCAGAAAGTCCCCCTGGATCCATCGATCTATTTCCTGTACATGATCCTGGTAATTCCTCTTTTCTGCCCTTTTCAAGATATTTCAAAATTGATTATCTGTTTATATTTCAAAATTGATTATCTCTTTTATTTGGTTTACTAATTCTACAGATAATTATTTATTTGTCAAACAATTGTTCCGTTTAGTCAAACAGACTTCCAAAAGTTGCCCCCAGGTTAATGATCTGCCAGTTAGAGAAGACAAGCAGTTCAGACCATGAAGCAGCTTCATCCTTCCTAGATGGGCGGGCATCAGCCTATGGATGAAGTATAGCATCTAAAAAGTCAATACTACTTAGCACTAAACGCTTTTCAACTTTCTGAGATGCTGATGGCTGAATCCCAATATGATTTGTGCTGGTTCTAGTGGGCAGGCTACAAGTTACAGATGTCTCTTCCTTTTCAAAGGCAGAATTCAGCATTTGCCCAGCCAGAAACTAAACTCACTAGGAAATAGCTCAGAACTTTGATGGCATTGCTCAAGTTTATGCAAATATTGTCTTTATGTAGAAATGATACAAATTTAAATTTTATGTAAGGACTCTAATGATGGTGAGGAGATATTCCAGAGGTCTTAGCTTGTGCTGTTCCTGTGTGTGACAGTCTTGACAGCTGTAAACACTCTCTCCAACTGTGAGACTGTCTGGTTAGACTGAGAATTAAAGACTGGTAAAATTATTAAATGGGCTATTACTGGAGGGCTGAGTGTAGCAAATCATACAGAATTTTTTTCTCATCCCCTGTGCAGTCTTAACAATATGAGTTTGTCTTTTTTATTATTATTATTAATATTGCTGTCATTTCAGCAGCACTGTATGATGGAGTGGTGGAGAGTTTTTATAGAGCCAGTCTGTCTGAGGTTTACTGGCTGCATGATCTTAGGCAAAATATTTATCCTCTCTATACCTCAGTTTCCTCATGTAAAACAGGCATTATGATAATATAACTACTTATAGGGTTATATCAATACTATGTATGTCTGTAAAAGTTGGATAGTGAAAAAGACCGATAGGAAAAAATTGGTTCATTTGAAACATGGTGTTGGAGGATAGCTCTATGGATACCCTGGACTGATAAAAAGATGAACAACTGGGTCTTAGAGCAAAAGAATCCTGAAACATCATTACAGACAAGAATAACAAAACTGAAGCTGTCCTATTTGGGGCATATCATGAGAAGGCAGGGTTCTTTGAGAAAGACAATAATTCTGAGATAAATAGAAGGGAGCAAGACCAAATATGAGGTGGCTTGACTTCATGAGTCTACAGAAGCTGAGCAGGACTGTCGAGGACAGAACATTGTGGATGTCACTTATTTATAGGGTCATGAGGAGTTGGAGCTGACTCAATGGCATGTAACACACAGGATTGTTGTGAGGATTAAATGAAGTAATATATGAAACAAGACTTACTACAATGATTGGTATGTAGTAAGCACTCATTTGAACATTTATTTCTTATTGTTTCTCTATACTCTAAAGAGCAGTCTGGGATTTTTACAGAGCCATTCATTGCATTAGAAAGATTATCTATTGATTCAAGAATCTACTTTCTTTCTGTATCAGCTCAGTATCACAGAGGACAGAAACCTGAAGAATATACTCAGCCAAACATTATTTTATTTAATGTCATTGTTCATTGATAATAGAGATGCATGCTTTGCACAAGTTTCATTTCTCTCTTTAGTGGGTCTTGCCAAAGACCCTCAGACTAATAAAGCTGTAAACAAAGGGAGGGAGAAGTGGAATGAGTCTGGAGGCTGCCTTCAGAGTGAGATCCCCGCTGGCACTGCTGTCAATAGATGTGAAGTTGGGTTGTTGCACAGGAAACAACTCTATATAAAAAAAATGCTATGGAACATGCAGAGAATGATGGCACACCCAAGGTGCTGATGGACTAGGTCTCCACTCCGCCCTTTCAAGCTCAGCACTAACACAATGGTCCAACCAGAGTCACCCAACCTATATATGCACAAAGTGTTGACTGAAGGCTGATAAAATACTATCTTGTGCAAATAAATATGACCGTTTTTCAAATGTAGACATTTCACTTGATAGCATTTTATAACTATGACTACTCCCTATCAACGGATTTCAAAAGTACAACTTAGGATGAATCTGAAAATCTGCCTACCCTAAGCAAATCTTTTTATTCCAGATTTTTGAAACCACTCACTCGAGCCTAATTGCAAAAAATATCAGGGACCAAAAGAGTAATATATGAAAATACAAAAGCAAATGTAGTTCTCCAAAGGTTGAATAACCATAGTCTATACGGAGCTATGCAATTTTATAAAGAACACGAGAAAGTGTCTGCTATGAGATTTCTCAAACAGATCATAAACAGTTCAGGGTTTGTCAAACTGATCCTTTCAATGATCTTGGTAAGACTTCTCTTTCTTTCTGAATTCCAAGTATTCGAAGGAATGCAGCCGACAGCCATCACTTTGCTTGTCCTAACCATTAGATTTTGAAGAATAATTTCATTGGTTCTACATTGCCAACTAGTCCTTTCTTCTTTCTCCCCAATAAGAAGCTGTTCACACTAAACAAAAAACAAACTCATAGAAACAGAGATCAAACTGATGGTTGCCAAAGGAGAGGCAGTTTGGGGAATGGGTAAGAAAGGTGAAGGGAAATGTAGTCAATAGCATTGTAATAAGTTTGCATGGTGATGGATGATTTCTGGACCTACTGTGGTGATCACATTGTAAGGTATATAAAAGTAAAATCACTATATCATACACTTGAAACTAATAGAAATTATATTGTATACCAACTATACTTAAATTAAAAATTAAAATTAAAAATTCAATTAGCTTTCAATTAATACTTTTAAGCTTGTATATATATCACTCAATTCTCACCCTATGTAAGTTTATGTGCATTTAGATATATTTTTTAAAAAGTCTATGCAGCACTTCTTTTTGGAGACTATATATTTTAGGGTCACAGTAAAATTGAGAGGAGACTTCCCATATGCTTCCTGCCCCCAAATGCATAGCTTCCCCCATTATGAGCATTACTCACCAGAGTGGTACATATTTTAACAAGGATAAAACTATATCAACACATCATGATTGTCCAGAGTCCATAGTTTACCTTAGGTTCACTCTCAGTATTGTGTATTCTATGGTTTTAGAGAAATGTATAATGACATGTATTCATTATCTTAATATCGTACAGAGTATTTTCACTGCCCTAAAAATCCTCACCCCCCTCCCAAACACATAGCACTTTTTTTCACAGAAGATATGAGCATAGAAGATGTCCACAATTTAACAAAGTATTAATGATCTACAGATACCAATGGAATATGAAATTCTAAAACTAACAGATAACTTACATTATAAACAAATATATTTCACTTCTTTTTATTTGTATTGTTGATTGAGGTAAATTGTATATGTATGAGAAATTGTGTGTGTGTGTGTGTGTGTGTGTGTATTATATGTGTTTTTGGAGTATTTTATTTTGGGAGTACTTACTCCTGCTTCTGTATTATACCACTCCACGTGGACAGAGTTGGAATCTTTTCTCTGAATCTGATGATTATTTTTATTTGTGTTTTGCCATATACTTGAATTTAGGGTAGAGAAGAGATTGAGAGAAACTTTAGTAAAATGTGCTAATAGCACTCATGAGATTAGTCAGATTATACAAAATTTTTTATCTTTGCTTTAATCATAGAATTAACAGCATAGCCCTCTCTCGTGCCTCTATTTAATGTAGATACATTGTTCAGTATCTATATCTAGTGTTCCATATTAAATGTTGTGTCTGATATCCAATGGGCTCCTAATCAATATGCCCATTTTCTTTCAAATAATTAAAGGAGTACAGCCTAGGTCAATCCATGGTGAGCCGAATGAATAGTTTCAGGATTTAGGTTTGTATTGGTCAGAGTTTCAATGCTCATGTCAGATGCTGCTCATAGTAACTTTTTCCTGACCACTTCCCAGTGGAATAGATAAAATTCTATATTAAAAGTCACTCTTATATGAGAAATTTTAACACCTCTAAGAATAAGAGAATTTGACTGCTTTTAAATTTTGAAATGATTCGAGAACTGTCAAACTATGCGGATGAACCAGGGATTCCCCTACTTGCCTATTTTATGTATTATTCTTTATGTTTTTCAATCATATCATTTAACTCCATCATAATGTATGGCCATCATATTGTACGGCCAAATATATCAGTTGGCTTTACTGCCTAACAAACTTCTCCAAAACTTAGGAGCTTACAAAAACAAGCATGTATTATTAATTGTGATTCTGTGGGTCAGCTAGGTGGGTCTTCTTGTCTGAGCCAGTTTAGCTAATGTCTCATGTAAGCTGAAGACTCAGCTAGGGATGGATGGTCCTGGATGACCTTACGCACTTGTTGGGTGTTTGGCAGGATGGTGGTCAAGAGGGCCTCAGCCGAAATTGACTTACCTTCCAGTAGCCTAGCCTGGGCTCTTTTACATGTGGTCTTCAGGTTCCAAAGATCAACAAGAGTGTATGTGTATGTCAAGCTTCTACTTCTGTCAGATTTGCTCTTGTCCTATTGGCTAAAGCAAGTCACATGATTAAGTCACAAGAGTCAATGCAGGGGGTACTATCCAAACTTGTGGATACATGTGCAACATTGTGGGCCATTACTGCAACAATCTACCAGACCAAGCCAGCATGAGAATTCTGAACAGTCTCTGGGCCTTCTCTTGATATTTCACTGAAAAAACACCCCAATATAATTCTGTGTAATGTCTGGCTACATTCTGGTCATTTCTGCCCTTTCATACAGGGCTCTTAGGTTATAGGAGTATCTGTTGCTCATGGGAATTTTATTAAAAATAAGGCTCCTCTGGATTTAGAAGACAATATTCATACTATCTCATGAAGGCAGGGGGATATAGTGGTAAGAACATTAGAGTAGACCTAAGTAGGTATGCTTTTCTACCAGCATGATGTGGGGCATGGGGGATAATTAGGGCAAGTTCTTCCCTTTCAGTGAGAATCAATTTCCTCACCTGGAAAATGAGGGATTTGGGCTAAGCTTTCTCCTGACTCTGATATTCTACAACTATAAAATGTCCAGAATATGTATAACAGTACAAAAATTGATTCTGTGCTTCAGTAAACATATGGATATATTGCTCTATGAGGAAAATATTAACCTTGGCAAACCCAGGTCAATAAATTTTGATGTTTGCCTTGAAAGAAATCAATACCCACTTTTTTATCTACACATAAAATAATGCTTTTAAGAGCCAAAGCCAGTGATGGAAATGAGTTTACCCCTCATCCTAATAAATGCATTATATACAGTGTAATATTATTATAGATCATCATTCATTATAGTTGGGTATTCTTTGATTTAGAACAAGGCTATAATACTCTTAATTCATCATTCAGTTAACTTTTCCTCTGAAGGAAAGATAAAAAAAAAAACATTTCTCATTCTTTTCAGGCCATTAGTACATGAAATAGTATATTCATTACATAAGAACACTCAGAGCTTTTAAGCTATCAATGGAATCTTGTTTAGTCAGCTAAAGTACATGTTTTACCTTGTTGTATGGGTACAAAGTGATTCAAAGCAAGATATCTTTTAATCAATCCTCTGAGAAAAACAGTTGTATATTTCTCTGGCCTGTGTTTGCTGTTAACATTTCTTATCCTTCTTGTTTTCTTTTGGATTTGGCTCTGACCGATAGATGAGATTTTTTTTAAAAACAAGGAATGCAGAACATGCTTGGCAAAAGAATGATTCTAACCATAATTTCCCTTTAAAATGAAACAGAGTGTTAACATTCACAGAACAGTACAGGGAGGACTCAGTACAGGTTGGACATCCTATTATAGAGCATCTTGAAAACATCCCTTTCGCAAAATTGTCCACAACTAAGGTCAGAATATTCCTTGGAATCATTTGTGCGCACTTAGACTCAACCTAAGGATTTAGTGATTTTGCAAATCACTGAAGAGAGAAGAAAGTGGAATTAAGGAAATTGGGGTCGGGGGGGGGACTTTAACTGCGTTTCTATGTCTCTCTAATATTTCTTTACTTACTGAAACATGACAACATTGGTCCCCTTTCCTCTTCCCACCCCTTTACTGAAAGTTTTCTCTTCAGAACAGAGTCCTCATGGCTCAGTGATAAGAGACCAGACCTGGACTGGATTCAAAACCTGACTTTGTCACCTACTTGTTATGGGACTTTGGGCAAATCTCTTTGTAAGCCTCGGTTTTCTCATTTTTTAAATGGTGTCAAGACTTGTCTTGCAGGGTACATGTGAGAATTTTGAAAATTATTTATCTTATAGAAGGCATCTAGCAAAGTACCCTGACTCAAAGTATATTAGTTTTCTTGTTCGCGCCTTTCTCGTCTCCATATCCATGAAACCAAATTAAAAGGAAATGAGAAACCATAGGAGGAGACCATCATGGGGGCCTCTCACATGCTCTCTTTTGTGTCCTTCTCTCTCTCTCTCCTCTCTCAAATACCTGCTGCGCTGGCCCACTCTGCACTCCAACCCAAGCTTCAAGCCTCAAGTCTTCCTCACAGAAATATTGTCAAACCCAGAGACTAGGCTGGTTCTCCAGCTATGCGCTTCCTCCTCTTCTCCTTTGCTGCAATTTGCACACTTGCCATTGAGTCATTCATTATAATGATTGGGTGTCTGTGGTGGCTAAGAACATAGACTTATAGAGTCAGATTACCCAGATTCAAATTCTACCTCTTCCACCTTACTGCCTATGTGACCTTGGGTGAATTGTTTAATAGTTATGTGCATCAGTTTCCTCATCTATAACACGAAAATAACAATATTACCTGCCTAAAGGAAGTAAAATATATATGTAAAGAGAGAGTGTTTAAAATCCTACTTGACACATAGTAAGTAAACTGTGAGTGGCAGTAGCCATGATAGCAATAGAAGTAACACAAGTACTAGTACAAGTACTAAGAGTACTGGAAGTAGTGGCATTCCTTGCTGGCCTGGAATGCACATCTACGTTGTTCACCACTCTATACTCAGTACCTAGGTTTGTACCTGGTACATAGCAGACACTCAAATATGTTGGTTGACAGACTGATTACTTTTGGATCAATTATGAGTCCTTCTAAAATGTAATATATCATTTTATTAGTTATCTATAATAGTATTTGCTACTCTTCTTGGTGATAGTCTAAGAGTTGTAGTGCTTGAGTCTATACTCTGACCTCAGCTGGGCCTTAGTTCAAGTCCTTATTCTACCATTTACACGTTGTATGACTTTGGGAAATTTTCTTAGCCTTTATAAACTTCTATTTCTTAACCTGAAATAAAACTTTTCATGAGTATTGAATAAGATGATACATATAAAATGCTAAGCGTATTGGCTTACAGTTAGCCTTTTCTATGATTTGCTGTCATGCTGAGTGAGACCTCTGGCCCATTCGGCTTTACGTTGTTTCTCACAAGGCACCAAAGGGTATTTTGTGAGAGTACATTGTTGCTCTTTAGAACCTATTTGTATTTTCACTTTGGAAAGCTTCTGAATCTGAGCAGTTTGTTTATTTCAAAGGAAATGATAAGCCACCTTCTACCAAACACTGAAAAGCACTTAAATTTCTATCTGAATCGAATTCTTATAAAATCAACTTTAATGTAGACTGTACTTCCAAAATTCAACTAGCCTTATATTGCCTTTAAAAAGTGACCCAAATCTTGAACGGGGACCACGATATTTT
The DNA here is from genome assembly GCF_014176215.1 of Rousettus aegyptiacus. NCBI lineage: Eukaryota > Metazoa > Chordata > Mammalia > Chiroptera > Pteropodidae > Rousettus > Rousettus aegyptiacus. Next base: position 41,403,215 of record NW_023416306.1, on the reverse strand, counting down.
ATGCATGTGAACGCATGGCTTTCCGTGGATTGAGTCAGTGTTTATTTATCAGACAAAACATCATGGCCTTCTCATTAATTCTTTCATCAAGATGAATTTCCTTAGCTTTAAAAATATTTTAGTAGAATACAAAAGTTACACATACCCTAGTTACAAAGAAAAAGAAATGGATTAATAGCAAATAATGTAAGTAAAACAAAGCATAAACATTCTGATTGAGGGTGGATGGCTGATACTATGTGAACATAGGTCATAAAGTCCTGGCAACTACTTTGATTATTTGTTTTATTGCCCTAGAATGATATGGTTGAGATAATAAATAGGTGCTTTCATGGAATTTGGAATTGTTTTTCACATAAAGCATGTTTTACTCAAAGCTGGATTTACTTAAATTCACTGACAGCTGGAAGCCAAATGTATTCACATTAAATTGTTTACATCACAGGGATTCCAGCAGATAGATTAAGTACATTTCATTTATTAATGCACAACAAGTAGATGAGACCCAAACTCCTATATCCAACCAAATACGTCTCTCATCATTTCTATTGTTTAAAATGTTACTTAGAGGTCGTATGTGCACACGCATGTGTGTGTGAGTGATGTAAGATAATGATAGATATTTTGTTTTGACAGTGTATCATTTTTATGTTTTTTTCCTGTTCAGTTTTGCAAAATATCAAGTGAATTACTATCTACAATGGCCCAGATTTTGATAGTTCAGACACTGACCATAACTATTCGTATTCACTTTTCCTGAAACCCTCAGGTTCCTGCTTCAGCATTTACATATGCCTAGAAAATAAACAGTGGGAATGTAAAAATTCCAGATGATAAGATAAGGGTTCACCTTATTGCTAGAGAAAGTATAATACCTGTAGTAGAAGAATTTATTAGAAATTCATACTCTCAAGCCCCATCCCACACCTATTGAACCCAAATCAGCATTTGAAAAAGTGATCTGTGTGCAAGTTAAGGCCTAGAAAGCACTGCCCTAGGCTGTTGGTCCCCCACACTGCTGGCCACCTACAATCCCCAGGTTCTTTTTGGCACCAGGGACCAGTGCTCTATAAGAATCTAATCCCTGAGGTGGAGCTGAGGCAGTGATGCTAGCGCTGGGGAGTGTCTGCAAATACAAATGAAGCTTAGTTCACTGGCCCACTGCTCACCAGCTGCTGTGCAGCCTGGTTCCAAACAGGGAACTGGTCTGCGACCTAGGAATTGCAGACCCCTGCTTAGAGTATCCCCATGATATTGCTGTAGAATTCATAAAATTAGAGAGTAAGAAATAGCCAGGAGTATTAAGAAAATGTTTTTTTTTCTAACCACTCACCACATGGACAAATTTTTTTAGGATTAGGTGACCTAAGGACTGGTGAAAGTGTGAGAGTGGAGAAACTCAAGGGGAAAAGCAGATACTGCCACTATGTAATCTGAGACTTGATAGTATGTGTCAGAACCTACAATGAATGACAGAAGGCAATACGAGCCTGACAAGAACATTCCAAAAGCCACAATTCAGGGGTAAAGAGAGATAGGAAACTAGGACATGTTGTTGGTCACAAGTCCATGAGGAGCTTGCTGTACCTTAGGAAGGTCTCCTTGTGTCTGTAGACCATTCCTTGAGCAGATGGCAGTCGCAGCAGCTTTCTTCCTGTGGTAACTTCAAGGTCCCTCTTAGCTTCTTACGGTGACCAAGTATAGCCTTTCATCTACAACTCAACTCTCTATAGGCAATGTCATTTCCCCAGATATGCATCAGGAATTTAATTTAGCTTAATTTGACAAATATTTATTTATTGCATTTGTCTGGCACCATAACTATGACTCAGTTTTTAAACACACACACACACACGCACACACACAAACTAAAACAAGCGAACAAAAACCCTCCAAATAACCAAATAAGGCAAAGAAGTTTCTTACTAAATTCATCATTCTTCCATGGAGAATCAGTATAGACCTAATTCTGAGTTTATTTTTATTTATCTGCTTTATTCTACTTTACACTTAATTGTAGCAAGCTTAGTTATCTGGTTTCCTTGTCTCCATAGAAGGAGCAAACTGGAGTGGATGGTAAGGAAGGGACAGGAAAGTTAATGCTGTTGCTACAGGAAAAGGCAGTGATCCAGCCGGAATAGCAATAGATTGTCAATAAGTAAAGGAATAGAGACTTATAAATAGACGACATGAGAGTTCAGAAAGCACAGCCATTTTTTCTGTAATACCAACATTTCTATGTACCTCACAAGACCTGGGCCTTGGTATGTTACATTCAGGCAATGGATTCTTAAAAGGAAGTTGAGTCTTCATGTAAAGTTAAACCAAGTTTAGAATACTATTTTAAAGAAAAACGAAAATTATTTAACGTGTTTTAGAAAGTTCTTCTTGCAAAGAGGCTCCAGTAGAAAAATCATGGTAAGTGGAAGAGTAACCACAGCACTGTAGGAGAATTTGCAAAGGCTCAAGCTATAAAATTCTGTATATATGAGGATTAAGTATGTGTTTAAAGGACAAAATTTACTTGGCATAATAGCAGTAAATTGAAATAAGTCATACTCTTTCTGATGGACCCTAATTTATACTATACTCCTTTTGCATGAATGAAGCTTTTGTACCTCTGTACATTTATGAACATTCTGTAGCATTGGCCTGTGACACTTCTGAAGACTCAGAGCTGCCAGCATATTCTTGTATTTCAAACCTCATTTCCAGGTTCTTATTTCAATTAAACCTCCCAGGACTCTCCAAACGAAAGAACTATGACTCTTATTTGCCTCCTCCTTAACAAATATTCAAAAATAGGGATATCTGAAGATAGTGTGGAAATTGTATATATAATCTATACATAACATGTATATTGATATAGTATGCTTAACAGAAGCATACATTTTATATTATGTTATCATCATGTATGAGAGATAGAGAGAGAAAGTTGGGAATATGCCAGGAAAGAGTTCATAAAAATATACTCTGAGTGCTTAACAGTGGTTTTTCTATGGAAAATAGAATTAATTGTTCTTTACTTTCTCCTTTATATCTCTGCATTCTATGAAGTTTTTGCAAAGAACACACGTGTAATTTACATATATGTAAATATGTAAAATATCAATATTTTCATTGGGAAAAAAGAGAAAGGGAAAAAGAAGGAGGAAAGAAGAAAAGACGGAAGGAAGGAAGGCAGAAGGAAGGAAGCAAAGAAGGAAGGGAAGGAGAGAGGGAGAGAGGAAGATCTAGGAGAGTGAGGGAAGTTGGGTCATTGACCTCCCAAATGCCATTGAGCCTTTTTCTTCATCCTTCTCCAAAAATGCCATGCCCTTTTAATTGTATGATATTTTCCTGTCATTGCCACTGATTATTCTATACACCCAGTTCCTGAGAATGTCCCCTTTTGGTAGATAATAAAACCTAGAAACTAAGCATAAAAAAACAGCATGAAGCCACAAAGCTAGTTTTGGGTACAGCCAAAGATTGGGGACCCTCAACCAGTTGGGTTACTCTCCCAGCAACATAAGGCTCTCTGTGAGTCACTTCTTCGACTCCATGTGCAATCTGGTTATCTTCCTATTCAGAAACGCATCTAAGAAGCAAAATCAGTTCTTGGCGCAGAATGACAGCCACTCTGTCACAGGTTGGTGCAAATTAGGATAGACTGGGGAAAGAAAAAACTTTGGGTACAGGCAGCCAGCCTCTCATTTGAGAAAGCTTCCCTGAAGCTCACTCATTGTTCACCAAAGTAAGGCGTGAGTCATCTAAAAAGGTAGTTTTATTTCTTCTCTCCTAAACATGCCCTTTCTTTGTATGCTATTTAAGACTAAATAGCATAAAACGGGATTGACATTATGTAATTACTTGCCTTTTACACTGTGCTAACTTAATTTGCTTTTCATTCTCAGGCATTTAAGAGACCATTATTTTCCCATCAGACTTTACTGTCTGCCAATTAAGGCATTAGATGGATGAGGTAGAGAGAGACCATTGTTCGGGAAGGTTTCAGGTAGACATATTGAAAACAAATGCTTTGTGTCACTTTCCTTTTGTCAAAGACAGACGTTTTTTGCCAGTTTACCAGTTTATGTGATACCCTCTGTACATAATAAGTTGCTTTTTGCTTCTATCTACAAATAAAAATGGTATAACCACATATAATTTCCAGCATTTACAGGCAGGTATGAAACAAGTCTCCTCTCTATGGGAAGAATAAGTCAATGGAGATCAGGTTTAGGAGCTAGAGTTCTGAGATCACGCCTACCCTCTGGAGTGCACCCTAATTACAAAGCGTGTTGTGATAGGCTCAGCGGTCCCATACAGCTGTGCTAGCCCTCTGTTCTTCCAGGTAAATTTCATCAGGAACCACATCCCAACTCCACAGAGCCCACTCAATCCCATGATCAAATATGACTCATGTCCAGGAAGCATAGGATTTAAGTTGGTTTATGTAATGTGTGATAACCTGAACAAAAAACGCAAGTCACTTTTCTTCTCATCCACTTGATTGTAGGTAATAAAAGTCATGGGACTGAAGTTTTTCTACCTAATACCTTGAAATCCAGTCATTTTCTTTTTCTCTGTGTTATTATAGAAAATGTCTGTGCTTTGGAAGTGCAGGGAAGTCATAGTAATTGCTCAAGAACTGTGGAAGAAAAAAGGGTCCAGGACAAAGGCAGAGACATACGTCAGCTCCAGAAAGCATTTGTTAGAAAAAAGAATTAACAAATAAAAAAATGTCACCATAAGCACAGCCAGATAGCCTGCACTATTAAAAAATTAATAGACTGTCAGTTATGATAACTCAGGGGCCAAAGAAAGAGAACAGCTTGTACAATCATTAATTACAAAATGATTATTGTATTGTGGCCTCCTTGTCAGAATTCATGGTTCTACTTCTGACCTGGATAAGAAAGTCTCTGGGTCTTGATCAGACCATGGGCTACAGCTTGTTTTGATTACCCTAATCCTGGGCTTGGAACACAGACCGGTTCAGTGACTCTGTCTCGTCTCGTCTCTGTTGTGAGAGAAGCCCTGGAGGAGATAAGGCCCTCACCTATCAGATTCTGCCTCTGAGTTAACACTGAACTTACCTCAGGTTTGCATCTATGATCACTGCACACTCATTGAACCCCATGCCTATCTCTAAGAGAGGCTCATTAGAGAGCCGCTAGCCACATGCGGCTAAATCTAAATCTAAATTTAAGAAATTTAAATTTAAATAGAATTTAAAACTTAGTTCCTTATTGACACTATTGGCCACATTCCAAGTGGTCAAGCACCATGTGGCTAGTAGCTACTATATTGGATGGTAGAAATATAGAATATTTCTATGGTAGCAGAAAGTTTTATTGGACAGCATTATAAAATTAGAAGCTCTTGCTCTCTTATCCCCCACCCCAAGGAAAAACTTTTAGACCTATAGCAATAGTTTTCAAACTTGAGCATGCATCAGAATCACCTGGAGGGCTTGCTAAAAACACAGATTACTAGGGACCACCCCTCAGAGTTTCTGATTCAGTAGATCTATAAAGAATTCCTTAGATTTGTGTTTCTAACAAGTTCCCAGGTGGTACAGATGCTGCCAATCACAGGACCATACTCTGAAAACCATTGTTCTATAGGAAGTATAAGTAATACCAGCATAAATGCAAAGCTACAAATACCAAGCTTTGATCCTGTAACTGAAAAGAAGTAGTATCTAGAGTTATGCTATCCGAAACAGTAGCCACCGGCCACATGTGACGGGTTAGCACTAGAAATATGCAACTATGGAACTGAATTTTTAATACTATTTAATTTTAATTAATAACAATTTAAATATTAAAACAATGTAAATGTTTTTCTATTAACCACAGCTTTATTGTTTGGGCAAGACTATGTTTCACTTGAACCATTGAAAATTTAACATCCAAACTAGGTGTAAGTGTAAAATATATATTGATACAGTATGAAAAAAGAAGGTAAAATAGCTCATTAATAATTTTGTGTTAATCACATGCTGATATGATAACATTTGCTATATATTAGGTTAAAGAAAACATCGAAATTATTTTACCTGTTTTTTATTACTTTTTAAAATGTGGCTAGTAGACAATTTCAAACTGCATATGAGGTTTTTATTATATTTGTCTTGGACTGTGCTGATGTAGAACTTAGCATCATTCTCTTGGCCTGTCAATTGACAATTGATTGGGATCCTGTCTTGAAAGGAAGGAGAAATAGATTAGTGACTTCTAAATGCCCTGTTATTCCTACAAGACAAACTAAATAGGAAATAATTTTTCTCTATTCTCTGCTTTTCATCCAAACAATGGCAAACCAACCAAATATTTCTCTTTGAAGGCCTGACAGCCCACTCTCCATCAGCACTTCAGCAAAAAAGATGATCGAATCTCTTTAAGCCACGGAGTACTACATGTCAGGCCCACATACCAATTACACACACTTCTCTAACTGGGCTACACTTCTTAAACATATTCCTACCTAACTGAATATGTGTTTGTTTTTGTTGTGTATAGCAAAACATTGGGCTCCCTACTCCAAACATTCTCTCCATCATACACAAAAATGCCTTGAATTGAAATGTCAGCTATTATTCAATGGCCTCTAAGGTTAAAAAAAAAAAAATGTGTACTCATGCGCGTGCGCGCACACACGCGCACACACATACACGGAATTTACTTCCACTACATACAAATAAAATTTTTAAAAATTACAACAATGCCCATGTTTATATCATCATTATCCATAATAGCCAAAACTCAAGTACCCATCTATGGATGAATGGATCAACAAAGTGTGGTATATACAGCCTTTTTAAAAAAGGAAATTCTGACATAAGCTGCAACATGAATAGATCTTGGAGACATTATGCTAAGTGAAATAAACCAGTCATAAAAGGACAATTTGTATGATTCCACTTATGAAAGTACATAGAGCAGACAAATTTGTAGATATAGAAAGAACAATGTTTTCCAGAGACCAGAGGGAGGAATAGAGAGTAAGGAAAATTTCAGATGCAAGGTAGACAAGAAATGAGATATTTTCAGACTTTTAGTGATATTCTTAATCAAATTATGGAACTGTCTGTCTATAAATAAAGGTTATTATATTCAAAGGGAATGAAGGGGAACCTCCCTGTTCTCCACTGAGATGCTTTGGCCATCTTGCTGAAAGGATGTAGAAAACTTCGCCAAGTCCCTTCTGAGGGCAGTGGGTATTCCTGGGATCACTAACTGGCCATGAGGCCTGTCATTTGTAGTCATCATTTCAGATCATCCTCTGAACCAAGGGTGGTCCTAAACCTGTCATTTGGCACAACATAAGTTGAGGGTTTCATGATGGCTGTGGTATAGTTTTTCTTATTGAGATAGACTTAGATATCAAGATAGCAAAATATTTGGATGACTTTATAAAGTATATAAATGTCAAAAAACCATGATGTGATATAATATTGTATATTTACTATATTATATTTGACTATATTTAACTATATATTAACTTTAAAAAGATTTTAAAAAGATTTCAAAGATAAATGTCGGAGCTAGAAATATTCATACGTTGAAATCTTTTATTGAAGCACAAATCCAATTTATCAGTACTGTATCTTCTGCATTGACCATAACTTTATCATCTAAAGAACTAAAATAGTGCAAATTTTACCAAAATCATGGGAAACCTAAAGAGTATTTTGACCTAGAGCTGAGCAGATTTCCCTGTAAAATTATATTTTTTTTGGACTAATACTTTTGATAATTTGGATTCCACAGATAGAAAATACATGAGAAGCAAAAATTCATGTTAAGCGGCAAGTAGAAAACAATCTGAGGTAAATATTTTATCATATTATAACATTAATACAACAATAGACCATTTTTCACCTATTACATTAGCAGTAAACTATTGCAAAAATAATAATAGTCAGTGTCACAAAGAGTATAAAGACACAGACATGCTCAATGTTTCAAGGAACCTTTAAAACAGCTATACCTTTTTTCTTAGCTGTTTTTAGGGATCTAAGAAAAGTAAATGGAAAGGTGCATCTTATTATAGGAAAAAGAGTCTTAGAAACAACTTAAGTATTGACTTATGATGAAATCGAATAAATTAAAGCAAACTACATGAAGAAATATACATACACTAAATGTTTCTTTGAGAATATTTTAAAACTTTTATTTTAAATTTTAATTTAATTTTGCATAAGAATATTTGAATAATATATAACTATTTTAATGGTTCAAAGTATATTCAATTAAATGTTTCCCTCTCACTTCTAATTATCTCCCCACAGACAAACAGTATTACCAGTTTCTTTTTTATCATGTCAGAGATATTTTATGCATATACAAGTTCTAACACATGTGAATAAAATTTTTGTTTTCCTTCGAGGATGTTCATATTAAATTCGTAGCTTTAAAAGAGATTACTATACAACTCTAAATATCTTATTTCTTACTTAAAGCTTTGTACGAGGTTTCTCACATATTCATTGTAGAAGAAGGACTTAATATCATGTGACATTGCCAGAAATCCTTTTTGCCTACCTGTCTATAGATAGCTTCTGGTGTAGAGCAAAAGAAGCAGGAATTGTAGTTATGCAGGCATGTTCCCACCAAATTCCTAATAACCTATTATAGTTTGGTGGGTGAATGGAAGTGAGTGAATGAATGTTCCTTTCTCTAAGGCTAGACTATAGTCACTAGAAGACTATACTTCTATTATAAAAGTGCAGAACAAGTGAAGTAACCCCTCCCCCAGGTCTTGGCACAAGCTATAGTAACAAGGAAGAAACACGTTCTCACCTTAAAAGCAAGACCTTGAAGTTAGCTAAGCTCATGGTCAGCAGAACTGTATGCTGGCCACCCCAGCACCAATTCTTCCTGCTCTCCATCATGATGAGGCCAGGTATCTGGCTCTGTCATCATGGTGCATCTAACTCCCAGCCTGGCCTTCCATCAACACCACCACCACCCTCAATGAGCTTAGACTCACAGCAATCCCCAACCTTTTTGGCACCAGGGACTTGTGGTGCTCCTATGAGAATCTAATGCCAGATGATCTGAGGTGGAGCTGAGGTGGTGATGCTAGGGTTGGGGAGCAGCTACAAATACAGATGAAGCTTCTCTGGCTTGCCAGCCACTCACCTCCTGCTGTGCGGCCCAGTTCCTAACAGGTCACTGACCAGTACCAGTTGGTAACCTGGGGATTGGGGACCCCTAGCTTAGAGGAAACTTTGCAAGCCCTGGAGAGCACCCCTCACACATGCTCTTCTCAGGCAGAATAGAATGTCTTCCATGTGGCTTTGTTGCTAAGACTTTGTCCTTTTTCCTCAGTTAAAATCGTAAGATATAAAATTTGTTACACAAACTATTTATTGAATTTCCGGATCTGGTACATAAGCACCAATAATTATTTTCCAATAGTTTTTCAAAGAGATGCTTAAATGAATGAATTCTGTATTGTTTCAAAGAATATTTTTCAAAGATGCGTGTATGATATCTTTTGGCACTGCATACTGTATTAAATAAAAACAGTGCAGGTGGAAGTTCTTGTGATGAGAAAAGAACTTGTGGAGATGTGCTTGAGGAAGGTTTGATGAGCGTTTGGTTCTAACACACTAATGATGACAGGATACACGATGTGATAAGTGGCGGTCTACCATTTTCAGCTGACCTTACTAACAGACTCTTATGTCCCTAAGCCTGTCTTTTGACCTGAGCCATACACACAGAGTGGAGGAAAAAAGCTAACAATCTTTGAATTACATCTCGCTTTTCTTTTTCTTGAAGTGTTTTAGTGTTGTTTAATCAGCAGTTCCTTTCCCCATATCTGATTATTTAATACCATTCCTTCTGTTTTGTCAAGAAATTCTTCACTATGTAAATCAATTTCATTTATAACTGGTAAACGTTTTCAAATTTTAAAATGTGTATAAAAATGTACATAAAATGTGCCTTATAAAGTATTATTATTTATGATAACTATTATTGCTGTTATAATTCACATATGAATAATAATGTTTATAATGTTCTTCCAAAATAATAGGCAGCTGTTAGCTGGATAACCAGTGAGTATAAATAAGCACTAGCCCAGGCGGTTAATGTGCATTTGATAAGAATTTATTGCTGAATTAATTGGTCCATGTAATTTTTTTCCCTGTCATGGAATTACAGGGGAAAGAACTAGTGCGGGAGATGAGGTGCCCTCTGGCGGTAGGAACGCATGGTACGTGGGGCGGCTTTCCTTCACGTATGATGCGCCAAGTCGTAAGAACTTCAGGTATTCAACCCCAAAACATATGCGTCCCCAGTGGTGGCTCTCTGGGAGGACTCTCGGCCGCTAATGATGAGGAAAATGCAGATAGCCTGCACTCCTGGCATCGTGGCTCTTTTCTGGTATAGTGGCGGCAAGCTCAGCTACGGGATGGGCAGTTTTTGTGCTTGATAATGACCACCACATGCTGACAACTTTCTGTGTGCCAAGCACGGGCCACTTATCTCACACAGGATTTCATTTTATTCTTTCAACAACCTATGAGGTTGGAATCATCACACCAGTTTGATAGATGAGGAAACTTAGATGCAGAGAGGTTGATCATCTTGAATAAAGGTGCATCTCTTGAGTGGACTTGAACATGAGCACAGGTCCAAGGCCCATGCCACAAACCAATGTTTCTCAAAGTGAGATTCTCAGTTCACTGAGAAGGCCATGAATTCTTCTAGGCCAACCTCTAATTAAATATTACAAGCCCTTTTGTTTTCAGTTATCATAATAGGCAAATGGCAATTCTTTGGAGTTTCATTTTCACATAAGTCTAAGGACCAATTTACTAGTAACTTACTTAGTGGATTTCAAGGAGCTATTAAAATATTTATATCCAGAAACGAATGGCTCTAATTTTTTATTCTGTGAAGAAATTAAACTATCATATTTTAAAGTTGTTACTTTACATATCTAAACACACATATAGTTGGAAACCCACTAGAAAGTGGGCATGGGTAGAGTAGGAGCACTGTAAAGTCTTTGCCTTGCTTTAGTTGCTGTCATTTTAAAAGGCTGAGTACCACTATCCTAACCATTATGCCAAAATAGAAAAAGAAAGAGGACTGTCTTAATCTGTTCCGGTTGCTATAACAAAACGCCATACACTGGGAGGTTTATAAGGGACAGAAATTTATTTCTCCCAGTTCTGGAGGCCAGAAGCCTGAGATCAAGGTGCCAGCATCGTTAGGTTCTGGTGAGGTCACTCTTCTGTGTTGCAAACTGCCAACTTCTTATTGTATCCTTACATGGCAGAAAGAGAGAGCTAACTAGCTCTCTGGCCTCTTCTTATAAAAACTCTAATCCCATTCATGAGAGTGCCACCCTCTGACCTAATCACTTCCTAAAGCCTCCACCTCTTAATATTAAAGTTTTAACATATAAATTTGGTGAAGACACAAACATTCAGTCCATTGCAAAGAGTTTATTCCATTACATGCGAACAAAACAGAGCATGCTGGTATTATTTTCCTGTACGTGGAATAGGAGATTAAGCACAAAATGTTACTTTGTTTTTCTCATTTTCCTATAATTTACACAGGATAAGATCCTTTAAAAAAAAAAAAGGCCTATTGTTATTTTCTGAACTAACAATCTAGGATCTCAAGTAATGCAGGACACATCTAATGCTGATGACTAGCTCTGTCTTAATTCTCATATTGATTCATTTTTTTGTGTGTGTAAATATTTGAATCCTTTCCTGTTTTAAGGTATTCTAATGATTGTGTCTTTTTCACACCTTAAGCAATATAAACTCCTCAGCAAGGCCATTTAGTTTCTCTTCAGAAAATCAGAATAAGCACTTTTCTGATACATACCTAAGGCGGCTGCTCCTCCAGCACATCACCCATCAACTGCCTTTAGCAAACAAAAGTTAATTTTTAAATTCTTGGTCCCATTAGTTTCAAGGGCATGAGCAAATTGGATTGTTCCCTCTATGAGTGTTTCTGTCAGAGTCGAAGATACATATTGTCCTTTATTTATTGAAATGTTCCTGCAGCATTCATGCCCTACTCATCTGAAAAATTTTTTAGCTGATGGGATACAGTTCTTAATTTTCAATTATAAGACAATTATTCAATGTTTATTCCTCCAGATCATCCAATTATTATTTGTTAGTCAGTGCATTGGTATTAAATAGCAATTATTTCTACTTGGCGATTTTATCTCAGCCCAAGGGAGGTGGGGGGGGGGAGGATTCTCTAAATAGAGTAAGAAAAGTAGTCTTTTAAGTCTTTGATATAACATTTATCACAGAAAATTCCCTAGGCTTTCTTGACCTCCAAAGCAGCAATATTTTGATAATGCTTTTCAAGCGGTTTGAAAATAACTTGAATTTACCACCTAATAGTGCCCCAAACAGTGACTTGAACACCTTGTAAGCATTAAGGAGGAAAAAAATGTAAATAACATGGAAAGGCAGATGCTCTTTACATTCACTAAATTGTGTCCACATTCAGCATTTTACCCTTTGTTCTGACAAACTTGGGTAGTCTTACAAGTTTTATACAGTAACTCTTTAATCCTAGGAAACTAAGGGAGAGGTCATCATAAACATGTATTTATCTTTGTTTCTCTTGTTTTTCTTCAGGGAAACTGCTGTTTAAATCTTTCATTCAGTCCTAAAGTAACAGTCAGCATGATGTATAGCAAAGATAAAATGATAAGTCAAAATAGTAATGATGAAAATGCCAATCCAGCCTAACGTCATGTTTAAAAGGTAGAGAGAGAAAGGGGCAATTCTTTTCTTATTCAGACCCACACACTTATGACAGGTAATCACATTTCATGAGGGTTAAAAGGATCATAGATTTTAGAACCAAAAACTCATGACACTGCTGGTAAGTGACCCCCAAGAGAAACATGCTATGGAATTTTAACCGCAACAACAGTGACATGCTCTGTTTTCCACAGTGTGGGCGTTCTGTCCACCACAGCAATCACCAGATTGTCCCCAGTGAGGAAGTAACCCAGTGTCTGTCTGCTCTTTAGAAACAGAGAAGGAAAGGCTTGTGGAATGTGCATTTTGTCCTTGTTTGCGGGGATCATCGAGCCCTGCTGAAACCACAGGGGCTGGAAACCTAGGCCTTTAGGACTTATTCAAATAGGTGAAATAGGCAAAACTTATCAGTTAGTAAAAAGTATATCTTTCTTTAAGTGCTCCTAAAGATCTCCCACGTTTGTGAACAAGTCTATCTATTGTGTATGTAATTTAGAGCGTGGGCTAAAATGCCAAAACAGACGTGGATCCACCATTATTAATTGTGTGATCTAAGCCATTGCTCTCAGACTTCAACAGTCATTAGAATCAGCTGGGGGCCTTCTTAAAACACAGTGCTATAATGTTCACTCCTAGAGTTTCTGTATTATACCCCAGTAGATCTGAGGTGGGCCAGAGAATCTGCATATCTAACAAGTACACAGAGCAGGAGGTGGAGCTGGTGCTGCTCATCATTTTGAGACCACCACTGTAGGTTCTCTTCCTTAGCCCTGCTGTGCCTCAGTTTCTTCACCAGTTACTTGAGAGTGCAAATATCTACCTCCCAGAGTTATTGTGATAAATAAATGAAGTAGTACACTAAAGCTCTTAACGCAGAGCCTGGCACATACTAAATTCTCAGTTCATAGTAGCTGTTAATTTAAGGGATCCTGGAAAAAAACTGCAGAGTTCTGCTTCAGGGACAGGTTTCTTTCTATTAATGCAAACTTGGACGACACACAGAGATAATGCTACCATTCTTGGACTTTCTACATTTTAAGTAAATTTATTGTATCTGGTTGTTGTCCCTTGGTGAACATGTTCCTTAAAAGATACAAGATGAGAAACTCAACTCTTTTATTGAGTTTGTTTAACACTAATGACTATACCTGAGTTCTTTCTGACAGAATTGCCTGGTTCTCATGTAAAATAGGATATGTTGTTGATGCCTTTATACAGAAAGAACGCAGAGCCTAAATGACAGAGCCTAGAGATCTAGGGTTAAAAATCATTGACATTCATATAAAGAAGTTATTCTTTTTACTTGATGACCACAGTGCGAGAAGACCAAACTCTTGAGAAGTAGAAATGATTTTGCTAGAAAATTCAGAGCCAGCATGGATGAAGACCATGCAAGAATATGTAGTAATGCAGGTCTCAGGTGCAGCAGTTTACAGTCATGTGTCCCGGATTAAAATAATCAAAGCTCATCCTGTGATGCTGCATATTCAGCAACATGCAAAATTACTATCATCTCCCATGGTACCAGATAATAGTGGTCTTACTACATGTAACCAGATGCTAAAAGAAAACCAGGGAAATCTCTTACTCTTCCTGTACAGTAGGCTTACATACAGATCATAGTGGTATTTTCATATATGGGTTTATGAAGGAACTTAAAGGAAAGTATTTAACTTAGTTACTAAAATATTGTATGTACTTAACAAACATGTATTTGCTGAATGAACAAATGTCAAGAAGTGATTGGGTTTCAGCTATTTCCTAATGTTCAAGTCTTGACTCTTAAATAGCTTGCTTTTCTGCTGACTTAAATAGAGAGTTTGCTAAATATCAAAAATATTACAAGCAAAACAAAGGAAACAAGAAAAAGATCAGTGATTGCTGGGGGAAGAGGGAGGGAGAGACGATACAGAGCACAGAGAATTTTTAGGGCAGTGAAAATATTCTGTGTGATATTATAATAATGGATACGTGTCATTATGAATTTGTCTAAACTTACAGAATGTACAACATCACAAGTAAGTCTTAATGTAAACTATGGACTTTGAGTGGTTATGATACGTTGATGTAGGTTCACCCATATTAAAAAAATATATATCATTCTAGTGAATGATGTTGATAATGGGGGAGGCTATGCATGTGTATGAGCAGGAGTTATATAGAAAAACTCTATCTTTCAATTTCGTTGTAAATCTTTTCTAAAAATAAAGTCTTGAAAAATATTTAGCACTTTTTAATGAAAATTTAAAATTACTTTTTCTTCAAAATTAACCTTACATATTTTATCAATTTAATAATTCATATAATGGAAGGAATATATTTTATATGATACCAGAAATTGTTCCTGTTAATTTTCTTAAAGTTTAAAACCTTAAGAATATGTTAATAAATGAGAAACCAGAGCTTAAGATTTCTGCCATTTGAATTTTAGGATCTACTGCTAATATTGTCCAATGAGAATATTGCTACTCTCTTTGTTTTCCATTCTATTATCTATATAACTTTCCTCTAAATGGAAAATAAGTAGGAGCACTATTGGAAAAATGCTTAGAAATATAAATGGTTTTTGTAATGTGGGTTTGAACCAATGTTAAAATATTTGTAAGCTTAGTCACCAGAATAATTTAGCTACTGATTAAGGCAATAATCACTACTCTACATCAGAATTAAACTACTAAATTTCCTTAAATAGATTGTACAAGATAAGTGTCCCCCAGGGAATATTTGGCAATATTTGGAAACCTTTCTTGTTGTCACAGCTAGGGAGTGATACTGTCATCTAGTGGAGAGAGGCCAAGGATATTTACAATTTTGCTGTTGAGCAGTAGCATAAACGATGCATTTATAAAACCACCACTGGATTAACCCATTCCTTTAGCCTTCTGGAGTATAGTTTTGACTACATTAAAGTATATGTTTAATCTTACTAAGTACCCTTCATAAACCTCATTTTGCAAATGCAGTTTTGGCAGAATAAAATGTTATCATGACCAGAAAAACTCTTTTCACTGCTTACTTGTCAATTTAAATGAAAAGATAACATTCTACATCCATGAAGACAGGGACCAAGCTGACCTTGTTTCCTGCTATGCTCTCATCAACTATGATATTAATGGAATTAGATATTTATTGAGCACCTTCTGTATACCAGGATAATGTCTTATATGCTTTCGCATATAATGTCTAATATAATTGCTGTAATAAATAAATGAAATATTAATTATTTTCTCTACTTTACAAATGAGGTTAAGTCACTTCCTAAAAGTGTGTAGCTGAAATAGGGTGGAAATAGCACCTTGTTCTGATTCTGACATGCTCTTCTTTCTGTCTGCTTCACCAGCTATAGACTCTAAGGTGTGTATGAGTATTTTGTCACTCTGAGTCATAATTCAGAGGAGGAATTGATGAATGAATACACAACTACACAACTTCTTTATAAAGACTTTAGAAGAAGAGTTTTTCCAAAGGCACGGAATCAAAATAAGACTATCAATCTATCTATCATCTATCTGTCATCTATGTATCTATCTTTCTACCTACCTATGCATCTATAAAGGGTAGTTGACATTTACTGAATATGTACTATCTTAATCTGTTCAGGCTGCTATAACAAAGTACCATGGACTGGGTGGCTTAGAAACAACAAAAATTTATTTCTCACAGTTCTGAGGCTGGAAATCCAAGATTAGGGTGCCAGCATCTCGTTATATCCTCACTTGGTGAAAAGAGAGTGAGAGAGCTCTCTGGGGTCCTTTTATAAGGGTACTAATTTTATTCCTGAATGCTCCACTCTCATGACCACTTTTCAAAAGCCCCACCTCTTAATGCCATCACATTGGAAATTAGGATCTCAACATAGTAATTAGGGGGAAGGGGGGCCATAAACATCCAATCCATAACATTACCATGGTCCAGATACTGTTCTCAGTGCTTTATATGAATCTTTTTTTTTTAATTTTTCAAATGGCATAACAGAACTCTATTAGGCGGGTACAATTATTACCTCCATGTCACAAGAGTGGAAACTGAAGCACAGAGGACTTCAATATCTTGCTCTAATCATATAGCTGTTGAATAGTAAAGTCCAGATTTGTATACAGGCACTAAAACTATAGAACTAGGATTGTCAACCAGGGGCTATTTTACCCCCAGGGAATATATGGTAATACTTGGAAACTTTTTTGGTTTTCACAACTAGCATTTAATGGGTAGAGGCCAGGGATGTTTACAATGTACAGAACAGCTCCCCAGGATAAAAGAATTATCCAGCCCAAAATATCAATAATGGCGAAGCTGGAAAACCATACTCTAGAACCTACATTTTAGCATTTCTCTGTACTTTTCTACCATTGAATTGGGATAAAATCATGGAAATAATGAATATTGCATCTAATATTACTGATGATTAATTCTGAGCTGCATTTAATCTCATAACTTTTTTCCTTGTCAACATTAATTTTAATATATAATAACAGTATATTATTCTGTACAAAATTATCTTGGTATTTTCTGTAAAATAAAAATGCTTGGTCTTCCAAAAATTCTTACGAAATTGGTCTGCAGCAAGAGTCTTGGGAATCACTTTAAATTCTTCAATACTTCTATCTGGTACGAAGCATTTTACTAATGATGAAACTAAGGCATCAGAAGATACCATGCAGCCCATATGTGAGAGCTGCAAATTAACTCTAGCTTCTCCTGACTGGAAAACCCATGCTGTAAACCAGTGCCTCTGAAACACGAGTGTGCATCAGAACCACCTAGAGGGTGAAAACGTAGGCTGTTGGTCTCCCCTGCAACACACACACACACACACACACACACACACACACACACACACACACACACGAGGTTCTGATTCTGGAGACCTTAGGTGAGCCTGGGAATTTGCATTTCTAACAATTTCCCAAGCGATGCTGCTGATCCAGCTGTTCTAGGGAATGACACTTTGAGAACCACAGTGCTAAAGAGGGACAGTTTCCTATAAAACCAAGCTATCTCTGTTTCATGACCCTTTGTTTAAGGAGCTTCATTTCTCATGTGCCCCTTGAATCTTAGGAGAGCTGTTGTTGTTGTTGTTGTTGTTGTTGTTGTTGTTGTTTTTAAGAACTTTTCTGTCCCACTAGCTTAATGTCTTGTCATATCAGGGACAATCTAAGTACCACGTTGGTGCAACAAGTGTATGACAGCCACAGCCTCCAGCGGAATGGGCTCAAGGGAGAGCCATCCAGGGTAGCAATCAACTCCCTCTCACCTCTTATGATAATACTCCTAATCAGAGAAAAAGAAATCTACCAACAGGACAGAGTAAAGACCTAAACCAATGGAACAACAGTCTAAAGTAGCAATTAAATGCCAGATGAAGGGGATGAAAGGAAAGCTAGTTGATGAAGGGAAAACAGGAAATCAAGAGAAGTTTTTTTCTAACCTCTTTGTTCCTGCACTAAGAACCAGTTATGATTAAATAAAGAACAAAAAGAGGCAAGTGCTTTTTTTCTTAACCTCTCGTTTCTACTAAGTAGCAGCAAGTAAATAAGCCAACATGCCCCAAAGATGAGCTATCAAAGTGAAACACAAGTTAAAAAAAAATGTTTGGAGTAGATAGTGAGACTTATCTACAGTCCTCCGGTGCTTCAGTCAGGCAGCAAGTGTACCCTCACCCATTGATGGACTCCATACGTTTTATTGATTCTCTATGCTAAATACTGAGAGACACACAAAGAGAGAGTTTTATCTCTAAGGAGCTTATAGTCAAGGTGAAAGGTAAGCATATAAATAGGATTAATGAAGAACACCGGGATCAAATAAGTGGTGGGGACGTAGGAGCCCAGGGTAATCACTGTGGATGGATGGAGTGGTCAGGGGATGCTTTGCAGAGGTGGTGAGAGTTGCATTGAGTCTTCAAAAATAGGTTGGATGTGGGCAGTTGGAGTGCAGAAGGGTGAGGCCTTTAGGAGGGCCATGGAGGAGAGAGAAGTGGTGTGAAAGGCAGAGAAGTGAGGAATTTGGGGCAGAATCTGAAGGTGAATGGATGCCTTTGGTCCTCAGTCACAGTGTGCATACCTGAAGACAGTGCTGACCCAGGCTGTGAAAAACCAGGCCAAGGAGGAGATCAGGTTTACTTGTGAATCATGGAGGGCTAAAAAGTTTTTAAGAAGGAAAGGGATATGGTAAAACTATAATCCTAGAGAAATCCCAACCATTTTTTCCTTCTTTACTGGCCATACACCCCCTATACAGGCTGGATCCTACCCCCTCCTTCCATGTACGTGCTCCTGTCTCCATCCCTGCCCTTCGTTTCTAGGGGAACAAACATTCTCTGTGCACAAAGAAGCCACTGAGTCTGTTTTGGTGATCTTGGTACCCACTTCCTCTTCAGCCAGAGCATGAGCTGGATCTTTTCAAGGATTAGGAGGCATGAGGAGATGCAACTTTCTAACCCTGAGGTTTGGCTTCCAGCACCCTATGAGTGTGCCTATTAATTTCATTTCACACAAGTTAGTATTTAATAACCTTTAAATAGTTCACAGAGAACAATTCTGTCTCCTTATTTAAACTATAACACATGAAACATCTGCTTTTCCAAAAATTTGTTTACTTTTTGACCAAAATAAGTTTTAAAATGACTTCCCTACTTCTTATTACCAACAGGTCTTCTAAAAATATTAATTCTAGTATTATACAGAAAATTGACAATTGCGATGGAAGAATTTAAATAGAATTAAATTTGTGTTTTCAGTACACACTGGATTATGAGTTCCATAATATTTATTTCTCATTGCCTAGTACAAAAATACAAATAGTATTAATTATTAATAAATTAATTAATGCAGTCTGTTGGGATTCTAATTGTGGAGTAACATAGGAACATTCGTATTAATTAATTAATATGTATTGACTGAATGAACAAATGATAACCATGATCAACAGCTAAAATGCCTGTCTTGGAGATAAGCAAGGGCAAGCAGATTCATTTTCAAGTGTATTTACTGAATTTCCAACATGCACCAGACACTGTGCTAAGGATTTTCAAATTTACTCTTCGTATAACTCTAATGGGTAGGTGTTATGATCTTCTTTTAGAGACATGCAAACTGAGGCACAGAAAATGTTAACTAACTTACCCAAGAATTTAGAACCAGACATTCTAGTTCAAAGTGCAAGTTTCTTTCCTCGAGTTTTTCACAATTTTACCTATCATAGCAAATACTTAAGTGCATATTACTATAACTTACCAGGCCCCTCCTCAGATGATTCTGACTCAGTAGTTGGTGAGGGTCAGAAATCTATACGTTAAATACATGTCTTTGGTGATTTTGAGAAACATTCCATGGGATTTCAGTCCCAGCTGCCCATTAGAACCACTTTAGAAATATTTAAAAACCTTAGATGCCTTGGCCACCACACTAAACAAATCTTCGGGAGGTAAGAGAGAAATCCCTGGGCATTAATGTTCTAGATTATTTCAATGAGCAACCAAAGCTGAGCACCACTGGGCTCAGCTCTGCCATGCTGACAATAATATTTGAGTTTATTCAGCCTCCTTTAACCATCTTTCCACCACTTGCCTTTCTTTCTATTGAAAAGCAGTTCTACCATGACATGAGCCAAGAAAAAGCAGAGATGTTTAAAAGATGAAAGAAATAGAAGGAAAGGAGATCAAGAAACCATTTGTGACAAGGGATTAGTGAAAAGAAAATTATAGCTGTTGAAGGTGATGGGAAGGTGAAAGGTAAAGATGTGAGATTCATCACTGAAACAATTTAATAATGCTAAGCAAAAGTTAAATAAACCTGACACTCATGTGAGCATTTTGTTCTCCCATAAAGGTCATCCTGTTTTCTATGGAAGTCAGTGCAATTTTTACATATTCATATGTTTATTCTTTCTAGTGACAAGGGATGAAGATCAGAAATTTCTGCCTGTGTGTCTTCATCATTCATAATTTGTAAGTCGGAGCACTGAGGCATGCTGGGACAATTAAGTCACCCTTGACCTTAGGGTTCATGCCAAGTGACCGACTTAGTATTAAGTCCCCAAACTGGTTCCCAGGCTTTGTTGCCACTGCTGCTGTAAGGTATTGCCTATTTTCTTTGACTATAAAATGCTTGTGTGCATAGACAACTTCGATCCAATATTTGGGAAAACAGGAATACGGTAATACCTTTATGCAATCCTTCATCCCTGGAACTCACTAGAGGGTTTAAAATAAATGGAACAAACTCCAGAGGGAAGAGGAAATAGATAAGGGTAAAAGGGGTCAAATATTCGGTGATAGAAGGAAATTTAACTTTGGGTAGTATACATATGACATATTATTGAACTGTACACATGAAACCTATTTGGTTTTACTAACCAGTGTCACCCTAATAATTTTAACTTAAAAAAAAAAAAACCCGATATATAAAAAAAAAAAATGGAGTAAACTAATTCTGAAGGAAATTTATATTATATATTTACAATCACAGAGATGATTCTGTTACACGGCATGTCCCTAGTCCAATGTGATGCAAACAAAAGAGAATTGAAATACAGAAATTATAGCTATCTTTGTAATTCTGGGGAGAAAAGTCATTTTTTAAACTGCTGATTGTGATTTAGCAAATGCTGCATTCTTTGTGAATAAGTAGTATCAAAAAGAAAAACCAGTATTTTCCTTCCTGCCTTTCTTGCCTGAGCAGCCCTTCACCCTTACTTAATGAAATGGAACAGTTGATGCCTTTAACTCCTCTTTCATTTAATCTCATTAATGCAGTCTGTTGGGATTCTAGTTGTAGAGTAACATAGGGGCATTCATCAGACCGCTAGTGAAAAGTGTAATATTTTTCAGTTAGACTTTTAATTGCAACATCAAAATGTGTGAGAACGAGCTCAAATCTAAAGCCGACGCCACTGGTGAGTTTTACATTTTCTTTTGTCTTCTGATGCTTAGCCGTATGAACTATTCTCCAGGCAAGACAGTAAGCATTTAAAAGTTCTCAGCAAAATAAGTTAATGGTTAGGTCTGAGAACAATACAATATTTTCTGACTTGAGGATGTATATAACAAATAAGTCACTCATGCTTTATTTTCTACTGGAGAACATATTTATATATAAATATTATTATATCCTGAAGTAAATTATCGAATGCAAAAGTTTTGAGATTGAATTCAAATAGTCATCTGCCACATTACACTAACATGAAGTCACAATTGTCACAATTTTGTAGCTTTGATTTTAGTCATTGGGATCACTATTATTACAATCATTTCAACTTCCCTAATTTTAAAAATTTAATATATAAATATATTATACCTTTCAAATATGTAAAGAATCTCTTTTCAAAAAATATTCAATTCGGTTGCATAGTGATTAACAGTGAAATGAATTATGTTCGAGTTTTTCTCCTAAATTTTTTACCTCTAGGATGCATGATTTATTGCCATTTTTTGCTAGTACTACCTAGAAGTGAACAGTTGGAAATATTAAAATGTAAATTGATATGTTTCTTTCAAATAATATAAACTTTACAACTGTTCAAAGTTACTAATCAAACTAAAACTCTTTCACATATTATATATATAAACTCAGAATTATATCTTCCCACAATGCTTAGAGCTTCCTGGTGCCTGTAGTTTTACAAGAAGAATAGATATTGTTTAGATGCAATTATTTGTTGATTTCAAAATATATGTATTTAAAACTTTATTGGTGAAATAAGCCATTACCAGCAGATTGCAGTTCTGACATCAATGGAGTCTTTAAACGACTATTTATCCTTATGTCTGACAGATTTACTCAGGATATTGTTGCTATTGTCGTTCAGAAATTAATAACACTGGACGTATTAACGTCTATGTACTTAATCCTCTTTGGGTTTGAATTACAATTAGCAGAGGCTGACAGGTAAACATAAATGTTCTTCTCTTTGCTAATTTTGTGTAAAAATGCAACAAAGAAACATGAATTTTCCCTGTTGTAAAAATACATAAAACACAGTGTATGATTTTAGGAGCTTACGTTTGTGGGCACACACACAACTCATTTTTTAAATGAACTATGAATAAATGTGTCTTTACATTTTGCAAAGAGAAACAGATATTTTACTTTCCTCTTAAATTTTAGTGGAATTAGAAGGAATATTCTAAATTAAAGCTGCAGCTTTTTTTTTTTTAAGTTATTATTGCATACTCCACTTAGCAATTTCTGGTTTTTGCCAGTCTTATTCCTCCATTATCGTCCCCCAAAATAACTATCTCTGCTGCTTAAGAAGTTTTTCAAACCTCTAAAGAAATGACCAAAACAAAATAAAACAAAATAAAACCACTTTCTCCTACCAATTCAGCCCACCTGGTAGTATCAAAATACCTTTGGTAGAAATTAATGTATAAGAAACAACTAAAAAGTGAGACAACAATAAACACCTCCATGCAAATGTAATTGTAAACTATCAAACAATGATCATGAATTTTCTGCTTGTAGAAAAAAAGCTCAAAAGAAATGAGCTTTTGGAATTTGAAAATTATGATATCTATTTTTACTACTTGGTCATCGTGTTCATACAGTTCCTTCACCAGTTTACGTAAATGCTGAATAAAGCTGTTAGGGATTATGTGCAACATGCTGGATCTGATGAGCTCAAAAATAAGATAGCTCGGGCCCTATAATGTTTAGGATTATGCTGGTAATCTCTTTAGGGAAAGTGTGCAGTATCAGCAGAACAGGCACTTCAGTCTTCGAGGGAGCCATGCACCAATAATTCTACATTTGTTGGGTAGCTAAGCCTTTGCCTACATTGATATAAGGCCTGTGTCATGTTTAGCATAGGGTGAAATTATAAAGAGAGCTCCTAAATTGACATCATAAATTATCGCTTTACACCTAAAATAATTTGTTGTGCTGCATGCAGATAAGAATACCTTCCTCTAAATTCTATGTGTCCCCTTTTTTGAAAAAGGCCATCTACGTAAGGATGAACTAAACCTAAATGTGACTTTTGACAACCTCTGAACTCATTCTTGTCTCTAGAGATAAAGTAAAAATTAAGATTGTCTTGTCAAGCTTATAATTTCTTTTTTATTTCAAGATTTAATGCTGAAGGAAGGGGGTCGAATTGCAAGTTTGCTAGAACATAAATGATATAATAGTGTAATGCTTAATGCAGAAACTTGTGATATATCTGCTACTGTAGCATTGCCTATGTTAAAAACAAATCAAAGCTCTTGCAGAAAATCCAAAAAATTGAGTTCCTAAAATCTGAGTTCTTATATAATGATCACTGGTGTTTTTATATGTCCAAAGTATTCTCCCATGAGTGAAAACTCCTGAATGACATATTGGAGGGCCTATTCATACAAATTTTTTCCTAAACCAATCTTCTAATGGCAAAGGAAGTATTTGGGGCTGGTAGTGATTGTTCTTTTTTCATTTCTCTCTCTCCCACTCTCTCTGACACACACAAAGCAGGTGTAAATATCTCCCCTATGTTCTAAAGTTTGCTTATTTACTGCATCAATGGCTAAGGGCATATTAAAAAATAAAAGTGTTTGTAAATATGACAGAGTGACAAATAATATTACAGTTTACTTTTTGGCCATTCGATCAAATCATAGGATGTTATGAACCCGTTAAATAAAGTTATTATTACATTGGGAAGAAAAAAATGTTACTATGGTGCTAATATTCTGATCTCACATGGACATTGTTCTATGCGGAAAATAATCCACCAAGATATCTCACAAGAAGATACAATACCACTTTATTTTACAAGATTTCTCTTTTGAATAACAAAGTCATCGAAATTAGATTCTGATCACTGTATTTTTGAATATACCCTTACCCCTTATTATTATTAACTATAGTTCATAGTTTACATTAAGGTTCACTCTCTGTATTGTACTGTTCCGTGTGTTATGACAAATGCATGGACAAGTGTCCATCATTACAGTATTGTACAGAATAATTTCACAACCTTAACAATTATCTATGTTTTACCTGTTTATCCTTCTCTCCTGAACCTATGGCAACCGCTGATTTTTTGACTATCTTTATAGTTTTGCCTTTTCCAAAATGCCATACAGTTGGAATCATACAATACGTAGCTTGTTAAAATGGGCTTCTTTCACTTAGCAATATGCATATAAGGTTCCACCATGACTTTTCATGGCTTAATAGCTCATTTCTTTTTATCACTGAATGATATTCCATTGTCTGGATGTACCACAGTTAGTTTATCCACTCATCTATTGAAAGATATCTTGTTTGTTTCCAGTTTGGGGAGATTATGAATAAAGTTGCCATAAACATTTGTGTGCAGGTTTTTGTGTAGTCCTAAGTTTTCAACTCGGTTGGTAAAAACCTAGGAACACATTGTTGGGTCTTATGGTAAGGCCATGTAACATTGTAAGAAACTGCCAAACTGCCTTCCAAACTGGCTGTACAATTTTGCATTCCCATCAACAAATAAGCATTCCTTTTCTCTGCATCACCAGCATTTGGTATTATCAGTTTTCTGGATTTCAGTCATTCTAATAGTGTGTGGTGACATTGCATGTTTGTTTTAATTTGCAATTTCCTAATGACATATGATTTTGAGCATCTTTTCATATGTTTGTTTGCCATCCATAAATCTTCTCTGTACTGACTTTTGCCCATTTCTTTGAATTCAAAGAGCTCTTTGAATATTTTGGTTACAAGTCCACTATTAGATATGTGTTTTACAGTATTTTCTCTTTATGATTTATCTCTTCATTCTTTTTATAAAATTCAATTTTTAACATAGAAAGGCTGTATTTTTATCTTCTGAAAGAGGGAATGAATTCTGCCTGGTCACTCTGAAGCATCTGTGTGACCTGCTGTGTGGAGTTCCTCCATCCCTGCTCTCCTTCAATGAAGGTGATGCTGCATAAACTTGAGCTGCCTGTTGAAGGTTTCAGCTAAATGAAGACTAGAGAAAGAGGCTCAGAAACAAATTAAGGAACTAAAGAAAGACAAGATTTTCCGTGAAGCAAAATAATTGCTATTTTTTTTTATAACTGGAAAAAAAGGTTATCACATAGAGTACCTATCTTTTCTTTTTTTATATATAAAGTTCTCTTCATAGAGAGTTGTGGTTTGAGAGCAGACATCCCAAGCATTAGATTCCAGAAGGTCTTTACTTTCTCTCTTCCAGAACTTCTCAAACTTTGCTGTGCATGTAAATCATAAAGATATTGATTATTGATTTAGATTTTGATTATGTTGATCTAGGGTAGGACCAAATGTCAGCATTTCTATCAGGCACATAGATAATGCCAGCACTGCTGGTCAGAGACCACAACTTGAGTAGCACATTTCAGGATAACATAATGATAGATGATAGGAATGCAATAAGTATCCATCATGTGTTAACTAATAATATCCAACTCTGTGTTAACTAATCTGCCCCCACAAGATGGGATAGATTACAAAATATTTTGTTTCCAGAATTACCATGGATAGCTGAAATGAGTTCATTTTTGTTTCAAACATTGTTTGACCTCCTTACCTCCACCAAAAAAAGTAAACTTTATGCAATTTGATTTTGTAAACAGAAAAAATATTTTTAAAAATCTTTTCAAAGGAGGCTTTTTCATATTGAGTATCCGGAGAGTAAGTGAGCTAGCAGCCACAACCCCAAGAGCAATTCCACAGAAGAAGGAGGACACACTGCCACGTAGTGTTATAATGTGAAGAAGATGTGGGCACAGCTGACAATCATTAAATCTGCAGAGGAAACTTGGTACACTGGGTGTTAATTACAGTAATGCAAGATATTTCTGGGAATACACTGGCTTCTTTTCTGCCTTGTCAATTAGTGACCAGAGTCTTTTTTGTAACTAATCCTTCAATTGTCCTACTGCCTTTTGAACGAAAGAGAAATGCCTAAAAGACAGTAGCAGAAACTACTTTTCCAGAATCCTATGAAATTTTTAACTTCCGCTAGTACCAGAGAAATTAAAAATTCTGTCAGTTCTCAGAGTAGCTACAACTGTAATTACCTGGGCATCATAAAACTGTTCTCAAACTTGGATGCCATCCTGGGGAGCTTGTTAAACAGCAAATTCTGATTCAGTTGGTCTTGGATAAGTCTTGATAATCTGCTTTTCTAACGTGCTCCCAGGTCATGTCAGTGCCACCGGTCTTTGGACCACCCTGTGTGTGGCCATGGAACACATTAACTGCTTTCAACCTGAATGATGTCAGGTCCTGCACACATATTATCTCATTATAATTAAAGCTTTGACAGGACAAGATGTATTCAATGGGAATTAATTAATAAATTATGAGTTTAAAACCACTAAGACTTATAAAAGTGATTTGTTTTGTTCCCAAAGGGGATATTTAATTTATTATCAGAATTGCTACTAATGATAATGATAATCACTGTCATTGTTGTTTGTTGGTTACATTCTTTGTTATTTAAAATTTCTTGGGAGTTAGAGTAAACAAGCAACTCTTGGGAGTGTATATTCCTACTTAAAAGGTAAATCAACTTCCTTTGTGATAATCCTACAAATCACGCCTTTGAAAAAAATCATATTTTGTTATTATGTGATAGTAATCTTTTTACTCTAGCTTATGATAATCTATAGTTTAGGAAATTATAATAATATAAAAATAAATGTTACCTTTAGGTCATTCAGAAGCTATCTATCAACTAAATGGAACAGAGGGCTCATGGAGACTGCCACTCAGAATATTCCAGAGAAGAATTTGAGAAAAACGAGAGACCCCAAATGCTGATAGATGTGAGGGCAGTCTAGTAGGAATAAAGAGTGCACTGAATTTCATGCACTATATTTGGTATGTAAGCAGGAAGCTAGGATTAAGATTCTGTGTGCCCTGATGAAATATACGTGATCAGTAATCTTTTACAATCACTATATAGCATGATATAAGGGCAAAATTTCAAAGACTTACTTTTTTCCTGAGGGTCTCCTTTTTTCACACTATCCCACCCCAATCTTGGGGTTATTTTCTGATAAATCAGTATTTACAGTGGACCCAGATCTTAGGAATATTGCTTCATCCATTAGGTTTGTTGTTATGTGATATCAGAAGATTTAATACCTAGTAGAGGCAGACACTTATCAGTCTTACAGTGAGAGAGGGAAAAAGTGAAACAGTGATTTTAACTTGAATTTGCCACAAGTGATAAATAAGATGAAGTTGGGGTAGATGAGCTGCAAATCGGGCTACTGAGACCGTCTACAAAAGAATTTTTAAACAAAATAGTCATCTTTATTGGAAGTCTTTATATGTACAAATTGTGCTTTATTCAGACATCAAGAGTTTTTCCTGCACTGCTCACTTTTAGTGTAACGATAAAATTCTGGGAAACAGAAATTGGGAGGCAAATCCAGTGTCCAGGAATGAGAGTTATTGTAGACTGGATAGATACTTCTTATTTCTCTTAAGGATAAATAAAGGTGGGGGAAACAAAAGATGTCACAAGTATATAGCTAGCCCCAAACCAAAGGCCTAGAAACAGAATTACTGGTTTCTCCTTAATATTTTCAGATTCTACCCTCATCCCCAGGTTCATTTCTGTTACAGATGGTTTACATGCTTCAGAGAATTCTTACTTAATAACTTGATTCAGCTCATTATCAATGAAGCCTTATCATATCTTATCAGAATCACCTGGGGGCCTATTCCAAAATATATATCCACTCCAATCTCAGGATTCTGATTTCTTCTCTTCGCACCACATATGGAAAATCAGTATTGCTTAAAGCCTCTTTTATAAAAAGAGAATATGTCAAATCTCTTCATGGCATCGAAAAAAAAGAAATTTTAGGACCACTGTCTTAGAAAGTTGTAAAAATTCTCTTTTGGATTCCATAGAAAATGTGAAAAAGAAGTATGAGCGGACCCTAAATGGACTTAAAAGCTCAGCATATACAATGGCCACGTTGAGTTAGTTGTAAGAGGTGGAATGGTAGGAATTGAGGGCCACAAGAGTGCACACAGTCAAAATGTTTCCTCCAACCAGAAAGTACCAGAATAGCCCATTATTATTCCCCTTCTTGATGGATGTTTTTAAACTTAAAGGTATTTCAATGGATCAAAGAGATACATTTTCTAGTTAACTCATTAGCCTGGATTAATTAATCTAATTTAACACCTGTCTTTACCTGCAAGGGGTTCTGAGAGAGCAGAACAGAATAGATGTACATTTTTATAAATGCAAAGGCATGAATATACAGCGGCTTTGTGGGATATTGTGGTAAGGGGCTCTAAGCAAGGAAGAGCCTTCAGGAGATACTAGGGAGAGAGAACTGCCATCTTCAAAGAAAAGATAAATTTTGACTATAATTGTTGAATAGAACCTGCCTGTCAGATCATGGGGTATTAAATTAACAGTACTTTATAAATTATTCTAATAATATAAGGTAAAACATCAAATTATTTTAAATCTGTTATGACTTTCTTTGACACTGTAAGAGTATCAATTCAAAAGAAAACTTTATCTGAATGCTTTTATGAACAAAAAATTTAATTGGCAGACAAAATTTTAACCAGAGTCTCCACAAAGGATTACCTATAAAACAATATAAGTGAGAGGAAGAGAAAAGAAATGGAAAAACAGAAATGAGCATATCACAAGTCATCTCTCAGGGCAAAAAGTATGAAAGTTGAACTCCTTCCCCAGTTTCCTTATCACACCAGCATTTTAACAGTTGGTGAAGTTCAAACCACCAAATCCTCCCTACATGTTCAGTTTGAAACCACTATCGACAGCATGTCATGAGATCGGTATTTACTGCAAGGTAATTGCATGGGAAGCTAAGGCTGATGTGATGACAAGACATTTAGAAATGGCCAGTGTTAGACCAATCACATGGCCTCTTGTCTTAATCAGTGTCTAAAGTACTCTGTCTTGAATGTGTGCTTTATAAAACATATAGTACGAATTATGAAGTTGTAGTTCAGAAGCAGTTTATTTTAAATGTGAATAAAAGAAAAGAATTAGTACTTTAAATTACTTAAGTTTATCTTTACTTATAATAAACCTCAGATGATCTATTCTGCCATAATAAGTATAAATGGTCATAGTTTTTCCAAACCAATAATCCCTTCCAGCATACAGCAATACACATATACCCTTTTTAAGTGCCTTCTTTCTCTTTAAAAATACCGTTAAAATGTTTATGGTTCTTGAGGATTACATGTTGAGCTAGGATTATAAATATGTATAAATATGCAGATGCTCTATCGAATCATTTCTTATCCCGTTTGTATTTCTGAAGTTGTGTAAGATAACCTTTGTGGCTTTCAAAAACATCTTCTCACATCCCAGGGGGCAAATTACCTCTATTTTCATTTCCTTTAGAGTTAGATCATTTTATAATTAAGAACTTATTGAAGCAGATTCTCCCCACGTGTAAGTTACTCCCTGGGGAGTAATTTATGCAAAGAGCTCCTCTGCCTTAATATCATATAAGCCTAACAACTGTACAATGGATACCTGGGTCTTTTAGTCAATTTTTATAATCGTAAAGAATCCAGTTTGAAAGGTTATCCAAAATAAAAACAAAAACAAAACAAAAAAAATCATAGTACAAATAACTTATAGTGTCATTCATTTGTTTTATTTAAATGAAAAGATTTTTAATAAAGGAATAATAATATTGCTTGTTGTTTTTCTTGTCCAAAGTATTAGAAATAACAGTTAACAATGATGCTGATGATAATAAAGAGTGACATTTTGTGACTCTGCTATTTATAAGACACGTCTACATAAAACATATCATTTAATCTTCACAAATCTATGAAGCTTATTAGCCAAGCTTTATAAACCAAAAGATAAGATCAGAGACTTTATCTTGGCCATGGCCTTAACCATTAACAAATTATGGACTAGAATCTAGGAGAACAGAACAGAATAGAATGACATCAAATCTCTCATTTTTTCCATATCACAACTTGGAAACAAATACTAGTTCATGTAATCTGAAAGCTAAAAGAATCGAAACAATTAGAAATAGTCTAATAAGTATTTTAGTTGACTTTGTCCTTTCTCTTGGTGTTTTTATTGTTATCGCTTTAGCTGATGTTATTGGAATAATGTAGGAATTCAAAATTGTATTTGTATTTTATCTTTGTGGGAGGCAAAGAAAGGGCTACTGAATGAAGTATCAGGAAAATTGGTTATTTCTGGTTGCTATCTTTCAGGTAAACTCAAGGTCATCATTAGTCACTTCGATCCTTAATTTTCTCATATGAAAAATAAGGACATAACTGAATTTTTTGCTTATAAAAATGATTTAAACTTACTATGAAATATTTCATTTCAAAAAATTTGATGTACTCCCAAGGCTAAGTATTATCTATTTTTAGTGTAGATTGTAGAGTGTTATGTCTTGTATTTATTTGTTTGTATATTCAAGGGTGAGAAACGCGGAAAAGCATCCAAGTGGCATATTGATGTACAAAGCATTTGAAGCACATTTGCATAATTATTTTAAATAAGGAGTGGGAAAAGCAAATCTTTCTAGTATGTATAATTTTAACAATACTTAGAATACTATCAGAAATACAAGAATTACTATGTTCTAAATAAAGTTTATCTCATAAATTCATCTATAACCTCAATGCTGATGACTTAAAATCATCTTTCCAAGAGGTTCTATATCCAAGATATCACACCAAATTGCACACATGCAAAATGAAAATTTTATGCCCCACCAAAATCCACAAAGTAGTTGCCTTACCAACATCCCCGATTTTGTAAAACCTACTATTTAATCTCACTCTCAAAGCTAGAAAACTAGAAGTCACCTTCTTCATCAACTTCTACCTCTGTGTCCTTGCTATCATTTATCTTCTCACCTCTGCCTTTGAACTATCCTTCCTCTTCCGCTTCCATTTGTTCTGCTACTGATGTACTACACACTTTTATCTTCTAAGACCCAGGTTAGGCTTAGCCTTTTAGTTGGTCTTCCATTTATTTCTGGTTAACCTACCAAATTCGCCTTTGTAAGGTACCCAAACTACCTTCATCATTTCTTTCCGCTGATTGTTTCCTTGATTCCTTATGACCAGTGATACCAGGTTAAAATTTCTCTGCCTACTTCCCGGAGCTCTATAGTATGATATCACTTCCTCTACCCAACCATATGTCCCAAGTTTCCATTAGAACCAAGTTGCTTGTCTCAATGATCACAAGCCATGATCATCCCGGACCTCCCTCATTCATTCCAGGCCTCCTGTGTTCAATTCTGCTTACAGAAATGCTCTTTTTCTTTCACTTCAGCCTAACCAAATTTTACGCAATCTTCAAAAGCAACCAAACTGTCATTTCCAATGAAACCATTTCGGTCCATACTTCATCATTTTTCTCTTATTTCTCCATGTATTGATTACATTTTATTAGATTATTGACATCCTATCTTGTGTCAACAACCTTTATTATTTTAGTGAACATAATAGAGTATGCTCAGTAAATAGCTAATTTATTATTGGCATTTTCACAAGTAAATGTTGAGCCACATAACATATAATTACCACCACGCCCTCCAGTTTTACCTTATTTACTAATTTTAAATATTGCTGAAATAAAGCAATGTTATAACTCTTAGTGACTTAATGTTTGAAGTACAAAATAAGAAAACCAACCAAAGACCTGGGTTTCAGGGATTTTTTTTTAATCTTATTTTTTTTTAAAGCTTATTGGGGTAACATTTGTTAATACAATTACATAATTTTCAGGTGTGCATTGTAATTTGGCTCTATATATTCTATGGTTTCAGAGATTTTTGAACCCACTATTTCAAGGTCAAATTTTAAAAAGAGAAAACAGTGAAGGCAATTGTTTAGAAAACTTCTGGTCTTTGGTTGTATTTTTTAGTTTGAGAAAAACAAACCAAACAAAATGGATGCCTTTTCAATTAGAAGATCATTTAAATAGTAGTAGCTGACCCTACAACCACACCCCAGTGTCTTCGAACTCTGAGGTTATGACATAAAGTGGGGAGAGAGATAATAGGGTAAAAGGAAGAAGAAAACTCTGTAAGCCCAAAATGTCTGTTTTCCATTTCAGCACAAATTGAAGTGATACCATGCAAAATTTGTGGTGATAAGTCCTCCGGGATCCACTACGGAGTCATCACGTGTGAAGGCTGCAAGGTATGGGACTTTAATACAGAATTGCCCACAGCATCTATGTTTGCCTCAGGCATCCATGTACCTCACAAAGCATGTGGTGACACCTCTTTAAAGAAGACCTGCTAACGAATTCTTGTGGCTGCTGCTGATATTTTGGAATTCTTGCTTGGTGGGTGGGTGGGTAGGTGGGTCGATTTTTCTTTCTTTGGCCTTTCACCTTTTTGCTATTGTCTGACTGGTCAGTAGATGCATAAAAATGGATTGTTATGTAAAAGCCTGAATTATTCACATTTACAGAAGCATAAATGCCGATTCTTGTCGTTTTAACAGTATTGTTTTCAGTAAACTTTAGGGTATTTATTACTATATGAAAGAACTAAAGGTTAAAATAAAGATTCTAAGCTAATGGACCTATTGGTATTTATCTACTTGAGAAAAAAGTTGAGGTAACACTTGCATGAAATGTTAGAAGTAGACCAGATAATCTCTAAATACATTAAAAATCATCTGCTCAAATTCCTCATTTTTCAGTGAGGTCTTGAGATATAAACAAGCTTTTGTCATTTGGCCAACCAATGTCACTGGTCTAGTTAGTGAGAAAGCGTGGCCAAAAGCAATTTTTCATTCCAGGTCCAGTGTTCCACTCCAAGATAGATGCAACTAATCTTTCCAAAACAAACTAATTCTTATTGGCAAGTTGCTTTTAAAATACAAAGCTGGAATAGGTAGATAGGTAGGTAGGTAGATAGGTGAGTAGGTAGATGATGATAGATGATATAGATGATGATGATTGATAGATAGATGATAAATATAGGTAGAGATAGATAGATAGATGATAGGTAGATAGATAGATATAGAGATAAAACAAAGTTGAGGAAGTAGTAGTTAACAGACTTAATCTGAAATAAGAGAAATTTGAAATTTAACAGAAAGTTTGTTAGATAATCCTTAGAATGAAAGAAAGAGAGAGACTAAATGTCAAGAAGGAAGTAAGAACATGTGTACAACTAATTTTAAAGAGCAACATGTAACCAGACAAAATACAGCTGCAGTCGGATAGGAAAAAGAGATATGCTGGCAAAGTTACTGGCAAAAACAATTATATTTTGTTCAAAAATGCAGGAGAATAAATTATTACTCAGGTCAGCAAACTGAAAGAGATGTAGCACAATCATAGATTCTAAGAATCAGCCTTATCTTAAGGGACTTTCAAATACAAATGAAACAAACCCGTCAAATAGTGATTCTATATAAAAAATTGGTAATGTCTTGTAATAGTCTCAAAAAGTGTGATTTCTGGAATTGAAACTGGAGGGAAGAAAAGAAAAAGAAATGAGTAAAAATTAAGTTGGGAGGGATGCAGAGAGAAGAGAATAACATTAATGTACTAACCCACCAGCATACTGACCTGCTTCACACATGATTAGCCATAATCCATATTTGAACACCATGAGATATAGCTTGCATTCTGTTCCTCCACAGACCAACAATTAAGAATTGCATGTTATCCACTTTAATGCAATTTTTCCAGCTCATCCGAAGAAACAATAAAGCAAAATTACAAATCAGCTATTTTTACCCCTCCCTCGGAATAAGTTATTACTATCTCTGGGTGGGTAGGCAAATGCGTTTCTTTATAAGCACTAATGATTTGGGAATCAGAACCCTCCAAATGAAAGCATTTCCTGTGTTGGTTTATTGTGCAGTTTTTAAAGCTCTGGTCTAGTTTACATAGTATCCACACACAAAAAAAATGTTTTTAGACCAGTGTCAAAGTAAAGGTGTTGTCTTTCATTGCATAAGCTCTATTTGCAAAATGTCTAATTTCAAAATATGAGTATGTGGTCATGTTAAGGAGAAAAATATTTAAACAGTAATTTCCAAAAGATTTAACTACTTAACAAATGTATTCCAACAGGTCAATAGCTAAGAACAAGTGTTTAGGCTCCCATCATGTTTTCTATTTAAAGGAAGAATCTACACTCAAAAAAATTATTCCATTATTCTGAAGCATACTCTGAGGTTTTAGTCAAAACGACATTGTACACAACAATGCTTTTTTATTTCATTGAAAAAGCCACATTTATACATATGCTACATTTTTTTCCAAATAGAAAACTCAATAAATTGTTCAGAATAAGATGTTAGTGTTAGCACATTTAGTATCAACCTCTGAATTTTCATAATACTGTTTTCCAGTCCATATAAACAACCCATTTTAAATAACATCAGTTCAGTTCATGCACTTATTCAAATTCCTATTCATTCAATAAAATTTGAAACTGAATCTCTCTTTCATGCCAAAAACCTCATTTGCAATAATGAGCAACAGATAAGCAAGAAATGCCTCATAATTAATGTCAAAATTGCCTTAATTAGAGCTGGAGCTGTGACTTCAGAAGTCTTTTCTGTCAACTCTTTTGTTAAGTGGCACTAGAGTATCCAAAGATTAAAAGCCATCCAATTCTTTCTTAAAATGTAAATTCCAAATCATCTTTAATCAAGACCAGTAGGCTGAAGTTATGCTTTCTGAAGCTTTGTGGTGTATGAAGTACATCATTTCAATCCCTGGGGTTCTGGTTATTATCTCTCTTTTAAAGGGCTCCATGAACTCATTTGAACTGGACAATCTCATTCTGCCACTTCTGGCCCATTAAATAAATAATATACATAGATCTGTAGGGATGAAACTTATCCTTGTTGAATGGCTTGGGGTTTATAATCACAAAACCAGTTGACACGCTTTCTCTCTAAGTCACCTGGCCACACGCATCCATTTCTGAGATTCTTCACAAAGTTGGCCAAGTTCTCTTTACACTATCATGCCAAGCCATATGGAAATCTGAAACAAAGGAAAATCACCCATCTTGATCTTGTCTTTATTTAAACTTTTGGGAGTTTTTTGGATTAATGTTGATTGTTTAACATATTGTGTTAAAATATTACTTGTCCTAATTACCAAGACTTTTGCCAACTCTTAAAATTTGTGGCCAAAGTGATTGCCTTACTAGCTTCAACCCTAGTCCCAGCCTTGCTCTATCTCCTGTTAGTTGAGGAAACACGGAGGCTGTTTGATGGAAACCAGGTGACACATTCCAAACCTCTCAGCAAGATGGATATTAGGCCTACCACCTGGAACTTCTCTAGGCTTCCTCTTCCAAAAGGTGATACCATGGATTATCTTTTCCTAAAATTTCTCTTGACAAATCTACTGTAGACCACCACTTTGTTCATAGCACTTTGCACTTTTACTGTATTGCAATTCAAGAGTAAATAGCAATTAGGGAAACTGATTAAGTAGGTGAAGTAATAGGTGACTGATACTTTTATATCTGGAGAAAATGTTTATTTCCCAAAGTAGGGTTTTCTGTAAGATAACTAAAGAGAGTAGTATCAAAAGAATTTTAAAAATAATAAACTTAGCTGTGGGTTTATTCCGAAGGGTAGTGTAAGGTTGATGACAGTTCAGTTTGCACCAGAAGGACCCAAACTTATTTACATAAAAACCTCCTACATCACTATACCCTGAGGCCAGGCAGAGAGCATTAGTTTACCTTTTACTTACTGCTTAATTTTTATTGAACAATTTATCAGCCATGTTTTTATTCAAAGATGTGATTATAAGGTACATCAATGGCTTAAAAAACAACTTTCCCGATGCAGTCTGGCAAAATGCAAAAATTTTCAAATGAGGAAAAATGCATCTTAGAAACTAGAAAAATAGTCTGCACTCCTCAGTACTGCTATTGCACCAATACCCCAAGTCTCTCACCTCCACAGCACTTGACATAAGTCTTTGTTATTGCCTCAATCAAGTTTTGTCATATTTAACTTCTTTCCCAGTGCTCTTTGGAGCAGGAACTCTGTTCTATTTTTCTTTGCGTAGAAGAGTACAGTTTGCAAATGTCTTTAGTAAACATCGATTGAGTGAATGAATGAATGAATGACATCTTCATCTATCTGTAGATAATACATATTTTCCCCAGTAGAAACATCTGTAAGCTATCTAAGAAGACATATGCAAAGAATTTTGAAAATTAAATTGAGTTCTGTTTACTTTAGAAAATGTAGCAAACACATATGTCTATGGTGTCTGTTTCCCTTCTTATAAATCTATCTTCCTCCCATTCTCTTTTTCCCTCTAGGGGTTCTTTAGGAGGAGCCAGCAGAACAATGCCTCTTACTCCTGCCCAAGGCAGAGAAACTGTTTAATTGACAGAACCAACAGAAACCGTTGCCAACACTGCCGACTGCAGAAGTGTCTTGCCCTAGGAATGTCAAGAGATGGTAAGGCATTGCCTTCCTATTTCTTATATAAAAGCTTTCAAATAGATGCTTTGCTGGGGTCTATTTAAGCCTCTGGAAGAATTCTAGACAAAGGGAATTGAAATAAGAAGAAAAGTACATGCTGGTAGTGCATTAAGAAGAAAAGTAAGAACATATAAAAATATCATATTGCCTACGAAATAGGAAAAAAGGAAAGACTTCGTTGTAGCTCATGGGGCAACTTGTGCTAACTAGATTAGGTAAAAGCCACATATGCCTAGATTAAAAGGTGACCACCTGTCCAGGTGTACCTGCAAATGAGGGTTTGGTTTCCTAGGACATGAGATTGTTAAGGAATAGAATGGTCTTTTATTAAAAGCCCAGAAACTCCACTGGCTGGTCAAAGCTATTCAGACAAGGATGTAGACTATTCTGAGTCATGATGAAGACCTCAAAAGCTATACCAGCAGTCTAAGTCTCAGAAGGGTTGTGTAAGTGGTATCCTTAGCATATGATTCAAGCATGTCTTCTACCTTCATGCACAACCCGGTTGGGTAGCTTGACTCTCCGACTGAACCTCTCAGATTAATGAAAGAAGACAAATAAATTCAAAGAATTTTATCTAGCTTTTCTTCCATTTTTAAGCACATATCTGAACTAATTCTTTACCCGCTGACATTGGCCACAGAGCTCCTGGGAGTAGCCCTGAGTCTTGATTCAATTCTCTCTTGCTCCTACTGTATCCTTGGGTCTGGTTAAAAGCAGGAACTTAAATGTTTGTTTAATGAACCATGGAATTTTCTTTTACCTAGAGCCTAAGACAGAGAGACAATGTCCCTGATACTTATTCTTTTTATGTGAATCACTAAGGGTTCTGTGCCTCTGGTCACACTCCCTCTAAGGAAGTTCAAGGTGTTATGGACCTCTCTGCCCCACCCCCTAAAAAAAGAAATAAAGAAATACTTCTGATACAGGACAGGACAAATTTCCCCAAGTGATGTAAAGACCAACCTCTATAACAAAAGGAGAAGGTCCTTTGGCGGAGAGTGAAGAAAGAATTCAACACACAAGCTAAAGTTAGAGTCAAAAGGAAAGTTAATTAGAAAAGGGGTAATGCTCCAGAGTGTGGTCTCCTCTCAGAGGCAGAGAGTGAGAGAGACAGTGCAAGAGACAATGAGAGACAGAGTAAAGGCACTAAGAAGGGCAGTGACAATAGAGACAATAGAGAGACAGAGAAAAGGCACTGAGAGGGTCAGTGAGAGATGGTGTAAAGGCACTGATACAGACCCTGAATATTCAAGGAATTCAGTTTATATGTCATTCTGTAGTTCCCATTTCCTTTGATATGGACATACAATATGAAAGGGGAAGGGCATATAGCTCGAAAAGGTAAGAATATGTAGAGTGAAAGGCCTGCTGGCAGTTTCTAACCTTTAATCTTTAGGTTTCCCATGGTTTTAGCCACAGAGAATGACTCTTGGTTCCAGTTTCCTCTTCACAGGTGTAGGGAGTGGGCTGTTAGCAATCCTAGCAGAAATCTTCCTTTGTTCCAAAAATGTCCCCCTGGCCTGGCCGCAGGACTGATCAGCACAGCACATTGCAGTCTCTGAATGTGGCTTGATTAACATTCTAATTCTCTTGCTTTCTCCCTACATTACTTCCAGATTTTAAAAAATTTTGGACAATTGGCATGCAATGTCTCTTGGTCTAAAAGGATTTTATGAATTATTAAATTAAATGTGGGCCTTTTAGTAATTAGGAAAAATTCAGCTCTACATAGGTCTTGATATCTAAGCATATAAACTGCTTACTTCTTAACTTGCATTCTCCAAATAGTTACATTTGAAATTTTTGTTTACTTTTTTTGTAATTCTCAACCCATCTAAACTTGTCTTACACAATGGTATTCCTATGAGAGAAATTTGACCCTAAATAATAAAAGGAATCTGGCCTTGAGTCTTTTAGTTTATAGGTAGCTTCTGCAGCTACATATTTGTAAGTTTCCAAAAAAAAAAAAAACTTTCTATTACATAGCTGATTTTTTTGTTTGTTTATTTTTTTTTCTAGACTTGCTAACCACATAAATTTACTCCTAGGGTAAATTCATAGCACTGTATACTTTTACATAAAGTGAAAAAAGTAGAGGATGGGGATTAAGTGGCTTTCAAGATTTATTTAGTAAAATTTTGGTTGATGATTTTGCACATCATTTCTATCATATGGAGGCAGTATATTACTTGACAGTATCTGAAAACCCCATTAATAATTGTGCAGACAGAATAAGCCATTGGGTATTCAATTCAGAGACAATCCTGAGGATGCCAAGGCCATCTTCCAAAATGCCTCTTGAGTATGTCTTGTGTCAAACTAATGAGGAGGAGAAATGCTCAGGGGTGGAGTGGTGGTTGGGAATGAGGAGAAGGAACTCTAGCAGGGGAAAAAAATCATTTTCTCTCAGAAAGAACAAACTTTTCTTTATGTTATATAGATGAAGTTTGGTCTGAAACTCAATTATAAAGCATACTTTATACGAAATAAATCATACTAACACCAAGGAAGCCGAATAGGTTTTATTTCCTATTGATAAGTAATATCTATTATGTAATATTAAAGGATTGGAAAGCCCTGAAATTCTGGTTGATTAGTTATGTCTAATAAGGATCCAAGAATGAAAGGTGGTGTTTCTCCTGCCACTAGTTTATTATAACTACCTTCTACTGGTCAAATGAACATTTTCAAATTGCTTTAACAGTAGTACCAGTAGCCTGGGTAAAATGCCCTCACTCCTGACTTCTACATACATCCCTCCCCCTTCCTTCAGACATAAAGTGATATCCTCATTTGAATATATTTGCATTTGCTTTCTGTCAATTGTTCCTGGCTCCAAGAATGTTTACTTCACTACACCTGGTTACTGAAGCAACACAGCTACTAGTAGATAGTTTGTTATAATGGTTGAAATTATTGGACTTTTATTCTCTCCTGAATTTCCATTTCTATAGTGCATTATTAGCTGTGGCACATTATAGGAATAGACAAGTTCAGCAATAACAAAATTGTTCAAATTTAGCTTAGGCAAAGAATCAAAATCAAATCCACTTGGAATACATACACATGTGTTTAGGTGTATAATAGGGTGAAGGTATGCATGTACATGTGGGTGTGAATTGATAGCATAGACATGCCTACTGAATTTTCTCCACCAATTTATTTTTCTTTTTAACTGAACCCTTCAAAAATGTTAGTTGCACAAATCTTCAATGTAAACCATTTCCAACTGTACTATTACAAATAAACAAAAAGCCTAGAAAAATGTTTAGCATCAGTATGAAGATATTGGGCTCCAAAGAGAAAACATAACACTCACCTTGCAAAAAGCAAGTATGTGTGCTCCTTAGTGACATGCCTCTATGGAAAAATGGAAGCTGCCCTATGAGGAAAGGTTTCACAGATTAGGTTTCTTATCCGGAATAGCATTGCCCAATATGGTATCCAAATGTCACTATTTAAATTTAAATTAATTAAAATTAAATAAAATTTAAAATTTAGTTTTCCGGTCACACTCGCTATATTTCGAGCACTCAACAGCCACATACGGCTTATGGCTATCATATTGGAAAGCATTGAGAAGGTACCATCAACACAAGACATTCTGTTGGAGAGAATGTTTTTAAATTATGAATAGGGTTGGATAGCTTGAATTAGATTTTTTTCTACAAAGCTTAGAGCACTATTAAAGAAGGCACATCCTTAAAATTAAAAGAGTTAAATTAAGATCACTTTCTTGATAAGCAGAGAAATGTAAACATAGAGAACTTTACAACCAAAAATTCTAAGATTAAATAATTTCCAAAATAACTATTGAAAGTCATAGGTGAGAGTTCTACAATTCGGTTCTCTTGAAACATGTATTTAGTTGTCATATGGTAGTAAGTAGAAGTCTTTGGAGAAACAATGACTTTGTTTTGTTATTCCAAATACTTCCATTTCATTTAGAGTCCCACAATCCAAATAAATATGAAAAGATTTTCAATATTTTGTGTAAAATTGTTCTTTACTAGTGTGAGATCAAAATGAGGGTTAAGAGCTTATCATGAGCAAATCCATCATCACCGAATATTTATAAAGCACTTGCAATGTATACAGAATTGTGCTAGTTTCGCTGAGAGCTGGCAGTTTAACAAGAAGCTGTCTCTATACTCAAGTGAATCTCATTAACGGAATAATTCAAGTTCGAGAGGGGCAAACATTTAAAATATGTGCCATTCTGATTAATGGTAGTGGTAAGAGGAATGCTAATATTTGAAAATATAATTGTAATACAGCCTTTGTTGAGATAAGCCTAAGAATATAACAAATATATGTATGTATTTACTAACAATGACAAGGAATTACTTATATATCAGGAAAATTCACTGGGTTTATTTTTGCCATGTACTATAATTTCCCCCTAAATATGTCATCGCTTTCATTATAGTAAGGGGTATAAAATTGAAACACTGGCTCATTGGTGTTTCTGAAATGAATGGAAAATTCATTCTAAAATAGCATTATAGTAATTGTCAGTGAAGTGCTTGATTTAAGAAAAAGCCTTAATTCCAAAATGTAGAGGGGCTTTCAGTTGTTTCTTTGAAAATATTTCAGTCTGCTCAGTGACCTGAGAAGTTAATTTCTTGGAAAAGGCATAATTCACCATTGAGTTTTCAGATGTCCACCAGGGCAGAGGTCTTGACAGCATACTTATTTGACATTGTTAGCTTTGATTATGAGACCTCTGGTTAACAGCAGAAATCTGAACTTTAAATTGTTAAATATAGGATCTTGACTGGGCTTATTCATTCATGCACCTTCAGTTATATGTCAGTCTATCCTCTACTGATTATAGAAAGCCTTGTGCAGTATGACTGAGGTGGCTCGGCTCTGCTTCACATAACTTATCCTCCAGCAAGCTATGTTTGGTATGTCCTTTTCATGGTAAGATACTCAATCACACAAGCACTTTGGAAGTCTCTGTTTGTGTCACATGTCAATATCCCATTGACCCAGAATAGGCCACATGACCTTGAGTCAAGAGGTGGAGTAGAATGCCTACACTGAATGAAACAGCAATTCAAATTTACATGGGAGAGCACATGAAAATAGGTAAGAGGAGTCAGGACCATTAATAAAATCAATCCAGACAATATATATTTCACCTAAATAGAGAGTGTATAGAAATCTAAAACAAAGATTAGATTAGATGAGTTTCTTATTCTCAATTTTTTCTCCCTATAAATTTTAAACTAACAAATGCAAAACTATTCTAAACTAAGTCAGAAAGTAGACTTACTCCAGCCAAAACAAAAATGTTAATCTATAGCAATAGATACAACTTTTGCATTCACCTCCATAGCTCTGTAACAAAGAGCTATTCTGAGCTTACGTGAATGCAACAAACTGAAGTTCAGCAAATAAAGATGCATGTCACATTACTTCCTTGGGGGAAAAAGTTACTGATAAATCAAAATTTATCAGATGTATTTTTTCTTATACAAAAATGCCCCCCACCCCCACCCAGAGAATGATATGTAGTAAATTATTTGTAAAGGTATAATATGAAGAAACAGAGAACATCTTCCTTAAAAGGTACTATAGAATCTGCCCATGGACAAATTTGTAATTTATCTCTGAGAAAGACAATCTAATAAAGACAGTTAAATACAATGATCTAAATTATTCAAGACCCTATAAAAACAATTGAGATGGAAAGAGCAGTTTGGTCTGAATTAACCAGATTAATTGTCTTCATTCAGAAAAAGTATTGTATAATCACCACTTTGTTTTCCAATTTAGGGAGCGTCAGAAAGAAACTGGCTTTTAAGAAGGATTAAGGAGAAATAGGAAGAGTTTGGGCTGCTCTGGGTCCTCTCTTCACAGCCACAGTCCAGCAGGCAGAAAGGAGAAAATGGACATGTCCCAAACCAGAAAGTGTATACCTCTTCCATTTACTTCATGTTACCCGAAACAATCACGTAGCCACACCTGGCACTGAGGGACTGGGAAGTGTGGTCTCGATTCTGAACAGCTGATGCTCAAATAAAATTTGGTAGCTCTGCAACTAATGGAGAGAGAAAATGAATATTAAAGAGACACCGAGGAGATGAAATGGCAGCTCTTTCACATCAGGAATCTATTCTGTGGGCCCTTCATGCTGGAGAGTTCTTAAGTACCCTACCATTCAGTTATTCTGAGAAGTTATTCTCATCAGACCTAGCAACTGAATCCAGGAGCTGAGTCTGTTTCTACCTTCCACTTGATCATTTCTACATTTTCTGAACTCCCAACACCAACAGTTGATGGGAAAACCTGTCACAAAAGAAAAGAAAACAGAAACTCAGAGAGGAAGCTCCAAGTTTGTCATAGTTCCCACCATTAACATGAGTTGAATGACGTAGTGCTTGATTATGCAAACAAGGTGATCCCTTGACATAGGATGTTCACGGTCTAGAATGAGAGTTCACATATTCTGAGGAAAAATATCAATATCCATAACAGCTCAGGAGATTAAGCTCTATAAATTAAGAAACAATACATTCAGATCAAAGCATCTTCATATTACTCTATGACTACTCGCAGAGCCTCTTCCTCCCTTCCCCTCAGAATAGCTAAGAATTTAGAAGTGGGCAATATAAAACTTGGGGTGATAGAATGAGAAAGGAGGGGTTACTCTTGGCTCACTTGCTGGCTGCTGGATACACAAAATTGCTCTTTTCCAAAGATCCTCTTCGTTTGCTCCCAAAGCCCAACTGAAGGCAAATGATGTGGTTTACTTAAAATTGTGTTTATCACCCTGCCTCACATCTGTGTTCTTATTCAACACACTATTTAGAAGATAATGAAATAATAAG
The DNA here is from genome assembly GCF_014176215.1 of Rousettus aegyptiacus. Lineage (NCBI taxonomy): Eukaryota > Metazoa > Chordata > Mammalia > Chiroptera > Pteropodidae > Rousettus > Rousettus aegyptiacus. The sequence goes on along the minus strand of NW_023416306.1, from coordinate 41,359,200 downwards.
ATCCTATCTGACAGTCTAGTAGTTTTAATGCTGGGGGTGGGGCGGGACCAATAATGAGTTTGGGTTGATATTTTAATAGCAGGTACTGTTTGGTGATTTTTGTTTTTTATGTTTTTTCCCCCACAAGTAAGAAAGAACAAAGAAATGTGCCTTCTAACTTCATAGCAACAAGAAATACATAAGTTTGCACATTTCTTCTTAGCTTGGATTTAGTTCTTGCTACGCACATAAACCAGCACAGATACCCCCGAATATAATTTTTCACCAAACGCAGAGTGTAAATGAATGGACCTTGGGCTATGGTGCTAGGAATTTGTGCATTTGATGTTGAGGGGACAACCATCCACCACCCCTTGGACTTGAGGTGGTTAATGAGAACGATAACGGAAGTGCTATTTTCTGCTTTTTTCTCCAACCCAGCTGTGAAGTTTGGAAGGATGTCCAAGAAGCAAAGGGACAGCCTGTATGCTGAGGTGCAGAAGCACCAGCAGCGGCTACAGGAGCAGCGGCAGCAGCAGAGTGGGGAGGCAGAAGCCCTTGCCAGGGTGTACAGCAGCAGCATCAGTAACAGCCTCAGCAACCTGAACAATGAGGCCACCGGCACTTATGCCAACGGACACGTCATCGACCTGCCCAAGTCCGAGGGTTATTACAACGTGGATTCTGGTCAGCCATCCCCTGATCAGTCAGGACTTGACATGACTGGAATCAAACAGATAAAGCAAGAACCTATCTATGACCTCACATCTGTACCCAACTTGTTTACCTATAGCTCTTTCAACAACGGGCAGTTAGCACCAGGGATAACAATGACTGAAATCGGTAAGTGGAAGTCCCCTCCCAGCTTGTTTTTGGAAATCCTGCTTTGAAGTTGCCTGGATCCTAGTTAGTATGGTCATTTTCTTAGGTCTGGGTTGAATTACTTGCATTCATGGCTTCTAGTAAGAAAACGAATTGATTTTAATATTCTACTAACTGTCATTGTCCCCCTGCCCCATGAAAGTTTGTTTCAAGCAGAGGAAAGAAGAAATTATAAATAGAAAGATGCTATCTGTAAAGAACAGATGCTATTTGTTAAATTTGGGTTCATCGCTGAAGGAAAAATGTTATTGGTATAAACAGGAAAATATCAGCAAGGATTCAAAGTGGTGCTATTTAAAGTAAAATAGCTAAGGGACATAGAAATAGTGTATAATAACTGAATAGACAGAGCTCCCTCTGAGATAACTAGGGACAAACCATAAACAAAAAGTACCTCAATTTCATTCTTAATAAAGGCAGAGCAGTATACCAGAAGACCTCTAAGCCTCCTTTAAATCTGAATCCAAAAATTGTACATGAGAATAGAATATGAATTATTGGCAATGAAAAGAGTGTAGTCTGGAATGTTACAGAACCTAAGAGCAACAAATAAGCTCCCATAGGGCTAGTTACATCCCGTAGGCATGATTGCATCAGCAGCCAGATTCTCTTTCTGCTGTGATGTCCTTTGATTCCTAAGGAATGTCTTCAAGAGTGCCCTGGCCTAGGAATGCTCTTCTGACCTGTCACAACTGTGTTTAACCCTGTTAAGCTCAGGAATTTATTAAGTGTTTAACCAGTTGATATCATTAGCTAATTATCATAAAAATATTGATGTAGGTTTAACACACTACCCTCCTGGTTGACAGAGTTGCGTGTTAACAGTAGTCTAAGAGAGCTAAACAAACAGTGGCTATACCCAAGCTTTGCTGCAATGTTTAGTGTACTGGGGAAGCAATACACAATGCAGGAACCTTAGATGCCTTCTCACATCCTACCCCGAGAGGTGGAGAGCGGTGTTTAAGAACCAGGCCACCTGAGTTCAAATTCTGGTTCTGTGGTTATTTATTTGAGCTGGAGTAAGTTTCTAAATTCCAATTTTTTCATCTTTTTTTTTTTTTGATTGCTCATCTTTAAAAAAGGATAAGTATTAGTTTGTAGGTCACATGGTGGTTGTAAGAATTCAATGAGTTAATACTTGTAAAACAAAGCAATGTTTGGAACTCAGCAAGTGCTCAGTAACTCTTGGCTGTTATTACTCGTATACCATGTGCTCAGTCACCTTCTCTGTCTACACTGTGAGTAGGAGCCTGAAGCCTACGAGTGTTTTAAATAAAGTTGATGGGAACACATAATGAAGTGCATGCCATATGTATCTTGGCTACTTCTACCATCTGGTTGAGGAAGAAGCAATGTTACACAGTTATAAAACCTCAAATGTTATTTCTCCTTTTTAGCAATTCGGCATGTGACAGTGAGTAAAGAAGTTGTTGACAAAGCACCTGTAATGACCTTTACAACTGAGAGACAGAGAAACTTAAACACCAGCTATGATACAAAAATATTCCTTATTATTGCTGTCCTTAACCTTGTTTCTTGTTTTTTAACTATATTAGAGGAACTTCGCTCACATTTAATTTTCACAAACATCTTAGAAGATAACTGAAAATATTATTCACATTTTATAGATGAGGAAACAGAGGTTTAGAGGTATCTCATGACCTCCTCAGGGTCCTTTGGTTACTAAATGAGAGAGCCGGTTTCCACCACAGGCAGTCTGATTCCAGAGTCCTTTTGCTTATCCATTACCCTGCTACCTGCTATGAGTTCAATATGCACAAAATGCATTGTCAACCAAAAGGGACAGTCTTTTTAATTGATGTCACTTAATTTATTCAAGAAGACATGTTAAAAGTAAAATGAAATAGGCACTATGTCTTGCTTTTATCTTAATTTAATATCTAAGTGCTGGAGTCTGCTATTGGTTTGAAACACAAGTTCAAAAGCTAGTGAAACAAAACTCACAATGGTTGGGTAATCTTCTGTCCATGCCAGAAATGTAAGTCTTGTAAGGATTCAAAAGTCACAGGGTTTTTATGTGATTTAGAATCATGAGGAAGTATTATGGACAAAGAGATACAGCCAGGAACATCAGCTCTGGGTAGCCCTGGGGAAGTTACTTTTCCTCTCTGGCCATCTCTGAACTGATGCCTTTAGACTAGATAATCTCAAAATTCATCCAGATTTTCTACACAGACATTGATACCCAAAATGAACTAGTATGTATTTTTTCTTAATTATTTTAAGACACCATTAGTCTATAGAGATCTCTAGATAATCTCTAAATTTTAGAGGCTTCTTCCATCAAACTTTTAGGAATGCAAGTAGATTGTCCTGCTAGTGCTCTCAAATTTAGCAGGCTCTAATAAACCCAAATATTGACTTGATTCACATTTTATTAAAACAGCAATGCCATCTAGTGGACACAAACTCCTATGGGTGTCAAATGCAGGTACCTATGACAAGCCACAATAATGGAATAAGCTAGCTATTCTTTCCTATACCATCCAACAAACAGCCAGTCATTTCGCTAAAACACTAAGTTCTTAACAGTATCATTGGGTGGGAAGGTATGAGAGGTATAGCACTGGTAGTTAAGAGCTCTGGTTCTGGAGTCAAACTGCCTAAGTTCAAAACCAGGTGCACCTTTACCTAACCTCTGAGTCTCGGTTGTAAACCTGGGACAATAACAGTCCTTTCGTGTGTGTGTTGATTAAACAAGTTAATATCTATAAGTTCTTAGGACAACATCTGTCATGGATAAGCCTCATTATTATTAATATAACTGGTATTATAATGTTAGTGACCTCATTATTTACTTAACATTACTAGTTATTATAGGTCATATAATTACCTTTTATTGAGCACTTACAGTGTACTGAGTATTGTCCTATATTTAATTTTCTTAACAATCACATTTGCTTGCTGTATAAGAATTTGTATATCCATTTTACAGATGGAAACTCTGAGGCTCGAATTACAAAACTTGTAAAAAGCAAAGTAAGCATGTAAGCCCAGGTATGAGTAACATCAAAACCCATTCTTTTAACCATTATATTATATTATATTATATTATATTATACTAATTTTCTTTCATCAACAAAGGGAGCTCCACAAGCTAACTGGAATTCCCATCACAAAATATATTTAATGTTTGTTGCCTGCCCGATGTCCTTCTAGGTGCCACAAAGGAGCTTATAGAATGAATAGGCTGACATTTTAACTTGGCTTGATTAATGAGCTTCTATACTAATCCGGCTGGTGGCAAGTTGTCATAGAGAGAACTCTATGCAGAAAAAATACAAAATCTGATTTTAGCCACGTTTTCACTGGGTACATTCAAAGCTATATCACACTAAAGAATTTTTAACATCACTCTTGGCTGTTTGAAGTCTTGATTTGTTTTCTCTGGTTTCTGGGAAAACAATGAAGTGTGTACAACTAGGTTATTATTCTGATATCGGATGATCTTAAAAAGCAGGTTTTTTTTTTTTTAAACCAGTTTTTGGATTAGTCTGTGTACAATAAGTTTTTACGGTTTGGAAACTTTTAATAAAAACATATGTTTAAGTACCATAAAATGACTCTATAAGCAACAGCATGCAGATCCCAAAAAGTCAGTTATATAAATGTTATCAGTCAGGAATAGTTCCCATAAAATGAGACTTGTCTTTGTAGAGGTGCCCCAAAGAAACTACAAACTTCCCAGGTCGAAAACCCTAGTAACACTGTGTGTACAAAAAGAAATGCAGGAAGTCCTTTCATGCATGTTAGTGAATTTGACCTCATACCAATGCCTTCAGGTGGACAATGAAGGAATCATCCCATTATACAGATGAAGAAATTAAGGGTTGGAAACAGTGAGCGATTTCCCCAGACCACAGAGTTAAAGTGGTAAAGCTTAAATTCTAACGTAGGTCATTCTACTACCCCGAACTTCCGGACATTCTTCCAAAAGCATATTTTTGAAATGTGCCAGGCACTCAAGGGAAAGAGACCATGGTTCCTGCCCTCACCATCTACGAGCCAGACATGAAAATAAATAATTGCAATCCAGTGTGTCATATATTATAAGTCCTGGGCATGATGATATCACAAACCCTTGTGAAGATAAGGGAGATGAGACATGTTGCTTACTCTGAGCCCCATATCTTATGAGGAATGTTTCATTCCCATAGCTTTGGGACTAGAAAACAAAATGTGAGTAAGCAAACAGAATAATATTAAATATTTCGAGAATCATATCCTTATGTTCATCAAAACCCCATAGGAGAAAAAGACATGAAATAAAAGAAGTGCAAAAGTAAGCCAAAAATTAATATTTAGGCAGCAGTATTAACTGAGTTTAGCTGGAATTTTTCTTCAAGCTAGCATGATAGCTGTGTTATAGCTCTGAAAATAAAATTTTACAGTGGTTGGTGGCAGGGAGAGGAAGCTGGCAAAAGGATACCTGGCAAACAAACAGAGAAGGAAAGTGGAAGCTCATGTTTTTGCCCCATACTTAATACTCTTAATGAAAGCTCTTTTAAGCTCAAAGACTATTGACAACGTATCTGTGGGGTGTCAGAGAACAAGATGATTCAAACGGCCAAACAACATGCTTTTAAAATCAAAAAGAAAAAAAAAATCCATCAAATTAGCTGTGATGCTAAGGGGATAAATTGCCTTTTACAAACACTACCTGAGTTTGCTATTCTATTCAGTCATTTTCTCCCCAGATAAAGACAATGAAGTATGAATTCATTGGTTCTTCCTATATAATCTTAAATTTAGTTTCACTTTGATATTCCTTTTGTGTTTGTTCTATTTATATAACCTGGAATTTTAACCATCAAAAATAGAAATAAAGCTCTTTTTTTAAAAAAATTTACCTATTACAGAAGCTGAGTATTAATAACTAGAGTGGATTACAAAAACGAATTAGCCTAAAAGTGGTCTAATCCTTGTCATGTACTACTTTATTCTATCAAGTCTACATAGAAACACAGAAGCTATTCCTGGTACTGTTTTATTTTGGGGAATTCTATAAAAATTAATAGTGTTTCAGTTGTTATTTATTAAGAATCCAGGCAGATGTTATGGTCTTAAGGCCGCATCTTTAATGACAGATAAGTATTTTATAACTGCTTAAATCTATCTATGCATATTTATATGTACATTTATATAAATATACATTTCTCAATCTATGCATATTTAACTATTCATTCGGAATTAGTACAGACAATAGAATTATCTCTAGCTGTGAATTTCCAATGTCTTCTGAAGGCATCTGTATCAAACACAGATAGGCATTTGATTTAGAAGCATCCACCTAGTAAGTAATTAAAATAAAAGTATACAAAAATAGTGGGAAAAATCACTTAAGCAGTATGGGGAAAGGAAAATCCAGTGTTTTTAGCTCTTGCTTTCTTGCTTTCGGGGAAGACATCTTGTGAACTGTCATCTAACACCCCTCCCTCCCACCCACTCCCCAACCATAGGCCCTCTTCAGGCAGTTTCGGCAAAAACATTGAAATTGAAAATCCTGACTCCAAATACTAGCCATGTGAACTTGTTCAAAACACCTTTCTAAAGTTCAGTCTCTTCATCTGAAAAATAAGGCAGTTGGGCTAAATGACTGAATAATTATGATGCTCCCATCTCCCGATGGAAGCTTTGGCTGTACACACAAATATTCCTTTTGTTACAGCCACTTCCCAAGGAGAAGCATAGGATAGTGGAGAGGAGCAGACTTTTAGGCAACTAGATAATCTTGAACAAAGCTGAAGCCCTTGCCAATGGCAGTAGCCAGCAACACTTCCTCCCAGAGAGCAAGATCACATTCCACATGTTCCATGGGGTAGAATGACCCTGTCAATTATACAGTTAATAACCACAATTAAATCAGAACTGTGCACCAACATCTTCTGTCCACCCACCACCCTAAAAAAATAAACAAATAAAATAAAATAAGTGATCTGATTAAAACGAGCATCAAGGACAACCAGAGATAGTTCAAGGCTAGGGTGATGGCCAATCCAAAAATACCCCAAGTTCATATATAATCAATGTAAAGAATGAACTTCTCTACAGATTCAGGTAAAGATTCAGGGCAAATCCACCTGTCATCTCTGGCCCACTCCAACATGATCACCTCCCCAAATACCTCTTAAGAGAAAAAGGGAAACTATAAAATGAAGATACATTCTAGTAATGGACCAGCCTTAGCCCCTGTTCTACTCAAGTCACCTTGGTCACTGAAGAAAAACTAACGTGACTCCTCTGAAATTTCAACACTACCTGTTCTTTACCACTCACAGAATATCTCTCAAGAGGCTGCTATTTCCAGAATCCTGCCTTCTATTTCAAAAAGAAATCCCCTGAATATGAGGACTGGGCTAATCAACTCGATTTGTCACTAGTCCATGGCCATGAATTAATTATTCTAGAGCATCCTGGGACAAAGAACACTATAGTTCTTTGCTAGGATCATTCAAATCCATATATTTCTAGATACTCTTTAGTAAGTTTGCAAAGATAGTTTAAAATCACCTTGCTAATTTGGTGTGATCATGCTACCGTCATGCTCAGGTTGTAATTACCCACAACTGGAGTGAAAGGCATAATGTATACAAAAGCACTTTGGGACTATCTGGGCTCTAAACAAATATAAAGATGATTCATATTACATGAAACACACATATAAGCTCAATTCAAGTACTTGTACATATCTTTTTACAGTACATGTATGCATATTAGTCACTACCTGCTTGTACCTCTGTTAATACAGTTTTCCTAATATCCTAGCATTCACTAGACTAGATAAATCTTCTAAATCATCTTTTGTATTTTGAGTTAAAATTGTGAAAAATTGACCTTTCTTAGTAGACTTTATTTAGAATTCAGAACTTTATAAGAAGATTCCAAAATCCACTGACAGCCACCTCCCCCCCAGCCCCCAACCCCTCCCCCGCAAAAAAAAAAAAAAAAAAAAAAAAAAAAAAAAAAAGCTATTGAGAAGCTGTTGGAAAACCAATTCTATTTTACATACTCAATTTCAAAAGCCACAGTAGATATGGAATATTCTATAGTAAAGAAAAAGAAAGAGGATTTCATGAGGTGCTGCCTGTAACTTGTTGAGGGAAGGAATGGTTATGCTTATAAGGTAACCTCTGAACAGGCCTCACTGTTGAATAGCATGTCAAATCATTGCAAGCTTTGACACTAGCTCTCAGAAAAAGCTCTGAATTGCTTTTTCACTGCTTGGAGTGAATATGTACTACTTTATTTAGCTTCATTGTCAAGCACCTATTTTAGGAAGAGTTGGTTAGTGTTAAATACCACATAGAAATGTCAATTGACAACTAGGCTGCTGAAAGTCAATACTTTGGTGTTATTAGCATAGTAGTATACAACCAGCTTATCAGGATCTCTCTCCCGACCAGTACAGGATTTATTTATGTGATGTTTACAAAATTGGGGAAACCTATTGGAAATGTTTCTAACTAGACTTGTTGTTTGTCTTTTTTTGTTGGTTTTTATTTTATAAACTTTCCTTTGACAATATACCCTCAATACTGAGGAGAAACAACTGACTATTTAAATTTGAGCCATATTTATGAGGTCTATTGTGGAACGGCTATTTGGTTTTCAGTTCTAGAACAATTTTGTGCTGTACTACTTAGAAAACATTTATTTTAAAACATTGGTCAATTAAATGTATTATTTAAATAATCAAGTTACTTTTAAAATTTTAGATCAAATGTTTGAAACTGTAAAAATTTTCTCCAAACATTTTCTTTCAACTAGTTCTTCCTAAAGGTCAGAAATATATTGATTAAATTTCCAAAAGGAGGATGGGTAGGGGAGGAGTTGCTTGTGTTTAAATTAACAGTCAATCCATATGTCAACAAAATCCAAAGAGTAAAAAGTCAATCCTAATGATGGCCCTGAGCAATTTTCATAATTAGGTTTTCATCATCCATGACCCATTAATTGTCCTTTGGGAGTATGTGGAGGTACAGTCTTTAAGAGAGTAGAGAATGGGCTCTGGATTATATTGTTTTTGTTTATTCTATCTAAGACTTTCCAAGTGCTTTGAAGACCATGAACTGTACTCTCAGCCTCTGTAATTCTACAAGACTTCTCCCTCATAAGCCAAAACAGAGAGACATCCCTGCGTAGCCCCTCAGACTCAAGTTGCCATGCTTCATAGAGCCATTAGAAAGTGTCTAAGCTACCAAATCCTTCTGTAGATAGAAAATTAAACCCAAAGAAACTAAGACTTTAAGATGTTAAGTGACTTCCCAAAGTGCATGAAATAAAAGTCTAAAGGGGGTCATATTGGCTTCCTCCGTCTTATGAGATAGCTTCCCTAGACCTCATCAATTCTAGGACATTGAAGTAAGTTGATCTTTTCTGATTGTTCTGTGAAAGAAGTCTTTTACTATGAAAGTTAACTTTAAATATAATGTTTTTATAATAAATTCTGTCTCAATTTTCTTAGCTAGTTTGAAGAAAAGTTTGAAGGAGCTGTAATTTCCCCAAAATTAGACATGCATTATTGTAATAAAACAAAAACACTTGTGATCCAAAACAGCTCTCCATTATTAAATTATTAAGAAGGCACTCTCTTAATTCATTTGTTTTGCTGCCTGTTTTTCTTTGTGTATATACTCTGCTTAAACACAAATGCTGTTTAAAGTCTTTCAGTTTTTCTTTCTCCTTTACTTTCTGCTTTCTTACCTTCTATTAAAATGCTCTTACCTAAGCTTCTCAAAATCTGAGAAAGTGTTAACCATTTTTTAATCTGTTCAGTCTTTGCCCAGATATTACTTGTATTACCTTCATTTTTTCATTGTTTTTCTCTATGTTTATATTTCATTGAAATGTATTTTTATTACATTTTCATCATTTTGTACAGTTAATAACAGAATCTTATACTTTACTAATATATTTTACTGAAAAATTCTAAGAACATTTTGGTTCGGGTCTACATGAAGTAAAAATCAGTTATTCCATTCTGTGATATAATAATTGGCAATAGAATTTTTATGAAAAGGCGACCAGAAGCTATTTTAATTCATTGGTGAGAAAAAAATGAGTGGTTGGACCATGAAACTGGGCCAATAAATGAGTTATAGGTTATTTATGCCCCAAACTTTTTCTTAAAAGAATTTGAAGAATTTAAATGCTAAAAATACTACTTTCCTATTGAGGCTGTGTATCACTAAGAGATGGTTGCTTTAAGCTTAAATGTTACTAATGTTTTTATGCTGACAGCACAGTTCTATTTATGCTAAATAATAATGATCTTTAAATAGAGATTAGAAAAATCAGAAAGGCCTTGAAATTGTCCTCTCTGATATTGTCATCTATTACATACTAACCAGTAGACTTGTTCTATTTAATGATAGAAAACTTAAAAAATTAGTAGTCTATTGTCAAAAAGACAAAATTCACACTTGGTTAAATGTTTTACCTTTCAACTTGTTGTTCTAATATAGTTACCGCCTCAGAGCGTGGCTTCTGAGGAATCTTGATATTCTGAAAACCTAATACAGGCACCTAAAACTTGCCTTGAGCAAGTCCATAGAGATATCCTGGCATTAATTCAAAGTGAATACCCTAAGAATCCCACTTATACACTTGTAGTATAAACTAAACAGAGAGTGGAGCAGTTCTCTAGATACTTAAGGCAAGTGATAAATTAAAAATTCATTAATCATTTTGATTGAGGCCTGAAATATAGTATTTTAGGAAGGATATTTCCAAGTTTGTTTTTCTTTTTAAAATCCCCTGTGGAGGAAAATGAGCAAGGGGTATAGTTCACCAAAAAGAAACTATCTTTTCGAATGAGGAGGAAAAAAGAGGAGGCGGAGAAAGAAATAGGAAGTTCAGATTCAACCCCCTATAGTGCTATGTATAACTTTGAGTCTCAGCTTTGTCGCCTTGGTACAGTTAGGCAATGGGTACTCTTGGTAATAACACTGAAAGCAGCAGTTTTTAAAGATATACTCAACTTTCCCTGTTCCCAGGATGTGGGATTCTAATGAAACTACCCGTGCAATCCGTGTCTGAGACACTGTAGACTTTGGAGAGCGCCATTTGCTGAAATGTCTAGTGAGAGCTAAAATAAGCCCCTTTGGTGGAAAAACCCGCTGAGTGGTTGAAATCAGAGCTGCAGAAGGTCACTTGCTATTTTAGTAGCTGCAAGCTGGTCCTCATTTTATAACATTATAGTTATAAACAAGAAGTTGTCACCTTGCTTGTCAGTTTACTTATTTCTCACTGAAATAAGCAGATGTCTCTGTTTTTTCTTCTTAGAATTAGGCAATTTGGATGACTTGTTTCTGAATTCTGCTTTACTGAGTGGATCAATACATAAGAAAACTTATTTTTCATATATTTCTTTAAGCATTACTTCAAAATAATGTTTTTACATTGTCTAATATTACTGACCTTTAAAATTCCATTTACCAGTGTGAACTTTATCGTGTGTGTGTGTGTGTGTGTGAACCATCTGTAAATGCCTTAAGGGGGAACTTCCTTCTTACTTCTTTGATTTATTCAATAGATCACAATGAAAATTGATGAGATGGGGGAGGGATGTGGAAGTCCTTTACAGTCTCAGAAAGGTAATAGAGACCCAACTAACTTCTAGAATTATTTGGGCACAGTCCATTAGGAAATGGAGAAAGGAGGTTAGCTCCAGCCCCAGAGTTCTATAATTTTTACACACAACTGTTGAAAATTAGCATCAATTTTATTTCAGTTTTCCCTTCAAAAATATAATTTCTCTTATTGCCCATGTTGTAAGTGGATTTAAGATTATCCCTAAGGCTTCCAGGGAAATGTGACAATTTTAACAATATTTAAATTTTTTTTTCATCAAAAATGATAAAGTATATTTGCCTATCACAGTTATTTTGAAGTTTTTATTAAGGTATAATTGACATACAAAAAGCTGTACATATTTAATGCATACAACTTAATGATTTTGGAGATAAGTGCACACCCATGAAGCCATCACCACAATCTATGCTATAAACATATCTCTACGTCAATTATTTAAAAAATGTCTCAGATTATTCTTTCACTTGAATCCCAAATTGTCATTTCTATCTCATAAAAAGTTATATAATACATGAAGTTAGAAATTCTGTTAATTGGTTTTAAGTCTTGGGTTCCAATAAGCCTTCTTTCAAGAAAGGGATCAGGGTCAAAGTCTAAAAACAAAACAGCGATTTTATTTTTAAAAATTTATATATATACATATGCACATATGGGGAAGTAGAAGGAAGAGGAAGAGAGAGAGAAAGTGAGAGCAAACTATTCTTCATGAGATTAACAAATAGAAAACAAGGATCATGGACCAAATATTAACATGTAATTATATAACCAGTTTTCCCTGGCCAGTGTCAATGCTTTTATACTTTACCTCATCATGATTGAAAAGAATGACAGGATTGAGCATATAAAATTGTTTTCCTTGTTGCTTGCCATTGTTTTATTAACTATCAAAGCAGCCCACGTACTCTGAGTAAGTTAGGTGAACCTCTGTCTCACTGAACACATATACAGAATCTTAGCTACTGAGAAGATGGAGCTGCATTTTATTATCCACTTAAGAAATCTCTAGCCTCATTCCTGATCTTAGGAAGAGTAGAGTATAGGGCTCATGGGCAGTACCTCTGAAGATGGTAGTATTTCTCAATAGTCAGTCATTTGGGCCATAGTCCTGCTGGACCCATTATCCCAGCACAATGTGTGCTGACTCCTTCTTCGACATGTGCCTTCTGCAGCCGGAGCTAGTTAGAGAACCCAACAAAAACTGGGCTCCAAAAGCCAACTGCAATCCAAGTCAGGGAAACGGATGAAGGGTGTGCGATTGCCCAGAAAGATTCTATATCCCCTGCTTTTTCACTTCAGTCTCTTTGTCTGCACGTTCTCATGTGGTTGGTCCCTGGAGATGATAGTGTTTACGATTACCTTCTCTATTTTTCCAGGCAAGGACTCTTGAAAGTTCCTTTGGCTCTCAGCAGGAACTTCACATACTGTATTCATTGTCTCTCCCTGTGTCCCTTCTTTTAAAGTCCTTCTCCTTTTTTTCACGACTGCAGACTCCTAGTCCAAGCAAACCATCTCCTCTCATGTTTGTGCATCTTTCTAACTGACAGAATGAGCCTTCAGGCCTTGCTCCCATGGGACCAAGTCTAGCTTTACCCTGTGGTTTATCAACCTGAGCTTTGAGAGGGGATCAAGTCAGGTTTTTGCACACGGCTCACCTTTACACTGCAGACTCATTGAAGGATGTGGAAGGGGACTGCTCTGAGACTGCTGCTGCTGTCTTAACTTTCACTGCAATATATGAGTCTTATGTCAAGAAGAGATTTGCCTTTTATTTCTCACCACGAGTATGAGACATAATTATGCATGTTTTATATTTGACTTCAAAGCCATTGTGAGTGGTTAGGCTTTAAAATCATTAAACAAAGGGTAAATCTAAGCTTTCTAACATCTTTTGTGAAACAAAGCAGAAAATAGAAGAATGGATGGATAGATACACATTTGCGACATTATTTTTACTAATTCAGCATTGGTCGAGCACCTACTATATTTAATGTTCTCTCTCTCACTCGCTCTGACTCTTGTTCTCAGTCTCTCTTTCTCACTTGTAGTCCTTGTGCATCCTCATTCAGAGCTGTATTGAATCCAGCCTCTCCACTCCATCTCTGTTCTTCTCACCATGTCCAAAACCTCCTCAGATCTTGCCTGAATTTTCACAACAGCCTGATTAATCTCATACTCTCTAACGCCATCTCATCTTTGCCATGACCATGACCACCTTTCTAAAAAAACAAACAAACAAACAAAACTGACCGTGCCACTGTCCTGCTTCACAGCTTCCACAAGCTCTAAATCACTTACAAGATAAAATTCAAATTTCTTACTCAGCTGTTAAGTCTCTAGTCACAATTTCCATCCCTCATCTTGTATCTCCTCACTCTTCCATACACTCTATGTTGCAAACACTACAGACTTCTTGCCAGAACAGAGAGGCTCGATTTAAAACACCATTTGTTAGTTCTGTAAAAATGAGTCAACTAGCTCACTCTTCCCTAACTCATTTTCTTCCTCAGTAAAAGATAAATTGTCTGTAAAAAGTAAGCATTGTAACGATGTAAAATATGACAGACATTGTCAAGCCTATAGCTAGTTTTTCTATCTGCCTTTGTAATGTCATTCCCTCTACCTAAGTTTCATCTTTCTCTTCTCCACGAACTGCTGCTCAGACCCAAGTCAATAGGTATGTTCTCCATAGTTATTTTTCTGTCATCTCAAATTGAGTTAAATGCTTTCTTCTCTGGGCTCCCATAATAACTCAAGGCATTTACTACATTATGATATGATATGACATTATTGTAAGATCTTGAAAAGAAAAGTCTTTTTTAAAATCTGTACTTTAACCTGATATATAATAGCTTCTCAAAAAATATTTGTTGAATGACTATGTGAAGGCACTATGCTGAGCTCTATAGTCCAGTTCTCGAAGACCTCACAATCTTGAAGGGTATAAAACAAACAATCCATACAAATAACCACAATGTGAGTCTGGCTGGAATAAGGTTTAATTAGAGGTGGAATCAAAGTGTAATGGCAACAGGCCGTCTACCTAAAGACACAGGGAGCAGGGAAACCTTTGTCAGTAATGGACATCTGAGCTGGGTCCCAAAACATGCATGTGAATTTAACTTCAGATTTTGCTCAACTTGCCCTCCTGTTTAGTATGCACACTCCTCCTCATACTCCATAGAACTGTAAGTTTTTGTGGCAGAAGGCCAGAGAATTTTAAAACCTTGGCCAATAGTTCCCAGGAGATGTCATAAAGGGACAGATAAAGAGTTTTTTACAATGCAATTTTGAGCAGCAATTGTAGTTTTGTTTATAAATCTTTAAACCTGTAAATTACTGCCAAATCAGTATATCTTTAAAGATGAAAACAAACTACATCAAGATGATAAAGGTTTGAAAACGGTAGAGCCATAAAAATCTATGTTTTATTATATACCTACGAGGAATTTTTTTTCAATTCTAAGTAATTAGACTGCTCAAATGAAAAATAATGAATCATGACATACCAACCTATTTTAATATGGTGTATAAATTAATTCCTGCCCTTTTTTATAAATAAGATATTCAAGAAAATTTTGAGTATAGGATTTTTTTTAAAAAAGGATTTTATTAGATGAGAAGGCATGAAAGTCTAGAAATGCTCAATGCTAAATCCAATAGAGCATAACTATCATCATGTTAGCATTTGTAGTACCTTCTATATCTATCACTTTATAGTTCTGATTGAGTCTAATAAATACTGGAATATCTTTCTTTAGTAGCTAATCCCAAAATTAAATATCTGTTTTGTTTCCATTGCAGCCATCACATTGCTATCTAGAATGTTCTAATAATGATAATTTATTTATTCAGTATTTATAGTGTTCCAGGCAATGTTCCATATAAGATTTTTTATTTGAAAAGTTCATTAGAAGCTTAATAAGCTTACATTTTTTTATTCTCTACATTACTGAAACTCAACTAATTTCACACCATACATATCAGAATCCTAGTTAGGTAAAAAGAAGTTACCTAAGTACTACTTTGAGAGTTATCCTGGATAAATGAAATATGGCTATTTAGAAAAACTGTCATAAAAGAAATTAAATTTTAAATGGCACAACCTGAAACACACACAAAAATTCCATTTCTGTATAAGCCAAGAACAGTTATCAGGCTGAAAATTTAGTCATCTCCGTTCAACTCACAGCCCACATACAGAATTCCTATGCACTTTGGTTTATCAAAATGTCACCTTCTTTATAGCAGATGAGATTATGAGGGGGCCTCCAACCAGCTCTGTCCAACTTCAGGGGATTCATAGCTAGTTTTTAAGGAGAGCTCTTGTGTCTGGTTCTATTGCTCAGATTTCACAACTCCAAACCCAAAATCACTGGTATATAAGATACAATACAAAATACAACACAGTTGAGGTAAATGGCCCCAAAAGACTGATAGTGTTTGTTACTAATTTTTTATGAATATAAGCATTTCTCTTTTTAAATTATTTTAAAGAAAAGTTTCATTATATAAAAAATTAGAGAGGAGAATATAAGGACCCCCATGACTTAACTTTAATGATTATCAACTCGTGAGTCAATATTATTTCATCTATACTCCCCTTCCATTATTAACTGTGTAAGATATCTACATGGTTCCAAGGTCTAATTAATAAAAATAATATCATCAGAGAAATCTGGCTTCAATCACTGTTCCTCTACTCTATTCTCCTTCCTCTATAGAAAACTATTTTTTAGGTGATTGCTTAGTTCTCCCTTTTTAAAAAATACGAGCAAATACTTTTATATTTTAATTTCCTTTTTCTGAGATAATCAATGACACTCTAATGGTTTTCAAATATTTTAAAGAATTTGGACTATAAATATCAAGACCATTATTAGAATTTTAAGCCAAAAAGCAAGAAACATGTTAATTTGTATTTATTTTTAAATAACTAATTATTTGAACACTTTACAACTTGTAAGACCCAGGTTAGTGATCAAAAGGAAGAGGAAAAGGCAGTAAATTTTGATTAAAAGGTTAAAAATTTTAAAAAGGCAATAAAGAGTTTGTCTGGAGATTTTTAAATAGATAGTAGTGTTAAAAACACTCTGATACAATTGGAGTATCTCTAAAAGGCATTTTAATAGTAAACACATTAAAAGCAGTTTTCTTAAAGCAGAGTGGGATTTCATTCACAAACCCTTGAATTGATATTTTTCTCATAGATCGAATTGCACAGAACATCATTAAGTCCCATTTGGAGACATGTCAATACACCATGGAGGAGCTACACCAGCTGGCGTGGCAGACCCACACCTATGAAGAAATTAAAGCGTATCAAAGCAAGGTACTCTGGGAAACTACGGGAAAGTTTTACTGTGGATTCTTTCTCTATTTCTAGCTTTCTCAACCTCAGCAGTATTGACATTTTGGACTGAACAATTCTTTGCTGTAGGAATTGTCCTGTGCAGTGTGAGATATTAAGCAAATCCCTGGTCTCTACCTCCTGGATGCCACTAGCATTCCTCTCACACACAATTACAAAAATCTAAATGTCTCCAGATAGTGCCAAATGTTTCCTGGGTGGCAAAACCCCCAACTGAAAATCAGTGCCCTAGAGACTTAAGTGACAGGGCAGATTAGGCACACACCAAATGATTTTCAGACATCTATCTCATGGTGGCTTCTTGCAGCCAGGCAAAAAGCAAGAGCAATTGAGAAAAAAAACAACAATAATAATAGTCGTAAACATACTGCAAAGATATGTGACAAAGTATTCTAAATGTTTTTTCTTGCCCATGTGTTTAAAAAGGACCAAAGAAAAAGGGGCAACTCGCCCTTTACTATTATCGTTATTATTTTGATTATTTTTTGCATCCATCAGAAGTTTTTAAGAGAAGGTATTTGTTGTTATCCTATATTCACATTATTTTGCTTTGGAATTGAGATCCTTGGTTACAAAATTTACCTATAAAGGGAATGTTAATAAAATGAATAAATGTATCTGTATCTAAATATGTAATTATAACATGCTTATTTTCTCCACTGGAACGATTAAGCCTTGCCACTTTTATATAAATAAGAAGACAAAACCATAAGTATTGTTATGGTCAATAAAAAACTGAATTAACACACTCAGATTTATGTTTCCCATTCCAAAGTAAATAACCCAAGGATGAAAATACATGTCTGGGATTCTATATTACTTAAGAGAAAGATTTGATTTGATATCTTTTCCCTTGACATATTCCTCAGTGCAAGAGTTTATTTTTACAAAATGGACTAGGAGCTTGAGTTTATTTAGGTGAGGTGGAAGAGGGAAAAGAGGGGAGAAAGAATAAAGAAACTATAAATAACTATCTTTACATGCTATTGCAACGTTTCCATTATTTTAGCCTCAGTATGTTAATAATTGTGGTGTATCAAGGTTCAAACAAGTCAAAACCATATCTTAGAAAATATTGTCTACCCCTTTTAAAGGAATAGGGCCCCAAGAGATAGGTAAGCACCAGTAGGGCAATCCTCAGTATTTTATTGACTCTCCAAGTTGTTCTTTGCTCCACATGTATTCTGTCTTTTCTCTCTTGAAGTCCAGGGAAGCACTATGGCAACAATGTGCCATCCAAATCACTCATGCCATTCAGTACGTGGTAGAGTTTGCAAAGCGGATAACAGGCTTCATGGAGCTCTGTCAAAATGATCAGATTCTACTTCTGAAGTCAGGTAAGCGAGAAGAAAATTTATGGGGGTGGGCCTATTTTAGACCAGGATGTGGTCAACCCTTAACTCAGTGTTGGTTCTAGAAAATCTTTCTAATATGTAACTTATTTTTACCACCCACACCGTCAGCCAACTCCCAAAGGAAACTCTCAGTAATAAAAATGCCGTGATACTCATTCAATTCCCCTTTGAAGTCAAATACAATTTTGCTTATTGAAAGTGGAGCTATTAATTGCAAAGGTTGAGATACCCAGCTTGACAGGCAGTGCAAGTAATTAGCGTGTTAAGGTGGCTGAATTGCTGAGCTGGCTCTAAAATGTACTACTTGCCTTCTGTTGGGGTGGGGGGGGGGGCGGCGAGAATCCAGGCTAGCTGAGCTCTGCCTCTGTGGTCATTTCCAATGATTTTAATGAGGATAGCCTGCAGCCAGAATACACCAGGAGAAACTCCACTGTGCTCTCACTTCTCCCTTCCCCTTCTCTCACATATACTCTCTGACACACACAATCACTTAGGAAGTAGCTCAAGAAACTTGTGCATGATTGACTTTGCAGACACTGTTACCTAAACAGAAAAAAAAAATTGTCTTTCTTGGCCCCGTTTGAAAATACCAGCAGCATGTGTATGTTAACCTCGTGGTCCTGAGCCATAATAATAATAATAACATACCATATATAATAGTGTACATGTATGTTTATGTTTACCTATGACATCTCATTTAATCTTGCAAGATTAGTATTAATTCCATTTTAAAGAAGAGGAGGTAAAGATTCAAGATTCAATATTCCAAAGCCAATATACAGTAAAGCTGACATTTAAACTTAGGGCATATAGAAGTCTGTTATTCTAAGTTACTGCTGCTCCTTCACCAAATACTACAGGTTTATACAAATCTTGACTCAAAGATTAACTTGATGTATCAGTTATCTATTGCTGGGTAAAAATAACCTCAATACTTAGTTCAAACAACAATAATCACTTTTTTTGTTCCCAAAGCTACAGTTTGAGCAGGGCTCAGAAGAGACAGCATGTCTCTGCTTCATGGGGTGTTCACTGAGGCAATTTGACTGGGGGGCGGGAAGGTCCACTTTCAAATGGACTCACTCACATAGCTAGCAATTTGTGCTGGTTAACAGTCCAGAGTACTGCCAAGGCTCTGGATTGGGGGTCTCAGCTCCTATTTTAGTGAGCCTCTTCAGATACTCCTTGGACTTTCTCACAGCATAGTTACTAGGTTTCAAAAGCTAGCATTCCCAGAGAACAAGGCAGAGTGCATAGCATTTTTCCAGCTTCAGAAGTTACATAGTGTTACTACTGCCACACTCTAGTGTGGAGGCGGTCACAAAGGCCCACATGGGTTCAAGGGTAGGAGACATGAACTCTAAGACGTAAAGTGCTAGAAAAGCATGTAGTGGAGGCGGTCACAAAGGCCCACATGGGTTCAAGGGTAGGAGACATGAACTCTAAGACGTAAAGTGCTAGAAAAGCATGTAAGACAGGAGATATTTTTGAGACTCTCTTTGAAAAATAAAACCTACCGCACTTGATATGTGGCCTTGAGCTAACCTCTCAAATTTTCCTTATTTGTAAAATGAAAAGATGGACTAGAAATAATGAATTCCGAACTTGGAATTGCATCAGCAACATCAGAGAAGCTTACTGACTGTTCTGGTTCATAGGCATCATCTGAAGCCCATGGAATCTGAATCTCTTAGATGGGAACCCAGTTCATTGTAGTAACTAAGTCTCTGATATAAGCAGTCCATGGACTGACATTTGGGAGCCATTGGACCATATAACCTTAACATCTCTGCCTGCTGAAAAATACTGACTCTAGTATAAAAGTCAGGGTACTTGACCTCTTTAAATCTCCTGTAACTCATCCATAAAAAGGGACTAATAAAACTTACCTGAAATGATATTACAAGGAGCAAATAAAATAATAAGGGGCCAAGATAAGTGCTTTCCACATTGTAGATGCTTAATAAATAGTACCTGTCACTTTTGACAAAAAAGTAATGTTTCAATGAATATTTGTGTAAACCCCTATTCTAGATGACACATGAGGGAAAGCAAAGAGAAATCAGCAGAATAAAATAAATAAAACACAGACATAAATATGGCAGCATAAGAAAGGCACCATGGGTACCTTTGGGTACACCACAACTGTAGCCAAATCACCCATCTGATGCCCCCATGCAAATTTGTGGCTTCTGAGTCTGCCTGTCACCTTCCAACACTCTATGGGGCAAAAGCCCATTTCTCTAAAACGTGGAGAAACTGTGCAGCAAGAGCTCCTCAGCATGTCAACGGATATTCAGAGGAAAAAACAAAGGTAGTAAACTAATTCATTCAATAAATATTTATTAAGAACCTACTAAGTTCCAGGAACTTTAAAGGTCATGGAGACACATGGGTGAATAAAATAACCACAACTGCCTATGGCTGCAGACAAGGGTTCTGCCCTCATTGGGCTAACAGTGAACTCAGAGAAATGCTAGATCCTTCAAGGTTGAAAAGCTCCTTCATATTAGGATTTCTCCAAGCCTTTGATCTGTGAATGTTGAGTTTCATTTCTTCTATAACCCATTTATCTCTGGAGAGAGATAATATTCAGCATTTTGCCAAAACTTATTTGACCAAGAAAACTTCATTTCAAAGAACATCAGATATAACTGGTTCCCCAAGAAACACACTGAGAGAGTCCCTATTTAAAGTCATCATATGTTGAAATATACATTGAGCATGTGAAAAACTGAAGCAGAAAGCTAGTTTTCCCATTATCAAAATTTCTGCAAAGTTAACAAACTAAACTTGCCTGTCAGAAAGCTCCTTTCTGGGTCACTTACCATCATTTGTAAATTTAAGAGTGGAAACTCACTTTCATATTAGTCAAAAAAATACAAAGAAATGTAGCTTTACAAAATGTTGTTGCCCTTCATTTTAGAGTTCTTTAAAGTATATTTTATCTTTAAATCTTTACATAAGCATCAAGAGAACTTCATTTCTAAACACGTGTTTTTTACTTGGGAAGGAATCTTGAAGGATTCCTGTATGTGTGTGTCTGTGTCTATGTATGTTTTAAAGTTTTTGAAAGTGCCGACATATATACAGTAATACCTCTTTATTACTGCATATATTATACACAGTTGTTGTTTACTCATAGGTTGCTTGGAAGTGGTTTTAGTGAGAATGTGCCGTGCCTTCAACCCATTAAACAACACTGTTCTGTTTGAAGGAAAATATGGGGGGATGCAAATGTTCAAAGCCTTAGGTAAGTTTACCTTCGATGATGACACAATTTTATTAGCTACCATTAGTTTCTACACTCAAATTGAAATTAGTAAATGAAATACCTTGATTCTTTAATGTGAACTAGTATCTCACTATTTGAGCCTTCAGTGTTCCATCTAACTCTTCAGATCTTATAATTGTGCATCCAAACATGAAAGGAAAGAGAGAACCATGGACCCTGTTGAGACTGGCCATGGCTCATTTGGAATTCAAAGAAGACTATTTGTAAAAAAGTTTTACAATGCGTTATAGGTCATCGTTTGTAGGATCAGCTTTTTTTAAAAAAAAACCTTCTAGCTTACTGCTTCACGAAGTATATTATGTAGACCACTGGGGTGACCTCTGACATTTTTTATGTAAATTCATGATCATTCATTAATGTATTTAACTAAGGAGGAGCTCCTTCACTCATTTCTCACTCGGAGAAGTGACTTTCTTCCTGTTAATTCACGAAGTTCTAGGAGCACAGATAGAGTGGGGGTTAACCTTCCCAAAATGATCCCCAGACTATTCTTGTGGGAGGACCCAGACAGAGTCAGTCTCTGGAAGTTTATATCACTCACATCCAGTCATCAGTTCACGACATGGATAAGAACATTAGCAAAGATGGACTGATGCCAGGAATGGTTCTAACGATTGACAGTGCCTTTGCCCCACATCCTGGCCACAGACATCAGAGAAGAACACTAGCCTTTCACCTCTTGTGCTGTTAGTTGATATGGCAGCCAACAGCAAGTTCACCTGGGCTGGCAGTGTTTCCCTTCTGCAGTTGATACACATCCATGTCATCTCCAGGGCTAGATTTTCAAGAAAGGAGGAAAAGCCTTGGCAAGCAACTTGGGTATATTTCCAGCTTCATAAAATAAACATTTGCCAAGGATCAGTATAGGGATGAAACATTATTTTGCCAAAATTCGCAATGGCTAAGCAACTGGACTGCAAATTATTCATTAGAAGGTTAAAATAAATGAATGCTTGATCCTCAATCAAATTTCCAGGGAAGTTTCTAAATTGAAAGATACTGCATCTCTGTTTCATAAGTTTTTAACATCTCAGTTTGAGGCCCCTGGATACCCTGCATTGCTGATAGGATTTCTATGAATGCTATCTCTACACTAAAGGATCCCCAATCACTTATTTAAATTTTTTTTAGTTGGAACTAATTTCAAACTTATACTATTAGATGTAGGTTATAAATCCACAGTTGGATAGTACAATGAGCATGCACCATTTCTGTCAGCCCCTCATTGGTAACGTTAACTTCCATTATCTGGTCAATGTGGTGCCTGGATTTCTCATTCTTTGATTATTCCTAAATCCTTTTTATGGATAGAAACTTGGAAATATTATTTTTATGTGCCTGGTATGCAAAATCTTGAATAACTTCTAAGTCATGAGATTTTTCTTGTTATTATCCATTCCATTCAAGTATTTTCATTTAATTTGCCTTTTTTATGTATATAGGTTCTGATGACCTAGTGAATGAAGCATTTGACTTTGCAAAGAATTTGTGTTCCTTGCAGCTGACTGAGGAGGAGATTGCTCTGTTCTCATCTGCTGTTCTGATATCTCCAGGTAAGGAGGTCTAAGGTCTTCACCCGTTTTACCATCTTTCACATAATTATACCTTCCTCAGCCAAGGTGCTCAGGAGAACTTTAAAAGAGCTATATTTTCTTTAGCAAGCTTATGATAGTTTTGGAAAATTCAAAGGAAAGTAACTTCGAGTTAATTTAAATGGCCAGGTTTGTTCCCAAAACAAGAGTAGAGCATGTGGTAAGGGTCACTCTAGATTTGGATAAGCAAAATTATTCCTTAACAGGTAAATGAAAACTGATAGTGACCTGAGTTATAACTAAGTTCTATTTTGATTTTAAAAATAAAGGATGTAAGATATTAAATGTCAACTATAATTGAAATTTTTTTAAATTTAAAAAATGATACTTTATATTTTTAAATGAAAATGCTGTTGAAATTTTATAAATAATGTCTTATCAATAAAGAAAAGAGTGGAAAAAATAGAGTTTCTAAAAAAATAAAAATAAAGCAAATAGTGAAAAAAAAAAAAAAAGTCCAGTAAGGTGAGATATAGTAGAAATATACCTGAATGAAAGATCCAGCAGAGGGACTAACATAAGTAAAATGTACATTTGCTTCTCTCTTTAAATATCTCTTTCTCTGGCTTTTTCACCCAAATTAATATTAATGTGCTCACTTCTGGCAAATGCTGCTTCTCTCTCTCTCTCTCTCTCTCTCTCTCTCTCTCTCTCTCTCTCTCTCTCTCTCTAACACACACACACACACACACACACACACACACACACACACACACCAAACAAACAAACAGTAGGGGCTTTAAAAGAAGTGAGGGCAGCAGAGGAAAAAATGACCTACTAAAGATTGGAAAAGGAAGAATCTCTGATATAGACATTCTAAGATAGGATCTGTTGCAATTTATCTATGTGACCTTAAACACTTGGCCCCTCAGAGCCTCAGTTTCCTCATCTATAAAGTAAGAATTTGGCTTCATAATAATAAAGACCTCATCTAGCTTTAAAATGCAATAAAATAGCAAAAAATTTTCAAAGAAAGTAAGATGTGACATTTATAGATCAAATAGAACTATAGGAATTAAAAAAATAAACATATGGCAGCTTGAAAAGGCATAGAATCCTAATAAATGCATGGCTCCTTCTTTAACCAGAATGAGAATTCAGAGTCACTCATTCAGCTGTTCAATTAAATTTGGGGTCAAGGGACAGCAGTGTCATTGACTGCTCTCTACTGAAATAAAGACACAGTCCCGCTAAATTTTACTGTCAAGAGGCTCATTCCTTCTATGACCCACTTATCTCTAAAGACTAGGTCTCTTTTTTTTAGACACTAACTTATTTTTCCATGAGGCTGGCAGAAATTGGTCTTACCTGTGACAGTACACTTTGATACATCATTCTAGCCATACCTATCAGTAATACCAGCCTCTATACTCTTTATCAGTTAGGCTTTATTTATTTGTTTTTAAATCTTATGAATTTTTCATTAGCTTCTATTTTTTTACTTAATTACTTTATTAAAAATGGAAATTTGTTATCATTCTGAGTGTTGTTACTAACAGTTTCTTTTGTGGCTCTGTCTAAATATCAAGCTGCACTTTTTTTTTTAACCCTAAAGCACAAAGATAAATGGAGGAAGTGACATGAAAAATTTACTTCTGGTAACAACCAAATGCCAAATAATGTTCCTCCTACTATTTTCTCACCGCAAATGATTGTTCCCATTGAGTATAGTTCAGTAGAATACTAGTTCTAAGCCTATGGGTCTATGATGAGAGAGGTGGTTCCTGCTTGCTCCAAGAAAGCGTTGCAAAATTCATGGTCTTCTTTAGGTACATTTGTGGCACATCAGCAAATTCCTAGCAGCAAATATTTAAGAATGGCATATCAAACCTAAACAATCCTTAAAGATAACTGCCCCCAGAAGGAAGGCAAGCTTGTTCCATATGAATTAGGAATCAACTGAACTATGAGCATTTTTCTAGAAAGAACATGCTGTGGCCATCAAATTCTGCTCATTTTGAAAGCACAATATTTGGCTTATTCTGCCTAGTGGGGAATCTTCCAGCCTTGGGAGCCGACCCACGCTCAGAGGCTTTAGCTACTCTAAATACCTTGTTTGCCACCCTGGCCAAGTGCCATATTCAAAAAGAGAAGGAAGATAGATTTCCAGACAAGGTAGGCTCCCGCTCATGCCAGACCCCACCCTTCCCTCCCAGGTTCTTGCCATAATGACCACTGTCTATTCAGCTCCAAATAGTTTAGGGAAGGGAGAGGGAGGGAAACTTAATTTATTCTGATTGACAATTGTCAACTGAGGGCTTTTGTGCTCACTTACGTAAGAGTTTGCTTAATCGTTGGCTAGACTTGTTCTTGCTCTGTCTAGAATTACAGAATTGAGTTTCTCGCCTGACCTGAACTGTGTTCAGAAGGATCATGTCCAAGTTCTTTTCCATGAGTGTTTGTTCAGCATTTGGAGACTCTAGGTGTCTCCTCATTGAAGCTCCAACATAAGGCCTTGATGCTAGGCTGAATTTTGTCACCATGGTGTATAAAGCTTCTAGGAAGAAAGGAAGGAAGGAGGGAGGAAGGGAAGGAGAGAGGGAGAGAAGGATGGAGAGAGGGAGGAAAGGAAGGAAGGAAGAGAAGGAAGAGGGAAAGAAAAAAGAAAGGAAAGGAGGAAGAGAGAAAGGGATGGAGGGCTTACGTTGTCCATCATTAAAAATTCAATATAAAAAAAAAGATGATTCAGGATTAAATTTTTAAATTGATTCATGTTTATGCTATCTAAATGAAAATATAGCATATAAAGGAGAAGGGGAATCCTGAATACCAAAAATATTGCTGTACAATAAATTTGCTTCACTTCTATAATTCCTTTGTTCACAAATCATTAACTTCTACTTTGAAGGAAAATCTCAGCATACGTCCAAAAAAAGTAAGGTATAAACTGTCCAAATAAAAAGTAAGGCACAGACAATAATAAACATGTAGGAATTTTTTTCATCATTGTGTCCTTACCTATATTCTGATTTACTATGTCAATGTATTGTGCATTTCTGTCATCACAGCATTGCTTATAAAATATTTATGTTTCCTACAAATAATTATATGTCTTCAGAAGCAATTTAGAATGATTATGAAATGGGTCTGAAATTCAGCACTTGTATATGTAGGATATAAAACAAAGCTTATGTTCCCTCCCCTTACACATTCTTTGCTTTTATCAGACCGAGCCTGGCTGATAGAACCAAGAAAAGTCCAGAAGCTTCAGGAAAAGATTTATTTTGCACTTCAACATGTGATTCAGAAGAATCATCTGGATGATGAGACCTTGGCAAAGGTAAGTCCTCAAACCATAGACCTGCTGTCACTGGAAGAGAGTATAATGAGCAAAAGAGAGCTAGTTATATAAAACAAGGGACATTTCTCGGCAGCAAAAATTTCTGAAAGTTACCAAAGGTGCCTAAACTTTGATGTACACATTTTAAAAGGGAGACTAGTAAATTATCATATATTGAGAGGAGAATGACGTCCTTAGGGAAGGATGATATTGACTAAACCCCAGGTATAGGAAAACAAATCAAAGGAACTGAGGTGTTTCATCGGAAAAACAAAAAACTCAAAGCAAGGAATCGAGTCTTATGAATTCATATGTGTTGAAAGAGGGGATTCTGTGCTACTTTAAGAGTCAGGCCTGGGCAAAAGTTAGGAAGAGGTAGATTTTTATTTAAAATAAAGAACTATAAAATGAGCAGGATTGCTGAATAGAGGGTAGGCCACTATATGAAGTAGCGAGTGTCCTCTCAGGCATATTGTAAATGATAGTACTACCCAGAGTAGAAAATGAGACTGATACCTTGTAAATTTCCCTTCAATTCTAATCTCTTCACTCAAGATGTGTCTTGAGGTTCTTTCAAAATGACGAAGTATCTCAAGGGCAAAATGAAAGCAACGTGCCATCAATTTCTTGATTCAGCTTAATTAAGAATAGCGATGTTTAAGATGGATATTGAGATAAGTTGTTTACCAAAGTAAAATGATCATAAAAAGAAGGAATTTTCTAATAATTGATGTTTAGCATTATTTTAGATCTTAAAGTATCTCTAACTTCTTAAGAAGTGGAATTTTTTAGAAGGCCAGAATTATTTAGGATTTTAAAGCATCTTTGTCCTATTAAGAACTGGATTTTTTGTGGAATTTTTTCAGAGCGTAAGCAACTAAGAAATGGAGTTTATTCTTAGTAAAGATGTTAGGAATCCTGCTCTTTGTGTTTTTATCATTCAAATCCTCTCACTCTGCTCTTGAAGTTCTTTATTTTTAAAAAGTGGGAAGATTCTATTGGGTATACTACCAGATTTTACTTTGCACATACAGTGTGCTGCTATAAAAATATAAAAATAAAAAATAAATTAAAAAAAAAAAAACTCATACCGCTTCATTATGGTAACATTTTGTTAAAATTAACACATCCTAGGAAGAACATTTCTACACTGTAGAATGATAGTTCTCTTTGGTGTAACTTTACACTTATGTAGGAAAGGACAAATCACTTATTCTTTGCATCTTGGTTTTCTTCCAGTTAAGAGCAAAACTACATGGTCTCAGATACTCTTGGCAAAGAACATGGTCATGTGAATATATGCATCTTTCTCTGTAATTACTCTGTATCATATATGCATAAATACATCTAATTAATTAATGTGGAAGTGGGGGTGGCACTTGGGATCTCCCAAAGACTTTGGTCCCCATATTTATCTCACTAAAATTAAGGTCTT
Source organism: Rousettus aegyptiacus (assembly GCF_014176215.1). Classification (NCBI taxonomy): domain Eukaryota; kingdom Metazoa; phylum Chordata; class Mammalia; order Chiroptera; family Pteropodidae; genus Rousettus; species Rousettus aegyptiacus. The sequence goes on along the minus strand of NW_023416306.1, from coordinate 41,331,400 downwards.
GGTAAAATCCAGAGTTAGACAAAAGTTGTTGCTATTCTACTTAGGAGGATGGTCTGCTTGTCAGAAAACCTTGGTTTTGTCATCTGTAAAATGGAGATTATAATTTCTTACTCCTGTATAGATAGATGTGTTCTGTGGTTCAAATGATATATACAGATTGCATAAATTCTAACACACTGTGATATTGTGATTATTACTGTGCCAGGAGAGTAAGACTCTCATGCTTACTCAATTTTCCACTTCCTGGTGTCTTGGTACAAGTGATCTGAGGTATTTAAGGTATAAAAGAGACAGAAAAAAAAAAGAAGAAAAGATATTAATGACAAGAAAAAAAAGTAAAAACACTGACTGTAGGTCAGCTTAATTCCCCTTTCTCCATATTTAATGGGAAAAGTACACAATTCAGTTCTTTTCATTTTTTTAAAGCTATAATTGATGTATAACATTATATTAGTTTCAGGTGTATAACATGATTCGATATTTGAATATATTGCAAAATGATTACCACAATAAGTCTAGTTAACATTCAGTTTTTTTTTTCTTATAGAAAGAGGGTATTGCAAAGCTGGGAACCAGAAAAAATATTAAAAGAGGGTTATTTCTTGTATAAAATCCACTAGAGCCAGATGACAAAACATTACTTCTACAGATTATATGTAGATATTGGGTTTTTGTGTGTACCCTTCCTCATAACAGTCATTCTTTTAATAAATTGTTAGTTGAAATAATGTGGAGGGACCATGAAACAGAAGGAGAACTGGACTCTCATTTATCCCAGCTCTGAACCATGTGGCTTTGGATCAGTCATTCCATTTGTCTAAGTCTGAGATTCATCAACTGTCAGGTGCTTGGAGAGAGGTGGATAAGTGTCTCGAGTCCCTGACTACTTGAACACTTTAAGTACAATGGCACCATTGACATATAGGGACATATAGGGACACCCTCTCATCAAGCCCAAGAAAAACTATTCTACCTACCACAGATTCTTCTCATGTTTTCAAAAATGCTCCTTCTGCCTTCATAGTCTTGGAGTTCTTCAGTCTTGACAATACTTCCGAAACAGTGACGATCATTCTTAATATATTATTTGTACATTCATTGAGGAATATGGTAAACCTATTTCTAGAAAAAAAAAATACACACAAACCTAACTGTTTTATTCAAGTTCAGGGGCTCAGGTTAAACCCCTAGTAGGAGAGGTAGATTTTCCTTCTATGTAATGGGCACATGCTGCTTACACTGCTGACCAGTTTGACCCTGAACAGCTGTAGCAGACATCAGGTGAAAAGTGCAAGGCTCAGACAGTTATCTGACTTGCTTTGAAAGAACCTGAAAGTGGTCTCCAAAACACTTTCAAAAATACCCACTTCCTGAAATTAAAGTTCGAATACCACTGCCTTATACTTTGGCCCAAACTTGGATCAAGGGAAGGTTTGAGAATTTGAGAATTAACTAGAAGGTTTTAATCTCTACATATTATTTGGTTTGTTTGTTTGGGAAAAACAAAAACTCTGTGAAGGGTCTAGTTTCCTTTCTTCATTAGCATAATGATAATATGTAACATATTTATAATACACAATCGGAACCACTTCCTAGCTGAGAACCCTGGATTTAATCTCTCTGTGCCTCAGCTTCCTCATTTGTAAAATGTAACTAAAAATAGTATCAATTTCATACTGTCATTCTGAGGACTAAATGAGATCGCATGGTTCATAGTAGGTAGTACATAAGTGCTGTTGTTGTAGTTGTTGTAGACAGAAAAAATTTTATTTTAGCAGAGAAATTTTTATCCAAGAGATGGTATGTTTGAGCTAATCACCAATGTATGAAAACTATTTCTAACGATGGAAGTTGGAGCAGGGGGCATTGAAGAGGTGGAGTATGGCATTCCAAGTAATGGGGGAAATGATACAGAGGTAAGAAAGTATAAGGTCTATTTGAGCTATGAATAATAGTTAAATTTGGCTGGATCCTGCATTTGAGAAGCCAGGAAATGAGATGACACTGGTCACTTTCACTAAAGCTCATAGGAAAAAAAATACATATATATATTTATAATATACATATATATTTTTAAGCCCCATCTGATGAAGGGAGGCAGCCCATCTGTTCTCTGGGCTTTACTTTTCTCGTCTGGGAAATGAGTAGGTTGGACTGGATGGTCATTAAAATCCCTTCAGCATAGTATTCTTTGACTCTGAAAGAGAAAAACAAAGGTTTATCTTAACATCTTCTTTTGCCCTTCAATACTCAGCTTATTGTGTTAGTTTTAAGGACTCTTTAGATATTCTACCATTAGAATAAGCAAAGAAACAGACTTGTAGGTTAAAATTAGTACTCTGTGCACTATGGTAATTCAGTCTAGGGTGATATTCTGGCCCAAAGCTGCAAAGCATGCAATGTTTATAAAGCTTGTGTCCAGAGGTCAGCATTCTCATCAGGTTTTAAGTGGGGCTCCATCGCCTTGAGCTTCAGGTGCTGTGATGACTCACTTGGAAATGTTTACTTCCAGGGTGAGGATCATCATGAGGATTAGGAACCTGTGATGATGCTCTTTCTCCACTTAGTAGAGAATAACATCACCACTGCTGTGTATGGGGTGGGGTGGGGGGAGGGCATGCGGGGAAGGTGAGAGCTAACGCAGTGAATGTTTGAACTGCAAAGACTTGTGATGATTCTGTCCTCTGGCCTGTGGGCTTCCTTATTATAAGTCACTAAATCTGCCGTTCTTGTTGCCCTGCCCAGAGAGGCTGAGGCAGTATGCTCACGGCCAAGGGCAAAGCACGGTCCGCCTGTCTTGCTCACATCCTGTGCTCAGGTGCACATTCCCAACCATTTCCTCAGTGCAGCCTCTGGTTCAGGACCACAGCTGAAGACTTCTTTGACTAGCCTTCTTCAGTCCATCCCCCTCTGCTGTATCTCCTGGGAAATTAAAGTCGTAGAATATTTTTAGGTAGCATATTTATTTTCCCCAGCACTCCTGTAAATATTTTCCCCAACACTCCTGGAGGGATGTTCTTGCCCAAAGCTGTACTGAGAAGTTTAAAAGTAGCAAACTCTATAAACACATATACATCTATCCAATGGAAAAACACGGAGAACTCCTGGTGCAACTCAAACTGCAAATCTTGCTCACTTCATACGCAGAGCCTGGAGGAAGAGTCATTTTTATACTGCCACAACTAGAACACTTCAGTTAGTGCCATGTCTTCGATTTACTTCTCAAAACAGTGTTCAAATGCCTGTGCCTTGCCGTGGGCTATGGATACTATCCCTCCAGGAATCATGGGCTATACCACCAATCTAGGTGTTTTTACACCCATAGTTCTATGCTGATAAACTCTTTCTAATTTTTCAAGCTCAGCATCTCTGACACTCGTCTCTTTTCTCCTATTCCTCGTTGGCCAGAAAGTTATTACTTGGCCCCAGCTGGGCTGTCTCTTTTTTATTATTATAGAGAATATTATTTCTTCCAGGAGAAATACTGATAATACTATTATTATTTGCTTTATCTATTATTAAAAAGCCAAGTCTTTTTAAACCCTTGTGGCCCATGAAGATGCTCACCACATTCCTTCCTCCATGGATATTAGCCTAAAATTACATTACGGTAATGAAAATGCAATGAAGATACTGGGTTAGCTATGAGAAGAGAATGTCCTTGCTGAGAAGAATGGCTGCACCATGTGATGACGCATCTGTTTCTTTGAGGTTCACCTCCCACTCAGATCTGGAAGGCTCCAGCCTTCCCAGGGAGAATTGTGGTAGGTTAAGCTGGGAGAGGTGCAAGCCAACTGGTTCACTAACTTCTTAATTCCTAAGTCCATTTCTTGGATAACAGTAACAATACTGTATCATCAACTTAGTGACAAAAGTTTGTCTTTCTATTGTAACAGTGCCAAGTTACTAAATAAAAGCTTAAAAGTGAATGGACAAGTGAAGTGGATCTATTTAGCCTAAATTGTTTATGTCTTGTTTTTATCAATGTTTCTTTCACTTTGATCAAACCATCGTTGGCTTCTTGCGACAGATTAGAAAGCATCTTGATGGCCTGGAAGTTCATATGAACAAAATCCCTAGTTTTGCCCTCTGCTTCTTCCATTTTTTTCAACATTGAATGTACCATTTCCAAACTGGATATTCTAATAAAAGTACCCTCTGGAAAGAGGCATAGGATTCTTATCACTTCTCAAACAGCTGCTTGTTCTTCTTATAGACTCATATAGGTATAAGCTAAAGCTTCCTTCTTATAAAAAATGCTTGTATAAGAAAAAGATGAGTGTGAAAATGCCTTTTTATAGATTCTCTGTCTACTCCTAGTATGGGGATTATTTAAACATGAAGAAATTTCGTGATGATTTGAAATTGACTACCCCCTCCATCTCCTAGTGCTTCTGGATCACCTCCCCAGCTGTTTAAAAGTTGTTGAGCCATTAACTGCTGCTGAGGTTGCTCCGAGCTCCCTTTGAAATGGGGGTCCCCCAACTGTAGTACATAATATTAATGAGCAATAAATGACTGCCTGCTGCTTCCTCCGCCAGGCCCTTCTGGGCTCTGACAAGTGCTACTGCTGCCTCCGCATGGCCTCCTGGCCCACCATGCCTCCAGAGTGATGGATACCCTTGTCAGCAGTTCTATTTCCACAGCTGATTGGACGCCTTTAAATCAGTCTCTTCTGAGAGCACAGAGATTGGGGAAGTTCTTTGCCGTTCTCAGTGCTCTTCATTCAAGTGGTCACAGTGCTCTTAAATAAAAAGCAATTCTCACCATTCAGCCCATTCTACAGATGAACAACAGGGATGGGATCCAAACCCCATAGGAGAGGGTTTTAGGTAGGAAAGAAGCAAGAGTCCATATTCCCTTTTTAAAACCAAGCACATGGTTAAATAGTTCCAGTACAATTGAGCAACTGTAGAAGGGTTTCAGTCCTCCTCTTATATGTTTAATTTTCCGCACCATCCCTAAATCAGAAAAACGCTTTAAGAATTATAGTACCGAGGAGCTTACTTTATGGATCACAGTTTATTAAACAAGCAACTTATTTTAATTGCTATAAGAAAATGAAAAATCAATATGATGTTGCTTTTTCATTTCAATTAAAGTAAATGGCTGATTTTGTATTCACACATGATATACAGAAACTCAGTTTTTGGTGCTTGGTTAAGGACTAGGCCGGTTTCTTGCCCTAGGTCTCATTTGGTTAAACAAGCATGGCCTTAACTATATATTTCTCTCCTTTAAGCATTATGTAAGAATGGAAGCATGACTCCTAACATGCATATCACTACTACATAACAAGCATTGCTATAAACATTTTTTGTTGACTCATTTAACCCTCATGACAGCCCTCTCAGATAATAAAGCCGAGTGGTTAAGTGACTTGCCCAAGATCATACAGCTGTAAATAACAGATCCAGGATTCAAATCCAGGCAGTCAGGCTTCAAATTCTCTCCTTTTTTTTTTTTTTTTCTTTTTTCTAATCACTAAGCTAATCCTCTCTGTGTAGTGTTTGTGTATCATAGGAAACTCAGGAATTTCATTGCTTGTCCCTCACCAAATTAATAGAATTAAGCACATAGATCTTCCCTCTCTATGTATGATAACTTCCTCATTTGCCTCCTGAATAGGAGCTAAATTTACACTCAGTTCCAAGAACTGTTTTAAATATGATAAAGAATTTACATTTCAATTTTGAAAATCAGTTGTAAATTTATGTTTCGAACCTTTAAAGCAGTGTTTCTCAAATCCTGTTTCATGGATCCACTATATCAGTATCCACAGGGGATGTTTGTTTCAAACATAGGGTCAGAGCTCCACTTAGACTTACTGAAACAGAGTCCCAAGCAGTAGATCCCAGTAATCCACATTTGTAGGAAACACTCCAGCAATTCCTCTATATACTAAAGATTGACAAGCATTCTAGGGTTGCATCTAGGGAAGTTTCAGGAGCTCTGCACATTATCAATTCAACTGAAGATGACTATAGAAAGCTTTCAAAGCCTCTCTGCATTTAATCGCTATTTCAGGGAGAATCATAATGTAAGCAGTGTTGTGAAATTATTGTAGTCTCCTTCTGTGTGAACCAGCTGGTTAAGAGAGCTTGAATAATTTCCCAGGGAACTCAAGTTAAGTGCATACTTGTACATTCTTTACCTATGAAGATAGAGAAAAGATAGTTTTCCACTCTGGACTCAAAGTGAATCTTTCAAAACGGGATTCTGATCATCTTTTTGCTTAAAACCCTAACAAAGCCTTAACATAGACTGGAATCTTGTATAATCTGTCCATGCCCACCTCTCCAGCTTTATCCTTGAACAAGCTCACCTACTGTTCCAGTGACACTGGACTTCCTTCAGTTCTTCCAACAACCCAAGCAGCTTAGAGTCTGTGGATAAGATCCTGGGGCATATTATGCAACCCTGCCCCAGCATCTAGTTAGCTCTCACTCTTCCTTCAGAGCTCCTCCTCTATGGCACTTTCTCAGGGGAGCCTTCCCTGGCCTGCCAGAAGTCAGAACGTCTTGTTATCTACCACTTTTCCTAGCAGCATACCTCTACAGCACTCACCACAGTTTTTCAGTCTGCTTTCGACTGTGTGGTAAATTCACTCACATCTGTCTTTCCAAGTAGATTATAACCAAGAACCATACCAGTCTGTGCCTTCTGCTGTTTAGTGGAATGCCTACTACAAGTTTAAGTAACTTGGGATGTTGAACAGAAAGTCTTCATTCTGAGTCTAAAATTTAACATCCATTCTGTAGACAAAGATTCCACATTTTTTCTTTCTATCTCTATCAGTAAATAGCAGTGGAAATGGAAAGGCTGAAAACACCCACCTTTTTATGTGTTCTATATCCCTTTAATGAATATGTCATCAGCTCTAATCCTAGTGCTATTTTTAAATTGCTCGTAGTATGGTTATGTAGTCATCAGTTGTTAAAAGGAAAGTTAATGAAAGAGTGGAAATTTCTGATTTTGAAAAGCCACGAAGTAACTAATTATCTATTTCCTCTTTTACTTCAAAGGCTGAAATGGTTTCTTATTAAATAGGGTAGGGAGCACAGTGAGCCTAATTGGTGATTAAATGGGTTTTATTAAATTTAATTTTATCATCATTTTCAAGTGTACCTTTGGTCAGCTATATGAACTATAAAGTTTATCTTTTGTAAAAGTATTCTCTGTATGAGAACATATCTTATTCCCACAGTTATTAGATCACAATGATATTTGGGTTTAACCTAATTTTGACACTAAATGATGAATTCTAAGTGTCCCTAAATTATAAGGATGTTAAAAGCTAGAATTGGTCATCTCCTAAGGTCTATACAGCATTTAGCAAACTGTGGGCATTTTAAATTGTTATTAAACACTGTCTTCTGTGTATTTGAACTTAAAATTAAATCGTATATGATATATATATGATATATATATATATGGAAATTATAAGTGGATATTCTCCCATGAGTCTTTAAAACACCTCCTTAAGGGAACTAAGCTCCAGTGACCTCCCAAATTTTCTGCTGATTAAATATAGGTTTCATTTTATGCATTATAACCAAAAAGGATTAGAGATATAGGCAGGCTAGTGAGTTTTGCAGTAAAGCATTCCAGATAATTTTGAATTACACCTCATACAGTTTAGGTTACACTTCCCTAACATCATCACCTTCCAAACCTACAAATCTAATATTCGAATCATTAAGAAATCTGTGGGGAATAATAGATAACAATAATACTATCTAACAATTGTGCTTCATGCCTCCGGTATTTTTAACACTTTTATACAAATTACCTCACTCAGTCCACAGAACAACCCAATGATGTAGATACTGTGTGTGACTAAGCTCGTTTTACAAATGAGAAAACTGAAACAGCGTAGGTCACAGCCATACAGCCATTTAGCTATTTTGGAACAAGGATTCCAACTCAGTCAGCCTGCCTGCAGAGAACCCACTCTTAATGATTAGATGAGGCTATCTCCCATACATATTTTATTTAAGTACAATGAATCAGGAAACTTGGTCCGGCTTTCTCTCTCTTTATTTTCCCTTTAGAGAATGGGGGCAGGGATGGGTAAGCATTTTATTTTGTTTCGTTTTGTTCTAAAGGAAAAGCTGAAAGTGAGCTTTCTTTCTTTCTGAACATCTTTTTCCCAAAGCCATTTTCCTTCATCTGGGGCCAGGAAGGACAGTGATTCAGAAGACAGAGCACTAATGAGCTTCCTCCTTTCTCTCCTTCCCTGTCCCTCCATCCTGCAGTTAATAGCCAAGATACCAACCATCACGGCAGTTTGCAACTTGCACGGGGAGAAGCTGCAGGTATTTAAGCAATCACATCCAGACATAGTGAATACACTCTTTCCTCCATTATACAAGGAGCTCTTTAATCCTGACTGTGCCACCGTCTGCAAATGAAGGCGACGACAGGACTGTCTCGTAGTCATGGAATGCATCACTACATTAAGACAAAAGCAATGTGTTCATGAAGACTTAAGACAAATGTCACTACTGCAACATTAGGAATGTCCTGCACTTAATAGAATTATTTTTCACCGCTACAGTTTGAAGAATGTAAATATGCACCTGAGTGGGGCTCTTTTATTTGTTTGTTTGTTTTTGAAATGACCATAAATATACAATATAGGACACTGGGTGTTATCTTTTTTTTTTTTTTATTTTATTCGGGTATGTTTTGGGAGACAACTGTTTATAGAATTTTATTGTAGATATATACAAGAACAGAGCGGTACTTTACATGATTACTTTTCCTGTTGATTGTTCCAATATAATTTAAGAAAATTTCACTTAATAGGCTTACCTATTTCTATGTTTTTAGATAGTTGATGCATGTGTAAATTTGTAGCTGTCTTGGAAAGCACTGTGCATGTATGTAATAAGTATATAATATCTGAAAATATTATATATGATGATTACTTATACATGCACATGCACTGTGGCTTAAAATACCATACCTATTAGCAAAGGAGGTTCAGTCAGGCTCTCTTATATTATTTACCTTCTGTGTTATATGTTACGTTTATGTTAGGCAATCGGATTTTGTTTTCCCAGCCAGAGTTTTCATCTATAGTCAATGGCAGGATGGTACCAGTTCAGAAATAAGTCTACTAGGAATAATTATAATGCATGGCCTCTGTAAAAGAACTCTATTTCTATAAATGACATCAAAGCCTTGTCAAGATGGTACATATTGGAGGAAAAATATAAGTATTTGGAGCCATTTTCCTGTTTTAAGAATTGGACCTCAGATAATATTTTTGACCAAACAGCAGATATTTCCTGTTTTTCACCAGAACGCATAACACATCTTTTCTCTTTAGATTTCAGGTTGTGAAAGAAACTTGATTTTGGTGCTTATTGCGTCTTCGACAGAGAAATAGTGTGTAGATTATGACCACCAGCAATTGTTTCTAATAAAATTAGAGTAAAAAAGTAAATGAGAACCCAGGGTCCCAAGGCCATTTCATATAAACATTTTCTCTCTAAACCATATTGTTTTTTGTTTGTTTGTTTGTTTGTTTTGGCAAAAAAGAGGTAGAAAGAGAATATACAAAGTAAAGCAGTAGTTCTTTATATTCATTCTCTTCAACAAGTTTGTTAGAAAAAGCAGCAATAAAGGGAGAGGCAGGATTTTATATGTCCTTCTACTCTGCAGCCTCTATTTTTTCTCAACTCCAAAATGCTGTATTATAAAAATACAGCAAAAACTTGACAGATTGGGAAAAAAGATCTGAATTATTCTATAGAACTAATATACCCCCAAACCAAAAGTATTTTCTATGCAGTTTAAAGTTACATTATTCATCTAGCCTAGGATTGCTCTTCAGCAACTTTTGAAGGTACGGAATGCAAGAAGTGAGATCAGGATTAGAGAATGTAGACTTCTTAGTACTCACTTCTCCACTGGCTCTTCAATCAAACTGATCAGCAGAAAAGCACAAATTCCAAGGAGTTTCTTCTGCCTGTCTTCTGAAGGCTTTATGCCTTTGGTCTTATCTGATCCAAAATAAGATTTTCCAAAAGGAAGCTAGAGGAGAGTTGTATATAAAGCAACAAAAGTTATGATCTCCTGTAAGTGTAGCCCAGCCACCAACTCATGAAGACCTGCTCTTTGCTCCTCGTCAAACACACACACACATGTATGCACACTTGCTTTGTAAAGTTTCCAGCTGCAGAAACTTTGATTTTTTGTGATCTCTTATGCTCTCCTGAAGTTACATAGTAGAGAGCCATCTCCATGATGCCACAGAACTGCTCATTGACGATCAAACAGTAGTGTTAGTCTTTTCTTTTAGAAAACAGAGCCTTATCCCATCGCATGATTGATGAATTCCAAACCAATGGAGAAAAAACAAAAAGGCTTTAAAATAATGAATCTCTTTCTCAACTACTGTTATATTCAATTAATTTAACTACATTGAACCAAATTACATTCAGTGTCTAAGAAGACAGCTGTAGACTGCTTATTATGCTGCAACTGGGACTCAATTCTTTTTGGTGTAAATGTCACTCCTGCTAGCTCTTTGTATAAAGAATTAATTCCAAGAGTCATATTTCCTTCTAATGGAAAGATTACTTTACTGATTGCTAGGAAAACAGGGTAATGGAAGGCACTCAATTAAACCAAGCCGTTTCCAAATGCAATGTATGTTTTATGATTGGCTTGTGATAGACGATGTTTAATGTGTCTACTTGGTGTTTCCCTTTGAGCTTTGAACTTATGTCAAACTTTTTTTTCATTGTTCTGTCGGCCTAGTGTTTTTCCATTGTCAGCCTGTAATTCCCACTCAGTTGCAAAGGGAATCATTTGTTTCCTCCAGTTTACCTTAGAGGATTTAAATTGGCTCAGTTGATGAAGTGGCTGAGAAGTTTTTCCTCCCTTGTCCCATGGGTGATGTAGGAAAAAGATTGCTCCCCACATTTGCCTCAGGAGGTACTGGATTTGAATTTGTGTCATTTTCACTAGTGCAAGGATTTAATTGGGACGGCATAAACCTTCTGAAGCTAAGAGACAGGGGATAGCTACTCACTGAACCAAAACAAAACAGTGGAAACCAGTACACACTCAACCCACTTCAGTCAAGAAAAAAGGTCCCCATTTTTTGCCACAGTTACCAAACCTGTCCTTTAAAAGAGAATGAAGTCGTATTTTCCATGGTAATAAAGCACCTTTAAAAGCTGCCCTTTGAACTTGTGACTATATCTCGAGGTACTTTGGGATTTTGGTAAGAATGACTTTCCTTACCACATGCAATCTTTGTCCCTTCCCCATGAGCACTCACAAATGTTCGTAACACATTCACGATAAAGCGTGCACTGGAAGAAAGAACGCATGATCTGTTCTTTTCACTTCATGCTTTGTAAATGACAATCACTGCTTAATGCAGATGTTGCACTGTATCCACTCAGGGATGTTTTATTTAAAAAAAAAAAAAAAGGTACATCAAAAAGGAGGGAAAAAAACAGGAAAATGACAACAAAATGTAAATGGCATAAATTAAATAGGCCAGTGAGAGAACCTCTCTGACAAGGCTTTCAGACCAACGAGCAGTAACTTCATATTGTAAACAGAATTTACTTTATAATTTAGACTTGCTGATGAGTTGCTCACAAGTAAGAACAACTTAGTCTCGTTTTCTAAAACCAGATAAAAGCCAAGTAATTCAGCTACTTCATTTATAGGAATATATATCTCCCGGTGAACCCAAGCTTCCTATAGAAGTCCTGAACAAGGGAAATACAGAAATCTCATTGGCATTAGGTGAGCCTGACAAGGGAGGGGAAGCTGCACCTGTAGTCTGTAAGAGGAAGGACAAATTTTAGAAGGAATATAGGAAAAAAGGGGATCCCAAATCCAGCTTAACATCTCGCATAGATCCCCTATTGTCTGATTTGGGTCACTTTCGTGTTTCTTTTTCTGCAGCTCTTTTATCCCGAAAGAGGGCAAGCCGAGGGTGGAGATGTGCTCTACAAACTTACCCTTCCTGGATTTCCCTGATTTTAATATGGTCTTCAGGGCTCTGGACTAAAAGACCATCGATTAGGAAAAACAAAACAAAACAAAAACAAAAACAGAAAATATTGTGATGTCTCGAGTAATTAGTCTTCTTTAACAGAATCCAAGAGACCTTAAATCATAGTGAACTCTGAATATTAATGAGAGATACCAGGGAGGCATCAGTACATTTTCTATCACAGCTGCCCTGTTCAACACATAACTTCACAGCAGTCAAGCTAAACTGTTTGTAGAAAGTTATGCACATGAATAGTCAACTCACGCTCACGCTCTACAATCCCATGTGTACCAGGCTTGAATACAAAAACAATTCTTGTGTCCCAAGGACACTCTAAAATTTAACAAGCTTTTTCTTTCCCCCAAAATGTCAGATGCAAATGATGTCAGTTTTATTCCATGTTTTGTGTTTTTGTTTATTATAGAAGCAAGAAAAATTCTGCTCTTGAAAGTTAGAAGAAATAATTTTGTCCCAAATCTTTTTTCTCTATAAACTTTTGTTTCCAAGGGAGTTAGTACGATTGACAGTAAATTCAGGCAAGGATGTTTGTGCCCTGACAGAACAACCATTCAATGGAACAGTAATAACTTTAAAGTGTGCATCTGTAGTGAAACCTTGCACAAAGTCCCATGTATAAAGAAGAAGAAAAAGCCCACCATCTGCTTTAGATGAAGTAGTATGTGATTTTCTGTTTCTAAGTGCTAGTACAAGAAGCAACCTGATATGAGAAAGCATGCAGGTCCTTAGACAAGAGTTAACAACCGTTTGGAGGGGTGGAGAGGAGGGGGATGTCAGAACCAGAGGTACATGTTCATTTAAAGCAAGTGTTAAAATTCAAAAAGCCTAAAAGGGCTAGGAAGTTGATGTAAATGAGTGAAGCAGTCCAGTAGAGAGCTGGCAAGGAAATGCCCCATCTGAAATGGGCCATTCGACAGTGCGCTAAAGCTGAAGTGTGGCTAAAGCTTCTGAATCTCATAAAAATCTCTTGAGTTGATTCAGAGGTTAGTGCAGTCCAAATAAATACATCTCTGAGCAGAAGAGGCCTCACAGTTTCCAACCTCTGGTTTAAAGCAAAGTTGGACTTAGGGGCTTGTTTGGCAGGAGAAGCCTGGCCAGATACAATTCTTAATGATATTAGAGTGGGGGGTGTGGTAGGGGTTGGAAATCTTGCCCTTCTAATACTTGATTTGGTTTTCATAGTTAACTATCACTATTAGAGGATATATAAGAAGTCAGCTGAAAAGCTAGCAGTCTAATAATAAAAACAATTCAATGTAATGATGGCTTATAAAAGACACTGCAATTTGCCTTGCACGAAGTCCCAGCATCATAGACCCAGGTGGCCAGATTTCTTGCCACATTTTTCAGAAAGTCAAATGCACAATTTTTATGTTTATGAGTCGCAGTGTGTTTTCTTAAATATGTGGCTTAAATATCGTGACCAGTTTTTATTTTCCCTTGGTTGCATCTAAAGAATTTATTCTAAAGTCATGTTAATGTAGTCCTCCATTGTTCTGAAGTGTGGGACCACGAATTCCTATGCAGCAGATGGGGGTTGTCTGTTTGTGCACTTTTTTCCTAAGCTGCTGAATTTCCTCCGAAGTGAATTGGCCATAGCGATCTTTGCCTCCTGCATGACTGTAAGCACGACCTCCAGTGGATCAGAAAAAGCAGCTCAGTGATTATTCTCATGGCCAGAAATAAAGCACAAGTTACCGGCATTGAATAACCCCAGCTGAGGGAAGTGCAGGGTATCTGCACTCCAGCTGGGCAGCATGATCCTTATTTAAACCATACTCTCTCGCGGTGGCTGATGGGGAGCATTCACATGCCTCAGTCATAGCCACATGCAGACACACTCTAGGTATGTCTGAAAAGCTACAGATCCCACATCCAAGCACAGTACCATCTGCTTCATCTAATTTAACACACATACAAGAATGAAAACTACACCCACAGAAAACTGAGTATGTATTGTAGAAATGTAGAGGAAAAATAAAAATATTTTTTCAAATGTAATTACTTTTAATATATGCTTGTGGAAGGTCTAAGACGATGTATGCTGTCTCTGTAATTTTTGCTGTAAATAACTGGAGACAGTGAATACACTGATTTTTCTATGTCTCTGTTTAAGCATAAGACTTTGTAACAATTTTTTTAGAGGGGGAAAAACCAACAAAGAGCAAATATGTACTTGCTTCCTTTCTGCGTGTTATGTACTTCTCAGAAACTGGTTGGAACAGTTTAAGCATCTTGACGGGTCATTGGTGTTAAGTGTACGCTTCTTTGTTTAACACGGCTGAGAAAGAGACAGGGCTGTCAATTAAATCTGCTCCAGAGAATTTGTACTGAAGATTGGCCTAAAACCTGCAAACTCTACCTGAACTAGACAATATGCAAAAGGAAAGTTAAAAAAAAAAAAATGTTGCCTGAGTAAGTCATCTTTCGTTGACTTTGTCTAAATCCTCTTGCATGAAATAGCTTAAGAAAAACAAACTGCTTTCTGATGAACAAAATATTTTTGTACGTGTTTATTTCTTATTGATAACCTGAGGTCAGACTACTCATTTGCCGAAGCCATAACTGACCTTCACCAATAAATGCTGTAAAGAACCTGGGGGAGGGTCGGGGAGAGACTGAGAGGGAGGAAAATCGGTGTCATGAGCTATAACCCAGGCAGGAGCAAGTCTGATGAACCTGATGCTTTTCCTGCATCCCAAATATGACTTTAAAAGGCTAGTATTTTATGATGATCAATTTATAATTTAAAAAAAAAGATATTTAGATTTAAATGAGACTTTCCAGTATTTTTGAAATCCCTGACAATGCTTCCTTGCTTTTAGGATTGAGAGAAATGATTTTCATATGTTTCCAACTTTCAGAGTTTTAATGTTTTTATCTTAGCTCCAGCCTACACGTGTAAAGTGAAGAGCAACACTGAGTCCTCCAGCGGCTGAAACCATGGGCTGTCTGGAGCTTAGCTGTACCTACCAACCACAACTGCACCCTGAGGGGCTGCTTGAGAGTGTGCAGTCAGCAACTCTTATTAGCATGCACATTATCATCACTGGCAATGCGCAGAAGTTGCATTGCCAAACGTATGTAAAATAAAATATTCGCTCTAAAAAGCATAATAATTATACTATTTTTAAAAGAATAATGCCTTCTATAGTCACCATTGATTTTTCTGGAGCTTAATTACATTATTATCATGTATTATGATTGTCCTGTAGAGGCAAAAGGCAAACTACAAATAAACCCAGTGACATCTATAGTTTTAAAATCTACAATTTTCTGATCTCTCTCTCCTTGTTTAAGATATAAGCCCTAATTTCTGTGTACGTGAGTAAAACTGCAGCCTGAGTCATTTAGGAAGTAAGCATTATTGAGTTTTTTTAATTATAAATATACTAGAATAAAACAGCACTCCCTAACAATTAAAAAAAAGGAGTTTTATATTACTTTAGAATGTAATAGATTTTTGTCCTTATTTTATGTCCTGTAAATTATTAGTTGAATACTGTTAGCATTCCCTGATAATGCACACATGATTTCTGAATGTTTTCTGTAAATGACAATCAATGTTTATGAAGTTCCCTCCTTTAATGCTGAACAAAATTAAAAGAAGAAAAAAAAAAGTCTTGCCTAATCGTTTTCTTTTCCCTCACAGGGAATGAGGAGGGGATGAAGAAGATAGCTATATTTGGCTTTGAAATACATTATCTCATAGATTCTTACCAGTTGATCTTTTTCCAGTAAATAATGGGAATTTTTTTTTCCCCACAAGTTAGTCTCTCCTTGTGGACCTGGCCTGAGTTGGAAATGGTCACTGAGAAAAGAAATAGACTTCATTCTAGCCAAAGATTTTACCAAGTTTTATTAAAATGAGAGCAACATCTCTCAAAGATAATAGCTCTCCTTTTCCAGAGCTTTCATAAAAGGAAGCCCTAGCTAGCAGAGCCATAAGCATCTCTTCTGCAAACACTTAGCTGAAATAAATTGCAGCAGGTTTGAAATAGGTGTGATGACCCCTGTATCAGATGAAAGCTTTCGGGTAATAATTAATTATTTAGTCTCTAGGTCTAATTTTTTTTTTTTTTTTTTTTTACCAAATCATCACCAAGCTGCTCCACCACCAAAACCAATGCTGTGGTAGGAAACAATTGACATTAAGTGGAACAAGTATATGTCTAAACCTATCTTTGTCCTTGATACCTTAAATAAAATGGATATAGCTCTCAATCCTCACTCCCAGTCTTATTTTTTCACACGCACTAAAAATTTTGTTTTCCCAAACATTTTTCACAATGTAATCTGCTCATAAAGACAAATGTTGTTCGTTTGACGAATAATGAGTCAGAACAATCAGTAACACAAATTAGTGACATGGGGACCAATTAGAGACTCTGACTATATCAATGATGTGAGTCATACATGCATTTAGAGCATAACTTTTACAGAAAGTTGTTTTGAAATGTACAATTTATTATTATCCAGGTATAGTGAAGTCATCAGGAGATGAATGCCATTGAAAAGATTGCTTCTTACTGACAGTACCTAAGAAAAGGGGGCACACCCTTTGATGGGGGCCACCTGGCAAAGTATCTCAGTAGGTCAAGAGGCAGAAAGAATAAGGGGAAAACCTAGGCAAGAAATTTTATTGTGGTTTCCATAGGAAAGAACAGGTGAGGCAGGGTAAGCAGGTTTAAGATCGGCTAGTTTGGAAAATTTTGAGCAGACTCTGTGTATGGGGCTGTCTCTAGTCAGGTGGTTCCTGGCCCTCAGGTGAGTAGGGTGGGGAAAGTGATGCATAGTGTGAGAGCCCAATACGGGATGTGGTTGGGGCATAGACTCTGGACTGGTTGGTTTGTATTTGAAAGGGGCACACAAAGAAAAATTTCTACTTTCCTTTGGAATTGGTTAGCCTTGAGAGGGGCAATTCTTAGTCTTTCCGGGATCAAGAAGGCCCCAACTGTCAAAGTATTGGAATAAAAAGATATGCTTAATACAAATCAATTTGTGCACATTGACCCATGGGGAGAAATGCATGATCCCAAACCTTGTATGAAGAATAGAACAATTTCTGTCTATTATGGAAGGATATTTTTTGAGCTATTCACCTGTGTTTTGTTCTATTTTCCCTCCTCTTGGTCCAAACTTATACTTTGAAGCTCTTCATAACCCTCTACTTCAAGAATTTTTACAAGGCGGAAAGCTGAGTCTCAGGCTTCTGGGATCCCTGCTCCAGCAAAGATTACTCTGTTTCACAACGAGGCATGAAACAAGAGAATTTTCTATCTCAAGGTTTGGATCATGAAAAAATATGCATTGATTATAATGACTAGAATACTATTACTTAATCCCAATTTCTAGTCACCCCAGAGGCCTCTCATGTAAGGGGGACATCAGTTTATTAATTCATTTAGGTTTTATTTATTAAGCACCTACTATGGACAGATAGTGTACCAATCATTAGTATATCAGTTTCCTAGGGCTGCCATAACAAGTGTCACGAACTGGGTGGCTTATCAACAGAAATTTATTGCCTCTCATTTCTGGAGCCTAGAATCCAAGATCAAGGTATTGGCACAATTGGTTCCTTGTGAGAATCTATTCCATGCCTCTCCTCCAGCTCCTGATGGTTTGCTGGCAATCTTTTGCATTGCTTGGCTTGTAGTGGTATCACCCTGATCTCGGCCTTCACTTTGTGTACATGATGTCTGTGTCCAAGTTTTCCCTTTTTATAAGTACACCAGTCACATTGGATTAGGGCCCATGCTAACGGCCTCATTTTCACTTGATTACCACTACAAGACCGTATCTCTAAATAAGTCAAATTCTGAGGTGCCAGAGATTGAGACCAACATATCTTCTGGAGGGACATAATCCAACACATGAAAATTAGGGAGAAGGTACTGAACAAACAGTTTTCCTCCTCTTGCAAAGTGTGCGTTCCAGTGATATTTTGTAATTTCCCACCCATTTGGTGAGATGATAAACACTCCAAATTGATTTCAAGAAAATAAAATATTTCTTGAACACCTGTATTTATGAAATAACAATCCATGAATCATACAACTTGCTCTTAGTGCAAAGGAAAAGGGTCAAAGCAGCATCAGAAAAGACAAGGCAGAGGGAAGAGATGATGCATTTGAAGAAAGGTGTAAGAGGCATTTGAGAGGTAAGTGGATTAAGTGGGAATTCTGAGATTCGAATATGGCTAACCAAGCCCAAATACCCCTCATCATGCAGGCACTTTCCCAGGGATCAAATGCCTCATTTATGTATTCAAAGATGAACTAAGAGAATTTACATCTTCTCATCTAAAAATATTTAATCAGGAGTATGGAGAGGGAGATTAACAATCTCTTGGCAGCTCCAAGTGGCAGCAGAAGAGACTCACCAAACGGCAGGCTAGTTTTACGAGAGCTGTGATCTATACTGAGTTACTATTTAATATCTTTTAGACTTTGTTAACAACTTTCCCGCTGTAAAATGCCATTTAAATTTTCCCCTTTGGAAAGATAAAACATTATTTTTAAGGTGGGATGGAGCTGACAGGGTTAGAGGTAGGTAAGTGGGGAAAGCAAAGTCAGGAAAGACGTTCCCAAAATAAATAATAACGTTTATGACCTGCAGACTGCAGAAACTTCCTCTCCTCAGACTCCTCATACACATTATTGGCCCAGGAATTCTTGTTAATTACACACTGAAATTCCCTGTGTACATACCAGACAAGATAAAAACATGACATGCATGGAAACTTAAATTTTTTTTTGTCTTGTGCTTAAAGCAATTGAGCCCTAAGATGTTTCTAGTGTTAAAGAAAAAGTCATAAAAAATTAATTATTAAAATAATCCCTTGGCACATCTCAATTCTACATCATCCAAATAAAAAAAATCTTTATATTTCTTATTTTTTATTAAAAAAATGATTTCAGATTAATAAGAGGAAGGAAGAGAGTTCTCTCCTTTAAGTTTTTTTCTCTCTGAATTCTTCTTTCCAAAATATTATTCCTCCCTGAAATTAGGAATTAAATTTTTGAAATTAATTTATCTGAACCTGTGGAAACTCAACTCTCAGATGGTTAAATGGCACCATTCTATGAGAAATACTCAATTATTTCTTAGAAAAATTTGAATCTCTCATCCAGGCAAGTTCAGATTGTCTTTCTAATTCACATTTCAGAGAAGAGTCCCAGATGTTATCAAGACAGTTCTATTCAGTTTCTAGCTTTTACTTCTCACACATTTCCCTTCACCCTGGCAAGAACAAATGCCTGCCCAATTGCTCTCAATGGACTGTGCAATAAACTACTCTTCAAAAATAGACTCTTCGAAGAAAGAGCTCAGACATTTGTTCAAAACAGCCAGTAAATTTTTTCCACACTATTTTTTCACGTAGATTGTACCAGTCATTTTTCTGCTTGTCCCCAAGGGTCAGGGTTAATAATTTCCAAAATACAAGTCATTGTGATCAAGTATAAAAGAAAACCTAAAAGGTAAAGCAGAAAGGAGAGCTGAGCTCAGGCCTCACACCCCAGAGTTATGTCTGGTTTATACTAGAATTTAATCGCTGTTGAAACAATAGGTAAAACAAAATTATTCATTAAATTATTTTATAACTAATCTTAGCATTTGATAATAATGTATTATTTTTCTGTAAGGAGCAACATGACTCCCAGGAGCTCTGACACCTGAACACATTTGATGAGCACAAACCTGGAGAAGACTTCCTGAGCCTCTTCCATTCTCTGCTTGGAAAGTGGTTCACAGAACTCAACCTTGGAGAAATCAGAAAGTATTTTCTCCAGGTCCCCACTTGCCTCATGGGAAGACATTGCCACCTGTAGGCAAAGACCCTTGCCAGGTCCATGCCAGCTTGCCTGATTGCCCTTCATTGATGAGCGTAGATCTACCTGCACTGGAATTGAATTGCAGTCTCACCAGCTGATAAAACAGCTTTGGTCTATAATTCAGCTCCTGGCTCCTGGTCCTTGCACCTGATGAAAGCAAATCCCCAAGCTTCCCATTCAGAATGGTGCCTGTAGTAAAGCTTGGGTCTCACAGTAAATTATCAACCAATAATCCCGCCTTCAGCCAAAATGAAATGTGTCCCTCAGATTTCCCAGACTGGAGAATCTTGCCAAGAAAACAAAGGCCTGCCAGGTGGTTAAGGCTCAGCAAGCATCTGTTTGACTTTGTTTTTGACCAAAATGACCACTGGAATGCATGTATTCCACAGATGTATTGTCAGAATGCCTTTAAAAGGAAGCTGTATGTTGTAATTTGTTTCTAAATAAACAATTACTCACTGTGTCCTTGGGCACAGGATCTCGTATCCCTTTTGAAAAGGGCATAGATCATTGAAAAAGCAAATATAAGGTAAAGGTGGCCAACTTAGGTATCAAATCAAATTAGCACGTACTGATTGAGCACCAACTCTAACAATGGTGACTAACTATTGTAGAGTGCTTTACGTCTTCTAATGTCTTTCGCATATGTTATTGAGCATCACAACAGCCTATTATGGGAAAAACAGGTATTATAGAGATCACCAATATTTGGAGCAGTACTTTCAAAATTCAGCTATGGACTATAATTTTCCACCAGAAAGAAGTATAACTGAGAAATAGAAGGAAGCCCTTCAGATCTTAATATTACCAGAGAGTTAAGATTAAGGTGATTTGTAAAGTTATCAAAATAAACTCTACCACTAAAATAAATTATATATCGCATTACATTATTACTATAGGAATATTATCTCTTTTTTATATGCTTCTGCAGTGCCAAGAAAAATGCTTCTTAAAAGCTATAAACTAAGTGTCATACCTAACAAGTTTGGGTTCAAATAAATGTTATATAAGAATAAATAAAAGGAAAAGAGTTTACAGCTTTACTAATAGCTATAAATTATTAATATAGTTTTACTAATAGCTTTTATTAGAAAAGATATTTTATTAGAAATAGCTTTTATTAGAAAAAATTGGAATATATGAATAGAAGGAAACTGTGTATAGCTGATAAGTTTAGATAATCAGTATGAATATCATGAAAAAAAGGAAATTATCTTTATATTTTAAACTATATAATTGTATGTCTAGAATATCCAAAGACTATTTTTCAAAAATCTATTTAAGTTAAAAAGATAATTTCATTAGATGGCTGCATAAACGATAAACATGCAAAAATCTACATTTTAAAAATACCATATCAGTAAAAATAAAATGGAAAAATGTCACTCACTAGAGTAAAAACTACTATAAATTTACAGCAAAAAAGTTAACAATAAAAGTACTAAACCTATATGAACAAAATTATAGACTCTTATTAATGAGGCCAAAATAAAAGGACTCAATATACCACATTTCTGGCAGAAAAAGGAGACAAGAAACAACAGAAAGCAGAATATATAGAAAATATGATAAAATGACTCAAAAATAAGTTTATGTATATTGATAATTTATTAATAATTTATAGCATGTTTTAATTTCCAATTTTAAGGATTTTAAGGGTAGAGGCACAAATCAGTTTTTTGTAAAAATTTAAATATATAATTTTTAAAAGAGAGGCTTAAAAAATTGATGGTTAAAATAAAGAAATGAAAAGATCCCTAGATAAATGCTAACAAAAAGATTTTTTTAAGGATGTGGAAATAGTAATTAGACAAAATAAAATTCAAGAAAATTATAGTATGGATTATTTATATTTTAAAAAGTTTCAAATCCACCTAGAAGATTAAATAGTTGTCTACTGTTTAATGTGTCTAACAATATAATTGTGAAATACATAAAGTAAAATCTGTTAGTCTTCAAAATAAAAATTGAAAAATCCACAGGGGACAAAATCTCACAGAACTCTGATCCTGGAACACCAAACAGATTTTCTTTTCCGAGAAAATTTAGGGAAGACTTTAATAATACAGTTAACAAGTTTTATCTGAGAGATAAATATTTAACTCTGTGCCCAATAAACAAAGAATGCACATTATTTCCAAAGACATGGAACATTCATAAAAATTGCCTGTGTATTTTGTTACAAAGAAATTCTCAATAAATTACTCACGATAAAAAAAATTAAAAATAAAACAAGAAAATAAGTATCCCCACCACCACCAAAAAAAGAAAAAAATTGAAGCACATAGAAACTTAAAAATAAACTTCTAAGTAATTCCTGGATTAAAAATAATGTGAGCGCAAAGTCTCCTAGTGGCTTCCTGACTTCTCAAAAATAAAATCCAAAACATCAAAGGTCCTATAGGGTCTGCCTTCCTCCCCCCAACCTCTTTGACCTCTCCTGCCACTCATCACCTTCCCCAGTGCCTACACCAGGCTCACCCTTTAGCTAAAATGACTTCCTTACTGTTCCTTCCCAATGTGTGCCACCTCAGTGTCTTTGATCTTGCCATTCCTTCTGTCTGCACTGCTCTTTCCCAAATACCCTCATGGCTGAAGCCCATTCTTCCTTCAGGCTTCAGCAGAGGCCTTCCCTGCTGCCTTCTCTACAAAAGGAATCCCCGCTGTCCTCTCTATCCCCCTTACCAGCTTCATTATTCTTCACTGCTTTCATTGTCTATTGGTGTATAGTAAAGAAATAACCTCACCTAAAGAGAGGTGTGGATTTTGCCCTTGGCTACTGAGAGCTGATTTCCAAGCCCTTGGAATGCCTTACCTAATAGGAGTCTCTTAGTCTGGAGGCTTTGATCACTGGACAGTCTAACAATGTGATTTAAGATGGGAGCTTTGGGCTATGCCGTATCAGTTCTGAATTCTATAGGGACTGGAGACTAACAGTATTAGCCCAACCTCCAGGAGGGGCTAGAGACTAAAAGACAGCTAGGTTGATAGTATGCAATGAAGCCAGGTAAAAATGCCAGGCACCAAAGTCTCAAATGAGCTTCTCTGGTTAGCATACTTTGTATTGTCACACATTGTGGTCAGGAGAGGGTAAGGCCACCATAATCCCAAGGGGAAAGACAACCAGAAGAGTCCTGTTTAGACTACTCTGAGACTTTACCTTATTATGTATCTCTTCCTTTGTCAGGTTCTAATTTGTATCCTTTCCCTATAATAAACCATATCTATGGGTAAAATAGCCTTTAGTGGGTCTGTGAGTTCTTCTATCGAATTATCAAATCTGAGGGTGGCTTTGGGGATACTCCAAACTCGCAGTTGGTGTCAGAAGTGAGGGCAGTCTTGTGGGAACTGTCCCCTCAGACGTTGCTGTTTAGCTAATGCCAGATAACTGGGTCATATTCCCCCCACCCTCATCCCAATTAGATTGTCAGCTTCACAAGGTTTGGTTCATTGCTATATACCTAGAAGATAGAACTGTATCTTTTACAGAGAATCAACACAGAGAATATTTACTGAATTGAATAATTAACCCCAAAATAAAACAAATAGCATTAACTTTTGCAACAATAAATGCTAGAAGACAATAAAATGCTATTTATCAGATTTTAGGAAAAAAATTAAAAATTACCAAGAATCCTATATTCCACCAATGTCTTATTCTTGTGTGAAAATGCAAAAAATTATATTCAAATGTACAAGACTGCAAAAGAATAGTAACTATATGCCTTTCCTGGATAAAAAAAAAAAAAAGACACTTTTCAAAGATATTTACCAAAACACTGAAGGATGAGCCAAACACACACACACACACACACACACACACACACACACACACAAATAATAATAATAATAGTTAATAGTGCTTGTGCTTGTTGTGTGCAGACACCCTCCTGGGTACTTATGGTAGTTAATTTAAATATTTTTGTGCAAACCAATGAGGTAGCTACTATTATTATTCCCCATTTCCGAGGAAGATGAGACATGGAGATATTTACTTTCTTCCTCAAAATTACACATCATATAAGAGGTGGAATCAGGATTTGAACCCCATCATTCTGGGTCCAAATGTCACACTCTTAGCTCTTACACTATACTGCCTTTAATAAACCTTGAAACAAGATCACAAAAGTTAATCGATTAATCTAAATAATTAATTCACTTATTATAAAGGTGAGCATTAAGAGATTTTATTTCAAATGATACAGTGCAGAACTCCCCCTCAAAATTAATGATGATAAAAAAGTAGAGAACACATCTTTAAAGCAAAGATACTAAACTTACTTATAAAGAAGAATCAAAATTAATTGTTTTGATTTTGATGTTAATATTTGATATTGATAATTAGATAAATATAGGCTTATAAGTGTTCCTTTTAAACAATTGTAACCAGCCACTCATAAAATACCTAAAAGGATGTCTAGCTATAATTCAAATCAAACTTCCATGAAAGGCATCTAAAAATGCTAGCTAACTGACAGGGCAGGAGTTTCAGGGCTGAAAAAACAGCCTGTTGGCCCAGGACACCTGGTATATGGGGACCAGTCTGTTCTGCATGTCCCTTGCCTTGGCTTCCTGGTGAGTAGAAAAGACTTATAAAAATAAATCACCTGGAGTTCCAGTGCAAAATGGTAACATAAGAGTCTCCCGAATTGTTCTCCTCCCATGGACAACCAAAAGTATAGCTACACATGGAGCAATTCTCTCTGAAAGAAAACCAGAAAATAGAAGAGCAACACCTACACATCAGATATATGAGAAGATATCCACATCGAAATGGGGCTGACTGCCATCCTCCCCGGAGATGAGAGGAGCCACCAAATGCCTCCTCTATCTTCTACTTCCAGCTATTTCTAAATCACCAGTATCAATCACCCTGGAAGGAGTTTAAATACACATCTGGGCCCCAGTTTTGCAGCCGCTGACCAAAGGATGGGCCCCTGGATCTTCAGGCTCTGATAGCCAATGGGACTTACATTCAAGAGTTTCACAGGACTATAGAAAGCAAAGAAGCAGTTCTTAGGGTCCGAGATCACTGACTTCCCCACCCTCCCAGGTATACACAAGAGCCAAGAGAAGAGAGAGCAAGCAAAACTGCTCACCTCCCAGTTTCTCTTGGGCAGGCGCTTAACTACATACTTTTTCAGCTGCTGTCTGAAGGTCCACCTTTCAATAGACCTGCATCAAGGAGCTGGCTGCAATCCTCCCCTTTAGGACACTGACAGGTCTTAGCACACCCTCAACTACTAGGAGGCACCAAGAATAAAGATGGTGGCTTGAATAATCACAAAGCTTTGAAAGACAGCAAAGAGCTCAGGCCAGGCTGATTGACAAGGTTCATCTCCTAAATGAGATCACTCTGTCAAGACTGGGAGAGGTGGCTGTTTTATCTAATGCATAGAAACCAACTTTCCTAAAGAAAGTTATGATATTTATTTTCTGTTCACTCATCCTCTAACTCAATCCATTGTCCATCCTTCATTGTGCCTAGTGAGTACCTCTATTAATTCAAATTTAAGTCAATTGTTTTCAAACCCTTTTCAAACTCTTGTCACAAATGACACTGTTAAAAGTAAACACACATACACACCCATACGTTCATACCATAACAGGAAAATAAGTTTAACAAAAAAATACTTATCCTTACCCTATGTGAGCTTCTCTGATACTTTCTATTATAATTTAAAAACATTGGTTTAAAGGAAAAATAAGCCATTATGCATAAGTAAAGATAGTTAACATTATTAAACACCAGGGAAGTGCAAATTAAAACTATGAGATACCACAATGAGATACCAAAACTATGAGATACATACAGTATACAGAACTAGTGATAAAAACAATTAACTCTTGACATACATAACCACATGGAGAAATCTCAAATACATGTTGAGCAAAAGAAGACAGACACAAAAGGGTATACACTCTGAAATTCATTTGCAAAACATTCAAGAACAGGCAAAAAGTAATCTGCAGTAATAGAAAGCAGTATCATGAGAGGGGCTTGACTGGTGAGGCGTGAGAGAACTTTCTGGGGTGATGTAAACGTTCTCTATCTTGATCTAGCATTTGTCAAATTCATCGGTCTGTATGCTTAAGATTTGTGCATTTGACTATACATAAATTATACATCAATAAAGGAATAGTAGCATTTTTTAAAAGGCTAAGTAAGATTTAGCCATCAAAGATAAGGTAGAGAAAGACTCCTGACAGAAGGGGCAGCATAGCAAGGGCAAGAGGAAGGAAGCATAAGGAAGAATACCATGAGCTGCATCTGGAGAGGTAGAGGGCACTTGTATACTGCATTAGGAAGTCTGGACATTATTATAGGTGTAATGGGAACCCTCTGCTGGACTGGAAGAATAACATTAATAATACTGTCAGATTTACACATCTGATAAATCAAACTGATATCAATGTGGGAGATGGAGGTAAGGCATCGGGGGAGCCAACTGGGTGTCTTAAATACTTGTTGTGGAGGGGATAGGGAAGTTGGGCTTGGGAAAAAGATGGGCTGTTTATTGCAGCTGAAGCATGGGACATATAGTGAGGAGACAGTGTCTAAGCGAAAGAAGCTGGGTCACAATTGTGAAAACCTTTTATGGCCAGGGAGGGAGTCTGACATTATCCCAACCGAATGAATGAGAGGGAGCATGAGAATGAACAATTAACAGAGCACCAACTGTTACTTAGTGTGAATTCTATTAATCTACGTGAGAGCCCGAGAGGTAGATATCATTAGCCCCACTTTACAGCTGAAGAAACCAAGAGACTCAGGAAATAAGAATAGATTTTCTAAGGCCGCATGGCCAGTAACCATCACAGCTAGGATTCAAACCCAGATCTATCTGCTTTAAACTATCTGCTTTTTCCAAAACACCTCACTATCACCATACTTTTGAAGGACATAAAAGCAGATGGCAATTCTAAAGGTATAGTTTCAGTCAAGTTGCACACCAGCATTAGGGAGACCAATAAATAGGTAATTGCAATAATCTGGATGAGCAGTGATGGGATACTAGAGATGGTGAGAATTGATCATGTTCCGAATGTATTTGTAAGTAGGGCTGAAAGAATTCTTGAATAAACTGGACATGGGTTAAAAAATAATAATAATAAGAGGAATCAAGGATGACTCCAAAATCTTTGGCCTTAGCAACCAAGAGAATGGTTTGCATTTACTGATATGGGAGAGGTTACTGGGGAAGTAGGTTTGAAGGGATACCAGAAGCTTAAGTATTAAATCATTTCAAGTCTAGCAATCAATGTCAAGCAGGCATTTGAACTTAAAAGAGTGATATTCCAGCGAGTTTTTTGTTAAAATGTGTATGTGTGTTCATTTTCCGTTCCATTCTAACAACACTTAGATTTGCTTAGATGCAAATGGATGAATGAAGCACTCAATTGGTGTACATTAACAAAATGGTATCTGGATAAAGTTTTAATAATAGGGATCTCTAAATGGTAAGACAGTAGGTGACTTGTACATTCTTTTAGGCTCTTCACTCAATTTCTTAAATGTTTTTTCATAATGAGCATTAGTTTGTTCTTCCAAATATAACAGTATTTTCAAAGAATGCTAGAGGAAATTTATTTTACGTATAAATCCTGAAAGTGAATATGTTCTCTGACACAGGAAGTATATAATAACAAAACTTTAGCACTTGTCTCCAGTTTCACACAAAGAGCTAAAATGAGTATGCACTGGCATGAGTTTTAAACATTACAAATAACCCACTTTCAGGTTATGACTGGGCCAGATGCCCTTTCTTTTTTTAATGATACTCATTGAGCCTGAGCCTGTCTGTGAATAGGTGCATATGTGTGTTATATATGTAAGTTTGTGTGTGTGTGTGTGTGTGTGTGTGTGTGTGTGTCTGCAATCTGTATCAGGACTTGGCAGGTGCCTTCTGCACCAGTGCTATAAGACGCCACAAAAAAAAAAAAAAAAAAAAAAATTGGGACACTGCCTGGTTCCACAGTGTTAAATGAAAATAACATTCAGAGTTGAGTTAATCTGATTGCATGGGATCTATTTTCCCCTTTGCTGCAAATCAGAGCCGTTTTCAGCTAACAAGAATGGGTGTCCTACTTGAATGGGCAGCGGGTACTGCTGCTAGTCAGAGCGGCACTTAGCATGGCATGGCCATCATTACCTCCCCAGGTTCGAGGCAATGAAACTCCAGGAGTGGCAAAGTCAAATCAGTTCAATTGTCTGATTGTTCATACTCATAAAGTGGGGAAGCTGGCAGGGGTCCAGCATAAAACTTAGAGTTCTGCAGTGGAGCTCCTTTAAGGTAATTCATTGCCCTCTGCAGTAGCTTAAATCAGAAGGGCCAGCATGGTCACAGTAAATGCAGCTCCCCACACTGCTTGAGAGCAATATCGCAGATAGCCGGCTGCTATGCCAGATGTCAAAGGTGCACTAAAAGCACTTGTTTTTGATCTCCCCCATTCCCGAGAAGTACAATGGATGGGCCTTTAAGCACTGCCATAAAAAAAGATTGTGATTAATGAAGCAGCACAACTTAATAAACCAAGTTGACTCCCGCTTCCTTCTCCTAGGCATTTTCACTGTCCACAAAGCAGTTCTTTTACTTAGCAGCAGGGACATGTAAAATGTTAATCATCAATCTGTGGCCCATTAAAGAAGTTGCTTTCCCTTTCTCAACTTGAAAACCAAGGGGGAAAGATAATAGGTTTGGTTAACAGAGCCATTCACATAATGGAGATGTACAGAGGAAAGCTTTGATGGAGTCAGCGTGGGTGCCCTGAGCACTAATCCATCCTGCTCTAGGGACCACAAGTTCAAATCCTAGCTGAGGCTGGGAGGCTCGGGATGGAGGCTGGGGTTAGTGTCTTGATTAGGCTGGACTTCTGGGAAGTTACTGTATGTGAGTGAGGCCAAAAATAAAATGAAAAGGCATGGAAGTTTTCTGTGTCAGAAGAGGGCCAAGTGGCTGTTGGTTATGTTTGATCTTACATAGTCTTCTTTTCAGAAAAGTGGACCAAAGCTTCCTTCTCAGGTAGGCAAGTGACCGTGAGGGGAGCCCTAGGCAGTAGAATCCTCCCTTTCCCAGAGACCAACAGAGTTTTCAGCTAATTCTCCAAAACCTGATGAAATATTTTCTCTGTAGGAGTCAAAGGTATATCAGTCAGAGATACATAACTTAAAATTTTCCTCATGATGTAAAAATTGCTTTTGGCGGGGTAAGAGTCAGAGACACAAGGATCAGGAACATGGCCCACAAATGTTTGATACAGTCGGTCAGTTAATATAGACAGGCAAAGAGAAACTACTGGAAGGCAGTGTCAGATTAGGACATTTTCAAATGTCCATGATTAAGAAAGTTGATGCCAAAGTTAAGAACAGGTCACTGCATCTCTTTTCACTTCTTTAGGTAAACTTTTGGTCTAGCCTTGCCTTGGTAAGAAAACTAAGACTGCACTATAGCCAGAGCAAGTATGAGGAGATGCCTCCCACTCCTGGAGCAAGTGTGTGCCTGATGACCCCACTGAGAGAAGGGCCAATGGTCCATGGCATTTCGAGAAACCCTATTTGGTCAGTCGAAAATCTTTTTCCCTGAGAAAGCCTTTAACCTTCAGTTTTCATTGCTTCCTCTAGAAATTAATTGAGGTCAAGGCCATTTTCTATCTTTAAAATTATGCATGCTTACAGTTTTCATGTGTTTTTTCTCAGCATACTTTTTCTAATACCCAAGTTCAGATCCTCAGGTCCAATGAAAACTTATCTTTTACTAACTGGGTGACCCACTTGGTCTGTGTGAGTGGATCAATCAACCAGGCTCAAATATGCAACACTCAGCTTCTCAGACCAGGAAACACAGCTCACAAAAAAAGATGTTAACAACCTTGAAAAGTAGAGTATGGCCAAAAAATCTTTGGCAGTTTATACTGAGGCCATCATTTTCATTGTTTTATGAGATTTCTTAGAGCAAGATCATGAACTTAGGGGAGAGCTATGCTGAGTTAATAAAAGTGAGCTTCCTTTCTCCCACCACCCCCACAGCTAATTTAAATCCACAGAATGGTTATTAAAAAATAGATATTGGTTAAATGAACCTAAACACTTTCTTCAACATTTTTTATTCATCACAGTGACCAGATCATTCTCCAATTCTCAGCCTCTAATTTCTCTTCCACAGATCAACCATACCAGTTGGTCTACAATATTTGAAACACACTCGAGTCAAACCAGACCACTCCTGGTCCCTGGCAAGCCCTATGGCAGAAATGCCTTCTCTACCCTCCACCCCATAGTCATCTCGTTCCCTATGACTCAGCTCAGGCTTGAGCTCCTCCAGGAAGCCTCCCCTCACCATGCATATTGAGTACCCACAAGCGAGTCTCTCCGTGGACCTTCAGCATATACCACCTTGTACAATAACAATTGAGTTGGATGTGTGTGTCCCTTAGTATACACCTAAAAGGGCACCTTATTTCAGTGTACAGTAAAACCTGTCATTGTTGGTTGTTCCAGACTTCTTATACAGGACTAGTGTGTGTGTGTGTGTGTGTGTGTGGAGGGGGAGGTGGGGGGGGGGAGTAGGGGGGGGGGGTGGCTATCTGATGGAAAGGGTGAACTAGGGATGTTTTCTTGCTTATTTACTAAGGACATTGTTTTTATATAGGTTTTACATTATAGATCTATAAGATAGCAGTATTCATTAAAGGACACTTAACATAAGATTGAGAAATCCACATCATTCACATCATCCTTCCATTACCCACAGCTAAGACAATGATGATGTTAATGGTGATACGAGGTGAATTTGGAATGGGCTGATGATATGAGCAAATGAAGTCCTTCCTCCCAAAACCCTAGAGACATCTCTATCGGCTGTAATCACTCAACGAACTGCAAGTTCCTTATGAACAGGTTCTACATCATCTTGTTATACTTCTAAGGCCAAGTAGTTTATACTCAGTGGATGATTAATAAATGTTTTCTGAATCAATGAATTAATTAACCCAGAATTCATTATGTTTAAAACAGTTCCTCACTTCCCTAGCCTGCATAATAAAACTAAAGTCTTTAAAATTACATGAAAGGCTTTAAACAAATTTACCCAGTCTTCTCAACTTAATCTCTTGCTACCTCCTACTTTTGTCCTCCCAGTAGGAGCCACACAACTATTCACCAAATCGCCAAACATCTCTCCCAGCTGCTGTTCCCTCCACCAGATAAACTTTTTCTTACCATTCTCTGTTTAGTATTTTTTTCCCTCTCAAGAAAGGGAGTCCTTCTTTCATTGGACTTCAAAAGTAGTTTTTGCAGATGCCTCAGTTGTAGCTTTTGGAACAATAAGGTTATTTTACATGTCTATCTTTTCAGGGCCTGTGAGTACCCACTTTGCTTATCTTGGCAGAGTGCCTGGCAAATGCCAGGTAGCTCATGAATCTTAGTTAAATCAATACATCAGTGACTGAACCAATAAAGTAATTGAGCGGCCATTGGGGGAGTGGGTTACAAAAAGATTATGCTTTTTCTAGTCTAACTATGCTGTCAGCTATCGTTCTTAAGGAGCTTAAAAAGAAGTAGGTCATAAATTTTCACAATAGTACACTAGAATGGTCTTCAATTTTAAAATTTGATAAATTGAAATATTTCATTAAAATGTTTCAATTCTCCAACCATTGCCTTTCAAGAAATGATCTAAGATGACTCTTAAAAACCATTTTTAAGTTTATGCATCCAAGCTTTTAAAGTCAGAACACCCCTTAATGTCCTCTGCTTTGTGGAAAAGGTACATGATAAATAACTCTTTTCATAAAATTTAGTTATTTACCATCTCTTACGTATATCCAAGTTTTCTGCCTTCAACTTAGCTCTTGGCGAGGTAGAAAATAACAGTGACCGTGGCCATTCGGTGTACAGAATGAATTAACATTCTCTACAGGACCCTCATTTGTATGGTATATTAATAGGCTCCTTTTGTAAATTTCTACTCTTACCTCATTGCTTATATACCTACTAGCTGGTTATAGGCTATTTAGAAATTAGGTCAAGAAATGTTTGACTTCACATGATACTTAGATGGATAGTGAAGGGGTTAAGCATCAAAAGGAAAGTTACACGGACATATTTTATAGAGCCATCACCACACTAACAGTGCTCAGTAAAGCCAACCCTCATTCCACTTAGATATGACTTCTTGTGTCCAATAGATTTTACCATTATAAATAAATAATGGAAAAATATAAAGGAATATATCTGATGATATTGTGAAGATGTCTGGTGCAAGATAGGCAGTTAGTCAAAAGTTTACCATGTCCTAAATAAAGAGAACTTTTCATTAAAGATTTCTGTAGAGAGAAAAAAAACCCACCCTCCAAAGCCATACCAAAGAATACTCCACCCTTCAAAGCCACACTCAATCGAATGAGAAACTGAACCAAAATAGATAATCTCTACTTTGACAGAGATTGCTAGCTGTTCATTGAGCTCTTTTTTCCCCCTTTTTTGGAAATATTGCTAGACTGCATTTCCGAGTCTCTTTTGCATACAGCCAACAGTATGTGAACCAAAAAATGTGTGCCACTTCTAGGGATGGTCCATAAAACCTCCCATGTGTTTTTCTCCTCTTCATGTTCTTTTTCCCCTTCTGGCAACCGGGCTGCAGATTCCCAAGGGCAATCTCAGCAACCCTCCGTTAAAGAAGACAGAACCACCATCAGCCTGGGTCATGGAAAGACTGTAGAGCAAAGAACCCAGTCATTCACCACAAACTATCTGGACTATAGAGTAAGCAAGAAATAAATGTCTATTAAGTCATCACATTTTTGTGTCTATTTATTATTGTTGTCCAGCTTCCCCTAACATAGCATCCTTTCAATTCTGGAATTCTAAGATCAATGTTATGAACTATTAGTTCTTTGTCTGAAAAGAGAATCAGACTGGGGAAGGCTCCGCATGTATGGGGATAAAGAATATGTAAGAAATCTCTGTAACTCCTGTTTCACTATGAACCTAAAATTGTTCTAAAAAATAAAGTCATTTTCTTTAAAAAAGAGAAACAGCTCCAGCTCCATCAATCTTGGGTTGAGGATTGTTTTGGTAATGAAATAAAAGTATCTTTAATAATTATTAATAATATCTCAGCATGCCTATTGTGTACCATACTCTGTATTAAGTGCTCTGTGTACATTATCTCTAATTTTCAGAATAATCTTGCTTGGTAGACATTTAGGCTAGAGAAACAAATTTGATCTATAACACTCATGTGAGAAATGGTATGTTACCTTATTTTTCTAAATCTAGATAGAAGTCCCTTCTCTTTAAAATGATGAGTCAATCGCAGTCATATTTTGTGATTATAAAACTTATAAGAACAAAGGTAGTTCAATGGGAAGGGCTTCTAACCTTTAGGCCATCGGACTCATGGTCCAGGTCCATGTGATCCAATCAAAGGTAAGAGGCTCTATTTCATCCATGACCTCCATGACCAGCATGGACATGTATTGTTCCCTGTGACTTCTTAGGCCATAGCTCCTAGTCAGTCCTCCTGATATCCATGAACTAGCCCTTCACAAGCCCTATATCTCTTATGTGAACTGCCATTATCTTCCGTATCTCTATAAAAGACCCTCTCTTCTCTTTCTCACAGTAGGCAACCCCTGCCTCATCAAATCCAAGTTTCGGCCCCCATCAATTTTCCAGAAGCCTTGGTGGGAGGTTGTCATGATAGGGCCTTGTAACTTCTGCAAGTTAAGTCATTAACGTCCTGTAATAAAGGCATCTATCTGCCTTATTGAGATGGAGAACAGCAAGAACACAAGCCAGTCTATTCATAGGTTAACCTATCATATTCAGATGATAAACTGGGTTCAGAGAGGTTTAACAAGTTGACCAAAATCTAAACTATTCAGTAGCAGAACTTCAGTTCGAACCAAATCCAGCTGGCTCCAAGGTACAGAGAAGTTTCTACCATTCTGGGAAAATTCAAGGCAAGCCATCAGTCTAAGAGGTTTTTCATAACAATATGAAATAATCATAAATCATCTTAAATAACAAGAACTATCTGAAACACTCACTGACATTCAAGTTTTGCAGAGTCTTTTCACTTGAAATTGTCAATGTTCACCTGATGCTTATATTCAAATAGCTACTTTCCATTTACACAAACACACATAAACACTTAAGCAAATATAAATAAGTGAAAATTGTTAAAATAATTAATTTGTAACATTATTTTGCAACTGGAATTCTGAAATCACATATATAATGAATTATCTTCATTGAAAAGCATAGATAATTAAATCTCATTTCCAAGTTAAGATTTGAGTCACAGAAATATCTGAATATTTTTCAAGAAAAAAGATAAGGATTTTAATACAAGAAAACATTACTTGACTTAACACGTGAATTCAGTCATTATTAAGATACATGATAGTCACTTAGAAGGCCTGAGTCTAGTCCCCCTTCCAACAATAGTTATGTTAACACTGGGTGAAGCACATCTATTTGTATCTCATCACTTTCATCTATTCTTTTAGCTCTCACATTTTCTAATTCTATACTTCGGGGGGGGGGGGGAATGGCACCTTGCTCATAAAATTAATGCTTTCTTGGCCTACATTTTCAGACTATGTAG
Source organism: Rousettus aegyptiacus (assembly GCF_014176215.1). Lineage (NCBI taxonomy): Eukaryota > Metazoa > Chordata > Mammalia > Chiroptera > Pteropodidae > Rousettus > Rousettus aegyptiacus. The sequence continues at coordinate 41,296,901 of NW_023416306.1, read as the reverse complement.
TGTAAAAAAATATATAACAGAAATAGGAAATAAGAGAAAGAAAAATGCAGAGGGAGGAGTGACTAGTGGGGGTAGAGAGTGAGGGAGAGAGGGAAGAGCGGGAAAAGGAGAGGGAAAGAGGGAAAGAGGGAGAGAGGAAGGGAGAAACAGGGAGGAAAGAAGGATAGAAGAGGAGAAAAGAAATATTTTTTCATTGTTTCTCATATTTCTCAAGACTGATCTAAGAGTCACTTGATATTCTGTAGCATCTTTTGGAATCAGCCTGGAGTATTGCAGGCTTTGGGTATTCCACATCCACTGGCAGGCCCATCCCACTAGAGAAGATGGGATGAAACAAGAGTTAGCCTGACACATTAAATATTTGATTTATCTAACTCTCTTTGTTCTGATTCCATGCACTTCAAGCAACTCTCTGATTGCAATCCAGCTTCCAGTCTTCCAAGGAAGGACACACTGTGATGGCCAGGCTGATAAATTTTTGTAGTTTGCATAGATTCTATTTTTCACTAGAATGAAACTAGATGTTATCAAATAGCTAATTGTTGTGTTGACCAACAAATATCTAATTATCTAAGAAGGCAAAAAAAAAAAAAAAAAAAGAGGGCAGAAATGCAAGAGGAGGCAGAAAAAGTCACTGGTAGACATAGTGCCAAATTCACAAGAACCCACTCACTGTCTTACACTTACCTTGTGATGACGTCAAGAGGAAGTGACTTTACTGTGGACTTAAGAGTCTACAAATGGCCACTAACTGTGCAGGAAAGATTTCCCTGACGTTGACAGATGCAGAGTGGGCACACAGTAACATTCCACGGATGCCAGTTTTTTCTCACCCACAGGCCTATGTTAGGTCCTGAGTTTCATATCTGTATTTCAAACCATAGGAATTCATGGTCTAGTAATTTGGAGTGTGCTGACTGGTATTGCCTATCCTTCTACGTCACCGATTTGATATAGCTTTAAATCCTTCCTACGTAGCTGACTTAATCAAGTCACTTAATTTATAAGTAGAATTTTCAAATTTTTATAATGGATATAATAGATAATAGATCTAGCCCATTAGGCCATTAGGTTGGTGTTCAGATGAATGAAATTACGTACAGTAGACATGTATATATAGAACAAGAGTGCTCAATATATGTTACTTATAATAATAATAATATGAAAAGTTATCATTATAATCATTACTGTTGCCGGGCAATGATGGATCAACATATTGTAAACTCCTGATTTGTCTTGGAAACCCTTGAACACAGCAAGTCAGTCTAACATAGTGTCCAGGAATAACACATGGTAAAGTTCAATAAACATGGTAAAGTTCAATAAATACTTCTTGAATAGGACATACACTGAACAGTTGAACAAAACTAAGGACTATGCCACGTATAACCACTGCACCTCTCTTCCTACCCAGTCTCCAAGAGATCCCAAGAAGCTCTTTAGCAGTAGACAAACGGCCCATCTCGTGAAGCCCAGCTCATGTTTGTTTTCATCTGCAACATTCATGTGATCTTCCAGAACACACCACTATCTACTCCCTCAATAATTCACCAGCCTTGACGTGATAACCCCATCCTCACCCACAGCAAGTGATTGCACATTTCTCCTCTCCTCTCCACTGTTATTACCAGCATCTCTGCTCCCCATGAGTTCAGGAGCAAATAGGGAATTCCAAAACATGGCAACATACTGTGATAGTTTTCTAGGCCTTCCATAAAAAAGTAACACAGACTGGATGACTTAAACAAGAGAAATTTATTTCCTCACATTCTGGAGGTTGGGAGTCCAAGATCAAGGTGTCCACATATCTGGTTTCTTTTCAGGCCTTTCTGCTGGCTTGTAGATAGCCGCCTTCTCTTCATCTTCTCTCTGTGTGTCTCTGTGTCCTAATAGTCTCAGTCATATCGGATCAGGGCCAATTCTAATTGACATCATTTAACCTTAATCATCTCTTCAAGGACCTTATCTCCAAATACTGTCACATTCTGAGGTACTGGGACTTAGAATTTCAACACATCAACTTTGGAAGAAAACAATTCAGAGCATAGCACACACCAAGGGTTTCTTTTGGTTACCAAAGCATCCTGAAGCTCTGTGATGTCTTACTTTGTGACTAACAAGATACAGAGAGAGAGAAAAAAAAAGATTCATTAGAAAACAAAGTGCAACTACATGATGCCATGATGGACTACGTTCACATTTGGACAGTAATAGGCCAAATGGTTTCTACCATAATACGTTCAAAGACTTTGTGACTAGTTTAGGAAATGAAATTTCTAAAGGTTCACAATGAAAAATATCACAAGGAAAAGATAGAATTCTAAAGGAAATTAGTTGCTAAAAGATGCTGGCAAGCTGTAATAACTAATAAAATTTCTAATAATTTTCTTATTAGTAATTATTATTATTTTGTCAGCCCTACACTGACAAAATTTAAATCTCCATTAATATATCTGTAAAACATCAAGCTTTACAATCATCAAGGTTTTAAACTGGCTTTCTTCTCATATCCAAAATTTCGCCAATGATGATGGTGAAAGTTTTGGGCTTTACTTCTTCTGGAAGGCTTTCTTTGAGCAGCAGGTGACAAAAGAAATTTGCTGGGAAAACTTAAATCCATCAAAAAACAAAATAAATAGGAGACACTGTGAAATGGTGAAGCTTCTTGATTTTGAACGATTTAATTAAGCTTCAAAACAAAAAGGGAAAAATGAACTTATTCCCCTCAGAAAGAGGAAATAGCAGAAACCACTTTTGTGTTTATACTGAAACAGGTCCACCAAACATCCTCTGTAAATATTGATGATCACATAATATCAAAAATGAAAACCCTTATTATTTATTGAGCAAGATCCCACGCTCCCAGGTAGCTTCTTCAATGAGATTCTCAAAGAACTTTATAAATGCTCTCTCATTATTGTTCACCTTTGTTTGAAAAGGTAAGTGTCTCATCTCCATTTCAGAGTTAGGGGTTAAGAGAAAGGTTAAATGCATTATATAATGTTATACCAATTTCTGCTAACAATAGAGACAATGTTTGCTGTCCCTTGAGGACTAAAAGTCTCTTTGAAAATTAAGCAACTTAACTAATTGTTTTAAGGAGAGTATTGCACAAAAATATATTTTATCTGTACATCATGGTCTAAAAATAAGTTAAAAAATAATAACTGTGTTAAATAAAAAATCAATGTGGTTTCCAGAACCCCTTTTATTCTGTATACCCACCCATGTGGCTGGAGATTTGAAATGCTATTTAAGTCTCATTTTCCTTCAGAAGCTAACCTCTGAGGAATAAAATGCTGTTAAAGAAAAAAATCTTTTCTGTCATTTGACTTTAACTTATGATAAATTAGCTTCAACTAGTTTCTTAGGAAATTGCCCAAGAAATGACTACAGAAAATTAAATACCAAAACTTCAAAGAGGCAAACACACAGCCTTCAAATTCTGACCTCAGAGAATAATCCTCCCTTTCTCATGCTTTGGAGAGATGTAAGTAAAGAAATCGTATGAGAGCATGGTAATGAACTATCTTTCAAATGACTTTCCTATCAATCTTCTTTTCAAAGGGTAATAAAGTGATGATTATTTCTCGGCAGTTTCCTGGGAAGTTATCATCTCATTTCAATAGTCACCAGTAAGAAGCACTGTACTGTGGTATTATCACCATGATGATAAGGGCAAGAACTGGTTGCGAATTCAATAGACAAGGTATAGGTTGTTAAAAGCTATTTCCTGGGAAATTAAAGCAGAGAGAGATCAAAAGAATTGTGTTGGGTCTTAAGGAATTGGTAATCATTCTCTTTAAGATTAAAAATGCAAAACTGATTTATTACCTAGTAAATGAAATCCATTATCATTTGAAGGTTTTATTTATTTCAACAAATAATGTTGAACCTTTATTTTGTGCCATGTTTTGTGCTAGATGCTGGTGACTGATGGAGAAAGACGAGCCATGACAGTAGCATCTTTGTCATGACTTTTAGAACCTGAGATTTGTCTCATCTAAAATGGTAACTAACAAACAACAATGAAAAAAATTAAAAAAAAAAATTTTTTAGTAAATGGTTTTTTGGAAAGTGTTAGTCATTAAATACTTTTTTTTGCAAAGCCACAGAAAATAATAACAGGGCGAGAAACATCCCAAATTATATCTGATCTCATTCCCCAGAGCTATCAGAAGCTTTAAGATATCATGGGGCAGAAGTTACTCTGGGAACATAGAGCCTATGAAAAGGAATGCTTGTGCTCAGGATGCCTTCAGAAAGGACTCCTGGAAACTAATTACTTCTCTGGTCCCCAGATTCAGATCCCATCTGTGAAATGGGCTTTATACTCATACAAGGATTTTGCAGTGTGTTTTTCTTCAGTGGTTTCTGAAAGCACTAAATTATATTATTTGCCCTAATTCTTTTATCTTATTCTGAACCTAAGGCCCACTGGCAGATAGGGTATGGGACTCATCTCTGCACTTAAAATTTGCCCGAAAGACAAATTTTTTAGCACTAACCAGAAATACAAACTTGGAATCTAAAATAAAAAAAAAAAAAGGAGAAGGAGAGGAAGAGGAGGAAGAGGAAGGAGAAGATGGGGGAAAGGAGGAGAAAGAAGAAGAGGAAAAAGAAGAAGAAGAAGAAGAAGAAGAAGAAGAAGAAGGAGGAGGAGGAGGAGGAGGAGGAGGAGGAGGAGGAGGAGGAGACAAGGAAGGAAGAAAAAGAAGAAGGAAAAAAGAGAAATAATGAAAGAAAGAATAATAGATGAAAGAAAACGGAAGGAAATAAAATGGACCTAAAGCTTTTTGAGAGCAAAAAATGCTGTTTACTGCATCTTCGTCATTCACACAGTACAGAGAAGGCACTTAATAAAATATCTGTTGAATAAAACTGACCAAATAAATGAACACCCCACCCTTTTGTGGTCACGAATCACTCCAAGTCAAGATTATCACATTGGTATTTGCATGCAAGCAATCCCACAGTGAGCTTGGCCCAGCAGTTAATTTTTTTAAATGTTATTCTGGGGAATTTCTTGAAAAAAAGAAGAATGAAAGAAAAGAAAAAAAACTCAACACAGAAATCTGAAATTAAAATGTATTTGTTTTCAAGTTCTATCCCAGGTAACAAATATTTGACCACTGAATTAATGCCTTGACTTTGGCCCTTAGCCAAACTGCCTCTTTCCATTGGTGAACATAGCACTGACATGAGAACCAACAGATGCTTTATTGATTTGCAATTAAGTCCTGAAAAAAGCAATAACGTTTAATCCTCATTGTTAATCAAGAAATCATCCAAATTTCTCACCTCCTGCCACCCACAAGACCCAAATAAAAGGAGTATGAATTAGCCCTTGTGCAACTCACACTACAAGAATCAGACATGATCCTTAGTAAGCTAAATCCTTGGCTTTACATCTCCCATGCTGGGCAAAGTTTCCCCTGAAATATAACCTAAGAATGCAGGAGTGTTGATTTAAAAAAGAGGCTAGCTAATGTAAGGGCTAAAGCTAAAGACAAAGATGAAAATTTTCAAACCCAGGAGGTTTGTTGCTGGTAGAATGGCACACTCTATAAAAAGGAAAGGAGATGTAGGGAGAGAAGAGAGGATCCCAGCCCTTCATCTCCTCCTTGTGTGAAAAATTCATGTGTATTTGAGGTAAGGCAAGCCCGGCAAATGTGAAAGAGGGGTGATTGATCCCCAAAACATGCTGTAAGGTGCAGCTTCCAGGGACCTTCCCTCAGGCCTCCAAAGTGACTACATCTTCTCAGGCCGCACTTAAAATATGCACGACAGCACTCATTAAGCCACCAGAACTCTGCACTTGAACAAAGCAAACACCTTCGAAGCACGTTTTCACTCAGAAACCTCTTTCCCCATAGGACCTGCCAGAGAGTAAGTTAGCCTGTAGCGTTATATACACGGATTTGGAAAAGGGAGTGAGTGGTGTTTTAGATAGAGGTTAGCTTAGTCAACTCTCTAACTGATAGTACTCCTAAGCTTAAGGGAAGGGAAAACATTTCTTAATAATTTCTGGTTTTACATATCCTTGACCCCCTTAAAACAAACAAAAAAAGGTTCAAGGGCATTTGTTTTAGATTTCCCTTTACTTTTCTTTAAGAGAAATCTGAAATGCTGAGGCATCATATGATTTACTAATGATACATCGAACCCATCTAGATTTCACCAGGATTCTAACTTTATACCCTCATACTGTTGTTTTCCTTATTGTTGTTATTCGAAGCTCTATGCTGCTGGAAAGGATACAGAAGGAAGTCAAATAACTTTTTTATGTACATACATATATACATAAATACAATATATGAGTGAGGTGATGATAGCAGTGGGGGTTAGAGTCTACACACATAGTCAGAAAATAAATTCATCTCCCAGATTCCTTAATGCCAGCATTCTGCTCCAAGGGTTCTAAGTGATCAGCTAAAGTGAAGAGGTATGAAGATATTCACAGCTGATTCCTCCAAGTGTCTTCCAGTGGTACCTGAGGCTGACACACACAGGCACAAAGAAAGCACCCTGCACACAGGTCAACATCTAGGAGAACCTGTTTATCATTTGTCAATGAAGTTTAGGCAAGGGGAGGCGTGAGACTCAGGGGGCATGTCCCAAGGGGGTCACAAGGGTATGGTCATCCTGACAGAGCTCTGACATAATCGGTGTTACGTCAATCAATCTATGTTACCATTGAGTTCATGGAAGGAAGTGCAAGGGCTGTCATCTTATTTCTTCTCCCCTTTCTACAATCGTGTCAGGTCTTCTGAAGGATTGCTCTCCTTTTCCCTTGCTAGAGGCCCCTCGCCTGGTTTTATTTTGATTTCAAGTCCAAAGGTGGAATTTATCTCTCCAGGGGAATAGTCATTCCTTTTTAAATCTGCAAGCAAGACAATTAAGATGGTTATATGGGATCATCAAGACCGTAGTATTCACAGAGAGACTGAAATTTAAACTTTAACAAATGTGAGAGAAGACTCTGCTTTCTCAGTCCAGCAATATATGAAACACCCTCAACCATGTCCAAAACACCTGCCCCATGCCCCACATGTTTTAGGCTTGTGATCCCTGGAGCAGGCAGGAAAAGGTTTGGTTGCTTGATTCAATCCATAATTCCCTATTATAAGACACAACCTGGCTAGAGTTAAGTGAGGCCAAACTAAAATCAGGGCACTTTCCCTCTTGAATGATGGGCAGGGCCAGGAAGTTCAGCTCAAATGGTGATCTCAAGATTTCAGTGTTCAGCTTTCTGTAACAAAGCTGTACTCATGTTTGGTATGGCCTATGAAACTTTAGCCAGTTATTAAACCTATGCTTCCTAAAGCCTCCTTCTTCCATTTGAAAAGAAAATTATATAAAGAAAACATGACTAGAGGTAATCTTTGGGGAGAAATGAATGGAGGAGTGTGGGTTTTAAATATCTGTCTACCATTCTTGTGCTACATTGACTAAATCTGTTAACCTTAAACATATGTCTGTGTGTTTTGATTGTTAAATGGGGATTACCTGGACATAAAACTAATACATATTATAGTTTAATAGTAATCAACAGTTATCCTAAACTGTCTCCCTTTAAAATCAATAAATGAATGAATACATAAAACATTATCAAGCAAAAAAGTAAAAACTACTACTATTCCTGTTTTACAGACTAGCCTTTCTTTTATTCAGATAACCAAATGACTGAGTAGATGGAAATATTTCTTATTTCCATTTGAATGTGCTGACTAAGGTTTTGACAGGAATCATGGATTAGGTCTGGAGATGGAGGAATTATTGAACTACTCACTCAAAACCCACTAGCATGATCTGTACCTTAATCGTACAGAACAGCTACCTGGGCTCAAGGATGGAATCAGTGAATTATGGCTCTGGTCTTGCCTTCTCCTGGCTGATCAAATAGATGTAGGCCCTGTGTCTACAAGAATGAGAGGCTTCCCTGTCCAAAGTACAATGAATCAGACCTCGAAAGAGGCCAGCGCCTGAGGACACTGAGTTCATGCGCCAGACTCCAGCCTGTAATCATGGGATGACTCAGATATCTGTCAGCACAGCACCTGCCTCCCTTAAGACTCTTACCTAGAGGTCCTGATGGCCCTCAGCCCAGCCCCAGCTCCTTCCTGCATTCCTTCTGACAGAGAGGATACCAGTGTACAGTTCTGCCAATCGCTTTGACTGATCACTTTGCCCAGGTCTGCTATATAATTTGTGAAATCGAGTCCTGGGTGAGCCCTCCTCTCTGTTCCCATCTGACCTCCCCTACCCCCCTATCCCACCCCCACCACCCCTACCTGAAAGGGCATTTCTCACTGGAACTGGATGCCTTCTCCAAACCCCACTCTTTTGCTGTTTTTCTTTCTGTAAGAGCTTCTCATCCTCCTACCCCTAATGCTAACAAGATTAGAAACTGCCTTTTTCTTTTGCAAATTTATACCTACTCCATCCCAAGTTACAGTGGACAATGATCTTTTACTGATTTCCAATTCGGAGTATGATCATTTATTAGAAGGCAGGATGGGATACTCATCTCAAAATATGTAAAATTCCATTCTAAGGACAAGGTTGTTATGATCTAAGAAATAGTGAACAAGCTGAGACAGACATAAAGTGCTTCTTCTGAGATAAAAAGGAAGAATGCAACAGAGCTGGGACCGCCAATTTGGAGGGCATAGACTTTCAGCTGCTTGCTTTTATGTTAGGAATATTTTCTGTAGTGACTATATTGGTTTTAGAGAAAGTCTGCTATATTATCGAGTCAGATTTAAAATATGTACATTGCAACATATGTTTAAAGTTTAAGGTTTCTGTAGTAATAAAGAGCTACTTTTATTGATGGCTGTGTTACCCTCTATACCCACCCTCACAAGTGTCCAATGAGTAAATAAAAATAGAATAGAATTACTGTGGGCACCACACAGGACCCCGTGGTGGGGTATGGCACAGGGACCTATCTTGGTCCAATTTTATCCCAATTGAGTCAGTGGAACTTTTCCCTTGGACAGACTGTGACAAGCATTGGGCCCAATGTTGTTTTATCACATTTTGGCAGAACCTGAAGTAAATCTCTGTCCTTTTAATCCCTTTAGAGACTTGAAAATTTTCAGTCAGAAAGTCAAGCCTCAACTGTGAATGAGATAAAAATGTGATCAAGATTTCCTACTCTCACCCAGGTTACAGTGGTATTCTATGAGAGATTTACTTAGAAAAAAAAATAGAATTGTTTGAGCATACCCAGGAGTCTGAGCTTCCGGCAGCAGGAGTTGCAACGATGTTTTGCAATGAAGTTTCTAATTGCATCTTCCCCTAAATTGGCTGGTCCAAACACCATTCCTCTTGATCTAGAGGAAATATCAGAATATCAATTAGAGCACAGCTAAGAAAAAGGAGCTCAACTAGGATTCTCTGAGATACCGAACAGTATCCCATAGTAACGCGGCAAACGTAAGGAGCCAACAAAGAACACAGTAGTTTGGGGAAGCAACAATGTTAGGTTTGCAAATTTAAAATTCAAATGCACTTAAATCTTTGTACCCAACTCCAAGACCTACTGTGAAACTCATTTCAACGCTAATCTGATAGAAGAGTGAATTTTCTATGTACCGAGTTAAAACAAAATACAGTGAGACCCTTCTGAATGCATATGGGGTGAGAGAATGACATTCGTTACCAAATGTTCTACCAGAACACCCAAAAGGTAAGGTATAAAGTGACATAAATTTGCTATTGGAATATACCTTCTAAAAAGATTCATACGCATTATTTCAACCCAAACCCACTTCTAACTATAACCATGTCCTCGAAAACAAATGCCTGACAAAACCCTACATCAGCACTCATGGCTCTTGATATCTGCTTTCTACCCTGCAAACTGCTATAGCTGGGCTTTCGTAGAAAGACAAAACTATTATAGTTTTGTGGAAGTAAACCACATTTGCTAAATATAGGTGACAAAAATTACAAAGACAATCATTACATATTAGCCACGCTTTGAATACTCTATAATTATAATAGATCCTCAGCAGATTCTAAGATCAATGTTCATCCATTATCAGACCATGCACAACCGTTATTCTTCAGGCTGACACTCTACACACCATGAAGCAGAGCACACCAGAAACACATCCAAAAAAACTTTATGAAAGCTAATATTTTATTTTAATGACATGCAGAGTGGAAACAGCACATTTTAAAATCTGAACTCAATTACCGCTCTTAAATACCACGTCTTCAGAAAAAAGAAAAGCAAACTATCACAAAAGGAAACAATAAACTTCGCTTCTAAGGAATGCGGTTTTTCAAAAGGGACGTGGTGTAAAAATGGACTTTTTTTCCATCCGAGTATTGAAACATTTATCTCGATTTCCACTTCCTTTTGGCAGAATAACAGTAGCTGCTCTGAAGACGTGCCAAGCTCAGAATGAGGGCTGATGTCAGTTTGATCTCAGATTGCCTCTTTGCTCTGAGGCAAGTAGGTGGAGGAAATCTCTTGGGAAGACAAAGTGAACAGACACCCAGGATTAATTTTCCTGGTCACTCAATTGCCCTTACAAAGTACAGCTCGAGTGGTATTTACCCGGCTGCATAAGCTGCCTCTTGTTAACTATTATTCTCTTTCAGTCTTCCTGGTTTAAAAAAAAAAAAAAAAAAAACCTCCAAATAAGGTGAAACCAAATGTGGCAAAAAAGTAGAATCGCTTGATATTTAGTACCAGAACTCTATGATGCCAATAAAATAAAATTTTATGGTGTTTTTTCAGTCATTAAAATGAAAGAATTCCTTTTATCATCTCTCCAGCAAGACCCTGTTGGAATATTTCACTCTGTGCATTCCATACCTGCCATTTCTTTCCTCCCAATAAAGAATGAAAACTCTCAACTTAGAGATGTAACATTGATTCTCAGATAAAAGCTATAAGCTAAATTATTTTCCTCTATGAGCCTTGTGGAAGTTAAGATAAAAGAATCAAAATTACTATAATATGTGTATATCAGGGGTTTGCTCCCTATGCATGGAAGAATGCAGAATTGCAGGGGCATTCATTTGCATCTATACTCTACAGCATGCCTACAGCCTGCAGTCTCAGATAACGTTTTAAAAAACAGATACAACTGTTTTCCAGATTTTTCACAATACATGAAAAGCAGGTGGTAGCTTGGTTCCACATGTGAGGAAGTGCTAATTAGTGTCATGAATACATAGATTCACAACAGAATATCTCATCATTATTATCATTTCAGACCTGCCAAATGTACAAAACCATCAAGATTGTAAATGAAAAGATGCAGTTGAAAACTATCAATAACTGAAGCAGCCTCCACTGAGACTCAAGACCTGAGGAACCAAGAGAAGTGGCCAGAGAAATCTGGGGGGAAAGGCCTGATGATTTTGTCTTCATGTGCAAAAGGTTGGAAAAAGGTAAAAAACAACGGGCCTTAGAGACAATATCAGAGTTTGCACCACAAAAACATCTCTTTGAGTAGAGGCTTATTCCCTTTCATTGACCCTTCATCCTCTTAGGCAAGTTATCATCTTCCCTGAGCTTCAGTCTTCTCATTCATGAACTGGGATTATAGATGCTCGATTCCAATGTTGTTGTTAAGGGTAAAAGAAACAACACATGAATGCACTTGCTGAAACTGGTGCTTCTCAAGCTTTAAGTTACACCAAATCACTTTGGGATCTTGTGAAAATCCAGATTCTGATCCAGGAGATCTACAGAGAGATTCTGCATTTCTAACAATCTTCCAGGTGTTGCCGATGTTATTGGTCTGTGGCCCATGCTTTGTGCAGCAAAGGTTTAATACCAAAAAGGTGAGCATCGTTGAACTAGATGCAATTCACCACTGTTCCAAGAAAATAGTACTTCTTATCTTCACCATGAAGACTAACCGCATCCAAAATTAGGTGAACCCATAAAACCCGGCATGCTACAATGATGCCATCCTATCAGTTTCCATAGTTCCTAACCTCAAGTCATAACAAATAAAATTTACCACAAGACAGGTTCGCAACCCTGGTTACTCATAACCACATAGTGAACTTTTGAAAATTACAGATATCAGGGCCGTAACCCAAGAGATTATGATCTGATGCCAATTATGAGCAACTTTTTCATTTCCCTAGGTGACCTCGATTAATGGAAATAGACACACACTATAGAATGCAATTAAATACTCAACTGTCAGGTGTGGTAATATAATCTTAGAATTGTCAAACATCAAAATATTCGGTTCATAGTAAATGACATATGTGAAGATGAAAATCTAATAAATGATAGAATATACATAAACTCAGTTCATTATATATGCAAAATTTTTCAATGCAAAATTATAAAGGAAGTACTTGTAGTACAAGGTTCCTACTACAAATTCTTGGGCACACAGGGCTAATGAAGAAATAATATTCATAGCTAAAATCACTTTAGCTCTACTAAAGTAAAAAATGACAAAGCCTTTATCTATACCCTAAAGGTTACAGCATGAATTGTTTGGCCAAATGTCATAGGAATTGGATGCATAGGAGCAATAGAGATCCCTTTTATCTTCTCTAGCTCTCCTAGTCCACACAAATAGCTAATATTTCAGATGGACCTCTTTGCATAGAAACCTATAGAGGAGATCATGTTTAGATTAGCTCGTTCTGTAAAAGAACAGCATTAAAACAGTAAATATTTACAATATGAGTCCTGTGGGAGGGAAATTTCCAGATTTTATTGTATAGAAAGTTCCCATTTATGTTATTACATATATTATATATAAATAATATGTATTATATATATAAATAAAATATGTATATTTTTTATACAACCCAGGGCCACGAATAGACACTTAAGACAATTAAGAAATAAAAATATTGTAAGCTAGCAGTTCTCAAGTGTGGTGTCCATGTCAGCAGCATCATCAGAATAATCTGGGAATTTGTTATAGTATGTGGCCCCACTCCAAACCCACTGAATCAGAAAATGGGGCAGGGTCAGCAATCTGTGTCTGAAAACTCATCTTTGAAAGCCACTGTCACCTGCCATATTGATCAGTCCTTAACCAACTCTATCACTTCCTTCCTTCTATTCTACCATTAGCAGAACAATACAACCTCAGATCCTCTACTGCCATGTCTTCCCAAAAGCCTACTTTAGGGATAAAATGCCCAGAGGAATTAAAAGGACAGGCAGATGATTCATCTCTCCATATAATTTAAACTTCGGTATTGAATTAATGAAAAATCTGATGCTCCAAGTTTAAGCTCCACTGTTTTTGCTTCTCATAGTTTTGCCATTACTGAATAGTACACTTATGCCCTCGGCTTTCATTTTATAGGCATGTGATGGAAGGACTGCCGATGGTAAGACGCAACGACTCCATTGCGCGGACAACAAAGGAAACTGTACTTCTCCTATGACATTAATTGTTTTCATGTCAAGGCCTATAGAGGCTAAACTTATCCATATTTCTATTTTGTCTAGGCCACTAGAAAACTGAGTCAACTGTGCAACAGTTCTGGCTACTACATTGGTCTTTATAATTTCCATTTACATCTACTAACTTTGCTCCAGATTTAATCTTATTTTATTTCCATATTTTCTTCTTGCCCCATTTCCTAATCTATGCTTTATTTTATTGTACTGTATTATAGTTGAAATATACATAGAATAAAGATATAGATATGGATCAAGATATATAGATAAAAACTACCTCAAAACCTTTCTAGGGTCTAGACAAGATATAAATGCTTAAACAATTTAAAAAAAAAAACCATGTACAATGTGTTAAATGCATTTTTCTCAATGATAACATCATAAATTAACTTACTGTTTGTCTTCAGGTTTTATAACAGATGGATCTGTCAAATTTTCTCCAACACCTCCAAGGAAGAAAGAAAATTTATTTAGCAAATAGGGATTTCATTTTCTCAGAAATTCAAGAAAATAATCAAATTTTAATTTCTTTCTTTAGACCTACATCTACTCTGTAGTAAATTAAACATCATGTGAGTTAACTGTACTATAAAATTTGTCCAGGCATGTTTGAAAGTTTTAGTTAATGCACTATCTCCCACTACCCCGTCTTATGCTATAATAAACTTCTAGGCCACAAATAAATGTTTTAGTGGTGTGTTCACAGTTGCTGATAGTGGCATCCGTCACTCATTTACTACTCATATATACTAGACGTTCTGATTGTATTTTCTCTAATTCTCAACAATTATAAAAATAAAGTATTAGCATTCTCACATCCTCATTTGACCAATGAATATGTGAATGTTCAAAGAGATTAAGGAATTTGTTAGAGGTCATACTCCACAAGTGGTGATAACAGGATTCAAGCCAAGCCAAAGCTCGTGCCCCTCCCACTAATGCATAGTCTCCTCAGATGGAATCCATCAGTGCTCAGCAAGGTGCAAGATGCTGTGCAGTTCCACAGGTACAACTTCTGCTCCATCAAAGACTCACATCATATGCTATTTATATAGCATCTTAAAACACTAGGATACAAACACACCCAAATTCTTGATCTGGGTGCTGATTACACACATGTGTTCAGTTGTAAAAGTTCTTTGAGATTTATGATTAATGCTGTATGTACATTCCTGAATTTACGTTATTCTTCAATAAAATTTACTAATTAAAAAAATGACACATAGGTGTAATTTAAAGCTAACATTTGTCAAAACAGGGATCAACGTCCAAAGTGAATCTGTTATATAATGCAAATGGCGAGGAGACTGACATCTGGCAGTGATAACATTTCACAAGCAAGCCGATCAACAGGTGATCGCATCATTTTGGCACAACGCAACGATTTCTGAGATCATCCTCTAATCAGCACCAGTTCTCTTTGCTTGGAAGAGACCAACCTTGTAGGAAAATTATTTTAAAATCATATGAAATTTATATTATAATGTACTTCTAATTGGTAAAAAGTTACATTTTTTAACCATTATTTTTTAAAAAGAAAGATTTTTGCTACGTTCTATGTTTTACCATATGCTAAATGTTTCACCTCCCTCTCCCCCCCCAAAAAAAAGTTATCCTTATAGTTTGTAGTCCTTTCCCCTAAGAAACTGACTTCCTTAGGAAAATAACCTGTTTAAGCGGGGGTTTTCAACCTTTCTTATGTCATGACTCTTTGTCAGTCTGATGAAACTAGCCCCCCGCTCAGAATAATGTTCTAAAATGCATACTTCAAATACATAGGATTATAAAGGACACCAATGACCCTGAAATACAGTTACCAAAATATTTTTTAAATTGTCGTATTGCAATACATGTGCTTCTTTATTAATATGTTAAATAACAGGATCTAGCATAATTCTAATAACTATCATATGATCCAACAAGTAATAAATACGAACAGTATTTTGATATATCTGTCAATACTGTAATGTGCTGTGTTAATATCTATAATGCTATTAAAAACAGTGACAGGTACTCTTAATACCACTGTGGTTTGTGGTCTCTATTATAATTGAAGAAAATGATGAATTTCAGTTATAGCTTAGTGAAAATAAAGGTGTAATTTGTTTTTCATCAGAGTTCACAGACCCTCTAAATTCTGTGCAAGGACACTTTAGAATCCCTGGCATAGAATCTCTTCATATACAGATTTTGATTAGCAAAAGAGAAAGTAAAAGCTGAAACACAGGGTTAAGGTCAAGTATGCAAAATGTGCTTTGCTCATCATTTATTTTTTTTTTAAAGAAAAATTCATAGGAAGAAACTGGACTTTTGATACTTTTCTCATTACAGATATAGCCTAGGAGGAATAGCCTAGAGAGAGCCTGCTTTTTGAACTATATAGTAAATAAATAGAAAAACACAAACTACAGAAAAACACAGACTACAAATCCTTTACATGTTAAAGCAAAGACCTGACTTTAAGCCTGCAATTTGTAACACTAACGAAAGCTTTAGGCTGATGTCTGAGTAAACCATAAATTTAAGCTGGGAATACACACAGTGCCTAAAGAAGTCATATTCATTGGGAAAAAGGAAGCTTCATAAGGAAATTTAAAAGATCTGTCAAGATCACATCAGCTCCCGTTTACTTTAAATCTTGTTGCTTGTTACGTAGGCAAGGTTCCACTCACAGCCCCACCACTTGTGTGACCTGGCCACCATAGTTAATCCCTGTTTTGTCATCTGAAAGTATGAATAACAACAGGCCTTATCTTACAGGGTTACTGAGAAGATTAAATGAACTATTGTATACAAACTGCTTAGCAAAGTATCTGACCCAGAGGGTGGTAGAAAATGTCAACTGTCATTTTTATTATCTTTATTCTAAAAGACCTCTTGTGAAGTAAAATCTTTTTTTTTTTTTACTGCTGATAAAATCATGTTCTGATTACCTCATTTCCCTAAAGTACTGTGTTTCCAAATGAATAAATCCCCTTATAAGAATGAATGTAGAGTATCCACAAACCTTTATATCGCTAAACCCAATCTGACAGTTCGAAGCTTAACTATTAATTATATGGTTTTGGGGGGAAAGGGAGGCTCACACGTGGGGCGTTCCAATGTGTAAAAAATGGAAAGAAGCGCAGAGAATAGATCATGCCGTACTACCTCACCACCACCATCCACTCTGCCTCTCCCAGCTAGCTATGCAATCGCCCAAAAGGCAACTTTAACATCAGAGCCCATCCTATCCATATATTCTCCTAGACATTTGAAAACAAATTTAGAAATCCCAATAATATTTCCTTACCAGCTTCAAGAGAGTAAATGCCCATGTACAAGTAATAAGCAGGATGTCCTCATGTGAAACCCGGAAACTTACATTCTGATCTCAACTACTTTGGAACATATCAGTGAATGTCTGCATCTGTAGAAAGAAGTTACCTTCTTTGTAGCAGCAGGATTTCATGATGATGATGTTAATGCTAATGTTGACTTATTCCAGAAACTGCTTTATTGAATAAAAATATCTATTATCTCCAAAAGTTCTTTGAAGAATATAATGAGCTTTTAAAAACATGCTCTGGACCACTGTCATTTCTTTGAAATGCATTTGTTTTTAATTCCCATTGCTGGAAATTAAATGTTGGATTTCAAATATAATGATGATGATTCAGGCCCTCACATGTAGGATTTTTAAATGGAAAGCTAATGGGAAACTACAAAATATTTACATGGTTGGAAATTGATCAAGCCTCTCTTTAAAATTCAGCCTCTTGGCCCAGTGTGGCAGCTCCTGGGTTAATGATTGCCAATCTCTTGAAAGGATGTAAAGAGGAAGAAAAAAGAAGAAACCGATAGAGTAAACATCCAGAGTGTTTCTCATTCCTTCTTTCTCTTAAAACAAAAGGCAGACACAGCAAGCTGATCTGACTTTGACTCTAAAGACACTGAAGCTGGGGTCTCCCTGAAGTACCAGCAGGACCACAGAGCTAAGAATAGACTACCTACAACTGACAATAAACTTCCATTTTAAAAGGCCACTCAGAGATGAAGATTAACAACAACAATAACTAACATTCACCGAGGGCTTACTACGTGTCAGGAACTTGTCTCATTTCAACCCCTTCACAATCCTATGAATTAAGTGAATATTTTCCTCAATTACAAATGAAGGAAGTGGGACTCAGGGTGGTCAACCCTTGGTTACCCAGCTAATTCATGGGAAAGCCAGGAGTCAGACGCCAGCACTGCAACTCTGGAGCGCCTCCTTTTAAGAGCTGCTGTTGGCCTCTC
The DNA here is from genome assembly GCF_014176215.1 of Rousettus aegyptiacus. Taxonomy (NCBI): domain Eukaryota; kingdom Metazoa; phylum Chordata; class Mammalia; order Chiroptera; family Pteropodidae; genus Rousettus; species Rousettus aegyptiacus. The sequence goes on along the minus strand of NW_023416306.1, from coordinate 41,279,206 downwards.
CATCTCCATTCCCTGCCACCCAGACAATATACATGATCAGTCTAAAGACTAGAAATACTAACAAACAAAACTGAACCCAAAACCATTAAGATATTTTAAGAAAACATTATGTTCTTTCCATTTTTCCTTTCAAACCTGGTTTGGATTAAATATGACAATGCATAGGCCTTTGGCCAAGTATTTGGTACAAAATAAGTGCAAAGTAAATGTTAGCTAGCAATACTAGTAATAGAACTGCTTATAATTACTATTATAAGATTTGTATTCTCCATAAATTCAAGTCTAACCAATTGGCTAAAATTCTCCAATAAGTATCTCAATTTCTTCACACTCGTTCTATGATGTCCACTCTTCCCTTCTTTGAAGGTCAGTGTTTTGACATAGTTTATTTGGAGTGGCCTATTTCTGCAATTCACGTAATTGCCCAATGAAAGAATAAAGTTAATTCCCTTTTACCCCAAGACCATCAACACAACATTTGTTCTGTTTAATGTCACTTTGGATTACTAAGAGACATAAAAATCCCCAAACATAAACATCATTAAACAAAAACCTATTCAAGTGGAATACAAAATACACTGAAGAGTCATCATTAATTCCTTAAAGTTTTTCTTTGGTTTTTTTTTGTTTGTTTCTGTTTTTGCTTTTTAAACAACTCCACCCAAAACTCAAAGCGAAGATACTCAAGTACAGATGAAAACAATCAACCTCTGCCCAACATGAGCTACAAAAGCAGATGTCTTGGGCATCGGCATGCGGGGTTTACATGGATCATGTACTTGCTGGTTTAAAAACTGAATCATCTTGACTGTTTTAACTTTGTTTATATTGCTTCCTAAAATACTGGGGTTGAGGGTTTTAAATATAATTCAGTCCTATAAACAGCACAGATCTGAAAAGACAGGACTTAACGTATAATTTTAAAAGTATATACACATCCTTGAGCATGTGGCACAAATTTCAATCAAAACACCTTTGCAGTCTTACTGGATATTGCTCATGATGCCCCAGGATTGCCTATCACAACTATCCCCAGCCTCCGAGGCTGGTTTTCAGCCCAGAATCCCAGGACTGGAGAGGTGCAAAAGTTCGAGACAACAAGAAATAGGCCCAATCTGCTTAAATGAACCATAACATGGTTATGTCCTATGGGAATGAAACTCATGAAGAAATCAAAGATAGTATAGCAAAAAAGAAAGAATAGATGGTCAAACCAGCTTAAGTCTGCAGCTCAGCTCCCCCTAAGTAGCTGTGCAAACTTGGGCAAGGTATTTAAACTTTCTGGGCCTAAATTCCCCATAATATCTACCTTGAGGTGCTGCTTCTGGGATTAAATGAGATAACCTCTATGAAAGTTCCTGGGCTAAATCCCTTATTTAAAACCAAAGCCCCAGTCAGTGAGCCCAGGGACTAAACTTTGACCTTAATACATATTTCGTTCTGTCCCTGCAAGGGAAGCCTGCTAGAGATACTCGGTTTCGTGTTGTAGGATTATAAATCACATGTGAGGTGTTGATAGTGGGGAGATGCACTGATCAAAGGCTTCCGTTAAATAAGACTACACCACATCATCTCAGACTGAGTTTGTACTTTCGTAAACTGACATACTAAGGTACACAAAGAGAGCAAGCTAAATTATAAATTGCTAAAGCAATGAGCTCAAATCATGAAAAATTCCCAGAAATTAAACTTTCCTGTGTGCATAAATGCTTGCTTACGTGTATTATGAACATAAGATCAAGGTAAATTATAAACCTGGAAAATCTAGTGCAAAAGTCATTTCCCATTTAGGTGTCTTTAAATTTTAGACAGCTAAACACCTAGCTATAGGTTTCCCTTGATGTAAATGGGAAACAACTAAGTGGGTGCTCATGCTCTTCACTGTACAATGTCTAAAATAAGTGGCCACATCGCCATTCAAAACTAGATAGAGCAATTCCATGCATTACCCATCCTGACTCTTACAAGATCTCTGGGGACACCTGGTTGGTTATTCCCACTTAGGAAAGTTTCACAAGTAATAAAAATAATTCAGGAAATGGATACCATCTTTCAGTTTTCAAAAAAAAAAAAAAAAAAAAAAGAATGCCTTGGAATGTCTCCACTGAAAGCTTAACCATGGCGTTGAGTAAAAAAAGAGTAGGGTCCAATGTAGGTGAAAATGACATGAAGAAAGCATTCCCTGGTTGATGTTTCCTGAACTTTGCCTTTTACTTGTTGGATCAAGTTCTAGGCTAGTAATTACCTTGCAAATCCAAAACCAACAGTTCTCCACGAGTGTACTCATAGGTCCAGTGAGAAAAAGCCAACATCAACTCCTCCAAGGTGCTGCTGGGGGCAATTTCATCACCATTGTTGTTGTTGTACTTCCGGAACTCTCCTGTCATATACTTCTCAATGGTCAGCCATTGGTTGGTCGAATGGCAGTAGATTAAGAAAACTTCCAGGAACCTATGAAGGGGAAAAAGGCGTTTGAGTCCCCACAAGGCAGCAAAGGAGGGACTTACGCTACTGAACAGTCAGCAACAGGGAGATTACCTAACTCTGGTCTGAAGCAGCCTCAACACATGTCTCTGTTTTTCTATGGAACAGAAAGATTAGGGGTTTTTCCCATGCTTACCTACCACCTTTCTCTTTGAGTAAACTTTCCAACTCTTTTATGAGTACCAAACAACTTTTCTTGCTGTGCTCTATAACATTCCTTGTAAATGAAACAATAAAATTTTACTACAAGTCCTCAGCACTGAATGATGCTCTGTCTTGGTAAATGAATGCTAGTGTATGGAGACACTCAAATGAAAGTAATAAGAGTTCATTCTTACAAAGTTCCTAATTTCCATAAGACATCAGGGTAATAAATTATGCTTAAAACAGAAATGTTTTTCTGTCATAATGTTCTTGGACATTAGTAACTACACCTGGGATCTGCCTGTTTCATGTAGAGAAGTTAGTCAAGGCCCCTGCCCAAATGTCTCTTTTCTATTCACTTAAGGTCAGTGATTTATGTATCCCCGGAATATCTAATTCTTTTTACCAGTCTCCAGAACTATAAAAGGAAAAACCCAAAAATAAGGTCTTGGGGCACTTCCCCATGGGTCTCATATTTCTCACGACTAATAGGGCTGAGAAGAAATTGCTAGAAATTCCTACTTGAAATAAAGAAACAGGGTGACAATATTTCCTCACCTTGGTGTGTAGGGAATGGTTTGTGGTTTCACTTGGTTGAAGGTATAGATCAGTTTTTGAGCAGCTCTTTGTTGTTGAATTTCCTACCAAATAGGGAGAATTGATAAAAATATTGGTTTATTACCACATTCCTACTAATTAATGATCATAGAGTTTCTAGAGGCCTCCCACCACCTATTCAATGCCCACCACTCTTCACTCCAAAAGCCAAAGCTCTACAAAACAAAAAGTAATAAAATACCACTACCTCCAAAAAAGAATAGGCTATCCTTTGGGTTGAAGACAAGGGCTTTCAATCAGGATGTAGCCAGATCTCCTTTCTTTGACCTGTCCATCTGGGCTCTGGGTCTCTGACTTACCCTGAGACAAAGGTGAAGCACAGTGCTCTCCTGGAAGATTTCATGCCATGTCTGCACAACTTCAGGAAGAAAGGACTTCATAATGAAAACCTGCCCGGACTTGAGAATGTCATCCTCAGACCAGGTGCTGATGACTCTCATGGCTTTGCGGAGGCCACCGTCCATCTCCTCTCGGGACAACACCTGGATCATTGCAGCTCTCCCATGCTGGGACCAAGAAGACACGCTTTTACCAAGATTCAATGGGGAACTCTCCTCCAGCCTGTAGACAGTTACTTCTTCTCCTGCTGCAAACAGAAGGTAGGCAAGGAGTCCAGTGAGAGCCCATGTCTGTGACATGGACAGCATCTTAAATACCAACTCAGAATCAGTTTAGTTTCCCAAATGATCAGAGGAGAATGAGAATTTCACCTACACAAGAACTAATAGAAAATAAAGGCATGGATCTGGACACATTTGTGTTATTTATTGTCCAGAAAAGAGGGAGAGGGAGAAAAAGGACAAAGCATCAGATGATATGTAAGAATTAAGTTGTTCTTATTGTAAACTATAGCTGGACAAAAACAAAATCAACATAGTAAGCACGTGCTTCTTTCATTAAAGTAAAATACTTCTAAAGAAATAGTTTGACCCATGTTTTTCATTATCGTCCCCCTTATGAACATTCTTAAACATTTTTTCTGTTTTCTAAACTGACCCTCCCATGACATTTTAATACCAAAATAATATACCATATATCTATCTATGTGCTCTCTCTCTCTCTCTCTCTCTATATATATATATATATATTTGTGCTTTATATATAAAAAGGAAAGGATGTTTTTGCTCCCTTGCAGGGTGATATCATCCCCATTGAGAATGCATAGTTTTAACCCAATCGAGTTAGACAGAATCAAGATGATAACCCAGAAATTCTCCCCGTTTTCTGTTCCTTTGGACAAGCATTTAAAACCTCATTTTCCTCATCAGTAAAGTGGGAGTGAAAGTAACACTTACCTCATTGGGTTGTAAAGATTAAATATGTTGACCCGGCTAATGTGAACTAGAACCTTAGATACAAACTCCATCCACTTAAAAGATTTTAGACACAAAATGCTCTTTGACTGCTATACAGCTTCTACTTTTAGGCTTTTGAACAATTCTTATGCAGCCTAGACCCCACTTAATACAGTGTTCAATGCTTTATAACAAAAATAACATATTGTATACACAACTTCTGTCCAGCCTGTGGTTAATTTTCCCCTTTCATTTGCTTTGAATGGCTTGTGTGTGTGTGTGTGTGTGTGTGTGTGTGTGTAAATACTATACTAGTTTACCAACAAAGGGATTTATTTGCTCACTCTTGCATTTACTTGCTTACTAATGTCTAGTTAATGCTTAGTGACATATTTTCAGGTATTTATTCTTGGTGCCCAGACAAATACCCCTGAAGATCGCTTCAGAGTTCTAAATACCTAGAGGGTTTAGAACAGAGTTACCAAGTTGCAAAACATGGATCCAAGGAGAAGGCATCTGCATCAACAACGGAGCCACCTGATCTGTCCCCATGTGAAGAGTGTGAGGAGACTCAAGATCTAGAACAGTGTGGGGACCCTTGTTATATTGTCAGTTGGCTGAACAGAGAAACCCTGGTGGCCTTGTCTAATGCGAGCACATTTTCTTCCCTACTCCAGCCTTTAAAAATGACATTTGCTCTCTGAGCTAAGAGCAGCTAGTTTATATGAAATGAAACAAACAAATAAAAAGACAATATACAAAGCATTTCTCTTCAGATGCCTGTTAGCTTTTGCTGTACTGACATTTATCGCTTTCTTCTGTGTTTATTACACATGGTTGGTTGGTTCTTTTCTTTCCTACTTCCAGCCTTAAATTGGTGAATGTCAGGTGCAACATTATGCTTTTTCCCCAACTGCTGCTCATTATAGGTACCATCCCCATAGCATAGATGCCGGCCAGGTGGTTAACAAGAGTTTCCATTTTAGGAAATTAATCTCACTAAACTGCAACCATCAGCAAAACAAAATTTTCAACTAAAGTGATACAAAGTGGTTTCCCTTTTGATTGACTATACGTTAATGCCTTCACCCTTGGCACAGTCTCAAGAAGGTAGAAATGGCACTCACCAAACAGTTGGATTGGCGTAAATGGTATGGTCTGAGAAAGCCTCATTAAATTGTTCCTTTCAATGGCTGCAAACAAAACAGATTTACTATTTTTAAGTATGCACCAGTGGGTTGAATCTACAGCAAGCCTCCCTACATCAATATATTCATATAATACTAAAATATTTTATTTCAAAGAACTCCTATTTTTACTTTTATCAAAAACATAATGTATAATATGGGATTTAAAGTAAACTATGTCTTCTAAGACTGGGATACCTCAGTCTTAGAAACAAATATGAGATTATATATCATGTTCTGAGCTAAGGCTGTCACCTCTCCTCTCCTGAACACCAAATCACATGCTAATCCACATGGAACTTTCTTTTAAAGGGCATTTTAATCTATGGCCTTCATTCCCTGGTTTTTCTTTTCTTGAGCAAATCTAATGCACAGTGGACTGTGGAGACATCTACTGTTGATTTTGCACAGTTCACCTTCTTTTCCCAGAGAGAGCTAAAGACCAATTTTAATTAGAAGCGAGTGATCTGCATTTTCCTGTTAAAAGCCGTATCCTAACATATCAGTCGACATGAGCTATGGTATTCCTCACCAGAGACTTTCTTAAGTTGACAGCTGGAGTCAAAATAATGGATTATAGCTGAGCTAAAAGACCTAGTTATAAGAGCCTGGAATGTGGAGCCTGGAATCCACTGAAGAAACACTATTCACGACAGAGGAGAATTCGGGATAAGGCAGTCTATTACTGGACCCTGAACATATGACCTTGACAGAATAATAATGAAAAATTTTACACCATTAAACTCCCACTCATGTACTGAGCTTTAGATAGTATAAAAAGCTTGTCTGTGTATTATCTCATCCAACGCTGTGAGCAATGATGCCTAAAAGACCACCCAATAACACGAGTCCATTTGGTTGTAATATTGCTTTGCATTTCACAGTGTTTCCCTCAATTGTCAACTAACCCACTGGCAGGTTGTTCCTTGGAAAGGGCAAATGCGATGATTTTCACTTTGACAGGAAGACAACAGAAGCACTGTGAAGTGCTGTTATTTAAGGGAGTCAAGACCCTTGATACCTTGTTTAATAGTAATATTCTTATACGGTGTGTTCATGAACTTACTGTGCTAGAATGGCATTCACTCAGGGGTTATGTTCACTGAGGGTTCAGTGAGGGTACAAAACCCTCCCTCAGAAAACTAGTCTCAGGCCTATCTCTTTCCCGATCCAAAATCTGGAGATCTCTGGCTTTGGGCTGGCTTTGAGCTTGTAAGGAACTTTTATATCTCAAGGTCATCTTTCCCCTTCACAATATCGAACTAGTCAATACAAACAATATTTTTTTTAAAAAAAAATTTGTCTACGGCCATGCCACCCTGAACAAGCCTGATACTGTCTGATCTCGGAAGCTAAGCAGGGTTGGGGCTGGTTAATACTTGGGTGGGAGCTCACGTACAAAGATCAGATGCTATAGGTGTAAAAAAAAAATCAAGTTCTCTTAAATCCTAACAACTTGTTTTCCCAAGTCAATGGCAAGGTAAGAAATCTAAATGTTCTTCTCATCAGAGTGAACAACTTTTTAAGCTGGGAGTCATAGCAATACTACAAATTCATCAGCGTTTCTGTTTATAACTGCAGAATCACAGACGTTTAGCTCAGTTGACATCTCTATGTGCACATGCATCCTACCTGAATAATGATGGTGAGGCTCTTGAGGGCTTTTTAAGGAGGCTGAGATTTCTGAAATTATAGAGAAGATTGGCATTTTAATTACTTGGCTGGAGATAAATACATGCTTCTGAATATATTGCCTTCAAAGTTATTATTGAACAGGTTAATCAGAATGGCTTCTTGGTAGTTGAAAAAGATTGCCTAATATCCTTTAACCACATTATTGAGCATGGTATTCTGACAGCTTCCAATCATCAATGCAATATCTCCAAACATATTTATATAGGGAATTGAAGAAAGACAGGTAATATTAGCCTCAAAGATGTATTTCATCTGAACCAATTACACCTCTGGGTTGCAAAAGGCACTCAGCTGCCCATCACACTTCATGACATCCCAGAAGCACAATTCTCTGAGCTCCCTACCAAGATGCAGTACCCATATAAAGACATTATTAATACCAAGTTATTAGCAGACTACTTCACTGACCTAAAATGACAACAAAATAAAGAAAACATATTAAGAGGTATATAACAGAAACAAAGGAGTGGGTGGAGATGAAACCAAGGGATTTGTTTGGTTACAGAAGGACTGTGTGTTGGGAACACCTCCTGCAGGTTTAACTGGTTCTCCTCTATGTGCTCAAGTCCTAAATTAAAAGGCTCCAGAGAAATTCTTTGCAACACTTTTGTCATTTCATAAAATCAAAATTAAAGTGGAGAATTTCAGTCTCATAGTGGTAACTGCTTTATACCTAGTAGACTAAGCAGCATAATGAGCCCAATTTCATAGATCTCTCTGGCTTCTTATTGCTGGATAAGAAAAGGAACAAAAATCCCTTCCTTTGGGGGTGCTTGGTAAAAAAGTAAGATCAGCAGAAAAGACTTTTTCTTTCTGAGTTCATTTAATCATGACAATAAAAAAAGTATTCAGTTCCCACTATAGGTCATGCTAAGTGTGACAAATGTAAGATATGTCTCCCAATCTAGAGAACAGCAAATATGACATACTGGGAGAGAAAGACGTTTAAACTATAATCACAATATAGTACGCTAAGTTACATAATAGAGGTATATATAAAAGCTTATGGAAACTTCATAGACAAATAATAGGCAATATTTAAAGAGTATGGGCATCTAAGACTGAAACAGCTGAATTTCAATCCTGGCTTTATCACTTAAAGAGCTGTGAGATCTTGTTCACATTTGTTCAACACATGTATTGAACACCTGCTATGTACCAGACACTGGTCTATGCTTAAGAGAAAGAGCAGTAATGAACACAGATAAAGTCTCTGGTGCGCTCTAGTAAAGGAAAATAGAAAAATAAATAAACTAACAAGTAAATATGTAATATATACAGCACACTACTTATGTATCAAGTTAAGAGAATTAGAAAATATGGGGAACAGGGAGGTTACTGTTTTATATAGGGTGGCTAGGTAAGACTGCTTTGATAAGGTGAAATTTGAGCATAGACATGAGGGAAGAGAGGAGTCATATGTCATATAGATAAACGAACATCATTCCAGGCAGCGCTAACAGTAAGTGCAAATGCCCTGAGGCAGGACCACGCTTGCTGTTTTAAGGAGAGTGTGGCCAGAGTGCATTGTGCTGAGAGAAAATAAAGTTAGAGAGCTGGGGAAAGGGAAGCCCCGGTGTACGGTGTTTGGATTCTGCTTTTACAGACTGTGATGCAATGCCATTTGAACAGAAGAGTGACTTGATTTGACTTTCAATTTAAAGGGTTATTCTCACTGCCCTTTGGAAATAGACAAAGAGCAATAGTTTGGTGGTCATCCTATAATCCAGGAAAATGATGAAGAGTGGTATGTGGAGGTAGCAAAGTGATCACAGTCTTGACATATTTTGATAAGGACTTACTGATGGGTGAGATGTAGAGATATGAGAAAATGTGATTACAAGATTTTGGCCTCAGCAACTGGACAGATGGAGTTGCCATTTCCTGAGGAGGAGAAAAGAGGTGGAACATTTTGTTTGAGATGCCTTCTAGACACCACATGGAGGTATAATAGGTGGGTGGTCATATTCCGCAAGGCAGAAATATTGAATGTAAGGACTCATGATCATAAGCCTGGACATTTTGAACTGGGGTCAGGCTGTCAGGAGCATTGAGAAAGACCAAGCAATTTGCAGCCTAGCCTAGAAGTAAAAGGAAACCATTGAAGGTTTCCACACACATGATAATTTATTGTTCAGAAAGATAATTCTATAGGAACATGGGGAAGTTTAAAGAGAGAGAAAACAAGCACAGTGCTAACACAATATCAAAGGCAAAAGAAAGTATACATTTTTTATTTAGGAAAATAAATGTTGGTTTACGGCCATGCCACCCTGAATGTGCCCGATCTTGTCTGATCTCGGAAGCTAAGCAGGGTTGGCCCTGGTTAGTACTTGGATGAGAGACCACCTAGGAAGACCAGGTGCTGTTAAGCATTAAAAAAAAAAGAAAAGAAAAATAAATGTTGGTGGCCTTAAGGCAGGAGCAGCGGGATAAAGCGAAACAGACAGCTTCTAAAGATAGGGGGGTAAATGTAATATAGAGTCCAAAGGCAAAGTTGATAGCTAAGAGCGGTGGTGTGGGTGTGAGAAGGGCACTATGAATAATGAAGATTGCCAGCTTGGGTAAATGAAGAAGAAGCTATCAGAGAGCATAAGAGTTAGTCAACAAAGAAATAGAAGAAGAGCCAGAGGAAGAGCCTTACGAAAACTTTAAAAATAGATAATATAGTCAAAGTCAAATGCCACCTGTTTGATGAATACTAAAAAGAGGTCATGTGACTTAGCAGTTGGAGTGGAGTTCAGTAGAATGATAGAAACAGATGCTATGGGCTAATGATCAAGTGTGAATACTTTCCCAATTAATTTGGAGGTGAGGGACAGGAGTGACAGTGTGAAAGCTTGGTAAAATCCAGAAAAATGTTATTTTCTTCTTTTGTATAGAAAATTCCTTAAATTTCTTTGTAGGTAGAAGAGAATAATTGACTGTAAAGGAGGTACTGAAAACCCAGTAAGTAGGGTGAAACACGATTGTAGAAGAGAAGGAATGGAGCTGGTAGATTGTGGTGAAGTTGGAGTGTAGTTATTGAGAGCTTAACTAGGCTGTTGTCTCATATGGTTCAGCCCAACTTAGATCTTTGGGGCAGAGTCCTACTGAAACCACAAAGGAAAAAGTATTCATGTACAATCTTAGGAATGGCCCTTAATGAGCAAGATGTAAAAAAGTGACAGTAAGAGTAGTTGAAGTGCCTATGCCAGCTCAGTGGTTATACCCTCATGGAGAAAACTGGAAAATCACAGACAAAAACAGGTAATTCAAAAAATTTTAAACCAAACATCAGTCCTGATTTACCTGGAGAAAGACAGTTAACATTCTACTTGTCTACTAACCTTTCTACTTTGCATCGTAGCTGAAAATCGTAGAATTTCAAGAACTACAAAAATCCCAGCAGAAGAGTAAACCTCATCATTAATAAAATGAAACAACAAAAATAAAATGTTTAAATATAAAAACTTACTTCCAACTCCATTTGAACTTCTCAACCTGTTTGAAAAATTAAAGTTATTTAGATAATACTTTGATTTTTTCAACGATCAAAGAAAGGAAAAGCATGTGAAACAGTAACATTGAAGTCTATATGTATATATGTGTGTGTGTGTGTGTGTGTATTTCTTCGAAAATATCAGTTATATCAGATCCCTATCTTTATCAATAGAGAAATAGTTTATAGCCAAACAATTATTTTCATAGGAAAATGAGTACCAGATATACATGTAATTCATTTACTGTGTATGCCCTAAGTTAACCGAAAAGCAGTTGTTGGTTTTAGTTTTATTAGCTATGTGATCACACAACATATATAAAATTTAACTGTGTTTGTCTTGTTCTAGATCAATTAAACTAAAGGGTTCCTGAACTATGCAAAGCAGATGTCTATAAATTAGTCTGTGTATGTCTCTAGACAAGCGTACAAATCAGTTTCATTAGCCCACTTGGCCCCTAAACGTTCACAGGCTGAAATTAGCTCTCTTTAAATTGTTACTTGCCCTGCTCAAGTGCGCAAGTGGCCACAGGCAAGTTTGAATAAATGCGTTCAAAGAATATCTCCAGTATTTAAGGTCCTTAGGGAAGAAAGTACAATTACAATTATTGTTTAATTTCATGCTGCAATAACACACGACTGTGCATGAGCACAAACTACTGAACCTTTTGGAGAAGAAATTCATGTGTACTTTAAGTCTAGAGGCAGGCTTGCACAGAGAAACCTTGAGGAAAGCTCCAGAAAAAAAGGTCACCTTCAATGGAGCTGTCTGCAAACTGAAAGTCACATTCCACCTGCTTGCTCTCAACTGACCCTTTGTAGGGTAGATGATTTTGAATTCTGCTCCTATAGTTGTATGGATAGTTAATTTGATGATATAACTGGAAAAGTCCAGTAAACACTACAAACAAAACAAAATAGTCTTTGCTAGGTTGGTTTTCCAATTATATTTCTCTGAATAAATAAAATTCCAGGAGGATACTCAAGTCTACAACCACATGAGTTCTCTATCTCCTCCTTCCCTCTCTATCCCTATCTTCCTTCCTGTCTCCATTGTATTCAAAGTTACTGCCTTGACAAACACTAAGGATGTTAAAAAGAAACCAAAATTTAAAAAAAATCAATTTCATAAACAAAAAGAAAAAATTGTTTTCAGCAAGAATTATTTTAAAAACTAACGAAAATACTTAATCAAGTCTTCACTCTAAGTATTTTTCTTTCAGCAAGACAACTTCATTTCCCCCACTTTTTATAAACAAATTAAACCTGTGTTCTCAATCAGGTTCAAACAAACAAACAAACAAACAGACACAGAAGTCAAAGATGCTTAAAGACATTTAGAAATACTCACAGGTAGTTCCTACTGAGGTTGGTGCTCTGGGAATTCCACAAAGAGTTTTTACTCAGATCCTGAGCAAAGGGAAAGGTCATTATATGTTCACCCAACATTCTCCCATCCCAAGTTTCCAGTAATACATTTGCAAAACACACTTCTTAAAGGGTATAGTTCTTTTCTTTCCTCTTCGTCTAGCTCAATATTTTTCTTCTACTAAACATACTAAGCCTAGGCTAAAAAGATGAATAATGTTAATACAAAATTAGAATAATTCAATATATTGATGGACTTTAACAGAATGGAATTATTTTTATAGAAACATCAAAGAGAAAATGTAATATGTAATGGTTTTTAAAGAAATCAGAGTGAACATATAAAATCAGTTAATGACATGAAAGAAGAAATGATGGTCAATGTGGACAGGAAACATCAATCATTACATTATTATGTCTATCATCAGGAGATTATTGTTTCAGTTGATTACTTAGAATAACTTTACCCTGAAATTATTTCATTCTATTCCCTATTTAGATTCAACCATTATTTCTCGAAACCTAGTACATTCCAGGCATTACTCTAGGCATTTCCATTGGTGTTATTTTTGTTACCCATTATCAATAGTCCTGTTAGAATAGCATTAGCCCCAATTTAGAGATACAGCTACTGAAGCTGATAGGTTAATTGACATACATGGCTTTGAAACCTAGAAAGTGGCAGAGCTAGGATTTGACAGGGCAGACAGGTCCCTGCCTCCAATTACTTTCAAGTTGTCTTACATATTAGTTTCAAAACCTTTCACAGGCTACATTCCTACAAGAACATTTGATGTTGTTAGCATACATTCATACAGGTAATGTGTAGATAGTTTCTAAGTTCATATAGAAAATGTTCAAACCAAACCAAAATTAGACTTCCTGGGTTAGTCTGACTAGATCACACTTCCCACATAGTGGATGGCAGTAAAACAGGCACATTTTTGTAGATGGTAAGAAAAACAGACTGCAAAATCGGAGAACCTCAGTGTTGGAGAAACACTGAGGGTCCTTTACCCTGCAATGCCCAATTCCCCTCCAACACATCTGCAAAGAGGTTTGCTCAGCCCATTTGACTAACCACACTAAGAGAGGAACTTAGTACTTCCAGAAATAAACTATTCCATCCTTGGAAAGCTCCACTTGCTAAAAATTCTTCCTCAAATTAGGCTGAAATCTGTCTCCCAGTAACTTCTATATGTTGATTCTAGCTGTACCTCTTAAAATAAATTAAAAATATCTTATTTTACTTCCACATGGCAGCTTCATATATTTGAAAACAGTTTCGAAAATTCCTGGATTCTTTCTTTCATGCTAAAAATACTCAGAATAAATTATTGAGTGAATAGATAAATTACGTAAAGAACAACAAGGAAAGAATAAAGTAGGGGGGTGTGAAACAAATTGAGCAAATATTCAAAGTAAAGATTTAAATGTAATATGTAGAACCAAATTAAGGGACATCAAGGTAAAAGAGACACAGTTAAGATGTTAGAGAAGGATTGTGTGCAAGACTGTTTTTTTAAAAAGTATCAAATGAAAAGTTTTTACCTCTTGAGACTGCTTTATATAACTACTGACTTGTATAGCATGCCATTCGATTTCTTTAGTTTTCATCTTCTCATATGTAGTAGGTTCTAGACCTTGTTAAAAGAAAGAATAAAATTAGAGAATACATGAAAATGTGTTGCATTCAAATCAGTTCCCAAATAGAAAGACCTGAACACAGTGCACTCATCTCAGTTTAAATATAGTTTTTTTCTCTTTTTAGCAAGTTTTACCAAGATTCTTTTGTTCGTTTTTCAAGTAGTTGAAAGTTGTATATACTGTTTTTATTCTCCAATAGTTACCTTTACATTTATAACAATTTATGCTTCTCTATCAAAGTCAAGAATTAAATAATAACCTGTCCTCCCATAAAACACTTTCCCCTGTACCCTGTTATCCTTGCTTTATTTAAAATATGTGAAATTTTAGTTCCTAATTGTTAGGAATCCTTCCTTAACCACTGTATCAAGCATCATAGTAGACTACTTGAAATTATTTTTAAAAAGCAGAAACAAAAGATAGAAAGGAATGCCAGAAAGTAGGTTTCCTTAAAAGGATGACAAAAATCATTGTTATTATTTTTTACATGTGGTACCTACAAAATCACTAGCATACAGTGTTTGAATCAATTCTGAGAATAATACTTATTAATAGTCCCTGACTAAACATAGAAGATAAGGTTTTTTTTGCTAATGATTTTATGCTGGGGGTAGGGGGAGGCAGAGGGGAAGTATACAAGAAGTACAAAACAATTTATTGGAAAACCACAAAATTTCATATATGATATTTTTGTAATATCACGAAATTATGACAATTACGGTTGTAATGATAGTATAGTATTATAATTAAAGTAAAATGCCTATAGGAAAAGTTAGAAATATATTTTTCCTTTTCATTGTTAATTTCCTCAGAACTTTACTTTTGTTTAAAGAGAGCTAACTGACAAGTGAACTCCCTATCCTCAAGTCTATATTTTTTAAAAAATTCTTTTTTACAATTAGCACAACTTGAACAGGTTAAAAAAAAAAAAGGTTCTTAACTCAGGATGTGCTTCAAGGAAGATACTGGGCTTCTTTGCCTCCTCAGATGAGCCAGGCACCTGGACTTTGTGCCTAGGTCTTCTCTCCCCTTCTGATTATCATACTAAATGAGATTCTTTCCCAGACTCATCCTGCCACTCTTATCTTTCTCGGTTTGAAATTCATTGGAAAGAACTTAAATAATTTGTGGAGAGGAGGGTGGGTTTCATGCATGAAGGTAGTCAAGAGGTATGAACTTACACGTATAAATAATTCCTGGGGGTGTAATATACCATATGGTGAGTATAATTAATATCATATTGCAAATTTCAAAGTTGCTAAGAGCGTAAATCCTAAAAGTTCCCATCACAAGAAAAAAGAAGTTATAACTAGATGTAGTTATGGATGCTAATTAATTTGTTGTGGTAATCATTTTATATACCAAATCATTACATTATATTGTATTCCTGAAATTTATCCAATGTTATATGTCAATTATATCTCAGTAAAAAAAACAAAAGGGAATTTCAGAATGACGTTTACTGTGGAAGATTGCAGTTTGTCCCTAGAGGTGCACTGAAGTACAACACCAACTCTCCGTCTAGAATTTTTTAAAGTATGTAAAAAGGTATTTGTCAAGGGAAAAATGGGGAGATGGGCCTTTCTGTCTTCTCTCTTTGTGTTGAGCCTTGACTGAGAATGAGGGACGAAGGATGTGATAGCCATATTGAATACTAACAAGTCCATTAAAAACTGTTTATTTGTTTGTTTAAAAAAATGATATATAATAATTTAAATATCAATTTACAAAAAAATATTATACAGAACCTAAATATATATTAATAAAATGAAGACATTTAAAGTTGGTGCTAGAATTATATCTTTTGTGTATATATGATTTATTCAAAATTATGGGCTCTATTAAACTGTATGATCCAAGGAGAGATGACTAATCTCTCAAACCATATCTGTAAATTGAGGGTGTTCCAAATAATTTAATTTATAATGTCTCTTTAAGCTTAGGGCCCACGTGATTCTCAGTGATTAAACAGATAATTGAGTATTTTTATTTATTTATTTTTAATTTTTTATTAATTATTACCATTTATGCCTACAGCACCTGGTCTTCCTCCGTGGTCTCCCATCCTAGTACTAATGAAGCCTGATTCTGCTTAGCTTCTGAGATCAGACATCGGGCTTGCTCAGGGTGGCATGACCATAGACCATGGACCGTGGCTCCACTGGGGTGTGAACCCAGGACCTTCTGTGTATAAAGCAGACGGGCTAACTGCTACACTATGGAACCACATCCAGTATTTTAAAAATATAAATCAGGTTTTATCAACCCTGACATTGACATTTTAGGCTGAGGGCTCCTTGTTAGGGGGCAGGGCTGCTCACGAACTGCAAGACATTTAGCAGCATCTCTGGCCATCGCCCTTGGTTAGAAACCACCAACCATAGCAGCAAGCAGGTTTTAAAGAAGTGTAATAACATAGATTATAATACAATGTCTATTTGTACCTTAAGTTTGGTATTTCAAATAATTTTAAATCTTCATGAGTCCTTAATCACATAGTCTCTTCTGTTTAAAAATTAATAAATTCTCTTATTATCTAATGCAAGAAGTTCAAGGTTCTGATCATTGTTCTTAATTCTGTTCATAACATGCCCTCATCTTACCTGTCCAGGTTTATTTCACATTCTACACCTAGATCATAGTCATTTTTAGCTGGTCAACCCATCTTCCATTGTCTACGCACACCATTATTATTAGGTTTAAGGGATACTTGCTCATTGAATAAACTCTATTTGTTAGCAGTACTAAACAATCAACTCAACTCAATCCACTGAGCTCTATTTAAGTGTCCACGTCAATGTCACATGAACCTTAGGACTATAAAATTAGGCACACTGCTATAAATGAGACTAAAGGAAAACTGAGCCCAATTCAAAACTCTGAATATAAAATATTATCTAAATCTTAATTTTCCTTTTCTAGAACCTGACAACTATTCTATTAAACAAATGGAAATTTTGTCCCTTTCATAAAAACAAAAACAGAAGAGAGGTATTTTCCTAAAAGGGCGTTCTCACTCTCTCGTTCCCTCATCTCCACTTGCAAGAACAGCAAGGACCACCAGTGTTCTAAAGACCATGGTCTAAGGAGACTCCACCAGAGTGTTGGGGACCCAAGAGTGCAGACTGTTACATACTTAACTGACTAAATTTGGACACCGTCAGCCAGTTCTTCCTGCACTCCTCTTCCTCTAAGATGTTATTTTCTCTTGGCTCTGACCTTGATTGGTCACTTTGAAAGCAGGTATTCACTGTTATGACCTGGAGAGAAAAATACTCTTTGGAACATGCTGACATTAATCTGAAAACACTGAGTCACAGTAATAGAGGTACCATGATGAAGAGCAGTAGTTAGTAACACTGGCTGCACACTGTAATCACCTAAGAAGCTTTGAACCCCCATCACACATGCTGGCACTTCACAAGCATCTATGTGACTTTTCTACTTGCAGTTGTGATTGAGAATCAGAGTGGACGGGAGGGTTTCTCAAACTTGAATGTGCATCAGAATCACCCAGGGCTGTGTTAAACCACAGATCTCTGGGTCCCACCCCCAGAATCTGTGACTCAATTGGTTTGAGGGGAGGGAGAATTTCACTCTAGTTAAAGTTTCCATTCTGACAGGAGATCAAAATTTGTGAACCATTGGTATAAAGATAAAAAAAAAAAAATGTAAGGCTTGGATCCCAAAGAACTTGTGCTAAAATTCTAACTCTGTCACTTAAAAGCTCTACGAACTTGGGTAAATTACTTAAGGTCTAGGAGTCCCATTCTCTTCATCATTAAAATAATAGATAGCTAATGAAATGGTGCCATATGTACTTCCCAGAGGCAGAGAAGAAATGGGGTAAATTGACAAATTATAGAGCAATAAGCAAATGCAAGTTATTAGCGCTTGAGCTCAGTTGCAATTCCTAGTTGAACTCTGGCCATTTTAATGAGTATGAAAAATAAATCTATTTATTTTCATATTTCATGGGATTCTCACAATTCATGGTATTTTCTCTGAAAGATGAGCCTTCTTTATTAAGCTAAATCTCTCCCCCAAAAGGTGATTTCACGTCATTGTCTCAATAATTATCTCTTTGCTTCTACTTCTCATTCTAAAAAGAACTGAGTAGACTTCAAAAATGTGTCAAGATTATTAATACAGAAATATATACATATATAGGCTAGAAATATATAGAAAACTAAAGCCAAGCATTAAGATCACGAGAGGTGAAGTTTTGTAGAATAGCTAACTCAGATCTAAGGCTTCTTAAAAATAAATAAAAAGATTCACTAAATGAAAATGAAAGTATAACATATTGAAATTTGTAGGATATAGCTAAAACAATGATTAGAGGGAAATTGATAGCACTAAATGCTTGTATTAAAGAGAAGAAAGTCTCAGATCAATGACCAAAGCTTCTATCTTGACAAACTAGAAAAAAAAAAAAAGAGCACCTTAAACCCAAAGTTAACAGAACAAAGGAAATAATAAAGATAAAAGCAGAAATCAATGAATAGAATTCAAAGAAAAATTAATGAAACCAAGGATTGGTTCTTTGAAAAGATCAATAAACCTGTAGCCAAACTGGGCATAAAAAAAAAAAAGAACATGAATTTAAAACATTAGTAATGAGAGAAGTGATGTCACTACAGATTTCACAAATGATAAAAGGATAATATGATACTATAAACACTTTATGCTAATAAATTCAATAACTTAGATGAAATAGACAGATTCCTTAAAAGTTACAAAGTTCACTTAAGAAGAATCATATAACCTGAAAAGCTCTATATCTATTACAAAAATTGAATGTAGTTAAAAACTTTTTTACAAAAACAGTTTCACTGGTTAATTCTACCAAATAATTAAGATTGAAATAATAACGATCTTATACAAACTCACCCAGAAAACTGAAGAGGGAACACTTCCCACCTCAGTCAATAAGCCCAGCATCACTCTCATACCAAAACCAGACAAACACATTACAAGAAAAAGAGATCCAAAGACAAATATTCCTCCAGAATATGGAAACCAAAAAATCTTATCAAGATTTTAGCAAATGAATACGGTATATAAGAAAGATATTACTTCATGACCAAGTAGGGCTCATCACAAAATGGTTGATTTAATATTCTAAACACAATTCTAACATTTTAAAAATAATTAATATATAATTCATATTAACATAATAAATTAGAAAAATCATCTGATCGTATATGTAAATGTGAAAGCATTTGACAAATGTCAACATCAATTAATGATAAAAATTCTCAGAAAACTAGAAACAGAGGAAAATTCTTCAACCTGATAAAGGGCATCTACATAAAAACCTATAGCAAACATACTTATTGGTAAAAGACTAAATGCTTTTCCTCTAAGAGCAGAAATAAAGAATAACTGCTTTCACCAATTTTACTCAGTATTGTACTACAGGTATAAGTCAGGGTAATTGGACAAGAAAAAGAAATAAAAAAGATTTGAAAGGAAAAAGTTAAACCATCTTAATTTATAAAAGACATAAAGAAAATTCTAAAGAACAAGAAAAAAGTACTCAGAATTAATGAGTTTAGCAGAGTTGTAGGATACAATATCAATATCGTATATATATATTTCTATATACCACCAATAAATAATCTGAAATTTAAAATTTTTACATAATTGTACTTATAATAAAATAAGAAATATTAAATAGAGATACATTTTAAAAATCATGTGCAAGACCTGTATACTGAAAACGACAAAAGATTGCTGAGAGAAATTAAAGATCCAAATACACAGAGAGATATGTAATGCGCATGGATCTGAAATTTCATTGTTAAGATGCCAGTTCTTCCCAAATTGATTCACACCAATTCCATTCAATCCGTATTCTTCTCTGTAAAAATTAACAAGCTGATTCTCAATTTATGTGGAAATGCAAAGAAACTAGAGTAGCTGAAACTACTTTGAAAAAGAAGAAAAAAATTGGCAGATCCATAATACAAGATTTCAAACTTAGTATAAAGGTTCAGTATTTGTGATAATAAGACATTGGAATAAAGATAGACATAAATAAATGAAACAGAATAGAGCCCAGAAATAGATCCATATTATGGTCAGTTAATTTCCTGTTATAACTCAATAAAAAAAAAAGATCATCTTTTTACCCCCATCCCATAAAAAAGGCACAAAAAATTGATATCTCTGTTAAATGGAGGAAGGGAAGGAAGGAAGGAAGGAAGGAAGGAAGGAAGGAAGGAAGGAAGGAAGGAAGGAAGGAAAGAAGGAAGGAAAGGAGGGAGGGAAGAAGGAAGGAAGAAAAGGACCTCAATCTTTACCTAGCACCATGTACACAAATTAACTGAAAATGAGTGCTAGATCTAAATATAAGAGCAAAAACTATAAAACTCCTAGAAGAAAAGAAAATAGAAAATCTTAGTGATCTTGAGTTTAGGAACATTCCTTAAATGTGATATAAAAAGCATAGACTATAAAAGAAAATATTGAACATTGGATGTCATCAAAATAAAAACGAATGCTTCAAAGGACATTTCTGAAAAGTAGAAGACGAGCCGCCATGAGAGAAAATATTTTCAAAACATACATCCAATATATTATCTAGACCCTATAAAAAGAACTCTTACAACTTAATAACAAGACAAACAATCCAATTTTTAAAATGCATAAAAGATTTGAACACACGTGTCACCAAAAAAGAGATATGGATGGCAAATAAGCACATCAAAGATACCTGGCAACACTAGTCACTGCAGAATGGAAATGAAATCACCATGAGATAGCACTGTGCGTCTACTGATATGGCTACTATTAAAAGGACTGAGCACACTCAGGATGGTGACAATTTGGGTTCCTGGAATGCTCATAAACCATTATTCATAAACTGGTGGGAAAGTGAAATGATACAATCACTGTAAAAGCAGTTTGGAAGTTTCTCCTAAAATTAAACAACTGCTTACGATATGACTCTGACATTCCACCTCTAAAAATTTACCAGAGATGACCAAAACATGGAAACAACCAAAAGGTCCTTATAGCTGATTGGATAAAGAAGATGTGGTACGTATGTACAATGGAATACTACTCAGCCATAAAAAAGATGAAATATTGCCATTTGGGACAACATGGACTGATCTTGAGATTATCATGATAAGTGAAATAAGTCAGGTAGAAAAGGTTGAGAACCATATGATTTCACTCATTTGTGGGGTATAAAACTGAAAGCAACAAACAAACAAGACAAAGAAACAGAAATTTATAGACCAGGACAACAGTTTAGTGGTTGCCAGAGAGAAAGGGGGTGTAGGAGAGAGAGATAAAGGTAAAGGGGGTCAAATATATGGTGACAGAGGCAATTTAACTTTAGGTGGAGAACACACACGACGATATACATATTACATATTATTGAATTGCACACTTGAAACCTATATAATTTTGTTAACTAACGTCACCCTGATAAATTTAATTTAAAAAATAAGAATATAAAAATTTAAAAAGTTTTTAAAAAATTTACCCAAAGGAAATTAAAACACATGTCCACACAAAGACTTGTATACAAATGTTCACAACAGCTTTGTACGCAATAGCCAAAACTGAAAATAAGACAAATATCCTTCAGTGTGTGAGCTGATAAATGAATTGTGGCATATCCACTCTAATGAGTCTTAAATTTATACCTTCACTCCTTTCGGTATGAAGTTATTTTGTGTACATGGCACTTCAGAATAAAGAGAAAACAAAGAGTAGCTGCTACCTCAATTGCCAAAAACGTAAAAGACACTTACTGGCACCTGTATTCCTTGTGTTTTCTTCTTTTTCTTTGACGATCTCTTCTCCTTGGTTAGCGTTTTCACTCTGATCCATGCTGACTGCCCTATCTCCGAGGATCTTGAAAGATCTGTAAGGGAAATGGTTCACAGGAGAAAGATGAGGAGGTACAGGAAGAACCAGTTTGTTTAATAGAAAGGACTGAGAGAATGGAGAGAATGAGAATGCAGTCAAAAGCCATAGAATTAAAAAAAAAAAAAATAACAGCAATGCAAATATTTAATAGTTCTTTTTTATATAAAAAATATATATATATATATATATATATATATATTTACTTCTTACTTTTAATCTTACAGATCTTCAATTTCTCCTCTTTGTGAAATCTCAAACTATGGCTCCTAATGAAGGGCCTGTCTCTGTAGAGAGGATTGATCCAAAAGGATGTGTCTGGTTGCAGCCCTGGTCCCAGCTCTGAGCAGCCACTACTCTGGGCCAATCCTGCTGAGTTATCAGATAGGGATCCGCCCCCGGTTTGCCTCTGGCATTGCCCACTCTGATGAGAGTCACTGTTACAAGTGGAGGCCCAGCAGGTTTGCCATTTTCTCTTGAGGCTAAACACATCGGTTTCATCACCTTCTGAAAATGCCCAGTTCACATATCCACCTCCAGTTCGCATGCTCTTGGTTTGGGAAAGGAAGGAGGTCACTTTCACCGGTGCAGGTACACAAATCACAGTGGGCAGACCTTGGTCTTCCCTGTTTTGTCTGGCTGGTATTTGAACAACTGGCTCATATTGCTCCTTGGGTTCAGCCACTGAGCCCTGATCTGAGAAAACTGGGGTCTGCCAAGTCAGATGAACAGGGCCCTCACTCTGGATGACCTGTTCAGTTGCCAGCACACCTGTACCTGTTTCCACAGATGGTCTGGACAGAGGCAGGTCAGTTTCTGCAGAAAAAGGAACATGATTTAAACAAGAAGGGACCAGAAGAAATTTGCCATACTTTGGGTGTACTTGTCTGTCAAGAGATACCCCAGAAGCAACTACACTATTTTCTGTTTCTTGCTCTTCCTGGTCATTTCTTATATTTGAGGTATCTCTCTGACTGTCTGTAACCTCAAGAAGGGGCCCCCTCTTCACTCTTGGGGGATGCTGGCCTCGGGCCAGGCTCCGCAGCAAAGGCGTGCTATAATACTGGTGTTTCTTCTCTCCAGAGATCTCCGTGTTGCATAGAACCTCTGCACAGATGGCATTGCTCCAGCTGTGGGGAAGTTTTCGGTAGGTAGAACGTTTTCTGTTGGTCAGGAGAGCCTCATCCTCTTGTAAGGTGTCAACAGCAGAAAGGACTTTTAGAGTATCCACTGTCAGGGCAGAGAGGTCCTGCAGGTGTCCCACGTGGCTGTCCAAAGACAGTAAGGAGTCCTTTATAAAAGATACCTTTTCATTCATTTCTTTCAGTTGGAAGTACATCTCTGTAACCCTAATGGTGAAAGAAGGAAGAAAAACAATAAATACATTTGGAAATAGTCTTTAAAGAGGTAATTAAGTTAAAATGAGGTCATTAGGACAGGCCCTAAGTCAATATGACTGATATCTTTACAAAAAAAAAAAGAAATTTGGACACAGAGGGAAGATGATGTAAAGATACACAGGGAGAAGACAGGACTATGAATGGAGTGATGCACCTATAAGTCAAGGAACCAAGGATTGCTAGCAAACACCAGAAGCTAACGAGGTAAGGAAGCATAGCCCTGCCAATGTGTTGATTTTAGACTTCTAACCTCCAAAACTATGAGAAATAAGTTCCTCTTATTGTAAACACTCAGTTTTTGGTACTTTGTTATGGAAACCCTAGGAAACTAATACAGCTATCTAAGCTTAATAGTGAATGCAATAAATTAGATTAGATTACATAAAAATAAACTCATATGCATAAAATACAAAGTTTTAAAACAAAAAGTAAGTTGGTAATTATTCTAACAAATATAATGAGGTGTTTGAATCCCTTGATAAATCAAAACTTTTACAAATTACTGCAGAAAAAAATTATAAAGACTCCAAGGGACATGAACAGGCAATTCACTAAAGATAAAATACAAAAGGAAAGAAGGAAACAGTAAAGTATTCAATCTCATGAAGTAAGCAGACAAGGATGCACCATAAAGACATTCGATTAGGCAACGTTAATATAAAAAGGCTATAATTTCACTACACTAAAACATACAGACATTATTTACTTTATGAGATAGAATATTATGAAGCCATTAAAAATGGCTTATATTGTAAATAGCCATTTCCCTTGGCTATCCATGGATGTCTGTTATGTTCTGCATTGTATACTTTTAAATTTGATAAACTTTTAAGTAGAGAAAAAATAAAACTTAAAAAATGCTTACACAGAATGTTTAATTATTTGAAGAAATTTTTTTGTTTTGCTATCTAGGGGAAATAGATAAGCAAAACACAAACTTGTATCATTTTAACTAAAAATATATAGAAGACTTAAATGTAAAAGGACCAAAATTTTCACAGTGGTTCTGGCTTATGACATTGTTTTTTCTGTCTTTTCTTCCCCATTTTATTCTTTCATTTCAAGTAAAGAGTATACTTCACAATATGAAATCTATGATAAATGGGAATAAAGTAAAAAACAGCAGGGAAGGAAATCTATCTGATGGTTTAATGGCTGATAGCGCCATATGCAGAAATAAAAAATGATCCCCAGTCATTTTGGGGGTGGGGGCGGGGGGGAGGCTGGGAGAAGCATGAGAAGTTTAGCACTCATCTGTAGCAAGCACTTCCCAAAACAGTGTTAGACATCCCCTCTCTTGAGATCCCCTCAAGTCAATGGATTGAGAAATCTATTTCCTCTTTCTGGGAACTTTGCACGCAGGCATTAAATAATAAAGAGGGTGGTATTTTCCATTTGTGTTATAGTGTATGTAGGTGGAACCATCTCTTTCAGGCATTTGCTGTAGAATTCAACTTCTAGAACTCTATGGAGGCTTAATAAATGTTTCCTGACCTTCTGGAACTTGCAAAACTAGAATTGGCAAGGCTGACGAGAGAAAGAGCTTAAAATACGTGTATATTCATTCCAAATATGCTTAATTAGAGCCTCTCCATCTAGTGCACTGTTTCATCTAATTCAAAACAGTACAATCTGAACAGCAGTAATGGAGACTCATTAAGTTCCATTAGCAGCAGTCACATCAAATGGATACAATAGAAACCAGCAACTATTCACAGCAACAGGTGACATGCTACAAAATAAAGACCTGTTAGACAAATAACCTGGTCACCCTCAAATCCAGTCTTCTTGCTTTTATAGGCACTTATTTTCTAAAGCATTATGTCCTGTGAAACATACTTTAATTATATTCCACGACCACCAACTACATTAATTTAATATAGCCTTTCAGTCATTCTCACATGTTAAATAAATTCTCATAATTTTAGTTTCCTCTGTGCAAGGTTTAAAGGTGGAGGGAATGCCAGGATGGTTATTGTTTTACTGTAGGCCTTGGGAGAATATATTTTAAAATGATTTTAACAAGTATAATTATAATCATCATGATAATTATAATATTCAGAGTGCTCACTACGTGCCAGGCATTTAACAAAGTCTGTATGTTATTATTTTATTTAATCCACATGACAGCTCTATAAGGTAAGCATTACTATTAACCCTTTCATGAAAAGAGATCAGGTCACATGGCCAGTCACATGGTCGGTGATAAAGTGAGGCTTCATGTTTTGAAGTTAAATTAGAACTTCATAACCAAATTCTAGAGCCCTTAAAAACATCTAGAATATTTTTCAGAAGGGGCATACCCATCTACCTTCTAATTCTCTATTCAAATCCCTCAAAAACTATTCAAGAGAAATTTAATAGCCTGTGATGATTAATGGTGTTAGGTTTCTTCTTCTTCTTCTTCTTCTTCTTCTTCTTCTTCTTCTTATTATTATTATTATTATTATTATTATTACTATTATTACTATTATTATGATTGTTGTTATTATTATTGAATTAATGTTTGTAAATGTCTGGTTCTCAAGTTTGCATTCTATATTCTCTTTACACATAATACTACCTTCTTCTAGTTTTCCTTATAATCCTCTTATCAATTTATTTTAGTCTTCTCCATGAGTTCCTCTTCCTTGGTCCATTATATATGTGTTGGTGCCTCTCAGCGTTATATCCTCAGACCACTGAGCTTCCTCACTCTATTTGGACATAATCACTACCTCTGTCATAGTTTTTTTGTTGTTATTTTGTTTGTTTGTTTGTTTACAGTAAGAATATGGCTCCCGAATCGCCTTGTCGAATTCAAACTTTGGCCCATGGCTCCAGATTTACACATCCACAACTTTCCAGACATTTCTGGCTAAATGTGCCACAAGAATATCAGAGGCAACAAATCTAAACCTCATTGCTTCCCGCCCACCCCATGCCTTTTGTACATTCTTTATCTTGGCAGTGCCACCTTTCACCTAGTCACCCCTGCTATAGATCTGAGAGTCATCTTGGACTCCATACTCTCCTTTAGCTCCACATCTACTCCCTAACTCACCTCATGGATTGTCCTTTCTAAGTATGTCTTTATTCATCCCCTCTTCTATGGTCTGAATGATGGTATCCCTCCAAATGTCTCAGGTGGTCTCCTTAGTGCCAGTTCTGACTCCTCAAACCCACACTGTAAATGAAAGACTCTTCCTAGAGGGTAAATCTGTTCACATCACTGACCACCTAAAATTCTTCCTTCCAGTGTAACTAAGGGGTTCTCCATGACCTTGTTCACAATCTTAGGGTGGAGGGGATTATCTTGATTCCATCTTATCTATTTATTCCCCTTATCTTAAGGTCTGGAACAGAATTTGTATTTAAAAACAAATTATACTCAAAATTTGGGGAGCCTATTTATATGTACTGATAAATTTCTCTGCACCCTCACTATCCACCAGCACTTTGCCACATATTTCACCTATATCATTTCATGTAATCTTCACAAGAACTCTAAAAGGGAGGTCTATTTTCACATCCACTTTACAGATAAAAAGACAAAGGCCCAGAGTAAATTTGCCTGAGTACATACAGCTGGCAGGCGGCAGATTTCACCCCGGTTCTGTAAACCCCTATCTGGGTATGTTTCGTACTAAACTAAGACCTCTAAACTAAGAACCAAGCTGGCCTCAGGACTCAATGAGCACAGTTATTTAAAAAAAAAAAAAAAAAAAAAAAAAAAAAAAAAAGGCAGATTGTGTGGAAGAGTGAAAGGGAAGAAGGAAACTCATAGAGCTCTGGTCTAAAGATATTATTTAAGTAAAATAAAATTTTTGTGTGTGTGGATTTACACATCTTTATTTGATAGTCAATTTTTTTCTCAATATCTGAAATTCCATCAGCTACCTAAATACATACTTGCATAAATATGGTATCGATAGAAGAGTCCAGAAATATAACATACTCAGAGTGAGCCATTTAGAAAGTTCTAAATGCAATTCAGTTTTAAATAAAGCCATATGTAAGGATTCATTATCTATTTGGACATCAGAAAAATACATACATAATTTAGGTATCACATTTTATAATCAGGTCCATGTATATTCAAAAGTGAAGGAACACATTTAACTTCTGTCAATTTGCTTCCAGTTAAGAGAGCAGTTCCGTGTTTTAAAAAATGCATATCGGCATATGCCACAATGTTATGTAGCCACAATTCTTAGTACATCCACAATCGCTTTGATTCCACTGCAGTTTCTCAATATGTTCACTTTCTCCAATACATCTCCTTTCTCCTCAAACCTGTGAATGGCCTCCTTGCAGTCACCAGCCCGCCCAATCCCCCCCCCCCCCCGGCCCCTCAAAATCCCATGAGAGCTGTATTCCCACCCTAGCTGCCTTACTCAGTCCTGGCCTCCTGCTCCCTTTACGCCACCTCGGGGGCTTTGATTTAGCAAACTGCCTCCTCCCTGCTGCTCCTGCAGTTTCTCCCTTGCTGGTGGGTCATTTCCAGGACCATCCACATTTCCATTGTTACTTCCACAGGAAAGAAAATAAAAGAACCTTGCTATGTCCTCATATTCCCACTTGCTTCCCTTCACAATAAAACTTCTCACTAAAGCCGTCTGTAATTGCTGTCTCCACTTTCCTTCACCCTTCACCCATTTCAGGCATTAACTCCACTGCACAACTGCTGGTGAGGCTCGCTGAGACCTTCACGACTCCTGCAACCAGCACGGTACACTGCACCTCCGCCAGGCCTGCCTGCTGCTCCTGGACACAACTCACTGCCCCCGGCACCTAAATTTCTGCTCCTTTGGCCAGGTGCACCATGCCACAAGATGTGTCTGCCTGGCACACCTCCCTCAGGTCTCTCCTCCTCAACCACCTCAGATCGACCTTCCTGCACCAGACTACCCAAAATAATCCAACCCAACCCCTGACTCTGACAGACTCCTCACCACCATCATTTTCCATTCCTTTACAGTACTTTACTTTTCTTCATTGCTCTTTTACTGCCTGACATTAAATCACATTTCTTTTACACGTTTCCTTGTTTTTTTGACCCCATCCACCCCTCCCCACATACACACATAAGAATGTTAAGTCCTATGAAGTTAGAGACTCTTGTCTCTTATTTATCATTTACCTCCAGTAACTTGAAGAGTGACTGGAACAGAGTAAATACTCAATAAGTATGAATATTATATGCTACTAGAGAACATCTCAGAGAACCCAATCCTCTGGGTTTTGAAAGCAGATCTCTGTACTTTCTTAGACATTCTAGTAGAATCAGGTTTGGAGGTGGAAAATACGTATTATCTTTTACCTTTCTGATGTCACTCTGATTCGTTCCTCACAACTACAATTCAGGCCTTCCATCTTCTCATGGAAGTATTTTTCCACACACTGTTCTTCAAAATCATGAAGTTTTTTCAGATCCTCGTTACTCAAGTAGAGTTCTATAGAAATAAGTATGGTACAAAAAAAATCATTATTCAACTTTAATAGGAAGCTGATACAGTGCCTGAGTGGCTTTTCTTCCACTTGTGTTGAAATCTGATAAACTGTACCTTGTATGATAAAACTTTGCTCTCTTATCAGACTATATCCCTAATGATAATGGAGAAGCAGTAGGAACAACTGGAAACACCAGTCTGGGAATTCAAAGATGACTCATGTGGAATAGACACTTTCTCTTCAATATTTTCATAGGTTAGAATGTTTTTACACATTAACAAAAATTCACTATACGGCTGACCCTTGAAAAATGTGGGAGTTAGGGGCGCAGAGCCCTGCTCAGTCAAAAGTCCATGTATAACTTCTGATACCTCCAAAATCTGATTTGGCTTTTTCCCCCCTGCCAATTGTTTTATCTATCAAAATAACAATAAGTAACATATAGGTTAAAATCAAGGCTAAAAGAAGTCAAAGTCTTTTTGAAATTAGTCTGGTAGATATAAGAAAGTTTTAACTTAAAGTTTTAACTTATGCTCAGTTTGTATATACTAAGTTCTTCTATAGAAAAAAAAGACATATTATTACCAGTCAATAGCCAATTGAGGATATCCAAATTTCCTAACAGAATTATTAATAAACTCATTAAAAGACACATCATTCGGGCGATATTTTGAAGCTAATGCAATTCTACATCAAACTTCAGCAGTCAGTCTACCATGTTGGCCCTCACTCTGACCTAACAGGAAAATACATCTTTAGAGCAAGTTTTCAATACTTAGAAAATAAAAAAATGGTGTTGCAAAAAGGGTAAAATTAGAAGTTCTCTTCCTTCAGTAATTTTACTTAAATTAGGGTGAGAAAAAAAACATTAGAGTTCTTCAGAATTTATTAAAAGTGAAAATGTTCCACTATTGTCCAATAAAATTAGAGAAAAAAATATTAACTTTAAGTTGAGAAACATGGCAAAGAAAAAGAAAAACCAATATTCAGCCATAAAATATGTTCACAACTCAAGTGCACAATGGTTTGTTTTTATGGTCTGGAAGACTCTTTCAAAAACTAAAAAAAATCTAGTATACCCCTAACTTGAAGTGGCTCTTTACACTAAAGAATCCCCTATGAGCAAGAAAATTTACAATTGTTATGATTTGAACCTTCTGTGGATTCTTGAGAGCAAACAATCCACAGAGCTATTCTGTTGACAAGTGCAGCTTGTATCATGTGGCGCATTCTTAGGACTGCCCGCCAGGTGGTGCTGCTGCCCCATGTCCAAACGTCTTTATCCTCAATGGAAGCAATCTCACAAATATTCAAAATTTTTCCAGAGCTCGGGTGAACAGAAAATTTACTTGAGTTTTATACCCGAATCATCCCATAAGGCAAGAGCAAGGTGAGCCCAAGAAAGAGTCTTTGGTCTTAGGAAATCTAGTCAAATCCTAGTTAATTCCAAGATCTCCCAAGTGGTTCACACTCCGCTATTAGATTGCAACAGTTCTGCAGCCAATGCCTGGGATGGCACTCTGTTAGAAACCAAAAATTTACAGTACAATCATAAGCCTTTAAATTAACTTCAGTAAAGAAAGGAAGGAAGGAAGGAAGGAAGGAAGGAAGGAAGGAAGGAAGGAAGGAAGGAAGGAAGGAAGGAAGGAAAGAAGAAGAAAAGAAAGAAAGAAAAAAGAAAGAAAAAAGAAAAAAGAAAAGAAAGAAAGAAAGAAAGAAAGAAAGAAAGAAAGAAAGAAAGAAGAAAGAAAGAAAGAAAGAAAGAAAGAAAAGAAAAGAAAGAAAAGAAAAGAAAGAAAGAAAGAAAGAAAGAAAAGTAAAAAAAAGAGACTACTGCCATGCCACCCTGAATGTGCTGCATTCCATCTGATCTTGGAAGCTAAGCAGGGTTAACCCTGGTTAGTACTTGGATGGGAGACCACCAAGGAAGACCAGGTGCTGTAGGTATTTTCTTAAAAAAGAAAAAGAAACTAAAAAAATAAATTAACTTCACTTGTGCTTTGGCTTCCTTAAACGACTAAATCTCTTGAGAAGGAAGAAATAAAAAAAGAAAAATAAATCTCCAAAGTGACTCGGGAGAAAAATATTTTGTATAGCCAATTACCAGGGGCAAAAGGATATCACACTGCCTGCCAATCTTGCAGTTAACACACATCCCCCTAAGGGCTCACTGAAATGTATAAATACTACACACCCCACACCCCTTTATTTGAAACTTCTGGAACCAGATGTTTTAGATTTTCTTTTTCTTTTTTCCCCCTAGTGTTAGAAAAGTAAAAGAATGCATATACCATAAATAGGGTAAAACCCTTAGCTAGGGTGGGGGCAGTCCCCTGTAATCAAACACATTATTTCTGCAGCAAAATCAATGAATATTCACATTATGTGGGATAAAGAGAATAAATAGCATCATATTAGTCCCATAAGCCACTTCTGCCCAAATGAGTCCTTCCACACTTTTGAAGAAAAAAAAATCCACTCCATTTTCAGAGGTACTTTGGATTTAGAAATTGGAATAAAAAATTGTGGATTTATGCTACCTATTTCCACTATATCTAGAAATTACCTAGAAATGGGCCTGGTATCAATTGTGGGATTGCTTGAGTGGAACCACAGAAGATCTATAAAATCACAAAAAGGAATATTCTCATATGACAATTAATATGACAGTCATATCATGTAGTCACAATATGAGTAAGCAAAAAGAACTAGGATAATGTCAAAATAGGTATAGGTTCTACTTTTCTGCATCCCAAGTCGAAGTTCTTAAAGATGTGAAACATCCATTCAGAATCACCTCCATACTCGCTAATTAGAGAACCAGAGAACCATGACTCTAGTTAATAAGTTAAGCAAAAATCTTGCTTATCTATTTCCCTTAGACCACAAGGGCTTCTGTAATGCCTTTTGTAATTCCATCTTCAACAATGTGTACATGAGTATGATCACTGTGAATATTCTCTGGGAGTTATTCAGAGGAATTCCCAGGTCGGCAGAGAACAGACAGACATTTCAGATGATGTAAAGCCTTTACAAACTCAAGCGGAGATTCTGTTCCTACCCATTCCTTTCTTTCGAAGTATCAATTAATCTTAGAAAAAGGCACTATGACTACACAATGAGATCAATGTATTTAACTTAGACCCAGGCCCTCAGCTAATATTCTACCGTCAGTTAACTTTCGTCAGTTAACTTTCGGAGCCTTCCGTCCTGTGCCCTGAATTTAACTGACAATGCTCCAGTGTGTCTTCACCTTGGATCATCATTCTTCTCTCTTCTTCCTGCCCCACCAAAGAAAACTTACTTAATCCAACATCACCCTCTTCTTGGTCATTTGGAACTCGATGATGGCAAAGACAGCGAAGGAAGAGACCAAGGTGGCTCAGCAGGATGAAAGGTGGAGGCAGCCAAAGCTTCTCATGGTAGGTCATGATGTAACGATAGCGGTTGTATTTCCACAGTTTATTTGAAATGGACTTCATATCTACATAAACATTACTGTAAGTTGTAGTAAGAGAGGGACAATGTTTTAACACAGAATCTTGAAATATAACAGATTTTTTATCCTTTATTTTCCAACTTTAATAATTTGTTCACCTAACACTACCAACAGTTGGCCAATAAAAACAATATCCAAAATATTATTGATTCTTCTCCTCCTAAACAAAATACATTAATCACTTCCTACAATAAGATATACTAGTCAGAATAAAAAGCAAATGGTAGAAATTACAATCAGAGAGAAGAAAATGCTAACATTTTAAATGCAATGCACAGAAACTGCCCTCTGAAACTTAACACTACTCCTGGTTCACCATCTCTTCTCACATGAGAAGCTCTTTTTGGTTTATGATTCATTATTAATGGTAAACGGCTTTCATGTTCTCCTATGTCAGTCTTATGAAGAGATTCTTCTAACGTCACATGTGAGAACTGCTAGTATAATCCTTGTTAAAACACTCAAACAAGAGAATATTAATGAAGAGGAAGAAACACAGAAAAGAATCAACTTATCCTAAAATAAACCAAAAAGCAGAGCTTCTATTTAGAACCTAGATATATTATTTAGATTAACTTTTTTAAAAAAGCAACTTCTATAAGTAGACCGCCTTGGATTTTTTTCCTTTAATTACATCAATTATAATATGCAGGCAATACAATAAATATATTAATATTACAGAACTTGAAATGGAAGCTGTGTTGGATAATACAATATTCTAAAACACTATATCGTCCTTAACTACTTGGCTTTAAGTCTCTAACATGATGGGGGTCAACTTAATATTTTAAGATGGAATGTCCATCTTAATATTTCTCTTAGACTAATATAAAGTTAAGTCTCTTTAGAGAAAGATGGCAGATGTCCTTGGGTAGGGCAGTCAAATTTAGCAAAATAAAAATATAGGCAACCCTAAACTGGAATAATAATAAAGAAACCATAATACCCTGGAGAAAACCAACTTAGGATAAGAGGAGGAGGAACATCTTACAGAGTCCATAAAGTGGGTGAAGGAAATATGATGACTGAGTTTTAACTAGTTATCAAAGTATGGTCACAGAACCAGCAACAACAGCATCACCTAAAAACTGGTCCGAAATGAAAATTCTTGGGTCCTACCCAGAACTACCAAATTAGAAATTCTATAGGTGGCTATTATAGCAGTCTGTACCTCAGCAAACTCTCGGGATGGTTCTCCTGCATAATCAAGTTTGAGAACCAACCACCTGATTACTGTACAACTGCCACTCCAAGTATGATTATAGCCATTTACCAGCAGGTGGCGGTATTCACCATGTACTTCAGGTTCTTTGTAATCATTGGTATTAAGAATCTGGGTATGGCCCCTGGACAAGTAGTCAGTTATTGGGGTTCTCCGCTCATCTGATTCTCAGCGTATTCATCTCTAAAGTAAGAAAACTAGTCTCTCTGAGGATTTCTCAACTTCTCTTTTGACAACTGATATTTTGGGGGAAGAAAA
This sequence comes from Rousettus aegyptiacus, assembly GCF_014176215.1. Classification (NCBI taxonomy): domain Eukaryota; kingdom Metazoa; phylum Chordata; class Mammalia; order Chiroptera; family Pteropodidae; genus Rousettus; species Rousettus aegyptiacus. The sequence continues at coordinate 41,245,588 of NW_023416306.1, read as the reverse complement.
TCATATGCCACTAAAAGTAAATAATTTTTTAAAAAAGAAAAAAAATAACATGCCCTTCTCTTAATATTATTTGGGGGAAAAAAGCCTTAATAACTAAACAACAATAAATTTTAAACTTCATAAAATACTCGGGCTAAAAGTGATGATAGCTATCATACAATCTTGTAAAAATCAGGAAGGTATGTCATATATATATATATGTTGTATTTTAAGTATTCTGATTTATTTGTCTCCCTCCAGTCTTTACCTTCTCTACTTTCTTTAATTGGATTCTTTCCATGTATCAATTTCTCTTTTCTTATCTTTTCGGTGCTTGGGAAAATTCACGAGGACACAAATTGTCTATGTGGGGCTAATATTTCAGTAGAGAAGCCAGATAAACAGTAAAAACACATTATGTAAATTATAAAATATATTCGTACATATAACATAAGTGGGTATAAAGAAAGAAAAGTAAGGAGGACCAGACATGCCAAAGAGCCGGCTGAAGGAAAGGGGGCTGACCTTGTAAATATCAAAGTTAGGTTAGGCCTAATTAAAAGGGGGACATTTAAACAAGGACTTGAAGAGGATGAGGAAATAAACCACATTGATATGTTGCTTGAAAACCTGTGAGGGGCTAGTGTGTTTGGAGAGGAACAGATTAAGGGAAGAGTAGTGCGATGTGTGATTTGAGAAGTAGAAGGGTAGCCAGATCACAAGGGGCCCTCTCTAAGTCAAGGTAGAAACTTCAACTTTTACCTAGAGAGAAATAGGGAACCACTGAAAATTTGGAGCAGAGGAGTGACATCATTGACGTATGTTTGTAAAGAGTCATATTCTGTGTTGATAACAAAATATAGGGGCCAAAGACAGAAGGAGAGAAACAAATTAGGAGGCTCTGCGATCGCAGTGGGGTGGTGAGACGTGGCTGGACTGCTGAGCTAGGTGAAGGTTTAGAGGTAGAAGTACGAGCAGCATTAAGGATGACTCCAAGGTTTGTGGTCTGGACAACTGGAAAAATGGAACTTTGACAGAAACTGTAGACTTCCTCACAGATTTGGGAAAGACTACAAGTAGAATAAGTATATGTTGGGAAAAAAGGGAGAATCAAAAATTTGAACATTTAACATTTTAGGAATCTATTATACATCTGACTGGCAATAGAAAGGGGCAGTTGTATCTACAGAACTGAAGTTCAAGGAAAAGATTTGGGCTAGAGATATAAATTAGGGTCTGTCAGCATATACAGGAAAATGACCAAAATCACCAAAGTATAAATAAAAGACAAGCAAGGTATGGCCCCAGGGACATTCCAGTGTTAAAAGGTTAAGGAGCAGATAATCCAGAAAAGGAGACTGAGAAGAAGTGAAAAGTGAAATAGAAGAGAACAGTGAATGAGATCTACTCGCAGCCAAGTGAAGAGGGACAGTAAGTGCTCCCTAGCCAACTTTTAACTTCATCGACATCAACCGTTATTCTTCCGTGATTCCGATTTTTTGCGTAATTACAACGCATGACTTTCTTTCATTCTGCTTTGATTATACTTTCTATTTGTCGTTTTGTCTCTTCTCATGCTCTGCTGCCTTCCTACCAGTAGTTTCATGCCTGTATTTTAAAGCCATAGTAATAAAACATGGAACACCCAAAAACCAAGGGTTATATACTCAAAATACATGAGAATCTAGTAAAAACACTTGCCCCCATTTTGATTTAAACAAAATAACCATATTTAATTAAAATAACCTACTTGAAGAAAGCAATTAACAGGTTCACCATTATGATGTATTGCACGAAGAGGTAGACAGCTTGGAGAAATGGAGTAAGAAAAGAACCAGGAGGACAGGATGGATTGCTTGAACAAACTGAAAAAAAAAAAGAATTTAAAATAATGAGATAAGACAAATCGTGGACCTATAATTATAAGCAAATATTTAGCACATTAACTTAGAAGAATATCATATTTTTTCTATATGTTAAAGACTCAGATTATTATTTTCCAGATTTATTTTTTTTTACTCTGAATATCTACAAAAGTTCAATTTCTGCATGATGACTAAATCTCCTACGCACCATCTATTTCCGAAGCGTAGACTTCTCCATACATCATCCAGTATGGCTCAAACACAATATCTCGAGCAAGGCTCCAAGATGGAGGCTCCTGTGGAGAAAGGATGGCCTTGCGTGCCACCCCAAAGCTCAGCAGGATTATGGCCATTATGATCACAATGTAGAACATGTTTGCCGTCTGTAAAAATAGTACAGCACAACCAGAATTTTATCATAGATTTGAAACTTAAATCAAACATCAGCAACCATCATAATTACACCTGCCAGTCACGAGAGTGTCTAGTCATTGATCAAAATGCTGTAGTCCAAGAATAGCTAGATTTCTTTGGCTCAAGCACTTTTCTTTCTCTGCACAGTATGTGTTTCACACCAATGGGTTCTATAGAATAACATAAATTTGCCAACAGTAGAGAATCTTTGCTTCTTCTTTATTTTTTCAAGAAGTAATGAAGCATGAACAACATTTGATTAGCCAATATCCAATTTTTCACCAATTGTGCCTGGGATTAGGAAAGCGGGGGGTGGGGGGGGGTAGGTATACTCAAATTAGTAAAATGTCTCCTTATTCCCACAAATATCTTCGAGAACTGATCGGAGCCTGAGAAATGGATCTGGCAAAGAGTATGCTGGAGAACTTCAAGCTACTGAGCACTCTGATGAAGTGAAAGATCCTCAAAACAAAACAAAAAAAAAATGATGCAAAAATCAACCATGAAATGATGTTTGTTAAATCTAGTGGTCCATAACACCCACTCAGTCTGTATTAAAGATAAGCCTTATTGTTACAGTGCATAATAGGGAACTGCTTATAGGACACTGACCCTTATAATTTTAAAGGCCTTTTTAAAATACTTTTACTTACTAAATGCACATCAATTCAACCCATTTGTGCACTGTGGCAGAGACAATTATTCCATGAGTATTCTATGAGTTTAGTCTTCCTTCCATGAGGCTGGGGCCATGTGACCTATTCTAGTCCATGGGCTATAGAATGACAGTGACTTGAATCGCTTCCTGTCCAGAGCAGACAAAAACCTTTTGCCTTTCTCCATCCCTCTCATTCTCTGTCATAGGAGATCTTAGAAGGCACATGCTGATACTGCTATGTCAAAAAATGGAAGGATTCTGGATCCCTGAGTCACTGGGTAGAGGATGGCCCCCATGCGCATTCATCAGGCTTTGCAGTAGGTAAAAATGAACTTGTGCTAACTCACTGAGATATATTGGTTACCGCAGCATAAGCTATCTAATTAATACCAATGCCAACAAGACCAAAAAAAATATTGCTGGTCTAAGATAAAACTGTAAAGAAAAATCTATCTTTGGAATCCTGGAGGTTCTCTCTTTTCTGTTCTCTTTCTTTGTTTCAACACTATCCTTCCTTCTCAAGAACTTGCCAGTAAAGATAATCTTGAGGTACTGTACTTCCTAGCAGATGGATCTTAGGTCCTATGTAAAACCAGTTGGACAAGGCTAATACAATTGCACAGTGAGTGTCAATGACAGACAGAGCCAGATGGCCCAGGTGAATCCTGGCTCCCCTACTTATACCCTTGGGAAATTATTTAACCTTCATTTTCTTATATATAAAATATGGACAATAATAGCACCTATCTCATAAAGTTGTGTTGAAGAGTAAATGAATTAAAATATACAAAGTACTTAAAACAGTGTAGGGCCCATAGTACTCACTATATAAGAGTGGAATGGGAGTGAAGAGATAAAAAGATAAATCAGTACCTTAGTAAAAAATGCTATTGGTGGTAGCCTCACACAAATCTGGCCCTTTGGAATTACTGTGCTCTGAGACAAATTTGATTCAATCCCATCTGGCCCTTAACCCAAAATGGTAAATTGAGGATCCTCATCAACTACTCAATATTCTATCCAAGAACATTTGTTAAATATGAGGTTGTACTTATAAGGAGAGCAGTGATGAAATGATCTTCCTCTCTGTGCTTCTATAAATAATTTCAAAAGTTAAACTACTGAACTATGAAATTAGGCAGAAGCGTTAAAAAGAACATCAGAATATACCAGCAGACTGGACTCACCATTTTTGCAATCATGGTCACATAGGGACCTGCATGTTGGTTCACAGCAAAGAAGTCCAAGAGCCGTGAGAACCAGAATATGATGTCAATGCAGTAGAGAAGTCTTCCCACCGTGTGGAAAGGAGGGTCACCCCACCGAAGGCCAAAACCTATAAGAAACAGGCCCGTAGCCACAGTTTCCATCAGGTTCCAGTACTCGCTAATCCATAGCTTTACCTTTTGAGTGAACTTCCCAGGTTCTGAAACACAGACCTAAAAAAAGAAAGAAAGAGAGAAACTTCAATAATGAGGTATAATCCAAGAGTCTCATTGGTATCATCTTCTTTAATATATCAACTGCTCATTTAAAGAGTGATTTGAATCCTGACAAATCTTACGTCACAATGATTCTGTAAATATATTTTAATGTCACTGTTAGTGCTAGCCAGCTGTTTGAAAACTCAAACAGAAGAGATTGTTTTTTAAGATAATTTTTCTAGCTTTCATTAATCCTAAACTAACACAGGGAAATACCAAGACATTTTAAAACTTAATAGTGCAATGGACCTACATAGCTACAATTCCATTTCATGAGATATAGACAAATGTAGAGAAGACTGGTTTGAAACCAAGGAATTCTATAATCTGGTTTGAAACCAAGGAATTCTATAATCTTACTGCTTTTTAGCGATTGTTGACAAATTACTCAAATGTGATACTAGAATTCACTATTATAAGAAATTATGCTACAACAGAATATCAGACAACTGAAATGTAAAATAGTAAAACTATTTTCCCTGAAGCATAAAAACAGTAGAATTCAGATAACATTTTTCTTCTGAATTGTTTTCTATAATCCATAAATTGCACAATAGTAACTAGTAGACAAAATGGGTATAATTACTGAGAATACATTTTATTTTCTTAGTATATAATGTTAGTCACCCTTGCTCTAGGAGGAAATTGATGTATGTAAACGCACAGATGTAGAGATACACAGACATTGATATCTAAAACAGTCTAAGTCGTAACTGTACATGATCACAGTTATTACTGCATGGAAATGGGAATTTTTTTTAAGTGACTCATTGCAAACTAAAAATGAAATTTTGTCTTGTTTTGTTTCTTAGACTACTTGCCCCAGAAGGATTTTCAGCTTCAATTTTCAAAGATATTTAGTTGATCTTTCAAAAGATATAAATAAATTCTTTACATATTACACAACCTTGACCATTTATGTGTCACTCTGTAAGGTGAACTGATAATATGCAAGCAATGCTAGGCTATGAAAATTAAATTTCATAAGTTAAAAATAAAACACTTGTGGGAAATCAAACAGTTAGAGCGTCTAATAACAATTAGACAACATCACTCTAGGACTGATAAACACACTAAGATGTCCTCAAAAACAACTACTTTCAAAGAATGGCAACCAGCAGAAAGCACCTGGCCAGGAGAAAAGATTACGATCGGAGATTTTCCTTTAAATACCCTTCTTGCAGCAAGCAAGTCAGGATCAGCACCCTTGCCCTTGACCTGTCCCTCTTCATCACCATAGTCTAGAACGCTTCTAGGAGACATGAGTAGAAAAACAAAGGTAGAAGGGATAGCTCACCTCCCGGACTTTCTCAATGGTATTGGTAAAGATATAAATGATGACGAGCCACTCTTGCACACTGGGCTGAGGCTGCATCTCCACCAACACGGTGTATGTGAACAGCATGAGGAATGCCAAGTATGCCATCTGTCAGGGGGACACACATTCCCTGAACATGAGTAATAGTCATAATGGAGAAGGCCAAGCAGACACGAACCTAGCTGACATGAACTTCAACGTAATAAGATGAAATTATAACTGGGACAACCTTCTGATTATGGATGACCTAACATTGAAAAAACACACACACACAAGAATCCAGTTTTCTATTCTAGGATTGACAGGAATAAAAATCACTCCCCTCAAATACAGGAGACGGGGTCACTGTCTCATCCTGTTAGCAAAACCCTGCACATTCCAGCATGAACACTTTCAGGCTAACGGCAAGCCAAAAGAGAATCACATGCTTTCCCCTCCGTTTAAACAGAAAACATGTGCCAAGCTCACCAAATGAGTAGCATCAGTTTGTGCAAATCATGGCATTTACTATCACTGGGAGTTTTATTTTATACTGATTAAATATTCTGGTTAGTGGAAAACTATTGTGCAACTGAGAGTTCTTATAGTTAAAGACTGTTGGTGTTTTTATCTTCATTGCTCATACTCGACTTGACACATTGTGGACATTCAAGAAATGTATGTTTAATTACTGTGTATATTAAACCTAGAGTTCCAAACTCTTCAAAAAATTAAAACACCGTAAACAGAAACACAAATATACATGATAATAACAGCTTTGTAATCTTTAACTTATTTACCTTCTTAAGATATATTCCCGGATGTAGAATAGCTGAGCATACACATTTAAAAATGAGACACATGTTGCTAAATTGCCCGCCAGAAAGGCTTTACCAGCTTTCGTGATCACCGACAAGGCATGAGTTGGTACAGGCCTTCAAATGCATGACACTAGCTGATCAACACTTGTATTTAAAATCACAGATCAACAGAGAGAAAAATGCGTGTGGATATGTGTGTGTTCATTCTCACAAGAATTGTATTATTTTAACTTGGATTCCTATGTCTCATATCTTTTGGAGATCTGCCTAAGTTTCATCAGTCTGTGCAGAGAATGGCTGAAACCAGTTCTCACTAAACAACAGTACCACTGCATACAATAGGTGGTATTCCAGGCAGGCAAATAGAGTGTTACTACCTATGAGTTAGAGTTGTAGTAGAGAACCATATAAGGAAGTCAAGGTAAATTCTACTAATTCTATGCTTCCCTAGGTCTATGTCTCAAAATCTGGGTATGTTTGATGACCCCTTAGAGACATAAATTAATAAATTTATTCTATCAAACAGATATTTTTTATACTTTAGTCATTGGCTTCACGGTAGCCAAATATGAAAACACTGTAGATACTGGTGGTATTGCTTCTGATTCTTTTTACTTCTTTCCAATTTTTAAAAAAGATCTAAAAATGTTTACATTTTTGCTTTTTCTTCACAACATTTATGACACTATTTCAATAAAGCATACACACCATAGCCTAGCAATATGATAGACACTAAAATGTCTGTGCTCATCATTTGTCATGGTGTGCAGATCGGGATGGATTATTTGTTCTATTTGTTAGAGATTTTTGTTGTTGTGTTCTATTTGCTTAGCTTTGCTTCTGTCTCTAAGAGCTCTTAAAATGGAAATAATTTGACTACTCTTTTCCCGACGACATGACTATGGTTAGAACTCTCTCAGAGCTACAATCAGAGTCTCTGTGAATTTTGTAGTATATTCACAAAAATGGTGAAACTTCATAACTTGAAAAGAGATTTGATTTTTGAACATAGATGAAAGTCATTCAGAGCTAGGTACTTATTCAATAAATATATGAAATCACTGTATGGTTGGGCAAGTAAATATCTTAAAATATAACACATTCAGATAAATATCCTTTTATAGTTATAATTAAATGCTTTAGAAATACAAAACCTTGGCCATGAACAATTTAACTATAGCCAAGAATTAGAAAAATAATGCTATTAAATAAACATGAAAAGCACTCAATACATTTCAGGTACTGTTAGTTCACCCATTCTCTGTATCTCTACTATCCATAATGGATTTAGTATTTGTTTCCAAAATTTAACATCTACAATTTTTATTGTCCTCTATGTATTTTTAAGCATATGTATTAAAAATAAACAAAAAAACTCTTTTTTTGTGCCAATTATATGTTATTCCTACAAAGAAAAATATCAACCGAACCACTGATATTTTTCCCCCCAAATGGGGTAAAGAATCTACCTATCACTTCAATGCCACAATCATTGTGGTTAATTTTATTATGCAACAAAGCTTCAAATGCTCAGTCCCAGCTTAGTAATGGGAAGCACTCAAGAAAGAAGAAAATGCTTGTTCTTTCACTACCAAAGTAAGATCTGTTCTAACTTTAACTTGCTTCCCTCTAATCTTACCTATCTCCTTTGTCATTCCTATTCTTTTTTAGCTGCATTTCTACATTTTATCACAAGTTAGAAAATCAGGCATATCATTATCAATGTTATCATTAGCTATTAACCATCACAAATTGTTGCAATAAAACCAACCGTGTAAAACCAAAACTTGACAATTGGAGCGCTGTAGAACTCGTAGACTTTCCTGGTCAGTGGAAGGCTTTGGGGACCACTCTTTAAAACAAAGTGCTGATTTTCATCTAGTTTCTCATCAGGACCCCTTTCCATATCACGGTCTTTCTGTAAAATAAACAAATAAACATTTATGGGTTTAACTAAAATATTGACATTTGCAAATATCAAAAAAAAATCATAATTATATTTACTATATATAATTATGATTTTTTTTTTGATATTTGCAAATGTCAAAAAAAAAACATAATTATATATAGTAAATATATTAGAAATTACTCTAGCCTATTCTCTCCCTGTTTCTGGCCGATCTTCTTGCTACATCATCCTATACACTAGAGACCGAATAATTTTCCTAATGGTCACATCACCTTGCTACTCGGGTTATATATATTCACTGGCTCACAATTACCTACAGAATAAAAAACATATTCCTTCATAGAATATACAAGAGTCTCCAGGATCTAGCCTCACTCTGTTTTTCCAGTCATACCTGCAAATATTCCCTTCTTGTCTCATGTCCACCACAACCTGGATTCTAGCCAAACCATACAACTTATGATGCTTGGCATAAGCCTCACATTTCCTCCCTCTGTGCCGTTATAGTCTTTCTTGCAACTAAAATGCTAGTTCCTCTCTCCACATCCTCAAGTCACAGTTCAAACACCACCTCAGTCATGAAGCTGACTCCAGTCCTTAATCCTTACCTACTTGTCCCGGTGAGACAAGTCCCCCTTTTCCCCTAGTTTATCCATTCTGCCATCACACTATAATTTGTTCCTAAGAAAGTTTATGTCACCAAAAGTCATGTTTTCAAGGAGTTAGCAGCTCAACTTTTCATAGCAAAGTTATTTTGCCAGTGGAACTATCAGGCTTAGAAAAAGAAAGAAGGAATCAGGGGAAGGGAGCAACAGAAGGAGGGAAGAAAGGGAGAGGAGAGGAACACATACATACTTGAAGAGTCATATTAGTCAAAATATTTAAAGGATCTGGCTGAGGTAATTAACCAATTAGAATGAATGCTCAACCAATCGCAACAGATATCAGCCATAAAAACAAATTTATAATTATGTTTCATTAATATTTATCAAATATTTTAAAATATTATAACAAATATTCCATAAGTGCAAAAGCACATCAGACGAGATGCTATCTAAAGATGCCTCTTTAAATATTAAGTTCCGAGAAGATGTTTACTCATAGTAAATGACTTTATAAGCAATGATCCAAGTGGAAATATAAAAAGCAAAATATATAACTACAGATAGCAGACTGGAGACTCCTAGTGAAGATGGGTTACATGAGAAGTAGCAGAAGTTACCCATGAAAAAGTGTACACCTAGGAATGCAAGTAAAACTTTCCAATCACTGAAAATAACAAATAAACAAATTTGTAGAGTAGAACAGTGATGATCAATGCAAATTCTAAACCTGCATCATAATTAAAGATTTTTAAGAATATGAGGCATTCTATAGCGTAGCTTTAGAGAAATAGTAAGTTTGTTACTCTACTATTTAGAAAGCAATATGAAAAGTTAAGCAGCTGTCGATATAATAAAGTCTTTGATTTTGGCTTTGAGTCAGTAACGGGATATTTTGCTCCATCATATATGGCTGTAAATTATATCTATCACACATACTATACCTCGTCATACTATAATGTGATTAGATTGTTAAATAAAATATTAAATAAACTTTGTGCGTGCGTACGCTTGTGTGCAACCAATATCATGAAAACTCAGTTTACTATTATAACATTGCACCAACCTTACAAGCATTTTCTTTGGTACTGCCGGGGTTCTGATCACCATTATACCACGTAAACTGGAAGTCCTGGGACTGGGGAACATGTGACATCTCTGCTTTGCTTTTAAATTCCAATGTCAAAATGGTGGGTGGTAAAAGAATACTTATGATGATCTTTAAAAGAAAACAAAGCAAAATAAATAGTACTGGTTACACAAGGTACAAGTACTATTTAAATAACAAAATTAAGATTTTAGTGTATGCAAAATATCAGACCCATCACCAATTTATTTGATATCCTAATACTATACATACATTTTAACTCAACAATTCCAATTCTAGAAGTGTCTCCCTCAGAAATACTCATGAACTCAAGCATATGTGGGTAGAGATGTTCATTGTAGGGTTATTTGTAATAGAAAAAAACAGATGTAAACCTAAATGTCCACCTTTAGAGGGATAGCTGGTGTGGGACAATCTAACGAGTACTATACGACCATTAAAAAGACAAAGGGAAGTCTGAATATTATGAAAAAGTATCTATGTTACATTGTTAAATGAAAAAATCAAGTTATAAAACATTATAGTGTGATCCTATTTTTCTAAAAAAAAAATTAAAATAGATATGCATACACATATATGTATTTAAGTTTTTAAAATATGTACATTCGTAGTTTCACCTTTCTTGGTTTCAGTTATCAATGGTCAATCATGGCTCAAAAATATTAAATGGAAATTTTCAGAAATAAAAAATTATGTTTTAAATTCTGTGCTATTCTGAGTAATGTGATAAAATCTCACTCCGTCCCCCTGGGGACATGTATCATCCTTTGTCCAGCATATCTATGCTGTATATGCTACCCACCCATTAGTCATTTAGTAGACATCTCAATTATCAATCAGATCAACTATCTCCATATTCTATCGCCCTTTTTCAAGTAACTCTGATTTTACTTAATAATGGCCCCAAAACACAAGAGTAGTAATACTAGTGATTTGGATATGCCAAAGAGAAGCTGTAAAGTGCTTCCTTTAAGTGAAAAGGTGAGTTCAGTATAATAAGATATTTAGAAAGAGAGAAAGACCACATTCACATGACTTTTATTATAGTACATTGTTATAATTTTTATATTTTGTTATTGTTGCTAATCTCTTACTGTGCCTAGTTTATAAATTAAACTTTATCATCAATATGCATGTATAGGAAAAAACATGGTATACATAAGGTTCAGTACTAGCCATGGTTTCAGGCACCCATTGGGGGTGTTGGAACACATTCCCTGTGGATAAGGGGGAACTATTGTATTATACTGTTATTTATCCAAAGGGGCAGGGCAATGAAAGTATTATTTTTTAATGAGCATGTTGCTTTAATAATTCTTTAAAGCCATTAAGTAGATAGTATCACATAAACATTAAAATCATATTATAAAATCAAAATATAAAAACACACCAAGTGTCACCTTTTGTTAAATCCTCCTCCCATCCTACACAAATATTTTCTATGCCAGTAAAACCCAAGGAAAGTATAGACCTGAACATCCATGATTTTTTCATTATATTGCTATCGTTCATTAACTCATTTATAGTCTATTCAAAAGAGTTTTTATCTTTAACTTCTATGGCCCTTTAGGGTAAAGAGTTCAGAAGATTTACTAAATGTTGTGAAAACCAATATGCTGAACACTAGTTCTTCCAAGCTAAAATTAGGCCTTAGTATTCTCAGATTCAGTGAAGAAAAATAAGATTATCTCTGACTATATGCCATTTGTGATTAAATAACTGGTCATATTCTTGTCAACATTTTTTTTTCCCATAATGAAATGGTCTTTTATTTTAAAGCTTGATATTCTGTGAAGGTCCTCTGGACTTTCCACAGTTCTGACAGGAATTTCTTGAGTGTTTGTTTTCTTTCCAGGTGTAGAACCCAAAATACATGCCGTCTTCTAGGCCTGAAAACATAGTTACCAGGCACATCAATAATATTACACTAATTCCTAGCACAGTTCCTAAAAAGGTTCCACATTCTGTTGACCCTGTCCGTTGCAGCAACTGGTTTGTGAAACAGTATTTAGTGACATCAATATCCCATTTCCAGAAGATAGGTTGGAGCCTATTACCCAAAAAGGATTTAAATGAGTTTTCCCTTCCACATAACTCTATAAGGGCTCCCTCCAGTCTTCATCTACTTGGAAGTAGTCTAACCAGGCCATCTTATAATTCTTTGTAGATGTGTTCCCAAAACTCATAAGCCACAGATGAATTAGCATCTGTGCACAAAGAACAATATAGTTTACTGCAGCTCAGAGATTTTAAGTAGCTAATTATGCCTTCTTTGTCAACTCACTATGTTTTGGTGTAAAACATTTTGTCTTGCTTCACTAAAGTGATATAAGGCATATAAGGAGTAAAAAGTTATTAAGCTCGTAGTATTAGGGATTTATAGTAAACTGAACTATGTACAGGACACAGTTATGGGGGAAATTATTTCTCACTTTCAGCTGTCTATACCCCATCTCACTCTCTGAACATTTAAAAGGAGTTATTGTTAGAGCTTGTGTAGCTATTCACATCTCTGCTTCATCACTTCCAAGGCTAAAATCGAAAACAAATCAAAGAACTTCTAGAAACAATTATTGTTTCTCTGATATTTTTAAAGAAGAACCTATATGGAATAATTTTTTTATTGGCTTTCCCCTTATTTCTGAAGTCTCATTAGTAGAATTAAAATGAGCAAGCTCTTTTACATATATTTATCTTACATCTTTTATTTCTTTGTGTTTCTATAGTGTGTCCACCAAAAATATGTTTTAAGAAGAGTCATTTTATTTAGGACACATCATATTTTTAGAACTCTAGGAAGAATAAAATTAAAATATAAAATATAGTCTTATGTAGTTCTTAATGCTCATGTTGTCTATCCCCTTTTATTCATTTTCATAATCACATATACTTCTTAAGCTTAACCATAACCTAATGCTTTAGGCTTGATGTCAAAGTTAAATGTCTTTAGTAATTAACTAAATTACTCTTGACCATTCAAGATGAGAGATGAGGCTAAAGTGTAATGGAATAGTAGAATTTGGAGGCAGAGGTGTGAATAAATTTATTTGGAGGCAGCTTTATAAAACTGCCATGTAGTTCCTGAAACATCTGCTCACTGAATGAGCAAAACAACAGAAATTGCTAATTTTATTTAATTTATTATTGGTTAGTATTCTTAAGCTGAGTGAAATTTCACTAAAGTCTCATTTACTTCTGTTATAATTATCGGAGGCAATGAAGTTAATTACTAATGAAATCTTACATGTTTGTATTAGTTGTATCATGTTTGCATATGTTACTACTAAGGAAATCTTGCATAACATCTTCTAACCACCTTCACAAGAGTATGTATGCCTTTGTGATGAACAGAGCTCGTACAATTATCCCCATCGGAAAAAAAAAAAAAACTGTGGTAATGGGAGATAAAGTAGTCGTCAGGTCCCACTGGAAAGTTCCCAGCTCATCCGTGAAATTCAAAGATATTAATTGGTTTCTTGAAGATAATCTTCTGGAACCAAAAAAAAAAGAAAAAGAAAAAAAGAAAAAAAGAACTCAAGAGTACAGACCTTCAGACTAAACTAATATTAAACTCAATAAAGCAAGTAAATGTACCTTTAACCAAGAATTTTTTCTCATTTTCAGGCGCCCCATCCACATGTCTGTCAGCAACATTTGGGTACAAGTATGCGAAACAAAAGGCCGCAATCCTCCAGACACAGCCAGTTTCAAACAAGTAGAATTGCTCCAGTTCTTGAGTTCATAGGTCAGCAGCTTCATGGCCATTCTCTCATTCTGCTTGAATGCCTTCTCCAGCACATCCAGGGCAAGCTGCCCAAACTGTCTGTAATGACACAACGGTGATCGGCAAAAATAAATACAGGCGAGAGCCCCAGAAACACTCAAAAAGATTAGATATGAGACTCTGAAAAGATTAATACAAAAGAGCAAACAGCAACTTAATAACCTCGGTTTGCACAAGCTATTCGAAAAGGGATTGCTGCTCAGAAAATGGATTGTTCTCCCTTTCCTGAAGGAACAGAACTAGAGGGCTTACACTTTAGTGTGCAGAATTAGTTTACACCAGGAATGCCTGAGCTATTTATGGGAGGGAGCCAATTCCACCCCACAGATCAGGCAATATATAGCTTGGGTTGGGACTCCCTGATAAAACCTAATTAAGAAATTTTTTGACAGAAAATACTGTTCAAAACAGACTAGCCATTAAGAAAAATTGTGGAACTACTTTTTTTTTTTTTTTAAAAGATTTTACAAAATCCATAGATGACGTTAAGAAACCAGACATGGAGACATTTTCTGGGATTTTCTGGCAAGTCATTCATTATATTTAAAGAGTAGATGCTGTCATTCTCTGTAACTTTTTAAATTAAAATTCTAAATTAGTTTCTTATTATTAATTCTAGCTTCCCTTCTTCCCTCACTACTATAATACTTAAATAATCGAAAAAATCAAAAACATTTCTAACTTTTCCATCTTCCACCATCATGCTCTGGTTCTTTAATACATAATACATTTGTTTTTCTGCCTGAGAGTTACTTAAAGTAAACCACAAGTTTTAATTTAACTTAGTATCAAAGACTGTGAGAGTTGGGAGAGACTTTCAAAATCATTAACTGAACATTTTGCAGTGAGAAAACTGAAGTCCTAAAATCTGGTCAACTAACTCACCCAGTTAATAAACAGCTGGACTAAGAAGGACTAGAACCCAAGTGTCCCAACTTGAAGGCCACCTCTCTTCCTTTTATTTCACAAAAACTTCCTTAAAATACCTAAAGACTCTTATTCACAGGAAACACATGAAATGCACAGGAACAAGTCTACTCATCTTACAAGTCTAAGGTGAGGGAGATAAAAGTGTCTAACCATTCTAAGAACTGCTGATGTTTAGTATGAAGTGAAGAGAGAACTCCTACTTTGAGTAATTTTTCAACTCTTCAGAGGCATCATCCACCATGTTGCTCTCCTTAGCTTCCCGTGCCATGGCTCGGTAGAGTATACAAGCCATCACTGCCTTAACCGTGGCCTCCTCGCCATGCTGCCAGAAGAACATGGCCATCTTCTGCCTTTTCATTAGCACAGCCCAAACCAGCAGTTCATTGTAAGGGTAAGTAAAGCCAGGAGCCTCAGGGTCATCTGATATGTTTTGTTCTTTCAACTTCTTCAATTTATGAAGGGCTACAGACTTTTCCTGTTGGAAAATAAAATAGGAATGGGTTTCCAAATACTCAGATTTATGCTGTTTTACCTAAAAATATAAATAAAAAATTTAAAAATAGAATATCCTAGAAATATTTTTTAAATCACTGAAAAAAGATAGAACACTAATAGCACTTTATAAACCAGAAAAGCAAAATAAAGTGGCCTTTTAAGGTAATCTATTTCTTATTGCATCTAATAGTTCTAGGGTCCCTAAGCTGAGATACTTTAAATTTTTTTACCACAACTTAAAACACTGCACCTTTCGAACAGAGCCACTATTATGTAAGATTTGGGATTCTTTTTCTTTTGTTTTTTTCATTTCCTAAAGCCAACAATTATTATTTTTAATTAAAAGAGTCATAGTAAAAATTGTAATAAGCTTCTTCTATTTCTATAAATAAAGGAAATTTATAATCACTGATGATTTATAAATAAAGGGTAATTTCATAAAATACCTTTTTATTCTAGAAGGTATGGAAAGCAAACCTCTTTCAGTCAACATAGTAACCATTAATGAAAACTCAGCAAAAGCATTTATCCCACAAGAAAAGTAGGATTGAGGTAGTATGAGGAGGAAGTAACAATGTTGTATGTACATGCGCATGCATACACACATACACACACACACACACACACACATTATCATTGCCAAAGTGTAATATTAGGCTAAAATTAATTTCAAGAAAGCCTTAAAGGGGACAAAATAAGATGCAAAAGGACAATCTGAGAAAGAAGTAAAAGAAGAGAAGGAAAAAGTCACATCCAATTAGCCTTGGGGACAGGAGGATGAGGATTTGGTGTTTGATTAAGGATTACATTTTTTGCATGCCCTCCCATGGACTACCTTTCTGAGTCACCATCTAGACATGGTGGCAGTGGGAACAAGGATGATATGACTGAAATGCCAGCCTTGGCAATCATTTAGCTCCCAGTGCTGTCCTGGGCCTTTGCTCATTGTTAGAGGATAGCTGTGTTGTTTTTTATTTGGGACATTTGTTTATGATGCTTGTAAATGGTTCCTCTATTTCTACCTCCTTTTCTCCAATTTTAAATGACGAAATGGTCTCAGTCTGCAAGAATAATTTTACTTTTAAGTCTTAAAAGAAGTAATGGTACCTTGAACTTGTAAGGCAGGGCAGTTCTAATGAACTGAGAATGAAGCGTACTTTCTGTAGATTCTTTTCCGCTTGCTGAGGTGCATCTCCTGTGAAGAGAGGGCTGGGAAAGGCTTTGAGCACAGCTGGTCACTCTCTGGCATATGTTATTTTATTTTCAAAATAAAATGAAAAGGAGAAAAGATTATATCAGTAACAATTACTTTATTTCTAGACAGTAATGAAAATCAAATATAATATCATGTCCTATTAAATATCCAATGGTTCGGTCTCTCATCCATGATTAGTAATTAATCATTAATCAGAAATTAATTACTCAGTCACCCAAAAAGGAGCTCTCATGATCTCCTTATTAAACACACTATTTCCAAACATCTCAGAGAACATGTTCTTTCGTTTCCGATTATATATCTGCAATCCTTCTCTATGTGGAAATTCCATTAGAATCAATGGATGTTCTATATCTGGAACAAGCTCCAAGTAGGCAATAAAGATACACAGTTCTGATAAGAAAAAGTTCCCATTCACAAACACCTCCAAGGTTAAGGTTAAGTTAGAAAGTTATGTGATTTCTCCACGTGTTATATAATATCACCACTGGAATTCTAATGGCTAGGCCCAACAACAACATAATTTATTGCTTATTAGCATGAAGCTTTCAGCAATGAGAAAGAAAAATAAAAAGAAGCATTCTTAGAGACTGGTATGAAAATTTATAATGCAAACCACAGGCGTTTAAGTATTTTAGTTTATGTTTTATGGATATAAATTAGACTTCTTAAAGTCTAATCAAGACGTTTTAAAGATAATACTCGAATTATTATCATTGTAATACAGACTTAATAGAATCATTAGTAATAATCGTAATGACTTATTATTAATAGTTACTTTATATCCTTTATGAAAAACCCAGAAATCTGGGGTTTTAGCTATTATTTAGTGCTTTTGAGGAATTTATGGAAGGGGTATTATTATTCCCATATTATAGGTGAGGAAGCTGATATACAGGTTAAGTTTCTCATTCAAGATTACACAGCAACTACTGAGCAAAATGAAGATTCACTTCCAGATCTTTAACTCCAAACCATGTATTTATAATCGCTACGATCTGATCTACTAGGAAACACATTAAACTCTACTCTTTCACTAGAAAATAATGAGAGAAATGGGTAATTTCCTACTTCTAGAAAGGACAGTAGGGAACGTGTCTAGCCTGCTCTCCACTGGGCTATACCAAAGCCATAGTCAGTCCTCGTACCCGCCACTGGTAACCTCGCAGCAAGGTGTATTTTTTATTTTAATAAAGGAACTGACATCTGAAGTATATCCCTATGCCTTTGAAATTTCAATAAAGAACATTTTCTATGTAAGATTTTGGGGGTTTTTTCTTTTGTTTTTTCATTTCCTAAAGCCAAGTTAGCCTTTCACTTCATCTACTTCTTTACCAATAAAGGTCACTGTAGCTTGATATTCCAGACTTTCCATGTGATCTTACCCCAAACTAGCTTTTAAGTCTCATCCCTCACAACCTCCTGGCACTTCTCCAGTGACAAAGGTCTCCTTGACAGTGCATAAACATTCCCTGATGTCCACAAGGTTGTGCCCTTCATTGCTCCTGCTCTTTTCTCAACCAAAAATATTCAAAACTACCTTTTCTAACATTTTCATTATCCTTTGAGAACTAGACTTTTCCGTTTACTAATTTGTAAGGAAAATTTTAAGAAACAAGCAAAGTTTTCTCTGCTAAATAATCTAATTTTACATTCCTAGACTTTCAAAACAATGAGGAAAAATAAATATGTACAATATGTATTTTTAAGTATATTCTGCATGCATCTTCCAATAGAATCCCTACACAGTGGTCCCAAGTTTGTCATCTCCAGACTGTGGACCACTGTGAGTCTACGGATCTAATCCTATCAAGCTTTAGATGTCTGTATTTTCAAAATAAAAGAAAAAAAGAGAAGAACTGTTCATCTTTCATCACATTATTTCTACGCAAATATATTAAATAATGTTTTGTATTATGGCCAGTTATTCATAAATCTGTTTCCTCTACAACTGTTCTAAACTCCCAATCTTTATGTTTGTCCCAGGCCAGCATTCCAGCACTTAACACAGTACCTTTCATAGAGCTGATCCTCAAAAAATGTCAATAAATAGAATATGTGTTTTAGAACCAATCCCATCTGAACTTCCCAAGCCATTTTATAAAAAGTATCACTACTACTTATCCTTAATTTTATTAGGGTAGGTTTCATTTGTGCTACCTTATGTTTTCTGTAGAGGTTGTTGTAGAGGGCTCTGAAATTTTTTCTAGTGTAGCTGCTGCGATATGCTCCACCAATGAGGTACTCTACTACCAATCCAATGTCAATTAGGGTTATGCTGTAGCCTGAGAGAAGGGTGTGCTGGAACAAAAATACATAATCAATAACTTTCAGTTATTTTTTTCAGTCTCTTTCTTCTACCATGCCATTAGAACATAACCAAATCAACTGCAGAGGTACACTCGTACTTTTCAATTATCTTTACAAACTAATCAATTAATATGACCAGCTATTGATATAGTCTACTTGTTCAGACAGAAAAGGATACTCAGCCTTAACATGATTTTAGTTTTATAGACATTGATTTCTGCTCATTCACTCTTTTTCTTCTCTCATGCACGTACATACCTTAGAATAAAATACATTTAAATATAGTATAAAAGATTGTTTGTAACTGGAAATAACCTAACTACTACAACAAAAATAAAATTACTGAAGGATAAATTGAATGTATGTGATCCAAAATTAACATTGGGTTAAATCTTCACCCTCTCTTTTTATGAAAATGGCTAGAATGCTTTGCATTGTGTTGATCACGTCATACATACAAAAAAGAGCATGGAAGTACTTGAAGTAGAACAAATAGAAATAAGGAACATGGAACGGCAGAACCAAATGAGATACAAAACATGAAGCTGTGCCAAGAAAATGTTATGGTTGGTAGGAGAGCTGAGTAGCAGACATCCGAGTACTTGCATCTTAGTCCCCTTAAAACTCACTTTACTATTTTTTCAATACTATTTATTGCTCCTGAACTGCAATTCACAGGACATTTTTAAAGGCACACAGAGTGCTGAACAAGACCGTTGAAAAAAACAGATTATGAATAACATTCACAAAGCTTTGAACAAGAAATAAGGTGATATATATGAATGTGTGAATAATTTAATTTCTCTTTTTTGTATTCATAATTTATTTTTTCAAGGAATACCAAGAATTATGCTCTATTTGCTGCTAGTTAAGAGCATATTTAACCTATCCAATTCCCTTTTTGTTTTCAGTTTCTTGTGACAGAATCAGAGTTTAAGGAAATACCTAAGGAAAATTATTTCGATATAGCATAAATCAATGCAAACTAAATGTACATCAGCAGGGACACTTTTGCTGACTACTGATTTGCAAATTAAATGTCTTCTTCCACGCTCCTTTCACTCTGGCTCTCTCACCAAGTCAATGTAATCAGAAAGCCCCTCTCCATCAAGACATTACACTTGCAAAAAAACAAGGGAAGAAATTTTGAAATATGCCATGGAGGGATTTTAATCACAGTGACTAATAAAAGGCATACCCAGTTTTCTGCATATGTTGAATAAAAGTTCTTGGTAATTAAAAGAGAAGGAATTAATGCATAAAAACCTGTTAAAATTGGCAAGTTTTGGTAAGTAATGGGACAGATTATACAGATTATTTAAGTCTGACTTAACTTGAGATTCAATGAGAACATAATGAGCAAAATATAAGAAAGGGTATAGAGCAGTGGGATTCATCCTGGTTTCCTAGAACAATGCTTCGACTGTGGAAAGAAGTAAAAGCCTCCAAACTATCACTAATAGTCAAAATGATAATAACAAAAACAATGGAAATCATGTATTTGTCCTCTGATAAAGACAACAGAAATAAGTAGTGTCTTTATTTTCAAAAGATATTATTATCATCATTGGCAATACTGCTATATCATGTTGAGCTGAACTTCTGATTAGAAGTTTTGTATGTTTTTGATTCATATTCTATAAAAGAAAATAATTATTAGCCACTTCTACTTACTGAGTGGATCAAAACTTTAAAAACACAAAGTGAATTATACAGGAAAAATATGTAAGAGTGGGGTCTGGTGATAAAATTGTCCAGTCACTGGTAAAGGGGGTAGATGATTCAAATAGAATATCCAAATCTACATTTTACAAAGCTATATCTTATGACAGCTCCATCACAAAGTTAGGGGAATACACAAAGACCTTTGTACACTTTTGTAATTGGGTTACCTGTTTTACATCTTGGACAAGATGATGCAAGAGCATATTAGTAGGTCCTTGTTTCTGTAATAAAGAACAAAAGGAAGAATTTTAATTAGCTTTTAATTACCATGTACTTGAGGAAAAAAACCATTTCAGAATGCATAAATAATTCAGAATATTGAAAATTTTCTTCGACATTGTTAGCAATGAAGCTTAAGCTAAATTAATTCTAAGGAAAGTGTTTCCCAATAGAAGATGTGATTAAATTGAAATATTTTTCAAAGCAAGATATATATAGGTAGGTAGTAAGGACTTAATTAACTTTATATCACAAGAGGCAGAAATTTTAACTAATTTATAACTATTCTTTATCAGTATAAATCACACAATTACAAATTCCATCAACAAATATTTATTGAACACTTACTTATGTTCAATCAAGCTTCTGAGGGAGTCAATGAAGAATATAAGTACTTCCTTTGAAGAGTTTTTATAGTCTAATAGAAGAGAGTAGGTACTTAAAAAAAAATCAACAACATGAAGCTGTATGTGCTCAAAAAGAGTTGTAAGTAATTTGTACATAGGGACAGATCACTGTGCACCGAAGTATTCAAGAAGAAAAGCTAAGAGTCAAAGGACAAGGAAGGACATTTCAAGAAGGGTACAGGACTTAAGCAATTGGAATCTTTACAATGAGTAACCCAGTTTAGTTTCAATAAAGGGTTTGCACAGGAAAGTTTCAGAAACGGAATTTTAACTGTGCCCTTAGGTTGAGATGCTTTCAATAACTCAATAATACTAATTTGTTCTTATTCGCAATTTTAGCATTAACTACAGTCTTACTACAATACTTTCTTAAGTTAGTTTATGCGTCTACTCTGTGAAAACTAATTATAGGTAATATAGAAATGACCATAGATAAAATGGAATTGGTAAGAATATTTCTCCTTTGGTTGAAAAGTCTGTCTCTCTGTGAGCTATATTTGCACACAAACACTCAAGAAGACTTGAACACTCAAGCTAAATCTTAAGGGAAACCTTAAAGGAGCTAATTGAGGAAATGATCCAACACTCACTGTGTTATAGAGCTCTTCCAGTCGAGGGATGGTAAGAAAGCGATGGAGATTCACTCCATATTCTATCAAGAGTTTCACAAAATCCACCCGATCCATCACTAAAGCATCTAACATTGCTTGTTCCAGTGATCCGGGCTTCAGGGAGTAAAAACAAATAAAAAATAGAGACAATTAAGAAACTAGAAATAAAGAATTATGTATATTTGAACTAAAAACTATACAGGCACAATAAATATAAAAAAGTATATCTTACTTATAAATGTTCAGGATCTCAGTGAAGAAATAATAAAAAGTGAACTTGAAGTTGTAAAGGACATGCTAAATAAATTTTTTCTTGAATGAGAAGACTGACTATTATAAAGATCTCAACAGTTCCCAAATTAATGTACAGGTTTAATGAAATTCAAATAAAAACCAAATGTTTCTCTTTTGGGGGTAGAAGTAGGTAACTTGGCATGTTTCCATTTAAACTACACCTGACTCTGGGTATATTTTAAATGCCAAATTAAACATACTCCTACCTAAAACGCCATTAAAACTATAGTAAAGGGATTTTTTTTTTAATGAATCCATAAGTATAAGAAGAGTACTACATTTTTTAAGTTGGAAAGCAGATGGTCAAACAGTAATTGATGTAGCAGTCTCCAGAAAGCCAGAAAGTAAAAGTCCACAGAAATTGAAACTTGAAAAAGTCAATAACCAAACAAATTATGCCACAGAATTCTGGCAGCATCAGGATGAAATAGAAGCACATGTGTGGAATTCCTAATGTTGGAACCTTCCTAGTCATCGTCCACCATCTAGCTTCCATAACACAAGTAACAAGGCTTTTACCTTCCAGGCAGGGGCTGGATGGGTTCTTTTCCAGTATTGTGACTAACACCAGAGAAAAGACATGAATATGCTGACATCTCATGTCCCCCAACAAATGGCAGCCAGATCACTGCACTATGAAGCTCAAACCTATAGGCTCAGAATTTCTAATGTGTTTTCTATCCTCTATTCCTAAACAAAAAGTCTAGAACAAATAGAACACAAAACATCAGCTAGGAGGAATCAGACAATGCAGGAAAAGGAAAATTTCAAAACCACTATCATTAATAGCCTCAGAAATAAATGAAGATATTTGTATTCAGGATGCTATTTGTTTAAAAAGGACAATCAAAGAACAAATTTAGAAATTAAGAGTATGTTACCAAAAACAAAAAGCTACCTGCAAGGCAGGAAAATTAAAGTTGAGGAAAACTATCAAAAAAAAAAAAGATATAAAAGATAAGAGGAATAAGCAAATATTAGAGGAGCAATCCATGGCCTAACATTTAAATAATAGACATTCCAAAAAGAAAGCAGAGAAAAGATGGGAAGAAATTCCCCAGATGGAAATGTATTATTGTTGATTTGAAAGCATGTGTCTAGCATAATGGATATGAAGACTCACAACAATACACATCATTGTGAATCTCAGAACACTGGAAAAGGGTTTTTTAAACTTCCAGAGGGAGAAAAAATGGTCACAAATAAAGGATTGGAAAAGAAAGATTTTTCCTTCTCAGCAGCAATGTTGGGTACTAGAAGCTTAGCATTCAGAATTCTCTAAGAGAATTACTTCCAAACTTGAATTAAAATATATTCAAACACACAAGTCCTCAAAATTTTGATCTCTCATCCTCCATTTCTCAGCGAATTACTGAAGGATGCACACCATTAAAATAAAGGAGTAAACCAAGAAAGAGGAAGATAGGGAATACAGAAAACAAGTGCTCTAACACAGGACTCCCACACGACAATGAAGGACGACAGTTCAGCACCACGAATAGCAAGGCAACCAGTCTAAAGGGCAGCTGTCTAAAACCAATAAACCACACAAACAGCAATATAACTTATATTTAGAAATATGGAGATCTACAAATTCCAGAGCAGTCAAAACAAATGTCAAAAGTGTTTGGTTCTTGGGATTAGCAGGGCAAAGAACTAGTTTGAATAGTAACCTTTTAATACCAGTTGATGTTTTAAAATTGTGCATGGATTAGTTTGATCCAAAAATAATAAACCTGCGATATGGCCACAACTGTAATTTTTAAAAATAAAATGTTAATGATTATTATCACTACCACTACAGGTCATCTTTCTTCCGTTTTTCTGTTTTCACTAATTTCTACCTTGAGAACTTATTACATTCTAACGAAAAAAATAAGATGGACTTTAAGTTTTAAATAACGATTAAAAAAAAAAATCCTTCCATTCTTTCCTTGCGTCTTCCTTTGTCAGCTTCAATTAGGCTGCAGAGCCAGAGGGAAAAAACTGTTTTCAGGAAAGCAGAGTAGATGAGAGAAATATTCTAGTGATCGATCCTTGGGCACCCAACTACAGAGATGCTACCCCCTGCTCCCCCATCAATCCAATATATTTATCCTCCAATTTTCTCTTTCCTCCCTAAAAAATCAACACACAAAATATTTTTTTCGCATAACCATTTTCATTATACCTGCCAATGTTGTCCATGTATTAGGATGTGTTTCTTGGCAATGTCCATTCTGTCCCAAGCCATTGCCAGATTTATTTGTTCAGATGCTGATAAATTTGTGCCTAGGGTAAAAGAAAGGATCATACAATTTATTTAAAATGTCAACATATAAAGCACAAAGTGCCATGGAATGTGAAAAGAGAAACTGAGGAACAGTTATAACCCTATTGAGACACTCACCTTTTTAAAATATATTATTTTCAGGTGTACAGCATAATGGTTAGACATTTACGTAATTTAGAAAGTGATTCCCCCTAAACACTCTAGTACTCACCTGGCACTATACATAAACAATGCAATATTATTGACTATATTCCCTTTGCTGTATTTCACATCCCATGACTATTTTGTAACTACCAATTTGTACTTCAAATACCCACCTTTTAACAGAGCTGTTAGGATTGCTAAATCAAGGTCTTGCAACTCCTCAGAATCAGCCTCAAATATGATAATCTAAACAGTTGAAAAACAGAAAGCCACACATTTTGGGAATTAGCCAAGAAATGCTTTCAAGAGTGCCCACAAAACTTACTTCTGAGTTAATGAATTGAGGAAAATGAACTTTATTAATGTCAAAAAACACACAAAGTTAAAAAAACTTTTTTTAACTTATAGGAGAGAAAAAAATTTTAAGTAAGTTCATGGAGAAGATGTTCACGCAAGGAAAAAAAAAAACCTAAAACTTCCATGTATCTTAGAGGAAACATATACGAAAGAATATTACTACATTAATTTATCATTCACATGCTGTAATGAAAATCTCTGTCAAGTGCTCATGTAAAGACAATCATTCCTTCTGTTCCCTTAGCCTTAGAAACTAAAACTTTTGCTTTTTAATGAGAAATGAATCCTCAAAAAATTTTTATAAAATAAGTGAGGCAATTACAATGCACCCAGTGAGGAAGTATAATGGATGGCACAGACTGTCGGCACGGTGTCAAAGTGTCCAGCGTATCCTAGCACGTCACTGATATTTTTTTAAAACAAAGAAGGATGTTATCTATGATTATAAAAGGTCTCCTGCTGTTAACAAATGTCTCTCAGTCTTTCCAAATGAAGGTACATTTTATATAGTAGAGGGAGCTGTCAACAAAAAAGAGCCCATACCAACAAGTTCTAGCCCCAGATATCAGCCTTCGGTAAATATCTTATAGCCTCTGAATCTCAGAATCCTCACCCACAAAATGACAGGAACCCTAATCTCTAAGGTCCCATAAAGATAGAAAAATTACTACAATTCACTCATTATTTTCCTCCACCTAACAGCCCCCCTATATTCATGCATAAAATCAACCCTCAATTGTACAAGAGCTGAGAACCTAATTCCTGTAATGTGCAAACCCTTTGCTGCCTTCTCTAGTTCCCTCCTGAGCATTACATAGCTCATTAATAACTCTCCTTGATGACAGGAAGGGGCAAATAAAAGGGCAATCTCTTTACCATGTCTTTTTCTTAACTTACTGATTATTGTGGAAAATATAAAATGTAGTAGACCATATATAAGATTTCAGTTCTCAGCTCAAATTTCAGTTCTACCATTTTGTTAACTGCATGACTAGGTAAATCATTTAAATTCTCAAAAAAAGAGAAAGCACAGTGCTAATTGTAGACATGATTGTTAATTTTGTTGTTATTTTAAGTCAACTAAAATCCCAAAGGATTTTTCACATGTTTAGCCATGCTTTATTTAACCCAAACTTATTCAATTGGTTTTTTGTAGCCAAGTGCTTAAATATTACCAAAATCTTGTATAATTTGGTCCAGCCTTCAAATTCTGGAAATATCACTATGAATCAAGACATATGTGCATAATTACTGTCAACTTTATATCAACCAAGTCATTGATAAAAATTTTGATCACAGTACCCTAAAACACTAAAACCTTTTCCTGAATTCATATTATGTTCATAGTCCATAGTTTGTGGGCTCCGTTTTCTATTCTAGAGTATAGGATACGCTGACATTTCCCACTGCCAGTACATTCCCAATGATCTCCTGCCGGATTCGCTCAGAATGCTGTGATGTATCATCTAACCCAGCTAACTCGAGGTCATGTAAGACATGGAGCTGTTTCTTTAATCTTTCAAAGTATTTATGTGTAATTTTCGCCAGACTTGATCTCTTTTATGTAATACTGCTATACTAAGTGCTTTTTCCCAGGTACAATTGGGAATTTTAAACAGGTGGGTAAAGAGCCAAGTTACTCAACTAGGGGTCAAGTTCTGTCGAGTATATATATATATATATATATATAAAGTTAAAAATAAAAAATTCCATACTTTAAAAAATAGTGAAAATAAATAGTATGATTGTTGAAAATTGGCATTTTTAAGTCAGTTAAGTCATCACCTCATCATACTCACAGAATCTCTGTGTACCATACACTCCATTAAAATTTGAAAAAGGTGCTTGGACTGTTTAAGACTAAAGTTGAAAGTGTTCTGAATCATGCAGATGATCTCCTCCTTCACCTGAGGACGAAGGGATCTAGGAGAGAGATAGATGGTCATGACTGACTTGACACAATGCAGAGTTGGGAACAAGACAGCAACATCAGTATAAAAAAATCCAACTGTCTGCCCTACCTGACTGAGAAGCGTTCTATGGACAGTTTTGCTATGGAAGAAAATGAGTGGGAAGCAAAAGAAAGCAGGCACCAGGGAAGTCTGAATTTGAAAGTGAGAATACGTCGATCCGTTACAATCTTGGAAAGAATGCACTCTGAGGCCAGGCTCTCAGGTGACAGATTTCCAGGGAGCAATTAAGGTCCAGAAGTTGTGGGCATCATATTTGCAAAAGGATCTGAAACCACAAAAGGTTTAAGAATCACTCATCGAGGCTGACTTTAGGAAAGGGACAGGAGTGAAAGGATAAGGAAAGGTGTAGAGGGTAGAAGTAGAGAGCTGAGGGCTGAAACAGGAGAGAAATTGTAAGGAAAGAGTCATCAGAGAGCAGTTATAACAAGCGGTGAATGTTTACTAAGTAAATTAGTAGGGTCGATATTTTAGTTGATTATCACTATATTTACTTACATAGTGGAAATATCATGCTTTTGAAATAGGAAGAATCACACTGGAGATAGGATAGCTAGAGAAAAACTGCTTTCTTATTTGAAAAGGGAAAAGAACTAAAACTTTGAATAAGCACAACATGTCCTATATAAATGCCAGGATGTCAATTGCCCCAATTCTTGGTATTTTTACTAATGGTGAATGAATCTGAAGGCAATCTAGAGCCAACACTGGTTCCCTCACCCAGTGCAGAATTTTTTCAGGGCCAATTGCAGGAGCATCTCCTCCCTCACTCTCCCCACACTTTTTCCTGATGCTCAGACAAGGCCTAAGCATCCCCTATAGAGGCAGACCATTCTTTAGCTAAGTAAACAGCAACATATATCATTGTAGAGTGACAGGGCATTTTGATGTTAATTAATAACTATAAAAATTACTGAAAAGTAAATTACAGTCTCTACCTCTGTCCTCCAAAGATATCTGGTGCACATAAAAGCAGAGCTTCAAGAACTAAAACAGAGAAATAAATAGTCCCCATAATTTTAAAAATAAAAAGTCAACAACTCACCCTCCATCTGCTAAGTGCTTGTGGGTGAAGGCCAAGAGGTCAGCAGCCCTTCCAGTGCCTTCACACACCACCACTGGATGTTTGTCTTTCACAGTCTCCCACACCGAGAGGATGACATTGGGACCTCCTTCCACCACCAGCCCCACCATGGGCACACCTTGTCTTGAGCCTATTTCAGATGACAAACAATACCGAACCATTACAAAGCAACCCTGTCTTGGTGAATCAGCCATTTTGATTTCCAGACACACACAAGTGTTTCAATCACCACAAATATTTGTAACTTGCCTTAGCAACTCTCTCTTCTTTGACTCAGGCTTGCATAGCTCAAGACCAAGCCAGAAGATCAGACTTTAAATAAAAGGACCATAAATACGATGAGAGCATCTTCAAGATTTCACAGGTTAAAAAAAAAAACAGCTAAATGTTTTCATTAATTAAAAAAAAAAGTAGTCTTTAAGAAATTTTAACTTTTTATTGTGGAAAATTTCAAACTTATCTCAAATAAAACAGAATAATAGTAATGGATCCCAATATATCCCATCATTCATCCAAAAATGATCAACCTTTTGCCTATTCAATCAACTTTTAATGGCGGTTATTTCTGAAAATAAGATGTGATGGGTAAATCTCAAAGAAGTTATACATTTCAATTTATTCTATTTTTCACTTTTGAAATTCTTATCAGAACTACATATTTTATTAAAGGAAGACTGTGGAGTCATTCTTTTTAAAAAGATATTAAGTAAAAAAAAGTTATGGAATTATTTTCATAGCATTATCCTATTTATTTTTAGAAACATAGACATGAGTATGTATAATATATATCGAGAAGACTGGAAAGACATACATCAAATTATTAATAATAGAGAAGGGAAGGAGAATTTGGGTATTTGGGGAGTTTTTAAATTAATTTTTATTTTTCAATTAGAGTTGACATCCAATGTTATTTGGGGACATTTTGAAAAGAGACTTTTTTTATTCTATAGATATCCTATTTGATTTAACATTTAAATCACACATGTATTGATTTATTTAAATCAATATTTCATTTTACTTTTCAAAAGAAAAACTGGCAGGCAATGCCACATTCACATTGAGGATTTTAATGTGAGCCCTATCTTTTACAGTGCCTTCTGCTTCTCATGCTTCTCCCCCTCACAGTGAGGAGACTACAAGGCCAACATTTGAGGGAAGTCTTTGCCCGCTCCCCTATTTATTAGAGTGCTCCAGACCCCCAAATTCCTGCTACCATGGACTGACTGCTTGGGCCTCTGCCCAAATATGTTCTCCCCAAGAACATACTTGCCCAAGCAAAAGGCAGGGGGTACGGGAGAGGTGGATAGAGTCTGGACATATAGGCTAGTGTGGCCAGGTGACCACATGAGGCACCTGTCATGGCAAGAATGGACTGAGCCAAGGTTAGGAAGAGAAGCAGAGAGTGAGCTATATGACAGGGCAAGGTGCTGGCTCTGCTTCACCCCTGTATTTTGGTTCATTATTCCTAAAAATCCAAGATTCTAAACTCAAAGGTAAAGGGTAGAACATCATACAGGTTATTAGTTTGATGTAAGGATTTTAAGTATTTGGACATGTTGTGTGTACACTTCATGTGGTCTGCTTGCCCTGTACTGTGCCCACCCACCCACCCCCCACCAGATAATAGGAGTGGGCCAGGCATCCAAATACTTTCTCCGGCTTACTTGATTGTTTTGACATTCTACACTTTTATTTTTATATATATATATATATACCTCTAACTCATTATTTTCTTTCTATTACTAAAAAGTGAATTTAAAAAATGTAGGGGTTCAGAACGTTACCCCAAGGTGTGCCCCTGTGGTATGAGGGCTATTTTGAGCTAAGGCAACTAAGATCCTATGGGCTCAAGAGAAACTTCTGTCCTACCCACCCCACTCCCAATTACCTAGAAGAATTTAAGTTAGGGCCCTTGCTCATAATACGAGTTATCATGTCAAATAACTTTTTGTGACCTATCTATAGGGCAGGACAAACTATTAATTGCTGAACATGTCCTCTTCCTACCATCCTACAATGACCTTCCTCCCCTCTGAAGCCCCAAAACACCTTACCTCAGCCTTAGCTCAGAATGCCATATATACCACATTTTAACTTTCTGTCTCTGAACCTCTTATATGTGTGGGGTCTCTGACTCTCTCATGTATGTGAGGTTCCCATATGTACATATGTAATTAAATGTGGCAACTTGTCTTGTTAACCATCTCAGAAAGATTTATTTATGAGACCAGCCAAAAAAATACTTGAAGGAGGAAAGTTTTTTCCTCCTTCACAAAATATCAATTAATAGTCACAGGATTCCTCTAATAAGATAGTCTTATAAAAGTGAAATGAAATGGAGAAAATGTTATATTAAAGCATAAAAGTAACAGAAGAAAATTTAGGTGTATATTTCCTTAATCATGGAATTATTGAAATGAATTCAGAAAACTTTTAGAAGAGAATCTCTTACATCCTATATAATGAAGTATTAGGTAGCTATTAAAATGTGCTAAATTAGGCTTATTGATGTGGAAATTCATCCATGTTTGGGGGAAAACTATAAAAGAAGTAGGGGTAATATATAATCCCAGTGTACATTTTTTAAATGTTGCTTTGTGTGTCTAAAAATTTCTGAAAGCATAAATATGAAAAATTTAACAGTGGTTAGTTTTTGATAGGAGATTATGGAAAAACATCTCTTCTTTGGCTTTATATAAATGAGAGCATGTAATACTTACATTATCCTAAAAAAACAAATTAATAAGATGATATTTTGTGGGAAAGGGAAAGATAGAATTCAATTTCTGTTATGTATATTTTCCTTAAAGCAATAATTAATTTCCACAAAAATATTTATTGTTTTCTACAGAAAAGATCTTACTGATGCTACTAATTAAGTTTGTTTAAAAAGAAAAGAATCCCTGAGAAATCTCACTAGAAAGCTGCCTCTACTCCTGGCTCCCAGTTAAGCAGGAAGACGATATTACAGCTCAAAATTAAAAGCTCCTGGAAGAGCCACTCCAGTAAAGGGAACCCGGCCTGGTTCATCAGGACTCAAATTATAAAGACATACAGAAGAATCAGATCTGGAGTACAGAGGAATCGGGTCTATCCAAACAATCTTACAGAACAGAAACTGACATTGACCACATTACAACTGACCGAACCCAGGGATTCCTATAGCAACTTTATAAAGTTAAATGTCTCTTTTTTTTTTTTTTTTTTTGGATAAGTACTTTCTTCCAGCATCAAGGGTATGCCGGGGACTCCAAGAAGCCCAACTTAAAAGAAATAAAAGAAATCAACAAAATATTCAAGTATGTTCATTCCATACAAATAAATCCCTTTTTGATCACAAATACAAATAGGGTAGAAAGCCTCCCTGGTAAGCATGGTAGGTATGAAGATCAGCTTTGATGTATAAGAACTGGGAGTTTGCTTTGCTTAAGGGGTTTTTTACTTTTGCCCTTCCTTTCTTCATTCCTTCCTTTTCTCTCTTCATTCTTTCCTTCTTCCATTTTGTGTGTGTGCACGTGCATGTATGTGCGTGTGTGTGTGTGTGTAGGCAGTTTACTGTTTTTACTCTTTTTGCTCTTTTCGTATCAGTTCCCCATAGAACTGTAAGTGTTACCTATGCACTGGCACTGACTCCACATTCTTTCTCCACAAACACTGAAACTCTCCAAATAAATCTTAAGTTTTAAGATCTTTGAAAGTAGAACTGTCGCTTGCTGGTATATGTAAGCTCATGGTTGTTTTCACTCATCCTCAAAGAGAGGATTAGTAGGGAATAAGAAAGACAAAGACTTTGCCTCCTGGGCACACGTAAGAGTGCTGTACAGAACCCCTGAGCAATTTCTATGGTGAGTACAGGTCAATAGAGGCAACAGGAAATTTTAAGTCACTGATATTTCGGACCCTTAACAGAGCCGCCCCTCAGAGATTTTTCTTCAGAGCCAATTCCTGACTGTCCCCTCCTCTGTGGGTCTCCCTTCCCCTGTCCACTTCCACTCTACAGAGGACCACACACCTGATCCTCTCTCACCTTTCTTGACCTGAAAGAGCTTCCAATCTTCATTCATAATATGCTCTATGTGACACTTCCCAGAGTCCCTTCCTCACCCCCCACCCCAATCAGGAAACGACCCCTGTATCAAAGAAAGATAAAAAGATAGAAAGAAATAGACAGTACTGAAGACATACTGTGTACCCAGCACTTTTCAACACACATCTAACATACTTTATCTCAATACTCACAACATCAATTAGAAGTAGATAGTTCCTTGCATTTCATATTAAGAAAACAGTTTGGAATATGTTAACTTGTCCAAGGTCACAGGGAGTAAATGACAGAGATTTGATCTGTCTGACCTCACTACATTCTGCTGCATCAGAGGATCAAGGCCAAAAACTCAAAGGACAACCAATCAGGCTTTCCTAGTCATGAGTCAAAGGTTGACGAGGACTTGTGCCTCTCGAGGCCCTGCCTGCTTCCTTACCTTCTGCTCCAAAGAGTGGGAATATTATCTGGAAGATTTAACTCATCAAAGAGGCAGGGGCCCACCTTCTGCTGCCTCAGACAAAAAGTCTCCATTTCTCCCAGCAGCACAGAGCCCTCCTCTTCCTCATAAGTATTCCCACCTCTCCACTCAAGGATGTTCACTGAATCCAGCCCTCCCATAGCCTCTGCCTGCTACAGATACTTCGGAAATGGCCACCGCAAAAGTACCACTGTGAGCAAGTCACAACATGGATACCTTCAGTGGTTCCTATTCTAAAAGCCCTGTCTGAATACAACCCATTCCTGTCTCGGGCCACCCCACCCATATGTGAAGTGTCATCTCCCCTATGAAAGCTCATAGCCTCCCTCTTGTGAGAGCAGTCTCCTTATTGCTCCTTAGCCATTCCCATTCTCGCATTGATACTTCTTTCCTCTCTCCCTCCATCCATTCAACCCTAAGGACTCTTGGAGGCTCTGCTGAAGTTTCTACTCCTCCACAAACCTCCTCATCTATACTGTCCCGCAGAGATTTTTCCTCCCTCCCAACAGTCACCAACAGCACTGTACCACTTCACACCCTGTTTTCTTCAGGCTGTGGGTTTACACATGTTAATTTGAGGCAGGAGCTACCTTGGACCTTTCTACTCAAATGACAACAGAGCACCTTGCCCCACAGCAGGCCCCCAGCCAGGATGTCATGGATGAACCCCCAGCGTACTCACAGCTGTGTATTTTCTGCAGAGACAAGTACTTTTCCAGGTTCCTCCTGAGCTTCATCTCATTTCCGTACTTGCCCACAGTCCCATCATCAGACAGGATGAAGTGGGAATGCATGCTGTTGAGTGTGGCGAGCTTGCTGAGGGGGTTTCCCAGAGTCTGGTAGAGGCACACCACCTGCAGAACAGCACGGACAAGGGATGCTCAGAGCTTGAGATCCTTCCCTCAGCTCAACTGCTCCAAAGGCCTATCTTTGTGTGCTATAGAGTTCTTGTTGAGGTTAAAAAGCATGACTTGCAACCAAGAGCAGTGCTTCTCAAGCTTTGTGTGGTGAAGGGTGAATTTTCTTTTATTTTTCATTTTTTATGGACCAATATGTGATCCTACTATGTATGACTAGTATGCAGTTCTGCTCATGAGACTCAACGATGCAAGTTCAACAACACTAGCACATTCCACGCTCAGCAAGATAAGTCCACTGACCATGTGCTTGGATGTCACAGCACTGCCACATTGCTAAAAATGGTTCAAAATATTTATTTTCAACTTCAATACTTATCTTGCTTCAGATAGTTGGAAAACAGTTTAGGGATCGGCATCGGTACACAGAACACTTCACTGTCCAGAAAATATGGGAGATGGGTACAAAAGAGTTCATTATTCTAATATAGCCACTCTTTAATATGTTTAAATTTTCCAAAATGAAAGATAAAGTAAACCATAAGCCTGTCTATATTAAATGACATAGAAAAATGACTATGTTAAATAGCTAAGCTAAAAAATAGATTCACAGTTGTGGGTTTCAGTCATTACTTATTTTACATACAAACTTTTTTTATTATTATACACATGTACACATACATAGAAAAAATTCTGTAATAATACACACCAAAGTATTAATGATAGTTATCTTTCTTGTTCATACCTTTTGTAATATCTGAGATTTTTACCAAAAATATACATTAGTCATAAACATAATTTGACAGGTTTAGTCCCTTTAGAACAACAAACAGATAGTATCAAAGAATCAATATATAGGAATAAATGAAACAGAGAGTAGTATGAGAAGAGGGAAGAGAAGGGCCAAATTATGAATGTCCCTTGTTTTACTACGTGTACAACATTGCAAAAAGCTTGGCTATTGTTCTGAGCGAGACAGGATCCAATGAAGGCTTATTCAGAGGAGAAGCTCGATCTGATTTATATTTTAGAGGAACCGGTCTCGCTAGTGTGTTTAGGATAGACTGTAATAAGAGACAAGAATGAGAATAGAAAAGGCTATTCTAATTACCCAGGTAATGGAAAATGGTGGCTTGGCCCTGCTCAGCAATAGTCGAGGTCAGAAGCCGGATATATTTTTAAAGTGAAGATGAGATAATTTGTTGAAGGATCAAGTTTGAGGCATGAGACAAAGATCATTCCAGGATTAGTCCAAGGCTTTTGGCTTGAGTAACTGCAAGGATGGATTGTCATTTTCTAAGATAAGGTAAGGGAAGCAGTAGGAAGTCAGGGGTTGGTTTTGGACACTTGACACTCAAGATGTCTATTGGATATCCAAGTATAGTGCTAAATTTGTAATTAGATATATGTTCATTTCCTTTCGTTGTGAAAGGATGGTCTACTTACATCTTTTCCAATAAGATCTCTCTGGTTCTCAATGACACCCCAAGGAGGGATTCCAACTGTCCAGATTTTTCTCAAGCACTGAGAGGAATGGGCTTTCAGGGCATCCCCAACATGTTTGGACACTCCTAGGAACAACCAGTTTAGAAGTCAGGCATTAACTCAAAAATCATGCAAAACACCATGACCCCCGGAAAGAGACAAATAGACAAGCATAGGCAAAAGGCCACTGTTAGGAGAAGTTGCTGGCACAGTGGAATCAGTTGCTGTATGTTCACTCCCCCTTGACAGCTCGTACTCACTGATCTCTTTACCTGAATAATTCTCCTCTCCCTATGGGTAATTTCTGCTTATAACATTCAGTTCTGCCTAACCAGAATGTCTTACAAGCCTAGCCCTGAAACCATGAATATTCTAAGCACTTTTTTCTCTACCCTTCTCTACTGTCTCGGCAAAACATTCTGTAGATATGTCCCTTGCTTCACTGAGGCAAATTAATTGAATAGCTTTATAGATGCAAATATTCTAGAGCTAATACATTACTGTTTGCCCTTCTGGTATTGATAATAATGGCAATACTTATAATAGTCAAGTCTTACTATGCACCAAGTACTCTTTCAAGTGTTTTACATGTATTTACACTTTTAAGTAGAAATTTTTCTTAGTCTATTATTAAATTTTATAGGCAAAAATTAAGGCACAAAGAAGTTCAATAACTTGCCCAAAGTTATCAAAGTTATAACACTGGTAATTTGTAGAGCTTGGATTCTAATCCAGGATATCTGATTTTTCTTTTTATAATAGACTTTACATTTTAGAGCAGTTTTAGGTTCAAAGTAAAATTGAAAATACAGGAAATTTCAATAAGCCCCTTGTCCCCACACACCGAGCCTCCCCTACTATGAACATCCCCCACCAGAGGGTACACTCGTTATAACTAATGAACCTGGGCTGACATGTCATTATCGCTCAAAGTCCATACTTGACATTAGAGCTCGCCCTTGGTGTTGTATAGTCTATGAGTTTGGACAAATGTATAAACGACATGTATTCGCCATAATAGTGTCATACAGACTATTTTCACTGCTCTAAACATCCTCCGCACTCTGCCTATTCACCCCATGCCCCTCCTACCCCCTATTTAACCCCTAGTAACCACTGATCTTTTCATTGTCTTCAATAAAAAGACAATTTTTATTCTTTGCCTTTTCCAGAATGTCATATAGTTGGAACCATGCAGTGCATAGTTTTGAGATTGGCTTAATCTGAGTTTTCATCACAACACTGCATTATACCACTTATTCATCCTACGTATAGTATTGACTCTGCATGTGATATTAGCACAGAAAAAAAAACCCCTACAAGTTGCATACAACTGATGCATAGCCTCTAAATCATTTCCCTCTTTCTGTATCATCCCCTCTAACCCACCTTTTGCACTTGTCTCAGAGTCATTTTCTAGAATCAGAGTTCTAGACCATAGGCACACAACATTATCAACTGTGGAGCCATCTACCACAACCAACATTCGATTCCAGTTTGACATGGGTTATCGGCATTGTGGTGGTAGTGATGATGGTGGTGGTTTTTCAACAGCCTACATACATGTAATCTTAATGATACATAATATAATACACATATTATATAATAATATAATAATACACATAATACATACAGATCTGTCATTCCCTATTCATTCTCCTATTCAAAATCCTTTGAAGGCTGCCTACTGTGTAGAGAATAAAACCTCAGCCTACCAGCATGGCACCCAATCTAGGTCCATTCTTCCTTGCTGTCTCAGCCTCTGCCACGTGACATATCCAGCCAATGGCTTTCTCACCTCTTTCTACACACCTCTTAATCTCCAGCTGTGTGCCTGGCCCACAGCTACTACCTGTGCCTAGAATGTCTCTTCCTATTCTTCCCTTGAGGCTAACACCAAGAGCCATATCCTTCTCCAAGATTTTCCAGGTGCCCTCAGTCAGAACTGGAATTTCTCTTCCTCTTCCTTTTACTCCCAAATACTTTCTTTCTCAAAGATAACCCAGCTAGCATCAGTTTTTAGTTAGTTTCTTCTTATCTATTTATCACAACTTACCCCATCACTAAACCCAGGGCCCATATCTTTCTTATCTTTCATCCACAGCATCTACCCAAATGCTTTACACATAGAAGATTCTTTAGGCTTGTGGCATACAGTTTAAGTAAATGTCAAAAATTTATGCCAAGTAATGTTCAATTACAGTTGAGAAGCATCTCAAGAATAGGCAGATGCTCATAAGCAGAGCTTCTTAAAATTAAATGTCTGTAAGACACATTTGGGGATGTGACAAAAATTTAGGTCCTGAACTTGACGGTCTGGGAAGAAGCCTGCGATCTGCATTTCCAATAAGATCCCAGAGGCTGCTATTGTTCCTGAGTAGTTAAACCCTAAGGAGCTATGGACGAATCAGGTCAGACCTGGATTATTATTTAAGGGAGCTCCAACTGTGTCTCATTCCCCATTTTCTTTGTTCATATGAACTATTTCAATTGTCTTCATACTATTATTTTGTTTTCTTTAATAGGCCTTAATCTCAAACGTAAAAAAAAAAAAAAAAAGGAAAGAAAAAAAAGCAATAAGTAAAATAAAGCATGGAATACAGTGATGCAGTTAGTTATTCAAAGAAAAAGCCTTGCTCAAATCTGCCTTTTTCTGAACTCTGTAAAACTTTCCCAACCACCCCCCTTTATTACTAGAAATAAAATAAGTCCTACAGTAGGGATTACAAACACTGCCACCTTCACTTTTCTCCCAAGAATGTGAAATAATAATTATCTCAATAAAAGATACAAGAAAAACAACCAAGTTACCCATTAGTGACAGGCTAAATTCCTTGGTTTGATTTTGCTTTGTTTTTTCAATCATTTGCTTCCTTCATTCCTTCCAGTCAGAAGAAATGATTTGTTAAATCAACACATATTGCTCAATGCCTAGCAAATATGTAGGCCCTCACAATGAGGAAAAAGATCTAATTTACAGACTCATCTTAACCTGTAAAGCAAAACTTAGACATGCTACAAGTACTCCAGGCAGTTAATGCTAAAGACAATAAGAGACAAAAATGAGTTGAGATGGAGGATGCTTCATTGATGTGTTGGCATCTAGTATAAATCTTAAAGGATGGGCTGAATTTAATAGAAAACACTGGCTAGAGCCAACCAAAATAAAAAGTCAAAAGAGGAAGAAATAAAAGGAAGAATGAAAAGCCACAGTGTGATATTTGGCGTTTGTCCTATTCTTGACACAGAGCTCCTTAAATCCTTGAAATTTCCTAAGTGAGGAGAGTGACTGAGGTATTTTAATGAAGTGACTTTAGGACTACACTTAAGGATGAGGCTGGTTGTCAGAGGAAACAAAAACATGATTAGAGGGTTGGAACTTCAGTCCTACCCCCAAACTTCTAGGGAGGAAAGATGAAGATTGAGTTCAATCACTAATGATCAATGATTTTAATCAATCATGCCTGTGCAATGAAGCCTCCATAAAAACCAAATGGACAGGGTTTAGAGAGCTTCCAGGTAAATGAACATGTAGAGAAGTGAAGAGAACATGGAAGCTCTGTGCCCTTTCCCACATGCTTGTCCCCATGCGTGTCTCACACCTGGCTATTCCTGAGTTATGTATTTTTTATATATATATAACAAACTGGAAATCAAGTGACTAAACCGATAGAGGAGGTCATGGGAATCTCTAACTTACAGCCAGTTGGTCAGAACTACAGGTAACAACCTGGACTGGTAACTGGCCTCTGAAGTAGGGACAGTCTTGTGGGACTGAGCCCTTAGCCCATAGAATCCAATGTTATTTCCAGATAGAGTATCAGAATTTAGTTGAATCATAGGACATCCCACTGTTATTGAAGAACTGCCTGGTGTGGAGAAAGAACCCACCCATCTGAAGTGATGTCAGAATCATAATAGGTTAGTAACAGATTGGTAAGAGAGTAGGGTTTAGGAAGTTACTAGTTCTCAAACTTGACTGTACATTAGACACCTTTCAGGAGCTCCACCCTGAAAAACTCTAATAAATCTGGGGTAGAGTCTGTGCATCTGTATTTTTAAAGCCCCTTCGTGATTCTCCAATGTGTAGACAATTCATAAACACTGATGCAAAGTAGGGTTAAAGGTTCAGAGGCTACTATGTGAAGTTCCTGAATGTCAGATGTCAAGGAGTATGAAAGAGTCAGCGATAGAATGAGTGAAATGACAACTATGTAGTTAATTATCTCCTTATGCCCAATACACTCAATGCAATTGTGGCATGCCTCACTGATTTTCAATGCCTGGGAACTTGACCATGTCCACGCCCACATACTACACACTTGCATCGTTTCCATATTTTGTATAACCTCACCATAGTCAGAAGCCCATGAAAGAATATTTCCTTTTTACCTGAAACTTTTACCAGAAATTATGTAAAAATAGCATATTTTGACAATAGTGAAAACACATTCCAGGAAAGGTCTATTGTTCTTCAGGGTCTTTTTTTTTTCCCTAGTCAAAACACTTTTCATCTTTCTCCCACATGTTACCACATCTCCTGGGAGCATTGCAAAGCACAGATTAGGTGCTATACT
Source organism: Rousettus aegyptiacus (assembly GCF_014176215.1). Classification (NCBI taxonomy): domain Eukaryota; kingdom Metazoa; phylum Chordata; class Mammalia; order Chiroptera; family Pteropodidae; genus Rousettus; species Rousettus aegyptiacus. The sequence continues at coordinate 41,206,191 of NW_023416306.1, read as the reverse complement.
GCTTGATTAACAGTTAAAAAAGAAAAATTATTTAAAAAAAAAAAAGTATGTTAGAAGAAAGTATGCTTTACCAGTATTAATGCCTTCCGTTATTATCCATGCTCCTGTTGTCTCTGCAGCTTTGACCAGACCTTGGCTGAAGATCTCCTTAAGTTTGGAGGGCATCTTGAAGCTCTGGATGCCCCCATGGACAGAAATCACCAGCTTTGGCAGTTCCATCTTCCACTCTTTTAACATCAAATGTAACAGATGTTCCAACTTTGTATCATAAGAAGTCCTAATATACTGGAAGATAAGCATATAGACATGGACGTAAAATAGTGAAAAATATATGCCAGATAACAATAAACACACAGAAAAGCAATGGAAATGGCCTAAAATTGAAAGGAAGTGTCTGACATCTTTTTAAAAATTCATCTTTGTATAATGGAAATATTTACTTTGAAAAGATCTCATACCCCCTTTACGTTCCTTCTGGGAATTATAAGCCTCGGTAGGAAGGCTTCCTCTGATTTTCAAGGTTGGCTCACCGATGTTCTTGAGAAGATCTCAGGTAAGGCAGACATACTTCAATGTGACAAAAATCACTACTCCAGCAAATAGCACAAGCTTTTTTATTTTTTATTTTTTTCACCTAGAATGGTCTTACCTCTCAGCCTCACCAGATGCCAAACATCTCATTTTCTTTCTGATCTCAGCTTAACTGTCCCTACTTTCCTATGGCTTCCTTGAGACTTACTTATACAGTCCTAGAAAAATGGGAGTTATTCTTTTTATTCTCTCAAAGAACACTGTGTTTATTTCTCATAACATCCCCACCCTCTGTGGTAATTGTACATTTATTTCATGTTCCCTTTCCTACACTGTAACCAACATTTGTACATGGAACATATGCTCTTTGAGGCATAGCAAAATATGGGCACCCAATAACTATTTGTTCAATAGATGAAAAAATAAGTAAGTGAAGGTGATCATGAATAAAAATAAGAAGCAAAAGAAGAAGAGTAAAACTTAAAAGAAAAATTACTTTAAGAGTAAGCTTCCAAAAAAGGTTTGGAGAGGAGAATAAGGGCTGTTTTCCTGCCAACTAAATAAAACAACACACAACATTAAATGCAAAAGGTGTAGTAACTGGAAATGTAGGTCACTGTAGAACCATATTATGAAACTTTATGATGATTGCACTATTAAGAATTATTCCAAAACCATCCAACTGATGGTCATACTCCAGTGTACAGCTGATTCTGAGCTTCCCTGAGGGTGGGCGCCCTCTCTATTTTCCCCAGGGAATGCTGCCTCTAATAATGCAGCAGGTGGTGAACAAGCTTAAGAGAAACAGCTGAGAGATAGCCGACCAGTAAATACTATGCAAATTACATGTGAAATTACCATATTAGGGACAGCAGAAAAACTGGCCTGGAGAACCCAGTACTATGATTTGGAGGTTCAGAGAGAAATTTCGCCATTTCCTCCCTGAGAAGAGGCTCTTACAAGGACATAGAAGGCAGGAACAGCCATGAGTGAATAGTAATTGCTATGGCCATGCTTCAGCTAAAGCCTGCTCTGTGGTAGTAACTTTCTGCATTCCTTAAGACCAGCCCTTTGGTAACTGTCTTAAGAGCAATAAGCCAGTCTCTTCCACAGACGTCATAAGCTTGTTGAAAGAGGTCAGTCAAATAAAGAGTTGGCCACACCACACACATCTGGAAAAGGAACAATGACCCTCAGACATAAAGGAAAGAGAAGGGTCAGGTCATTTTTGTCAAGAGGTCAATAATGTGGATCTAGTTCTGCAATAACACCTGGTCGTCTGATCACCTACATTTGGAGATACAATTTGGAAGTTGTATCCTGTTAAAAACCAATAAAATAATGTAGGGTATTAGCAAACCTTGGCATGGTGGATGTGTTGTCCATCTTGGAAATTAATAGTGCCAAAAGTATCTGTAGGGCTTTTCAATGTGTGTTTTTCAACAGACCATTGTTCATTTTTGTCACCGTTGGCAGCAGAGATAGTCCAGGCATAATCTATCCCATGATGGTCTCCAATCAATCGTCCACAGCAACACCTTAAATTTTGGATAAAAACCAATTTCAAAATAGAAAACACACAATTTCAGAACAGAAAATAGATGTAGTATTTCCATATTTTTTAGGGTAATGTATAGATGAAATATATTAATAACTTTTAAAATTTCACATTAAGACTTATATTAGATTTTTAACACTGAATGATCCTCTAAGTTTAGAAACATCCTCAGTGGTTCTCTCCCTTAACTGAACATTCGAATCATTTGGGGGAATGTTTTAAAAAAATGCTAAAAGTCTCTTGTACATCCAGGTTCACAGCAGCATTATTCACAATAGCTAAGAGGCAGAAGCAACCCAATGTTCATCAACGGATAAACAGATTTTTTTATAAATGTGGTATATACATACAATTGAATATTATTTAGCCATTAAGGAAACAGAAATCCTGTAGATGAACCTTGAGGAAGTTAATGCTAATTGAAATAAATCAGTCACAAAAAGACAGATACTATATGAGTCCACTTATATGAGGTATCTAGAATAGTCAAGTACATAGAGAAAGAAAGTAAAATGGTGGTTGCCAAGAGTTGGGGGAGGGACTAATGGGGAGTTACTGTTTAACAGGCATAGAGTTTCAGTTTCACAAGCTAAAATGTTCTGGAGAGTTGTTGCACAACAATGTGAATATACTTAATGCTACTAAACTACACATTTAAAATGGTGAAAAGAAAACTCAAATTGTATACTTTAAATATGTATGGTTTATTTTATATCAACTAAAAATCTCTAACATGCAATACTTAAGGAGAGTAAGAAAATGTCCTCATGTAAAACATAGGTTCATTAAAAGGGAAGAATGTTAATCAATGCGAAAAATATATGCAAGTTCAGAGAACTATGTAAACATAGAACCATCATGAGAAAAAAGCCATAAAAGAGACTTAACTATAAACATAAATTAATAAGAAATTAATATATGTAATATTTTAAGGGGCAGAAAATTTAATAAATGTTCTTGCAAATAATTAGTAGTTTTGGAAACTTTCAAATTCATAGTCATAATTTCTACTATACAAAATAAACTAAGTATATTAAAAGGTTAGATCTTTTCAAACTAAATCTACATACAAACTAACAAAATATAATACTCATCATATTTGTGAAAGAATAAGCTTCTCATCTTCAATGAATTAGGAACAATCAGAGGAAAAAATTAAAATTTGAATACGTAGAACTTCAAAACTTTCTGCAATGAAAAATTATATATCTGAAGACCAAGAAAATTATTTGCATCAAATATGTCAGATCATATACCTATCCTATTACATACAAAAAGATTATTATTCAGCTTCATAAATAATTCAGGCTTTTGTTTGTGTGTAAAAAGCAACATAAGAACATGTACGAATGATGGGGTCCACCTAAGCAAGGAAACAGGATAAAAAATAACAAATAGTGAGAAAATAGAGGAGTTCCTTATGAAGGGGCTCTTGACTCAAAGGGAAGAGGAATAATCTCAAATGTACATAATATACATTATCAGAATCCTATAGTGAGAAATGTGTCATCTGGTCATCTTTTGGAGCACTGGTCTCTCTTGAAAATAAAAAAAGCATCTCTTCATTAACTGAATAATGCATCTCACTGTGGCTTTTTCTAAGCAGAACACCAGTGCAGGCAACTACTATTCACACCTGGAGAGATAAATCACTACTCTTCATACAACCGGTCTTCCATTTGAATCCACTTTGTTCTAAAGATTTTTCTAGTCTGTGCATTTGATTTGAGTCCATATAGTTTTATTCTACTTTTTTCCAGTTCATTAAATTTTATGAAGGTGACCCCAAAGAACCTCATCATCCCTCAAATTGAAAAAAATAAATTAAATTTAAAAGATCTCATGTTACTCCCTTTAGTTATAACTTTCAGAAGTCACGAATTATATATCACTAACAAGTACCAAACTTATAAAGATGCCTCCTGCCAATTCTCTCCCAAATTGTTTTTTTAAGTTACATAAAATATCCATCAAAATCTTAAAATTGACAGTGATTCCAAAATTCATATGGATGCATAAAAGTATCCAAAAGACAATATTTTTAAAAAAGAATAAAGCATAGAGGACTTGCCTTATGAGGTATAAAGATACATTCTGAAGCTATAATAATGAAATGTAGTGGCATTTACCAGGAACAGAAGAAGGAAATCAATAATACTAAAAAGAAAGCTCAGAAACAGAGCCATAGATATATGGAAATTTAGTATATAACATTGGTGACATCAGAAATGAATGAGCCTAGGATGGACTACTCAGTAACTGATATTAGGACTTTTGGCTCTCCATATGGAAAAAAAATCAAACTAGGTCCTATGTAAAAAAAATTTAAGTTTTAACTATTTTAAATTTCTGGATAGTGTGAAGATAGATGCTTTTCCAGTATTGTTCATATTAGTTACTTCTGAAGGTTGTAAGTTTGGGAGAGTCTTGACAGGGAGAGGTTCTGAAGAAAAAAGTAGGAGAAATAAATAAAACCTTTCGCTTCAGTATATTTTTGTTTGCTTTGACTTTTAACGAAATTTTAAATAATTACTAAAATGAGAAAAAAATTCAAGGAAAAGGTAAAAGAGGTTAGAAAAATAGGAAGTTTTCCCATGGTGTTATGGACTAAATTGTGTCCCCCAAAATCCATATGTTAAAGCCCTAATCTCCGATATGCCTATATGTGGAGATAGGCCCTTTAAGGCATCAATAAATTTTAATTGACATCACGAGTGGGGCTCTAATCCTGTAAAGACTAGTGGAAAGGCCATATGAAAGAAGATGACTGTTTGCAAAGCAGGAAAAAAAGTTTCATCAGAAACCAATCTTAATGGCATCTTGATCTTGGACTTCCAGTCTCCAGAACTGTGAGAAAATAAATGTCTATTGTGTAAGCCACCCAGTTTGTGGTATTCTGTTATAGAAGCCTGAGTGGACCAATGCACCCAGCAACCCTATCCTTCCTCTCCTCCCGTATCTATGGATGGTGTTTTCCTTTCCCCATAATTTGCTAAATTTTGGATTCCGATTTTTTTTTTAACCAGGATAAATTTAGCATCAGCTCAATCTGTAACATAAACTTCAGGATATGATAATTTTGAAATTTTCATTTTCCTCCACTTACAAAAGGTAAAAGTAAAACCAGTTCCTAACGCATAGTTTAAAATGCAAGTCACTATTAAAATTTGCACTAAATAGTCCCAAAGAGTTATTTTTGCCCATAATCTTGTGTGATATTGTGATTTGTAATAAAAACGTTTTTGGTCTTCATCCCCATTTCTGGTACAGAGCTCCTAAAACCTTTGGAATTTCCTAAGAGATAAGAGTAATAAAGGTGCTAGGAGTTGAATTAATTGTCGATGGCCAATGATTCAATCAATCACGCCTATGTAATGGAGTGTCCATAAAAAAACAAAAGGACAGAGTTTGGAGAACTTCAGATTGGTGAACAAATGGAGCTGCTGGGAGAGCGGCACACTTAGGACATGAAATCCCTGTGCCCCTTCCCACCTATATTGCCCTACGTATTTCTTCCATTTGGCTGTTCACCTGTATCCTCTTTAATATGCATTATAAGAAATTAAGCATAAGCAAATGCTTTTCTGAGTTATGTGAGCTGCTTTAGCAAATTAACTGAACCATGGAGGGGGGCATGGAAACCTTTAATCTGTAGCCCATAGGTCAGAAGCACAGATGACAACTTGGACTTTCATTTGTATCTGAAATGGAGGTTTGGGGGTGTGGGGTAGTCTTGAGCTCTTAATATATGAGATCTGACATGATCTCCAGACAGTGACAGCATTGAGTTAATTACTTGATGGTGTTGGGGGAAAAAACATCAGAATTAGTGTCAGACTTGGACTTTGGTGCACATGACTTACAAGTTACACATCAAAAACAGTGTTGTATGTGCACAAAGCATCTTCATTATCCAACTAAAATGTAAGATAGTAAAATGAAAATTCAATGACGTTTCAATTGGTAGAAGCTCTTGTCAAAGGCCTTAGCTATTTACATGTCTCAGTAATTCATGTAATCTATTACATTCAAACAATCATTCTCCTTCCAAAAAAATCTCACATTTCTTTTTTAAAACTTCCCTTGGAAAGGTATATAGGATGCACCAATAAAGCCCTTTCATTAAGTCATTCAAGATGTGAAAAACTATCCCAGTGAATTTTAGGTAGAGTGCCTAAAAGTTAAAAGAAATGTTATTTATCTAAGTCTTACCTGATTAAATTCTGGCAGACCTGGCATCTTTCGGTACATCTAAATTAAAGAAATGAAATCTGTTTGTTTACTAATATATTTGAAAACATATTTAATGCTTTTGTAGTAAATATGTATTATCTTCCACGGTCTGGAAATCAGGATTTGCTGAGTACTCATATACATCATTCCCCAAATAGTCCACTGTCAGTTATCAAATGACAGCAACTGTGATCTAATTAATAGAATGCAGAGTTTCGACTCAAAATACCTGAATTTAAACCTCACTGATTTCACAATTCTTATAATCCCCAGTTTTCATGTCTGAAAATAATATCTACCTTATGAAGTTATTAAAAGGATTATCTGAGATAATACATGAACAGTATCTTACAGTACCTGATACATTGCAGTATGCATAATGGTAGCTATTATTATTATTATAATTTATACTATGAAGATAACACAGAGTTCTTGAGAATCAAGGAGGAAAATAAACATATACAAACAATTTTCAAAGCATATAACACTATCAAATGAAAGGACAGTTTGTACTATTTTCCCCCCTCTTTAATTCCCCTCACACACGCACTTCCACTCCTGACCTATGGATATTGTCATTTCCCTTTAAGAGTTGGATCTCTGAAGGCATGGCATCTCCACCCACATGCTCACAGCATGTATCCAGGTTCTGGCACTCCCCTCCCTGGACCTGGCATCCCCAGGGTACGGTCTGTGGCTCCACCTGAGGTGAGAACCCAGGACCTTCTGCATGTAAAGCAGACCTGCTAACCACTACACTATGGAGCCACCCAGTTTGTATTATTTTTAATCATTCTTTTTTACAATTTAAAAGAACCTTCTGGATTTGGGGGTTGGTATTGTGGTCATCAGTGATCGGTTTTGAGGTGTGAGGAAGAGAACTCTAATTAAAATAGTGAAAGAAAAGGTAGTGTTTACAGAATCAAGAGTCCTTCTAAATTATTCAGAAATGAATATTCAGACCTTTCATTTCTTCCTGCCCTAGACTTTTGGGAATGTCTTTTCTCAGAAGCTTCACTTCAACAAGTTCAAAAGAGAAGGAAAAAGACCACGTAATAAAGTCTATCAGATTTGTTTATTAAGAGCTACAAAAAGAGTCAACAAAAGACAAACTTTTATCTAAATTTAAAATAGTGAATCACCACCCTATTCCTGTGTACCATAAGGAAGAAAACTGCATGAATGCTACAATTTTGAAAATTTTACGAGGCTCTATGAAAAGGTTGGCATAGGAGGAACAGCCATAATCATCCATTAACTTTTTTACAATCACACAGAAATAGATTTTTTTTTCATAAAATGTAGTATTCCTTGGACCATTCATGGAATTACAATCATTGATATTCTCCTTGAGTCTATGGGCTAATGACCTATAGTTTATCACTTTTCATGAGGTTCAGGGTAACTGTGAAGATGATTTTCCATGTATAGAGCAGTAGGAGATGCCTGAGCTCTGATTGCCTTCCATTGCAGCTACCATCACATTACGGGATGTCATAAAAGATTTAATAAACATTTTATAAGCAGGTAAAATGAGAATTTCTAATCACAGGGCTAACAAGCCGCAGGTAATTCAATGAGGGTAGGACTAGTAAATATTTAACAAAGGCAAGGAACACTTTTAGTCATTCCCCACGAACTAGAATTTCACTAACCTCACCATGCTATCTTTCATAAGCAACTGTGACTGCTAAACTTCAAATGAATATTAGACCAAGTCCTTAAAAAGGAATCTAAAAATAGAGTGGATCTCCCTAACTAAAATACAGTTGCGCCTTGAACAGCATAGATATTAAGTGCACGGGTCCATTTATACATGGATTTTTTCAATAAATATAGAATCAGCCTTCCATATCCCCAGGGTTCGCATCTGTGGATTCGACAGTATTTTTGATCCAAGGTTCAGAACCTATGAATGAGGAAGGATGACTGTATTTTTCTGTGCCATTTCTATAAGAAACTTAAGTATCCACAGATTTGGGTATCCAAAATGGTCCTGGAACCAAACTCCCTCGGACACAGAGGGTAGTTAAGTTTTAGGACAGTCAAAAATTATATGCAGATTTTTGACTGCATAGGCAATCTCTGCAAATAACCCCCATGTTGTTCAAGTGTCAACTGTGCTGCTCTCTTAGTTTCCTTTCAATTTTTTTCCCCCAAAGGCAATGCCACCCAATCTTGTTTCATGGAACCAAACACCCTGAGGAATTTTTCATAACCCGTCCTACCCCTATCTTTCACTGGCTGCTGTTTTAAATTTTGTTCTATAAGTAGAGCCTCCAAAGAGTTGTCAAGAAAAAAAATTTAAAAAAAAAAAAAAAGGGAGGGGGTGAGGGTCTGTCAAAAACTCAAAGTAGTCAAACTCAAATCATTCTAAATGGCCATTATGGTTCAAGCAAACCCCACGGGAAGAAAATGGAACTAAAATTGACTGTCAGCATAATCTGAGCAGGGTCCTGAAATATTTCGGTTGCTATTTTCTAGACACTTTAGTTGGGGATAAGGAACATTCACAATAATTTGAATGTTCAATATATAGAAGTTGTACATTTTTTATCCAAACTGAATGGCATGGATGTAGAACTAGCTATTTCCCTGATATCTATCCTCCCACTAAGAAGAACAGGAGCATCAAAGATAAAACAGTAGAGCAAAATCCATCATAATATTAGCATTGGCTTCATCAGGATGTTAACATTCTGATGTACTTTTTTTTCTTTATATTTCATTGTCATTAAACAGACATTTCTCAGGAGCTTACTGTATGGTAGGCACTGTATTAGGCCCTGGGGTTGGAGTGAAGTACAAAATTGACAAGGTCCCTGTACTTACCAGAAAATCTGGTAGTAATTTCGACAATAATCATCTATTATTTTATAAAGACAAAAAAAAAATAAACATCAATTAAAATAAATATAACTTTATAGATATTATCAAATTCTTTAAACAAGTCACATCCCTAAGTTTCCACAAACAGTCCTCCAAGTACTATAGCTTTAAAAAGAAAAATGCAATTCAAAATTGTACCTGTGAGGGTCTTTTGAGCTGGGTATGATTTTGTTACATTCTCTCTTGTTGAACACTCCTTCAATCCAGGATTTCTGGAACTGAATAGAAAGTGTTGTTATTTTTATATTTTAATTAAGTGAGCAAACAGTTTAGCCACAGTAGTTCAGGTGGGCAAGATATATTTAGATATTATGGACACTAATTAAAATGCCAATACCAACCCCAAACAGGCTAAGCATTTACTGGCTTTTATTACAAACAACATACACACAAATAAAGCAAATGTGTACACAAAAATATTCAAAGTTAACTGGTCCATAATTTCATCTTAAGTGAAAGATTCCTAAATGCACAAACTCTAACAAGGAAATAAAGATATAACTGATGTGTTCTCTTAATTCTACTATAAAAATCATGTTTAAATCTTATGCCATAATATTATAGAGTGAATATCGAGCTCTCAAACTTCAAAATTCTCATTCATTAAGTCCTACTTTTCCTAAGACTTCACAGGATGCTGAAAAGAGTTTCAGAGGAGAAATGCAACCTCAGCAAGAGTCTGTAAAAAAAAAGTTTCAATCGAAAATGGAACTGAAGGATACAAAATGGAGAATGTACCCTCAGAACAGAAATCGAGAACTGAGAAACTGATTTTCTGTAAATGCCTGATTTGCAGAAGACTGAGACTTATCTCCTGACCAATAAAACATCCACCAAGAATCATTCCCCATTCTCACGCCAATGGACTGGGCTTGCTTAAGGCAAAGATAAACCTTTTACTAAAAAGGTTACGTGTCTGGCATATCACTCACTACCCACCATGATCTGTCCAGTTAGGAATTTATGATCAGATCACCCTGTGAAGAGCTTTCCCTCACTGGATTTACCATTCTTATTACAGGACCCCTTTTTTATCCATGAAACACACAAATGTGTAGAGCAGTGATGGATGAGCAGTGATGGATGGGCAGTGAGCCAGATTCTACAAGGTGGCTTTTTCAGACTCTATGTTAGTGCAGTCCTCTCTCTCACTCTTAAAGCTATTCTCATTTTACGGTTTAAGGAAATGCACTGGTCCAGAAAACATGTTATAAATCCAGCTATGGAACCTCAATATCACACTGTCCACAGGTTCCCAGATGAGTATGAAGGAGTTCAGGACATGCCATCCAAAAGTACCCTACTTTGATATATGGATTATTCTGAGATATAGATACTTGAAAAAGAGCAAATGCAAAGAAGCATTTTCTGAACTCCCCTTATCTGCCTAAAGACAGATCTTCCAAAAGGAACTCAATTTTAACATGAATTTCTTCCCTGAAAGTTTCAACAACCAGGGAAGATTAACTCTTATCACAAGGGAAGATACTAGAAGTGACGACCAGACAAACTGTCACAAACTATCATATCTCCCATCTTATTCTAAGGGCCCATCCTTAAAAAATCATTACTCTCTCCTAAATTGCCTACATTCCCCACTCCTTCTCCTTACTAAGAGAGCAGTAAGTTCTCAAATCTCACCTTTTTCTTGGGGGGAAATGTGGGGGAGGAAGTATTTACTTTTGTTTTCTTGTAATGTCCTTGTACATATAATATTAAAAATTAGTAAATTTGTGTACCTTTTCTCCTGTGTATCTGGTCTGCTGGTTGTGCCAGTTTATTTTACAGACCCAGCTATCAAACTTAAAAGAGAGGAAAAGCTTTTCCTCCCCTTCCATTACAAATGAACCACTTATGGAATCCTTTACATACTTCAATGTGAAACTCATATACCTTATTCAATATGCGCCAACCCTAAACATAACTGTTCACTACAGAATAGAATTGTGTATTGTTAACCTAAAAATGAAAGGCATTTCAAAGTAGTGTTCCTGAATAGCAATTCTTATTGTTCTCAAATAAAATGCCTGTTGCCTCTCACTTTGAAAGGCCTTTTTGTTTTTTTAGGTTAACATCTGGGTGTAGCTGAACAGGATCTAAAGTGGCCTCACCCTCATGATCCACCATCCCCTATAACTGGGTATGGTACTTAAAGAGCCTCTTTTGTGCTCACCACTTCCATGGACTGCTGTGACCTTGACTGTGAAACATTCTTAGGTCGGACCTCCCTCCTTTTTGGTTGAGGTCAAATGCCTTTCTTTATCTGAGATCTGGAGTTTTCCCCTCAAAAGAGGGCTTTTTTTCTTCCTCAACAGGTGGTTGCCCCAGGTGCCAGCTTGCAATGAAATGCCACAAGAGCAATGAAATGCTATTTCTATGGATAAGTTTTATTGCACTCCTTTGTTTCCTTTTGTCTCTGTTATGTTGCTTATCATAAGAGATTTCATAAGGAGAGGAACCCAAACATCTGGGGACAATAAAATGCATTTTTAAGAGATAAACAAAGTTTCTAAAAGACAAAAATAATTTCTAAATTCATCCTAAAAGAAACTTTGGCCATCTGAGCAGGTACTCTAGAATTTTTTATTGTTTGTCCTGCCTGAAACATGATGAGATATTTCAAGGAATTTAATAACTCTCTGTTCAAAAATTTGGCAAACTTATAAGTCTAATAGAACTTTTTAAAGTGTTCTCAGTAACTTTAAAGGACCTTTTATTTTTAGGTTAGCAGCATATTCAAAGTCCAGATCTCATTAAGCAAAAGAAGTAGGAGTGGGCGAGGACACAGATATTATTTCCATGCATTTTAAACATATATATGAGGACAACCCAGATCTAGTCCACAGTTGTCTTAGATCATTTCACCCCTCTTATCCCCTTTGCATATTCAGCAACCTCTTTATATGTTAAAAGACATTCACTAAATTGGTAAAAACTAAAAACATACAAATCTAGAAAAATCCAGTTACAGAAGTTAGAATGAACTAAACAAAGTAAACTCAACACTATTTATTCTAATAAGAAATGACATAATCTTTTAGAATCAGCAAGCTCTGTCCCCTGTTCAAAAACATTAACAATTTCCTTTATTCATTCCCCAAACTTTTATTAAGTACCTAATTTTTGCAAAGCACCAAGAAAGGTGTCACAGGGGAGTTAGTATGTCTTCAAATAGTTTTAAATTTCTAAATATTTGAATTCATTCAGCAAATATTTTGGGATAGGCCTCTATGTTGCATGCTGGGATTCAAAAGCAAATAAGACAAGCTCTGAAGGCACTTAGAATAAAAAGGAGACAATTTATATTAATAAATTAATACCATTAAACTTCGTGTGTACCAATTAACTATTAAAAACAGCTCTAAATAAGATACTTAATTTAAAAGCTGTGGATGAAAAGGGGTTCCAAGGAAAATAACCTCACAAAGTTTCCTGATCATAAACCCTTTTCTGGGTTCTTTTAGTGGGTAGTCACACCCCAACCACATAACTGCTTTTTTATTAAAAGGTTTATCTTTGCCTTAAGCAAGTCCTGTCAGTTGCTTTTGTGGATCTAGATTAACATACCTTTGGAATGCCAGAGTAATCATCTTTTTTCAAACCCTCAAAAAAGAAGCATCCACCCTCAAGAAAGCTCATGATCTTATTAACTATCCCAACATCCATTCGCCACTTTGCTTTCTCCCACTTTCAAGTAATCTTCCTTACCTCCTTTAATTCCAAATGCGCGCGCACGCACACACACGTACTGTAAAAGTGTTACTCTTGGGAACATTTGAGATCTTGCTTACAGCAGTTATCTTCAGTCTTGGCTCAAATAAACTCTTAAAATTCTTTACAGGTTCTAAGGTTCTTACAGAGCCTAAATATACAAATTAAGCAAGCTATGCTCAACTACTCTGCTCTTTCATAAGGCTAGATAGGTGACTCTAGTAGGACTATCTGGCCAAGTTTCTTCATGCCTGTCTGCTCATCTATTAAAAATGGAGATAATAATAATACTTCATAGAGCTGTTGAAAGAAATAAATAAAGTCTTAGAACTCTCCCTGGGACTTAATGGTAATATCAAAGGTGAAATTAGCTTTGTTTGGTGGCCTGGGAATTTAACTTTGATGTAATTTTTCAGAGAAAAATACTTCCTTACCTCCAAACCTTTTCACCTAGGGCCTCTCATATTTTAAATGATCTTTACAGGTCCACTTCCCCCATTTGACTCCAGCTCCTACAAGCTCAGTCATTTCTGTTGCCCCAGGGTCCAAGCCAATAACTGTTGAATGAGCAACAAAATGAACACACTTAAAATAGAACTTCGGGAATCCATGTACAAAATTTTCCCTCCAAAGGTGTAAACAGGAAACCTGTTCCAATAAGAACTTGGAAACTTTCTGCTTACAACTCCCATTCTTACTTCAATAGCCCAATCTATGTGGGACAAATAGCCAACATGCTGTTTTATACCACTTGTAGCAGCAAATTATCAAGGTGGTGGTAGTTGACAGTGAAGATTACGCCATTTCTGCAGTCTTTATTGATTGGGTGTCTTCTTATATCCTGGGAGGTTTTGTTTGTTTAATTGTTATTTGAAGGAGGAAATGGCAGAGGACAGAGAAGTGAAATAATATTGGTCTCAGGCTCAGTGTGGGTCACAGTTTGCCTCACCCTCAAACATAATCACATTTTACATCCAATCTCAGGCCTGGGATAAGGGCGGGGAATTGCAAAGAAATGTCCAAAGACTAATCCTCTAGCCGTAGCTATACATGAACTAATCCCTTCCTTCACAGAAAGTATTCCTGTACTGGGGCTTTTTAGGGTTTCCAGATAACAGATTTTTCTCTCTAGGGAATCTCTGAGAAGGCATAATCTTAAAGGCATTCCTTAATTTTTTTATAAAAATTATTCTAATGTATATATGAATGTTTTAATATCCAGAAGGCTATGTGACTGGGAGTGAAAAGGTACACAAGTAACAGGCCATGAATTTTCTTAAACTTAAAAAACCTAATATCTAACAAATACTCCAGGTGAAACTGACTACTTACTCCCATTTTTATGTCTCACTATCTTATACACAACACTACTCACAATCTTTAATTGCACTTATTCAGTTGTTTTTCTCTCAAAATTATTGTAATCTACTTCAAGACGGGGCATTATCTTAATCTATATCACCAGAATGGATCAAATAGAGAAGTAATATTTTCAAACTCCACATTGACACTTGATATTTTCTCTATGCAGCCCCTCCCTTGGAGCAAGGACCTCTTCAAACCGGGTGAGCAGACTTCCGCAGGGTACAATCTATCAGCTCAGGGAATTCCATCAATGGAAAGCCGGCCTGTCCACTTGGAAGAGTCAGCTCAGGGTCTTCTGCATGGTTTTATCCACATTCTGCAGGGATACCTTATGGAACTCTTGATCTGAGATTAACGTCTCAGGCAAAAGGGAACTAAACCTAAAATAACCAAAACCCAAGGATCTGGTTCACCAACACTGCCATGAATTGACCTGACTGGTTTTCCGGTAAAAAAAAAATAATGTCAATGGAAGAAACATCCAAACCCACAGAGAATTTTTATAAGAGTTTGAGTCCAAACTGACAATTGCTGGAAGCAAAATTTCAAATGCTTGAGTGAATAAGTTTTTCAACTTCTTTTATGCATTTGAATTTAAAGAGGGAAGGTAAAGAAGATTAAATGAAGGTGGGAGAAAGCAAAACTGAGATTGGATTACAGCATAGTTAAGATTATGTGCTCTCTTTGAGGGTGGTTACACCTTGGAAGGGTATTACTTCTGGCATTTCAAAGACGTGTTAACCTAGATGCACAGGAACAAGGAACAGGGCTGGCTTAAAAGAAGTTATAGGCCTGGAGCATGACTGACTATGATTTATTACACACTCCTTTTTCATCCACACGATCTTTACAGGAGGCAGCATTTCAGAGTATTTTAAGAACACCAAATAACATTCCATGTGTGTGGTAAAAGGTAAGCACTATTTTGCTGGTAGTGATTGCTTTGGTAATGTCTTTAAAAATGTAATGTCAAGTAAATAACACAATTCCCCAAAATGCCATTTCTCCCATTTAGGTGAGAAATTTTACTAACATTTTCACATATTCCCTTGTTGAGCAAAGGCATTTAGAACCTCAGAATGAATTTCTAGATCACATAAATTTATGAGTAAGTGAGTAAGAATTTTATAAGCCTAGTGCAGAATTGGAAGAACTCAACAGTGAACCTCCAAATAAAAGTTCGAAGTAAAATAATTTCATTCCCTGACCCTCCCCTCCCCAAACTGGTGAAAGTTCTTATTATGTCCATCCAAAAATACAATTTCAAATAGTAGTGACAAGACATCCTTTCCTCTGAAGTCACTCATGCTTCAGCCTTATCCTGTCTTCTGGGGAATAAAATATGCAAACACAATGCATACAATTTCAGATCTTGTTAAGTCACTTTGATAAGAAGGGAAAAGGAAATGGGAGGTCCCTATGAGTATTTGTTACAGCTACCTTTGGATAGAAAATACTGAGTTTAACTGAAGTTGGGCTTATTTGTCGTATAAACCACTCTAATATTTAAATTTTCAAAATGGATAAATTCAATGTTCACCAATTTCCAAGCAAATATCCACAAATTTATCCATGTACACAGACGATTTTTATTTATGCTGCAAATATCTTGTTAAAGTTATCCAAAACTTTACTAGGATTACATCTGAGTGAACCACATAGTCCAAAAAATCTTTTCTAGGGGTGATTAGTGAAGCTACACTCTTAAATAACTGACTTTTAGGAAACCCACCATCCTTTGGGACAATAAAGTCTTTGTTAGGAACTAAAGGTTAAAGGTAGTTTTATTTATGTCCTCCACAGTAAAATTTATATACATTATTGAGATTACTTGTTTTATTTTTTCGGTGAAGCAAAGGAGAAAGATTACTGCAACAAGATTTTACTTCTTAACATTTGATCGTGACAAAAACCACATATTTAGCTTCAAAAAATTCAAAATTTTTGCTAAAAGAATAAAAGAGAGGGTCAAAAAAGAAAAAAAATATATATTTTTAAGTTTGGGCAATTTCACTACCATTCCATATTCAAAAATGTGTTATACCCAAGAACAGCAGTTCAACTTTTGGAGCTTAGGACTCCTTCATATTCATAAAAATTACCAAGGACCTCTAAAAATCTTTCATTTATATGTCTACCAATATTCACATGTTAGAAATTAAAACTGGGACTCATTAGTTCATTTAAAATAATAATAAACCTATTACATGTTAGTATAAATGACATTTTTATGAAAAAAATTAAGATTTATAAGATGAGCACTGTCTTTTATTTTTGTAAATATCTTTACTATCCTGCTTAAGAGAGCTGGATTCTCATATCTGCTTCTGCATCCAACCTATTGGAATAAGTGATCTTGGTTGAAGTATATAAAGAAAATCAGCTTCACAGAGACATGTAGTTGGAAAAGGAAATCGTATTTTAATAGCTTCTTTAGATATTGTGGATTCGTGATATACCCCAGGAAAACACCACTATACACTCATGAGAGAATAAGCAAAAAGGGAAAATAATGTCTTAGCACCATTATGAAAATAATTTTCATTTTGAAGACCCTTTGAAAGGGTCTCAAGGACTCCCAGGGGTCCCTGGACCACACGTGGAGAACCACTGCCCAGAGTGACTGATGTAGGCACTAAGGCAACTGTGAGTGAGAGGCAGGATCTAAAAATCTTTGCTTTATATGTCTACCTAGTTGGTCTCAGGTCCCACAGTAGATCCTGTCTCTCACTTACACTTGCCCTAGTGCCTACATGCAGTCATTTCTGGGCATGTCTTAGTCTAAGTATCTCATCTCAATGAGTGTGTTGTATTCAACATCCCCTATTTAATCTAGTACTCAGTTGAAGAAAGTACCAACATAGAGAAAAAGCAATTAGAGATCAAATCTTCATATGTGAGCTATATAAAGGACTTGTGAAGGACAATTTTGACTGCATTCCATTTTTAACCATAAGCTGATTTTAGTGTCCACAACATCCCCCTCTCGAAGATGTCACTGAAGGATGACAAGTGCAGGATCAGCCCTTCATAACCCATAGGCAGATATACTCTTACCAGTTTATCTACTCTTCCTTTAACTTATTGATACCTCTAAGAATAGCTTTATTCATTCATTCATTCGTTTTAAAATACTTTTATTGGCATATTATTCTAATAAAAACAAATAAAACTGTGTCCCAAATACCAACACCAAAAGGTTCTGTAATTATAAAATAGCTATCAAGTATGGTACAAGAAGAGGCTTGGGATTCCATAAAAGGATAAATCCCTTCTGCCTAGAGATATTTGGGAAGTTTTCATGGGGGACATGGAATTTAGGAAAGTCCTTGAAAGATGACAAAGGTTTTGAGAGATGGTGATGGAATTCCACAGTGGTTAGAACTGTAGTGATTTCATCCTAGAGGAGAATTCAGAGGAAACCTATTTTAAGGTTTGGTAAAAGCCATGAGGTCACTGGGAAGCAGAGAATAAAGAAAAAAGCCAAGAATCTTTGGAAACAGGAATAAGGAACAGGGAATTACTAATTAGGATTGGTGACATGATACCTGAAGTTGAGAAGGGTGAAAGTTTCTATCTTTGATAAAAAAAAAAGTTTGCATTATTACAAAAGTAAAAAGTTTCAAATAAAAACTGAGGAGATATGTTTAATACTGCAAAGAAAATAAGAAAGATGGTGATTTTTGTCCATGACGAACAAACAGATGGAGAGGGATTCAGGAAATAGGTGGCAAACAGAGGAGGCAGCTCGTGTAAGATACTCTTAGGAGAAACAATATGAAGAACGATAGCCACTAAATCAACAATATAAAGCAAAAGCCAACATTAACGTAGACTTTCATATATGCCAAAAGTTGTGCTAAATGCTTTTATGCGCTTTAGCTAGAGTAATATTCACAATTGTGTGACAAATATAATTATTATTACCCCTTTACAAAGGAGGAGCAGGTTCTACATAATGCCACCAGAGCTCTTCCATACTCTTTAATAGGCAATGTTGAAAGAGTTTATTTTATGTTGAGAAAGCCTGGAACTTTTTGTAGATAAGAGGGAAGCCAATAAAAAGAGAGAGTAAAGATGCAAGAGAGAATGAATATGACTTTAGAGATTTTGCTGGGTTGGGGGTAGAGAAATAAGTGGTATGAACAGCCAAGGAGGAAGGCTCAGCCTTAAAGAAAATTCTTCCTCTTCTGATAGAGGCAAGGAATAGATGACGAGCTTTCCTTCTTGGTAGTTTTGCCCAAGACCCTATTATCTGTGTTCCAGGAAGTCATAGCCCATTTAGTTCTGAAGGCTGCAAATCTCAGCATTCTTCTTTGACATGCTTACCCAGAGAAAGGAAGATAGGAGATACACACATGCAGTCACAGTGTCCCTTTTTATTACTAGCACTTTACAGTACAACAGCACAGTAAAATATATGTCCTAAAGATCACAAAGCATGTGAGAAGCTCTCTCCATAGAGGGTCCACCAAACTTATGATAGATGGAAAACACCAATAGTATCCCATTAGACACCCTATGGAGAAAACGGCCACACAGTGTCCCAGGGATGTCTCTAATATGCTAACCTAAAAATGTGTGCCTCAGAATACAAGGGACTGCAGACAAACTACACTTAGCAAATAGGATTTGGGGTGGAGAGGATAAGAGTAAATGTAATTGGGAATCACTGGCAATTAGGTAAGTCCTGGCAAGGTATAATGAAAAGAAAGGAAGGATGGAGGAAGAGCAAGGTAAATTTCCTTTCTTCTCTAGTTCGTAAAAAATCTCTGTCAGCAAACTGGTAAAATCCTGTTCTCTCTGGGTGATTGCCCCCAGGGGTTGTTAGAGTAATTTCCAGCTGCAAATTTTCATAAGCATTCCTTTAGCTGTACTTAGAAATATGCACTCCACTTACTTTTTAAAAAATAATAAATTATAATCATTTCAGGCAAATCTTTTACAATTGTCTGCCTAATTGACACATAGCAAACAAACAAACAAACAAAACAGATTTACAATAATGTTATAATTGTTAGAATGCTGCACTTGGTTCTTGTATTCTTAGTTTTCGCTCGGCTGCTGACGGAACATGTAAGTCCTAACAACTTTTTTTGCAAACGGTTAAAATCCACACAGTACAACAGATGGCACAGGGAAAAATTAAAACTCCCTTGCACCCTCGTACTCCAACCATCCGGTTTCCTCCCCACAAAGGAACGTCTATTACAGTTTGTTGTATTCAAAGACAGTCTTTCAAAGACATTCTATGTGTTTATAAGCATAGAGGCATATTATACGCACCATTCTGCAACCTTGCTTTTTCTTCACTTATTAATAACTTGAATATCCTTATATCTTTTTACACATATAATTGCTTCATTTTTTTGAGTCCTGACCAGTTTTCCTTTGTATGGAAGTCCCATAATTTGTCTAGTCAACATAGATACAGCAGAGCTTTTGTGTGCATATATATCTGCAGGATAAAAACCTAAAAGTGAGGTTTCTAAGTTAATTCAGATATTGCCACACTGCCCTCCAACATACAAATTTATAAGCAAAAGGTACGAGTTACTAACAACTTTTAAACAATAGAGAATACACTGAATATAATGCATTTTAATTGCTTTAGGGAACCACAGTATTTCTTATTAATACTCAACTTCCTTTCAAAAGCATTTTGAGGTGACCCAACTCATTCTACTTAAAAATACTACAAATAATAAAAATACACACAAAAAGCTTTATTTCCTGAAAAACAACAATCTCCTCAATCATCTAAAATGGCTTTAATGTTCAGAAGGTAAAAAGTATTTCCAGCAGAAGGAAAAAAAATCTCAAGCAGAACTTTGAAAATACGTTTGAGAATACTGAACAGCTAAGAAAACAACTTTAAGACCAGAAGACTTCAACAAAAATAGTACTGGTTTTCTGATTATTTTCTATGAAAGTCACACATTTTTGAAAAGTAGTAGATTATAGTAGAGAAAGAACAAGAGTTAGAGGACAAGGGTTTGCTTTTTTGCTGCCCACTGCCTGTGGGATGTCCATTCATCTACTTGCAACTCAGGTAACTGGGTTAAAACCTACTTTATTGACCTCGCCAGGTTTAAAAAGAAACAGAAGAGACTCTTACTCCAAATCAAACTATCTAAATCTGTATCCCTCATTTCCCCCACCAAAATCTATACCCACTCCTTTACTCCCTAAGAGCTCCCCAATGTACTCAGGTGTCCAAGTTAGAAACCAGAACACCATTCTTGTTTCTTCCTTATCCTTACCTCCCAGTCAATCAACCACCAAGACCTAGTGACTCTATTTCTTAAAATAATTCTTGCATGTGCCTACCTCTCTGCATCCATATTGCCACTATTCTAATGTCACCACGAATTTTTACCTAGATTGCCTCCCATTTGGTCTGCCTCCCCAATTCCCTTTCTTCAATCTATTCTTAAATAAAGACCATAATCTTCTTAAAGTGAAAGAATAAACAACATATTCTCACCTAAACCTTTCATTCAGTGGTTTGGCCATTGTCTTCAGGATAAAGTTCAAAAGTCCTTCACATGATTCATGGCCCACTGCCACATCTGAAGTCGGCTCCCTCGCTGGCACTCATGTGGGCACGCTCTCTCTCTCTCTTTCTCTCTCTCACTCTCTCTCTCTTTCTTTCTCCTCATCTCTTGCCCCTTCCTACCTCAATATCTACATTCTAAATACACTGAACAACTCTGAATTCTCTGAATTCACCTCGTGGTCCTCCCTACACACTTTTCTTTTCCTAAAATACTCTCCTCTCTACTCCTTTCTCCATCAATTTAGACATCATATCTTCTAGAAAACCCATCTAGAAACTCTTTTTATGGATCTCTGAAGCAGGATCTCTTTTCATGTGCCTCTGGGGCTTCTGTGTTTAGTCCCAGCCCCATGTACTGTACTGTCATGACCTATTTAGACCTTTGACACTCTAAGTCTCATAGATAGGGAATTGTTTTCTTTATTGTAGTTCCCACAGTGCCTAGCTGAGTTCTAGGCACATATAGTAGCATTTTACCAAAGTTTACTAAAGTATATCCTGTAGAACAAAGGTAGTACATGGAAGAAAAAGAAAATGTTTTCTGGCCCTTTAAGCACATGCAAGTCTTGTGACTCTCCAGAACTATCCACTATTCCCCTAAATATATCTGACCAAGGATCATCTCAGAGGGTATCATACACTTGTTTCCACAGTATAGAATTTTGGAAGATTCCTTTTAATTTAATTGATTTATTTACTTTTGTTTTTTAAAAAATTATTTTCAAAAGATTTCTACCAGTCATCACTAAGAATATGACCTCCCCTAAATCTTATATCTTAATGTAAGATTTTCATTTTCATCTTTAATATTTTTAACTTAATTTTTAAAAATATGTTTAACAATAGAAATCTTCAAGATTTTTATCTTAATTTAAGCTAAAAGATTTAGAGTAAGGTACAAAACTTTTTTTTTTCAGAAAAATAAAATCACATCAAGATAACTAATTCTAACAAAATTCTAAGAAGAAAAATATATTTTAATAAAACAAGGATAGTCCAGGAAGTTGAGAATCAAGTCTGTCAGTGGGAGACCAAGAATCCTGGTAAGTAACAGAAGTTGGCAGATATGAGATATCATTTGCCAAGATAAATTTTCCGAACTTTTAAATCTGGCTGTTGATTTTCAAAGTTCCGTGCTGTTTTTTGAGACTGACTATACTTTTAATGGAGTTCGAGAAGGAAAGGGAACATAACTACCTCGCAATGCTTTCGCTAAGTCACTGAAGAGCAAAGCTACAGAACAGCTTTCCATTTTCATTGAGTTTTGGTTAATATGACAGTTCTGTATTTTATTTCCTCTGCTATTGTAAAACAAGAAGATATAGACTCTATCCATAAGGAAGAGGCCTTAACATGACCAAAAAGATTATTATAAAAGAGGATTCAAACAAAAGAAAAGCAGCATTTCTTTTTTTAAGAATGTGTCATTCAATGCTCACAATATTTAGCGATTACATTATAAAGAGGAACACTCTACCTTAGCCACTTCCAGCTGCAAACAACAAAACTCTCTCCTTGATCAAACTTGAGTCAGGCTCTTTCTGACTTGAGTCTTCTTTTCTGACTAGGCCCCAGTCGTGGCCTCTGTCTTTGGACCCTCTTAGTCCAGTTGCAACAAGAATCCTGCTAAGTTTAGTAAAACTCTCCCACTCTCGGTATCTGATCACCCTGGACTGACTTCAACAAGAATCCTGTTGAGTTGGTCTAACAAGAATCCCCCTAGCCTCATTGTTTTTTCTTAGTCATTTTTCATTCACTGACCCCCACCCTGCTCTTTGACTATAAATCTCTACTTGTCCTTGTGTTTGAGTTGAGCGCAATCTTTCTTCCCTACCGCAAAACCCATATTGCAGTAGTTCCTATATATATCATGTGTCAAGTGTCATGAAAGTTTTTCCTTTAATAAACCCAAGCCACAAATATACATACACAAAAATCATTACCTGTAGGTCAGAGAACAAACCTGACATAACACTGGAATCCCAGTAACTCTCAAAAACTCTCCGGTGGCCAAGACCTTATAGAGTTTTTCCCTTCAATTAAACTCAAAGAGAGACTCTAACATCAAGAGGACTCCACAGAGATAAGATAAACCACAAAGGGCTCCCTCAGGGTAAGTGTCTCCTAACCCTTCTTCTATCACCCTGCTCTTCATGCTTGATATTTACCAAACCCAAATACCAGCCAGTAAGTAGCAATTTCTGTCTGAAATGTCTCTGCTCTAAGAGTTGTTTCTCAAGAATGGTTTCCTTCTAAGGGCGGTGGCTGTGAGAAACCAAAACAGGAGCCTGAGCAGCTTGTCTCTTTATTCTGTTCAAGAACAAAGATTCCACCTGTAAAGTCTTACGCCAATTCACAATTCCATCCTAGTTTGTCTTTCTTAAGGGTGTTCTAAAAACTCTTGCTAATTTTAGAAAGAGTTTAAATTTGAAGACTTTGGACCCTCTTCTCTGTTGAACAATATCTACTTTCTAGACCCGCTGGCCAGAGAGCAAAATTGCCTGCTTAAAAATCTGAGTTTCGCTAGGCCAGATAAGACCAAAGATTAGGGGGGGGGGGGGTTGTTTTGTTTTCGAAATCACTTTAACGTAGACCATTAACAGTGGTAACAAAGGTTAGAAAGCCTTAACTAATCTAGACCAAGAATCTGTAAAGTACCCTAGAGAATTGAATCCTTCTGGGAGAAAAATTCTCCTTCCTAAGATTGTAAGATTTAATTTACAAAAACCCCTTGGCTCTTTAAAATATCAATGGAGAGTATCTATTTTCTCCAGAAAGAAGAAAAAGATGTTTTCATATTCAAAGACCAAGGTGCTCCACTGTAAGATAATAACCTGGTCCATTCTATAAGATAATATTAATAGCAGGTACCTTAGTTTGGGCTACTACAACAGAATATCATAAACTGGTTTGCACAAGGGGGAAAAAAAAGCCATTTACTTCTTGCAGTTTTGGAAATTGAAAGTTCATGATCAGAGTTGTGCATGAATTGTGGTGAACGCCCTCTTCCTGGTTCAAAATGGCCACCTTCTCCCTGTACTTTCATAGGGCAGACAGGCAGATAGATCTCTCTTGTCTCTCCCTATAAGGGCACTAATCCCATTCATGGGGGCTCCATCCTCAAGACTTAATTACATCCTATAGGCCCCACCTCCAAATGCCATCACATTGGAGATTAGAGCTTCAACATATGAATTTTGGGAGACACAAACATTTAGTCCACAGCAGCAGGTTAACAATTTATTCAGCATGTCTATGCACCCACCTGCACAATGCAAAGCACTTCGTTTATATTAACTCTGTTCAAAAGCATGTGGGAATTAGGTGAAGTTATTATCTCCATTTTACTAATGAGGACACTGAGTCAGAGAGGTTAAGAAATTAATTTGCTCAAGAACATAATAGCTCATAAAAATGACACTGGGATTCAAACACAGACAGTCTGACTGGAGTTCATGCCCTTAACTTCATTTCACTGTCACTTACCCTCAGAACTTGCGCCTATCCCAATCCCTGAAGCTGTATAGTGTTTTAGGGTTTACAAAATCACTCTCCCGAACATCTAATCCGC
This sequence comes from Rousettus aegyptiacus, assembly GCF_014176215.1. Taxonomy (NCBI): domain Eukaryota; kingdom Metazoa; phylum Chordata; class Mammalia; order Chiroptera; family Pteropodidae; genus Rousettus; species Rousettus aegyptiacus. The sequence continues at coordinate 41,181,774 of NW_023416306.1, read as the reverse complement.
ACACAAATCCCATGAGGTCCCTTGCAGATAATCATGGGTGAGATCGAGCACATAAAATCCCCAGAAAAATACCAGCTACCTAGCATGTCCTCCATGGGGATCCTCAGACCCACAGAGAGATATCAAGAAAATCACGAACTCCTAAAAATTGTATAACAACTTTTGTGAGGCTGTGACTACATGCATTTCTTAGGATAAAATCTCAAGAGCTGGATCAAAAATAAGTAACGCAAAAAGGATCTGAATACACACTAATGCAAAGAAGATATACAAATGGCCAGTGAACACAGGAAAAGATTCTCAACATCATTTATCATTAGGAAAATGCAAATCTAAACCACAATATGATACCTCTTCACACCTCCTAGAATAGCTATAATCAAAAGGTCAGACAATACAAAGTGTTGATGAGGACAGCAAGAAATTGGAACTCTAGTAGATTGCTGGTAACAATGGTGGTATAGCCACTTTGGAAAACAGTCTGGCAGTTCCTCAAAAGGCTAAACATAGAATTTCCATATGACCCAGCAAGTCCACTTCTCGGTATCTACCCAAGTGAAATGAAACCATATGTCCACATGAAAACTTGTACATAAATGTTCACAGAATCATTATTCATAATAACCAGAAAGCAGAAATAACCTAAATATCCGCCAACTGTTGAATGGACAACTGTATTCATAGAATGGAATATTAGTCAGCAACACAAAAATATTAAGTAGAGATCCATGCTGCAACATGGATAAATCTTCAAAACATTATGTTAAGTGAAAGCCAATCACAAAGGAACACATTCTGTATGAGTCCCTTTATACAATATGCTCAGAATATGAAAATCTGTAGAGGCAGAAAGTGGATCAGTAGTTGTCTAGGACTGGCGGGGATAGACAGCTAAAAGGTGTGGGGTTTCTTCTGGGGATGATGAATATGTTCAAAAATTGACTGTGGTGACAGATGTACAATTCTGTGAAGATACTAAAAGCCACTAAATTGTACACTTTAAATGTGTGAATATAATACATGAATTATATCTCAATAAACCTGTTAACATTTTTTAAAGGGAGGAGTGGCATGGGCAGAAAGCAGGCCGCAAGTGTGTTTTGTTCAGCCCATAAAGTATGTTTAAAAATCTTTGGAAGCAACCAATGAAATGTAAAGACAAGGAGGTTTCACATTCAAGAAAGAATCTGTACGTCTGCATTTTCTTTAACAAGGAAAGAAAAAAAACACTATGACAATACAAGACTTGTATTCCAGCCTGGGAACAGTTTACTGGGGCTGAAGGTGAACAGCCATTTATAGACACATCTTACACTAACCAGTTCATCTTAAACCCACCAGGCAGGGTCTCCACACTCTAGTTTGAGTTTTTCAGCCCCTACACTATTGCTCTCATCAGATTTTAAAAGGAATCTCTGTCTCAAGATGCATTTGCAGCTCTTAAAAAGAGGTGACAGGTAAACAGTGGCTATTTGCTATGTAGACAAGGACACTGAGGAAACTTGCTGAGGCCAGGAGGGCATGTAGTCAGCAGTAAATGACCTTTTGTGAATTCTGGTTTCTTTCATTACTCTTCTACCTCCCTGTTAATATTTCTAGAGAAGTTTATAATTACCATATCTTACTCCTTTTTTCAGTTGCAACTGAGGGAAATCAATGAGAAAGTTAAGAATATGCTAGACATTCCCCAAAAGCATATGATTTTCAGACTCTGTGATCTTCTAATCACAAGCAACGTTATACATAAACCTAAGTTCCTTTGGTTTGCGTGGGCAACTAGAGCAGGACCTCCTGGCTCATATCCCAACATACCCCAATGCTAGGAAAATAAAGAGAATGTTAAACTCACACACACAGCAGGGGGTGGGAAATGCCAAGAGAGTATGTTTTCATCAAGATCACCCAGTACACCCACTACAGAAAACACAAGTTTCTGACAGACAGGGATATTTCTTCTCCTGGGTGAAGTGGCTGCTCACATTAAAAATGACCATTTATAAGAAGCTCTGAGTGCACAATAGTAAAGCGAAGAGAGAACTTTCGTTGCCTACAATCATTCGCCCCACTGGGCTTTGAGTCTGGCTGGAAGAAAATTCTGTATAATGGCCACAGAGAGTTTAGGAAGAGGTGAAAGGAAAAAGAACAACCAAATTTACCAGGCTGGTCTCTCCAGTCAAAACACACTGTACAGTCGCAATCGGACCAAGGATATCTGACCTTTCCTTGTCTGGTCCTAGACCATTTCAAAATCCATAGCCAGTACGCAGAGCAAACATCAGCAAGGAAAATGCAGACAAACCAGGGCTGGGAAAAGCACCTGTCTATGCTACTGAGTAAACATTTTCATTTTCAATCAAAATGGACAGGAAGGCCCTTGAAAAGAAATGTGCTTGCAAACTCTGAAAAAGAATGCAAATTCTAAGGCAAATAGTATGACCACTTCTCACTGCTCCCAACTGCATAACTGACCATGGCATTCTGAAACAGTCTCAGAGTTTATCTGTACTATAAATAACTGAGGAAACTCTTCCCCAGAGATATGGAAATGAAAACAAAGGCAAAGTAGCACTGGGCTGTTCCCAGCAAGGGGACCTACTAATCATTCTGGTCCATCAGAAGAAACTTTCCAGGGCAGTCCACTGCTACCCTTATCCTACACTATGGAAAAGATTCCAGGCAAAAGCTGAACCCAGCCAAAAGTAGGTTCGATCACCATATTCAAAGTATAGGACATATCCCATTATGTAGTTTGTCTGAAAATCTTTTTTTTCTTAATTGTGGTAAAATACACATAATATAGAATTCCTCGTCCTAACCATTTTTAAGAGTGCAATTTAATATTATGTAGATTTACATATTTGTGTGACTGATCTCCAGAAATTTGTCATCTTGCAAAAGTGAAACTTTATGCTCATTAAACAACTTCTCGTTTTCCTCTCTGCTCAGCCTCTCGCAAATCCCATTCTACCTTTTCAGTTAATTTGACTACTTTAGATAGCCTCATGTAAGTGGAATCAAGCAATATCTGTCTTTTTGTGACTGGCTATTTCACTTAGCATACTATCCTCTCATGGTCAGAATTTTCTCACTTGTTAAGGCTGAATAATGTTTATACACACATATATAATAAATACACATATACATATATACCACATTTTCTTTATCCATTCAGAAAATGTTTTTATATTTTAGGGCTATGATTTTGTTGCTCTTGCAGCATACAAGTTATAAAGCTTAATTTATAATGCTCATGGTTTTATACCAAGAGAGACAGAGAGAGACTTGATTGTATAATAGTTGTACTCCATAAGGGGAAAAACAAGCTAACTAATTTGAACTCAATTCCATCATCAGGAAGCATCTCACCATTCCCCTCTACCTTGAAAATAAAAGTTTTATTCACTGTATACCCTAGCTTCTAAAACAAGGCTTAGTACATAATTGGCACTCGGTAAGTACTTATTGGGTGAATGAATCAAGAAGAATGATTGGTCATGAAATGAAAAGCACAATAGTAGCAAGAAAATGCTATATGCATGATCTTCACTGAGCCAGCTCATCTGAACATATTATTCAAGAAAACATCAATATATATTGACATGGAAAGGTCTCCAAGAAATATTTTTAAAGGAATCAGTATACAGTATGTTCCCATTATGTAAAAATAATAAATACATATTTATAATATATACCTGAATAACATGCTTCAAATCCAACAGATTGATTACCTCTGGATTAGAGGAGGATAAAGATGAGGGGTAGAAAGGAAACATTCTGTTTGAATTTTTATTTGCAGTGTTTGAATTATTTACCATAGAAATTATTTTTGTATTGTTAGTAGAATATTTTTCAAGGAAAAAAATCTAGAAGGATAATTTTTTATAAGAATAAATCAATTCAATTTACCTTACATGTACCCTTTCTCAAAGAGCTACTGAAGAGTGTGTTCACCAAAATTATAATAAAAAATTAGGAAAGGTGACATGGGATACAGGAAACAGGATCCAGCATGACAAAAAGGCAAAGGGAGTCCCCAGCATAACAGTGAAGAGAGAGCTCAATGTAACAGCTGTGCATTAAACATCAAGAGCAACCCATTGGGGGCTGGGGGGAAGAAAGAGCAGCCAATCTAGATGGGCAAAGCAGGTCAGAAAGCTGTATTCAAGAAGAAAAAATTGAATAGCTGTTATACTGGTACATCCTGAGAGAAATTTTAGATAACTGGCAAGGAACTTGCATTTAAATTAGTGAACATTCCATAGAAAATTCTGCAAGCACATACAGAAAGAACACTCTGGAGGAAAACAAAATAAAGAGGAAATAATCATATGCTACATAACTCAGCTCTTCATAGTGTATAGGAAAGCATAATAATTTGACCTAACTAAATACTGACCTAACTAAAAATTATGAGATAATTATCTTCTGAGGATAAATAGAAAAAAGAGGAAGGATAAATGTGAATGGTGAGTGCAGGAATGCAAAAGAAAGTGAAATCCTCATATTCCGTGCTGGAAAGACAATACATGATGACTAAACCTGAAAAATCAAAAAGGAGCAATATAAGCATTATTTAAAGACATGAATGAGCACCAATAGCTAAAAGAGATGAACATGAATGCTCTTTTAAAAGCAGAAAATGAATCTTACAGAATTATTTGAATTATATGTACATTACAACTTTAATAAAACTAAGAAGTAAAAAAGGAAAGAAATATCGCAACCAAGTGCTCACTTCAGTGGCACACATGCTAAAATTGGGACAATACAGAGAAGATTAGCATGGCCCCTACACAAGGATGACACACAAATCTGTGAAGTGCTCTCTCCATCGCTCTCTCTCTCTTTATATATATATATTTTTTATATATATATATATATTTTTTTTAATGCCTACAGCACCTGGTCTTCCTAGGTGGTCTCCCATCCAAGTACTAATCAGGCCCAACCCTGCTTAGCTTGAGATCAGATGAGATAAGGCGCATTCTGGCTGGTATGGCTGTAGACTTGAAGCATTCCAAATTTTTAATGAGAAAAATACAAGCACAACTGAGACCCACATCAGAATACTTTAACAATGTTTTTTTTTTTTTTCAGGAAATAATTGCCATGGAGACTTCTGACGTGACACAAAGAAATAACTGAGTTATAGGTAGGATGGCCACTTTCATTTCCGACACTATGATTCTCCCAGAAGTGTGATGAAAGTCACTTGCAGAATGTTTGAATTCTTCAGCCTATATTGAAAACCCAGGATTAAAAGCCCAGTAAGAAAGAAAAAAAGGCAAGATATATTTCAGTTCCAGTATTCACCTAATGCTTGATGGTTTTGACATAGATGTCCACCACCAAACCCCCCCCCCCCAAAAAAATAGCTTTGGCAATGAATTGGAAATAGGCAAGATAAAGCTAAAATGTGCGGCATGCAAATATGCTGTCTGGGTCTTTTCTCTCTCCTCTGGGTACAAGCAACTTAAATGCTATTTAAGCCCTTGTCTATCAAGACAAGTTTATACTACTTCAGGGTACTAGCCCCCAATTTTAATCCCCGAAAAGAGGGCTTATGCCGAGTTCCATCTCAAACGTTTTACTGTGGCGGCGGGGGAGGGGGGAGTTGGGCCAGATTCTTACAGCTAAACCCAGATGTCAGTCAAGCTAAAAAAGAGTGAGCCACCTTCTCCATAGAATGATCAAAATCATATGTATGGATAGAATATCCATGCTCTTACTGTTTTAAAGCACTGACCTAGGTTCAAATCTCAACTCTGTTCTCCCTCAGCCTCATTTTCCTCCCTTGTGAACCAATGGGGTGGGAGGGGCAATGATATGTAGACCTCATAGGATTATTGGATGAAATAATAATCAAACTCTTGCAAACCTGCTAAATATGTTAGGTATTACTCTAAGTGCACTGTATACATAGCACCTTATTTTCCATTTGAGGAAGTCAAACCACAGAAGCTAAGAAACTTGCCCAAGATCAAAGCTAGTGGTTGAAAGGGGACACTAATTCAGGTGATCTTGCTCCAAAGAAAGTTATCTTAACAACCAGACAATGCCAAAATGAGCTCAAAGTTTGTTAAGCATCTTGTACTATGGCTAAAATATAATGTGACCAATAATGGTATTTATTTACACATAGCGTGTGCCAGTACAAACATAATAGGTAAGTGATAGCCAGGCTGAGGTTTGGCCGCCTTATAAGAGACCGAAGCATGACCAGAGTCTCTACACTTCTCCCTAACGCCCCAAGCTAACTTATTTGTCAAGAGTCCCAAGCGGCGAGGTCGCCCTCCCTCTCCAAGCCCCTAGAACTACCTGTTGCGCTAAGCGCCAGCAGTCGAGAGAAGCCGCGCGCGCAACTAGAGGCTGGTGAGTTCCCGGCGGATGGAGCGGCTGGTGGGGCGAGTGTTTACCTTGACCTGCACTCTCATCGCTCTAGGACTCCGGCGCGGGGCTTGAGGGGACAGGGGACGCATAGGTACTCGTGGCTCTGGTCGCTTCAAACTTCACCTTCTCTCCTCCCCTACTCCCAACTCTCGCCATCCAGTCTCCTCTACCGCTGGCGAGGAGTAGAACCAGAGAGCTGCTTCCTCTCCCCGGACGTATCCCTGCCTCCCTGCCGCCCTAAGCTGAAGCCCCCGCCTCGTTAGGTTTCCGCTTGACCCAGCTCCACGCTGGCCTCATTCCAGCTCCTGAAACTGGGGCTGCGGGACCTTCTGCTTAGCAGATGCCCTACGTTAGGTGAAACCTCAGATAGGATAATTAGTTCTGAGTGCAATCCAGAGGGTTTGAAAGGGTAGTTCGTAAATCTTAGCTATTACAGATCTCAGATACTACTGCGACTTGCCCAACCCACAGTCACCCAGGACCCTGGGCTCAGACCTGGTAAATCGCTTAAGGCCCTTTGCCCCGCCGGCGCCCACTCTCCAGCTTACCTGTAAGGGCTCCACAGTGGGTTGGGCTTTCATCCTTGACTCTCAGGTCCCACTACCAAAGCCTTATCTGAACGTCTGACTTCTGGAGTCAGATGTGAGCTCCACCTCCGCACGCTGCCTTTTACAGCCCAGTACATGTGTCACAATACCTTTTGGCCTCGGTTGCCTCCAGTAGAAAGCAGGTGATTCTGACCTTAACTCTATTAAAGGAGTATAAGGAGAGTCAACTAGGGTGTTGACTCTAATCCCAGATCTATTTTACGGTTTAGTGTTGTGATTTGTTGAGTCAGTGGGCGGGAGGAGGTCTTTGTAGATGTAAATAACTGCATTGCTTTTACTACCTAGGAGCCACTGTGTCAAGTGACCCCTCTGGGCCTGAGTTCACTTATCTCTGCACTGGGAATGATAGGGAATAAACCCACCTTTCTCAGAGGTTATACAGAACAAAGGAAATCCATAAAGAAACATAAAAATGATTTCCTGATTTATTATTTCCTGTGGGTGCCTCTGGCTCGATAAAGACAGTCTGGATAAAGGCTGTGGTAAGTGACAGAGTGGATCTCAGAATCTTGGCAGAAATGATGCTCATGTATCACTGGTGTGTAATTAACAATGCTAGCCATTTATCTCTGATAATTGACTTCAAATTAGGGGTACCAACCTATTCAGTCCTTTCTAAATATCTGTCTAGTGAGCTCGCATTTGCAGACACGTTTAATAGGTTTTTCCTCTCATTTTTCCATATGCTATAAATGAAAATTTATTTGTTAGAATTCTTGAACCTCTCATATGCTTATTAACATTTGTTGTTGTTTTTCTATCAATACATTTAATCTCCTTTCCTCTTTTCCTCTCTTTTTATCCTTCAAAATGTAAATGATCTGTTAGCAGTTAAAAAGGTTTAGAAGCATCCCTGTCCCAACACTGAACACTGGGAGCTCTCAGGAATCTGCAGACTCACCAAGAACACCAGACATTTGGAACCCCAGATTCTCGAGAGTCTTGGTGCACTGTGACTACTATCTTCTGGTTTAATCTCTTTGGTGAATTTATATGTTAAGATGGTCATGCATTCTTTTCAGATCAAGCTTCAAGGTACACAGTTTAAAATACAGGGCAATTCTAGGGTTTACGGCATCTAATGTGTTATTTATGAGCTGCTTTTAGTTCCCAAGCTATATCAAAAACACCTGAGGCATTTGTTGGGAGTACCGATTCCCAGGCCCTACCCACTCCACCCAGACCATCTTTACTGGAATTTCTGGTATGTGGCCCAGAAATATGTTTCTTTCATAACTGTATTAATCAACTTAAAATCTTGTCTATAAAAGTCTTCTGGCCATAAATACACCTATGTCCAGAAACTAGCTACAATTTTGAATGTTCATCGGCAGTCCAGTGTGGTTTGATTCAGGCCAACAAATATTTCCTGAACACAAACTGTTTCTCAAGTATCCTGCTGGGTACCGGGAAAACAAAGATGAATAAGACATTGTCCAGTCTGTAAGGAGTTTGAGTTTGTAGGAGGAGAAACAATCAAAACTGAAACAGTACCTGGGGCACCATTGGTAACACTTAGGTCAACATAAACAGTGCTTTATTTTTCATTTGTTGCCCTCCCTAACCCTTTCTTCCTCTTCCCATTCTTTCCTCCACTGTTTTCTTTGTCAGAGCTCCGTTTTTACCCTGGATATTTTAAATGTTTTATTCCTGATCTAACATAGCTTTAAGATCCTGCTCCAACTTTTAAAGTCGACCTAATGATTTCAAAATGGAAGCAAACAATTGATTTTTCAGCACAGGAAAATAATTTTTTTTTTTTTAATTTGTAAAGATCTTAATGAGTCCCAGTAAGTGGAAGCCACTAAAGGGTAGTTTCTAATATGTGGATCCTTCTTCTGAAGAAAATTATTTCAAGCTTGGTTTTGGTTTTGTTTCCTTTCCTTTATTTGGACAAGGGCGAGTTGTTTGCACAGTAATACTTCCCAGCCTCTCTGAACAGCCTAGGAAAAAAAAATCAGAAGTAAATAGCTCCATTTCTTTGCACCAAGAAGAAGAAAGGGCACCATAGGAAACTTCGTGCTCAATTCATCATGGTATATTATCATCTCTGGTTCATATCCTCACTTTAGGTCACCACCACTTTCGTCTCAGAAGCATAAAGAAAACAAAATAAAGGCAGTGGTAATGTAAAGGGGGTAATGGAAACTATGATATGCCTAGAGAGCAGTCCACAAGTTCTACAAGCAAAGGAAGGTAAGGGTTGTTCATTTAAAAAGTCAGTTATAGGTGTATTGCCAGTAATGAGGGATGAAATGCAGTTCTCCCAACCCATGCCTGTATAACTGTTTGTTTTCAGACTTTCCTATTCAAGCCCAAGGTGTTGAGTTTGAGTTCCATACATTCATTCTCCTAAATTGCTACAAATTAAACTTCCATTTAAAAGAAAGCAATATATTTTTCTTCTGCTTGCTAAATAACTTTTTCTCTTATTTACTGCTTCTGTAGCACTGTGCTCCCAATTTGTGTTCCTATTTGCTATGAAAACAGATTATTTTTCCTATCACATAAGCAAAGATTAAAATATTCACGGTTGGAAAAGTAGAGAAAGAAATACAAACCCTCAAATACTTCTGTTGAGAATTTTAAATGACACCCTTTTTGAAGGCACTTTAGCGATCTGAATTCAAGGCATATATCCTTTTTCATCACAATTTCAGTCCTAGTACTTCATACTTCAGAAACACACAAAGAGATGTTTATAAGAATTAATGTAGCAGTTCTCTTTATAATGAAAAAAAGATTGCTAATAATCCAAAAAGTCATCAGTGGGCATTTAAATAAATAAACATGATGTGTCCATACTGTGAAACGCCATGCAATTTTTAAAAGAATGTGTTAGATCTAAGTGTACAGACATGGAAAGGGAAAACAGCAACTGGTAAAAGTAAATGATTCCATTTTAAAAAAAATGTATATGTGTAAGTTGTGTGGACAAAAAAGAGGTTCTATGGACAGTAACCTACTGGGTGATCCAATCGTAAATTCCTAACTAGGCAGGTCATGATGAATAGTCATGCCCCAGGCACAGTAAAAGCTTTATCTTTGCCTTAAGTAAGCCCTGTCCCTTCTTTCTGTGCATCTAGCTTAATGCATCTCTGTAATGCCTTTTTTTTTTTTCAAAGTAACCACCCTCAAGAAAGCAACTAAGCTTGTTAAGTGTTCTGTAATCCAATCCCCTCCTTCCTGTAATTTTCCTTGCATTCCTTCCTTTATTCCAAATGCATAAAAGAAGCTGCAAACTGCCATTCTCTAAAGCACTTAGTCTATTAAGACCTTGTTTTCAGGCATATCCTCTGTTTAGCTCAAACAAATTTTTATAGAAATTCTCTACAGTTTTACACATTCTTATGTCAATGGATGGACTATTCACAGGAAAGTTCTAGAATATATGCCAAGGGAGACATACTTACACTAAAAAATTATTTGTTGCTTATCTGAAGTTCAAGTTAAACTGGGCATCTTATCACTCAATATTATTACACAAGCTTACATAAGTCACTTGAGGCAGCTATGGGTACTTTTTGAAAAAGTGCATTCCATGGCTTATGGCCAAGATGGCAGAGCAGGTAGCAGGGTGCTTGCCTCCTCTCATGGCCACATCAAAATTACAACTAAACGACAAAATAACCATCATTAGGAGTCATCTGAAGTCTAGCTGAACAAAAGTGCTACAACTGGGGATATACATAGGAGGCCACCTTGAGACTGGTAAGAGGGGGCAGAGACAAAGATTGGGCTAGTCCCACACCTGGGTGGTTAAGAATTGAGAGGGATATCTCAGCTCAGCTGCAGAGGTCCCCTGGAGGAGTGAGGGGTCCAGGCACCACAGCAGACTCTCCAGCCTGGTTTCCATTGCCAGGAAGAGAAGTTCCCATAGTTCTGGATGTGAAAACTAGAGGAGATTGTGACTGAGACAGTAGGCATCTAGAGTTGCAGACATTCCTCTTGAGTGGCCTGTGCACAAACTTATTCACCAGTGGACTTACTTGCTCTGAGCTCTAGCACTGGGGCAGCAGATTGAAAGGTACCGGGTACATACAAAGAAGAACCTAGTTCTCTGGCTCTAGGGTGAGGGCCGGGGGGCGGGGGGGGGGGGCAGCTTTCTCCTAAACAGAAGTTTGAGCAGAATCCATTCATTGTCTCTTTGTTGAGCTCTCTCCACTCCTGGCGTGCAGACACAGATGGCCACTCCATCTTGCTAACACTGGTCTCCCCACCCTGGTGATTCCCTGAGACCCTGCCCCACTCAACTTTTGCCTCCAGTGGCTTTTGCAGACAAAAGCCATACTGTGGACTTTCCTAAAATTTCTCAAAGGTTCACAAAATCCAAACAAGTAGTATCTGGCCTTAGCACTTCCTGTACCTCTTACTGAGCAGCCCCAAGGCCAGCACTAGTGGCAGCCAGCCTTGGTTCACAGTTTGGCCTCTCAAGGCACCTCTAAGCCCAGCATGGGTGCTGGCTATCTGCTGATGCTTAATGACTCTTGCCAGGTAGCCTCACGTAGGGTACAGGCTACAGCTGAACTTGGCCTACAGTGGGGCCCTGCCCAAAGGGCAGACTAGCCAGGCAAACTGGGCAGGCACTGGAAACCTATTAAAACAAATCCTGCTCTGTAGAGTCAGCCCCTCATTGGCCAGTCATCACAACCAATCAGCCCAAAGGTTAATCCCTCCCATTGACGTGCAAACAGCAAACAAGGCTCAACAACAACAGGAGGGCACACACGACCCATACAAGGGACAAACCTGGAGCACCTGGCTCAGGTGACCAGTTAAGACCGCACCACTGAACCTGACAGGACACCAACTTCATTAGGCCACTCTCCTAAGACTGGGAGAGATAGCGACTGTACCTAATATATAGAAACAAACACAGGGAGGCAGCCAATATGGGAGACAAAGAAACATGTCCCACATGAAAGAACAGAACAAAGTTCCAGAAAAAGAACTAAACAAAATGGAGCAAGCAGTCTGCCAGATGCAGAGTTCAAAACACTGGTTACAAGGATGCTCAATAACTGAGGGGAAGAAATTGGGGATAGAAAACATAAAAAAGAACCAGGCATAAATGAAGAATACAACAACAAAAATGAAGAATGCATTAGAGGGAATCAACAGTAGATTATATAAAGCAGAGGATCAAATCAGCAATTTAGAAGAGAAGGTAGTAGAAAACATCCAATCAATAGCAACAAGAAAAAAGATTCCAAAAAAATGAAAACAGTTTAAGGAGCCTCTGGGACAACATCGAGTGCACCATCATTTGCATCATAGGGACCAGAAAGAGAAGATAGAATGCAAGGAATTGAAAACCCTTTTAAAGAATGATGGAAAACTTTCCTAACCTGCCAAAGGAAAAAGAAATCCAAGTCCAGAAAGGGCAGAGAGTCCCAAACAAGATGAACCCAAACAGGCCCACACAAAGACACATCATAAATAAAATGCCAGAAGTTAAAGACAAAGAATCTTAAAAACAGAAAGAGAAAGCAAATAGTTACCTATAAGGGGGCTCCCATAAGACTCTCAGCTGATTTCTCAACAGAAACTTTGCAGGCCAGAGGAATTGGCACAAAATAATCAAAGTGACTAAAAGCAAGAACCTACAACAAAGATTACCCCACCCACAAAAGCTATCATCTAGAATTGAAGGACAGATAAAGTGCTTCCTAGACAAGAAAAAGCTAATGGTGTTCATCAACATCAAGCCAGTATTACAAGAAATGTTAGAGGGATTTATTTAAGAAGGAGATGAAAAAACAAACAAAAAAAAGATTAAAAATGGCAATAACTATATATCTATCAACAATTACTTTAAATATAAATGAATTAGGTACACTAATCAAAAACATAGGGTGACTGAATGGATAAGAAAATAAAACCCTTACATATGTTCCCTAAAAAAGACTCACTTCAGATTGAAAGACACAGCACAGACTGAAAGTAAAGAGATGAAAGATATTTCATGAAAATGAAAACAAACAAACAAAAATCTGGCATGGTAATACGTATAGCAGACGAAAACAGACTTTAAAACAATAGCTACCACAAGAGACAAAGAAGGATTCAGTAACTCCACTTCTGAGTATTTATCTATAGAAACCCAAGACACTATTTCGAAGAGACATATGAATTTCTATATTCATTGCAGCATTTTTTGCAATAGCCAAGATATGGAGGCAACCTGGGTGTCCATCAATGGATGAATGAATAAAGAAGAGGCGGTACATATATACAATGAACTATTACTCAGCCATAAAAAAAAAGAATAAAATCTTACCACCTGCAACGACATGGAAAGACCTCAACGGTACTGTGCTGAGTGGAGTAAGTCAGACAGAGAAAGACAAATGCCACAGAATTTCACTTACATGTGGAATCTAAAGAACGAAGAAAACATACACACAACAGAGAACATTTTGATGGCTGCCAGATGGGAGTGGTGATGGGGGTAGTGGAAAGGGGGAAGGGATTAAGAAGTGCAAATTGATAGATACAAAATAATCACGGGGATGCAAAGTACAGAATAAGGAATATAGTCAATAATGTAACAACTACGTATGATGTCAGATAGGTACTAGATTTATCAGAGTGATCACTTTGTAAGTTACATAAATGTCTAATCACCATGAAACTAATATAATATCATGTTCCAACTATAACTGAAAAATAAAAAATTATTTTTTTAAAAAGTATGCATTACAAACATTGACACTGAGCCTAAGCTCCTTTAGAACTGTACCTTCACATTCAATTTTGAATGATTCTTGAAGGGAAGAAAAGAGAAATATTAAGATTGATTGAGTGCCTGTAACAAAGTACCAAGCATGCTGATAGATACCTTTTTTTTTATATATTATTTAAAACAGTATTGTACTATAGTTTGTTCAGTGACCAAATATTCCTCCCATCCTGGCAGCATATCGTTTTGCAATGTTACTTTGCAACAGCCTTCCCATGCAATGGCCAACTCTCTTCTCCACAACCTTGAAACTGAATCAGACTTTGGCCAAAATGACATTGTTTAAGTTCCCGAGTCTAATACTCAAGTAGCCCTGCAGCTTTGACCTTCTCCCACTTGTAACACTGAGACCACCGTCCTAGGAAGAAAAACCACTTGGAGAGACCAGTCAGCCCTCAGAACCACTCAGCCAACCTGCAGAATCATGAGATATAATTAACTGATGTTATTTTAAGCCACTAAATTTGGGGGTTGCTTGTTGTGCAACAATTTATAACTCAGTTTATTTTCTCATTGTTTTCCTTCATTTTTTCTGCACAAAATCTCTGTGAGAATTCATTAAGGGTCAGAAATCTTTATCATCAGTATTACCAGTGTCATAGCTTGTCGGATGTGAAATCAGTGAAAATTTAAACATAGGTCTGTGTGGCTATAAAGGTCCATTGTTTTTTTCTTCACACCTTGAACATAATGAGCATTCGTTAAAAATTTAGTTGGATGGATGCCTGAACCAGACCTTGGTTTTTATTACATATATATATAAATATACAATAAATATATATATATATATATCAGAATTAAAAATATATTTACTCAACAAGAAATATCTACCAGTACTAAGCTTTTAACCTTTAGTCCTTTTCTCTTAATTAAATTACTTGAAAGGAAACGCTGTTCAACCTATTCTGTTCTCCCTAAAAGGCAAGTTATATTGTTCATCATTAAAACAAGTGCTCCAGTAGCTTAAGGAATGTTTTTCCATTTCATGTGAGAAAACCGAGAGAAAAAAATAAGTGACTTAACCAGAAGGAACCAACTAATGGAAACTTCCACACCTGATTCCTTTATCTAGCACTTTTTTTCTTATCCTTAACTTTTTATTTTTAAATGTATTTAGCCTCATAGAAAGTTGTAAAAGTCGTATATAGAGTCTCTTGAACTAAAATGAGTGTTTTTAAGTATTTTAAATTACACATTTTAAATACTGCTCCTGAGATATTCTTTACATTTTCAATGTGTGCCATAATGAAGTAGGGAAGAAATTCTTACTTACTGGGCTCTCACTAAGTGCCCAGTACTAAGTAGGCTAGGCACTTTCATATGCCTTATTTTTATTCAACACATCATTAACCACTATTTCATATGATAGCTGAGTTTCCAAAAAGTCAACTCGTGTCCAGAGGCATAGACTAAGTGGCAGAGCTGAAATTCCAAAGACAGTTTGTCTGACTCCAAGGCCCATGGTGTGTTTCATTGTATCAGAGTTCCTATCCAAAATAACCTCAACTTCCATTTACTAGGGAGATTTTATTTTGCTATTATTTAATTTTCTTAAATGTTACTTTGTTGAAAGTATTTCTAACCCATTTTCTTCCAGTGAATTTTCAGGACAGTAACCTGTCCGTATGGTAAAAGAACCTACACAATTCCAGTGCTGATGAAGTCTTTGGATTACAGCCTTCTCTAAACAAATTGTATATGATTTACTTGATGGTAAAGATGCCCAAGCATTTCTGTAAAATCCTTGAAAGAATAATAATTCAGACTTTTAAAGACAAGATCATTATGTTTAGATATCAAAATCGGAATTGCTACGATACAACCACAAAACCTATTTAGCCATCTTAGGCTCTGGTAAAATGAGAACAATTTTACTGACCTAAGAACCAAATGTTGTCATAGAAGGCCTCATAACCCTGCGACCCAGAAAGATCAAATCTAGAACTTTTTCCCAAAGAAACATATGTATTGTATAAATCCACATAACAAGGTATTTATATCAAAATTACATAACATCATGCATTAAGAATTCACTTAGTTGATTATTAGAGAAGTAATAAAACTATTAGAAGGGCAAGGGCAATTATGTAGTTGCTAAAAAATGCTAACAATGAAGATTATGCAAAGCCAAAAACTGAACATACAACAATAATGGCAATTTCTCTCTGCCAAAGAAATGTGTGTACAGTAGTCCTCCTTTATTCACAGTTTCACTTTCCTTGGTTTCAATTACCTGTGGTCAACTGCAGTCCAAAAATATTAATCGGAAAATTCCATAAAGAAACAATTCATAAGTTTAAAATTTTTGCCATTCTGAGTAGCGTGAGGAAATCTGTGCTATGCTACTCCATCCCACTCCATCCCATCTGAAATGCGAATCATCCTTTTGTCTAGCATATCCATGCTGTAGTCACCACCTTGGTTATCAGAGAGAGAGAGAGAGAGAGAGAGACACCACATTCACATAACTTTGATTACGGTATATTATTATTATTCTATATTAGTATTACTTTTTGTTGTTAATCTCTTACTGTGCCTAATTTATACATTTAACTTTACCTTAGGTATGTATATATAGGGAAAAAAAAAAACAGTATAACAGTAGATATAAAGGTTCAGTACTATCCATGATTTCAAGTATCCACTGGGGGTCTTGGAATGCATCCCCCATGGATAAGGGGAAAAATAGAGGACTATTTTATCTATACTTATGAAGATCATGATAAATGATGAAAGAGCTATAAGAATTAAAATAATTCTGTGAATTTCAGCATGGAATCTACATATCATCATAATGTATGAAGTTTCCCATTGATCTTTCATAGTAATGACACAAAGACACATTTTGTACTTTGAAATCCTGATGTTTCTATAACTTAGCCCCTAATACCTAAGCCAAGCAAAATGTATACTTCTCTCCCTAATGTTTCCTCTGCATACTATTTTGAAAGTATAAGTAAACAGTTTTATACTCAAGGACCATATATTTTTAACAAATAATCTTCATTATAGAGCCAAAAGACTGGAGGCTAGGGAAAGTTGGTTGCCCACAGTCACCCTGAACACTGGCTGAGGGGCAGTGTCTTGTGAAGAGCAAGAGACATACCAGGAAAGACTGAGCTGCAAGGCACTGATCGAGGGTTGGTGGGACAGCCACCACTGACCCCCTGTGGACCCCCCTCCAAGGCAGTCTGCAGACGGGCACCACAGTGCCTGTGTTGAGCATTCCCCTGCATGGCCTGCAATAAACACTTTAAACTAACTCAAGACCATTCCTCCACAGAGCTCAGAATTCTTCATATTCATTATTGTATGAATCATAAAATCCCTGTGGAGATGGGAGAAGGAAAAAATAGCTTTAACTTCATAAGTAAAAAAAGTCAGGTTTCATAGCAGAGAATTATTAACTAACATGCTAAAAACTGGCCGGTTTATTTGTGGGACCTCACAGACATGGCATCCCACAGCTCAATATGCTCTAGTCAACTCACTTGAAGATCCCCCTGCCACCAGCATCCAATTTTTGTTGCCCACCTGGAAAGAGAAATCTTGGAACACTAACAATCCCCCAAATTAAAAGTCTCTACTTCTCTAATGATCCTCCATTTTGTTTTTTTCTCCTGTTACTTATCTTATTAAAGCCTATGACAGAATTTCCTTCTGACTGTGATGTGTTCTAGGAAAACAGTGCCCACTATCCATCTAGATATAACACCTTCTATTATAGTGTTCTGGTAAACCTTCTACCATCCTTCCTGTTATAAGTTAGGTTGTTTCCCTCTAAGATAGGTTGATGTAATAATTCCACTACTTCAGAATGTGACTTTATTTGGAAATGGGGTCTTTATAGAGAAAACGAGTTAAAATGAGGTCATAGGACAGACTCCTATCCAGTATGACTGGTTGTGGAAAAGAGCCAGCCAAGAGACTAAAGAAATGTGCCTTGGGAAAGAGACATTCACAGGAGCAAGTTGGCCATCTACTTCTATGTGGGAAGGAGTGGACCTTATGCTAGATGCATGTGGACTACATGTGCATACAAGGAAGCCCCAAAACACTGGCTATTCTTATGAGTTTGAGGAACTATGCATTTGACACTGTGGCAAGGAAGAAACCTCATGGCCACAGCTGTAGCCTGGCCCTTCTTATGGGTAGTTTGGCTGGCCACAATGCTCAGCTGGAAGCAGAAGCCAGGGTTAGAAAATTAGGGGAAAAACTGAAACTAGAATAAGATAGAATGTCTACAACTCTGTTAGCATTGGAACTGGCTAATAGAGTTGGAGAGCAAGGCAATAAACTAGGAACTAGCTTTAGCTTGTAGCTTTGCCAAACCGGCAGAATGGTAGCTGCCACAACCTATGATCCAAGCACTTATGACTAAGCCTGATGAGGTCAAGTTTCAGTTAAAGACCAGAGAGAGCACTCTGTCTGGCTAGTGTGGCTGTGAGACACCAGAGGAGATGGTATTTCTCTAACCAGGCAGGAAGCAGAAAAAAAAAAAAAAATGAGTAACATCGCTATGCACCCTACCCTTCCGCAGCAGCTGTGTGGTGCCCGAGGGATTTAAGGCACCTACTCCCTTGTAGAATGGATCATTCTGTCCTGCAGGGAGGTCTGTAAAATGAAGGAGCTCTTCCTGAACAAGGGAGTCTCTGGAAATATATAGAAGTACAGCAAATTCTTGCAGAGCGGTGTGTGTGCCAGGCAATCAATGCCCTGGTGTTTGAGGGGCCTGACTGAGCCACTTTTACAGCAGGAATGAAAGCAAAGATTCTGCAGACAGCCCCTAGTACACATTATGGAACACTTATCTCCATACAAGCCCCATAGTGCAACAAGACATCTATGATGTCCGGCAATCTATTGCAGATCTAGGGGAAACTGACCTGTCTCAAGACCACGTCCCAGCTATGGGGAAGGCTCAATACTCAGATGGGGGGAAAGAAAAGGAGGAAAGGTCATTTGAACGGTTCCCATTTCTTTTATAGAAACCATGATGAGGTCTCTCCGTTTGCATCTGTTGGTATGTTCATGTGTATCTATACATATGTGTGTTGTATTTGTGAGGTTTGCTAATTTACTAAAAAGCTCTATTAATTGGCCTAAAAACAAGCACATATAAATTCTCAAAAATATGACAGAAACTAACCCAAATGTTTTTCAAGTTTACGTGATCTAAGATTAATCTCTAGTAAATAAAAGTTAAAGTTTGTTGGTTTAATTAAAACAGACATGTCTTTAGAGTTATCTAAAAGTTAAGAATTCTAATTAAGATGAAAGGAAAATGTGTTTTTGGTAATAGAAGGTATAAGGTTATGGAGATGTATTTTTGATGTAAAGGAAACTAATTTTGTCTTAAAGTGAGGCTGGTTGTTTCAGAATGTGAAAGAGGAAAAACAAGACAATATTTGACTGCAAAAAAAGAAAGATGTAGAAGGTTTGTGGAAAAGAGATCTTTGGGAAAAAAATTTAATGTGTGGTCAAGCTGGCTAAGATTAGAATTGATTTAATTAAGTAATGGATTTAAATATCAAAAGCAAGCTAATGCAAACTTCGTTCTCTTTCTCTCAGTTGAAAAGACAAAGTTTTCTTAGACTATGGGTCTGTTCCTGATAAGATACTGTAACAAATAACAAATTTTCTCCCTAGAAACAAAGACCTAGGCTCATATATTGGTTGGCAAAAACAAAAACTTAGAATGATGGCTAATTTTGTCTAAGGTCTCATTAAGTTTTTGTGGGCAACCAAAACATAACTGTTGAGAACTAATAAAGACTCAAGTAGAATAAAAGGTTTTTAGGTGAAACCTTAGCAATAATTTTGTATTAAAAGAGCCTCAATAGTAAAAATAACCTTCTGTATTTGAAATGCCCCAACTGACTTTCATGAAAAGGAAGCAGCAACAAAATCTATAGATTGTGGCACAAATAGATAAAGTCCATTGGGTATCTGCAAAAATGTCCCCTCATTGCTAGACTTTTGCCATCCTGATGTCCTTAAAACATGGCAACTGTCTGTTCCTGAATACAAGAAATTAAGAGGGGTACACAATGGCTGTAAATTAAATGAATAGTCAGAGCTACAGGAAACCCTAGACAACCACGTGGTTTCTTCTGGCTTCCTGGCAAACCCCATTTTTCAGTGTTGGCATTTCTTCATGCACCAGAATGCATTTAAGCAAGACTTCGTTCAACTTGCACTTACTATGGGTTATCAGTACAGTCTTATTGTATGTATATTTTCTGGATGGTCTGAAGCCGTCCCCTGCTACAAAGAAACTATTAGCAAATGTGTTTCCCATTTGCAGTATACCTTCTCATTGCTCCCTCAAGTCTACTTACATAGCTCCACCGTATGATATGGGACTGGGACTTGTCACTGTTTTCCTTCCTGAACTGTGTGAAATGAGCTCATTACACTGATGACATAATGTAACCTGTGGAGATTTTGCCTCTGCTATGTAAAACCTTGCAGGCTTTACTGGACCGACAACAACAGAGTCAGTGAATAGGCAGTGAATCTGCAGAAAATTCAAGGTCTGGGCACCACAGTAAAGTTTTTGGGTGTCATATGGCTGGGTTAAGACCCATGTTGTCCCTGAGGTTGTCATAGACAAAGTATAAGCCTACCCCATATCAAAAAATGTAAAAAAAAAAAATATAGGCTTCTGTGGGAATTCTGGAGTACTGGTAAACTTTTACACCCAATTTCGCACAATGCCTTTGCCCATTATATTCCCTAGTTAAAAAAGGATATGTATGGGACTGGGAGCCAAACAACAGGCTGCCTCTGAGAAAGCAGAACTACTGGTCAAACAGATTAAAGCTCTTGGACTCTCCTAAGTGGGGTTGCCATTTGAATCGGATGTTTTAACAACCCTGGAAGGTATAGGCTGGGCATTATGTCACCAACAGCAAAGGAGCATCTGACCCATGGATTTTGGTCCCTACTATGGAAGGGAGCAGAGATCAAATATACTCCAATAGAACAGTAATTATTGACAGTGTATACAGTGCTCCAACCAGACTCGGCCATGATTCAGACTTCCTTGCTGACTAAGTAGTATGCCTATTTACAACAGAGGAATACTTTATGAAATAATCCTCTGTCTCTAGAGATGCCGCAACAATTAGGCCCTGCTGAAGATATAGAACCTCCAAATGTTCCTCCTACTCTCCCAGTGTTGGGCCCTGCAACTTGCAAAGAAGAAATAGGGGAAATTCTGGCTGGATCCCGGTACACCGATGGTCCTAGCTGGGGCAATCTGCCTACCTGGACAGCCACTGCCATTCAACCACCCACTTATACTATCTAGACAGAAACAGGAGCAAAGTACAGTAGCCAACGGCCAAGTTGAGAGTGGTCTGGTTGGTAATCATGAATGACTCCTGGCTGCTGATCCTGTCTACGGACAGTTAGGCCATTCTAAAAGAACTGACTCTGGCTTAGACAATGGGAGGCGGAGGGGAGGATGATCATAAACAAACCTCTATAGGAACAAGAAATGTGAAGATATTCAGGCTTGCTTGCAAGAACCTGAGGCAGATCTTGTCTTTCATGTCCCCGCCCATAAGGCATCTACACCTCTAGGTAACCTAAACAGGAAGCAGCTGTCTTGGCAAAAATACACACTTTAGCTACTGACCTGTCAATAGACACTGCAGATTGGGTACATCAGAAAACTGAACACCAAAGTACCCAGGTAGGATGGCTGGTGCATAGCTAAAGAGGAGATGCTGGAACTTAAGCTAAGGGCAGCAGCTCTGGAGTCAGCAAAAGTCCTGGTCGCTGAAGCCCCCAACCAGTAAGGGACTGACAAATTGATTATACAGGCCCCCTTCTCTTGAGTGAGGGCTCCAAATATGCTCTGGTGTGTGTTGACACTGCCTCTGGCTTAGCACAAACCTTCCCATGCCATTGGGCTAATCAGACCACTACCATAAAGGGACTAGAAAAGCTAAGTACTTCGTATGGGTATCCCCATTGAATATATAGTGACCAGAAGTGACATTTCAAAGGACATCATGTACAAGAATGGGCAAAGGAACATGATACTGAATAAAGGTACCACCTCCCGTATAACCCACAAGCAGCTGGGGTGGTGAAATGGGAAAAATAGTGTCATTAAGAACAGATAAAAATTACTAACTGGAAAACCTACCTTGGCCAGGTGAACAACAGTGTTTTCCCAAGTGTTAATACATTTAAATGACCAACCTGTGGGGCCTATTGGCCCACATGCCAGATTAGGAACTTAGGCTGAGACATGCAATACAGTACTGGTGTGGAAAACAAAGGACACAGCACCAGTGCTGACACTTACCATGAGCCAATGAATTATCATGAGAGCACCATGCCCTCTTGTCCCTGCAACAGGTACCATTTACTGGAACCTACAACGGGACGTTCCACCAGTATGGGTTAGTTACTTCATGCCTCTGTATGGAGTAGAACTGCTCAATCTCCAGTGGGACTTTGTCATCCTAATGTAGTCAAGACCCATGGAGACAAGTTACGTGTAGACCCGTACACACACAATCAAAAGAGGGGAGAGTGTAGGGATCCTGGTCTGGCACAGTCCTCCCTCTATTTATATCCTCAGGCCAGAAAGCACCACCTCCCCTGCCCAACATGTGTGGGTCACACGACCTGACCAAATTCTCAAGGCCACAGCTAAATTAACATCCAAAGGTCTGCCTAAGAGTGTCATACTCATAAAGGGAGACCTCCCAACTCAATTCCCTCCTAAATATTTATCTTTCTGAACTTAGACTTCTGCCGTTCCTATGGTATCCACTTCCAGGAAGGCATCTGTGCCATCATGCAAACTGAATGTTGTTTTTATACCAGATGTATCTGCTAATATTTCTTCTTTGTTAGCATATATGAAAATGCAAGTAAACAACTCAAAGCCTAGGTGACATATTAGCACACTGGTTCATATCCTAGGAGGAAAAAATCGTTAGTAATTCTTGAATTGCTTCTCTTTTTTTGCATGTGTCTATATTGCTGTGGACTGTGTCTCCAACATTGTCAGTGAGTTGACAACCAAATGAGCTATCTCCCTGCTAATGAAGTCTCTTGTTTCCCACTCAGAGAACCTTGCAGAAGAAGCAGGTGGACAAGATTGTAAGAGCCAGTCACAAGGGGTGGAGTATAGAGGAGAGACTGTTCCACGACATGATCACTGTCAGACCCACAAGTTAGATCCAGACCAGAACAGAGACTGCTTCCCATAAATCACTGATGTCCTTATAAAAAGACACAGAGACATGCACAGAGGTGTGAAGATACAAGGAGAAGACGACCTTCTATAAGCCAAGGAGAGAAGCCTGGAATAGATCTCTTCCTTATAGCCTTCAGAAGGAACCAACCCTACTGACAATTTGATTTTGGATTTCTAACTTTCAGACTGCAAGACAATAAAATTTCCATTGTTTAAGCCATTCATTTATGGCAGCCCTAGCAAACTAATACACTTCTCTACCGTTCAGATTCATGGAAATTCTCCTATATCCTCTTACAAAAGGTACCATAACTCCCTGTTGGCCTAAAGGAGACCCGGTTAATGTCTCTTGCACAAGCATAAATATTAATAGCACTCTCTTTTATTCACAAAAGGGTCCATGTTTATATAGTCAGTCTACCTCTCACGTTACCCACAATCCTTCCTACAACCCATTTCCATTCAGCCACAAGTTTCTTTGCAATCACTTTGGTACCCTTGAATAGTAACAGACCCCCCTTGGTGCAATGACAAAAGAGATATCCATTTAAAACCTTATATAGATTTTTGTTTGGTTATGATTAGATTGTACACCCTGTAAAGATAGAAACCACTACTTTCTTGTATTTCTATCACCTAGCATTTACATGGTCTAACATGCAAGAAATGTTTATTCAACCCAATTAAATTGAAGTAAGAGCTTTATTACCTTTATTCTTTAGTAAAATACTATACTGCTCCAAATTACCCTCTCTTACTTTAAAAGCTATCAAAAATTAGAAGCAAATTGCT
Organism: Rousettus aegyptiacus; assembly: GCF_014176215.1. NCBI lineage: Eukaryota > Metazoa > Chordata > Mammalia > Chiroptera > Pteropodidae > Rousettus > Rousettus aegyptiacus. The sequence goes on along the minus strand of NW_023416306.1, from coordinate 41,158,016 downwards.
AAGTATCTATATTTAAGGGGCTTGGGAATTCTCATTTTAAAAAAAATGAAGAATAAGCAAGTTGAAACATTTTATTTTTTTATGGCGTTAGTATGCTTAAGGCAGCAGGATTTTATCTATAGGTAAAAACAAGACATATTGTACATGTATTAGTATAATATTTCCATAAAGTATTTTACAAAGTTGTAATTGCATAATGAAAATCAAAAACCACAAAAGGAGATGATAACTACCTCAAATAATGCAATTCATCATTGTGATAAGCAGAGATTGGAAGATAAAAACTTTCATGTGGGCTGTAAAATATATCTAAAGTTTATGGCAGAAATATGTATAAAATTTATAGGCATAAAGTCCCATCTAGTACAGCAAGGAGGACCCAGGAAGCCCAATCACTGCTGTTGGAGTCTGTGCAAACATGGAATAGATCTGTGATCATGATCATGGGGCCAAAATCCATATCAAGACTACCCACTTTTGAAAGTAAAAGTACTTCAAGAAGATATTACTCAGAGCTATCTGGATACTTACCCTTCTGTCTTCCTCTGTTGGAGATGAGCACTTACTGATAGCGAGTTTAATTCAAGAACTAGGAAAGCTGGATGTTCCTCAACATTACCTTAAGGGAAGTGTAAAGTTTTCAGTATAACTTCTTCCAGAATAGTGATGCAAACCCAGGGTTTAAAAGACTGTGGCCCAGCAGGAACTGAATTCCTTTCTTGACTCTGGCAGGACCCTGTCTGAAGGAGTCGATGGTGGTTTCACATTTCATTGGGAAAACCAAGGAAAGGTCAGCATCTGTTCTTTCCTTGTGTAGATATTCCTTTTCTCTAAAGTTCTGAATCGTGTTACATGCCTGTGCACGCCCAGAGAGCTCCCATCGACACTGCTGGACCTAGAAACCACCTCACCTCTACCTTGAGCACACTCCTCTCCTTCCAACTATGCTAGGAACTGCTTCAGAAACCTGCATGCACCTTTTCATTCCAGAAGTACTCTAATTTTTTTGATTATTAAAGCAATATACCCTTTCTGATTTTGGAGAATTCAGAAAGTTACAAGGGAGTGAAAGACAGACTATGAATGAATCACTGGTAATTCCACCTTTCAGAGGTAACTACTCTATTATTCTGGTGTATTTATTCTAAAAGCTCTCTTTTCAATATCTCCCTGACTAGTTCTCCTCATCAGCTCCCTGTCTTGCACTTCTTGTGTCACTGCTTATAGAACTGAGAGTTAAGTGGGTGAACACTTGAATTAGAAAAGATTTGTACAATATAATTATATATATATATACATATATATATGCCTTAATTTTGAAAAAGATTTCACTTTGTGTAACTAAAAGTATCAAAAAAAAAAGGCTTTTCTTTTATTTCTTTCTTTCTTTGTTTGTTTATTTTTATTATGGTGACCTTGGTTAATGAAGCTTTTCCTTTATTATGACCCACTGTATGCAGTGGCAGTTTGTAGAAATAGAATGTACCTATGAAGTACGGGAGTCCCTCTGAGATAGCAGAGAATCCTCCTCCCTAACTCCTACCACATCCACCGTGTACAGCAATGGTGAATATTGCTCTACATTGAGAATAGTTATGAGTCACGTAGGCCTGGAGATAAGTCAAGGAACTCATAACCTATGTACCTCAGCTTCCATGCAACTATCTGTTTGGTGTTCCAAACCACTTACTCACAAACTAGCTTATGGAAAACAACTGATGTCTAGGAGGGAAGCTGCCTATGTTTGGAACACCGCCAAGTCCTTGTGTAACAATGGTGAAGAAGAGGTAATAAGCCACTCCTAGTGAGGAAAGCAGTGTGGTTAATTTACCTCAGAGTATGTGGAAAAGCTAAGAGTTGGAAGAGTAAGAAAAGAGGATAGTTTTTCCAAAGTAACTGCCCTGTGAGGGGCAATTACTAGTTTTTCCTCTTTCCTCTTTGTCTATTGAACTCATTTATCAAAACTCAACTCCACGTGTACCTATTAACTGGTGAAATTTGAAAAAGATCTAGAGATCATCCCAACGTCAATATGCTGGTTTTGATACTGTATTATAGTCATGTAAAATGTTACTACCATTGGGGAAAGCTCTGTGAAGGGTATATGAGATCTCTTTGTACTATATTTGCTACTTGCCATGAGTGTAATTATTTCAAAAGAAAAAAAAACTCTCAGCTCCAGAACTTTCTATAACATGGAGTCTTGCCTGACAAACAGATTCCCATCACCTTCCAACTGCTTTGGCTTATTGGCCCTTCAGATCATTTCCTTACTGTGTCTTGTCTGTTTCCTGTGCTTATCACAGCATACACGTACATTTACATATGTATTGCATATACATATATGTTTACATTGTGACACAGGCTGTATAATATTGTCTTGTTCACTAGATATTTCATATGTGTATATATAGTAAATCCCCAGCAAGACTGTAAGCTCTCTTTGTACCTTATGGCACTGCACCGCTAACTGCTTGGCACATAATAAATACTACTTAAGTGACTAAAAAAGCAAGGAACATTAAAAAAAATAAAGAGATAATAAAATCTTGACCAAGTTTTTTTTTTTTTTTAACAGACTATCATTTAGTGCCCAGAAAAATTTACTACTCTATGATTAGAGTTTAAAGGCTGTAGAAGTACGTCTGTCTCCTTTAATCTTAGTTATTACCATTAACAGGCAGATATCAACTGAGAAGAACAAAGGTTAGTCACAGGTATGCTGCTTTAACACTTGCCATAAAATATCTCTGCAAGCTCATTGAGGAAAATGCTGAAAAAGCACTTTGCTAACTCTGGAATTCACCTTCCCTCCAGGTAATCTTATCTGAATCAGGGGCTGAACAAGTTTGTTTAAGCTGAAAATTTGAGTTAAAAAAAAAAAAAAAGAACAGGTAAATTTCAAACTTTATGAAAAAATGTGTACCTTCAAACCAGTATGTGCAGTAGTATATCCACATTGAAAAAATAAAGTATAGTCTTCAGAAAGGTACCTGTCTACTTACACTGCTATTTACAGGTTAAAATATATTGGTCGTAGTCTAGAAAAGACTGACTATAATTTTAATCTAATTTGGTCATTTTATGTTATAGAGCAATTTACAAAACATTTAGTGAAATAAGAAAGATTGATATGTGAATGGTATTCTAATTTTACCATTTATGCTTTTAAAATGAGAAGGAATTATATATATTTACATACTTTTATATTTTACACATATTTATAAATGCACACATACACATGCATATATATACACATATATAATATGCACACATGTATGTGTGTGTTATTTTATATGCATGAAACCTCCCTGGATAGATACACATGAAGCAGGTGACAGTGGCTACCTATGGTGAAGATAGCTTCATTGTATACATTTTTTCTACTGTTTAAATATTACTAGATTCATGTATTACCTTTAGAAATGTTTTTTATCTTATAAAATAAAACAGATTAAGAAAAACTACATAAAACAAATTAATGTCTTAGTGAATTATTGCACAGTAAGTGCTCTCATAACTACCTACCAGGTCAAGAAATAAAACTTTGTCAGTCACCCAAAGTCTCTCACATGCTCCATCCCAATCACAGTCCTCTCTCCTCCTTCAAAGTAAACACTGTCTTGACATTTATACAAATCATTTCCTTCTACTAACTTGGCTTTGATAACTTCCTTGCATTTCTTTATAATTTTATCAACCAAGTATGCATTCCTAACCACTTAGGTTAGTCTTGCTCATTTGGAGAGAAAAAAAAAAAAAAGGTCTTTTATGTCTCTTGAAAGTACAGGTTCCCCTTCCTTTCTTCCCTTATACTTTTTCTATTGACTAACCCAGGCCATTTGGCCTATAGAGATTTCTCTTATTCTGTATTTCACTGACTGCACACTTGCAGCATAGTTCAACATGTCCTTTCTATCACTTTTCCTGCAAATTGACAGCTGAACTGAAAGATTTGATCAGACCCTTTGGCATGATCTAGGTGGTGGTGTGTTCTTTCATTGGATGACATGTAATGTCTCATTTTTGTTCTTCATTGTCAGCAGCATTTCATGTTCAATTCCTAGATTCATTAATTTATTGTGGGTTGAAATATGGTAATATTCCAATCCTATTATTTCATTTCAGTAGCTGAAATAATTTTATAAGAAGATCTTTCACTCTACCTTTCCGTTACCCAATGCTACAGTTCATATAGGAAAAGCTTGATACTTTCCTTTCATTATTCCACTTTTCAAGGTAATGTATAGTTCTTTCTCATCCTCGAAAGAAGACCAACCATTTTGTTTAATGATAAAAAAATTTTTTTAATTGTGAACTCATAGATTTAAGCATATCTGATGGGTTTCAGACTGTGGAAGCCAGAGTACAAAATGGCCTCAACTGATCCCAGCCTTCTGGAATTCATACTCCTGTATAGTCCTCTTCCAGATTGTTCAAGGGTTGGCCTGTGTAATGAATAAATTGCAGTAGAAGTGACAGTATGTCACTTCGGAGATTAGATTATAAATGTCTGCAGCTTCCATCTTTAGTGCTCACTGACTGGACTGCTCTCACTGTTTCTCTTCACTCTCTCTGGGGGAAGAAGCCGTGTTGTAAGTGGCCCTATGGTGAGGCCCCCATGGTTAAGAATGAAAACCTCCTGGTTAGACCATTTTGCTGCCTCTGATTTTAATTTCCAGCTGTTGGGAACCTGTAATCCTAGCCTGGGTTCTACAAAAATTATGACCTTAAAAAAATCAAGACGAGATACAGAATTTTTCATGGTGCAAATATAACATCACCTTGGAGGGCTTCCCTGGCCAGTAGATTGTGTAGAATACACTGCCAGTCTCTTGTCTTCTGTTCACCATGGTTTCTTCTGATGTCCAGGTGAAAGAACTGGAAAAGAGTGCCTTGAGCCAGGCTTTTGAGCTGATTCTCAGGCCTAGATCAAAAGAATCTGTCCCAGAAGTTTCTTTGCTATTTAATATGAGAAGCTGTAGCACAGTTTTCTTAAATAATTTCCTGCTCAAAAACTAGAGGTAGCTATTTCTCCAAGAAGGCCTTGTTTATTCTATTGAAAATGGTCTTGAGAAAGACCACAGTTTGGGTGCTTCATTGGTCATTGTTTCTAGAGTTTTTCAATAGAAAGTTGAAATATCTTACGAGTTCATACTTAAATTTTCAATTCAAATTCAGGATTAAATAGTTTTATTTAACTTATTTTACATTAAATCTGATTTTTTTCAACTATATGAAGAATCCTTGTTCTCAAGGACAGAGGCAATTACCACCATTAATTACTCATTTGCTTTATCCCACATATATATTCAACGGTCTCAGAAAACTATTCCATTACTACCCACAGTTATTATGATTTCTGAATCATTTGAAAAACTTTTGCACATACTACCATAATTCTCCCCCTTTTAAAATAGTTGTACCATATCTACCTTCTCAGATCACATAGTCATTACATACTAACCTCTTTCCCTTTCTGATACTCATTTAGTGTTACTTCTATAAGTAATTGTACAGGGGGGAAGTAAGGTAAGGAAATAAGGGCAATAAAACTGAGTAAACAGAGAATTAGTTATAGAGGACTTGATGGCCTTACCAAGGAATCTTAATTTTACTGAGCAGGCAGCAGGAAAATTCTAGAGTATTTTGAGTCAGGGACTGAATAGACTTTTCTGTTATATAGCACATCAAATCTCCCACCAAATACTGCTCAGGATCACAGTTTTTTTCTAGTCCCATGGAGGTGACCTTGCCCAAGGTAATTCATCGAATTCCTACTGCAACCCCTTTCTCTTTGCTGGCATCGCCGCTTGCAGCCTTTTCTCCTTTCACTTTTTCCACTTCTTCAGCTTCATAAACAGACCTCGTCCCATCAGAGTTTGGGTTAGGTATGTTCCCTGGGTATCCTATGATTACCTCTATCACATTAATTATTAGTTCATTCATCAAATGCTTCGTGATGCCCTATTGTCCACTGGGCACTCTGCTAAAGATGAAGTCCATAATGATGAGCAAAAACAGAACCAACCCATGTGGCTTGGAGGCAGAGAGAGAAGCTATCATATTCTGGTATCCTATTTTTCACTGTGGTATTTATTGCACTGAATTTCAACTGAGCTCAGAGTGTTCAGCATTTTGTAGATGTTCAGTAAATTTTTATTTATTGATTGAATGAATATGTAGATGCCTGAAGAGTTCTATGCATAAAGCCACAAAAATTATCCTTAGTCCTGGAATGATAATGAAAATCTCCTTTCTCGGAACTGCTGATCACATTAGAACATAAACTCTGAGTCACAGGTTGGCAAACGTTTTCTTTGAAATGCTAGCTGGTAAATGCGTTAGGCTTTAAAAGCCATCTGGAGTCTTTCGCAACTTACTCAGCATTGCCACTGTAGTGCAAAGCAGTTGTAAACAACACGTAAACTAATGTTCCAATAAAATTTATTGATAAAAGTAGGCAGAGGTCTGGATTTGGTCCACAGACCCTAATTTGCCAATCTATGCCATAGATGCTGCCACTTTTGTCAATTTTTCAGGACTGCTTCATGTCTGGTCCATAGTCTATTCTTTAGTCAGGTAAATTTAGTTGCTACATCCAAAAAATGAGTTTACTTTTAAACCCATGTCTGATATCTACAGTTGTGGAATTTGAATGAGTATGTAATTTGAAACCCATCAAACCTGTTTCACTCATTGGTTAGTTTTTGGAAAGTTACTTTAGTTTTTTTTTTTTGAACCTCTATTTCCTCACTGTAAATGGAGTTTGTGCTTTTTAACCCTAATTATGAAGATCAGTGAGAAATATATATATTGAGACCCAAACATGATGCCCAGCACACAGTAGATGGTTCTCAATGATACCCCCAGTCATGTTCTTTTTCTCCGTTAAATCAAATCATCAGATATTTATTGAAGATCTACTATCCCCAAGGTACAATTTCAGTTCCTTTAAAACTATTCTAAACCATCCCTGATATCGCTCTTGGCTACTGGTTCTCAAACTTGGCTATAACATAGTATACCTGGGAGCCTAAAAGTACTGATACTTGGGTCTCCAGTGTTATAAAGAATGGCCTCAGCATCAGAATTATCTCTAGATAATTTCAATATGAAACAAATTTGAGAGTCATTACTCTAGACTAGGATTCTGGCTTCGATCAATTCAGAAGCCTCTTCTATCTTTCCATCTATCTCTTCTTTAACTGTCAGTACCTATGGGCACATCCTTACAAAACTAGAGTTAATTGAGTTCTTGTATCTGTTACTAATATTTGGATACATTTGTCTTAAGGAGAGTGGAAAAAAGAGAATGAAATAACCACCTACCTTTGCACTTGACATTTGTTGTTTATCTGGCATCCATTTCCCTTTCTTACGGCAACAGCCTTGATTTTTATTTGGGGATCTACCTCTCCTTCAGTCTCAGTCCACTTGGCCTGCTTGAGGCTTTCTCAGTGGCTCTAGAAGCTCATGAAACCAGTACACAAACTCTTCTGGCTACAATTAGTGTTGGTCCACTCTGAGTATCATAATTTAGTTTTCCAGGATTACTGAAAGACACACTTTTTTTTTTCTTTGGAATCTAAAAGAATATCATTCCAGGAGGTTCTGTCAGCTATTTTATAACCTCGAAGAGAAAGCCTGTCTGAAAACATAATAAGAGAAAAGGAGAAAGAGAGAGGGCTATGGGGAGGAGGAGGGGAAGGGAGAGGGAGGGGGAGGGGGAGAGGGAGGGGAGGAGATCAATTGGAGCCACAGTGTCTAGCTAGGTGCACCATTAAACTGCTATGTGAACCAATAAATTCCCTTTGCTTCTGCTTCTGCCAGTTTTACTCAGATGATCTGTCATTGGCAACCAGAAGAATCCCAAACTAATACAGCCTCCTCTCATTCCTCTTAGAACAAAATCCGATTACCTGTATATACAGAGAATATATTACTCATTCAACTAACATGTACTGAGTGCCTACTGTCCACAATGCTTGCTCTAGAAGGAATTACAGTGGTACGCCATCATTAATAACTGCACAAATGTTTGTGAAAAAAGGCCCAGCAACAAAACCATCCCCCTACTGTGTATGAGCTCCTGTACAAGGTGTGGAGGACAGAAAGGATCATAAGCCAAGGTCTATATTCACCAAGATTTGCCACCAAACTGAACAATGGCATATACGTAAAGAGATAAACAAAAATCTGGGATGTAAAGATGTATGAATTCCTGAAGATGAACATTAAACCCAAAATAAGATGCCTAGACAAAAAAATCTTAAGTGAGCACAGGCACCATAACATTTTCATTTTCCTTTGAACTATTAACTAGGAAAGGGAGGGAAAGTGTTACAAAAAGTAGGAAAGACGAGATAACATGAGGGAAAGAGAGATTAGCAGCTTTGAGAGTTGATCTAAATAATTATTTTAATTAAAAATAAGGTATTTTGTGAATCTTATCTGCTTACAAATTAACCATGCTAATCTTAAAAAATGTAAAGATTACAGAAATCCCTTCCTTCCTTCAATACTATTTATTGCATGCCTGTTGTGTGCTAGACACTATTATATACACTGAGGTTTTAGCAGTGAATAAAAACAACATCCCTCCCAGTTACATTCTCGTGTCTACGAAGTGAAAAGCAAACTTTCTCATTTAGCCCCCCAAAATGGCCACTCTAAATGGTTTGGTGAATATTCTTACAGACATTGTAAATGCAGACACTGATATTTATTTGTTTTTACAAAACAATAAGAATATACTATACTATTTTTTGAAACCTGCTTTAATTTAGTAATATAAGTTGGACTGGTTTCATGTTAATAAATATAGATTCACCTCATTCTTTTTTATGAGAATATAACATATTCCATTGTATTTAACCATTATTCTGTTTATCAGTATTCGTTTATTTCTAGGTTTTCACAATGATGAGCAATGTTGTTGTAAAATGTGTTGTCATTTCTGTAATTTTTCAAACACTCAGAAGAAAGTGTTAAAGTACTCCAAAATGGAAGAGTTTGATCTATGGTGGAAAAGACTGAATTAAATTCCCTTCAGGTAAAAACCCTATTGTCTACTTCCTTTTTGATTCATCATTGACTTAGTGAGTACGTAATAAGATTTTATACAAAGGACTAGACAATATCTTCTAAAATCCATAAATGTAAGTGCAGACTAAAAACCAGATAAATAATCAATAGTTATTTCCATAAAATCTTCTGTGTACCCAGGTCTCTTCTAGGCTCAAAGAAGAGAAATCTGTATTATTCCTGAAATAAAAGATCACCACAACTGAAATGGGCAAGAACAGAGTCAGCACTCTTCTAAGGAAAGTCCTTCTATTATACCCAAATATCGTTTTCCTTTTCAGGAAAGATAATAATTAAAATATTGAAAGTGGCTTCATTTCTAAAACTGTTATGACTACTTCAAATAGACTTCAAGAAACAACAACAACAAAATCATCTTGCTAAATAGAAACACAGCCATAAAACAATATTTCTATTAGAACCAGAGTTATTTGACTTTTGAAGTATGTCACACTACATGTTCCATCCAGTTCTTACCTTGGCTATTTCCAATCAAAATTGTTTATGTCTTTTCATTCACATAAAATTGTCTCTAGTCTATTTACTAAACAGTCCAATGTTCCACTAATGCAAAAAGACATTTCAATAAAAGTTCAATTAACTAAACAAACTATTTAATTAATTGAAATTTTTTTGCAGGAGGAAACTAGCAATTTTTTTTTCGTATGCATGGTTAATTGCATGTTTTAATTTCTTGGTTTTAGCCTGTGATCACTTAAAAACAATCATCAAGCAAATCTAAGTGGTTAACTGTAATTGCAAGGTTAAGCCTTTTGCATTTTATGGTGTATAAAATCTAGTATAAGAGAAAATAAACACAAGAATGACAAAAAGGTTCATTCACTTACCCTCTTCATAACCACAGCCAGGGTAAACTTCACTCAGCCTTAGGCCATTGAATTTTATCCTGAAGTTTCCATTTACTACATAATCAGATAAACCCTAGCTTGTGAGAGCAACTAATGGAAATAGTGCTGTAAAAAGAATTGCTAAACAAATTTCCACGTGCTTAACTTAAAAGGAGGAAATTGCAACAGAAGCTTAGTAAAAAGTTTCTAGCTGTTTTTAAACCAGAGGGGATGACTGCACTTTTAGCAGGACCTTGTGACTAAGATTGCCTGGTTGGGAAATGATTAACACTCCTTTCGTCATCATCTGCTTGAGCTCTCCAGCTGCAGGAAATCTGCTAAAGGAACCTTATCAATCCTGAGTATGTGTGTTATGATTGCACTGTCCTCCTGAGCTGAGGTTTAGTGTGCTGAACTCAACTTCAGTGTTAGGTTATTCTAAGTAAAAATGTATTCAGAACCTCTACCAATTTCATTAGTGGTTATTTTTACTGAACTACTGTTATAAAAGTTTTTACTTTTTGTTTCTATGCCCCACCTTAACGGATGGATTATCACTTAGACCCTTTTTCTTAAAATTCCAAAGTTTTATAAGTAACATTACCAGTATTTGTTTCTTCAGCCTTGTTCTCTTCCCAATCATGCTTGCATCTAAAAACTTCAGTGTCTTTTTGAACTGCCAGTTCTCACTTTTTTGGGAACCAGGGACATGGAAAAAGGGGAGAACTAATTAATAGGTGTACATAACTTGGAGGCACTAGAAAATCATCAAAAGATTTTCTCTCTAAATGATTGGTATTAACAGCAACTACTACATGATTATTTCTTCGTAAATGCTTCTAAAAGTAAAAGAAAAATCTCACCCAGCTATGAGAAAGAAAAGACAGAGATTTACTTAGATAAATGTCTGTGTTATCTTTCTTGTAAATAGGAGCCTGCAATGTTATTATAAAAAAATGTGTGGCTTCTCTTAGGTAGAATTCCACTTCACCAACAGGGCAAAGTAGATTGTGTATTTCCTGTCAAATGGCTGAGGAAAGTCAAAACTGGGTCTCTCATACAGTGCTGAATAGCTTTAGAGATAGTTGTCTGTTGCGTTTATTATGCCATATACTTTGCTTTCCTCATAGCCCTTAGATTGCTGATTGGAAGTAGACTGACAACTCAGAGTTCTTATCATCCTTCCTAAGGTATTTACACAGATTAGCAAATTTGTTTTAGAAATTCAGTTGCATCTCCCTCCTCCCCCCATTGTCATCACCAAAGTAAAAAAGTTTGAACTGTTTCAATTCTGTAGTGCAAAATGATTCTAAATAAATTTAACTAGTTTCTTCTTCTGCGCCCATATGTTGCTCTTGTCATCTGAAATTTCACAAGCACTCAGTGAATTTCAAGTATTCTTTGCTTGCCTGACAATGGTTAGCACTTTAGAGTCCTCACTACTACACCCTCACTTACTTTTGTTGGGCTACAACAAATAATTAAGAAGTTGGAGAAGAATCTCTCTCTCACACACACACACACACACACACACACACACACACAAGCTATAAGTCACCTTCATTGTTTATCACAATAGCGCCTGGCACATAGTAAGCACTGAATAATCATTTTTTTTGGTCTTTTCATATGCTCCCAAAGGATGGTGTCTATGAGCATATGAAAAGAGCAAAAAAAAAACAAAAAAACCAAAAAACCAAAAAAACCCTTCCAGAACTGAGGTACTTAACCTAGATTTTAAGGAAAATCGGTTCTATGAACACCCTAAATTGTATGTAAAATTTATGACTGTGCACTTTTCTGAGGAAAATGCTGTTATTATAATTCATCAGATCATTAACTGAAGAGTTCAAGGACACACACAAAAAAAAGACAAGAACTATCACCCTAGAAAGGTATTAAAGAATATTCAGCCTCCTGGGGTGGACTTGTGAAATATCCTAGAAATGGATTGAAACTCTTGAGAAAGGATTATATTATCTCCATAATATGGCAAAGCCCAATATTAACTATTTCGAGTCACATACAATGTCACTACCTCTGTTTTTTAATAAGTATTATGAGGTTACTATCATTATATTATAATAAACAGAAATGAACAATTATGGTGTATGTTCAACTGAGTCACAGTCAGTTAATCATATCCAAAATCATGGTGCTATGAGATGATTAGACATAAATGATAAGAAAACGCAAATGCCTGAAACCAGCATGACTTTTACATGGTCAAATCAAACATGTTAATAATGTTATCTAGGTTAACTGTGTAAGGTTAACATTTTTATATTATACACACACACCCAAAAGAGTTACCTAGGTTAAGTATGTGATGGATTTGTTAACTAGCTTCATCTTGGTGACCATTCCATAAATATGTGTGTGTGTATCTATACACACACTCACATTTATAGATATATATATATATATATATATAGGTACACATTTATATATATATTAAATCATCATGTTGTATACTTTAAATATATAAATTACATTTGCCAATTATTCCTTCATACAGTTAAATAAACACAGTTCTCGAAATATAGACCCAAAATTCTTTGATTCTAACTCAGTTGTACTTCAATAGTGAAATGGATAAATAGTGGTAAATTCATACAGTGGAATTCTGTGAAGCCATGAAAATGAACAGCAACATGTAATAGTATAAATAAATCTCACTAACATAACAATGTCAAAGAAGTCAAAACAGAAGGAAATTTTATAGGTACATTTGGGCACGCGCGCGCGTGTGTGTGTGTGTGTGTGTGTGTGTGTGTGTGTGTTTAGCAACAGGAAAGAACTAACCTAGAGTGACAGAGGTCAGAATATTAGATACCTTTGGTGGTGAAAGTGTTGCAGGATACTCGGACAGAGATGGGACATCGAGGCAATAAGCAGGAAGTAGCGTGTATTGGCGCCCCCACGGACTCAGCGGATTTATATCCAAAGGCTGAGCCCCAATCACGGCGGGGCTTTCTCTTTTATACACATCTTACACTTCCTCATAGTAAAGTGTACTTTGATTGGTTGGCAGGCCATAGGGGCGTGACCTACCAGGGTCGGTGGTCTGTGCCACATGAGGTGTAACACCGAAAAGTCCCTTACCTATTATGGGAAGTGAGCAACCTTCAACCATTGGCTAGCTCGGCCTCCACTACCACAGAAGGAGAATGACTAGGAAGGTCTACAAAGTAGGTATCTGAGGGGCTGATTGTTTTATATCTTGATCTGTGTCGTACTTACACAGGTGTGTTCACAGTAAAAATTCAGTGAGTTATACACTCGTGTGTACTTCCTGTTTGTATGTTATATTTCGATACATTTCTTAAAAAAGAAAAAAAGAAAATGGTCTTTACACTAGAAAACACTAAGCACAAGTTATGGTAGAGAAATTAACTAAAATTTTATGTAATAAATGTCTAGACCACCAGTCTTCTTTTTACTTGATGATCAGAATGCAGTTAGTCAGGGCTACTCTTCCAGAGAGGAGGTTAGAATATTAGTTGGAAGAAAAGATCTAAAGTACTGATATTAAGAGTTCCCCAAAACAAGCCCTACCCAGACTACTATATAAGGAATTCCCCAGTTGAGAAGCCTCAGGAGAATGCACAGAGCATCTAACTAGCTTTTGTATGTAAATCTTAAATGTGAGCAAATAGCCAAGGACAACTGAATATTAAAAACAAACAAACATACATTTAGAAGGAGTAAACAAGACAAAGTAAGGAGAAAAAAAATTAAAAAATAAGTCATTCCTATCCTTAGAGAATTAGGAACATTTTATATGCATGAAAAGGCTAGGATTGTTTTAGCAAAGGGAATATTCCGAGAACAAACAAAAATTCTTAAAAACTAAAAGTGTGGTAGCAGAATTAAAAAGAAAACTCATTAGGAGGATTGGAAGACAAAGTTCAAAGAAAATATTCCAGAAAGTAGAACAAAAAGACAATAATGGAAAAAATAAGATGGAAAGCTAAGAAAATTAGTAAACCAGCCCAAGAAATCTAAACTAGAAAAAAAAAAAACAAAGTCAAGAATAATCAAATAATAGATTCCAAAAAACTTCCCGAATACAAGATTAAATGAGCCCATTGAGAACACAGCACAAAGGATGAAGAGTCAAATTATTCTGAAATTCTAGAACAGTAGCAACAAATAAAAGCTCCTACAAGCTTTCAAGAAAAAAATATCATATAAAAAATGAATCACAAGAGATTGGTTATCTCAACAGCAATATCGGAAGCTAGAAGACAATGGTCTAATGGTTCAAAAATCTGAGGGAAAATTATTGCTGATCTCAAATACCAAATTTGGCTAGACTGTAAAATGTGAAGTTAAAGATATTTTCAGAAGTTGAAGATGCCAAAATGTTTTCTCCATCTTCTACTTCTTAAATAGCTACTGGAGGATTGGCTCCACGAAAACAAAGGGATAAACCAAAACTAGGAAAGTATGGTATTCAGGAAACAGGAGATTCAATACAAGGAAGAGTGAAGAGAACCCACAAGATAGCAGTGAAAAGGAGAGCCCAAGATGAGATCTGTGTAGCAGGCCCAGGAAGCAGCTAGATAGAACTGAGGAGTCTGGAGAAGGTGGGGGAAATTTCTTCAAAAACTTGTAAATGATAAAATTCCTAGGACATACTGAGATTAATTTACAAAATGGATCAAGTAATAAAAAGAAATTACTTCCAAGAAAAGAATAATCATAGTATATTTTCCTTTTCTGTGAGATAAGGAAAAGTAATCATAGTATATTACATAACTCACCTGTGATAGCATTTATATAGTCATAATATCATAAATAGTAAATATTGAACTAACCAAGGTTATAATATTGCTATGTGGGGAAATGAGTTTATATGTGTAGTAGGGTTGTAAAAGAGAGTTAAATCTTCAGCTTTCATGTGAAGTGTCAAAACATAATACCTAAAGCCAACCAAGAAATAACAATTAAAATATGTTATTTTGGGATATGGAGGTATTAAATAAAATAATTAGTTGAAAGCTGTGTCCTCTGAGGAGAGTAAAATGAGTGGGGAGCCTTGTAAAAGTATTTTACATTTAAAAAATATACACGTTTTGACAAAAATCAAAGCTGACTTTTAAAAAAACAAATTCAATAGATAATTTTTTTGAAGTATGGTAGCTATTGAGAATCAAATTTGTAGACTTTGAAATACTAATTGGAAGAAATATCTCACAATACAGAGAGAAAGAAATGAAAATCATAAAAGAAAAGACGGATGAGTGATTCTGAAGATAGATCTGAGTCCTGATCTATAAACAAGTTATACTGTGAGGTTAAGAGAGATACAATGAATATGTGAATATATAAAAGTTAAATAATTTTTTTAAATACTCAAATGTTTCTGAGTTGATGAAAAACTAGATCTGACATTGAAAGGATTCACTGAATTCAGGCAAGATGAACAGAAAAAAATTCATTTATTTATTCGGCCCATAGTTATCAATTGCCTATTAGTGTCAGCATTCTTCTGGACTCTAGATATACAGGTAAACAGAGTAGAAAAGGTCTGAATTTGGCTATAAATAATGGAAAATTTAACACTGGCCTAAATAAGAAAAGAATTTATTTGGTGTGCATAAGAAGTGGGGCAGTTGAACTCCAAGGCTGGTGCAACTGTTAAGGACCTTAGGAACCATGCTCTTTCAATCTTTCTGCTCTGCTACCTTTAGCATGTAATCTTTGACTTCATGGTTACAAGATGGCTGTTATACAGCCACACGAGACACATGACTAAATTAATTCATTAACAAAGGGTAAAATTTAAGAGCATCCCCAATAAAAGATCTATTTAAGTTTTCTAGGTATAAAAAATTTTTTACTCTACATAGATAATTTTCTCTTTTCTTCTCAGTGTTTAACTGATTATATTAGTTTCTTAAGCATTAGCTAGAACTTCCAGAAAAGTTTTGAAATAATACAGTGATAAAGGACATTTTTCATTATTCTAAATTTTTCTAAGAACTGATTAAGTAATTCACTATTTTTATTTCATTTTCTTATTTGTAGGAATGCCAAAATAATTTTAAATAATAATGATGATAATATACTTTTAAATATTATTTGGGATTTTACTAAAAAAATGCTTCAACATTATGTCATTCATCATATTTGTAACTTTTAAGCAGTTTTCTTTTATTTGGATTTTACTTAGAATAATGCCTAAAAGGTTCTGAGAGGAAAAAGTGATAAGAATATTACTGAATATTACACCCAGTCAAGCTTTGTTCAAATGTAAAGGCAACAGGAGACTATGTGAGAACTTAAGGACTATAGGAATTGAGCACTCTTCTAGAAAAAAGTCCTCAATTATGAATTCTAGATAATCAAATGAAAGGAGGAACTCTTGGTAAAGCACTATGGCATCAATAATTGCCATAGTAGAGCAATATCTACAATATTCTGAGGGAAAGACATTTCATACCAGCTAAAGAATTTTATACCAGCCAAGATGTAATACAATAATACAAGCACAAAATTATGGCACAGGTGCTCTTAAACAAGCACGGCAACACATATGAAAAAGAACTTTTAAAAACTATCCAACAACGAAATCAGCCAACCAGGAAATTTAATCCTCTAGAATAGATGGAATATGGTAAAAAAAAAAAAAAAAAATATATATATATATATATATATACACTTAATACATTTACATGTAGAACTAAAAGTAAATAAATAGGAAATTATGGTTACAGAGGAAAGATAATTTTTAAAATTGACAGTGAAAATTAATATAAATAACAACAAGAAAGAAAAGGGAAATAGAAGTATAAGAATGTTAATTTCCTTGTCTTTTAAAAAATAAAATCATTCAATATTATCTAAAATTGAAACATCTAGGTCATGTAGTGTTTATGATCTTTCCTTTTTAACTTTTGATAACATTTTATTAGCTAAAATATTTAGTGGCGAGGAAACATTTATCTAAGGTTTAGCAATTTCTTCTATTTTACTTGTGTTTCTTCTATAAATTCAAATAAAATTACATGTAATACCTTATAAAACTACTTCCATTTATATTTCCTCTATCCGCCTATGTATTTCCATACACCCATGCCCCTATCCATCAAGAGGTGCTAGAAATGACACTCACTTAGTGTTATCAAGAGATAGTGGTGGCATTTTTTAGATTCTTCTTTGTCTTTATCTGCATTGTTTGAATTTTTATGAGTATGCTTCTTTTTAATAAAGTCAAAGCCATTATATTTAAAAATATTTGGAAATTTTAAGCTCACAGGTCACAAAAGAAGAGCATGTTAAAACAATTCAAAAATGTTCTAAAAACAATGTGTAATAAAAGGCTATAAAAAGAGACAAAGAAGAAATCAGTAAACCCGCTTCTGGGTATTTATCCAAAGAAATTTAAAACACTACTTCAAAGGGACATTATCCACAGTAGCCAAGACATAGAGGTAGTCTGGGTGTCCACCAATAGATGAACAGATAAAGAAGAGGTGGTACATACATACAATGGAATATTGCTCAGCCATAAAAAAATTAAATCTTTCCATCTGCAACAACATGGATAGACCTAGAGGATATTGTGCTGAGTGTAGTAAGTCAGACAGAGAAAGACAAATGCCATAAGATTTCACTTACTTGGGGAATCTAAAGAACAAAATGAATAAACACAACAGAAATAAACTCAGATACAGAGAAGATTTTGATGATTGCCAGATGGGAGGGTCCTGGGGGTACAAGTAAAGTGGGGGAAGGGATTAAGAAGTACAAATTGGTAATTACAAAATGGTCACAGGGATGTAAAGTATAGCATAAGGAATATAGTCCACAATATTGTAATAATTATGTTTGGTGTCAGGTTACTAGATTTATCAAGATGATCACACTGTGTTGTATACCTGAAACTAATATAGTATTGTATGCCAATTGTAATTGAAAAATTAAAAAAATATTAGAAAAAGAAACAAAAAATAATGTACAATAGATAAGAAAAAACAAGCTAAAACACTACCATGGTTTGTCTTTGGGAATAGGGTTTACATTTTTCTATATCTCTTTTACATCTTCATGAATTTAAAAAAATGGGCACATATTACTTATAAATTGGAAAAAGAATATAAATTATTTTAAAAATTAATTGATAGATTTAGTTATGCATAGACAGAGTCATATACTAGTTAACAGCTTTTCCTGCAAGATTTTACAGCTGCTTACTTAACAGTGGAACACAGTAACAAAAGAATGTAAAGCTTAGGGCTGCAATGCTATTACATTATTGAACACACTCACACTTTTGCACCTGCAATTTTATAAGCTCAAGTTAGAAAACTTAGCATATTAATAAAAGTATAAATATTGTCTTTAAATTTTAATAATCATTACAGAATTATGTAATGATGCCCTTTGTAATTATGAGAATTACTATCTCTTATATAAAGGGTAAGCCAACATATTTTAAAGAATTAATTTAAAATATTGAGCTATTTATACAGAGAGCAATACTATTTTAAAATTTTTAAGTGTTGAAAAGACTCATTAAGCCTTAGAAATACTCAAAGAAAATATACAGGAGTAATAATGACTACAACATCATTCTACCTTGGACTAAAAGTCAAAACCAAAATGATACAGACAAAATTTAGAATTAGCTTATTATAAGGACCAAAGAATAATGTTTCTATCTATTCGGTTTATTCCAGTAGCTCAGAGAGGAAAATCATCTATTTTTATCTTTCATATATTATCCTTTTAATATATTGTTAGGTATTTTTGTCAATATATTTTAGATGATTTTTGTATTTATGTTCATGAAGGGTATTGATCTATGGATTTATTTTTTGTAATATATTTGTCTGGTTTTGTTTTCAAGATAATACCTAGTGTATTTACTGAATCTTTTATTTCAGATATTATATTTTTTTCATCCAAAATTTTCATTTATTTTATTATAGTTTATATTTCTCTTCTGAGAAATTCTATATTTCATTAAGTTCATTTTTATGGAGAATAATTTAATAGATATTTTAAATCTTTGATAATTTTCACATTTGTGTCATCTTGGAATTGGCATCTGTCAATTGTTTTTCCCTTGAAAACTGGTCACATTTTTGTGATTCTTTGCATGTCAAGTATTTTGTACTGCATCCTGAATATTATAAAAAATAGAATTATGAATATTGTGAGACTCTAGGTCTTGTTTCTAGATCAGTGGTCCCCAACCTTTTTGATACCAGAAACTGGTGCTCCTATGAGAATCTAATGCCTGATGATCTAAGGTGGGGCTGAGGTGGTGATGCTGGCGCTGGAGAGTAGCTGCAAGTACAGATGAAGCTTCTCTAGCTCATCACTCATCTCCTTCTGTACAACCCGGTTCCTAACAGGCCACAAACTGGTATCGGTCCATTGTCCAGGGTTGGGGATCCCTGCTCTAGAGAATAGTAATTTTTTTTAAAGCAAGTACTCAACACTATTTGGTTCGGACTATAAGTTCTATCTCTTCTCCTATGGGCATGGTTCTAAGGTCAGTTTAGTTTTCAAAGCCTTAGTTTTCCTGCTTTGGGCCTATCCCACATATGCATCTCTCAGACATTAGTTTGAGACTTGGGTGGAAGTTTATATTATGGCTTAATACTCAAAGCCACTGCTATATGGCTTGTAATCTGTCGCATGTATATATAACGTAGGGATGAGCCTAGAACTAATGGCAATTTATATATAGAATTGTGGGATCACTTACCCAGCTCTTTCATCTTCAGAATTGCCCTCTCTTGCTCAAAGCAGCTCCCTTTCCTGGTGTTCTGGAGAAAAGATAGGTTTCTTTCAGAGTTTGGGCTGCCCACACTGCCACTGCAGTTCTGCTGGGTGTTCACTTTTGGTTCAAAGCTTAGAGAGAGAGTAAGAAATAAAACCAGAATACTTAACTCTAAGTTGCTTTGCCAAGTTTGATTCCCATTCCCAATCCATTTCATTTAGTTTCCAGAGACCATGGGTACATTTTAGTTCAAGCTTTTAGTTGTATTAGTAGGAGAGAGTTAGTTTAGTGAGCTTACTCCATCTTGATCAGCTCTGAAAGGCCTTTTTTCTCACTTATTTTAAAGCATTTTCCTATATCATTAAAACTCTTTATATATTTTATGATTTCATTAGGTTCTATTACATATTTTTAAATTATCCTCCATTCTCTTGAAAGCTATTATTTCCAATATTTTACTATTACAAATAACACTATGATGTGTAAATTTGCATTTTCTATTTCTTTAGGATACATTTTTAGATAATTGCAAGTTTAAAGATTACAATAATGCTCTTAAAGCATATTGCCAAATTGCTTTTTAAAAAGGCTTTGCTAAAAATAAAGCATTATATACAACTTTTACCAGTTTACGTAAAGAAATAGTGTCTTATTTAAAATTTGGGTTCACAATTGAACAGATTTATTTTTCATGCTCATGTATATTTTCTTTTGTAAACTATTTTTCCAAGTTTTCACTTATTAGAAAAAGTTTAATAAATTTGTTATGAATTATAAATATATAGAGAAGAAATTATATATGTATTTGTTCATTCGTGCAAAAGAAAACACCAGAACCATAAACTAATGAGACCGTTTACTTACAAGGATAAGGGGAAGTGGGGAAAACAGGAATGAAAACAGGGTAGGAGAATTAGGGGGAATGACATTTCCTTGGATTGTACATTTTTATATAGTTCTGACTTATAGAACTATGTGAATGTTAAAAATTTGTAAAATTAAAAAAAATGGATGGGAAGTCAAAACTGAAATAGAAACAAAAAAAAAATGAATCCAATTATACTTCAAATAATATAACCAATCTAAAGGGAGGGATGGGGGAAAAAAAACAACCTAAGTAACTTTGGAAGGCAATATTTTAATTGAATATCCAAAGGCTAAAGTGTCTACAGATATTCTTTAATAGCAAGTGCGCATTAGTAATTTCCAAACTATATTATGTATATTTGAGGATTAAGCAAATAAATAAATATATTGTGGCCCCGAAGTACAGTTTTCTCACTGTTGGAGAAAGGAGTTACAAACAAAGAAAGAGAGGAAGGTAGAATTAATGCTGTGGTATTGGACTGGAAATGGAAGTATCCATATGAACTCATGTGTTTTTTAAACATATAGATACAAGTAGATGAATAAATACAAAAATACATATAGTTATATATACATATATCATTCTGTCAGCTGAGAAAACCTAGAAGCAATGATATCCAGTACCAATGAGCAGATCTGGTACCCATTCTTCATTTCTAAATACCATTCTCCAGTAAAGAAATCAAGGCTTTTGGAGAAATGATTCCAGGACTAGGATGGAGAAATTATAAGAGAAATATCTTGCCATAATATCTTGAGAAGTTAAGGAAAGGGTTAAAAAAAAATTATGGGGTCCGTATTAGTTTACTACTGTGTAATAAATTCCCACAAATTTAGCAGCTTAAAAAAGACACAGTAACTCATTTCTGTAGGTCAAAAGTACAGCTTGATATGTAAGGTTCTCTGTTCAGAGCATCAAAATGCTAAAATCAATGTGCCAGCCACGTTGTTCTTTCTGAAGGCTCTGGGAAAGAATCTACTTCAAAGTTCATTCAGGTTGCTGCCTGAGTTCAGATTCTTGAGGTTGTGGGGCTGAGGTCCTTGTTTCTTTGCTGGCTGGCCATGGGGACTCACTCTTAACCTTTGAAAACTACTTACTCTGAGGTTCTTGTCACATGACTCCATCATGAAAGCCAGATTTATTCTCACATTGAATCCTTCTCACACTTTGCACCTAACTTCCTCTGTCTCTGATCTCTCACCCATACTTAAAGGGCTCATATGATGAGGTCGGCCCACCTGGATTATCTCCCTGTCTTAAGGTTAACTGGTTTGGGACTTCACAGTAGTACTATGTTAGTGTCTGATTGAATAACGGGATGTTACACAGGGGCTGGGAATCTTGATACTCATCTTAGAGGGCTCATATGATGAGGTCGGCCCACCTGGATTATCTCCCTGTCTTAAGGTTAACTGGTTTGGGACTTCACAGTAGTACCTATGTTAGTGTTTGATTGAATAACGGGATGTTACACAGGGGCTGGGAATCTTGATACTCATCTTAGAATTCTGCCTACCACAGGTCCTATACAATATGACACGAGATAAAGCAATCAATAAATATAAATTACTAGAATATTATTGTTTAGGTCTGTGGGCTCCAGATAATTCAATAGCTTACTCTTTAAAAGTAATCTTAATTGGCGTTTGCCTCATTCAACTTCATGTAGTCAGTGATCACTAATAGTTTATCAGAAACAGTGCAAACATGCATTTCAAGCACTGTAAAGGAAGAGAGCTTTTAGTGCCCACGATGGGTTCCCAAAAGCCTGCATTTTATCCCACTCTGCTCCTCTGAGGTATTACTGTCCCTATTATCTAAAGAGAGGCCCAAATTGTTTAATCAATCAGTTGGCATTGATTTCCATCCCAAAATCTTATAAATGCAGAAGTTCACTGCCAATGTTAACTAGTATTCACACAACAAATAAAAAAATACATTTAAAAAGGGGAAGAGCACAAGAGCTAGCTTGAAATGCTTCCCAAAGGCTAAATTTGGGATCATTTGTACAACAAAATAATGATAGTAATGAATTATAACATATAGAATAAATTATATACCCATTTATAATTGAATAAAGAAATGAGAGTGAAAGGAAAGCTCTCAGTAGAATTCAAATACATGTAAAAGGAATGATAGAAGTAGAAAAGTACCATTTGACATATACGAGCAACAAGTATTTCAGGCAGAATCATCAGCAAATCTTAAAATTTGTGGGCAGAATAATGAGAAATGGGTATTTACATAGTCTCAAAGTATCTTTCCAGAATATAATTATTAATTATAAAGAAGAAAATAGTAACCATACAACAGAAAAACATAGCAGACACCTCATTAATCAAGTAATGTTACAATCCCCAATAAGACAAGTTGACATCCCATGCCTCCCGATGTGATACACTGAGGATACATCACTTCTATGGGGTTCTTACCAAAGTAATTATGAGAAACATCAGACAAATAAAAATTGAGGACATCCTATAAAATAAGTGAACAGTACTTTTCACAAAGTACAAAGGTCACGAAAGGCAAATTGCGAGGAATTGCTTAAGAAACTAAGGAGATACTACAACTAAATATAATGTGACTCTGTACTGAAATCTGGGCCAGAAAAAAGATATCAGTGAGGTAATAGCAAAATTTTAATGCAGTCTATATTTTGTAGTTTCAAGTTTTTGACACATATCCTTTAAGAGTTGTCTGGTCACTCTTTCCATGTCTCTTCTTCATAGTATAATAGTATTGTTAATTTTCACAATCATATCATGGTAATTAACATGTTACATTAGGAAACCTGAGTAAAGTGTATACAACTTAAAGCAGGGGAAAAAAAACAAAAACCCTACTTTTAAATTCCCATCTCAATTGTCCACAATACATTTTTGCCAAGTTACCTGAGGTATACTTATTAACAACTTTTTTTAAAGAATGGAATTGTTTCAAATCTCTCTCCATGCATACATACCCTAGTTTTACATATTAAACATGTATGTATAAATGTTTGCATAATAAAAAAATACTTATATAAAACCTTTAATATGTTAACATCAAATGGTTTTTGATTTTTGCCTTATGGTTGACACATAGTACTTACAAAAGTTGTCTGAGCTACTCCTTGTATCTCCCATAAGATCTGTCAAAATAACCACCTCCTATCGTTCATTTGGCAAAAATGTCTTTATCATATAATAAATTTTGCATATTCCAATGTTTTACTATTTGATCTCTGCTATGGATCTTTTGTTTACACATCTTTGGAAAAATCTCCTAGCATTGTAAATGTTCCTAGAAAAATTGATGGCATTACCTTCCTCTCAACAGATTAGAATGCCTATTTATTAATTCATGCAATATTTATTTACTATTATGTGACAGGTACGGTTCTGGACACTAGGAGGAGCGGTGAACAAAAATAGACACTTTCTTATCCTCAGATTGGGGACGGGGGGGACCGTGGGGAAGCTTACCATTTTATTTTTTCCCACAGTACTTTAACTGTTTCCCCCATTTGCTAGCTGTCCTTGCTATTTCTTCAATTCCAATTCTTATTCTGAAACTTCTAGTAGCAATTTTAAGTGAAATGAAGTGCTAACTATAGCAAGAACATTTATTCCAATTATTTTTTGTACCTATAAAGGTATTATGAAAATTAAGATAATGCAGGTCAAGTACTTAGAACATCATTTGACAATAAATAGTCTCTCTGAGGTAGACACTATTTATTATTTCTCATTTTACAAGTGATGGATCTGAGGCTTGGAGATGAAAAATAACACACTTAATATTACACAGATAGAAAGTAGCAGTCTAAAACTTTCAACCATGTCTGACTCCAAAGCTTTAACTCTTAACCACAATACTATACGGTTTGCCTCTTGTTCTAGAATATTCTTATTAATGTTAACCCATATTTAAATCCCACAGTACACACAAAACATCGTTTATTTCCCCTTCGCATTGGCATTTATCACCCTTCCTCATTTTTGGATCTTATGTCATTAACAATAAAAAACATAGAAGCAAGGACTACTCAATTACAAAACCAACATTCTGGATGCAAATTAACTTAATCATTGATACTCATATAACTCAAACACAAACTGCTTACTTTATTTAACAATAAAATAGTAAAAACACAATAATTTAGTTGTAACAAAGCCATCAACAGAGCAATAAAAACAAAGCTAATTAAGAGGCATTTCTTCAGTTCAAATGTTTAATCTCCTTTAAACAGGAAAAACTACCATGAGTCTAATGGTTCTCAAACCTGTCTGCACACTAGAGGGATGGGGGCAGGGTAGACATTGGTGCTTAAAAAAATAGCTATACCCAAAGCCCGCATCAGAACTAAATGAAAATCTCTCAAGAGTGGAGCTCTGGCAAAGATGTGTGAAGTGTTGTCAGTGTTGAGAACCTCAAATCTAAAGTAAAAAGCAATAAAACTATGTCCTCAAAGAAATCCAAAACTAAAAAACTTAAAAAAGAAATGCAATAGACTTCTTTCTTCTTATCCTGGGAAAGGGGAAAGGGAAGCACTTTCTCATTTCTCATTGTTCTTTACCCATTTTTGATAACCCAAAGTAGAGTTTAACAAACATTGGATATTGGAAGTTATGCAAACAGGCTACCCAAATTGAAATTCTCACATTACATTTAGAAAGCTCTTTTAAAATAATGTCAGCTTTCAGAATCCCCCACATTTTAAGTTTGCATAGACGTTTAATTCAGCTATTTGTTCAACTAAGAAGAGTCAATAAAGTATACTAGAAAGCATTTTATTATTAACTATAAAATACTCATTTCATGTATCACAAATTAACCTTTTGGTACAGCAAGAAATATCTGTTTCCCATCTATTTCTAAAACTGTTAGAATCCCTTTCTATGTGATTGAGATCTTCAAATTTAGAATCTAAACATAAATTTTCTTTAAGAATGTATACATAAAATACTTCCCCTATAACTGTACTATATCCTTGACAAATCCTTCTAGGAGTTTTTGTAGCGACTGCAGGTTTTTATCTTTAAAAAAACTTTTCCTCATTTTTCAGGTTTAGGAATGAAATCACATCAAGTATGGAAAATAACTTTTTCCCTTAGGAATACATAAATTCACTTAGAGATGTCTCCTCAAATTCAGAAAAGCCCATTTCTTCAAGCTCCTCTGTCAAGACTCCATGTCAATCTCAACTACTTCACTCTTGCCCTGAAGCCTTGCTTCTGTCAGGTTGTCTTCATTTACATCTTCAATGTCTGCCAGATCAATAGGTGGTAAAGGATTCCTCCAGTACTGGAAGGTATTATACTGCCAAAATTCTTCATTGAGCTTTAGGGAAATAAGAGAAAAATGAAAGTATATCGAGGTTTAAAAAAATTAAATTTTTCAGGAAATGATTTTTTTTTGTTTTAAAAGCAAACTCACATAAGATTTTGCAGTCTTTGTATATTCAAAAAACACACATTTTTAATTCTGTCTAAAGTACTTCCTAGACTCAGTCAAATCTGTGCATTTTCGTATTCGTGGACTTATGTGGCATTTATCCCATATATGTGGGATTTAAAGTATTTCTTGTTAGTAGTTTAAATTTAAAAATTCCCTTCAAGATTATCTCTTTCAGGTGAACACACTGTTTATGTGTGTGTGTGTATATATATATATATATATATATATATATGCCTTACTGTTAAAGTGTACAGGTGAAATTTACTAATTTCATTAACCAATATCATCATAAAAAAATTAATTTTTTTAAAAAAGAAATTTAAATAACAAAAAAAAGTTTCTCTTTTGACAAATTTTCTTCCATTTTCAACCAAAGGCAATGTCTGAAAAGTCTTAAAATGTTTTATCTTAAAACTTATTTTTGGTCCTTTTCCTGAGATTTAGTATTTTAAGGAGTTGACTACATAGGCTTAAATATTTTCATCACCTTCTAAAAAGTATTTGGATATACAAATGGAAAATAGCAAAAAAATCTTAAACTTATCATTTTATTAAAATATCATTAAGTGTAAGGCATGACTTAAGTCAATATATCAAAACTGATAAATCCAAGTGAATGTTAGCCTCCTAAAAATTCAACAGCTTACTTTGAATGACTACAAAATTGTTTTATGAAACTAAGAAGCTCATGTTTCAATTACGTTCAAAATTAGCTCAGTTTCTAAAGCATCCCCAAAATACTTGGTGGAAAGGAAGCATCAATGGAATTACATACAGGTTCCCAAGATGTTCGTTTCGAAGGTTAATACCCTTCCCAGGTGGATATCTATGTATCTGTATCTATTCTACTATGTTGTGTTCTTATGTTAGGT
Source organism: Rousettus aegyptiacus (assembly GCF_014176215.1). NCBI lineage: Eukaryota > Metazoa > Chordata > Mammalia > Chiroptera > Pteropodidae > Rousettus > Rousettus aegyptiacus. Next base: position 41,131,157 of record NW_023416306.1, on the reverse strand, counting down.
TCATACTTACTAGAGCAGGATTATCCAAGAGAAATATAATGGGAGCCACATTTGTAATTTAAAATTTTCTATTAACAACAGTAAAGAAGTAAAAGAAAAAAAAAGTGTAAAATCTTATTTTTTTTGACCTAATATATCCAAACTATTATTTCAACATTCAGTTAATATTCAGATGTTTTACATTCTTTTTGTCATACCAAGCCAGTTTTCAAAATCTGTCAGGTATTTTACATCCAGCACTATTAAGACTAGCCACATTTCAATGCTCAATAGCTGCATGTGGCTACTTTACTAAAGAGAACAGGTTTCTAAGAAAATCTCATTAAGAAGTTTATTCAGTGTCTTAGACACTACGGTTTAGAGAATTAGGGGGTCTCTGTGGAATTTAACATTGGGATAAAAATGTAATAATTCAAAGGATGTCCTGAAAATTTCATTTTGATAAGCAAATAGTTAAAAACAGGGATCTATTTCTTTGCCTACTGGAAAAAATTTATTGTTCAAATTACCTATTTATAAACATGGGCCAAGGGAAGATGCTTTAATTATGTCAGTATAATCCAGCAGCTAAGAGCACAAAGTCTTCCTCCAGACAGACCTGGGTTTGCACACTAACTTCACCAACAGTGATCTTGACCCGTTTCCTAATTGGTAAAACATAGAGAACTCTTGCATATTAAGGTTTAGCACTGCAACTGCTCATTACTGCTAGGTATTATATCCCCCAAAAGCCTATGAATCATTAATCACTTTCTAACTTTGTTTGTTGCTTTTTTTTTTTTTTAACGCCTACAGCACCAAGCCTTCCTAGTAGGTGGTCTCTTATCTAAGTACTAATCAGGCCTGACCCTGCTTAGGTTCCAAGATCAGATGGGATGGGGCATGTTCAGGTGGTATGGCCATAGACTTTTTTGCTTACTTTTTATTAAAAATATCTAACAGTAAAGGTCAACACTAGAGCAATGAATCTGCATAAAGTGACACTAACATGAGAAAACATGAATATTTAATAATGTAATGTAAGACTTGGTTTTATTTTAGTTCTCTATTTGAAAATCTGAAACAACTCAAGAAATATTGAGGTTCTAGGACATAAAAAGAGGTACCATTATTCTGCCTAGTTGCATGCTCAATATAGAAAAGGCATATTTGAGAAAATTTTTCGAGAGAGAGAGAGAGAGAGAGAACAGGAGACTGGTCTTGAAAAAAGAAACCCCCAAAGCCAAGTTTGTTTCTTGCCATGAGCTTGTAGTGACTACAAGCAGCAGAGAACTGCCAGATGGAGTCTCTGCTGTGGTAGACACAGGTTATGTCTAGAAGATTCCAAGCAAATGTCTGTCAGTCTACTAAAAAATTCTTCTTTGCCTAACTGCCATTTCTATATTTCCCTCTTACCAATTTGTGGCATAATGCAGATATTTTGGTAAAAAGAAAAGCCTATGCATGGATGGGGTCTGTCTGAAAAGGTAAGTTTTAAAACTACGCAATGTTTATCTCACATATCAAATAGATCCGGATGACATCAGTTTTTTTTTTTTTTCAAAACATAAGTGTTATGGTTCAGTTTTAAGCAAGCTGATTTTGAATATCTAAAAGCAATCTGAATAAAAGAACAAACAAAACAGAAACAGACTGATAGAACTGATGGTTGCCAGATGGGAGGGGCTTTGGGAGGCTGGATAAAAAAGATAAAGAGATTAAGAAAATCAAATTGGTAGTTATGACACAGTCAAGGGGATATAAAGTACAGTATATGGCATACAGTCAATAATATTGTAATACCTATATCTAGTGCCAGGTGGGTACTAGATTAATGGGGGAGGAGGATCACTCTGTCCATAAACGTCTCCCTACTATGCTGTAGACCACGTCTCCCTACTATGCTGTAGACCTGAAACTAAGTACCGAATGTCGACTGTAATTGAAAATAAAAACAAATTAAAGTAATTTGAAGAAAAAAGTCTAAATAAGGCATATGCCTCCTAAATTCCAAGAAAACTGGGGGCAGAAATATTGTTTATAATTTTAAATTTATTTAATTAGTTTCAAGTATACAGTACATTGGTTAGACATCTATTTAGTTCATAAAATGATCCCAATTGCTCCCTTCCTCTCCTGATCCTCCACCTCACCAACATATTAACGCTAACTGTATTCCCTACGCCATGCTCCCCATCCCCGTGATCAGCTCCTTTTTTAACCCTTCACCCCATTCTCCCAGTCCCCCAACCCCCCTCCCCTCTGTCCATCACAAACTATCCACTATATTTGAATCTGTTTTTGATTAGTTTGTTCTTTTTATTCCTTAGATTCTGCATGTAAGTGAAATCATACACTGTTTTATCTTTCTCTGACTTAAATACCTTCTAGGTCCATCCAAGCAATATCTTTTTCTATCCCTAGTTTCTGATTTCATCTGGAAATGCTCATGAGTATGTGTGAAGGATAACTTCTCACAACCACAGGAAAACATCTTTCCTAACTATAAAATTCTCATCTTATTGGGTTTTTCCACCAAGAACAAGTCATGCCAAAGGAAGCTCAAAAATTTTTTTTTGCAAGGTTATTTCACAAACTCTGCATAAGCCACTTAGGACAATGGAGAGATGTGGAGTGGATGCTATGATGTAGTGCTTGAAGAGAATCTGGTGACTTCTGGACCCTACGTTTGGGTCTTCTATCCCCAAAGCTCCTAGTAAGTCAACAAAGAACTGCCAAAAAGCAGTCTGAATTTCTAAATCTAGACCAAAGCCGTTCAAAAAATATATAATGCCAGCCACAAACATAATTGTAAATTTTCTAGTGGCTACATTAAAAAAGTAAAAGAAACAGGTGAAGTAAATTTTAATCTATTTTATTCAATCCAATACCTCCGAGTTATTTCAACGTGTAATCAACAAAAAAATGTTAAGGCTTTCGAAAACTAGTGTGTATTTTACACTTACGCTACTTCCCAATTTGGACTAGGCACATTTCAAGGGTTCAGCTGTCTCACGTGGCTAGTGGCTGCAATACTGAACAGCACAGATCTAGACAAAACAGATCTAATGTGCAGAGATGGGGCAGGCTCACTTCCCAAGGAATTGGAACTCTCCAAAGAGCCTCATATATGCTTTACCTTAGGACCCAAATTAATTTTCAACAATAACCCTTTTCTTAGGATCATGTTTAACACTGTGAGTTAAAATGCCTTTTCCCAAGATATAGAAAAGCATTTCCTCTCTACAAAGGAGCTGTATCATGCGTAAAGGACGTCCAAGTTAATTGATGACTACCACACTAGTCATCTCTTCAGAAGGAAATCACAAATTGTACGAAAATTATCGTTAAACAAAAGAGAAAGCATGCTACACCTTTCTCAGATGGCCGTAACTGAGCTGAACCTGTGGTGGTTCACAAAGTGTTCACCAAGCTCTAGTCTGTCCTGATCTACGCTCCCACTTCCCTCCCACATAACGGGCAGTTGAAGCTGCAAGGCCATGTCTACCACACCCGACAGTCAGTTTCTCCTACCAAAACGAACCGCTTTCAGCCCGTCGGACTCTCCCAAACCGCTGCCAAGGGTGGGCTCTGGGGCACTCTCAGTACTGCCTTGAGGTCGGCATCAGTTCCTGAAGCGGGGAGCCCGGCTTTTTAGCTTTGGGGGCGTCTTGACAAACCGGTATGGAGAGGTTCTATCTGCTCCACCCGGAGGGCGTAGTGCCCAGGGAAAGGGAAACCCCAACCGCCCCTGCAGCGCCCATCCCGCCCCTAGCCCCTACCTGGAGCGGTGCGGTCCCCCAGTCTCTCCGCTGGGACTCTACGCGCCCCGCCCCGTCGTCGCCACCGCCCCGCGGGGGCAGGGCGCCCCGGGACTCCTCCCCCGGCCCACTGGGCCGCTCGGACGGCTGAAGCAGCGACGGCTCGCCGGTCTCTAAGCCGCGATCCTCACACTCCACGCCGCCGGGGACGCTGATGTCCCCGCTGTCGCGGCGCTTGCTGGGCGAAGCCGCAGGCTCAGTCATAGCCCCCGAATCGATTCTGCGCTTTCGGGGCAACTCCGGGACGCCGAGAAGCTGCCCAGGATGCGAAGCCCCCGGCGGCGGGGTCCAGAAAGGCGGCGGCGGCTCCTCCGGAAAGTCGCAGAGTAGGAGCCGCTTCCAAGGCACATGGAACGTCAGCGGCTCGGCCGCACGCCGCTTGGCCATGGGCCCCAGAGGTTCGGGCGGAGCCCGCCTGGCGCGGGAGGCCGAGCGCCGATAGCTGCGGAGGTGTAGGGCGGGGGCACGCGACGGAGGGCGAGGACTCAGTTGGGCGAGGCGGCGGGAGGAAGGTGGGAAGGGCGCCCTGGAGGGGGCGGGGCGGCCAGGTCCCCACAGCCCTCGCGTGCCGTCCTCACCGCGGCGGAGGTACAGCCGGACGTTAGGCAGCAACCGCGAAGCGGCGGAGATTCGAACCTGCGCACAAACGTGCGATCGCACACTCGCGCCGGTCAGGCGGCGTTGCTGGTTGGTGGAGGCTCGCGGGGCGGACTCCCGAGCGCCCCCGCGGCCGGAAGTGCGCACTCCGGGGGAAGGCGGGAAAGCCGCGGCGGGTTTATTAAAGGCCCAGTAGAGATTCCCACAGAGGGCGTGACCTTGTCTCCTTGGGTGGGGAAGGGATTGTGCAAATCCCGCGCTCGTCAAAAACGGTTTAGGCTTAAGCCTTTAAAATCTATATGTTAATATTCCCTTCCTCGAGTCAGTGGCCCTGGGGACATCTCCAGGACGGTAAAACACTATTACAGAATCTTAAACTCGTGTTAAAAAGGTCTAGCACTACGCTAAGTGATTATTCGAGACTGCCGAATGGGAGTCGGGACTGAGGGAAGTAACTAAAACCAACAGAGAGAAACAAAGAGAAAAAAAAAAACTCAACGAATTGTATGTTTTGCAGTGGCTGCTGTGGAAAGTGAAGTAGGCACCAAATTCCTGGAAGATCTGATTAAAAATTCATTGACGAAGTTGCAGAGATGTGCAGCGCCTCCAAAATAGCTCATCCAAAAGCCAACCCTGGGGCACAGCTCTCTCTTTTCCAGCTGAAATCTAAACTTGTTTGGCTCTTAAATTATGTGGGAAGCGCATAGAGTTCCCTGCTTACTCTGTGCGGTGGATCAGAAGTGAGTTTCCAAGACCTTAGAGCAAAATTGTGATGTAAAGCAGAGTACGGAGGGGATAACAATAGTGTATTGACTGTTACTTATATTTTAATATTTGATAGAGACTAACAAAGTGAACAAAAATGTGAGGAAGAAAAGTATATGTAAATCTTAAAATGAGAAACTGCTATTATCTAGAGAAAAAGTGTGCAAGGAAGATAATTGTACTGTAACTGGTAGGTACTACTTATGTGTTAATTACCCGTCAACCCTACACTTCAAATTTGTGAGAGAGGGCAACAACAGTACTTACGGAGCACAGAAATATAATTAACAATAGTTTTTCTGTATATTTCCATTCCCTTTTGTTTGAAGTTGATAACTCATCTGTCTCAGTTTGCCATTTTCAAACCAGTGACATAGATCAGACAAAATCTTAATTTTATTTGAACGGTTGTGTTTCCTGCCCCAAAATGATAAAAATGGAGTTTATCAGAGGTTCATTTCTTTGTGGTCTTTACAGACTTTTTTCCCGCCTAAATTGTGAAATTTATCATCTATACAAAACGTTTTATAAAACATATATAATTAAAAGAATGATAGTAATGTATCCAGCATTCAGTTTCAGATATAGAATATTACTAGTTCCGGAACATGGCAAGGTCTCTAGTGATTCCCTTACTGGCACTGCCCTCTTTCCCCAACTCTAGATAATTACTCTTTTGAATTTTGAGTTAACCGTTCTTTTGCTTTTCTTTGTAATTTCCCCATCTATGTATATAGTCCTAAATGACATTTCTACTTTTGCTGTTTTAACAGCTTTATTGAGGCATAATTGATAAAGCTGCTGAAAACATTTGTGTGCAAGGCTTTGTATGGACATAGGATAAACATGTCCATATTTACTTTTCTCTCGGGTAAATATCTAGAATGGCTGGATCATATAGTGGGTGTACATTTAACTTTTTAACAAACTACCAAACTGGTCTCCAAAGTGTTGTAACATTTTAAGTTCCCACCAGCAGTATATGAGAGTTCCAGTTCCTACACATTCTTTCCAACACCTGGTATGGTCAGACTTTAACTTTTGTCTTTAAAATACATATCTCATTGTAGTTATAATTTTAATTTCCTTAATGATTCATGATGGTGAGCATCTTTTAAGTGCTTATTTGCTATCTGTATATATTCAATAAAATGTTCAAATCTTTTGCCCATTTAAAAACTTGGGTTTGCTTTCTTGTTTTTTTATGCATGTAAGTTATTTATATTGAATATAGTATTCTATTATATGAATCTACTCCATTGTCAATAAACATTTGACATTTGAGTTTTTCAGGTTTTTGCAGTACAAATTGTGTGCTTTGAACATACTTGTTCATAATTTCTAAGTCACGTGCAAGAAAATCTATTTTGTGTAGACTGGAATTACTGAATCATAGCATGTTTATCTTCACCTGGACTAGGTGATGCCAAAGTTTTCTAAAGTGCTTTTTACCATTTTATGTTCCTTCTAGCAAAAGATGAGAGATGCCTTTTTTGCCATATTCTTACCAATAAACTTACTATGGTCTGACAAAAGCTGTGTGAAATGGTATTTCATTTTGGTCTCAGTTTGTATTTTCTCAATGAAGTTGAACATCTTTTTATGTTTATGGACATTGCTGGAGTAGTAATGATAGCTCTATTATAAATACTGTCTCCCAGTTTTTATTTTCTCTATGGTATCTTAATTTTAATGTAGTTAAGGTTGTCTTTTCTGGTTTGCACATCTTAACATCTTTTCAGACGTTTAAGAAATCCTTTCTCGAAAAAAAAAAAAAAAAAAAAAACCTTTTCCTGTCCCAAGCTCTAGATACTTTATAGTTTTATATTTTTGCTTCCACATTTAAATATTTCATCCACGTGGAAATGATTTGTGTGTACATGTGGTGCGAATGGACTCAGGTTCATTTTTCTTTCCCATATGGAATAACTACTTTTCTCAGCATCATGTATTGAATAGTTGTCCATTTCTCACTGCAGTGCAGTACCTGTCTTGTCCTAAGTCAAGTTTTAGAAAATACACCAATTGTTCAGCAGCTCTCTGTTCAGTTTGGTTTGTTTGGTATCTTGGGCCGATACAATAGTGTTTTAATTACTATAGCGTTGTAATGAGTCTTGGATATCTGTAGTGCAATCCCCCAACTCTTAGTTATTCTTCAGGAGGGTCTTGACTCTATTTGACCCTTTGCTTTTCCATATTGAGTCCTCTTGTATAACATAATGTTATCCTTTTGGAATTTTGATTGTAACTGCATTGAAACTACAGACCAATTTGGGGAGAATTGTCATCTTCCCAATATAGAACACACTTCCTATTAAACTATTATATAGCTCTCTAGATATTTTAAAATCTTTCAATAAAGTTTTATAACTCAATATAGTTTATTTTTATAATTAAGTTTTTCAGTTACAGTTGACATTCAATATATTAGTGTTAAGGAATTTATATACCTTTTGTTTATTCTTAGGCACTTCAGTTTTTGTAAATAGCACCTCTTTTTTTTTTTTTTTTAAACATTTTCTGAGTTATTGTTGCTGCTCTTGGGCTCTTTAAAAAGTCTTGTTAGTGGAACTTGAAATTAGTTTACCTCAAGTTGTAAACAGTACCAGATATACTTCAAGGAACTTGTCCATTTCATTCACGTCAAATTTGTTGACATATTTTCTGATTTTCTGCTTCATTGATTTCTACTTCATTTGGGTTTACTTTTCTTCTAGAGACCCTAAAGGCCATTGATTTTAGTCTTCATATATAAACATTTAAAGCTATAAATTTCTGTGTGTCACTGCTTTAGCTGCAACCCACCAATTTTGTTACGTTGTTTCATTATCTTGCAGTTTGAAATACTTAGTAATTTCCCTGGTGATTCCATTTTTGACTTTGGATCATTTAAATGTGTTAATTTTCCCAAATACCAGGTTTCCCTAGATATCTTATTGATTTCTAATTCGATTCCATCTTCATTTAATTCATGCTCTGTAATTTTATTTTAATCCTTTCAATATTGAGACTTGTTTTATGATCCAGCATGTGAGTTATCATGGTGCATGTACCACATACACTTAAAAAAAAAAGTGTTTTCTGCAGGTGTTAAATATAGTGCTCTATAAATGTCAGACTAAGATGGTTGTCTGTTTTTCAGGTCATATATGTTATTACTCATTTTTTTTTCCCCCAATCTATTAATTGCTGAGAAGCATAGTTAAAATATCCAACTTATAATGGTGAAGTTTTCTGCTTCTCCTTTTAGTTCCATCAATTTTGGTTTATGTATTCTGAAACTCCATTATTAGGTTTAAACATATTATGATTGTTACATCTCTATTAACCCTTTCATATCTCTATCTTTGGTAATGCCATTCATTTTGAAATCATCCTAATTTGATAATATGAAGAGCCATTCCAGCCCTCTTATGCTTACCATTTGCAGTCTTTCTCCATTTGTTTACTTCAGTCTAACTCTGTCTTTATGTTTCATCTCTTTAAGACAACATACACAGAATAATTGGGTCTTGCTTTTTCTGACATTCTCCTACTCACTTACATATGCTCAGAGCACCCTGTACCTATCCTTTACAATGGTTACCTTAATTCTTAACAATTATGTACTTGCTTACTTAATACCTTTCCTCTGCTATATAAGCTCTGTGATGGGGAGGATGGTATCTGTTTAGTCAACCTCTGCATCACCACCAAGACCAAGTCTGCTGCCTGACACAATGCAGAGTGTCAACAAATACTGTGGAATGAATAAAGAAGTAAAGAGCACACAGTAAATAGTGAGGCTGGGGTACTAGCCAGGTCTATCTTCCTCCATTTTATTTCATCCTCAATCCCAGGCTGTCTGTGATGGTAAAGAGCCTCCCACCAAAAAAAAAAAAAAAAAACAAAAAAAAACAAAAAAAAAAAAAATGCATTTTTCAAACGACTTTAGTACAATTTTCACAAAATAGATTAGTCATCATTAGAATGTTTAATAGGTTGTGTTGGTGAACATATGGAAAAACCAGATACTCTTCTTGTTTTAGTGTTTTAAAGTGTAACCTTTTAAGAGGCTTCTGGCACCATCCGCGCAATTTTAAAAATGCACATGATATATTTAGCAGTTCTACATAAAGTATACATTCCTAGCAGTTCTTGGAATGCATACTCTACCTATAGTACTGACAATGGACACAGAAGTATGTACAGAACTATTCACTGAAATTTAATGCTACATAGCAAAAGATTGAAAACAATGTAAAATACATTAAATGCTGTGTGGCTTTTATTAAATGAAGTAAATTTATGTGTATGGATATAGAATTAGCAAAACATAAATCAAAAAATCAAGGTGCACAATATTTCTAGGCCACAAATATATTAAAAAGCAGAGGATACATATATATGTTTGTGTGTATGTGCATTACCTTTTGGTATTGCACAGATGTTCCTGGGAGGACACTTAACAACAGTCAGGGTAGGATACTGAGGAATGTGGGCAGAGAGAATATGGAACACAATTTTGGACTACTTCAGATAATCTTAGTGTCACTGATGTCTTGTGTGAGTTAGAAGCTTCTTTACTACAGGCCAACACTTAGAATTTCTGGCTTCCATTATCTTCTTTTGGGAGACAATTTTCCATGGGTCTTTTGCATTTCAGCATATTGTGTAAGCAAACACCGGCTGCCTTTATTTTGGATTACCTTTACAAGGATGTGTATATAGTGGACAGGCTTGGAAGATTACAGTGTTTCCCTCCGGAGCTAAGGGCAGGTCTGCTCACTGTCCAATATATCTTCTAGTAGGGCAAAAAGTCAGGCACATTTACTGTTTGCCCATTGTAAAAGATTAAGTTTTCCTAAACTCAAGGATCTTCTCCTGTAACATAATCCAGTGCTTGTTTAGGCATCACTAGCACTCTGTGTGTCATTCTGAGAGGGTTGGGCCTCAGGGAACTGGAACAAAATTAATATTCCGGCTACTGCTATTGCTGTAATAAACTTCTTTCACTTTGCTGTAGTTCTGTGTCTTCTGCTACCATTCCTGAAATTCGCAGACCAAATCCTCAGGTAAAGTGACACACAGTAAGGCATGGGATCTGGCCTCACCAACAGCTTGAGCCAGATGGCACTATCTTTTAGCATAGAGTTATCTCTCCCGGAACAAACTGTGACAAGTAGATAAACTCTCATTCTCTCCTTCTGGTAAACTGTTCTGTTTTTCTTTCCAGACTATCCAGAAATATCCCCATGTAGCCAAGTGGCTATATCTCTTTTGTGAAAGCAGTAGTTGGCTTGGTAACAAATACTTTATATTTTCTTCTTCATTCTGTGCTCCTTCATATTCTAAAAACCATTATTTTTCTTAAGCCTATCAGATCTGATGTTGCAAGGCAATTAACTAAACTGAATAATAAAAAGGGATTAGCCTCTCCAAGGAGAGATGGGACACACAACTTTTTCACATTTGGGAGAGCACAGGGAAGTGGCTGCTTTATAGGTGCAAAGAAGAAATCTGAAAAAAGTTTACATTCTTGGTAATTGTGAATTAGCATCTTAGTTTGGAATAGCTGGGAGTCCCAGACACGAGAGATGTTTGCACTCACTCATAAGCTTTTTCCATGATCTTCCATTGGGGGAAAGATTTGGGGCAGGGTGGGAGACTGGAGAGAGCCCCCCTGGAAAGCATACATATGAATTATAGCTGCTGCTGAGGTGGGACAGGCATAAAAGCTCATCTGTTTCCCTGGAACATTCTCTACTGTAAACAAATCTGTATGTCGTTGATAGAGGGTCAGTAAACATTCTCCCAGGGAGACACTGCTTATGGGGGAGGAATAAAAGCAAATCCACATGCCTCGGGGCTGGGGTAGGAAACCCTCTCATCCCCAGAACAAGGACAAGAGCCTTGAAGGAAAATTAGAAGGAAAAATATGCATTTGGGGAATGGAAGCAAAAGATAATTTGGCTACTAGTATCATCCACTGATACTTCTACTGGAAGAGCAGGAAATTCCTGCTTAAGATCAACCACAAATACATGCAGAAGAGGATAGGAATGCTGGCAAAGGCCCACTGATGAGGTCCAGGGGCACAGAGAGGCTAGATTAAGACAACTTCACTGTCCCTTACCATGAACCTAGCACAGACTAAGGAGAAACAGCAGTCTTCCTCTGGGAGAGAGGCAGGAGCATGGAGCGATAACTCTGGCACAGACATGCAGAGACAGCTGAATACGGGAGATGGAGCAGGAATACCAGGAAAAAACCACTGGCAACCTGTCCTCTACTCTGAGCACAAGGTCACCACAGCTCACAGTGGTGCTCTGCAAATAATAACAAAATGAACTCGAGTTGAGTTCCTTGCAAGATTGATTGAACCTCTCATACCAGCCTAAGTTAAGGAATATATTTCTACCCAGGTAAAATACTGTTTACTTCAGGTTCTGTTTTTCTTTTTCTTTTTTTCTTTTCCTTCCTTCTTTCCTTCCTTCCTCCTTCTCTCCCTCCCTCCCTCTCCTCCTCCTTTTTTTAAAACAAAGTAAATAGAATTCAATGAGACTCAGGAAAAAAGAGGGAAAAAAAATGTCAAGAAATGAGGTGGTTCAGATATTGGAATTTTCTGTTAGGGACTAAAAATCCTGTAATATATTAAAGGATATAACGGAAAAAGTGGATAACTTGCATTGACACATTGGTAATTTCAGCAGAGAGATGAATACTATAAAATAAAAGATAAATGGAAATGCCAGAAATAAAAAAGCATGATATCGAAAATGAAGATGGATAAAAAGGAACTCTTCATTAAGCCTGAAACACAAAGATGGAAAAAAATGAGTAAAACTCAACACAGACAAAACTAAGAAACTAGAAACCACCAGAACAGTTTTTGGGAGTTGTGGGACAATAATGAGTAATCTAATGCATATGTAGTAGAAATCCCAAAAGGAGAAAAAAAAGAGAGAACAGGGGAGAAGAAATATTTAAATAAGTAATGGCAATAGACTTTTTAGAAATAGTAACAAAATATCAAATGACAGATCCAAGAAACAGGATAAATTCCATAAACAAACCATACAAACCTAGACACATCATGGTCAAACTACTGAAAGAGGAATTATTAAAAGCAACCAGAGAAAAAATACATCCAGAGGAACAAAGATAAGAATCACAGCAGAATACTCATGAAAACAATGGAGTGACATCTTTAAAGAAATTTTTAAAAAGTCAACCCAGGGTTCTGTACTCAATAAATAATTCTTTCAGAATAAAGGTAAAATAAAGACGTTTAGACAGACAAAAGCTGAGAGACCTGTAATATAAGAAATGTTAGAAAAAGTTCTTCAGATGCAAGTATAATGCCAGATGGCGATTTGGATGCATGTAAAGAAATGAAGAGTGTTATGTAACAAACTACCCCTAAATCTAGTGGCTTAAAACAACAAACATTTTCTCAGAATCTGAATTAGAAATCAGTTCAACATCAGTTTAGCTCCGTGGTTCAGTGTTGCTCATGTGGTTGCAGTCAAGATGTTGGCTAGGGTTAACATCATCTCACAGCATGACTGGGACTGAAGAATATATTTCCAAGCTCATCCAATTCATATGACTGTTTGGAGGAGGCCTCAGTACTCCATCAAGTGGGATTCTCCATAGGGCTATTTGAACGACCTCATGACATGTCATTTGGCTTCCCATAGTATATGTGTTCTGAGAGAAAAATAGAAGCTATGATGTCTTTATGACCTAGCCTTAGAAATCACATTTCCACCACTGTCTCTTCATTTGAAGGGAGACACTATCACCTACACTTCAAGAAGGAGGGGAATTGGGCTCTCCCAAAGGGAGGAGTATCAAAGAATTTGTGGATATATTTTTAAAGCACCACACACCAGAAATTATAAATTAGATATGTATAATGGAATTGATATATGCCTGTACTTCTCCTTTCCATTAGTGTAACAGTGAGGCTGCCAAAATAGAGAGGCCATGGCCAGGTACCAGAATAGCACCAACTGCTTGTCACTGTCGCCAAATACACCTTTGTACAAAAGGCAGCAATTAATCTGCTACTAAGTTTTTGTTGAAACTGAATGCATGACTCATGGAGGCCTTGTGACTGGTTTGATGTCCCCATCTGGGGGTAGATCAACTTGGACTTTATACCTAACAAGGTGAAAAAAAGCCAACAAGCCTTGCAAGTCAAACAGAAATAGCAAATTCGAGAGTGTAGCTGGCCTGACCCTAACAGCTTTTTGGTGCCATGAAAAAGTGGCAGCTATTTCTTTGCGGGTAAACTTTATAGCTGCTAGCTCAATGGGACTCTTGATTCACAGACACTCCCGTAAACTCCCAGGCATCGATCTCAGATTGCCTAAGTTGAAACCTAATGGGGGGTGGGGTCCAATGGGCTTCTGCCACTGTTCGGCCTCAGTGCCAGCTATGTAAAACCAAAAGCGGATGTGATCACTCCTCTCAGTGGATAGAACTTAAAGTTGTCCTCATGACTCTGGTCCCTCTTCCCTCGACAACCTTGCTACATTTTTATTAACTTTTAGATTGCTGCCAATGGCCTGTGTGGTCTGCCAAATGAAAGCTGACAAATGTATATTAAGGACACCTCTCTGTGGCCATTAAATTTACACAAATTGTTCAACTTTCACTGACTGGTAAAGAAATGAATATTAATGTTAGATGTTTTCATATCATATAGACAAAATGAAAAGATTAGCAATATCCAGTATTGGCTAGGGAATGGATGGTTATTCTCGCACACTATTGACAGCATGTAAACTGGTAGTCTTTTTGAAAGGCAACTTGACTGAAAATGCATATACATACTGACTGAATGATTCCACTTCTAAAGAGCCACTGAAGAGAAATAATCGAACATATGGAAGAGGCATGTATTAGCATGTTTGTAAAGTTAGAGTAACTCTCCATTAAATTTTACTTGTGTCCTTTCTCCCATTACCTACTATTATATTTCTTTATAATTCCCACCAAACTTTTGGAATCTATACCTATACATGTTATCTTTGACTTTTGCCCCTAGGATTCCACTAAAACTGTTTTCAAAGGGTCACGATAACAGTACTAAAATTAATGTCCTATTACTGATCTTCATCTTTTTCTGTCACTATATAGCAGTCAATACATATTGAATTACATTTAATGGTCTACCACATGCTTTCATATATTCGCATGTAATATTTTATATATAACTCATATGACTTCTTAAAAAACCCTTTGAAATAGGTGGTATCAATCCTCTCTTACAGATCAGGAAACAAACTCAGAGCACCTTGCCCAAGATCACAAACAGTAGTTCAAGAAAACGAACCCAGAGTAACTAAGTGCCAAGGTCAGTGCTCGTTCTACTAATGGTGGGTCCTGGAACTTTCTTCTACTGGTTTCCTTTACAGTTCTTTTTCTATTATTTAACAAAATCAAAGATCAGAATAAATTAGTATAACATATGTGCTCAATTAATTAAAATTCCCATATCTGTGGTTATCGCTAATTTAGATGCAAACAACCAAGCAAATATTATTTCATAGCAATTGGCAGACTTTAATAGTCGAGAAAAATTAAGTCCATTATACACATTAAAAATACAGGAAATTTCATGCAGACATGAAGCTTCCAATTCAGCCATTGTGGCAACTTTTAGAATGAGAATTACATATAAATACAGTACATTTTACAGTTCCCAAACTTCATAATTTTAGACTGTGATTTATACAGCATCTCTTTATATCTTACATATTCCACCTTGCTCACCAGATTAACATACCCTAACCTGCACCACTTCAGATTATGGAGGGAAAAAAAAAAACCCCAGCAAGCACAATGACCTCTCTTCTTTCACTTTATTAAAATGAATGAAAACATCTGTGTGTAGAGCTAATTTAAGAAAAAAGTAAAAAACTTTAAGGCTTACACACTTTAGTAGGACTACATGTGAAAAATACAAAATTAAATCCTCCAGTGACACTTCTATTATTATTAATATCACAATTTTCAAGTTTAGAATATATTAACTACAAAAGCTATAAGAGAAAAAAAGCAATGCAAATTTGTGTAGAACATGAAAAAAATGTATTCATGATATGAGGGAAACTAAAAACAAATGAAATAACTGAAATCAGGATTAACAAAAATGTAAGCTATAATTTAGAAATACAAGTAACACTACTAAAGAATAAAACCTGATAGCAGAAATTTTAAGTAATAAAGCCAACCCACTGGTGTCAACCTGTGTTTGCCTCTCTGAGATAAAGATCTTTGTTTTGATATGAGCTGTAAAAAAGTGAATACTAGTCAGTGAATAAAAAGCCTTTCTAAATTACCCATAAACAGCATGCATTCCTTTCCTTTCAATAGATTTTTAAAAAATACCTAGGCTCCTTTTAAGTCTCTTTTCTTTCTTAAAAATAATAATAATAATAATATTTTTCCCCTGGCAATTTATTTCAAGTTCATTCATGTTGTAGGTAATGAGAATTTCCACTAAATAAGCTGCCGAATATAGAGAGACACAAAAAAGATAAATAGTTAAAAAAAAAAACAAAAAAACTCTACAGGCTTCCATAAATTGACAAGTCAATTTCATGGAATCCTCTACTGCACAATGGGTGTAAAGGCCACAAGTGCTCCATTACTGTATGCAGAAAAGCTCCTACTAATAAGATGCCAAAATCATGTAGTGACTCCCCCAACCTAAATGATGTAAAGGTTTAAAGATTTACAAGTAAGTTTTCCTATCAAACCATGACATTTATGCCACCAACACATTATTGAGATTAAGCATTTAATCCAAATGGCCACAGAGGTCATTTAATGCCATCACAATCATCTGTAAAATACTCAAGAGTACTTCTTTTTCTCCAAGAAAAGGCTAAATTTGTCACCTATACCTTCCAAGCTCCTGGAAACAGAGTAATAAACATAAAAAAAAAAAAATGCAAAGGAAAACCCCATCCAATAAAGATCTGCTAGAGGTAGAAATTTAAAGCAGCATATACTGTATTAATCCCAGCAATCAGGGAACAAAAGTGGTGCTAATCTGAAATTAATGGCTGCTGCTTACAATATTAAAGACACATACCACAGGCAGTAATTTATCCCTGAATTTCATATTCAAAATTGCTCCACATTAACACCATCACGACAGTTTTTACTAGTATTAATTGTTTTAATGATAATTGTTTTAATGAAAAAAAAGTGCTTGCTTTTATAATCCAGGTAATCTAAAGATATTATTGCAAACGTTTCACTGACCGACTCTGTATTCACTTATAGTTTGAAATCATACATTTCAAATGAGCAGATTTTATTTTTACTTCCCTTGTTTCCTAGCAGTACCTTTAATAAAGGCTTTTGTGCCTCACTTAGCATGTTGAGATCTTCATACATTTCAGAGTGATCCATGATAAGTATGCTTTCAAAACGTGTTGAGTTTAGTGTTGTCAAAAGACTTACCAATTTCTCAGTTACTAGAATGCATTACTGGCCTGTGATCCTATTAAATGTAGCACTTCATAAAAATGATAGGTCTGATGCTTCTCTAAGTTCAGCTGAGCTAGAAAAAAATAAAAGAATTTGAATAATAAAAGAATAGACACATATTTTATGTATAGATTGCTTGGGTCCAAAGTGAACAAAAGTCCCAGTTCCAGATGTTAAATATGACAGAAGATCCTTAGACTCTTCTAAAAATAACACGTGCAATGTTTACAAAACAAATAAAAGAGATTATTATGGACTTCAATACTATTAGTTATTAGCATGGCAGACTTGGAACAGACAGCTTCATGAAGACACAGGAGAAAATGTTCTTCCTACTAAAAGACAATTCTGGGCTTCAAGAAAAAAGTATACTTGAAGACGTTTCCTCCGTTTTTACTTGTGCAGTACAAATATGCATGGCATAGTATATTTCTGAAAAAGCGATAGACATATTAAGAAAATAGATGCTATTTCTAAATTTTTTTAGGAATAAAAAGGCACCACTGATTTGAGGTTGTGTCCCGTCATTGTGATAGTTGATGTGAGTTGTTTATTTCAGGATTTGCTCTTATTAAGCTTTTTTCCTGGTAGTATCACTTGAGACCATTATTGTGGTTTACGCACCACAAACAAGACACATTCATAGTAGTATTTCATCATGGAGAGATCATTCACAGTATATGTTGACAAGACAGATTCTTTTTCCACCTGCAATGCAAACAATCATAATAATGATGATGGCCATGATGATAACACTAAAAAATACTGAGCACTTGTAAGTGGTAGGTGCTACTTTACGTATATTCTGGATGTTAATTCATTTATTACATACAAGTACCCCCACAAGGTTGGTACTATTAGTAATCCCACTTTATAAAGAACAGGTTGCTCAAGGTCACACCACTAATAAGTGGTGGAACTGGGGATCACACTCAGGCAGTCTAAATTCAGAGGTTGAACTCTAAGCTCATACTACTTCTCTTTATCTTTAAGAACTAAAGATACTTAGTTTATTTTTTAAATGAATGGAATGTTTCTAAATAAGCACACAACTAAAACACAATAGTCAAAGTATCATAAAATCTTATAATAATGCACACAATAAAAAAAGATTGAATAGTGCAAAAGCACATATAGTGAACCATATCCCTCTTACACCTACCCTCCCACTCCCATCTTTTTCCCCAGAGCCTAATTTACTTGGTATCTATCAGTCTACAAAGGCCAGTACTATGATGATGATCTGCTAACATTTATTGAAACATGATTACACCAGGGATATAGTTTTCCTTTTACATACACATTATCCTAAATATTTATAATTCTAAAAACTAAATATTATTTTCTTTTCACTTTATTGATGAGAAAACAGAGGTTAAGAGGTAAAGCCAGTAAATGTCATAATATCACCATTCCTGTTTAAGTGCTTTATAAGTTAAGCTTCGGCGATACTTTATTCCATCCTTACCTCTAGCTGGAATCCATACTGCAGAACAACGTTTTTTAGATCCTCATAGCTCAATTCTATGGAAAGTTCATTCGCCAAATTTTCAAAGTGATACAGCAGAGGACCTACGGTTTAAAGATACTATGAATTACTTGAATATAAACATGCACTTGTAGCACTGTTACACTGAACTCCAAATTGAGTGATTAAGTTGGGTAGTGGATGAACAAATATAAAAAGGAGAAATAAAGAGCATTTATATTTGCCAAGGAGTATATCCAGACCCCTAAAACTTTGGCCAGTAATTTACATTCCAGTGCGGGCCTTTCACAGGAGTGCGTGCCTCTGGTACACCAGTCTTGTACTGATTCTCCATATCATGGGTGTTATAGCTGTAACTCTTAAGTTACTGAAGATCAGCTGAAGCAGAAAATGCTAAATGCCCAAATTCCAAAGGTACACTGTAATTATAATTCCAGAATGAAATGCAAAACTATGGCTACAAACATAGTTTGAGACAGGTCCTCAAGCTAGCAGGTGGGAGTAGGGGAGCAAGGAGTTATAAGCAAGACTTCATGAAAGGAAGCTATGATAGTAAGCTGTTTTAAAATACACAGCTCATATCCTAACTCTAACACCAATTAATCGTTTTCCTATTGGCAAGTCACTAATTCTGCGCTACCTGTAACGACTCTAATATAAAATAATTTGCAATACCCTTGGCGTACAGAAGGCACTAAATGACAGCTATTACAACTTTTTAAAAATAACATTTCCGCTTTTCTATTCTCTCATTCCATAAATCCAAGAAACTATCATCTGCCCGAAACTGGAGTTGCCAATCCCTTAATCTCTCACATATTTTCCAATCCATCAGCCTCACCCAGGCAATATTATCATTCCACAGTTATACTTCAGGGCTAATCTAGACAATCTTCTCTTTACCTTTCATTGGGTTAATAAATCCGTGACCAACCCACCACCCACACCCCATCTCCACTCCTCATACAATGTGCTAATCACAGAAGATAAATGTAACAAATCGGACAAGGTTTCTGCTCCCAAAAGGCTCATAAATCTGTGGAATATAATTACTTAGGGTTAAAATTTTTTATTCTTCTTCTCTCTTTTATTCTACATAAACAACTAGGAAAAAAATGATTATAAATATATTTTATATATTAGTGCTCTTTTCAAAATATGTTTTCCTATCTAACTACCCTATCAAGCTTGACTTCCTGTTAGTTTTATTAGTACTAGTAAAAATGACAGTAGCTACCATTTACTGAGCACCTGCTGCATCATACCACCCTGAAGACTTTGAAGCATTTTTATTAGAATGCAGAGCCTCATAGCAGTCTTTCCAGCTCTAAAGTGTATGCTGCTTTTGCTCTGTTATTTTAAAACCCTACACTATTGTTTTATTATCTCTATATGAAAATATTCTCTTAATTCTTACATACTTAAGCCATATTTTATTTCTACTCATGTTGTGTTCCACCTAGAAAGCTCCAATTCTCCAATTCAAGCTTTAGCCATGCTCCAAAACCTTGCTAAAATCAAGTTTTAAAATAATTTCATCCAAGTTTCCAGCCCTACTGCTTATTCCCTCGATATAGCTAGCATACTGTAAAACTCAATTTAACACAATGTTGCACTCCTCACTGATTATTTTTCATGTAATTAGCACTGTTTTTTAAATTACAAGCTACATGAATGAAAGACTATGTCTTAAGTTTCTTTTGAATCCACCATAATGCCCAGCTTAACAGTGAATGTACAGTTACACATAGTCTCCTACTACAAATTGTACTTTAATATCTTTGTGCATATTTCAGATTTTTCTTTATAAAGACATTTCTTGAGTTGGAATTTCCAAGTTGAAGGGAATAAACACTTTTACTGACTTGATTCAAACTGCCAAAATGCTTTCCAAGTGACAAAACAGTTTTCACTCACAATTGCAATGCTGAGCACTTGCTTCAACACCTTAGCAAGTGGTGGGAATGCGATGGTGCAGACACTTTGGATAACAGGTTGGGAGTTTCTTGTAAAATTTCAAATACATGCACCAGATCTGACCCAGCAATTCTACCACTAGGTGCTTACCCAAGAGAAATGAAAACTTGTGGCCACATAAAGCACTCAAGTGTTTATAGAACTTACTCAAAATTATAATTTGGGTACAACCCAAATGTTCATCAATCAGTGAATGAATTAATAAAATATAGTACATCCATACAGTGGAATATTACTCAGCAGTAAAAAGAAACAAGCTACTTGTACATGAAACAAAATGGATGAATTTTAAAAGCATTATGCTAAGTAAAGGAACCCAGACACAAAAAAATAATGTGCTGTATAATTCTATTTATATGATATTCTGTAAAAGGGTAAATTATAGTACCAGAAAGTAGAACAGTGATTGCTATGTATTGGGGGTGAGAGGAGGGAACTGACTATAAAGGGGCACAGGAGGTTTTTTTTTTTGGGGGGGGGGGTAGAAATGTTCCCTGTCTTGACAGAGTAATGGTTACATGACCTAGTTTTTACAATGCATTGAATTGTACATTTTTAAAAAAATGGTGAATTTTATTATGTCAATTATACCTCCAAAAAATGTGACTTGAAAAAAGACAATAAGTATTTTTACTGAACAAAATATTTGGTAATCTATCAAGGATAAAATGATAGGCTATACATAGTTTCGGCTGCATTTCCTTAAGGCTGAGCAATTTCGTATTTATTACCTAGTCACACACTCTTTAAATGAATGTTTACCATGCACTTAACAAATGCCTGGTACTGGATATATAAAGATGAATAAAAACATGGACACACTCCTAACAGAGGTTATTTTCAACTCTTCTATCTCTTCGTATTCTTTTAGTGTATCTAACAGAAGGAGCAAAAAAAAAAAATTTCCCTTGATTATAAATAAGCTCTTAATAGAAAGCTGAGATAATATGAAAAAAAGCATCAAAATAAAATCAAACCCATCTATAATCTTAACCCTCATAACCACTTGAAAATACATTGTATCTCCTTGTAGTCTTTCCTACTGCATCAGTATGAGATATTACATATATAGTTTTGCATCTTACACTTCATTACGAAGAGTTCCCTATTTCATTAATTATTTCTGAAGAATGATTTTACTATATGGCTATCTTATGACTATCTATCCATTTCATTACTGTTAGAAATGTAGGTTCAGTCTAAGTTTTTGCTGAGTATGTTTGTCCATTAATTAGCCTTTAGTCTTTGCTCATATCTTATTTTCTTCTGACAGACTTCTATAAGTATAATTAATCTAACAAACATATGTAATAGTGAATGCAATTATGTAATGGGCTGGATGACAAATACTGCAGGCTTTGTAGGCCACAGTCTTATCACATATTCTTATTTTTGTCTCTGCCTCTCCTCTATCCTTTTAAAATATAAAAAACAATTCTTAGCTGGTAGGCCATACAAAAATAGGCTGCAGGCTACATTTGGTCTGTGGGCTGTAGTTTGCCAAACCGTGACCGAATGTACTAACTAAGATTTTTCCATAAATTGTTTTTCCTGCAGCAAGCTTTTTTATTGCAGTCCTACTAGAGGAATATATAAGCATACCCAATCTCACAGTACCTTATCTAAACTTGAAGTAAAAATTTTAAAACCTACCCAAATACGGTAAGTGAAAAACGGCATCTCATTTATATTTATTTGACCAGAAATGAAGATGAACAATTTTTTTCCTATGTGTCATTTATATTGACTCTTTTATAACTTGTACATTTATGTTGTTTATTTCACTTCTGGGTAGGCTTTTGCTTTTTTCCCCTTTCCACTTTTTTTTTTTAATTAAAAAAATAGAGCTCATTATAAAAAAATAAATAAAAGTTCAAATATATATAAAGAAACTTTTGCTTCTTGTAAAGGCATTTTAGGTTGTTCAGACCAATACTCCTATTGAAAACAACTACAATTGGTATATAAAATGTATTTTAAAATCTTAGAAACAAAGAATACCTGGTTAAGTTAGTAAGAAATTATCAGGAATCCAGAGGTGAATCTATACCCACTTTTAGCCTGAGGGTATCTGACTATCCAGATAAAACTGGCCTGCAATTTGACAAACTCTTTGGGCCAAGGGGACAAAAAACAAAGTCTTCAGCCTGCCCAAGGTAGGGAGTCTGACAGATCGCCAAATGTTATGACTGAACTCTTAAGGGCTATCTTTAAGGTCAGAGTCAGAAACAGGTAAACTTACTTCTATCCTTTAATGCAAGGGGGCTACAGGAAAGATGGCCTAGTGCTTACTAATCAAGGAGAAAAAATAAAAATAAAAAGAGAACTATTCAAGAAAGATGGTAAATCATGCTTTAACCCTAGGATAGATTTGCAGTCATGGGTAGTCTTATAAGCCTTGGATTTTAGTTTAATATTTAATTTAATTTAATTCAGAATTTAACATTCTTTTATTCTGATCTGACATTGTTCCAGTCTTCTGGCAGAAGCAAATGCAAATTCCCTTGGAGAAAAACACCTTCAATCTAGACTTTAGGATATCCCCAAAAGTGATTTCTCAAGGGCAATGGGCAACAAATGGTTAAGGTCAACAGCCCAGGGAAACAGCCATGAACAAGAACGAGGAAAAATAGAAGAAGAAAACGACCTGGAAAAATTTGAGATATTAGAATTATCAGTCATAATACATTCAACATTTTCAAAGAAATCAACATTTTCAAAGAAATTAAAGACTCTTGAAAATATATACAGAAAATTGAAAATTTTTAAAGGAGTAAAATACAAAACATATAGAAATAAAATATACAATGACCAAAATTAAAAACTCAGTGGTTATAAAGATATTAGACATAGTTAAAGGGAGAATTTGTGAATAGGAAGACAGATCCGAATAAATGATCTAGAAAGCAGTGCAAAGTAAAAACAGCAAGTTAAGAGAAGTGGTTAAGATATACAGAAGCTAGAATAAAAAGGACTAAAATACACTTAATTTCATTTTCAAAAGAAGGAGAATGAGGCAGAGTGCATACATTGAGAAATGGTGCTGTTACTTATTTTGATGCTAACCTTGCCTCATACTGGCTGTTTTAAGCTGAGAATTTTTCAAACTTAATGAAAGAAGTCAATTAACAGATTCAGTTAGACTAACAAACTGTACCCAGGTTTGAAAATGAAAAATTCAGACCTAGATATAACATTGAATCTGAAAAACTATGAAGAAAAAAAAAATCTTAAAAAAACAAAACTGATTACCTCTAAAGAACCAACAGTTAAGATAGACGAATCGTCAACAGTGAAAACAGAAGCTAAAGCCACTGGAATAATCTTTTCCATGTGTTGAAAGCTATCTGCCAACCTTGTACTCTATACTTAGCATTATTTTGGAACTAAAGGTATCAGTATGAACTCATGATCTCTATAGACATAGACAGATACATCCATATATTTCCTACCCCTGGCTTCTGAAAAGGCCTAGAAGCAATACTGTCACAGTGGAAGAATCCAGATTTTCATTTCTACAAACTGTTCCCCATTAAAAGAACCAAGAATCCTTGGGGAAAATGGCTTATCTAGGCTGGGCAGAAAAAGTGCAAGATAAGCATGGAATACCTGGTTATGCCAGAAAAGAGGTGTTCAAAAGGACACAGAGACCAGCCTGAAGGGGGTCCTATTTACCAAATTTGGAACAAGTTGATTAAACCATTTATACACTTAAGGTTTTAAAAGTTCCAGTTAAGAGACACAGATTGTTAGACTGGTTAAAACAAAATTTAACCCTATGCTGTATGAGACATCTAAAACAAAGATACAGAAAGGGTTTAAGAGCTAGAAAAAGATACACCATAAAATTATTAACTAAAAAAAAGCCGATGTAACTGTTCTGAAATGCCCATTCGAAAATAAGAAACATGGTTTGCATCTGTGCAAAAACAGACAGCTGCCACTCAAACCCCAGCAAAAAGTTTTATTGACAGGGTAGGGATAGGAGTGAGATGGGCTTGTGGCCACTGATTGATCATTTTCTAATTAATCCCCTTCTTTTTTTGTCCTACCTTTCACATTCATTCTCTACTAGGCCAAACTTTCATAAATTATTCTCATTTCCCATTCACTTTTTCCAGTGAATTAAACTACTGGTCTCCTGCCTGAGCATGGATTGGAAATGGGCATCTATACTATTCTCTATACATTTTTATATTTCAACTAGCTCACTGAGGAGCTAATATATGTATTCAATCATCCACCTTCTATAGAAAATCTCTCACATTTAAAAATATTCTGTAGCTTTATAATGCTTTAAAATCTGATAAAGTCCATCTCTCATTATTCTTTACAAAGATCTCCTTTGGTACTTTAATCTGTTTATTCTTCCAGATGACGTTCGATGCATTTTTTTAATTGTCTGCCCTCTACTACCCCATGTCCCACTTTTTAAAATAGATTATATATAAATGCATCTAATGGGTATTGGCCCTCATGAAAAACTAAAAACAGGATGCACAGGTAGTCTGCATTTTGCCAAATCATAGCCTTTCCCAAAGGACCTATGCATACCAGTTCCCTTAAAAAGCTCACTAGCTTTATGTAACCTGGGAAAGTTAAAGAGTACCTCAAATTTCCCTTAAAGCATTTTATACATTAATAATATTCCAAACTTTGATTTCATAAAATCTGGGCAATATTTTCATTATCACTTAACTTCCAATGTAAATTTTTATTTGGTATACCAGAATGAATGGCAATTACATTTCTCATTATACATCAATATACTGACTTTCTGGTCTATGTAAGCATGGTTAAGGTGAAATCATTCTCAAGGGGCTGATGTTCTCTCACTTTACAAATAAAATTAATTTTCCAGGTCTACCAGATTAAAGCCAAAACCATGAGAATGTTATTAACCAATATAAATGCCACTTTAGCATGTCTCTTGGAACGTCAGTCAATCCTCTGTGGCAGCTTAACATTTCTTTGTTCTCTCTTTCAAATTTCAAAACAATACATTCACTTATACACATAAGTCACTAAATATCTACTAGTTGTCAGGCTCTGTACAAGGTAAGGCGGGAGGCATTAGATTACTGCCTTCATCAAGATTAGAAAATAGCAGAGGAAACAAAAATATATGGGTGACACCACCACAATGTGTTAAATGTTACTGAGAGATTCTGTGAGAATATAGAAGAGGAATGCAGAATACTTAACTCAACCTAAAAGAATCACCTGAGCTCTGAGCTAAGTGATAAAGAGTACATAGGAAAGAACCAAATAGAATGAGAAAGGGCTTTCTAGGTCTAAGGACTGGCACTTGAGGTCAGCAAAGGGGTGGTAAACAAAAACAAAGCTGATACATGAAAAGATGCTTAACATCAGTAATCATCAGGGTAATGTGAATGAAAACCACAAGGAGAAATCGCCCCATACCTGTTAGAATGGTAATTATCAAAAAGACAAGAAATAACAAATGTTGGCAAGGATATGAAGAAAAGGGAAGCCTAGTGTACTGTTGGTGGTATATAAACTGGTGCAGCCACTAGGGAAAACAGTATGAAGTTTGCTCAAAAAATTAAAAACAAAACTACCATATGACCTAGGAATGCCACTTCTGGGTATTTAACTGAAGAAAACAAAACACTACCTTGAAAAGATATATACACTCCCCAATGGTCACTGCAGCATTTACAGTAACTAACATATGGAAACAACCTAAATGTTCATTGATAGATGAATGGATAAAAAAAGTTGTGGTATATACTATAATACAATAGAATATTATTCTACCATAAAAGAGAATGAAATTGTGACTTGTGACAACATGGATGGACTTTGTGAGAATTGTGCTAAATGAAGTAAGTCAGAAAAAAGACAAATACAATATGATCTCACTTAAATGTAGAATCTTAAAAAACAAAAACAAACAAAAAAATAAGCTCACAGACACAGAGAACACACTGGCATTTGCCAGAGGTGGAGGTGGGCAAAATGAGTAAAGGGAGTGAAAAGGTACAAACTTCCAGTTACATCATGGGAATATAATGTACAGCATGGTAACTATAGTTAATACTGTAATGAACACTTGAAAGTTGCTATGAGAATAAATCTTTAAAAGTCTTGATCACAAGAAAAAAAAACTTATAATTATGTATGGTAATGGATGTTAACTTATTGTGATCATTCTGCAATATATACAAATATTGAATTATGTTGTATATCTGAAACTGTTGTATATAATATTGTGTGCCAGTTATACCTAGATTAAAAAAAAATGAAGCAAAGACAGAAGATAGGAGAAAGATCACAAGGGATACTGTACATATCCTGAAGAGTTTAGGTTACTAGAAAGCTAAGCTTTTAGGTAGGAAGTCTGACAGAAACAGATGTGCATGTTGGCAAGATCACTCTGCTGGTAATATGGAGAACTGAAAAGGGCATGGAGGGTTGGCGAAAACTTGAAGGTAGGGATACCCTTAAGGAAACTACTGCAGTAATCCAGGCAAGCAATGATTAAGGCCTAGACTAAGGTACTAGCATGAAGTTAGTCTCAGCTGACATTTCTGGTTGCCACAGCTGGGGAAGTACTACTGGAATCTAGTAGGTAGAAGCCAGAGATGCTGCTAACAATCCTACAGTGTACAGGACAACCCTCCCCATCCCCACAGGAAGAAAGATCCAGTCTCAAATGTCAATAGTGCCACAATTGAGAAACCCTGAGAAAGAAGAAAGAGAATTAAGAGCTATTAGGGAGCTTTAGGAGATACAATTTGCAGACTGACTTGGTACAGATGATAAGTATGAAGAGGAGTGAAGTAAATCTCCCTCCTAAAGGTCTTCTGATTGTGAGAATTTGAGATAGAACAGACAAAGCAAGGGGGAAGCACAGGGATCATTTTCTTGAGAAACACGATTTAGAAGTATCTGTGCTACATCCAATTTGGACATAGTGGTTTGAAGGATAAGAGAGATAATTGGACCAGAGATTCAGACTGGGAATTGAAAGAGTAAAAGAAGCCATAGGATTGGGCAGAAGTAATATGAAATAAGGGAGGAGTACATGGCATAAAAAGTGACGAATACTAAATAGATACCTATATTTAATACTAAATAGATACCCATATTTAAGGAAAAATCGACTCTGAGATTATTATTATATTTTAAATTCTTTAACTTATACATGGAAAGGACTTATAGAAAGTATTAACCTTCCAAATAACTCTTGTTAAGGACTGTATTTCTCCACTGTTCCAATTCCCAAAATCGTTTTAGAAACTCTGTGGTAAGAAGAGTGGAAGCTCTCCTAACTGATTCCCCTTAACCAACATGCCCCATTACCTCTGATCGTCATAGGCCTTGCCCCAGCATGTCTACTCTTATCAAATAGTATGCTTACCAAGGGCTGATTTTATTTTTTCCAGGCAGTTATAATTATGGTTATTATATAACTCAGTAAAATATTAATGAACTAATAAAATAAATGTTTAAAAGGAAAGTTAAAGTCAAATAGCTTTGGAAATACACAAAACCTTACCATAACTGAGTAACTGGGATCAAAAATTTTAATCACATAAATACAGCCAAATTAACACTAAGTATAAACTGATTCAGTGCAAGCCCACACACTGGTTAGGCATTCAAAGGGTTGGATCTGGGCTATAAGTCTGACTCTGCCATATGTAAGGTCCAGGGCCTTTCTGCTGGCTACTTAACCAAGACTCAGTATCTTAAACAATAAAATAGTACTAATGTCATTTCAACATAGAATTGTTTTGAGATTACACGAGGTATTTATAAGTGGCCTAACCCACAGTGAGCAAACACCCAGTAGGTAATGCTATCCTTCGGTCATTCCTTAGGAAAAGAAATAAACACTTTTCTGATAAAGATGACCCACGGTTTGAGATAATTGGTTCCATTTTGATTACATTTTACAGCTAGCTGCTCTCTAAAGGAAGTTTGGAAAAGGCCTACTACTACCCACAGACTTAGTCCTACTGGCAAAATTTTTGGTAAAGTCGAATCATTAAGAAAAGAGGTGACTGAATCCACCAACAAAACAAAACCTATTCTGAAGGCTAGATACTCAAACAATGCATATCTGACTTTTATATAGTATATTAACCCTCGTATCTTTCTTAACATGAATTATATATCTCACTAAAAAAGACAGGATGTTTTATCTTGATGTTATTATTCTTCTCCCTTTAAAGAAAGAGGATAAAACTGGCAATTTCCCTGAGTCTTGATGGGAGAGACCATGTCATATTCATCATTTGATTTCCAGCACCTAGAAGTAGGATGCAGTAAAGTTTTTTGCATATATAAGATATTTCTATTCTTTCTTAAACTCAAGAGTCAAAAAAAGTTATCATACGTACTGGGAGGAGTTTCCATAGGAAAGATAAGTGCTTTCCCTCAAATCTTTCATTACTTAAAGAAAAAAAGAATACTTTCTTCTTAACAAGGTTCTCAAAGTGGGGGGGTTAGGGAAAATCAGGTAATGATTATCATCAGATTAATAATTAGTACTCATTGAAATTATTACTGCCGTGAGACTGACCTAGTATGAGTATACAACTTTTGGGGATTCCACTGCATTTGGAACAACTAGTTAGGATTGGAGGAACTTCATCATTAATTAGGATGCAGTCCAAAGGAAAGGAAACTGCAGAGGTTTTAAAATTTGTACAACATAATTTTCATGAAGATTTGGTATTGTAAAGTTACCAAATGTAGGATATCTGTTAAGTATTCAGATTAATGTGTAAAATCCTAATAAATACTGAGGAACTTACCTAGATTTATCCAAATTCCACCTGGCTTGAGTATTTTCCATATTGTGTCAATGTAATCAATTACATTGTGGGCTGTGTCTATGAAGAAACAGGTAGCAATACAGTCCCAGGTATCTATTCAAGGAAAATCAAATTACTACATTTGTAATGTTATTTTGACTTTTCTTTTAATTGCATAAATATGCCAGTTACCTCTTATAGAATATTAATATCTAACTGCAGGGATATAGAAGCTAAACTTCTCCAATCAACTATTATAATCAAGATAACCAAATAATCCTTTATGAGATACTTTGCAATGCATAAATGTTTTTATTTAGAAATCATTTTGATAACCTATATCACTATATTGCTTTACCAAATGATATATATTTTATGACTGATTCAACTTCTAGCCTTCACTTAAAATCAGTGAAAATGAAATCATAGTCATTTGAATTTTGAATTGTGATATCAACCAGTGTTAACTACCAATTCTGAAAGGTTTCAGAAAGACTAGACTTGTTGGCGACTGAAAACAAATGGCATCAAAATACTTAAACATCCACCAGTTCTTTGGAGACTTGCTAGTGAAAATGGGAGATGGCGGCAATCAGAAAAAGTGGGTAGGAACCCAGCGGAGAACAGTCTCTTGGAGATTGTGGGCTGGCACAAGAAGAGACTGAACTGAAGGTGGGTGTCTGTATATGCTGGTACAATAAAGGTACTTTCAGAGTATAGGTTTCCCAAATGTCAGAGTTCAGAGAAAAATAAACAAAACCTTTACTATCTTGTTACTTTCTTGCTCCAATCGCTCCAAGGCTTTCCACCTCTCTCAGAGTACAATTCAAAGTCCTTGCCAAGACCAAACCCTCTCTAACCCCCGTCTCCCACCATTGTGCCTACCACTAACTACACCCCAGCTGAACAACAGTCCAACCTACTCTCCTGCTCTTCCTTGAGTAGAACAAGTGCCCTTCTACCCCCCTAATCCTCCTTCCCTTGCCTCTCCCTGTTGGCAACATTTTCCCCCAAATATCTGAATGGCTTGCCTGTTCACTTTTTTGAGGTTCTATGCTCAGCATTTTTTAAGTTCTGCTCTTAGAAAGGCCTTCCCTGATAGCTATACAAAACCGCAGCCCTTCCCCCAGTACTCATTACCCCCTTTACCCTGCCTTTGTCCTCTTCCTCACACTATTAATTTGTTATTGCCTTTCTCTCCCTACTAGAATATGTAAGGTTCCCTGTGTACAGGGATTTGTTTTGCTTATTGCTCTTTCCAACGCCTAGAACATACTTGCTACTTATCAAGTGCTCAACAAATACTTATTAAATGAATGATTTGCTGACCTCATTATTATTTATTTCCCTTTCTCCAATTCCCGGCCAAATTTCTTCACTAGTTTGCAAGGTTGAAGTCTAAACTTTATCGCTTGATTATAAAGGTCCTCCACAATCTGGAACCAAACTACTTCTCTAGTCATCTCTCTCATTAAATTCACATATAAACCTCTCTCCTTCCCTTTCAGTCAGGTTGTTCTACAAGTCCCGATTACCTTATTCATTTGTATCGCTGTACTTTTACCTTCCTGGAATGCTATTCCTCCTTATCCTTCAAGTTACAGCGTCTCCACAAATAACTCTCTTCTCGCACTAACTTATTTCCAACTTTATTACATTCATTAATCATTTGAACTTTGTTTACATGTTATCTTCTATTAAAAGCCTCAGTAGAGTCTAAATTCCTTAATTGTGGGATCTTCTATTTCTTTATATTTCCTATCACTGCCTTATATATGACCTTTAAAATAGTCTAAATTGTCACTGATGTATACCTTGCAGTGTACCATCAAATGAAATGACCAAAAGTTTGGCTTAGGATAAAATTAGTTATTAAATTTAGAATAAAGGACAAGACCTTTAAAATGCTTGCTTTGGACTTACTGCATTCTGAGTATATCTCCTGAAAATCTCCTGCTGTCATAGAAAAGTTAGAACCAGGAGGAAGACTGTGGGGGTCAACATCAGGGAAAAAGATGGGTCGAATCTGATCAGCTGACCTCCGGTTATTGCTAAACTGATGGATCCAAGGATAAAGCTTATATTTATTAATTTCAGAACATCTGCAAAATATGAGCATAAAATTCAGTGTTAACTAAATATTTTACCAAGAAAATCTACTTTCAACACTAAAATACAATCCGTTTGAAGGTTTACTTAATATTTTAAATGGTACCACTACACCCCACCCAATTATCTGAAAATGCACATACACATGCAGATGAGTAACTAATCATGAATTAAAAGACAGAAAAAAAAATTGAAGTAAATTCAGAGATATAAATGCGTTGTTCATTCAAAGTTTTAAAAATGTATTTCCAAACTTCAAACTCAAGTTAAAAACAGTCCAAGTAGTTTTTCAAAAATGGTATGGGTGTTGCTTGCTACCTATCTTTTTATCTTCTCATTATCCCCTAACTCACACTGCCACCAAGACAACATATTTAACAGGCAGCTATTTACTTTTTCTCTAACGCATCTCTCCTAGCTTTAAAAATAACAATTCTTGTCCACAATTTACTAAAAGAGGCCACAGAAGTTCCGAGAGATCTTTCCAACTCAGTCATGTGAACTTACTTGGCCATTTTCTAAGAATTTGATTACGGTAAAAAAGTTATGTTTGCTGCACTGCACTTTTACTTCACTGAAGAAACAAATGAGTGAAGACGTTTAAGGAACAATGAGAAAATACTCCTTCTTGGATCCTATTTAGACCTAAAATTCTGCACAGAAATCATTTCAGTTCCATGGAATGCCAAATTACTTTCTAAAGTCACCCATCCTATTCAAAATTCAGTTAACTAGGCAATTGAGTAAAATGATGATTGTATAAGCAAACCGATTTTAATATGATATATTCATGATATATATCATAATTAAACACTATGTACTTATCTTCAAATTCAGAATTGTTCAAAAATAGGTAAGTCAATCTGATTCTGAGAAATTACCATTTCTAGCAAAAAGTAAATTAAATACCTGTTGAGTACAAAGTTGGAAGAAAAGAGCATAAAAAAACTCCATTCATTTCCTTGACAAGCATAACCTAGCATAGCTATTTCCCAGGCCAGTCTTCCTAGTCCAGCACCAGGTACCAGAATATTTACTTTAGATGGATCCCTGAAATGAAATAAGGCAATTATGTCCAACCCCTTAAAGGAAAAAAACAAAAACAAAAACAAAAAACAAAACAAAATAAAATCCACATTAACAACTAAAAACTTAGATATTTAATAATAAGCTCAGTTGAGACTGTGACTACTTAAAATTGAGAAGTACTTCTAAATATCAATGAAAAATAAAAGTATAAGGAATTATTATATGTTCAGATATTGGGTGAAGGTTTTATCCCCAAAGTATTGTTTTTCAGAAAAAATGTAGTCACCTTAGATCTGAAGACTTATGAAGGCACTCATATTCCTAGTAGCTGTCACCTGAACAACTGTCTTAGGAAGACAAATTATCCCAAAGGGATTCCAATACATACAAAGAGACTAACAAAATTATTTTATCATCTCAGACAGTAAAACAAAACATAACTTTATTTCTAAATTCTATATCTAATACAACGGTTTATGTAGATTAAATATATAAATTTTAATGTGTCAGGTATATCTTTAAAAGCTTATATTTCAGTTGGAAAAAGAATTTAGAGAGAGGATAATCTCATGGGGAAAATGAGGAACTGCCTTCTACTTGAGCATATACAATAGCAAATATATCACAACCAGGAGTACAACCAAACTGTTCTCCACTTATAAGCATCACTCTACCATCACAAATTCTCTTTGCTATAAAATCCATTCCATTTTCAAATTGCTAAAAATTAGTCTTAGCAAATCAAAGACCTTTCTCTGGACTTCTGGCAAATCAATATAACGCTAAGGAAACTAAAATGGTATTCTTACTGAAAACCAATGAAAAAAACGTATCAACTGTCATGACAATTAAAAAAGAATTTCAGTATTGTCTGTATCCACCTAATAATTTAGTTCATAAGCCAAATCCAATTTCCAAATCTACTCCCATGTGTAATTCTTTATCTTTAAACCACGTGGTCTTTTAAGTTTGGCATGTTCCTAATAACAAGGCTCTTTACTAGCAGCCTTATGATAATCTTTGCATTTCCCAGTTTGAAATGAAACACACACAGAACTATGGGGCTTTTGAAAATTCATTCTACAAATATAGTAACATGGGAATTTTCCCAGGGTTATTCAGTCTTAACATATGAAATATATATCTGAATAAAAACCTTAAGTTTATTTAGTTTGTTTCACTGTTGAATTGTATATGTACAATAAGGCATAAACTAAAATTTTAAAAAATGATTTCTAACAAATAGGCTTATTATGATTAGTAGGACATCCTATAATGCTTGATAACAGCAAACTAATATCAAGGTGCCATATAATAGTTTTCACTGAAATAAAATGCTTTCTTCTCATTCCAGACTATACATAATGTGTGTATGCATGTGTGTGTATATGTGTGCAAGTGTGCGAGCACTTTAATTTTTAATGAAGAGAATGGGTACATCCTCTCACCTTGTTCAGGCCTACCTATATCGGTTATCTAACAAAAACGTGTAAAAGTTTAGTATTAGAATTTGAAAAACTCCTAGCTATAGAATTCTGTGCTACCCCTTGAATAAAGGGGTATGGCACCCCACCCAGGTCTCTCCCTCTCTCATTTTCCATTCCCAGCAGACACACCAAAAACCCCTTCTATCCAGAATTACCCATTTCTTTTCAGTTCCCATTTGCCCAATCCAAACATGCATTTTTCCTACGTGCCTGTTATCAGCTTAGATTTTTTCTAAACACCAAAGTAATGTGACCAAAAGTAGGATTTGCAAGTAAATCCAGAATACTTAAATCTTTACATAAAAATAACCACTAATAATCAATTTCTGAATGGCTGATAATCTGAGTAAAAAAATTACTGTGGCGAACAACCTAAATGAAATCATGGTAGCATTATTCTCAGTCAAAAAGCTCATTTCAAAAGGTAACATTATATGATTCCATTTATGACAGTCTCGAGAACATACTACTATAGTGAAAGATCAGCAGTTACCATAGGTAAAGGGTGGGAAGAGTGTGTCCCACAAAGGGAAACATGAATGTTTTTGGAGGGGTGATGAAACTTCTGTATCCTGTTGGTAGTTACAAAACTCCACGTGTTAAAATTTCAAAAGAATTATATACACTAAAAAAAGGTAAATTTTACTGTATGTTAATTAAAACAAAAAATATCATGCAGACATTAGGAAACATGTTAACCTTAAGGTAAAGTTTTGTTAAGAATGGTACCAACTATTATTTTGTTAACCTAAGGAAAGTTAACTTTATTACTGCTATTATCAAATTCTCTCTTACTAACCAGGGCCATAGAACCCTATACCCCGCCTTGTGGTAGAAAGTTTCTGGATAAACCCACTATCGAAAGGTTGTCATGGAGCCACGGAATGCAGAATACATCAAGACACTATTTTCAGAGTTAGTAGAGCCTATTTTAGATCTACCGATTATTTGTAGCACAACAAAAAGGATTTCAGTAGGCATATAAAAGGAGACATCGAAACTCTCCAGAATTGAAAAAATGATCAAGAATTAACAACATATAGTCAAGATGGAGAGAATTTTTCCCTAAATCTTTGTTCTTAGCTAGATTTTTTTTTCACTTAGGTCTTTATATAAGGCATATTAACAGAGTAACAGAAAATCCATCTAATTATAATGTATGTGAAACTAAGGCAATCTAAGAAGTTTCTGCTATGGATCCTTATAAAATCTAGGACTTTTCTATGAAGGTATTTCTGTGGAGAAAAAGAGAAATATAAATCTAAGTATAGACCTAGAAGGTGAGCTGATTTTAAATCCAGCTAAAACTGAGAAAACCAGGAATAGAGGCATATAATTAATATGTGGCTCAATAATTGGATATTGTCTGCTGGAGATAATTAGCAAAAATAAGTAAACAAGTTTACCTAGTTTTTAAGGTGTAACTATGGAGAAGCAGTGTATTTACTACAAATGTAACACTCCTGGATAATAGTTCATTCCAGACAAGCAAGAATGGAGAAGAAAAGGTACATTTGTAAGGACAGAACAGAGAGCCACTGTGTCATAGTGTGTCTAAAGAGGCTATAGCTCACATTTGCACCACCCTTTGCATTCCACCTATCTTACCAACAGTAATTATTCTTGAGAGGTTTCCTTTATTGGACACAGAATGATTTTTACATTGCAGTCACAGATTAGCAAATGCCAAAACAAAGTACTTTCTCTTGTTGTGTCAACATGATGACACTTAGCTGACCCCTGGTGGTAGGAGTATGCACTACCTTCAAGCATCAAAGGGGTTCAGTTTTGATCACAGCAATTCACTGTCCAATTAGTACAAGACACTAACCCCTTGTGGATAGCAGCTACTGAATACTTAAACTGTGGCAAGTTCTAATTGAGGTGCGCTGGAAGTGTAAAATAATACCAGATTTCAAAGACTTAGTATAAAAAAAGAAATGTATACTGGGTTATTCAAGATTGTTAACTTCATCTGATTCTGTTTACCTCTTTATGTAGCTACTAGAAAACTTAACGTATATATATGGCTTGCATTACATTTCCATTGATCAGAGTTGGTCCATACAGAGATATGGGTAAAAAAAAAAAAAAAAAAAAAATTGTGAAAT
This sequence comes from Rousettus aegyptiacus, assembly GCF_014176215.1. Taxonomy (NCBI): domain Eukaryota; kingdom Metazoa; phylum Chordata; class Mammalia; order Chiroptera; family Pteropodidae; genus Rousettus; species Rousettus aegyptiacus. The sequence continues at coordinate 41,095,511 of NW_023416306.1, read as the reverse complement.
GACATCACAAACCATTAGATGAACTTTTAAAATATACTGAACAACACAATATATGTACATTTACAGCTATATGAGCATACTGTTAATGCAGAAAGGTAAGAGTAGAGTAACAAACAAATTCATGTGAACTGTTTTCTCTGGAGAGAAGAATGTGCTCTGTACATAGTTTGCTGGGCAATTTCAACTGCATCTGAAATGTTTCTTTAAAAAATACAAAAAAAAAAATCTTAATATAACAACATTTTAACGTTTACTAGAACTAGGTGTTGAAAAATTTTTTCAAAGTAGAAAATGGTTCGGAGTCAGAATTAGTATTTAGTCCCTTCAAAAATATGATCCCAACTTACCTTACTCCCAACAAAGAACTCCACACATCAGCCTAACAACTTTTCACCAATTCCATAAAACATTTTCTCACCTTAATCTTTAGAGTTCCTACACATCCATAGAAACGTAGTTGAAATTATCACCTTATATAGAAAGTCTTTCTCAAATATTCCAAGGCAAAACTTGAACTCATTTCTCAATGCTTTCAGTACTTCATTCACATGTGCTACCGTTTATGCCAAGTTGTTCACTTTGCTTCTTTCATTTAATACAGGAGTCAGCGACTGCGACCCACAGGTCAGTCATCTGTTTTTTGTAAATTCCTATTGGAACACAGTCATGTCTATTCATTTATCTACTATCTATGGCAGCATTCCAATGACAATAGAACTGAACAGTTACCAGAGATCACAGTACCTGCAAAGCCTAAAATATTTACTAGCTGGCCCTGTAAGTAAAAGTTTATCAACCCTGATCTAAGACATCTTGAACCTCTTTCCCTATCAGTACACAGAACTTTCTTAATCTGTTTTATGACCGAATAAGTATACCATTGCATGATTGTATAATAATGTATCAAAACCCACTAATTAAGGGCATTTAGATTGTTTCCTGTCTTTAGTTAGTATGTTAATACTACACCCTTAGCATAATTTTCCATAGGCAAGAGTGTATCTGTAGAAAGCTTCTCCAAAATTAAATTACAAGAGTCAAAAAATTTATTTCATTGTTCTTAAATATTACCAAGTTGGCTCCATAAAATTTTACTAACTTTTTTCTTTCATCAGCAATGTTTCCTCACATTTTCAGTAATAGTTAAATCTTTGAAATGTAGTAAGTGAAAAATAGCATCTGAGTGTGGTTTTTACATTTAAATTTTCTTAGGAGATTAAACATCTTATATTTCTTTTTCTGTGAACTGTCTACTTATGTTATTTTTTCTACTAAGTTATTAGTCTTCAATTGTTTTTCCCCTCTGAATTTGTAAGCACTTGAAATCTTGGATTGTGTACAAGCTTTGAGATCTTGATTTGAAAGAAACCTGAAATAAGTATCGGTCTTTGGTCTAAGAGGGCTTTCAGGATGAGGGAGAAATCTATTTTCCGTCTCTATGCTACTCTGACATTTTTGCAGTCTATATTTCCTCCATTTTCTTTTTAAAAATGGTTTATTTAGCTAAAATAATTCTTTCATAAATTATAGCTTATAGTCCTTATTTTAAGTGGAAAAATACTTCTTTAAAGCTCAGCATATTTTTTCTTATGCCCAGTAATATAAAAAATATATTCAATATTGTCAGTAGTATACCAGGATCTTCTTGGAGTGCTAAGACATAAATTAAATGTTAGACAAAGACAACAGATTTTCATCCCACAAACATATCACTTAAAATTCTTCCAAAATAGAAAGAGCTGATGAAATTAAGATTTTTAGGAATTTTCAGGATTTCTATTCACCAATTTTCAGGATTCCTGAGATTGATTCTACATGGTTCTGATTTGTCATTTCAGTTAAGACTCAAACTTAAGAATCTCTCTTTAATTAGTAACTATAAACTTTATAGCACTAAATTCCTAAGCCAACAATTACTGAAATGTTTCGCAGTGCAATTAAAAAAGTATTTGCTTATGTAACAAATAGACCCCAATACAAACATTAATCTGTGACTTCAAAGCTGCTTGTGCTTGCAGACCAGGAATTTAAAAATTCTAAACAAGAACAAATTGGACAAAGTCATAAGACAAATGTGTTTTCACAGGAAAAATATTTTAATAATTACAAGTATAGTTAATTCTATACATATTTAAGGAAATTATCTTTTATAGACAGCTCAATTAGAAAAGGCTTTTATTGAAATTTCGGAAAGAAAAGAACACAAAAGGCTTGCTGGCATAAATTTTGAGTCAATCCGGCCTGAGTGTAAAAACATCAAATGTTTGCTATGGCACAACCAGGATCCTGGAAATTTACCTGAGATCTAAACTTCATCAGGATTTACTTGGAATCAACCTGGATTCTTCAGAATCTAGGGCTATATTTCTGTCCCTTTTCTAGGACTTGGAGTTTACTTTTTATGGCAAAATTATCGCTTTAATATGAACACGGACTTTACTGTGTTTTATTAGCTGTTTTTTTTTAAGGTTTTTTTGATGGCTCACCTTATCTACTATAAGGAAACCAATCTAAATTCAACAGGCAAAACAAGTGACATGTGAAGAAATGTGTAACTTTCCCGTGGGTTCAAGAATAGCAAAATAAGAGTTTGACATTTTGGCACACTTCATTTAAAGTTTAGATGTCCCTGTCCACTTTTATAACACTGATTACTTTCGGAGAAGGAAAACGGGTGGCTGGGTAATACCTATGGGAAGGAGACTTTATCCTTTGAAATTTTGAACTCTGTGAAATGTTTTACCTGTTCACAAGAAAAAACATTTAATTTTTCTCTTACATCTTACTTTTCAGAAACTTTTTGAATTTTGAAAAATACCTGAACTTTATGTTTCCAGAAGCTTATTTTTCTATTACCAATTATTTTATGGAACACAGCACTGAATATACATATTGAGAGAGAGCACCAGCTAGAAACTTTAAGGATATCATGTCCCTTCGAAGCAACAATGTTTATAAAAGTTCAAAAAACTTAAAACATTTTTAAAATTTGTGAAAAATAAGGAAATATAAGAGATTAGATCATAATTCTAAGTTGTCGAACAGTTATTGTAAGGCTATTGATAAATAACAAAATTAACTGTAGCACTTATTAAGGTAAACACACAGGTAGCCTTTAAAAACTATAATTTTTAGTTATTCCAACTTAAGACATGAGTCCTCAAAACAAGTCTTACTGAGGAAGATTTCATATTTTATAAAGAAGAATTAAAACCAGATTTCAATGCTGCCACCTCAATATTCCATGGGCAAAAAGGTAAAGATCCCTTCTAACAAAGAAAAATCCTGGACCAGATTGTTTCACTGGAATTCTACTAAACATTTAAAGAATAATAAACACCAATTCTTCTCAAACTTTCAGAAAAAAACAAGAGGAGGGAACACTTCCTAATTCATTCTATGAGGTCTGGATTATCCTGATACCAAAGATAGATAAAGGCATCAGAAGAAAAAAAAATTCACAAGAATTTTCACAAAAGAAAAAAGATGTATATCCCTTATACATATAAAAGTAAAAAACCTCAACAAAATATTATCAAATTGAACTCAAGAACATATTAAAAGGATTATTTGCCATGATCAAGTGGGATTTATCTCAGTAATACAAGGCTGCTTCAACGTAAGGAAATCAATCAATGTAATAAAAAAAAACAATCGTTTGGCACATAAAAGGCATTTGACAAAAATGCAACACCTTTCATGATAAAAACCTTCAGGACAGTAGGAATAAAGTGAAAATTCCTCAATACGATAAAGGGTATTTATGAAAAATCCACAGCTAACTTCATACTCCATGGTGAAATACTGAAAGCTTTCCCTTTGAGACCAAAATCAAGATAAGGATGCCCCCTTCACCACTGACATTCAATAGTGTACAACTTCTAACCAGAGCCACTCTTCTAAAGGGGGAAAAAAAAAGAGGTAAAAACTATCTCTATTCGTAGATGACGTATCCTGTATGTAGAAGATCCCAAAGAATCCACAAGAAGGCTACTAGGGCCAATAAACAAATTAAGTAAAGTTGCAGGATATGAGATCAACATATAAAAATCAGTTGTATTTCTACACATCAGCAATGAGCGATCTGAAAAGGAAATTAAGAAAGCAATTCCATATACGATAGCATCTAAAAGAATTAAATACTTAAGAATAAATCTAACCAAGGAAGTGAAAAACTTGTACACTATAAACTATAAAACATTGCTGAAAGATATTAAAGAAAAGTTAAATATATGGAAGCACATCGTCTATTCATGGATAGAAAGAAATAACATTGTTAAGATGTCACACTGTCCAAAACAATCTACACATTCAACACAATACCTAACAACATTCCAAAAGACTTTTTCACAGAAAGGAAAAGCTGATACTAAAATTGATATGGAATTGCAAGGGGCCTCAAATTGCCAAAATAATCTTGAAAAAGAATAAATTGTAAGACTCACGCTTCCTGACCTCAAAATTTACAAAGATACAGAGATTTAAATAGTATGGTACTGGCATAAGGGCAGATGTATAGACCAATGGAATAGAATACGGAGCCTCAATATAAACCCTCACCTAAATGGTCAATTGATTTTCAACAACAGCACCAAGACGATTCAATGGGACAGGACAGTCTTTTTAACAGATGGTACTGGGCAAACTGGCTATCCCTATTTGAAAGAATGAAGTTAGACCTTACTTTACACCATATACAAAAATTAACTCAAAATTAATCAAAGACCTAAACTTAAGAACTAAAAATAAAACTATCAGAAAAAAATATTGGGGAAAATCTTCATGACTGAATTTGGCATTGGTTTCATAGATATGCCATTAAAAGTACAGTCAACAACAAAAAAATAAACTGGATTTCACCAAAATTATAAAATTTTGTACATCAAAGGAGAGTCTCAGGAAAGTAAAGACAACCTACAGAACGAAAGAAAGTATTTACTAATCATGTATCTGACAAGGGATTAATACATGCAAAAATAAGGGATTAATACATGCAAAAATAAGAGTTGAAGATCATACAATCTCATCTATGACAAACCATCTTCGATCCAGACATAATAATGAGCATAAAAAGCATGAAGAAAACAGACAGTATTCTATAAAAAATTAAAAGCCCCAACCATACTGTGTCCTCACTAATAAACGAATACAAAATGCATTAATAAGTCCATGGACACTAAAACTGTAAATTAAATGCTTGCAAGATGAGTACTATATATGTTGAGCAGTTCCAGTAGTTGAAATATTTGAAATCTGTCTGGCTCTGAAGCCTAAGAATAAACTTCTTTCTAGAAAAAAAATGTCACTAAAAAACTTCCTAAATTGTATCTGCAGAGTGTAAGAAAAAAAAGGCAATGAATTATTACTTATTCTACTCCTAAATCTTGTACATTAGATATTTGAACATGTAGAAATAAGCAAGGGTCATTTTTTTTTTTTTTTACATTTGATAACATGGCTTAAATAACAATAAATTCAATTGTGCTTCCAACATTACTCCTTACCAAGCTATTTCTGGGTCTCACACTCAGAACACTGTTAAGTCTAATCAAGAAATATTTATGTCAGTAAAGTGTCCTCAATGATGGAATAAAAATAGTGAAAGCTTTAAGTAATCACAAGTATATAAAACAAAACAGTGTTTTCAGAAGGCAATTCTATCACAGAATACCAAAAATTACTATCCACAAGCAGAAAGAAATACAGTGAGTGATTTTTATGACTCTTATTCAGCTAAAGACCATCTACATGGCATACACACATACAGGTATTCAAACAAGGTAGATTAGCAGCCATTGCATATCTAAAGGCTGGCTAAACAACAAAAAAACTCTCAATCATTAATTCTTGCAGATGACAATACCAATATACCAATGGTTTTCTGTAGACACAGTAGTTCATTTAATGCTGAAGAAGTAACTATATATCTGTGCCTCAAGAATGTGAGTATTCCTTAATATTGCAAAGATTTCCTACTAACCTACTGTAGTAGAGCTGCTAAAATCAATGTGCATGAAATGAAAGATAAGATGCAGATGAAAACTTTACACTGCCACATTTCTAGATACAGGTTTACGGACAAATTTTTCTTAAGTAATTGTTTGAAGTGATTAAGTGATTGTATTAACACATAAGAATGTTAGACATTAGAAACATTCAAGAGATTCACTCAACTCCTCATAGTAGAAGCCTGCCAGAAAACAAGGCAGGCCTTTTCTCTGGTTATCAATATTATTTAATTCAGTTTCTACTGTTCCATTACATACACTGTCTGAGCATTCAATAAAAAAAATAGTGAGATATGCAAAGAAGCAAAAAATGTAACCCATGAGAAGAAGCCTTCAACAGAGGTGGTCCAAAAACAGCACATATGTTAGATAGAATGAGACAGAAATTTTTGAATAACCATTAAAAATGTTAAAGAATCAAGGGAAAAGGCAAACGACACGTACGAATAGGAAACTTCAGCAGAGAGAACACAAACACACACGTATATGTATATGTGGAAGTGCTAGAATTTTTTTTTAATGTGATATCAGAAATAAAGAAGTTTCAATGGGTTTATCGATAGATCAGCATAATAAGTAATCAGTGAAGTTCAAGCAAGGTCAATAGAAATTATCCAAACTAAAATATAAAAAGAGTTAGGGGTCAGGGACAATATGGAAAAAGTTATCTGAAATCCAGGATAATATCAAACAGTTTAATATATGTACATATATGTAACTGAAGTCCCAAGAGAGAAAGAAACAGAGAAAAGGGTAGGAGACACATCTGGAAAGAGAAGAGCAATGAATATATGGTTTGGTGTTATATATCTACTCAAACCCCCAAAAGCAAAGCAAACCCCAAGCAAGGTAAATACAAAGAAAACCATGTCTAAGCACTTCATATTCAAACTGCTGACAAACAAAGGTGGGAAGTGGGGTAAAGGGAATAAGGGGTACCTATTTAATGAGTATGGGGTTCATTTTGGGTTGATGACACTGATTTAGAACTATGTAGAGGTGATGGATGCACAACACTGTGAATGTACTTAACGCCACTAAATTGTTGACTTTAAAATGGTTACCTTTTTATGTGCATTTCATCATCTTAATTTTTAAAAATGAGGGGGAAAATGACATGTGTAATTCTAAAAACAAGATACAAAATGACCCTTAAACATACAAAGATATTCAATCAACTTCACTCATAATGAGAGAAATGCAAATTAAAATTATTCCAAGATATAATTTCCCACCAATTAGACTGACAAAAGTTCAAATACTTGATAATATAATATGTTTGGCAAGGCTGTGCTGTGAGTAAACAGGCACTGTCATACACTGCTAGTAGGAAAGTAAAACAGTACAACCCTCATAGTAGGGTATGTGGTAAAAATTGTGGCAGACACTAAAGTGACCCCCACCTTCTGCTGTCACATCTTTTTATAATTTCCTCCTGTTGAGTGTGTGCAGAACCTATGAGCTGCTTCTACGAACAGATGTCACACCTATAATTATGTTACATTATGTAAGACTCCATTTGGTGCCTGGTTGATCTAGACTCTCCTTGGTGGCTTGATGAAGTGGCCATCTGTGAAAGCCCACAGTCAACAAGAAGCCAGGGCCTGAAACAATAATGAAATAAATTCTACCAACAACATGAATAAGCTTGGAAGTAGATATTTCCACAGTCAAGCCTGTAGATGACAACACAGCCCAGCAGACATCTTGATTGCAGACTTACAAGACTATACACAGAGAACTTAGTTAAGCCTTGCCCAGACTTCTGACCCACAGAAACCATGAAATATGTGTTGTTTTAAGCAATTAAATTTGTGGTAATTTGTTATGCAGCAGTGGATAACTAGTACACAAACCATGCTACACACACACATTTACCATCCAAATGCTGCACTCCTACATCTAAGAATTTTCATTAAAGATATACTTCCAACAATACAAAGATACATAGGCTTAAGATTATTAACTATAGCATTATTTATCATCATAAGATACTCCCAACTACTTAAATAATCAAATATAGGGGATTGGTTGAAATACGCAAAAAAAAAAAAAAAAAGACCGAGGAAAAATATCTCCATGAACTGAGAGAACTGATATGTAGCTATTTCTAGGATGTATTGTTAAGTGAAAAAAGCAAAGTGCAAAATAAAATATACAGCATGCTACATTTTGTGTACGAAAAAGGGGGGTACTTAAAAACATTTATTTACTTTCATAAAAAACAAAAGAAGGATAAACAAGAAATCAATATTGATTACCTACACATGGTGTGGGATTGGGGGTGGAGAGTAAGATGGGGTATAGAAGGAACAGGGGAAGAAATTACACTTTTCCTGAACACCACTTTTTGTCTAGTTTTGCCTACTTAATAGTTGTCCACAAATCAAAAAATAAAAATATATCGACAAGGATGAGGTGGGGACGAGGATCACAAGACCCTAGAACTGAAAGCAAACAGAAACAAATAAACCTCAATGCACTGAATTTCCAATAAAAGACAACCACACTGAGGGTGAGAGGGTTGAAGGGGAGCTAATATAAATAAATTGTGAAGAATATTTTTATCAAATACTTCTGGTTTAGGAAGAAAATAATGGCTAGCAAATCCTGCACTCCTCTGGGTAGTTTTGTTTTTCATAGTGGTATGGATGTAGCAATTCTGAAATCATTTTATTTTTATTATAGGATTGAGTGAATGAGTATATGTATTGATGTTGTCAGAAGCTAGGGTCCTCACTGTGGAAAAAAGCAGATAAATACAGAGAATGAAGGAAGCCAAGGAAGAACCCAATAGGGTTGGATGAATTGGAGATATCAGTGTAACCTCATGATTTTGTGTGTGTGTTCTGTCCACAGAAAGGCCCAGAAGCAATGACATCTTACTAATAATGAACATGCCTAGTGCCAGGTCATGGTTTCTATATACAATTCTGCATTAAAAAGAACCGGGTCCTTAAAAAGTATACCCAATTCCAGGACTGAACTAGGGTAGATACAAGATGTGACTGAAACATCTTACTGTGCCAGAATTCTAGTAAGGAAGTGCTCCAAAAAAAGGGAGAGACTGGGGCATGCTTTGCCAAAAGGACATAGGAGCCAATTGAAAGGGTTCCTGTTGGCTAAATATGAGGCAATGTGAAAACAAAATAAAAAAACAACAATAATGGATTATAACTGTTGAATATAATTGAATAAAATGGGAACCATATTCTGTCCCGATAATAGATATATTGACATAGTAGAATGCTGACTGATAATTGTAGTGTTAGAAAATCACCATTCCACAATCATCATAGCATAGGTTAGTTCATGCAAGAATCATCAATGAGCAATAATTCTAAGGGGGAAAAGGTGTGAGAAGTAGCAGGATATTAATTGCACAGTCTCAGAGTGTCTCCCCAGAAATCGCTTATTAGTTTCAAGAAGAGAACTAAACTGTGGGAAAATCAAATAACATCTTGATTGGGTGATCAAAATTAAAATCATCAATGATAGGCTGACAGACATTGTATGTCACTGAATGTGGTATCCTGAAAAGGAAACATCGATTATATATTATTTTGACAGGGGACATATAGTCTAAATTTAATCATGAAGAATCATCAGACAATGTTAAACTGTGGAAGAGTCTATAAAATAACTTCCTTACATTCTTCAAAACTGTGAAGTCATAAAGTCAAAAAAAGGCCAAGGAATTATTTTAGATTAAAGACTAAGACATTACGATCAAATGTAATACAGTACCCTGGATTGGATTCTAGACTGGACAAAAAAATGAGTGTTACAAAGGACATCATCAGATAATTTATAAAACTTGAATATAGACTGAAAATTAGAAAACAGTATTCAGTTAAATTTAATTTGGTGTTTATGTAAGAAAATATTGTTACATAAGAGAATATCATTATTCTGAAGTATTAAGCAGCAAAAAAACAAGATATATATAAACTACTCTTAAACAATTTAATAATTGTGTATATATATTGATTGTATATGTATATACTAGACACACACATAAAGTGAGAGAAAGCAGTAGAGAGGGAAGTAGGAAAAGGAATAATAAAGCAAATGTGAAATATTAAGAATTGAGGAATTTAGTATATAAGAGCTATCTGTATAATTCAGATTTTGAAGTTATTTCAAAATAGTTTTTTTTTTAAGAGAGGAGGAATACACACACACAGTATTGAAATTTCTGGAAGTATATACCAAACTTAAAGATGTTAATCATTAAGGAGGGTGAAGAGATGAGGAAAAAGACCCTCTCTACAAAGATCTTTTAAATGACAGACTGAACTCCATTCAGTGGTTCTCTTTAAACATACAGTCTCTGTCAGGGCTTCCTAACCTGAGATCCATGAACCCAAGGGGTCTATGGAGAGAAATCACTGGATCTAAGAAGGTGATATGAAAAACAAAATTACATTTTAATTTCATTAACCTTTAACTAATTTTTTTTTCTTCAATTATAATATGGGCAACAAACAACAGTAGTTTTAGAAGTACTTATGACTTAATCACCAATAGAAACCACATATATTTTAACTTATTAGTTGTCGAGATTCTCAAAATAATACACATACCATTCGGTATTTTCAAAACACAGTAACACTTGCTGCTAGACTTTATTTAATACGATACATGATAAAAAGCAGATTATATCACAAATTTGCTTTTTAAGTATTTTGATAACTATATTTCAAAATGGCCGATTCCTTTGTAATCCTATGTATTTTATCTTAGATATTTACAAATGTTATTCTCAAAAGCAGGTTATGGGCTTTAGACTACTCAAGGTTTTCATGGCACAAAAAAGTGAAGAATCTCTGCTCTAAGCTATCAATCCTTCATTTGGTTACAAATATGTCATGAGGAAAATTAAAAGTTTGCAGTTTTTGCTTTGCCATAAAAAGGTAAGACATCACTGATAATGAACATCCAATCGAACCACATTATATAATTTCTAGATAATTTCCCATAAGTGCTAGAGCAAAAATTATTCAAAACACTAACCGCAACCTCACACAGACAAAGCACCCCAAAACAAATATATAACACTACACACTCACACATGAAAAGAATAAAGGCACACAGTAACTGTAAAAATGAGTCAAGACTATGAAATGTCTCAGATATCTTAAATAAATTGGTTAAAAATGAGATACTATTTACCATCTCTCTTTTGGAAAATTTTTTAAAATTTCTTTAATGATTGGCTGGTAGCAGGCATCCCTTTCTGTTTTCCCAGTTTCACACCAGTCTCTCACAAACTGTTTCAATGTGGATTTTAACTTATCCATATCGAATGTAGATGCTGGCATGATCTTCCCATTGCCCTGTTTATAAAAGAGAAATCAATTAGTTCCCGAGAAATCAATATTGAATATGGTTAAACAGACATGCTACTAAGGGGCTATATAGATGGGTTAGTGGATAAATCACTGGCCTCTCACCTCAACTGGGGTTCGAGTGCAGCTTGAGATCCTAAATGAAAAGAGTGTGGTGGTCTCACGTCTACCCTCAATAGATTATGGTCCATTAATCATGAAACTACCATATAATTAAACACTCTTTACTCAGGAAAGGACCAGCACTGAGCTGCTATGGAGACCGAACATTCTCTCTCTAAGAGAGAAAAGTCCCTCCAGGTCATTGATGAGGCAGCATGGAGAGGCTCACACTGGAGTGGCCCAACTGTATCTATCCTGTGGATACAAAAAGAGGACTTCAGTTTCTATTACTGCCAGTCCCTTTTATTTCTTAAAATAAAAGATGACTATCAACAGATACCAGATACTGAGTTTAGCAAGGGAAACTGATTTTATGTAGCTAGTAAAGTTGTTACAAAAATTTAAGTCACAATCTCTATGTGCCAGAACAGTATTTGAAAGTGTATCAAAATGCCAAAGACTATTTTAGTAATCTTAGAAAAAAAAAATAGTGAACAAATTCAGTTTCTGGTATACTGTTCTACTAAGTCCAATCAAATGACTGAACACATAAGGGAAAACATACTCTGAGTAGCACAAATGACCCATGCAAACTTATAAAAATGAAATCAAGAAAGATACAGACATTAAAATATAGAGGTTAAGCCCTAAAACAAAAAAGAATAGAACAAACTTTTACATACGTCTTCTCCATATTCTTTATTTTCAAACATATGTATGCAATCATTCACGATGGTCAGCAGTATTTCTTGATTATGATCAATGCATTTCCGGATCTTGTCCAAATGAAGAAGAAACTGAGGGAGTAGTTTCTGTTGATTAGCTGGAAGTGATCGAAATTGTCTTTCTGTTCGGTTCACTCGCTCATGCATACTGGTGCTAAAACATAAAAGGAGTTTTTTAAATTGGCAAAAAATTCTCAGAAGAGGCCAGTCTTATTTTAAGGTTGTCTTTCTGTACAATTATTTACTTATAATGTTGGATCCTGTCCTGTCACAACCTTTTTGTTTCTTAAAAGACACCTACCTACTTAGAAAATTTTGTTTCTACCTTATTACAAGTTCTCTAAGCAACCAAAAGATAAACTGTTTATAACTAGTAAAAGTAAACATTAGCATCAATTAGAAGAAAAAAGGGAAAGATAAACAGAATTGGTGTACAATGTTATTTTTATGATTTCAATTTCCAAACTTAAAATTCTCAGCAAAACCAGCTGAATGTTATGGAGTTCATCAAGTAACAGAATGCTGCTCTGAAATTACTTTAGAATATATATAAAATGTGTTTAGAAATTAACTAAGAGCCAAAATAAGCTGAATTTTTCAAAATATCATCATTTTATATACTGCAAAGGTAGTAAAAAATAAAAAATGTAAATTCTATACCAGTTTACACGACAATATTCCCACTTTGCATTCCAAAATTACCAAATAACTCTAAAGCTCACATTGGGGACTACCCATTTGTAAATTTCAAAAGAACATCATTTTTAAAAGTTAACTATTATATTCACAATGAAATGTCATTTTATTTCAATCCAATGGGCAAAATTCAAGTCACATAACATAAATTATTCTGAAAAATCTCCAGTTCCAGTCAAGATGGCAGAGTAGGCAAACACTGTGTTTCCTCTTATAACCACATCAAAATTACAACTACGCCACAGAAAAACCACCACTGGAAATTACCAAAGACTAGCTGAACAAAGGTGCTATAACAGGGGACATAGAGAAGGCCACCTCAAGAAGACTGGTAGGAGGGGCAACTGGTATGAGGGACAGAGACAAGGAATGGGCTGGTCTCACACCTGGATGGGGTGGGTTGAGAATCAGGAGGGATATCTCGGCTGTGAAGTTCCCTGCAAGGAGAGAAGGGTCCTGGCCTCCCACCAGGGTCCCCGACCCAGGGTTCCAGTGCTGGGAAGAAAAGTTCCCACAACTTCTGTCTGTGAAAACCAGCATAGATTGTGGCTGAGGGAGATGGGGCACGGGGCGGGGGGGGGGGGGGGGGGGGAGTGGCTGAAGTCACAGACATTCCCCTTAAGGGGCCTGCATGCAAACTTATGCGCTGACTGTTCACTTGCTCTGAGCTCTAGCACTGGGGCAACAGATTAAAAGGCACCAGGTACATATGAAGAGGAAATGAGTTCTCTGGCTTCAGGGTGAGGGGTAATTTTCTCCCAGATAGAAGTGCGGGCAGAATCCGTTGTCTCTTTGTTGAACTCTCCCAACTCCTCGTGTGCAGACACAGGAGGCCACCATATCTATCTCCATCAACCTGGCTAACACTGGTTGCCCTACCCTATAATTCCAAGACCCCACCCAACCTTCAGGTCCACTCAAGCAACCTCCAGCAGCTTTTCCAGACACTTGGCTCATACTGTGGACTTTCCTAAAATCTCTCAAAGGTTCATAAAACCCAAATAAGCAGCATCTGGTGGTAGCATTCCTTGTACTTCTTACAGAGCAGCCCCAAGGCCAGCACCAGTGGCAGCCGACCTTGGTTCACAGCTTGGCCTCTCAAGGTACCTCTAAGCCCAGGATGGGTGCTGGCCATCTGCTGATGCTTGGTGACTCTTGCCAAGTAACCCTAAGCAGGGCACAGGCTACAACTGAACTTGGCCTGCAGCAGGGCCTCTCCCAAAAGGCAGACTGGGCAGGCAAACTGGGCAAGCACTGGAGCCCTACTAAAACAAATCCTGCTCTGTAGGGTCAACCTCTCCCTGGCCAATCCTCAGAACTAATCAGCCCAACAGTCAATCCTTCCTGTTGACATGCAAACAGCAACCAAGTCTCAACAACAGGAGGGCAAATACAACCCATACAAGGGACATACTTGGAGCACCTGGCTCAGGTGACCAGTTAAGGTCACTTTCCTAAGGCTGGGAAAGATAGCAGCCCTACCTAATATATAGAAACAAACACAGGAAGGCAGCCAACATGGAGAGGCAAAGAATCATGTCTCACATGAAAGACCAGAACAAAGTTCAAAAAAAAGAACTAAACAAAAAGGAGGCAAGCAATCGACCAGATGCAGAATTCAAAACACTAGTTATAAGGATACTCAATGAACTTAGAAGAAGAGTAGATGAACTCAGTGAGAACTTTATCAAAGAGATAAAAAACATAAAAATGAAGATAGAAAACACAAAAAAGAACCAAGCAGAAATGAAGAATACATTAGAGGGCATCGACAATAGATTATATAAAGCAAAGGATTAAATCAGTGATTTACAAGGTAGTAGAAAACAATCAGAACAGCAGTAAGAAAAAAGAACACAAAAAATCGAGGACAATTTAAGGGGCCTCTGGGACAACATCAAGCCTACCATCACTTGCATCACAGGGACCAGAAGAAGAGAGAGTGCAAGGAATTGAAAACATTTAAAAAATTAACAACAGAAAACTTCCCTAACCTGACTAAGGAAATGGACATACAAGTCTAGTAAGCGCAGAGTCCCAAGCAGGCCCACACAAAGAGACATCATAATTAAAATTCCGGAAGATAAAGACAGAGAGAATCTTAAATGCCGCAAGAGAAAAGTAGTTACCTATAAGGGAGCTCCCATAAAGCTGTCAACTGATTTCTCAAGAGAAACTTTGCAGGCCAGGAGGGATTGGCATGAAATATTCAAAGTGATGAAAAGCAAGGACCTACAACAAAGATGACTCTACCCACCAAAGCTATCCTTTAGAATCCGAGAACAGATAAAGAGCTTCCAGACAAGGAAAAGCAAAAGTTTAACACCAAACCAGTATTACAAGAAATGTCAGAGGGACTTAAGAAGAAAAAAGATAAAAAAAATATGAATAATTAAATGGCAATAACTACATATCTGTCAATAATTGCTTTGAATGTGAATAGATTAAATGCTCCAATCAAAAGACAGGGCGAGTAAATGGTTAAGAAAACAAGACACTTATACATGCTGCCTACAAGAGATTTACTTCAGATCGAAAGACACACAAAGAGATGAAAAAAGATATTTCATGAAGATGGAAACAGACAAATAAAAAAGTCTGGGGTGGCAATACTTATACCAGGCAAAACAGACTTTAAAACAAAGGCTCTAACAAGAGACAAAGGATCCAGTAATCCCACTTCTGGGTATTTACCCAAAGAAACCCAAAAGACTACCTTGAAGGGATATGTGAATCCATATATTCATGGTAGCATTATTTACAACAGTCAAGATATGAAGGCAACCTGGATGTCCATCGATGGATAAATGGATAATGAAGAGGTGGTACATATATATAAGGAACTATTACTCAACCATAAAAAAGAATGAAATCTTGCCACCTGCAACAACATGGATGGATCTAGAGGATACTGTGCTTGAGTGGAGTAAGTCAGACAGAGAAAGACAAAAGCCATAAGATTTCACTCACATGTGGAATCTAAAGAACGAAATCAACAAACAAAACAGAAACAAACTCATAGATACAGAGAACATTTTGATGGCTGCCAGATGGGAGTGGTGGTGGGGGTGGTGAAAAAGGGGAAGGGATTAAGAAGTACAAATTGAGAGTTACAAAATAATCATGGGGATGTAAAGTATAGCATAAGGAATAGAGTCAATAATATTGTAATAACTATGTATGGTGTCAGATTGGGTTATCAGGGTGATCACTTTGTAAATTATATAAATATCTAATCACTACACTGTATACTTGAAACAAATATAATATTGTATACCAACTGTAATTGAAAAATAAAAAAATTATTTAAAAAAAACTCCATAAAACCCCATAAAACTCTTGATACAAACTGATTTTCAGAAAGATTATATCAATTTACATTCCTAGCAGCAGATCATGATTCTGAAAGCATAGGTACCATTATATGCCCCTTTGTATTCAATGAAGTTTCACTGAAAATGTCACAAAATAATGCATACAAAACACTTAGTCCAGTGCCTGAAAACAAAGGAACCAGTCAATTAAGGTAGTTACATCTGATTTGTAAAATTAGTATGTTCACAGTGAAAATATGAAAAATGCAGAAAAGTAAAAATATTAAAGGGAAAAAAAGCTACTAATAATCCCTCCTCTAAAAGCCAACTATTTCTAGCTTTTGGGAGATATTTCTGTTTTGTTGTTTAAAACAGTCATCTAGCACCTTTCTAGCCAAAACATAGTAGGATGCAGAATAGCAGATCAATTAGAAGTGGTTTGGAATGGAAAATCTCAAGCCCTACCCAAGACCTACTAAAATGTAATTTGTTTTTTTTGCAAGACCTCCAAATGATTGACATGCACATTAAAGTCTTAAAAGCACTAGTAATTCTTCATCCCTATTAAAGGAGTTTTCCTAGGCCTGAAAAAAGTTTTCAAATGACTGACTATATGACAAATGACTATAATGACTGTTCATCATTTCATCTTCTGCAACCAAAATTTTCTCAAACATTGGGCAACTAGATATTGTGTGTTAAAATCTCTTTTTTTTTTACTTACCACAAATTTCCCAAAGAAGAGTTACTAGGACAGAAAGTGTAAATATTTTTAAGACTCTTGATAGAAACTGATTTTCAGAAAGATTGTATCAATTTACATTCCTAGCAGCAGATCATGAGTCTGAAAGCGCTAAAGTGGCCATAATTTCAGGCAAACGGCAGCATTGCAACAGTTTACAACTCACTGTCAACAGGTTTAAATAGTCTTTTAGTACTACATTCCTAGTATTCTTGGGCACTGGATGCCCCACAATCTCCCTCTGACCATACTTCAAAACTTAACATATCCAAACTGAACTTAGCACATGTCTCAACAAAAAAACTTGCACTTCTTCCTTTATGGCTGATAGTGATGAATGGTACACCATACATCCACTCAAGTAATATACTAACAAGTCATTCTAAAATGTCTCTTCTCATAGCCCACACAATCAATAAGCCCAAGATCTTTTTGATTCTACTTCATAAAACTATCTGCAAATTATACGCCCCTCCAATGTTTTACCTCAGGCCCTTATTATGTCTTCCAAAAATTACTGAAAGGCTGGCTTGCTGCCTAGGGATGCTGTCCCAACTTAACTCCCTCCCACCATCAGATGAATTTTTCAAAATACAAGTGTCATCTTTATCACTATTTAACCTCCACATTACAACATACGTAAAAAGCAATGAATAAATGTTCAGTTAGGGTACCTAGGTGCCATTTTTGGGTCTCCAGGGAGACTACTTATTTCCATGATAGCAAGGAAGTTGAGGTAAGTTATGGATTGGTCAGAAGAACCCACACAAATACTTGCTGTCGATTCCTGCTACAGAAGTGATGTAACTACACAGAGCAGGATGAGAGGCAGCAAGCACATCCCTTAAACTTGGTTACTTAATGGTGTGCAAAGCTGTTTACAACACATCCACAGTGACTCTCTTAAAATAATTGAGGTCTTATAAAAGTTAAGAAGAGTCCAATCTTTTCAGTACTATTATAATTGGGGCTACCTTCAGTATTCTGGAAATGCTTCTACTATAAGATATAGAGTGAAGAAATAAAATGGAGTCACTACAGTCAATCTGCTAAATTACTAAAATCAAGTAGGTGGACGTATGAGGAAATGATTCTATTCTTGTTTTAATTAGCCTGGAAACTTAAATTTCTGAACTTTCCAGTTTTGTGACACTGCCTAGATATACATGAGACCTCCAGATAACCCTCTAATCATCCCCAAAGTACTCATGTATCCAGATCATCTGACATCCATCTAGACTGCCTAACATGTGACTGATAACCATTGTGAACTAATCCTAGGACTAAAAATATAGGGCTGATTATTCTCAAGAATGCACATTTTACTATAAGAGCTCTTAACTTTTTCTTCTTCAGAACACATTTGTGTTTTTGCCTAGTTATATTTCCAGTTTCCAAACCCTAAGACTCTAGAATAAATCTTTATCATTTATTTCTAGCCAAAACCTCCAAGCTCTTTTTGAGTTTGCCTTAAGACAGGGGTGGGCAAACTATGGCCCCTGGCTACTTGGTCTATTTTTGTAAAAAGAGTTTTACTGGACCATAGCCACGCCCATTTGTTCACATATTTCCTATGGTAGCTTCTATACAATAGAATTGAATAGTTGTAACAGAGACCACTTAGCCCTGAGAGTTTAAAATATTCATTGCCTGGTCCTTGAAAAAATGTATGTCAACTACACTTTAAAAGAATGTTTTACAACCTTCAGACTCTCCTCAGTCAGCATCATGAGGCCACATCCTCTGGCAGCTAAGGGGAGAAAGGAGAGTCAGGAGCACCTTTCTTTCAGAGTATCTACCTCCAGCTCTTTTTGGAAGGTTGGTCTGGGCAGTGACCCCAACTCTGATCTAGTCACCTATCATCAGGGTGTGTCCGGTGCTGACTCAGAACCAAAGGTAATTAACCCATTCCTTTGCACCTGTTGAACTACTCTTGAATTTCAAACAGGAAAGCATATCTTTTCAGAAGGGAAGTCTGTCTCAATCCATTTAAAATATTTAATACACAAGGTTAAAATTGTCTTAAGAGCATCACGGCTTACTAATGCAGGATAAAATTTTAATAAGTAACTTTGAATTTCAAGTGAGACTATACCATGATTTGGTTGTGTAACCCCAGGCAAGTTACTCCTGTCTTTATATGCCTATCCTTTCACTTATAAAAATGAGCTCTCCATCTCAATTTTTAAAATCTCACCTAACCACTATTTCTAAAAGTAGGGTGTTTCTGACAGAACCTTCAACTTTTCAACTTTGGTATTTTCTATGTGACTAGCTACCTTCATTCATAACAAGAGTGGTATTTTAAGGCTAACAATATTTTTTGCAATTCGGTACAATGCTATAATCATTTCTACTTTAGACAGAATGTTATCTAACCAAAATCTGTAGGAAGCATAAAATTGGAAGCCATTGGAAAGACAAAACATTAATCAAAAGGCATTTCGTGCCAATGACCTTTAATCTAAATCTCCTACATCTTGACTAAGAGACATTTAGAGTAAAAGCAAACTCTAAAATTTGGAAGTACTTGTTAAAGGTCTAGAACAAAATTGTCTATCAGAATTTATTGCAATGATGGAAAAGCTTACATCTGTACTGTCCAATACAGCAACACTAGCCAGACGTAGCTACTGAACTGAGGCACTTGAAATGTGGCTACTAAGACTAAAGAAATAAATTTTTAATTTTATTAAGCTTAATTAATTCAAGCTTGAATTCAGCCAGATGTGATTAATGGCTAAGATACTGGTCAGAGCAGGTCTAGATCATAAAATGTGTAACAGTGTTTTCTGTAACACAATGCTTTCTGTACCCCTAATGCTTTAAATGATATTTTTAAAAGTATATTTTTAATTGTATTCTATTTTCAGTTAAAAATATTTGAAGTGTTTCATCAAGAGAGTACATACAAATGAAGACTATTTTTTAAAAATGAAATTTTTCTCAATCCCACATTAAATTGATAAAGAACCAGGATGAGAGTAAAGGAGACTGTATCACAATCACTAGAACATGCACACAAGCACCCTTTTCTATATTGTCACACTTGGGTCCTAGATCCAGATCAAAGTACCCCTGCCCGCACAATGAAAAGTCCATCTAATACCTAATCATAAATATCAATTCAAAATTAGTCCTAATTTTTTAGAAATGGGTACAAACATACATTTTAACTAATTAGGTCCAGTATATTCCCAAGAGATTTCTCAGTATTCTTTCTAGATTTTTCAATAGTAAAACGTACCAGATTTTTCTGCACCACTCTTAGCTATCTGTCAGCTTCTTTCCCTCCCTGTATGGTTCTTCCAGGAATAATACTTACATCAAATTCAATTCTCTGGTTGTCAGTCTTCCTCCCTCTGTTGATACCAAATGAAATCCCCACACTACTAATACCCTTTAGGGTGCCATAAGTAATGCAGTCCACAGCTCCTATTCCTGTATTTAATTATTAAATTATTTCATCAAGATCTCTGAACTTCAAAACTTAATGTCACAAATGTAATTCAATTCTAAGTAACTTTAAGCTTTTATTTAGCAAGTTACTAAATTCAGAACAGTAACAAACTAGTTACCAACTGGTCACAAATTGACAGTCTATTTGGGAATTACAAATGTATTTCTTTACTACTACTTGTCTTGTTAAAAATAGAGCTTTAATAATATATGGCAGGCACTGATGACATAAGAATAAATAAAGCTCAGTCCCTGTCCTTGAGGTCACAGTCAAGCAATATAAAAAAGTTTGCATAAAACACAGGGGATAGTTTTACTGATGTATGAGGTCATGCCTGTGTGATTACAACTGCAGACTTAGAACATGTCCCTAGGTAGACTCATCTCTTACACGAATAAAAGTACTACCTTTACCTAAAAATCCAGTTAACTTAAGTCCCTTTTAGATCTTGGAATTAAAATTTTTGACTAACCTATTTTAACACCTAGGAGAAAAGTAGATGTTAGGAAGTTTTAAAGTCTTATCACCGTGTCCAGGCCACGGTGAGAATACGATATATATTTGTAAAATATTAAGATCACAAAGATGACTCTTGTTGCGCCTTAACTCAAGTCCCTCCTTAATAATTAGAAAATGTTAGAACATCCAGACCACTTCCGATCTTAATGTCACTCGCCAGTTAAAGGCTTTGAGCGGCATCATTCGCTCGCTCACCACAAATGTATCCGTACGTGCACCGCACCAGGGTGAGTGAGGTCGAAATCTTATGCTGCTCTCAAAAGAACTGGCAACCGTTTGGGAAAATGCGTCCTACCGCATCCCACGTGGAGGTGAACTTGGGCTCTCCATGGATTGAAGGACATCAACACCACATACAAATAAATCATGCCCAGCACTGGACGACTTACCACCACTACCTTCTGCCTGAAATTGTTACAGCACTTTTCCCGTAACCCCCATCAGCCTCAAAGACAAACCTTACACGAGACTTGGAAGCTAGAGCTAATCTGATCCTGAGATCAGAAGACACGAGGCTGAGCAGCAGAAACGTGGATGTGCAGAGCCGAGAGGGGCTATGGTGATGCGAGGTGACTCGGGGACTCCGAGGTCAGCTTAAGCGACCCAGTCTGGGAGCCCCGTAGGCGTGGCGGTCGGGGGGCGAGCGCGCGCGGCGCCACCGCTCCGGCGGGTCAGCCGCACCAGCGGACGCCCCCGACGGGCTAAGCTGGGTTCCTTACCCGTAGTAGCGGAAGGCATTAATGATCTTCCAGAAGTGCTCGCGCTCCAGCCTCTCCTCCTCCTCCTCGGTGCTGCGCGCGGCCGCCGCCGCCGCTGCTGCCGAATCGACCGCGACCGAGCCCAAACGCCCGGCGGAGAACTGCACTTCCACCTCCCCGCTCCCGCTGCCGCCACCGCAGCTTCCGCGGCCGCCACCACCTCCCCCGCAGCCCTCGGGCAGCTGAGAGGCAGGCAGCGAAGGGCGCCGCCGTCGCTGCATCGCCGCCGCGGCCCTCAGCCTGACTCGCTTGCGTCTCACCGCGACTGAAAGCGTGGTGGCGGCGGCTCGGCCTTCCTCAAGCCTGCGCCCGCCACGGACACGCCCCCAGCTCGCGGCGCGCTCCGCCCCCGCCGCCCTTAGGCCTCCATTCGCGCTGGGCTCTGCCAGGTCTTCGCAGGGCCCAGAACGAGTGCGCAAGCGCACGAGAGGGTACGACTGTGGGCCACGGCCGCCGGCGCTCATTTGCTGCCTGCCTTTGGCGACTGCGAGCTAACGTCACGACGACGCGCACAGTGGGCGGAGCTAAGGGTCAGGTGGGAGGAGCGAAGGAGGAGATCCCTAGTTGGGTGGGGTTGACACCTGTGAGCCGCCAGGTGGGTAGGGTTCAAGGGCCGGAAAGTGCTGGATGGTGAACCGGCCGCTGAACTAAGACCGAAGTACTAGCAATGGAGGAAAATTCAAAAGAAAAAGTTCAATACTGATGAATTTATTCGGAATTTATTTTTTACGAAGTTTAGAAGGAAGGAAGGTTTTGTATTCACTCTTAAGTCAATACATTTTCTATATTAATTTCTATTTTTAATTACATAAGGGAAGAGGGCACCATTATTCTTTTAGTGTTTAGAGGCCTGCGAAAATCCTAATCCAGCCCTACCTGGCGGTAGCAACAGATGAAGAGTGCAGGCACCTAACTCTATCCAGTACTGGATAGAGTACTGGATAGAGCAAAAGGGCACAGGAGCAGTAATGTCTCAACATGGGCGCAGCACTAGCATCTAAAACTCTTATCAATGCCAGACTTAACCTCTTCCTCTTCTTCAGCTACGTTCACTTTTCGCCCCATTTCTCCCTAGGCTAATGGCTGCCCTACATGCATTTAATGTTATCGTTAGGAAATAACTCATTCCATTCAACTTAATCTACCACTCAGCAAAGCAATCTTTCAAAATAATGGTAAAAGGGAAAGATTATTTTATTCAGAAGTTTTAAACATGCCCAGAAGCCACAAATTCTGTTAAAAAGGTAATCATATTGACAGTGAAATGGCTTCATTTTTTCATCATTTAAATTAATAATCAAAATAGAGGTACTGTTAAAACAAGTTACTGTGGTTATTCTTTGTTAATGTACATTTTTATACATGATTTTTATAACATTTTAAAGTTTATTTTTTGAATAGTAATACACTAATGCATAGTTCAAAATTTAAAAGGGAAGTAAAAGGGTTAAAATATAGAGTTTCTTCACCCCTAAGCACCCATGTCCCCTCTTTAGACACAAGATATCAATTTCTTGCTTATTCCTGCAGATTTTCTAACCAGTGCTTAGTCTTCTTTGAGACTGGTGTTTGGAAATTATATAAAATTCTCATAATATTAACTGTTAGCAAGAAACATTGTTTTCATGTATGTGGAAGGAACTGAAAGAACTCACCACTGGAATCCTGGACCCAGTGCGGAGAGCTCAAAGGGCTTTTTCCAGCCTTTAATGTCTGTGTTATAATTAAGTGTTTAATACTCTATTCAGAAACAGAGTTTCATTCCCTGCTTCTGTTATTTTCCTCAAAGTTTTGATAACTTTTATCTTTTTGTTTCAGGTAGATGAGCTCCTTTCAACATTTCTTATAATACAGGTCTTATGGTGGCAAATTCCCTCAGCCGTTGCCTATATTTCTTCTTTATATCTAAAGGATAACAAAAATATGGAACATTTCACGGTTTGTGTGTCACCTTTGCACAGTGGCCATGTAATCAATCTCTGTATTGTTCCAATTTTAGCATATGTCCTACTGAAATGAGCACTCCATTTTATTTCCTTATTCTTCAATAAATTCTTCTGAGTATCAATTAACTGAATATCTGGATTTAAAATATAAAACTTGAAGCTGGAATCATGTCTAGTGAAGAGCCAGAATTTCACTATCTTTCTGAAATCTCCAGAACAAAAAAAATCAATGCTTTTTGGTAGGAAGTGATGTTTCTTTCCCACTCTCGATGTTTCCATCCATGAAAAAGGAGTCCAGTCAAGCAATACCCCTTGACTTTCTCTACTTTATTCACTCTGCCTGGAAAAGATGGGGTGGTATGTCCCATTTGACTGGTACATTTGGGAAGAATAAACTGGGCATGCCTGACTCAGTTCCTGACCTTATTTCCCTTCCCCCATCCCTTTTGAGAGTAAACTTGACTTGCAGTAAGCACAATTTCTTCTGTGTTACTTATGCCATAAATTCCTTCTCAGTTGGAAAAGTTGTCCTGGTCCAATTCTGCCAATGATCATATGAGTAAGTCTGACTAATTCTGAATGGAGTTAGGAGGCCTATTTGACCCTGACATTAAAATACATTCTCTAAGGTAGGCTTTGTCACTAACAGGGATATTTTGTCCACCATCTGCCTCTCCTTGTCTTACTGCTCAATTTGTTCCGAATTTAGGTGAAAAGAGAGCAGTGTATTAACTATATTGTCTTGTTTTCTGTATTCTTGATGCTCTGTTTTATCTGGGGCCTCAGTGACTAGAGAGAAACTTCCCCTTTTAAAAGGGCTAGCTAATGGCTACAGATAGCAAACAAGTCCCCTGAACCTTTCATATGCAAACTAACTAATCAAGAACCCATATCTCCCAACCATCTCCTTTATCAGAATCACACACTAAGCCAACATTCCTTTACCCTAATCAACCCGGGGCTAAACAACAATCTAGGACAGTCCCTATACCCCAGAGCTTGCTGAAATTATAACAATTAGCTAATCCCAAACCTGCTTATTCTGCTTTTCTTTGCCTTTTCTGTGGAAATCATAATAAAGTCTTGTGCCCATGCCTTCTCCTTGCTCCTTCTGCCTCCTGGTTGAACCTGGTGCTTCCCTTGTGGCCCCACATGGTGTGGCATGCTCCTTTCTCTTAAGGATGATAAGTAACAAACTATCTTGTCAATGACAGCTGTCTCTTGATCTCTTGGACTCATCATGCCTGAATAACAATAAAACCTATGTTTTAAAACAGGGGTTTGTTCTTGGGCCCCTCCAAATGCCCCCAACATATCTCTTCAGGGACATTTGACATCAGGGGCATTTGAAGTCACTGACATCATTTCCCCTTCTTTCTTGCTATCTTTGTTCTTAAATCAGGAAGATAGGAACTAAACTACCTAAAGAGTCAGACTCGGATTAGTAACAATTTGCCCAGTTTTCGTTTATTCTTGAGATTCTAACCACTGACTTACTAAAGAAAAGTAACTTATCTGAGAATTTATCAGTCATTTTGAATCTTAAGTGTGAAAAATTCTTAAGTGTTCTGACAAGAGAAATGTACTTCATGTTCCAAACTTTCAAGAAGCTTACGGTACAGTGGGGAAGCAAAACTGGAAAATATTAAACAATTGAGATGATTTAGTTTTAAAGCAGTATGAATTAAGTAAAATGTAATAGGAGTTAAGAAAAGAGAAGAAGAGTTTAAAAGTGGCATGAGAGCTAAATCTCAAAGGATGACTTTAACTTGAAGAGGCAAAGATGTGGGAATACTTTTTGCAAACCAATTCAAATTGATTTAAGCTAAAAGTGTGTGGGGTGGGGGGTGGATTTAATGGTTTTTATTACTGAAAAGATTAGGCATACCTAGATCTAGAAACTCAAGTTATATCATCTGGAATCTGTCAGTTGCTATTTCTAGTAGTGCTAAAAAGAACACTATTCTTTTGTAAAAGTTCCAACAGAAGGTCTAGGCAAGGCTCTTATTGGGCCTGCTTGG